>NC_090932.1:148032811-149253436 GCF_040938575.1 Ambystoma mexicanum
TGGCTGCTGTAAACCGTTCTGCGCCAGTCCCACGCCGCTCCTGTTTACTGATGTAACCCAATCGCTGCTTTGTGTGACCCAGTAACAGCAGCTGCTCCTGTTGGCATTTATCACACATGGCAAATGGAATTCAGGTGCATACTTTCATCTCTGCTGCTTGTGCCCGGTTTAGACGTGCCTGCCACCCGAAGCCAGACGGTTTCTGCCGCCCATAAAGTTGATATTGCAAACAGCGAACAGCGGCCGTCCAGCAGCGATCGGCTCTTGCGAAGCAGCCCTTCGGATCCCGGCTCCAGCATCCGTTATTAGTTACAGGGCTTTGACTGTATTACCTCCCTGTCCTCTTGGGAAACGGAGAGACGCGTTCTTTTTGTGAGAACAGCCCCCTCGTGTCTGCATGGATGCCTTCTAAGCTAACATCACACTTGGAGTCAGCCGCTTGGAGTCATTCTTTCTATCGGGGTCGAGTTCTGTTTATGATCGCACTTGAATAAGGGTGATGTGTTTGATGTCTGACAGTGATGTCTGGTCTGGGTGTTTACTAAAATAATCAGTTTCTTCTTCTGGCACCAAAGTTTTAAATAAGGCAGATTTCCTTTAAACAGTTGGCCTCAACCCAGAAAAACACTGAACTGTGTATATTCAGTGCCCTCTACTGTCTATCCAGTTCGCAACTTGAAACACTTGTGTATAGGTGCATTATAAATGCCATATCCTATCAGTTGTAGAGGAGCAGTTGGACACATATACCCTAACTCCGATGCCCTCACCGCCATCATACTGGAAGGGCAAGAGAAAAGCTGCAATTGCGACCCCCTGTATTGTCACTATACTGCATCGACTGTACGAGAGACGATATGCACTCAGGCAACCATAGTGAATGTACTCTCACATTGAGAGAGTCGAAGGATGTCTGCACGCACCATTGGACATCATGGAGCAATGAGTGACATCTGACGAGGGCAGAAAGATGTCATGAAGAAGATATACGAGGACATACTGAAACAATATGAAAATACTTAAGAATGACGATGTAACTGAAGCAACAAAAGAGCACAAAAGAGCGGCTCATGCCTAGGAAGTCGAGGTCATCCAGAGGAAGGAAGGAGAGCATCAGCTAACAAGACTCAAAGTTCAGAGCATACCAGCCTGCCCCAGGAACGTCAAGATAAGTGGGGCCCATGCAGGTGGCGAGGCTGAAACAAAATTAAATGCAGTAAAAGCTGGAAACTGAAGCAGATTCATGGTGAACTATCACGTGATCAGCCAGGCGCGAAGAAGTACCACCGCCTGATGTCATCCAGGACCCGAGGATGCCATAACTTTTTCCGATAAGAGGCTACAGTTTTGAGGCCATATCCAGCCAACTAATTGACACATAGCCCTAAGATACTGATTGATGGAAGGGAGGCAGGGTGAAACTTGGGACACCAGGCACATGGGTGTCCATTCTGCATGCCGCTAATTGAAATGGGGATTTATGTCTAGGGGTGTAACCTGCCCAATCACAATGGACCAAGTTATCTGGAGTCCCATAGATAGTAGAACCAATAAGACGTCATACTTGTAGTGACATCAATCATGTGTGATGTAGTGGGATGGGCGTAGACACCCACCCAATAAGAGTTATCCAATCCGCATGCCCTATTATCATATACAGATATAGCACCTATACTTAGTTACCTTTCCTAACCAATTGTATTGCATGTCGAGTTTTTGTAGAATTAGACGTCAGTGATGACGAGTTTTACCTATAACTATTGCTGTTCGACTGAAGTTTGTGGAAGTTAGAGCGAGACAGGTGATCGCAATGCTGCTGATTTCCATTTGTTTCTCTGTTTGATGAACTTGTGTAGCATTGAGCTGGCATAGGTTACACCAAGGATAGCAATAGAATGGTAGCTGCCTGGAACCCCATGTCATTCCAAGGTTCCAGGTATGACGGTTGGTGACCACACAGGATGGGAGATTTAACACTGAAGGATGTATATGCTATCTCTCCTACCTCCCTTCTTAATTAAACTCTGTGACTAAATAAAGCTCATCTACAATTATACCAGCCTGACCTCAGAGTGTTTCCTGCTTCAAGACTGTGTATGATAAACCCCTATACTACAGATGGCGACGAGGATGGGATGTCTAAGTGAACAAGTGATAAATGGAAGTGAGATCCAGCGCCATGATAATATTGAGCAACGATGGTGATGATCTTCCCACATCTAAATGGAAGATTTTCAAGGTGCTGAGGATGCGCTGCCCCACAGCTTCATCAGGGATCAGTGTGTGAGTCCCAAATACTGTCAAATGCAGTGTGCAGTACTATCAAAGATAATGGTTGAAGAAGCTGCGCGCATAAATCCATCCAAGGTCAGTGCCTGGTAACTTTTGCCCCACAGCGTTATCAGGGATCAGTGTGTGAGTCCCAAATACTGTCAAATGCAGTGTACAGTACTATCAAAGATAATGGTTGAAGAAGCTGCGCGCATAAATCCATCCAAGGTCAGTGCCTGGTAACTTTTTAATAGCCTAGCGGTTGCTGTGGGAGGAATTTGGGGATTTTAAATTCCGAGTACCTAAATCGGAAAAAAAATGAAATCGCTACTGTAATCCCATCCACATCGTGCAAATGGAGTTTATCTTATGGGTGTTATTGCCGTGCACCAGCGCTGGGAGACGCTGAAGGCATCACTGTCAACTGTCATCGTTATGACTGTCATTGAGCAGGAGCTCCGTTCAGTTGGGCTGTAAATATGCAATGATGACGTGTTCAGCATAATATGATTTGAAGGCGTATGAGTTCGTTCGTGTTTGTTCTAATTTTCATGAGTAAAGCACCCACTAACGCCTTGCAAGCGTGATGACGGAAGGAATAAAAGACCACAACGAGGCTTGGAATGCAGACGCACAGCAAAAGTTACTGGCCACTGCAAGGTTTGCAATGCGGAAGAATGAAGGTGTTTTTCACAATAGAAATATTTACAATAACAGTGTTTGTCTGCAGTCATGCGAGAGATTGTGCATCAAAGTTTACAGTCCCTGGAAGTCGTGTTTATTTTTCAACGTGATCATTCACTAATGACCGATTGCGGAGACTGTTATCATAAGTGAGAGTAATTTTATCGTGCAGTTGAGCAGCAATAAATACCCCGCGAATTTTACAATATTCCTCTTCATTACATTTTACCTACAATATCCGAGTAGTGTAGTTCATGCATTTTGCAGGATATTGCCGAACTATGCTCGTTTCAGAAGCTATTTTGGTCATTCGGAAGAAATGTTATGGGTGGCAGTCTGCCTAATTATTCCGCATCGGTGCATTAATTTAAATAGTTTGACAACAGGCTCATTGCAGGTTTTGTACTGGAATATCTGCGTGTTAAATGAACCATCTTTCTGATTGGAAAGGAAGTGTTTTCTTCTGTTATTTTAATGCGAGATTTCTTCTAAACAGCTTCGCACTGGACAATAGCTTGGGTGTATACCACAGATAGTGCAAATCCACTAAGTGACAGATACTATACAACTGCGATGAGATAATAATGAAACTGCAGCTATTCAGTTAAGAAGGGAGGTAATGGCTGCATTTGGCTTGGCAAAATCCAGAAGAGACAGAGTATACTAACATATGAAAATGTAAGATAAGAACTTTGAAAAAATGCTGTGACATTAATATTATTCTTGTGCGTGTAAGCGATTTTGGGAAGCACATAAGTATAGCTACATTAATACCCACTGGTGATATACATGTATTTGCAACTATTTAAGGAATGATGCTAACACATTTTTTTTAGGTGAGATTTTGTCAATTTATATTATACGGAGAGTGTGACATGCCAGATGCACATTTATTTATAAGTTGTGTGTAAACGTTTCTTCCTACAAATAAGACGTTTCACGTGTTTTACATGTGTATTAAGATATTTGGACTTATTTGTGTGTATAGTACACTTGTGATACTGGCGTGGGAAGGATTGTCAGAGTGTTGTGGATTTGACAACATTTAGTACAATGATTGTTAATAGACAATTTTTGTAGAGTAACATTTTTATATGAATATTCATACAGTTGCATGTTAGTATATTTTGGGAGTGTTTAATCCCAGACGTCTCTAGAGAAAGTGAATTAATGAACGTGGCGGTTGTTATGGACCACATATGTCGATCTGTTCAGCGAGACGGGCTTTAAAGCTGTTCCTGCGCTTAATCACAATTGTACCTTATTATGCCATATGCATGCAAACATTCAATTCTGTTTGGCTTTTTATGCACGCATTTATTGAGAATGCAAATGTATTGTAGGAGTGAATTGTAATCAAAATAACTGGCATAGTATGGAATACTTTTGCTGAATATTGGCGCACACACTTATGACCTAATTTTAAGTGCAGATGTTTTCCACAGTTGAGATGTTGAGGTGTGGGTTTTCTTTGGGTGCCAATCTATCATCAATTTCTGTGGTGAAGCCTGCATGGGGTGTATAGAGTTTGCATGGAATGCATAGAAATCTTTGCACTAGTAAATAAATAATATGTTCAAGCAATACATTTAATGAATGCCCATGCAATAAATTAATGGAATAAATAGATACATTAAATTATATATATGTCTCCCATGGATACGGTGAATGGGATGTCTTCCATACACGTTGTATGGAATAAATGAATAAACATGTGGAGTAAATAAATAAATATAATGTGCACGGAATAAAATAATAAAGCTGTGAAATAAATTGTTATTCCGTTATCAAAATGTTATTTTGCTACCAATATCGGTAGGTGAAGGCCGTTGATATAAATGCTAACTCACGGTAGTGCATTTCGTAAATTGTTATTCCGCTACCATTATCAGTGAGTATAAATGTTATTTTGCTACCAATATCGGTAGGTGAAGGCCGTTGATATAAATGCTAACTCACGGTAGTGCATTTCGTAAATTGTTATTCCGCTACCAGTATCAGTGAGTATAAATGTTATTTTGCTACCAATATCGGTAGGTGAAGGCCGTTGATATAAATACTAACTCACGGGTAGTGCATTTCGTAAATTGTTATTCCGCTACCAGTATCAGTGAGTATAAATGTTTTTTTGCTACCAATATCGGTAAGTGAAGGCCGTTGATATAAATGCTAACTCACGGTAGTGCATTTCGCAAATTGTTATTCCGCTACCAGTATCAGTGAGTATAAATGTTATTTTGCTACCAATATAGGTAGGTGAAGGGCGTTGATATAAATGCTAACTCACGGTAGTGCATTTCGTAAATTGTTATTCCGCTACCAGTATCAGTGAGTAAAAATGTTTTTTTGCTACCAATATAGGTAGGCGAAGGGCAGTATATAACTGCAGATATCATGAATGCAATCCATAAATGCAATTCATAAATGCAATATTATAAATGAGGCCGTTAGTATAAATGCCAATGTTGCTGTAGAAAACTATTCTGCAAACAGCAATAAATAATGGAATGTGGGGGCCATTAGCAACATTTTCCATATCCATTGATAGATGAACATAAAGTACTGTATTCTATTTTCTTCGTTCAACAGGTACAGTCAACGTGCAATTTGTGGACATTGTCTGAGCAGTGAAGTTTAAGTCAGCAATGCTTTCTCTAGCAATGTAAATGTGGGTTAATGAAATTCAGTTGAATGAGAAGTATAATATATGTATTTCCATTTTATCTCAGAAAGAAAAATATCTAGTGAAGTGTTATGATTACATGATATACACATATTTTGATGTGATGAAATTGTCCTGTTTAAGGTTCATGCATGATGCCACGTATTTCAGTATTGTAAGATATATGCAGGCTGACGTACAACCATTATGACAAATTTGTATGTGCCATAGTTTTAATGTGGACATAATTTTTTCCACTCTTAGATGTTATTTTGGAGTTATGTTTGGTATGTATAATGAAAGTTTTTGTTAATTTCATAGGGAAAGGGGATGTGTGTGGTATTAGCATTGGATGACTAGGTCATGAGAGCCATGGCATACCACAGCTATCTGGAATGGTTTATTCCTGAGAGTTCCAGGGATGTCTCTCAGGAAAACACCATCCAGGGATGTTCCAGGAAAGCTCCAGGGATGTCCTTTTTGGTTACTTCAGGATGGGAGATGAAAAGTGAAGGATGTTTTTTAGTGGCTATCCCCTTTATCTATAGTAATTCGAAGATGCGATTGTACTGTGCTCTTTCACTACTACTTTTGCTTCTGTTCTCTAAAGTTAATATGACATGGTTCTTATCATGTGTTTTTTCAAAACTTTCATCTTTCATTTTGTTGTTTTCTGTGTTTCTTTCATTTGTGTAAGGAAAGGGAGATGTGTAGCATTGAGCTGGCATAGGTTACACCAAGGATAGCAATAGAATGGTAGCTGCCTGGAACCCCATGTCATTCCAAGGTTCCAGGTATGACGGTTGGTGACCACACAGGATGGGAGATTTAACACTGAAGGATGTATATGCTATCTCTCCTACCTCCCTTCTTAATTAAACTCTGTGACTAAATAAAGCTCATCTACAATTATACCAGCCTGACCTCAGAGTGTTTCCTGCTTCAAGACTGTGTATGATAAACCCCTATACTACAACTTGTCATTAAACAGACATCCCTTTGCCAAACTACTGAGTCCTCATTATTGAGTCGTGTTGGAGTAAGTGAATCCTGCCCCCTAGTCCTCACATGGTGCAGCTTTCTTGTTTTATAAGTACTAGAGGGTGCGCACTGATTTATGGGGCCGTCAGTGAAATCCCGCTCCTCTGTACACTTGGTAGCGTGAGGATGGTTTCGGCCATTAATTATTGATTATATAATACTAAGACACCTTTAGACCGACGGCACGAAGTAGCTCTGGACCTTCGGCAATATCACAAGTCATTTCGCCATTCCGGCTGAGTAGACTGAGAAGCTTCCCGTGGACAATGATAGAGTAAAACGTTGAAAAACTGCAGTGGGTCTGAAGTAACCTGCCTTCCAAGCATAACCCTTCTCATTCCCATGGGCAGCCAATCGGACGAAAACCCCTTAAAAGGCTGGAAGAGGAAGGGGCGGTGATACCGAAGTTCCAGAGAGGAAATGATGCGATCAGTGAGTGAAACAACAAACCCGTTACTTTGGCAAATGTCGTGTAGGCATTAGAGCCAGTAAGGGAAAGGTAACGAGTGGATACCGGGGGGACACCCGAGTGAAAAACAAGGGGTAGCAGGGGGACACCTGAGATAAAAATGAAGGATTGACAGGGGGACATCTGAGATAAAAACAAAGGATTCCCAAGGGGACGCCTAAGATAAAAACGAAGGATTGCCAGGGGGACACCTGAGATAAAAACAAAAGATTACCAGGGGGACACTTGAGATAAAAACGAAGGATTACCAGGGGGACACCTGAGATAAAAACGAAGGATTACCAGGGGGGCACCTGAGATAAAAATGTAAGGATTCAATTTGTTCCTGTGCTTTAATACAGCGGTCAGAAGAAACGTGAACTCATAGCCCATAAAATAAGCGACAATTAGACTACAGTGTCGTTTAAAGACGCATGAAAGGAGTTAATTTAAACTCCATGACGCGGTATTGATTAGAAGGCAGGTATATGTATGACAAGCTGGTGTCCGTCTAGTCTGTCAAGTGTCTGTCATATGTGTTCTGTTGTACGTCGAATGTAAAATAATTGTATTGTTGATTGTGTGAAATGTAATTTGGCTTTACGCGATTCTGTAACTAAAAGGGAATCACCAACGAACTGATAGTTTTCTGAGCAAATTGATATTATAAAATTTTGGTGGGAAAGATTGGATTGGAGCTTGCGTAGTTGGTGCTTGCTCATACTATTGGAAGGATAAAAAACTGTATAAATATTGTTGGTGCCGAAATCAAGAATGGAGGAAGTTAATCCACTTGCACATTTGTGCAAGCAGCTACCCAAGCATGCACCAAAACTCAAAAAGTATAGCACAGAGTGGGTTAAGGGTACCGCCCACAAGATGTTTATGCCTTGGCCACAGAATGGGTCCCTTTCTAAGGCTGTTTTACAGCATATGACGACTTTCGTACACGCCACATATACAGGCAAGAAGCTAGAGAAACGTCTTGCTGTTCTAGAATTATGGAAGATGTTTGAAGAAATGAAGGTGGAAGAACTACCCACAGACTGGATACTAAATGTATGCACAGAGGGGGGTGAGATGCCTACCGCGCCACCAGCACCGCCTGAGCCAGTCATTGAAGTGAGTAAATCAGAGGGGCTTTACCCGCTAAGAGAATTTAAGGCAGCCTCAGGGTATAGCAACCCTGCATATGAGTCGCCTACATACAGTAGTGACGACAATAAGGGGAGGGAACAGGAAACCAATATTGCCTCCACGGTCCCGAGGGACAAGGAGAGACGCGAAGATGAAGGAAAAGATCGGGCACAGAATTGTGCACCTCCTCATAAGGAGAGAGAGGAAAGTAAACGAAAGGGAAATGAAGGTAGAATTGATGAGATAGCATTCGCGATGGACGAATGGATGGGAGGTCAGATATTACTGAAGTTGGATGGAAAAGGAAGTGATGGTAAAAGGCCAATAGATAGGTCAGATGAAATGCAAAGGAGAGAGAGAGAAAAAGAGATGGAAGTAAGGGATGAAAGGACAAGAAGGAAGGATAGGCTGAAGCGAGAACAGCTATATCGCAAAGAGCAAGAGAAACAGCTTGATCGCAAACAAGAGACAGCCTACGACCAGTACAGACAGACTAAGCAAAGGATGGAAGAAGAGCAAAGGGTACGTGAAAAGAGAACAAACAGAAGAGAAGAGGAGAACATTTGACGGACAGAGGAACGTAGAAACGAAAGGATGAGGGAAGTAGACAAGGCTAGAGAAGAAGCGAGGAAGCGCAAGGAAGTAAATGAGGAAATGGAACGTAAGCTCAGACAGAGGGCACGAGATCTAGAATATTTGGAGTGGGAAGTTAAAAAACCTAATCATGTTGTAGAATGGGAAGACATAGAGGAATTATTTCCTTCAAGCGACTCTGTGCAAGGTATAAGTGGGACAAATATTTTTTTTTTTTTTTTTTTTAGCTGAATTTAATCAACTTTTAAAAACAACATATTATGTACAATAAAATTAAGAAGAAAAAAGAAAGAACAAAGAAACAAAAGGAGACAAGTTCGAATACAAAAAAATATAACAAGCACAATAAGTACATTTCTATGTCTGAATAAATAATGATTTTAACTTGGGTCATCCAATCATATTCATTTGCTGAGTTTAAATATAAAAAATTAAAAAGTAAGTTTCTAATTAGCTGGGATCTCCCACTTTGAGACATTCTAGGAGGTTCATATCATGTAGAAAACGAGTAACATTGATTCTAAGTGATATATTTTTACCTTCAAGAATCATTTGCCATAATAAATCTGAAGACAAGTTAACATATTCTTTGAGAGTAGATTTGAGAAAATGAATTTGTTTCATATGTAGAGAGGTACATTCAGTGAGCAGATGTTTAAGTGTTTCTTTTTGACCAAGATCTTCACAATGTCTACAGCTATTATCAACCAACAATTTCCGTCTGTGTAATATCTCGCGCGTTGGGCAAAGATTGAATCTCAGCCTAGAAAATTCAATTCGATGTATGACTGACGGGGACTTAAGTAAATAAGGTTCCACTGAACCATGCTTTTTATGAAACAGAAAATGGTTTTTGAAGTCACACAATTTTGCACAATGCTCTCGAGTTCTAATCCAATCAGCGTCAAACATCATGGTTTTTGCCTTGTTAGGATTTTCAATTAGAGTTTGTAATGACACATCTGCTTCTGCTAGTGCATTAATCGCAATTTGGCGCCATTTTGACATGTGTAATTCTTTGCTAGTAAACATATGAGTTGACAAAGTGCCTATCAGCATCAAAGTATCCATAGTCATTATGCATTTGCGAAACAAACTAACAATAGACCAGAGGTGTCGAGTATATAAAGAAATCAAACCCAGTTCATGTCTAATCCAAGAGATAGAAATACAATTCGGAAGTCCTAGACATCGTCTCCAATACAAACTCTCCAGTCTACTCCAGCACGATTCAGGCATTAGTTCCTGTGTTTCCGAACCATAAAGGAGAATCGGAGTAACCTTTTGACAGTAGAAAGTTACTGCTGGGATAATTGAAAACTTCCCCAGCCTTGCCTGGATGATCTTTACTTGTGCAAGCATCTGGGTCAATTTCCCAGTGATGGTATGCCAATGTGATTGAGTTCTAACATTAGAGATGGTCACACCTAAATAGGTGTATTGATTGACCACTTCAATTTCACGTTTATTAAGATGCCAATTAAAGAATTTGCTCTGCTTTTGCTGTTTAGCAGCAAAAATAATAATTTTGGTTTTAGAAAGATTAACGGATAGCAGATTTTTTTGAGTGTATGAAGCTAGTCCGTCAAGTAAATGTTGAAGGCCAGAGGGAGTTTTTGAGAGAAGAACAAGATCATCCGCATAAAGCAAGGCTGGAGTTGGTTTTAGTGCTAATTTTGGAGGATCTCCCACTGTGTATGCAAAGCTTAAACCAATGTCTGAAATGAAAAAATTGAATATTGATGAGGCTAACACACATCCCTGTTTCAGGCCCCTATAGGTTTTGATTGGGGGGGTTAAGGTACCTTCACAAGTCAGTCTTATCTGAATTGTTGTCCCTGTGTGTAGGGCATTGATTAGAGAAATTAGATACGCGGGACAGCCAGCGAGATTCAATTTCTGTAAAAGGATTTCACGCGAGACAGAGTCAAAAGCAGCTCTTAAATCAACAAAAGCCAAGTAGAGCGGCTGTAGCTTCATATAATGATCATTTAGAATAGATGTTAGGGAAAGGAGATTGATGGAAGTTCCCAAACCCTGTATGAATCCAGTTTGACAGGGATCACGCTTGAAGTTTCGATGCGTCCATAAATTGAAGTCTCGCAGGATGAATCGTGCGAACAACTTCCCAGGAGCATCAAGAAGGGCAATCGGTCTGTAATTCGAGGGATTAGATCGATCACCCTTCTTGAAGATTGGAACAATTATTGACTGGCACCAAGACTCAGGAATGACACCAGATTTGAGTATTTGATGAAATATACGGTGCAATATGGAAGTCCATTCAAGCGGATACTGCTTGAAGATGTAATTAGACAGGCCATCCGGGCCAGGAGCTCTGGAGGAGCTAGATTTCTGAATGTAAAATAGAATATCCTCCTCCAAGATTTCCATTTGTTCATAAGTTGTTGAAGGTGGAGTGGAGGAGGCTTGGAGTACTTCCGGCAGGGCATACAGGTTCTTAAAATGTTCAATCCAAACGCGTTCCAATACACCGTTTATCTGTACAGGGGCCTGTGAATCATGATTTGCCAAATTTAGTAAGGACCATATAGCAGAAAGATTTTTGGCGGTAATGGCAGAAAGCATTGCTTCACCATCATGTTGCATTTGAGTGAATCTATAACACCTCAACCAATTTTTGTATTTGCATTTAATAGTTTTTATAGTAGCAAGTCTAATAGCAGTTGGTAGGTGCGCAGCACGACGCTTTTGGAGATTCACCCAGTTCTTTTGATGTTGTATCTCATAGTCAAAAGTATGTTTATGAATATGGTGAAAATGAGAATTAAGACCAATTTTAGAGCGAAACAATGCCAAATGAGTGATGTACGACTCCTGAGGGTTATTTATAGTTCGTTCAGCAGTAATAAGCTGCTTAAATTGGTCCAATTTTTTAGGTGTCCAGCGCAATCTTGTGCGAGCATTATTAACCACAACAGAAGTAGTAAAAGTAGATTCTCTGGAAACGGGGGAGGCGGAAAGGAAGTTCCACCTAACAGATAGGAGATCGTGATCACTAGTGTCACGTTTAATTATTTCAAAATTGGCAATTTCCGAAAAAGTGTGCTTATTGACTAATACAAAATCTATAGTTGAAGTTGAAGCACCTCTATGCCACGTGGGGTGAGATGGAATGTCACCATCACAAGCGCCATTTAGCATAATAAGGCCACGATATTTCATTAGCAGGTCCCATTTCAAGTAAGCTTGTGAGGATTTGCTTTTTGAATTCGGGAGACAATTTATGTTGAAATCACCAACTACAAACAAATGAGTAATTTGTCTGTCCTGTAAGATGATATCAAGTAAGTTCTCCAATTCAAAGAAGAAAATGGAATCTAGTATTGCAACCGGATTGCGATAAAGATTTATTAGAGCAACAGCACCCCCGTGAAAGGTAATTCTTACCAATTGTAAAAAGTCATTTGGAGCAAGCCAGGGACTGATTTGGAAGCCCAAACCACATTTCAAGGCGACCATTAGGCCTGAGGACGGTCGACCCGTTATCCCAGCTTTGGCTGGGTTCAAAATTACATCATAACCACTCCATACAGGTCTTTCCAACAACCATGTTTCTTGAAAGGCAATTATCGTGTGACTCAATAAAGTAGCATCCATGGTGGACATCAGATGGGAATAACCACGGGTATTCCAACTGCAAATTCGATGTTCAATGTTATACATTTGCAGTGATGGTTATTTCTGCTGATGCCAGACTTGTGGGTTGGTTTCGTGTCTTAAATTGGAATTAGGATGATCTTGTGAGTACACAAAAGGTTTGGAGGAAGAATACAACCTCAATTTTTTTATTATTGGGGTGTTGAAAGAAGGGGCTATATTAGATGAATCCTCAAGATCAGTTGGGTCAAGAGCTAATAAGAAGCCCATTGCAAAGAGCTTCATCTTGGCTTGCCATAAGGAGTTACGAATAAGTGCGGATGATACCCAAATGCGAACCACTGACCAGTCTTGATCATTCAAAAATTCAACCTGGGAAATATCCTGTGTGGAAATACCACTTAATGAGTCTATGTCATTCAATATTGCTAGTACACTAGATCTTTAAAGATCATAAGAAGGAAATGGGGCATCTCGGCATTTAAGAATGAAGCGATGATGCTTATTGAGCGATAAAGCATGTCTAGATTTGGTTGGAAGGCATGCATCGTTTATACATTCATTCTTACGGTTTTTTTCAATATTGGCAGAGAGGTGATGACTATTACTATCCCTATGTGTTGGGATCGATTGTGGGGCGTGTGACTGAGAGTAGAGGGCTGAAGGTCTTAGGCTAGAAGGTTGATTGTGTTGATTTGCTGAAGATTTATAGCTTAAAAGCTCTTCTATTGAGTGTCTAATTTCAGCCCGTACATCTGCCAGTATTGTGTCAGTCTGCGACAAGGAAGATAAGGGAGTTTGTTTAGAATGTTCAAGTGATTGCAAAATAGAAGGTTCGAAGCATGTAGTTGATTGTATGAGAGGTGACTTGATTACTGGCAAGATCGTCGGCTGGCTTGATAAAGATTTAAATTTCAAGTATTCTTCCATGGATTTCTTAATCTCCGCCCGTACATCTGTTAATATGATATCAGTTTGGGACTTGATGTCTGCAGAAACTATTTTTGAAGTCATTACTACGGATTTGTCTTGTAAGACAGGTTTAGAAATAGGTAATGTATTCAATATGGGCGAAAGATTAGGAGTCAAGTCATTGGCAGATGCAGTTTCGGTTGAAGGAAGAAGTGAGTCCAAAGGCTCACAAGATTGAGTAGCAATCGCTTGAAGTAAGTGATCTAAAGGTTCATGGTCATCATAGCGAGGATCAAATTTCACAGTTTTGCATTTTGAAGATTTTCGGGAGTTTTGACGCTTTGTTTTGATTACTTTGCTTCTGTTGTTATGGACCATTTGAATGCGCTGTAACCGTTTGATGCATTGCTTAGTGTTTGCACCTAAATTAGATCGACTCTTAGTAGTTAAAGGTTGAAGAGTGGCATCGACAAGTGAGTGAGCATTAAATATGTTAAACAAAACCGGAGCAGCATCAGAGATTGTAGACTTATCTACGGAGTCAGAGGAAGTCTGGTCAGATACCGGAAGGGGAGCCTCAGTTATGAAGGACTCTAAAGCTTCAACTGGGCGAATAATTTCCGGAAAAGACGGGAGAGCTGGAATAATGGCTTCCAATCGTCGAATGCTCACTGGTGTATGGTCTGGGTTTATAAGAAGACAACTGGAATCTACTGCAAAGGGGGAAAGGGAACATTCATCAGTTTGAGTACTCCGTGATGCAGTTTTTATATTGAGTGCAGATACAAGAGTGTGAAGCTGAATTGATTGTTGTAGCATTCTATTATCCAGAGTTTCATAGAGTTTAAGCATACAGTTAACTGAAGAATTAATAGCCACAAGAGCAACTTCAGTTAATGCGTTACAGGGCGGCAAAGCAGAAGCATCAGGGAAGGGCAAGGCTGGAGGCTGTAACGGTCTCCTCGGAGTGGGATGTAGAAAAGAAGCTGACAAGGCGATAGAGTTATCGTTTTTCTGATCAAATAAACTAGGGGAAGAATATAGGCTACCGTTATGAGTCTTTGAGGCTTCAGGATTTACAGGGGACATACACTCTAGTTCAACATGATGCGTGGTATTTATTGTTGCATCCAATGGAGACAATACAATTTGAGCAGCAGTGTCATTAAAGAGTAGATTCTGCGTAGAGGTGGGTGTATGAATCCTAGATTCAAAAGATGGATTGAGAATAACCTCATGAGGTGGAACTATGGATAAAGTATCATGAGCAACATGTTCAACGTCACTTGGCTCTGCTGATAAATCAGTGAGCTTCATTACTTCTGGCGCAAGCAAGACGGAATTTTTAATAATCTGAGAATCTGTGATTGAAGCATTCAAACCCTTCAACGGAAGACAAATTAAATCTGTGCATGGATTACATGGAGACGCAATGGCCACAAATGCGTTAGGTATAGTAGGCTCACCTTCAATATCGTGATAGGAGTCCTGAGATACTGCATAAAAATCACGAATGTCAGCGGAGGCCATTTTCTTGCCATGAGAAAGCGTGGAGTGTCCGCTTAATTTGCGCTTAAGCGCTATCATGGGCGAAGCTTTAGGCGTTAATGGCTTTAGTTGAAGTGTGGCACTTGATACAGCTAAGATGGCCGGCATCCCTGATTTAAGTGTGTACATCCAAAATCAGGCGATAAAACTAAATAGTTGACAAGAGTCAAGTATAGTGAAGCGCCACAGCCACACGCTAACGCGCTTAACAGAGTAACAGCACCTTTCTGAAGCAACTTTGTGAAGCGCGCGCTCGAGAAGCGCAGCGTTCACGTTGATGTAGAGAGTGCTGGGAAAAATGGGTGGAGTTTCCTCCACACGAACTCCACACGAACTCCTACACAAACACAAACACAGGAAGAAAATGCTGCTAATTAGCCACAGCTGCTATCTGTAAAGTCCATTCACCAAAAGGCAATAGATGCAAAGTTGCCGTACCAAAGTCCAGGAGGCAACAGTCCTCGTAGTGTTTCCCAGCGTAACAGCACCTTTCTGAAGCAACTTCGTGAAGCGCGCGCTCGAGAAGCGCAGCGTTCACGTTGATGTAGAGAGTGCTGGGAAAAATGGGTGGAGTTTCCTCCACACGAACTCCACACGAACTCCTACACAAACACAAACACAGGAAGAAAATGCTGCTAATTAGCCACAGCTGCTATCTGTAAAGTCCATTCACCAAAAGGCAATAGATGCAAAGTTGCCGTACCAAAGTCCAGGAGGCAACAGTCCTCGTAGTGTTTCCCAGCGTAACAGCACCTTTCTGAAGCAACTTCGTGAAGCGCGCGCTCGAGAAGCGCAGCGTTCACGTTGATGTAGAGAGTGCTGGGAAAAATGGGTGGAGTTTCCTCCACACGAACTCCAAACGAACTCCTACACAAACACAAACACAGGAAGAAAATGCTGCTAATTAGCCACAGCTGCTATCTGTAAAGTCCATTCACCAAAAGGCAATAGATGCAAAGTTGCCGTACCAAAGTCCAGGAGGCAACAGTCCTCGTAGTGTTTCCCAGCGTAACAGCACCTTTCTGAAGCAACTTCGTGAAGCGCGCGCTCGAGAAGCGCAGCGTTCACGTTGATGTAGAGAGTGCTGGGAAAAATGGGTGGAGTTTCCTCCACACGAACTCCACACGAACTCCAAAGTCCAGGAGGCAACAGTCCTCGTAGTGTTTCCCAGCGTAACAGCACCTTTCTGAAGCAACTTCGTGAAGCGCGGGACAAATATTGAAGATGACTTCGACACCAGAAGCATCGGGGAACTGATTGATAAAATATACGATGTGATGGGGCTAGAACAGATATCCGATGGGGAAGGGAAGACGAGCGCTTGGAGAGCCCTCAGCTATATGACACTGAGGATGTCACTCGAAGTAGTGGGAGCAGGGGACTGTCCCTAGACAGGCTGGAGATTGGGCAGAACGAAGAAGATGCAAGGAGTTGTGTAAACTGGGAGTATTCAGGATCTGACTCCGGTGGGCAAATGGATGATTTGGCACACGAGGAAGGGAGACAGTGTGAAAAATGGCACCCAGGGGACCGAGGGGTACGATGGTCAGACGCTAGCGAGTCCACAAGTAGGACACCGAAGTCTGCCGCGCAGTCCGGCCGACATGAAGGAACACCCCACGGTCAGAGGGGGGCATCAGCACCTACCTATGCAGACAGATTAAGGGCATTGCCAGGAAGACGGCAAGGCGGGAATGCCACCCCCGCGGTAGACAGGGGAGCTATGGGGAAGGAAAAGGAAGACTGTGCATTCCAATTCCCGCTGCTAGAAAAGAGGGGAGCAAGACCACAATATATTCCATGGCCACACCTGGACCGAGAGAATCTAAAAAATAAACTTCCAATGCTGACATCGGGAGCCGGGAAGTGGATACATGAGTTAGAGAAAATGACAGGGGGTGTCACCTTAGCTAAAGAGGACATTAAGGGCCTTTTAATTGCCTTACTTGGTGAAAGGGCAGATGATGTATGGAAACGGGCAGGCTACACTAGGGTAACCCTAACTAACACCTCACATGACAGAGCACCATTTAATAACTGTAGAGCAGCAGTGTGGAAAGCGCTGCGAATGCTATATCCAGACACTTCAGATATGGGAGCTATAATGACTCAGAAAATGAAAGAGTCAGAGGATCTGTTGATATATATCCAGAATTTCCAAGACGCGTGGGTGCTCGAAATGCATGAGTCTTGGACGAAATATATCCCTGTATTCTACCATATATTATGCCAAGGATTGCCTGAACCGGTGCAGAAGCAGCTCAAAAAATTGGTATGAGTAGAAGCAAAACCATGGGCCGAAATACAGTTGACAATTGCGCACTACTGCAGATTTTTGCAAGAAAAGAACCGGAAGAAGGAGGCAACTCGTAAGGGTGAGGAAGCAAAGCTGGTGCAAAAGAAACTCTCAAAGTATGCTCTCGAGGGAGCCATGCTGACAAGCCCAGCTGAACCAAGCATGCAATCAGAGGCTAACCCATCCCAGAATAACCAAGGTAGCGCAGGATTTTACCCGAGGGGAAGGGGTTTTGGAGGAAGAGGATGGCAGAGTAATCAGGGTGGGTTTCGAAGTAACCAGGGAGGTTTTCAAAATAATCAAAGTGGCTTTCAGAATGCGCAGATGGGCAGTCCAGCTATGCCAGATGGACCGATGGACCGACCACCGCCAGTGTGTTGGCTGTTTGGAATGACAGGACATGTGGCGCGCGTGTGCAGAAGCCAAGGCATGTGGCAAAATAGCCAAGGAATAGGGGCAGGCATGGTGAATCAGCCTGCCGTCCCGCAGCAGGGCAGTGCACAAAATCACACAGTGCAGCAGCAGGCAGCAGGCTTGCAGCAAGGTGCACAGCAAGTGGTTCAACCCCCGCACATGGGGAATGCACCACAGGGACAATTCCAGCAGGTACCACTGCAAATGTCACAGGGCACTAGCGCCGGAGGGGGAGTCAACCCTGGGGCTGGGGAAAATCAACAAGTATACAGTGGGCCAAACTTATATATGAAATAGGAGAGCTCACGGGAGACTCTGATGTGTTCTATCCTGATAGGGAACCTAGGGTAGATGTCGTCAAGGGGGTAAAGAATCTTTCTTCTTAGTTGACACGGGTGCGATGCGCTCATGCATATGAGAAGGCAAGTTTTCCTTGTCCGGCGAGGCCATAGATACTCAGAGTTTCACAGGAGCTTGCAGTAGAGTTCCCTTTACAGACGCACTCCCAGTCTCTGTGGGAGAGCGCAAAATGAATGTACCCTTATTATATTCACGTCAGACCCCAGTAAACATCCTGGGTCGGGACTTAATGGCTAAGTTGAATATGACAATCTCGTTTACCGAGAACGGTATAGTGTGCTCCACTTTGGGAATGCATTATTCGAACGTGTGCGAAATGATCAGAGCATACTCAGGGCGCATAGCCATGAGAGCTATACCGTTAGAGGCAGAAGTCTTCGCATACGGGGTGCGGGTACTCATGGCGGGATTGCCAGGCCTCGCAGATAGAACTATGAGGACACCTGATGAGTTTCTATTCAGACCCAGAATACCTATGCACGAAGAGGAGGGACAAGTATTTCCCTTAATGATACAATCTGCCGCAGTGGAAGGGAAAGTGGTATTGGTTGAAGGACATGATGACGAAGGCATACAATGGTATGCGATTATCGCCATTGAAGAAGGGTATTGAGTGACTAACATCACCGATGTTGATCTGTTCGAAGAACACCCTGACCTAGAAGAGATGAGGGTAGAAGTAAGTCTCACATTTTGGGCCAAAATGATCAAACGGGAGGTGCCACAGAGAATGATTTTGGCGCTGATACGTCCAGAATACTTTAATGATGACATGGCCCAAGTGCCTGCCGCGGTATGGACTACAGGGCCCTATGACGTAGGCCTCCTAAGGGGGGGCAGGTGAAGTAAAAAATTAAACTGAAACCAGGAGCAATTCTACCACGAGCACGACAATATCCTATGTCCAGAGAGCCAGATGAAGGAATCACGAAGACAATTTCCGCCATGATGGAGCAGGGAATTCTAGTGATGTCAGAATCACCTTGCAACATGGTGATTCACCCTGTCAAGAAATCAAAGGGAGGGTCTTGGCATTTAATCCAAGATTTAGAGCATTAAACGATATAGTCGAAGCCGAGTTCCCTCTAGTCGCTAATCCATCCACCATTCTATGCAACATACCCACTGAAGCGAAATATTTCACAGTGATTGACTTGAAAAATGTGTTTTTCTCAATCCCGTTGCACCGTGACTCTGAAGACCTGACGTCATTTACTTTCAGACAAATGCGCCTGAAAAGTACGAGGTTGCCACAGGGGTACTGTGAGTCTCCATCCATTTTCAACAGAGTCATGCAGATGGACCTAAACAATATTGCAGTAGACAGTGTTGTTTTGCAGTATGTGGATGACATTCTGATCTGCAGCATCACTGAGGAACAATGCAGGCGCGACTCTGTCCAGCTACTGACAATCCTGGCTGAAAAAGGATATAAAGATGATAAGGAAAATTTACAATACTGTCAGCGAGAGGTGCTGTACATAGGTCAGTTAATCTCACACCAAGGGAAAAAGGTAACCCCAGAAAGGGCTGAAGCTATCATGAACACGGCTAACCACTCACGATAAAAAAAATGCAAAGCTTCTTAGGCCTTTGCAACTATGTCAGAGCATGGGTCTTCGACTACAGCTCATATACCAAGCCCTTGCTTCAGGCCCTAAGGAAGGCCCAGGCGATAAGGGACAAAATCGAATGGACTAAGGCAATGGAAAAGGGGTTTGCAGAACGAGGGGGGGCAATTTGTAAGGCCCAGTTCTCGGGATTCCTAATTATGCAGAGGAATTCTACCTGTTCTCACACTCTGATGGCAATTTTATGACGGCAGTGCTCGCGCAGCGAACCTCGCTGGGGTACAAGCCCCTAGCATATTACAGCGGGAATCTGGATCCGGTCATGAAGGGCCACTTCCCATGAGAACAAAATCTAGCTGGTGCCGTGTTCGCCATTGAAAAAGCATCATCTATTGTGATGGGGTGCTCCATAACATTGTACGTTGAGCACTCGTTATTCGCCATAGTAGAGAAGCCAAAGGGCATGCTGACACACAAGAGAGCATCTGCCTATGAGGTGATTATCTCCAACCCATCGATCAAAATAGTTCGATGTAAAACTGTAAACCCTGCTGCGTTCATAGCTGAGCCAGTCACAGAAGGAGAACCTATACACAACTGTGCAAATTATGAGGAATTCTATGATGAAATCCCCAGGGTAAAGGAAAACGCCCTGGCGGGTGGTGAAATCGTGTTCATTGATGGTTCATCAAGAATCGACCAAGAGGACGGACAAAGGTACATGGGCATGGCCGTAGTGAAACACCTGGCGAATAGGGAGTTTCAGGTACTCGTCAGTGTGCGAATACCATCTCACTATTCAGCTCAAGCTGCAGAACTAGTGGCGCTGATACTCGCCATTGAGAATCATGCAGACCAGGAAGTAATGGTGTACAGTGACTCTGCCAATGTGACATCTACTCTGCACACAGGCTTAGCACGCTGGAAAAGGAGGGGCTACCTCCGAGCGGACGGCACGCCAGTGCAACACACAGCCCTATTGGACAGGTTGATAAAAGCACTACAGTTCCCAGTGGGCATAGCGGTCGTGAAATGCGCCGCCCACACCAAGGGGACAGATTTCGTGTCACGTGGAAAACATGAAGCACACACGGAAGCCAAGCGCATGACGTCTAAAAATGAAACAATCATGGACGTGGAGGTGGCACGTACCCATGAGAGGATGATGGTAGCGCGAGCCACACCTGAGGCCTATAGTAACATGGGGCAGACTCAGCTAATGGAACTCCAAGGGGAGGCACCTCAGGAGGAGAAAAATGTGTGGAAGCATCGAGGGTGTTCCTTAAACCCCTCTGACGGGTTGTGGAGGCAAGACAACCCGCTGGGCAATTCACCACTGGGCACAGATTAAAAGTAATGAGAGGAGTTATCCCCCGGCCAAATGGCCCATTCCAGCACTTGCATATCCACTACGTCGACATGATTCAAGTGTGTAACGTGTACATGTATTTAATTGTAGTGGTGTGTCCATTCTCTAGATGGATAGAATCAGGTCCCTGTACACACCCAGACACTACCTGTGCTGCCAAATTTCTAGTGAGGGAAGTGTTCCCTAGATGTCGGTGTGCGAGGTAATGAGATCAGACAACGGGGCTCACTTTGTGAATGCAGACTTCGAACAGATCAGCTTATTGCTTGGTATAAAGCACAAGTTCTTGTCGACGTTATCACCCGCAGGGGAATGGGATATGTGAGCGGCTCAACAGCCTGTTAAAGGAGAGGATAGCCAAGTTGAAGCTCACATTAAGAAAGGGATGGTTACACTGTCTACCACTGGCATAGTATGCACTTTAGAACCAACCCAGCTCCGACCATCATCTTACGCCGCACAAGATAGTTACAGGCAGAAGGATGAGGACCCCTCTCGCTCCCTGAGATAGAGCTAAATGTGATGCCCAGCCGACTAGGGAGGTTCTGGGAACAGAGATGCAGGAGTACCTTAACTGTATGACATCCAGCGCCTGTGTCATTTCAGGCCAGCTGCAGCGACGGCAAAAAGGGGACAGTGCAGCACAAAACACATCAGGAAGTGCTGAAGCAGACTCTGCGCAATGTTTACATGCACCCCTCGTCTTCCCTTGTGACAATGTACTCGTGAGGAACTTTACCAGGAAGAGGTGGGATGAGCCACGTTTCAATGACCCTTTCATCATAGAGGACTGCACCCCTTCCACCGTCAAGCTCCAGGGCAGAAGGGCATGGATGTTCATAAATGACATTAAACCTTATATAGGGGAGAGCCCTCCTGCTACATCCAACTGCGAAGAAACCACAGACAACGGGGAAGAACCTCAGCACGTGCATACAAGATCCTTGGCGAGGAAGAAGGACGCATGAGCAGCATAATAAAGGCAAAAGGAACACTGATTTAAATTGTGGCTTATAAACAAGACATTTTCTCAAACCAGTGAAAGATAATAAAGGACATAAAACGAACACTCTGTGCATCCCAGTTGCAGGGTAAAGAGAAGCACATCCAAAGCCACAACAACATTGATAAAACAAACTTTTGAAAAAGCACGTCATGCCCAAGTATTACAAAGAATCAAGACTCAGATAGACTGCAAACAAAATATTTTCTGAAAGTGTAACACAGTACCCTGCAGCAACCAGTATAGAGACTTTGTTCGCAGAACTTATGGTACATTCCAGCAGAAGTCTCAAGTGGGATGTACTCACCTATTTTCAACATGTGGTGTTATCTTATCCGTCACTCATAGGGAGAGAAGCCAGTGTCACAGACTTTATTCAAGCTCCAGCTAACAAAAAAGTAATCAGGCGACTGCTGACTGTCATCACGGAAGCCTTCGCTGAGCTACCCGAGCACAGCGAGGAGGACACAAATGCTTCCACCGTCAGTAGACATTGATGAACTCACATTTAATTTGTTCTTTCAAGTAATCGAGAAATGCCCAGGACTTGTCGGTAGAACAACCGACACACGCACTTTCATCAGAGACCCAAGAAATCTAGCTAAGTTGAATCACCTGTGGACTAAACTAAATCACCTCGTGGTAGTCCACGCAACAGGAAGGTGCAGAGACTGTGCGAATCAAAAGAATAGCCCATGACCAGGACACAGCAAAACAGGACAAATGTCCCTAGCTCCCGAGGACACCCGGCTGGCACACAATGTCCTACTTAGACTAGTCACAGACTATCCAGAGATGGTGGGGAGGCCTGCAGATGTTGACGTCATCACCTTCCTTAGAGATCCGGCCAACGCCCCACACATGGGCACACTCCTCCACTGCATAATGCTCCAGGTGGAGCTATCTAATTTCCAGCGAGAATACCCTAGGAGCTTCCAGTAAGACTTTCTGCAGTGGAACAAACCAAGGACAGAGACACAGGTCTTCAATTTTCAGCCACAGAACATATCGAGGAGACCAAAGACAAGAACTACACCATCCTATTTTTCTTTGTACTTTTCCCCTACTTTTCCTTATTTTTATTTTTATTTTTACGTTTTTAATTTTTAATTTTTTATTTTTAATTTTTCATGTTCGCTTTTATTTTTATTTTGATTTTGATTTTTACAAATTTTTATGTGATTTTTAGGAGTTCCATCTTTTCATTCCTTCACATTGAACAGGTTCCAGCATGTCCTCAGGACCAAAGCAAATTCGAGGAGTGCACTGGGACCTCACCTACTATAGATATGCATTATGAATGTGATGTACCAGAATTGCTAGCCTAACCCTTTTCCATAGTCTAGCACAGGAACTGTACTGCATATCCTGATACTACCTTCATCACCCAGAAGAGGGGGGACATTTGGAAAGCACTCGTCACTTTAATAGTAATGAACTCTCGAACTACGAGATCAGAGCAAGAGAAGGAATAAACAACAGACTATGAACTCATTATAAATGAGGGCCCAGAACAGTAACTTAGTTTTACCCCCAACAAAAGGGCGCCGCCACTTTCCTGGAAGAAAATGCTGCAAATTGTCTTTCCAAACGATAATGTGCATATGTATAGTTATTATTATTGTTTTTCTGTCGTTAACAATCAGAACTGCGTTCCTTATTGGTGCACAAAGTGTCCCAATCTCAGTGCACCCACCAGATAATGAACATCTGGGGCCCACGAACTAAAAAGAAATGTAATTAGCAGTGATTTAGACACATTTGAGGTAACAAATGAAGAGAAAAGCTGGAGACAGGGTCAGCACGGAATGAATGAAAATGCAGCACTGACCACTGCACGCACCCACACACAGGATGCACACGGACAAGGGCAAATGTCAATGGCTACAGGGCCTGCAACGAAAGCAGCAGAGAATGGGAGACAGCCTGCCGAACAAACAGTTCCAGAAAATAGTGGAAGTAACCAAGAAAAGTCAAGTGAGAAACCCAAGAGAGAGGGCTTAGCAAAATCCCTCGAAAGAACAGAAGTAGCCACAAAGGAACTCACAGAGAAAACACAAATGCTGATAGATTATTTGTTCCCATTTATAGTCAGAGCAAAGAAACTGCACGAGGAGCTAAAAAATAGAACTGCAGAGACTATAACGACAAGCACGCCAGCTCAAACACTGCTAACAAGCACCAGATCTACGACAGAGCCACACGTTGAGGAGTTGGTGAGCCAATGGCGGCCAGAGAACCTTGATGAAAAATTACAAGAGTAGAGGAAGAGAAACGGAAAACCTTTTCCTACCACAGCGATGCAGCCAAAGGACCCTGCTCCACCAAGATGCCCAGAGTGGAAAAGCAGCACAGACGCTTTTAAGGACACAGTCATAGCAAATTACAGAAAAACACTGAGAATAAAGAGAAGTCCATACGAAGATAACAATGAACTTAACGATTACCTGGACAGCACAGCCCATCTCGGAAACAATATATGGTACCAGCACATGAAGGAAGTAGGACGAAGGCAGTCAGAAGGAGAATGCTTTGTCTGTGTGCTTCTACCATACAGCATGGGAAAATCTAAGATCTTTGTAGCTGTAGAAATTGATGTCCCTAAAGCACACTGTATGTCACATGTAGCAATGTGCAACACCAGAGGACAATTTATGGGAAGAGACGCCTCACTGATATGGGCCAATGAAAAAGATTACCCGGACGAAGATGGCTACGTCCAGGACATTAAAACAAGAAACAGGGCGCACACAAGGAATCACGTGTTCAGGTCGAGAGCCCTGGCGTCAAAGGATCAGGGATAAGATGGGAAATAAACCCAAGATTGAACGTTCAAGGAAAAACTGCAGAAGAGGCTCAAATCTGGAAAAACAGAAGCCAAATGCAGATTTGGGGAACAGTGGTTTCCCCAGATGGATGGGAAGAAGGAGTATTCATCTGCCGAGTTTGGATGGTCCTTGGAGCCTACAAAGAAGGGGTAGAGAATTTGCAGAGGTTATGCAAACCTCTATGGCCAAAACTGGTAAAGCTGCTAACATGGGTCGAAGACAGAGGAGGACCCCTGCAGATAGTACCATTGGAAAGCCCAAAACTATGCTTCAGAAGTAATGGCACAAGGAAGATGGGAGAGAATGTAAACTGCGGACAAATCTTTGAAGCCCCAGGAATGACACAAGGAACCGCAGTCATAATGGACCATTACTGGGCATGTGGATCCAAGGCATACATAAGACTACCGAAAAACTGGGGAGGTACATGCACGATAGTGAACGTCCATGTTCACGCGCTGGTGATCCCTAAGAATGACCTGAAGTTGGACAGGTTCCTGAAAGCAGATGATCATCTAAGGAGAAGGAGGTCTGCGGAACTGATGTCCAGAATGAAGAGAGAAAATTACTTTTCTACCAAATCAGAAGGGGCATTCCAGGCAATCCCATAAGAACACAGGCTGTTCAGCCTCACCTCAACAGTGTTCACCACGATGCTCTTGCCACACATCCAAATTGGAGTGAATGCTAAATGGTTGCAGATAACCAGATGGGAGTTATTGCAGACCATCAATACCACTATAAAAGGATTCAACGCGATCAAAGAAGAGCTGAGAGCAATCAGACTGATGACCCTCCAAAACAGGTATGTGCTTGACATGATCACAGCAATGGATGGAGGTGTTTGTGCAAAAATCGGAGAATCATGTTGCACATTAACCATCACACGCTGAAGAAAACGGAACCCTAACAGAGGCCAAAAGTATGTTGACAAACCTGAAAAACCAGATGATCGATGAAAGTGATGAAGTGGACGATGACAGCTGGTTTGGAGACCTATTCTCTTCGGTACCACAATGGATGGCAGATATATTCAAGTTTCTGGGAGCCCTATTATCAATGGTACTGCTAGGAGTCTTTGTTATCAAGATAATCATCACACAGTGCCAGAAGACTGCGAAGGAAGCCATAGGGATGAAAATAATGGTTGATGTTGAGCAAGGGTGGAAGCCCAGAGACCTGACTGATGAAGAAATAAGAGACTTTGTGAGGGCCAGCAAATTTGCGCCAGAAGGAACAAAGTTCACATATCCTAAGAAACGAAGAAGGTATGAAGGAAAATGGATCTACTGCAGCCCAAATGGACAATGCCAGCTAATAACATGGAACAAAGACGAACATGTGAAAACAGCAGGGAGTTTGAAAGGAGTGATAAAAATATGGACTCCAAAGGCTCACACATTCACACCATAATGTACAAACCCTGAAGACGATGAACATGACACCGAAGAATCAAAAGAAATAAATGCAAAAGAGGTTGCAGAAGTGGTCGATGAACCGCCCAGATGGGGGGAGTGTAGAGGAGGTCCCAGACAGGGCCTGCACCCCATCCCCTCATTTCGGGGTACCAGGAGTGTTGAAGCGCCCATAACCAGACAACCCTGGGCAGCACAGTACCCTATCAGACAGCCGTACCAGCCACTGAGACGAAATGAAGAGCACCTACAGACGGTCCATGAAGAGACCCAAAGGGCCTTAATGGAAGGCCAGTGGAAATGACATAAGAGCTTGAACAGACTCGCGAATGAACAAGAATGGCCATCGAAGATAACACGCCAATGCAAGCAGTTGTGAAAATATATGTAATGGATGCACGAAAGAGACGATGTTAAAACGTGAGGAAACATTGCTACGTGACAAGATGGAAGCAACCGACCTGTTAAACGTGTGTAAATAGGCTTGGAACGCAAGAGGCTAAAGAAACAATACTGCTTGCAATGCTTAGTAGAAGATTAGAGCAGCAAGCGCCAACTATATATTTACCTCAATAAGGCACATTATACAAGTGCGACTCCATTTTGTAAAGGCAGAAATGTACCCAGGCTGCCAGAGGCCTGACAGGCCAAGTTTTGTAACCCAGCCAGAGGCAAGAGAAGGAGCGGAATTGAAACTCAACAAAGAGCGGCTCATGCCTAGGAAGTCGAGGTCATCCAGAGGAAGGGAGGAGAGCGTTAGCTAACAAGACTCAAACATCAGAGCATACCAGCCTGCCCCATGAAGGTCAAGATAAGGGGGGCCCATGCAGGTGGCGAGGCTAAAACAGAATTACATGCACTAAAGGCTGGAAACTGAAGCAGATTCATGGTGAACTAACACGTGATCAGCCAGGCGCAAAGAAGTACCACCGCCTGATGTCATCCAGGACCCGAGGATGCCATAACTTTTCCCGATGAGAGGCTACAGTTTCGAGGCCATACCCAGCCAACTAATTGACACATAGCCCTAAGATACTGATTGATGGAAGGGAGGCAGGGTGAAACTTGGGACACCAGGCACATGGGTGTCCATTCTGCATGCCGCTAATTAAAATGGGGATTTATGTCTAGGGGTGTAACCTGCCCAATCACAATGGACCAAGTTATCTGGAGTCCTATAGATAGTAGAACCAATAAGACGTCGTACTTGTAGTGACATCAATCAAGTGTGATGTAGTGGGATGGGCGTAGACGCCCACCCGATAAGAGTCATCCAATCTGCATGCCCTATTATCATATACAGATATAGCACCTATACTTAAGTTACCTTTCCTAACCAATTGTATTGCATGTCGAGTTTTTGTAGAATTAGACGTAAGTGATGACGAGTTTTGCCTATAACTATTGCTGTTCAACTGAAGTTCGAGTAAGTTGGAGCGAGACAGGTGATAGCAATGCTGCTGATTTCCATTTGTTTCTCTGTTTGATGAACTTGTCATTAAACGGACTTCCCTTTGCCAAACCACTGAGTCCTCATTATTGAGTCGTGTTGGAGTAAGTGAATCCTGCACCCCCAGTCCTCACATGGTGCAGCTATCTCGTTTTATAAGTACTAGAGGGTGCACATTGATCTATGGGCCCGTCAGTGAAACCCCGCTCCTTTGTACAGACTAGCAGTAAATAGGAGGTCAAAATTGACAAATGTGTGGTCTCCTCACACGTGATGGCGAATTCGAAAACAAGGGCTATTCATTAGGCTGCAATTAAAGATAAGTGATGTGCGTATACTCCCTCGAATGTCCGAGAACAGAGAGCAATGTCAAGGTCAACTACAGATGGGAAACTTTGGTTTATGGTCAAACTGATGAGAGATGATGGCCAAATTGGGAAAGTGGGGAGTAATCTGACGTGACTTAAGCACCAGAGTTTCAGTCTCCTTACATGCTCCTAGCTGAGCCAAAAGTCTAAGGTTGGGTGGGAATCCCAACCAATCACTGGTTCTATGGGGCAACCTGCTATACACTGTTGCATAGACCAACCTGCTGCCATTTTATCTGCTATAATCAGTATTATACGTATTTAAAGGTAGTTCGAGGTGTGTCTCACAGATAAGAGACCACCAATGAAATGCTAACCGTATACTTGCTATAAGTAGATATGTTCTCCTAACCAATACCTCCCACTATTAGGCTTTAGAGTTTGCCAGGTAGGATGACGTCATAGATGATTCATATTGGGATATAAGATTTCTGTGTAATCAAGTTTGTTTTTGTGAGTGCAAGCATCCGCCGATGCCTGCCGGTGTACCCTGCTTTATTAAATTGAGAATAAAGTAGTACTTTGCCATATTCTTTGAGTCTGTCTGGTTATTTGGTCTAATATCTTTATTGGTAATTCCATCTAGCACAAGATATCCTTCAAGGTGCTAGAGCACACAGTTATCAACCTATCCATCTGTCTGTCTAAATGTATTTATTAAAGGTACTTCTGTAGCACAGCCTAGCCACCAGAGCGATGTGCATGTGCAGAAAAAGGAGGAATAACAACAGGTTCAGGACGTATACTGTGGGTCTGAAACTTTTGACTCTTCTGATGTTTTGCACCACAACTCCCATCAGTACTTGCTAGCATAGTGAATGGTGAGGGTACATGGGAATCGTTGCCCAAAACATTTGGAGTGCTGGCGTTTGCAGATATGTGACTTATACAAACATTTAAAGGTTAACATATGTTTTTATACCACTTCAAATGGAAAGTCCAAATTCGAAAACTGTTTCTTGCCCCACCCTCCTCTCAGATTCCTGCAGTCTCCCCAAGCAGTTATGATCCATCTGGGATAGCACTATGCACTAGCCCAGGGGTCTCCAACCTGTGGCTCTCCAGATGTTTCAGAATACACATCCCAGGAATCTTCACGGTTCACTAACCTGGCTAGAGCTGATAGGTTTTCCATTGAACTGCAATAGTCGTACCCTGCATCGGAAGCGGCAACTGCAATAGTCGTACCCTGCGTCGGAAGCGGCCCTGAGTGTGAGCAGTAAGCGAACACACACGCAGTGCGGCTTGATGCATTGGACGCGTTTCGGTGCTTTCAGTGCTTTTCTCTAGCCTGGAGTAGGGAGACTCGAGCGAGCCCGACTTAGAGGAGTGGAGCATTGCGGGACCCACAATTTGGGCATATGGTTTATACCCTGCTCAGACTCCCCCATCGACCGCAAGCAGTGAAATAACTGAGATTAAGAGGAGACCCACCTGAGGCCACTCGTCGTCTTGGAGAGGAGAGAAAGCAGAGTCCTGCTCATGGGATCTCATGGTCGGTAAGCAGTGAAGCCAGGGCCAGCTAGAGTGCCAAGAGGGTAGTGTTCCAAAGCCTCCAAAACTACTAGCATGAATTGATAGTGCAGGGGCATACTCTGTCGTACAGCTCCCATACCCAGGCCCTACACCCAGTTCCCATGTCCATCAATATTAATATATTTACACACCACCGTGACATCTAATACCCCGGACACCAATCGTGTTGGCTTTTTGTGGTGAGTGCAAACCACACCCCACATGTAAAGGCACAGTTGGTGTGGGACAAGGAATGGGAATAGAGTTATTTGCTGGAGAGGTTTGTACGATATTCTGGGACAACACAAGGGCACGGTCTGGCATTTAAACAACTGCAGTAGGCAGGGAGACCTATGTTATTTTCCTTCCCCGGAAAGCTGTGATAGATTTTACTTGACTTCTGCCGTATTGAACGGCGCCTACCAATGGACCAATAGGAAGAAATAACAATGTATGAGCTACACATGTCTTATGCGTACACACTGAAAACGGCAATGCCATGCAGCAAAGAGTGGCAACATATAAACCATTAAACTCAGATCAAACGAGACTGTAGATCAGACCCTGCAGCCGAAGTGTCTAGTGGGATCTATCGCTCATTCATGCCATGCCCAGGATATTTACAGTTATTTGCAGAAAAAAGAGGTGGGCGGAAAAGGAACACTAAGCTTGAAATCTCCCACCAAAATCCCAGCAGTCCCCTCCGCCCCCTTTTCGGAAATCTCTGACACAGCTTGGGTTGTGGGGGCAAACCAAATAGAAGCATCTGAACCAGTTGTTCCGAGCCATGGGTCATTTGTAATCTGTGACTTATCTTTCAGGCTACCAGTAAGCCCTCTGCGATTAAGCAACAACACCGATGCTAGGCCTTTGCAGCAGAATCAAATCGCCCAGTTGACAGAAATGGCACAAGTCCATTTTGATAAAAATAACGGCACACTTCATTCACAACCAAACATTCTCCAAACAAATAACTTATTGCAGGACAGTTACAAGGGGAGGGCGAAATGGACCAACAGAAGGGTGGGGACTCACCTATTTACTTTCTCAATTACACCCAATGATCAACTAAGAACCGCAGGAGCGGGGAGGGATCTGACGAAAAACCAAGGATCTGACAAAGGAGAGAGAAGGGATTTGTGTTTACAAAGGAGGCCCTTATCAGGCTTTGCAATTCTCTACCCAGATAGCTCGGATTCCTCCATGAATTCATCTGTGTCGTTTATTCACCTGACCCCGAGGAGATCACTCGGGATTAAAATCATGGATTCACCGATGATGGAAGTAACTTCATCAGCAATGAATGCAACGTTTATATCGTTATTAAAGCTATATGGCTCATTAAATGAAAAAAACACTACCCAAACGCTCTTGCTCACAACGATAATGGCAGAGATCACAGGCCTTGAGGACATTTTGCACAATATGGAGGCCCCAAAGTCAACATATTTACCATCTGAGGATGGAGACCCCCCTCCACTCTTCATGATTCTGCAATTTTTGAATGGGCGGTCAAGGAGAGTCCAGGCAATACAAGAAGGGAGTACTATTGTTCAGAAAAGGCCTCTAGAGAATGGGCTGGACAGGTCTGCACTGAAGATTCAAGAGCTAAGCTTCAGAAATTGCGAGGAGGAGTTTCTGATTCCTGCTCGGACTGGAAGAAGTATTAAAAGATCAATGGTCTCTTAAAACAGTGTTTGAAATATTTGCAAAGAAGAAGCAGGCACCAAAGATGATAAAAGAAAACAAGAAACGGAAAAATCAGAAGTCATTGGCAAAACCCCAGGCAACAGGTTGGGGTTGATGAGCCCTCCTAGAAGGAAGAAATTAAAACAATAAAAAGGAAATTGGCTGTGAAACAGATATTAATTTGGAACAGGTGCACCTGATGGAGGCGGACTCAATTCAAGAGCTAAATTCCTTGGGTGCCCAGCTGGCCAATGACATCCTGGCTTTAACTACTCATTTGGTATAAGAAACCCCAGACTCATTGACTCCAATTATGACACAACACCCCCCATATTCAGAGTCAGGTAACCGCAATAACTCAGTACACTGGTCAAAGTGGTGTACAGTCAAAAATGTCATTCCGATCTGAAAAGGTAAATCCGGTAAAGGGGGATGGGATGCTCTCAACTCATTCTTGACTTTAGAACAATGATGGTTGGAACCAATTAACTCTTTACCAAAACTCACAGTAAAGCACAATTAGAGAGGGGGGGGGGGGTGCAGGAGAACAAAATCTAGAGCGATATCCTGTATTCCTGACAGATTCATATTTAATTCCAGGGAGTGACATAACAAAACCAGGAGAGGAATATGGGTATCCCCTTTATGGCTATTTAGGAAGAGGTGAGGCCCCGGTGGAGGAAAAAGTGGGGGAAGGCTTTAATTTAAATGAAGGTTTATGTCTGCTGCTAGAATCCTTGCCAGGTTTAACGACTCAGGGGGTAATGAACAGAGCAAACGCATTAGGATTATTTGCTATGATACCGCGTCTAAGCTCTGTTGCATCAGGAGACATAGATCAGGTGGAATTTGTAAATGAAAAAGATTTGTACTGAGTATGTTGCACATTCCATCAAGGCTGATAAAGGATGTAATTATGGAGGTGGGTTTACAATTCCATCTGCTTGGTTATGGCATTTTTTAAGTTAATGATTGGTAAATGCAACAAGTACAGTCACTGACACCCATAGCCACAATTAAAACCCCTTTACACGACCAAATATGGCCTTTGAGGATTACATGCTTACAAGGAAGTAATTGGGGGGAAAGACGAATTGAATATGTTCATAACACTGAGAACGCCTTGGGGGACAAAGATTGGTCCTGGCTCCCTGGGATTCTAGAAGATAAGCCAGACATTACCTAGCCACAAAAGGGGTCAGTTGGCCTGCACATACAGATGGGGTCTTGGAATACGAGAAGATACAAACATCTGCTAGTTAAACGGGCAAACCTCTTGGGCGCTATGGATGTCTTCTGTCTACAAGAGACATGGTCGACAAAAGATTTACTCCTAGATGGCTATACACTTTGGCAAGTGAGAGCAACCAAAGGTCAAAGTGGTAGGCCAACATCAGGTCTCCTAACGGCATGTAAAAACGGCCTAGGATTGGGCCTCCATCCATGGTTGTCCCCAAACGGGTTAGCCCAGTTGTCACATCTGTCCTGGTTGACGTAGTAAAGAAGAGAAGCCGGCTCAGTGGGGTCAATTAATCTATACTGGAACCTGTTGACGATAACCATGGAGGCGTTCTTAAAAGGAGTGATACTTCTACTGGACGCATGTGTTTTGGACCCCTTACCAAATGGGGTGCTGATAGTGTGGGATCTGAATATCTTGTGTCTATCGAAGTCAACAGGGGCACAAAAGTTAAGAACTAAGGCATGGATAGACCTAATGACAAGTAGAGATTTTGTGATGGTGAATGGCATGCTGAAGGGAGATATTACCCTACACCCCACATGGTCTAGTGACCAATAAACAGCAACTCTCAATAATATTTTTGTATCAAGCAATCTGTATGGATTTATTGAAAACTTAAAGGTGATTCCAGGCACAAAAAGTGATCACGATTTGACAACTTGGTCCTTCCGGACACCATCAAACATAAAGGATATATATGCGGAAGATCTGATGGTAGCAACGTGAAAAAATCATTTTATTTGGTCTAGTAAATCACTGGAGCCTGTAAAGAACCTCTTCAGGCAAAAGGTTAACCAGATACAACATTATCCGAGTTTATTAAATACATTTTAATTCAAAGATACTGGTCAGAGGTGTTCGGCCCTATTGCAGAACACATTTTTGATCCAGGGATCCAGTTAAAAAAGATAGAAACCTGAAGGGATATTAGAGCGATTAAATCAAACTACAGGGAAAGAGGACTGAACAAAATTAAGGCCCTTAAACATTGACTGAAAGGGCATAAACTGCTGATGATGCAAAGAGAGGCTGAACAAATGCTGGCAGGACTAGCATCCAAAAACAGTGTGGCAATATGGGCTTTATTACATTTTAACACCATTGCTAACCAATTGACTTTGCAATCAAATGTGATACCAGAGGAGGCATGGATTGGCCATTTTGATGCACTGCTTTTGGCCCCCGACCATGATCAGGGCCATAAAAACAAGAACCACATGATTCAGTTGCACCTCCCACATGATCAGGAGGATATAACGATGATTATGAAAAGGATAAGCAACTTGCAAGCGCCTGGGCCTGATGAGATGTCAAACATGATGTTAGGAGCTCACCCGGATGAATGGGTAAATATATTCTGAATAATGATCAAGACCATTTTGGATGATAAAAGGATATCCTTCTCCTGAAAAAAGTCAGAGGTAGTCCTTATTTATAAAAAATGAATACGGGACAACTCTGTAAATTACAGGCCAATAGCTTTGCTTGATGTATCCGCTAAGAATTTTGCTAGACTGATTGTTAAGCAACTATTAGCCTGGGCAACTGAAGCTGACGTATTTGCTACAGCCAGGATTTGTCGCAGGGTTGGGAACTTCAGTACATTTGCCAGCTCTAGCGATAATTAAGGAACAAGTTTATCACACAGGCCAGCCCATTTTCTTGACATTCATTAATTTTAAGTTAGCTTTTGATTCGGTGCATCGCGCTAAACTGTGGTTCAAGCTTGAAAAATGGGGTTGTCCTGCCAGTCTATTAGCGATTATAAAAGACGTGTGTTCAGACACATATATACAGGTCAAAACTAACTTGCCAGGGACTTCTATCCAACGCTATTCCAACAACGAAAGGACCAAAGCAGGGATGTATCCTAGCCTCTGGATTATTTAATCTGTATATATCAGATATGGGGATGTGTTTGAAGAAAGCCAGAACCTTTCCATCTAAAATGGGGTCCCATTCTCTCCCATGGCTTCTGTACGGGATGATCTCCTTATGGATCAAACATCAATCGGCTTCCAGGGGCAATTAAAAGTCTTGGAATTATATTCCTAAGAAAACAGGTTTAAAATCAACACAAACAAATCAAAAGTGATGATGTGTATGCCTAAAGCGAGGAAGAAAATTAAAACACCAAACATAACAATATATACATCTCAGAGGATGGCAGTTCATGAGTATAGATATTTAGGGATCCAGGCGAGTGGCATCCGGGCAGAAACCCCGGTCAGAAACAAGCTGACATTGAAGATAGGCACTGCGGCTACGCAAGGTTTGATTCTGCACAAAAAAATGTGATGTTTTTTCTATGAGCCATTGCTGCTGTTTTACAAACAAATGTGGCCCCAACCGTAACTTATGGTATTGAAGGAAAATTATTTCTGCAAAACCTGGATTGGTAGAAATTAGACCGAACCGTAACGGAAATCACTTCTTTATATAGCCGTAGTGACTACAATAATGAACAATTTATTTTTGAAGTCCTAGGGCTCTGCCCACCCCATGACATGGAGCCCTCCAAGGCTTCGATGTGGAGCACACAGACTTAAAAAATAGTTTCTTTTTGTAGTCCCTCTGCCTTCATAAAGAAATGATTTCTGTTACAGAAATAATTTCTTTATGCAGGCAGAGTGACTTCAAAAAGAAACAATGTATTAATGTATTTATTTTTGAAAATAAGTTTACTTTTTTTATTTTCTATTATTTTTTGTCTGAGGGGGGTCTCTCCCAGGACATACGGTTGTGGGGCCACCCGCACTGCAGGAGCTGTGGAGGGCCCCCGCTACATCAAGGCCTCCACCCCATGACATGGAGGCCTCCAGATCCTCTGCAGATAACGAGAACAAGCTTTCCTGGCTGCTACAGGAAGGTGAAGGCTTTGTTCACTGGACCAATGGATTAAAGGTAAGAAAATGTATCTTCTTTAAATGTGTGTGCATGCATTAAGTGTGTTCATATATATGTATATAATGTAATGTGTATGAATGAGTGAGTGCATGATGTATGGGTGGCTGCCTGGGTGTACCTGTATGGTGAAAGGGGATACACTTAAAAATATGGGTGGCTGGGTGTGTGTGTGTGTATGGTGAATGGTGTGTGTGCTTCTGTTCAGGGGCCCAACAAAATGTACATATTGTGGTGGGGCATAGCCTTCAAATCTTGGGGGAGGAGCTAACTTCACAGGCTGTGGGGGAGGGGCAAACATATTTGTGTGGAGGCATCTAACTTCTTTACGCATTCTAATGAGACTATTCTAGTGCAGCTTCAATCTTAAAAGCAGTTAACTCTCTCCTTTAAGTCTGAAAGAACCCACTTATGGACTACTGTGAGAATGAGTGGTCACCTTTGGCTCTCTATACCCTTCCAGTTACTCCACTGGCATACAATTATTAACCCACATCACGATTTACATCAGTAATTTCCGGGCCTTTTTTAACAGCGAAACCCATGTGCCATTTAAAATCTGTGCCTTGTTCTGTCCGGCAACGGCTCTGTTGGTCAGTCGGGTTGAGGTAACGTAGCCCACAATTTTGCGGTGGGCAGGAGGAAAGGGCTGAAGTCGAATCAGATCAATGGTGTTGTGCCACTGCTTGTGTTTAATGCTGTATTTTCTTATTGGTAATCTTCATTACTCCGAGCCCTATTCTTCCTTGTCCCTGTACTTGTAATGAGGCAGTTTGCCTCATACACAAGTACTGGGATGTGGTAGTGGGACATGGAGTTAAAACCAAGTTACCTGTAATCTTCATTACTCCGAGTCCCACTGTTCCTCATCCTAGTACTTACCTATGAGGCAAGGTGCCTCATACGTAAGCACTGGGAAAAGGAATAGGAGCGTGGAGGAAATTCTGGGAATATGAGCTGATTTTGGGGGATGGGGCAGTGGGTGGAAGTGAGATGGGATGTTTGGGGTGGTGGGGCAGGGATTGTGCAATAAATTGTAATTGTCATCCATTTCCAGGCTAAGCAGGCATGATATATGATGTTATTGGCTAGAGAGGCATTTTGGAGCATCCAGTCTATTCATTTATTAGTTTATCTTGACTTTTTTTCACTGGGCATCCCTGATAAAGCAGTCCTTCTAAGTGTAATTACCTGGCTAGACTGGCATTTGGGTGCTGCTAGTCTAGCCGTTTTTTACTGTGACTTTGTAGATTTTTCTGGGCTTCTGTGATAAAACAAGCATGATATGTGTTATTGCTTCGACTAGCATTTTGGTGCAACCAGTTTAGGTATGTCTAAATGTGGTCTGTCATGCTTTACTGTAATATGTTACTACGTGTCTAGACTGGTCCATATTGTGCAGTCAGTTAGACTTCCTTTCATCGTAGCACGGCATTTTGAATGGCAAAGCATTACATTAATTAAAGCATTAATGTTTCTGTGCACTGTTGGTGACTTGCAAGAGTTGGATTGGTGTTACCCTACAAAACAATTGCAAACGATCTGGCCTTTTAGCCAATTGTTCTCCGAAAATGTTATGTATAATGCATTAATTATAATTATATATATATATATATCTTTCTTCTAGTGCAGAGTGCCACGTACCCCTGTTGCAGCACGTTCGTGCATATTGCGCAGGCATGGTAATCTAGGCTGGCCCAGTGTATGGCTCGACCCATGATTTGTTCCTCAGCTAGGGGGTGGCCCTCAGCATGGTTTGCAGGGGGCCCCCCAAATGTTTTGCTACACCACTGAGCATCTGCCTGGGATCTTTAGAAGATAAACTCTGCATACATTAAATCTTCTGACACTCATACACTTCTGATATCCTAAGAAATCCCAATTAAGAGTTCAGATTTGTTTATTTTTAACTGATGCCAAAAACATGACCTGATTATGTACCGTCATTGAATAGTTCGTTTTGATCTTGTTAAGGTGCTTACATGTAGCTTCAGGAGCCACTGCGCTGAGAACCTGTTGCAATTTCCCAGACACAGCAAAGGACACGTGCTGGTACTAATGAAATATGCAAAAATTTCTCTGGTGCACTTCTAGGGCCGGCAGCTGGTTAGGCTGCCTCACTTTAAACGATGATGTATTTTCGGTGCATTGTAGAACATTACAGAACAGTCACAATGCAGTGTTGTAAAATGTAACTGCAGGCAGGGTGCAGGAAAGCAAGCACTCTGGGTCTGAGACTATGCAGAAAGACTTTCTCCCACTTTTTGTCAAATTAGCTGGCTAGCACTATCTGTACACATATTACACGGCTATACCACCATCTCTTCTCTTCTGGACACCACACCTCTGCCCACTCCTTTCTCTTCTTCGCAACCGGGGAAGGGCCATTAGGCAATCAGGTGGCTAGAGCAGGGGGCAAGAATATACATACTCTGCCAGCCGTACCAGCCACCTGAGGCCCTACAGCGGGTGGCACCATTTTATTTGTCTGTGGGGAGGCAACAGAGAGCCTGGCCCTGTTACCTCCCCATGCCTCCAACCTCCCCAAACCGAAACAAAACCTCTCCCCACAACCTCCCTCCACACTTACACATGGAAGCAGAGCTTTCAGCTCTGGTCTGCTGCACCTCCTACTCCAGCTGCCGCCAGGGAAATGGAAAAGGGACTCCCCTCAGGAGATTGGCTGCATGAACCCCCGGGTGCAAATGGCTTTCAAGCCCTGGTGGGTGTGCGGACATGGGCACTAATGGCCTGCAGCCCTCGCCGAGACCCTCATTTTGCCCGGGCCTACCATGGCTCGGGCCGGTGCGGCGTTGCCAGCCGTTTCTGCCCTGCCGCTGGGGTGTGAAAGCAATATTAGCACCCGGGGCAGGGGGAGCAACAAATCAGGTTGCTTGGATCACGGGCTGAATGCCATGATCCAAGCCCGAGGTTCCAACCAACCTGATGGTGGCTTTCCCCACCCTCGCCTTCCATCTCCTTCCAGTTTCCCATGCCACGATCCAAGCCAGAGGTTACAACTAGCCTGATGGCGGCTTCCTCCACCACGCCCTCGCCTTCCATCTCCTTCCAGTTTCCCATGCCACAATCCAAGCCAGAGGTTACAACTAACCTGATGGCGGCTTCCCCCATCCTCGCCTTCCATTTCCTTCCAGTTTCCCATGCCACGATCTAAGCCAGAGGTTACAACTAACCTGATGGTGGCTTCCCCCACCCTCGCCTTCCATTTCCTTCCAGTTTCTCATGCCACGATCCAAGCCAGAGGTTACAACTAACCTGATGGTGGCTTCCTCCACCCCACCCTTGCCTTCCATTTCCTTCCAGTTTCCCCCTCAATCCCCCGACCACCACTTACCCGATTACAGAAGCTGCAGTCCCCACCACCGCCGCAACCGCTCTGTCTCCCTGCTGCAGGCTGCCATGGAATGTAAAAAGAGCTCCGAGGTGTCCCGTTCATTGAAAGATAATACATTTCTCTCAGCACCCCGGTTTCCGGATTGCAACCCGGGGTGCTAATAGCCATAATCATCCACTGCATGGACTGGAACGGGTGGTAACAGCACCGGGACCCTCATTAAAGGCCCTTGCAATGCTCGGGCCTATTAACTAAAGCACCGGACCGTTAGCACCCATTCCAGCCCGCGGAACGGGGGATTATGGCATAAATAAACATCCTGATTGCAGTCCTTGGATTTAGTTATAATGGTTCTCTGACATCTTACCTTCCGTCCAACCCCTATCAACTACTCTGTTACTTTAAAGCAATTACTGTTTTGCTATATTGGGTGATAGTACAGAAATATTGCACTGGTGCAAGGCACCTTTTCACAGTATTAGCACATGGGCAAAAATGCTGCAGTGCAAAACGTGTGTTGTGTAAATGCCTGTTTGACAAGGCAAATATTTGCCCTAGCCTTAACACAGAATGGTTTTAGCACTAGGGCAAACGTTGCCTGGTGCAAAAATGTATTGAAAGGATATGTTTTTGCCACTTGGCAACTTTTGCCATAATGCAAATCACATGCAAAATTGCACCAGTTTAAAGTCTCTGCATTATGTCTCCTGACGAGTCATAAAACGCTTCTATCTTTCTCTGTTGTGTTAGGGAAAAGGATTCCAGAAAGTTTATCACACTCTCGGGAGGATAGCTCCGCGGCACCGTGCTCGCCTTCAAAGCAAGATGACATGGAACAACGCAGGTTCGAGCCCCATGGTCCGCGCTTAGGAACCTCTGGGTACGAAGCACGTCATAAAAAACCTATCATATCAGACTGATGATGCGTGAGGATTTGCAAGATGCTCTCAAAGACTGTGAGTCTCAACAGGGGTGTGATATTCTGACAATATCAGAGAAATGTGTCCCATTTTAATTTATTATGCAGCCTCTAATCCCTCAAGGTTTTCACAGGTTTTTATTAATCTACCATTCAGCATGTTATACCACCACTATCGGTTGCATGGATGACATCATGCTACATACAACCAACGAGAACATCAGTCCAGGCCTGATTTACTTATACAGACTCTGGGCATGATGCATAAACCATTCATCAATGGGGAGATCCCATTGAAATACGGGCTGTACTTCAGGCCCTAAGTGGCCCTTTGGACGCTACCAATCAGGAGAGGAATCTTTCGGTTGGCTCTTGTGCAGAACTTGTGTCAAACTTTAAGCAGGTACCTACAGGTGTCTGACAAGCGTGTGTTGTCCTGAGGGAGCCTTCTGCACTAACTAACGTTAGTGTCTGACTCTCCCCAGACAATTCAAGGAAGACCTGAGGACATGGAGGACGCAGGGACGTCATTTAGGGGTCGCCAGAGGTCGCAACTGTGACCTCTGAGGTCTCCCTTGCGACCTCTGTGGTCTGCCTTGCAACCTCTAAAAAAGAAAGATGTGTTTTCTTTTTGAATCCAATGGGAGGAATTCTTGAAAACCCGGAACGGTACGGACCAGGTAAAGATACAGGAGAGGATGCCCCAGGATCCTCCATTGTTCCCTTTCAAAGTGTCTGTTGAATCTCTGACTACCAGGATAAAGAAGCTCAAATCCTCAAGAGCTCCGGGACCCAACGGCTTAGCAAATGTAGTATTAAAGAGCAACCCGGAATACTGGGCAGAGGTACTCAAGATCCTCTTTGAAAAGATTTTGAAGGAAGGCAAAATTCCAGAATCCTGGCAGACGGCAATCTTGATTCCTGTATACAAGAGAGGTGACCGCTCGGATCCTGGAAATTACCGTCTACTTTCAATGTTGGACTGTACGGGTAAGCTATTTGCAGCATATCTTCTTCAGGAACTTCAAATATGGGCAGACAAAGAAAAGATCCTTGATTGCTTCCAATGTGGATTTAGAAGCGGATATTCCACCACACATAACTTGGTAGTAATGGACATTCTCTGTAACAAGGCTAGAACATCAGGTAACCCTCCTCTATATGCCTTGTTCATAGATTTTAAGTCCGCCTTTGATCTAGTCCCCAGGGAACTACTCTGGGCCAAACTTGAAAAACTGGGATGCCCTAAAGCAATACTATATTATCTTAAGTTATTGCACCACAATACCACAGTTTCCCTGAAGCTGGATGCAAAAGGGAATATGACCAGCAAGATCAACCAAAACTGTGGTGTAAAACAAGGATGTGTTACGGCCCCCATACTGTATAACCTGTTTGTTCATGATATACCTAAAGCGCTATCATTGGAAAACAACTGCCCCCCTAAGATTGGCTCTACCCACTGTGTAGTGCTAGCATACGCTGACGATTTAGTTATCTTGGACCATACTATCAGCGGTATTCGTAGATCAGCTGAGGCATTATGGACCTATACTCAAGTCAATGGGCTGGCTATCAACCTAAATAAAACACAGATGGTAATGTTCAGCTCCAAGAAGATAGCTAGAATAGGTCTAAACATATATGGGACGGCAATCGAATACACCCCTTATTATAGATACCTGGGTGTCGAGATTGAGCACAAGGGGCAATATACCATCTGTAAACAAATTAGAACTACAAGAGCTACCCAAGTAACAGCACTTATTCATCGCTTTTCTACAACTTACTGTGGCTATACCATCTGGGCAGCACGCCAACTATACCTACAGGTCTTAACACCAATGATAATATACGGCCTGGAGGCACTGCAAATGATAGAACTAGACTGGCTTCAAATCCTCGAAGGAAAATTCTGGAAAAAAATACTCGGTCTCCCGGGTTGCATCCCAATGGCCATTCTTAGATTAGAGCTCGGTCTCACTTCCTGGAAGTCTCTTGTACTCAGGAAGAGAGCCGAACTATATCTAAAAGCAACACCGGACACAGCCAATTTATTGTTAGTGGCGATTCATTGCGAAATTAACAAACCATCCTCATATCCTTTTATGAAAAAGAACATCGTTAAATATCTTGATGAGATCGGTTGGACCCAAAAACAACAAGAGGTCTCTATTCCTGTACTGAGAGCGTTAACCAAGAAAGCTGAATTGCACGATTGGATTAGTAACTTTGCACATTTGGAAAATCTAAAGCGCTATAAATTCGTGCAATTCATGAATTACACTCTCAAGAAGCCGTTGCCTTATCTGAATCTATGCCCTTCGCCACGGCTACGTCGTTTTATTCTTTTATTAAGGATCAATCAGTTGCCTGTGTTAGCCATAACTGGGATTAAGAACAATCTCCCCTTACCCGAACGTTTTTGCAGGCTATGTAAGGACAAAACGAAATCAGAAACGGGCAAACATGTTCTTACCAGATGTGTCGCTATGACAAAGGTCTATACACCACTTTACATAGATTTTGTGCACAATATGGAACATGTTGGTAGTAACGAATTCTGGCAAAGAGCTGTTAATGCAAGGGGAAACGGAATGAAGTTATACATTGCTGTGTATAATGTTTGGACGATTATCGAGAAATTATTGGGCATAAACATATAGCGAACTGTTAACTCATGGATGGTCACCTTTTTTATTATGGGAAAGTTTCTATTAGGATAAAAGTCTCTATAACTTTCCCATCAGCAATACTTATTTGGACTGGTAGTCTTCAATAGGTAAAGGCATCAATACTCATCTATTGGTGGGCTATGAACACATGTGTATATTCTTTTAATTCGGAACTCTGAATGTAATTTATCTCACTTTATACTTTTAAAATGTTTATATCCTCTTTTTTTAATCTCTTTTTATCTTTCTATTTTTTCTCTTCTTTGTGTTCATTTTTCCTAAATTTGCTTTTTATGTTATTATCTTTTTTTTATATGTCAGTATTTACTTTTATGACTAACTGTTTTTTCTTTTGTTAGAATGTAATTTCTTATGTTATGTGAAAAGCTTATAATAAGCTGTAACACATTAATAATAAATTAAATTAAATTTTTGTAATGCAAGCTCCTGGGCTGTGGCCAGCACCATGTGGCTCTGTACTTCTGGGGTGGCTGGCTTTCTTTTTCAGTCCCCTTAAAAAAAGAAGAAAAATACGCCTTACTCCTAGTTGTCTTTCATAAGGTCGGTTTTATAGGATGTGTTTAAATCTCTGAAAAAAACTCAGAATGTTAATCTGACTACTGCACTGATACATTGTGTGATCTGCAGGTCACAGGGTCGAATCCCACTCAGGCGTCTCAGAGAATTAATGTGACTGATGAAGAGATGTGCATGTAACCTGCAGGCCACAGCAGTGACTGCCAATAAGAGGGCAATAGCACATTGAAATCCCACCTCCTCGCTTCGGAGCTATCCTCTTGACTCACCTCTCCAGCCTTGTAATTGTTTATTTATAACAACCTTGATACCTAGGGGTGTCTAAGCGCAGACCCGGGATCAAGCCCTTGCTGCACGGCGTCGTCTTGCTTCCAAGGTGAGCGCGTTACTCCTGAGCTATCCTCCCGGGCCTTACTACTTACACCTTCCCTCATGGTTATCCATACTCTTCCCTCTACCACGCAAGCACTTCGTAGTTGAAGGTCTTAGTTCATGCTTAGCTGGCTAGACTGCCTTCCAGCTGACATCTACTTGTCCTAAGTCTGTCCTCTGTATTGTTCCTGGTATCTATCCAATATACCCATTCTCAAATCCGGTCATGATACCACTTGAACTCCCACAAATATAAGGGGCTCGCTGCCTCCCAAATATCTTCTGCATTACCTTTTGTGACCAAAAGAGCTTCTTTCCCTGTATGTATGCAAATAAATAAATATAGTTCAAAGCTGCAGAGAGGTGTCCGTATTATGGCAAGGCCATCGGATTGTCTCTTGGAGAGATAGCTTAGAGGGTCCAACATCTAACTACACAGATTTTTGTGTAGACTACAGGTAAACGAGTGAAGTCCTTGTGAGATTGCTCCAGTAAGAATTTTGTGTGCAACACGTAAGTCACAGATTCAAATCTAGACACAGCTGACTTTCATCCTTCGATGATCCGCTGAGGGAGCAGCATTTAGTTAGTAAAACCAACACTTCTTGACTAGTCAAGAGTCAATTTTATCTGTAGCCTGTACTACGCAACCTTGTAGTTATGTAAGGTCATTTCTTCACGTGTGCTGGTGGCGGCACGGGTTTGAGCAGGCGAATGGGTAAGCTCTCGGTTGCCTACAGGGCTGAGCTGGATGTGAGGTCCTGAACTGGCGAGTTCTTGCTTTCTGTTGAGCTGCAGCGCCTGCTAACCTATTCATCTGGACACACTAACTTCAAAAAGCGTGAATGGACAGTGTGATCTACGTGGAGATTAAAGCTTCAATGAGCTAGCACTGCTTGTATTATTTCATTAGACTGGTAGAAGGGCCATGTACCAAGCCCACCTAAATGGACCAGTGTGATGCTTTGAACTAAAGAAGCCGGGAAAAGGCTGGAAGAAGCAGAACGTAGAGATGAGAGAGTTGGGTTTAACCCAGGGACACAAAGGATTAAAGTGCATCACATGGTTGCCCGCAGTCACAGACTTCATGAAAGAGAACAATAGAGGATTGACGTTCAATAAAAGAAATGAAAGAAAGCTTTCAGAGCCAATGAGTAACTGAATGTATAGTCCAATTTGTAAGCTAAAAAAAGCAAAATAATTGGGAGTGGGGTAAGGTGTGTTGATAATACAGCAGTGGTTAATAGCAATTACCACAGGAGGCAAAATGCCCGCTATACAAAGAGTAAAAACCACTCTGATGTAAAAATGCAGTCCACACAGTTAATGCCAGTGGTATGATTGTTGCTAGCACTAAATGTGCTACTGTCAGCAATAAACGTTATACATTCAGATGGCGCCCAATGCTTGAATGAGTCACAGATTCAAATCAACTCTGGTCTGGACATAAAAAGGGGAACTCCTAGCACCATTTGCAGGAGGGTAAACTGTGTTACTTGGGATCACTTAACACTCGAGAGGTCCTTTCCCTTCAGGCACAACGTGAAAAGAAGAAAAAATCACCAGGGGTCCTGAAATCCCTATGAAGTTCAGGAGAAACTAGTTATGCACACACAACAACTTCATACATTCAGATGGGCGCCCAATGCTTGAATGAGTCACAGATTCAAATCAAATGTGGTCTGGACATAAAAAGGGGAACTCCTAGCACCATTTGCAGGAGGGTAAACTGTGTTACTTGGGATCACTTAACACTCGAGAGGTCCTTTCGCTTCAGGCACAACGTGAAAAGAAGAAAAAATCACCAGGGGTCCTGAAATCCCTATGAAGTTCAGGAGAAACTAGTTATGCACACACAGCAACTTCATAGCTTAAGAATAAAATATACCTAGTTATGAATCAATATGTAAGGGTAACTAAATCCCCTATAAATAAAAGTGTATGCTGTCACATGAAACACAAGTGTAACGAAATATTCACAGGACAAAAATCAAACCATATATAAAAAACATCCACCGCAATACATATAAATACAGCAAAAAGTGATTTTTTATTTGTTACAAAAAAATCACAGGTATGCTGAAGGCAGAGGCGCAATCAATAAGGGCGTGAGTCCGCCCAGTCATCAAGGACCAGGTAGGCCAACTAGTGTACTGTTAGTCACACGTGTTATTGCTCCCTAAAATACCAAAATCAGAAACCTTGCCACCAGGACGGCCCACTGTGTCAGCTTGTGGGTCCCTATTGGAACCATTGGTCAAATATGTTGACTTATTATTCGACCTATTTGCACACTGGGCGCATCTCATTTACAGGACCCCGGAGATGTCATGAATCTTCTAGAAGATATGCCCTTTGACCCCTCTAGCAACAGCCCGGTGACACTAGATGTGGAATCACTGTATACAAACATCCCCCAAGGGGAAGCGATTGCAGTCATTACATTATCCGGGAGCTCAAGAGAGCTGAGCTACCGAATCAGGTTCCCACAGAGTTTATTGTTGGCCAAATGTATATTTCATTATTTAACTATGAAGTTGTTGTGGGTTTATAGGAAGCAGGCATAACACGTTCATGCAAAATGATTGGGTTCTGCAAGATTTTCATTGATTTGCATGGGGGCGGGGCGGGGTACGCAGTGGAATTACTGCCTCTGCCACCCGTAACCTTTCTGAATATATTACTGCCAACATCTGATATTGATGCTGGTGCTAATGCATTGGTTTCCTATTGAATACGCCGGCCAACCTAAATAGGACTCCACTGTAAATGCTACCTTTCATGCGTAAATGGCAGGCAGCATTTACAACATTTTCAATACAAGTGCAAAAAAAGGCATAAGGGTGATTTTGCCTGTTTTGATTCCTTCCTCTTGCTCGTTCTAGTGCAGACCATCACAATTGCGCAGAGGGGACCTTTTTGAAGGTAAGTGCATATGTAACAGGTCACCTCCAGAAAATGTGCATGGTTTTAGAAAATGGCCGCCATGGGTTCCCGATGAAGGGTTCGTTTGTGCCGTAGCGCCCTTGTGCCTATCCCTGAAGGTGCATAATCAGCAATAATTTTGAGTGCCATCAGTACATGTCCACCTGGTGTTTAACTGTTTGTTTTTTGGGATACTTTCTTTCAGGCGTCTCCTTTTCCCTAATGCTGTTTTTTTAATACTGCCGGAGATAGTACGTAAATGCAATGCCCCCAAGATTACTGGCAGTAGAAGCACACATCTGAGCAGAGTACCTCTTTACCACTGGAGGACCTTCCCTAGACAAAGATGTCATGTTTACATGCACTCTCACTTTAACTTCATTCTAAGATGGAGCAGTTTTATAAACCATATCTTTTCCCATACACGATAAGAACATGGCTAGCCTTCAGTTTGATCAAACGAGTACCAGAGAATTGGGATAGTGATATTAAGGTCACCCATGATGTATGTAAAGCCTGGACTCTGCCAGTGGTAAAAATACAAGCAATCCCACAGCCCGGCGTTGACCTACACCGGTAAAAGACACTGCAAGGGGGGCGGGTGACAAAGCGTCCTCGCAGGGGGTGGAATGTGTTCCACCTCACCTCCATTTCCTCGTCTTCTCTTCTTTGAACCCTCCTGAATGGGTATCCGTAGAAATGGTCGAAAATAATATAACGAATTGAGAAATGACCGCATCTTTTACCGATTTTCTTTCGACATTTTCCAAAAATATAGGGGTGGGTGGCTTAAGTTATGGTGTGAGGAGGTGGGAGAGCGGGGGTGGGGGGTCTCCCAACGCAACATAAAAGAAACATGCAGTCATTTCTCAATTCGATATTTTAACGTATATCCCCAGAATGTGTGTGTGTGTGTGAAGATGGATTCGGGTGGGCAGCTCCCCCTATCCTGCCATGATGCCATTAACGACTACAGCCAGAATATTCAGACAGGTTGGCAGTGCTACTGTTCATTGGTCAGTGTGCTGCGCAGGTGGCGTTTCTAAGGAACACCCTGTTTTGACAACAGTTATTCTTGCCCTATACCACAGTGTGATAGGCCGCTCAGGCAGCATGTCTCGAGATGGTATATGCAAGGATCTATGTCATCACTGCGACCGTCATAATTACGACGGCCGAAAATGCTGACTTTTTTCTTTATTTTTTTAAACCCCCTTTACACCACATATATATGCAGGGGGAGACCCCTGCAACCCCCGCCCCACCCCCTCATATTAATATTATATCATATACCCCCCACATATATATGAGGTATAATAGGGTTCTAAAAAATGTCGGCATTTTGGGCAGTCGTAATTGTGAGGGCGACATTTTGAGCCATTACCTTTATGCAACATGTGCCATTATAATAACGAGTGTCGATGGATGAAACACAATGCCGGCCGTAGGGAAACTTTTGCTTGTTGGGCTTTCGCTGTTTTCTTCCCCCAAGGTTTCAACGTGTTATACAGCGCACCTGTGTCCAGTTTTCATCCTGCGCACTCTACATTTTACTCAGGCAACTTTTTAGTCCTCGTGGAGACATAGTGGAGTTGTTTTTTTTGTCCAGCGATAAATGCAAGGTTTTGTACGCCGCTCACCTTGCCGGGCTTCAGTTTAGGGGTGCAACGCTCCGCGAGCAACCTCATTTCATGGCTGCCGCGGCCGCGCACTATTCTGTGCATGACACCGAAAGCCAGTCCTGACATGTCACTGAGCATGCAAGGGATTCGATGCACGTTTTAATTATGTGGAAAAGAAAAGTGCAGGTCCCAGAAAAATATACCTCTGCAAAAATGAGTCTCCACAAAATACAAATGGTCACACGCAGCTGTACTGACAAATACTGAAAATTACCGCCAACCAAACAGTTAGCACTGCCCAAAATATATTTTTGTAATCCCGCCCCAGGAAATTGCAAACATGGCAGCAAGTGTTATGCAAATGCTGCGTTAGTTATTAGTATCATCGTTATTGTATTGTTGTTATCGTACCTTGTTGTTCCTATGCGTCAATGATTAAATCACAGTGCTTTCTTAGACTGTTTATCAAAGACTGTGGGCCAGATACATGGAATTTTTTACACGGTTCAAAAGTGACTTTGCACTGCCGAAAAGTGACTTTGCACTTCCGACACAAAGCCTGATTCATGGAACTGTGCAGTGTATTTGTGCAGTGCAAAGTCAGCGCAAAGTCATTTTTGCAGTACAATATGCAGAACTTTACACTGACTGCACGGCAATAAAACACTTTGCACAGTTCCATGAATCAGGGTCTGTGTCAGCAGTGCAAAGTCACTTTTCTCAGCAGTGCAAAGTCACTCTTCAGCAGTGCAAAGTAACTTTGAACGGTGCAATACATTCCATGAATCGGGTGTCGCGATGTAGCTGTCTGGGGATGCTCCAACCTACAACTTTGCCTGGCATTGTTTTTTCCATAAAAGGAATCTCTTTATAGATCCTACATCCCTGCAGGCATCTCGCCCAGTAGCCAAACAAATGAATCGCTTCCATTTTTCCCTGGAAAGGTGTTGACACACCAGAAATTCAGTTTGATATTCTTGCAAAGGCCGCTGGTATTGCATTTACCAAGCAAAGGATGTCTTACTGTAAAGTGCTTGTCTGATAGATCAGCACAAGAGAATGGGCGAGGACAAGGTCCCCCGCAGGGCCTGGCTCTTTCATGTGAACACTAGTGCATAGAGTTTACAAGTTATGCATGAATGCCGGGGAGCAAATCTAGGCAGAAAAAAAGAAAGACGCAGAATTTAGTCACTGACCGCGTGGATCTGTGGCTGTGACAGGCTGGGATTATTGTTGCAATCATTCACAGAAATGAGCAGGTGGGGTCGGAACTCTGCACCACCTCAGGATCCTGCACACGCTATAACATCCAGGACTCTGCCTTCAAGGGTGGGTGCCATCTGGAACACTGTGATTGGCTCCCAGTGGATCATGTGACTGCAGGTTAATTAAAAAAATAATTTGGCCACATCCTGCTTTGCCAGAAGACCCCGAGCACCATCTAAGGACCTTGACTGAAAAACAAAGTTCTCTGGGCCTACAACACCTAGGACTCTGCCTGCAAATGTGGAAGCGTCCGGAGCACTGTGATTGATATATGATATGATAAATCACTTATAACGCGCCTGTATACAAGTGTTTCTAGGCATGACACTGCCTAGAAGGGAAGGAAGATAGAGGGAGGACAAGGCAAACAATCTTACTAGGCATTCTGTCGTTCAGATCGTGCAAGTGCGACAATGCAAAGTGCAGGGGGAGTAAGAGGGGAAAGTGCTAAGGTGGGTGAGGGGGAAGTGCAAGCAGGACAGCATTGCTCTGGGTATGTGCAGTGAGGCAGGGGACTGTAGAGGTTACAGTTACAGCCCCTAAGTGTGAGGTGGTCACAGGGGCAGTGCAGGGGAGATGGATCATGAAGGAGCCTGGTACCCAGTGAGACTCTGAGGGTAGCCAAGCAACTAGTCGGGGCAGCAAACAAGAAGGTCAGCAGGGGAGGGAGAGAGAGAAAGCAGAGGAGAAAAGGAAGGTCTTGAGCTACTTCTGGAACTTCAGGTGGTTCTGCTCAAATTTGAGAGGAGCAGCGAGGCCATTCCAGAGGGCGATGCCTTCAGAGGAGTGAAATCTACCCTCAACTATCTGTGTGAAGAAGTGTCTGACCCTCGGAGTTGGAGTTAGCTGATTGAAGGCCTCGAGAAGAAATGTATTTTGGAAGGGAGAGGTGGATGTAGTGCGGGCTCTGGCCTCAGAGAGCCTTGTGGACAATGCAGAGGGTCTTCAACTTGATCCTTGCTGCTACCGGGAGCCAGTTGAGACATTTCAGGGCTTGAGGCCAAGGATAAGTCTTGCAGTCCTGTTCTGGATCAGTTGCAGAGGGCAGAGCTTAGAGGAGGTCAGATCGAGAAAGAGGTTGCTGCAGAAGTCCAGCCTAGAGAGAACCAAGGCTCTGGAGACAGTGAGCTTCTGGGGGAATGTGTGAAAAGGAAGAATACATCTGAGGAGATGTAGCTGGTAGTGAGCCTTCTTGGCAAGGTGTGTGATGTGAGGAGAGAAGGAGAGTGGAGTCAAAAATGACACCAAGGTTTATCGCCTCACAGAAAGGCGAAGGACGAGGACCTAAGGGGGGCAGCCAGAGTGAGAGAGGGAAAGTAGGACCAGGGGTCCCAATGGAAGGATCTCTGTCTTATTGGGATTAAAGCAGAGATCGTTGGAGGTGCACTGATCCTTAATCATGGATAGACAGTCAGGAATGAGCGAGAGAGGAGAGGAGGCTGAGGGGAGCCTAAAAGAGAGCGGAGTGTCATTTGCATAGCACTGAAAGTTAGAGAAGAATGTAGAGATCAGGTGGGCCGAAGGGGCCAAGTAGACATTAAAGAGCCAGGGTGAGAGGACAGAGCCCTGGGGAACACCACAAGTGGAGAGCGAGGTGATGGAGAGAAAGGATCCAAATTGGACCTGGGTGTGTCGGTCGAGGTGGTCAACCACTCCAGAGCTTGATTCATGATGCCCACATTCTAATGGAGACAATTGATCAGGATGGTGTGATTGACTGTGTCAAAAGCAGAGGAAAGGTCAGAGGACAGAAGGAGGCTGAGTCAAGATTAGAGAGCAGATCTTCGGAGGTCTTCAGGAGAGCAGTTTCCATGCCTCTGGCTGCTCTGAAGCCAGTCTGATGGTCATGGAGACAACCAGCAGATTCAGTGAAGAGAGTAAGCTGGGAGATGGCCCCCTTTTCCAGGATTCTGGCAAGGAAAGGAGTGATAGAGATCAGGCGATAGCTTGCCGGGCAGGTAGGATTTGCCAAAGACTTTTTAAGGAGGGGGTGCACAAGGGAGTTCTTGAGGGGAGAGGGAAAAGATCCAGTTGTGAAAGAGTGATTTCAGAAATCGGCCAATGCTGGAGCAAGAGTGTCGACATGGTCCTTGATGATTCTGGAGGAGCAAGGGAGCACCTGTTTGGATGACACTTTCATAGATCGGACTTGTCTAAACACATCATCAGGTGTTGCCAGAGAGAAAGAGGAGAAAGGAGGAGAGGTAGAGGCGGCCTGGAGGGGGCTGAGAGAGGTAGCGGGAGAAGCAGAGCAGAGCAAGGACAGGATGTCCTGAGTTTTAGTGGTGAAATGAGAAGACAGAGCCGTACAGAGGGCCTGGGAGGGAACATGAGAGGTAGAGACTGTAGAAAGATTGGTCAGCTCCTTGCAGATTTGAGAGAGTTTGGCTGTCTTGTTAGAGGCCACAGAGATGCAGGCTTGGATGTGGACTCTCTTCTTGGACAGGTCAGAGAGTCTGTATTGCCTTTGGAGCAGGTGGCAGGCCAGTTTGTCAGAGGATGCACCTAATGTCCTCCACTTTCTCTCAACCACCCTGCACTTGCGTTTCAGGGCAGCAAAGTCAAGAGTTGCATTCGGAGGAATGCTTCAGATGGATTCTCATGACAGGGGCAAGGATGAAGGATGTCCAGAATGTTGGAAATAGAAAGATGCAGGTTTAAGAGGGCTGTGTCAGAGTGCGATTTAGCTGCAGGAGTAGGAGGAGCAGAGAGGGTAGAGGCAAAGGCATCCACTGACAGACACTTCATAAGCCGAATGACCGAGAAGGTAGATGGCAGTGCTAAGCATGGCTTTGCCTGAGGGTCAGAGAGTTTCAGGTGAGAGGAAAGCAGAAAGTGTTCAGTCCCAGAGAGAGGAATGGTGAAAGGGTTAGAGAGGGGGATGTCTGAGCAGATGAGAATATCCAAAGTGTGTCTGGCAGAATGTGTCGGACCAGAGGGGAGAATGGAGAGAGAGAGAGAGAGAGAGAGAGAGTGTGTTGTAGAGGTTGCGGAAGAGCACAGAGGAGGGATTAGAAGCATCCAGGTGGATGATAGCGTCTCCAAGGAAGAGAAGTTGGGAGGTAGAGGAAAGGAGAGAAGAGGAGAGGTCTGCCCATTCTGAGAGGAAGAGGGCAGCCTGGCCAGATGGCCTATAGATGGTGGCCACTGTCAGCGCAAGGCCAGGAGAGATAGAGAGCCTGCAGACCAGGCATTCAAAGGAGGAGTAGGCCTGCCTAGGAAGGACAAAAGTAGGGGGCGGCTCCGGAACAATAGAGCTACTCTGCCTCTGGGATGGTCTGGGTTCAGAGAGGATATTCTATCCATCAGGGTAGAGTGTATCACAACTTGTGACAGAGCTGGCCATGAACCATGTCTCAGTCAGTACGAGGACATCCAGGTCAAGTTCTTTGAGGAGGTGGCAGATGTCAGAGGAGTGTTTGACAGTAGAGCGAGAGTTAAGGGTAGCAACATCAAGCAGGTTTCCACTTTTGAAAGACTTCCGAGGTGGGGTACAGGCTTGAGGTACACTAAGCAGAGGTAGTAGAGGGGCCCAAGAGTGGGCAGAGGTGGTAGCAGGAGGAGGTATATTAGCCAGCGAGGAAGTGGAAAGTGCCAGAGGAGCCAGGGAGGTGCTTATAGGAGTATAGGGAGAAGGACTGAAGTTGATAAGACGCGGGAGACACATATCGAAAAGGAGAAGATTGGGCTGAGGGCCCTGGACCAGGACAGTGGCATTCAAATAGACATTAATGATGGTTTTGGAGGAGTGGAAGGAGGCTAAGAGTACCTCCCACTGAGTGCCACCATTAAGGGGTGAGGAAGAGATTGGAGACAGAGACGAGACCATATGGAGGGTCCATAGGTCTCGAGAGGGGAGACAAAGAGGATGTATATTAGGGTCTGTCTGGAGGAGGCGCTGATGTGGGTATATCAGCAATAAGGAGGCCTGTGCTCGGAGACCAGCATATCCCTCTTGAACATTTTCCTACCTGACTGTGAGAGGGATAGTATCGAAGATAGAATAGCAGTTTGAGAAGATGGGAGAGATTCAGAGCACCATAAAGGGTGCGAGAAGGCAAGAAGGGAGTGTAAGGATGGAAAGAAGCACAGCCCAAAGCCGAGCACCCGAGCACCACAGGAGGCAACAGAGGTGAGGGTTTGCACGGAGGGAGCCCAGAGGAGGCAACAAACAGGCAACCACAAGGGAACACAAGAGCAGTGGGGATGGAAGACGGGGGGGACACACTGAAATACACCCAGATAAAAAGAGGCAAAAGGCCTAGTTTAAACACATACAGCAATGCAAAAACACCCAGATTCCACTTTACTAAAAAAAAGGGGAAAAGGCCTAGTTTCAACACAAACAGCAATGTAAAAATGAAAAGGGAACTTTCCCAGTGAGATGACCAGGAAATATGACCAGGAAATATAGTTCAGTATGTTACAGTATGAACAATGGAGAAATTTGAGGGGTGAGTCAGTTTAGCAGGGTGCAGTGATTTCTGACCCCCTGACTGCACTGCACCTACCTGGTCACTCGCAGAAGGTTGACAGTTGCCGGCTATTTGCTTCCCTGGCTGACAACGGCAGACACCATCTGGAGCTGCTACAGTGGAGATGTCCTTTCCCTCAGATCCTTAGCTGCAGGGGGCCGCACTGGGCAGTGGGCCTGCCCTGCGGGAATCTCCTAAGTAGTCCAATATCACCAATGGCGGTAAGGGGGTGGGACAGTGGAGGGAGCACAAACAAGATGGAAGAAGGCTGGGAGACAAACAGGGCGCACAGCAAAGGCAATGAGAATTCAAGACAAAAAGAACACAATTAGAGGGAAGATGGCAGTGGATGCCTCACCTTGCGCCTGAGATTGGAAAGTGGCGTGGTGAGGATCAAGTGCAGAACTAGGTCCTCGCTCAGGATGGGGGAAAAAGTTAGCCAATGGGAGAGGGGGCGGGACAGGTGAGGGAGCACTGTGAGAAACCTGAAGATGTCTCCCTAGCTAGTCCCCGGGGATCTGTCATCCAGGTGGCCAGGACACGGCCTTCGCTATTGGATCCAGTTTCTGGGGGTTAACTAGTGAGGATCACCTGGATGGTAGATACTTGGGGAGTGGGAGTGGGACAATGACAGGTGAGATGCAGTATCCCCCTTCTTTCAACACCTTTTCCCCATCCTACCACATACAATATTTTAAAACTCTGCCCCCCCTATTTCCATCACGAACACTTTCACACAACACAAAAGACAATGGACTAACACCCGAGCCATTTACCTGAGATGTCACAATACAAGGGTGAGGGCAAAGTCAGCCACTTGAACAGAATCACACACACCTGACAGCCCGGGGAAGAAAGACGGCGCATACTGAGAGGGTGACAAGGAGAGAAGTGACCTTGCCCTTTCCGATCAAGACCCGTGAAACCTCCACAGAAGGAAACATAAGACTGTGAAAATGGTTTTGCATGTGTTGCAGCAGATGTCAATGGTACACAAGACCCTCCTCTGCTGATAACCAAGCCGGGGATAGACACTGGTCTGTGGTATGAGCCTTGACTCGAAGGAGAAGAAAGCCAAGCAGTTCATCACAGCCGGTGAATTGAGGGGAGAGTCAATAAGAAACCAAACTCTATTGAACGAAAAGTAGCAAGCAGCTATATTTGAACTTTTAAAGATTTAAAGGAACTATTGAGAAAGAGTGGGTAAGCCCAAAATAAAGACATCCGGCACTGCGTGGGTGCTCACGCAGGAAACACTGGTCGTTTACCCGATGATAAGAGGCTACCGTAACTAGAAGGCCTTGGGAAGAGGCAGAGAGAGGTCAAAGTGGCCATACATGGGTCTTGTAAAATCTGTTGTACCGTTGAAAGTCTTTGACCAACAGATGATTGTGAAAGTTAAGGGAAATGAATCCTGCATGCTGAAAAGTAGTACATGAAAAGTACATTGCAAAGGATCACAAGAGTGAACCCGGTGGAAGGATGCTAACAAAAGGGGGAAAAGTCTAAAGTCCCGAAATACAGTGAACTGTCTATAAAAGTCGGCGAGAGTGAACCCGGCAGAGGGAAGCCGACAACCAGGGACAAAGTCTGAAGAACTGTTTAAAAGGACATTTAAGATTTGTGAATGCAAGAAGTATTGTAGGACTAGGGGAAGTGAATTGTCCACCTTGTCAGTTGGGTCCGATCCCGGCCGAGCGAGATCCAGTGGTGAAAGGTCGTCACCCAAAGTTCATTGGAAAAAGGAACTGTTTAGTTGTTTGTTAGAATATAACTGGTGAAGGGTCTGCGCCGGAAGAGGGGGACCAATGGTTGAAGCCATCACCCAAAGTATAAGTGAAACAGAACTTTGTGTTTGTTTGTTTAATGCATCAGGCCCTTGAAGGCAAGATACTTTTTGTCAAAAGAGACTTAACCATCAAGATCTTGATAGCTGGAACGAACTGTCGACTCAAGCTAGGAAAGCTTGAGTATGTGCTGTGCTGTGCTCAGGAGATCCATCTTGTCCCGTTCTCAAACCGTGGAGAAGGGAGACCCCTGGCAATCACATCCTGACTTATTCTTTGTGAACACTTCTTTCTTTATGGAGAGCATTATCTCACACTTCTTTTTGTATTTAGAGTAAGTATTAGCAATAGGTTTTTCTTTAGTATAGGCCCTTTTGTTTTGACATGACGCAACAAGGACTACCTTATTTTTCATTTTATGGTGGATGGTTGCTCCCATCTTAGATTTAGGTTTAGCTTAGGCGTTTTTCCAATGTGCAAAATCATTCAGTATTTCCAATGAATAATCATAATATTTAACACCATAAAACATATTAAAATAATAGCCACTCATAAAGCAATCGCATGATTCCTGATTTATAAGACAAAAACATCACTCCTATTTTTAAGAATTGCCCTCTTGCAGATTTTAAACTCTCACAATGAGTTAATAGATGCCTCGCAGTTTCTAATACAATATCGCCACATAAGCTACTTGTGCACTCACTACGAGGGATTACAGTCCATGCTCCTCTAATTTCAAAAGTAGCAACACAGTTCAACTTAATAAGCTTATAATACCTCGCAATGCTGGCATCCAGATAGGCACATAGATATTTGGGTTTCCTACTAAGTTTTCTTTGACATGTTCTAGAACTAATTTACAATGTAGTTTGTATTTTCTATTATATTTGTATTTTATATAGCGCTTTACACGAAAGCGCTGTACATAGATTAATTTGGATGTGATTCATTTTGGTCACCAAATCGGCCAAATTTTGCTCTTAATCAACAGTCTTTAGAATTGTCTTAATCTGGTGTTTGTGTGCATGTTGCACACACCCAAGACGTTGGCCCAATACACTGTGATCCTATTGATGCATTCCTAGCAGCTGTTGCGCATAGCAATTTCCCTCTTCAAATAATACATATTGATCTTATAAATAAATGCATTCGGATGCATCTCAGTTTCCTGTGTAACGGGTAATAGTTCTGTACAAATTCTGGTTTCAACACTAGCAAGCCCCCATTCTAGGGGTGTATATTAATTGGGAATAGTCTTGGGGAGTCTCAGCACTTTCTTCAGGAGTTTGCCTTCCAATCCTTTCAGATGTTGTACAAATGTATTCCCCAAACCTCAACTCCATATAACATGAGGGATCTGATTTTAGCCTGATAGATAGTAAATATAGTTTCAGTGGAACAATCGCCATTATTTCCAACAAACTTGCTGAGTGCACCCATTTGCTGGTTGACCGGGTCCGCAATGTAATCCCAATGGGCCCGCCTCATTAGATGATCATCTATAATAACCCAAAAATATGTATACTGTGTGACTACCTCAACTTGTTTCTCATTAATAGTCCAGCAATACTCGATTTCTTTATTGTTGCACTGCCTATATTCCATGATCTTGGACTTACCAACATTGATTTTGGACCATTTGCCGTAGCATATTTTCCCAAGGCATTGAGCTTTTGTTGTAACCCCATGGGGCGTAATCCGTGATAACAGTGTCATCAGCAGATCCAAGCCAGGATCTGCTGAGCCCACCATATCCAACGCGAAGTCACCAGGAACATCCAGAGCTTGCTATAGATTTGTTAGATATAGGTTAAAAGGGGTGTTGGGGCATGTATAGAACCCTGCTTTACACCACAATAGATGGGATACCATTTAGTTACTCAACAATGACCATTTAATCGGATTTTTACTCTGGTGTCTGTGTGAAGTTTAATGATCATTGATAAAAATCCTTTCGGAATACCCAAAGCATTTAACTTAAACCATAGTCGTGTATCAAAGGCTGCACGAAAGTCGATAAATGCCATATATACAATCAGTTGTCACCCATGCCAAGAGTGCTCAACCAATGATGTTAATGTAATCAATTACAAAATGGGGAAGAGCCTTTTCGAAAGCCGATTACATTTGTGGGGATAATGTTGCTTTCATTAGACCAGGATGTAAGCTCATTAAGCAACACTTTGGCAAAAATCTTGGAGGGTATATCAGACATTGCTAACATCCGTTAATAACATGGAGAGCTTCTGCTGCCCTTTTTATATACTGGCACATTGTTGCTATCTATCTATGAATTGAGGATAGTGTTAGTCTCATTGATACATACAATTATGTCAAAAAGTGCTTTTGCCCACAGTTCAGGATGTGATCTGACTAAGGCATTGCATGTGCCATCGGGTCCAGCAACTTGAGAACAATTCAATGTATTAATAATTTGGTTGATTCAATAACTATGGGTAATACTCTCCATTTCTCATCACAATTCATAAGCTAAGGGATGTCCCCAACCGCTTTGCCTAATGTATTAGCAATATATACCTCCCATTCTTAACAGGAAGCACCACCAAGGAGAGAATCAGAGATATTAGCATTGCTTATAACCTACTGTATTGCCATTGTCAGCACATGCTGCTAATGTCAACCACTTCTCCCTATGTGATTCTTTAAAATATTTATGCACCCAGGACTAATATACGTTTTAGGAAATTCCCATCGTCCCATCATAGGGATCTGTTGATGTGATGTAGGTTAAACATTCTACTGACTAATTCCAAAGAAAACAGATTCCGCTCACAGATACAGGATGTCGATATTGTGGAAATGCCAATATTTTGGAAATAACCAGGCTTTTGGCACTGTCCTGTCCCAAACTAGCAGCTCAAAGGAGAAAGTGCCTGGGAAATTATGTCTTACTAATTAATTCAAGTACGGAGGAGGAATATTGGGAAAGGCTGATAACAGTGGAAAAGCTCAGAAGAACACTCGATGCCCTCAATTTTATAGATCAAATCCTGGTGATAAATAACTCTCAAACAGGCTAAAAAACTTTAAAAGGCACCAAACAGGGTCAACGGGATGCTTGGAACATCTGGAAGGGCATGAACCTGCCCTCAAATCTCTCATTTCCCCTCCCCTTTCCCTCTACCCTACCTTCCCCCTGCTGTCCCTATTTCCCAAATTCCAACATGGAAGGACTGGGCGACCAGGCTCAAAACAGAAGGTGGCTTTGCTAGATCGATGACTGTGACTTATATCTCGTTCCGTCCAAGAGGACTCATAGTATGTTAAAGGTTCACATTTATTACTATTTAACCAATAAAACATGTAAATAAAAAAAAAAAAAAAATATACGTTTTTACTCCTTTTATGGCAGATTTGAGATATAAGTTTTCCACCCTCCTCATACCAGTCCCATGTTTATTAACCATGCAATTGATGTATTGTGTAAGTGTTTACGTTTCCTCCTGAACTTTAGCGCTGAAGTAGTGTACATGTTTGGAGCTGATATTACATGCAATATCCATTGTATTACGTGTACGTTCGACAAGTACATACTCACTTATAGTATGCATTATCTTTTCACATCTAATTATGCAGTTCACGTTAGTTTCAGAATCCATATTTTCACCTATCAATTTTGCCAGTTCAGTTCTTGCTTTTTCATTAGCCTTCTGTAGTTTGGACAGTGCCCCACCTGACACAATTTCGAAAATTATTAATTGAGATCCCACCAGTAGCATCGCAATAGCTTTTATGGACCATTTATATCAAGGAGTATAAACAAGGGGACATGATCACTTTCTTCACGAATAGTGATATCCATGTTGATCCCCAGAGGCAAGGCAACTAGATTAAAACAAATGTAATCGATAGTCGAAACGCTATGACTAGCAACCCTGGTATCTTCACACTCAGCATCACCGTTACAACAGCCATTAAATCGTACCATGGAAATATAGTAAATGTGCACAAAACATTACTTTTTTATTGTAACGGTTGGACGGGTCAGATACGGATATGTTGTTATCGCTACATATATCAACATCCGAGGGGATTCTAGCATTAAAATCCCCTCCAATGATCACAGAGCTACCAATCCCCCCTGCATCTAAGATAACCTCCACTATTCTCATACTAGCAGTGTGGGCAGTGTGGGCATCCCTAGTTGGGGGATCATAAATATTAATGACCAATATGCCATTTTCCAATATTGGATCACTATACATTTTACCTACAAGGACATGTTCACTTCCAGTGCTTATTTTGCGGATGCACATTTTATTAATAACTGCAGTGAGCAGGTCAACTTTTGGCCTGCCTTTGGGTACTTTGACTTACCCTACTGAAAGGCGCAGGGTGACCCTATGCTCTGGACCAGGGTATTGTCATGCTAGTATATGCTGGAAAAATGTCCAGAGGACTCTATTCTGGTGTTGCGTATCAGAAATATTATGTATTAACCTTGATAAAAAATTTACAAAAATGATTCAATCATGTATTAATCAACACTCTAAATTACATAAAGGCTACAGGAAGAACAGAATTCAAAACATTGCAGATAACCAGACACATTACTGCAATAAACAATTCAATCATTCATCAACATACATTCTCATACACAGAATTTAAATACATCCACAGAAATATATTTTAGGTGTAAAAAGACATTCAAATGATGACATGGAAAAGGTTTAAGAAGAATTTCATAATATTTCAGAAATGTAGGTACATGTCATCAGATATTGGAATGGATGTAGATAATGATTGTTACAAATGATAAAATCACATCTCCAACAATCTTTGGTTTCTGACCGGTTTCGATGTGATGGAATTATTTAATCCACGTCTTCATCAGGGAATCCTAACAGGTGTAATCACAAGTTGGTTCTTTGACAGCAGGCTCCAATATGGTTATGAACCCATCTAATGTGAGGGGCTCACCACACCTAGATTCTAGCAGCATTATTAATCCAAAGATCTGCATATTTTCAAGTAGGCTCCCTTATATTTTATAATGTGCATGCACTCTTGTGTTCCATGAAAAGAGAAGAAACACAGCATCAGGGAATGTTTTTGAGATGTGCTTGGGAGGCCTTGGGGAGCCATTGCCAATACCCGTCAATTTTATCAGCCACCGTCACACCATTATTATGAAGCTCCCTATGTCTTCATGCCCTCCCTATTATTAGAATACCGGTCCCCAGCAAAGTTAATATATGATTATTTGCCCGGTAAATGTGGCCTTTGGGCGATGTTCTGCCTAATATATTTAATTCTAGTAATTTTCTCTATTTCAGATGTATAACCTTTCTTGAATACCTCCATTCCATGTGCAAAATCTAGCAATTCCTCAGCATCGATTACAACATTAGAACTAATCCTTCCCTTATATTCGACCTAATCAACCAGCAATATATTGCTGCTTCTTACTACCCGTAAAGGGATTATGGAACTTAGTATTTTTAAAACATTTGCACAGTTGACAGGGTGATAGCTACCCAATACAGATACACAGGATAGTACCATTGCAGTGTACTCTGGATCGACACTTTGTTGTGACGTCACAGTGCCAGCAGCGGTTCATCTCAGACTATTCACTGGTACAAGTTGCTTAAACTGTTGTTTGTGTACAAGACGTTATAACATTCCTTACCACCAACGATGAATTATTGCCAAATTATTTCTCAAGACCACTCACTGCTTCATTCTCGTCACGTTCTAACCACACCTTTTTCTTTAATCTAGTCATTTGGCTTCATTTTTGCAAATAAAACCATGCAAAGTGTTTTTTCGCAGTGTGAAGTCCGGGCAAAGCCATTGCATAGTAATTTTTGCAGTTCAAAATGACTTTGCCCGGACAAAATAAATTTTGCAAGGTTCTATAAATCAGGGTTTGTGTCGGCAGTGCAAAGTCACTTTTCAGCAGTGCAAACGCAGTTTGAACCGGGCAAATATTCCATGAATCGGGCCCGAAATCGTTGCACTTGGGGAAGAAAAGGTTCAGAGAAGGTGAACTTGAATTCTGTATTTGTCAAATGATATGCATCTATTTAGGGACAAACATTATGCTAAATATTATAATAGTTTTAAACTGTGTTTACAGGACAAAACCGCATTTAAACCAATTATGGTTAAATATGTGGTGCTATTATGACAGTCGCTAATCAAGAGTAAAGTATTTTAATGGTGCTAGCGTCATTAAAATAATTAGTGTACACATGAAAACTGCACCAGATGCAGTTTAATGGGAAACACGGCAGCCATGTTGTTCAGCAGATTCAATAGAGCTAGTTTATTTGAAAGCACTCTGTCTACATTCTGTTCGCAGTGGGTTGATTCTTTCACAAAATATAACACTTGCTAGACACAGCAAAATGGCGTTCCTTTTGTGCTGTGTGAAAACCCAGCGTTTTTATATTTAACATCCTAAAGGTGATTAAAAAAAAAAAAAAAAAAACTAAAGAGGCTTATCTGAGCCTGACTAATATGTCCAATAATGACTTGTGTGGCTCAACACTCCTAAGCCAGTTGGTCGGATCACCTAAACCTCCTAATGAACGCCCAGTAAGAAACTGCTAATGCTCTTTCCAATATGATGGTCCACAGGTTCAATGACATCCAGAGGCCGTTGCTGAAAATACAGGCAGTGCATTGGTTTTCAAGCCTAGTCCCCACAAGCCAAATTCAGTGCATGTTTTCATGCTTGCCGCGCACAATACATGTGATACACTGAATGTAAGTGGCACTTATCTATGCCTCCAGTGATTAACCTGTGAATGTGGCACATGGCTCCATGCCTTTCAGGAAAAAAAATGGTTTACCTTTGTTTACGATTTTAACAATGTAATTAAGAACGTTCAAGAAACTGCCATGAAATCTTTTGGCGAGCATGCATGATATACATATGTATATATATATATATATATATATATATATATATATATATATATATATATATATTGTATATGGGTGACTATCAACAGGCGGAATATATTTCTCCAGGGGGGTTCTGTGTGACATCTAGGGTCAGATTACAGAAACTTTGCACTGGTGCAAATGGAATTTTGCACACTTTGGGCCTGATTCATGGAATGTTTTGCATGGTTCAAAGTGACAATGCGTAGTCATCTTTTGCAGTACAAACTGGCTTTGCAAGGACTTTGAACTGCAAAAATGGGAGCTGCTGATTAGTGAGCCGATGGGTGTACTTTTATGGGGGAGCAAGGGCGTTTCACCCCCCCCCAACTTTCGTGGCACACCATTGTGTCCCCTTCATTTGGCAGGGGCTCCTTTCCTTTAGATGTCATGTCACCCACCAACATTTTCAGCAAGTTTACTCTGCTGAGTGAGCCAGGCACACTGCGAAAAGAGACGAGGATGAGGTTGGTGAGTGAAACTCAGGGACACAGGAACAGAGAGGGCGAGGGTTGTTGGAATGTAGATGAGATGCAACCGTTCTTAAAAACGAAGGCAGACTCGCGGTCCTGTGTGACGGGCATGAAGCTTGGCAAAGCCCCTGCACAGATTGGGAAACTTCTGAAAATAGTATCCTCCACTCTCCATGGCAATAATTTGGTCTCAGACTAGGATGAGCCAAAACTAAAGAGAAGTCTTCTAAATTAGGTATACGAATTCATCATTGAATACATATGCCTGATCATGGAAAATAGGAAAAGCAGAACAGTAAATAGTAAACAATGTGACAAGAGTTGCAGGTCGAAAGTAACACACCTGAAATAATACCAAGACGTTACAGCAGAGGTAATGCATCAGAAGGCTGAGTTGCACCTACACCCGGGCTGCAATCTGAGTGTTTACTTCCCTCCCTCCACTATCCTCTGGGATCCAGCAGTCAATGGCAGCTGACATCTCCCCATCTGCTTATTCAAGTTCCTTATGAATATTTCTTGCTGCCATGATTACACACTTGAGTCATCTGTTGGGAGAAACGGGCAGGCAGAGGATTTACAAACTATGGGGGTAGCGAATAATCGGATTCCCCACCCGGGGAATGAGCTGGGCAACGTATTCCAGTGAGCTCGCCGTAGACTAGGAATTCTAACGTAATAGCTGTGGGAAAAGTGCGTCACTATCTAAGGATAATTTCCAAAGGTTCATAACGTTTTGTAACCGCTTATTGATGTTGTTTGTCAAAAGGAAACGTTAGCCCACAAACTGATATCGAGGAAACCTTGCCTGGCATTCTCAATGTAGTTCTCTTTACAGTGGGACCATGGTCTGATGAGCAGCTTCAATTAGTGGATTGATGGCTGAGGGAGCTTTTAACACTTTCACTGCTGGGGCTTCAACCATTTCCTATAAGAATTAGTATATATGAGAACACATCTTTAGTTAAGAGACAGTTGAGGTGAAAGCATTTCTCACAACAAACCGCGTAAAATTCAGCAGGTGTTTGAAGTGACTGAAGGCGTCGTCTCTTTCTATTGCCTCTTTCTTAAAGACGGGCCTGACCAAGATGCCCTCCCTTGATCTCAAACTTCTTTAAGCATGCAGGGCCTCATTACGAGTTTGGAGGTAGCAATGCCCTTAATAAGGGCATGGCTGCCTCCAAAATCGTGTCCGCGTCCGGGTTACCTGAATGGGAAAATAACGGGCAATTCTGACTTTGGAGGGCCCGGTATTTCCTCCTTCAGGGAACCCAGACCCGGTCCTTCCCCATTCCCATTCGAGTCCCCATAAAGCTCAATGGGAATGGGGAGGGAGCTAACAACGGACCCGTTAATAACGGGCCCGTTGTTAGCTCCCTGGTCCCCTCACGGAACCCGCTCTGGACGTCTGGTAAAACCAGACGTCCAGAGCGGGTCCCGCAAGGGAACCTCGTAATAGGGCGGAATGGGATTAACGGCGCAGGCACCATTACCGGTGCCTAATCTCATTCCGCCAGCCTCGTAATGAGGCCCGCAGTCTTTTCTTTAAAAAAAGGTATTGGGCCTCATTCCGAGGTGGGCGGTAAGGGATTAACGGCGCCGGTAAGGGTGCCGGTGCCGTTAACCCCTTACCGCCGCATTACGAGGTCCTTTAGCGGGTCCCGCTAAGGGCGGATGGTTTTACCAGGCGCCCTTAATGGGAGCCGCTAAAGGACTAGCATGCTAAAAACGGGCCCGTTATTTACAGGCCCGTTATTAGCATACTCCCCTATCCCATTGAGCCCTATGGGGGTTCGAATGGGAATGGGTAGGTACCGGGTCCGGGGTCCTTGAATGAGGAATTACCGGGTCCTCCAAGGTTGGAATGGCCCGGTAATTCCTCATTCGAGGAACCCGGACCCGGTATGCGGTAAGGGGGCAGCAATGGTGCTATTAGCACCATGGCTAACTCCAACTTTGTAATGACCCCCCATTGTCTTTCTTGTCCACCACCTAACATTCAGGTGCAGGGCACATTTATTATCTCACCTGGTCAGCAGCCCCTGATTTGGTTAAATCTGGGAGGGTCTCAGCAAGCCTAGAGAGGATACAAGGATTAGTGTTGCCAGCCTCATGCACCTTCAAGTCAATTTCTAGACTAGATCTAAAATGGTTCCTTGTCTCTGGATTTTTTGAATGTGTGACCCAAACCTTTTGTTAGACTCCTTAGTGATAAGACCCTAGAATTTCTGTCCATCCTTTGAGGCAATGGTTTCAAGGATGCTTCTTCATTTTATATTATGATTTTATGCAATATTTATTTCCTTAGATATTTTAATAGTGGAACGGCACATTGGTCAAAACCCTGTCCATTACCTCTTTAGTCTTAACATATCTTAGGAGTTGACAAAGTGTTTCCTTGGTGTTCACACAACCCTCATTCAACCATTTGTTTTGAAGTAGTTATATCACCTCCCATTAATGAACAGCTAAAGCTTACTTAACTGCAGCCGGCAGATGCGTTGCTAGGGGGGGGGCTGAGGGGGCTATAGCCCCTGGTATTTTGGTTGTAGCCCTGTATAGAAGCTCAGGGGCTACAGCCAAAAGGCTAGCTAGCCCCGAGCCCTGCCAGTCCTGACATTAGCATAGCCCTGGATCTCTTCCATATCTAGCAACACCCCTGGCAGCCGGCATTCATGACCCATTTGATAATCCCATTGGCAGTTGTGTCTTACATTGACAGGGTCTTTGCTATCCACCATCATTCTACTTGTCCGCTGGGATATTCCCATGAATGTCTTCTAATTAATATGGTGGGTAAGCATATGCTTCATATATGCTCCTGCGGCGTGTCCTGCCCTTATGCATTGTAGTCTAAAGCATTGTAGCATAGGGTGGCTCGCAGGCCGCGTGACAATCTTCAGGTGATTTCTTAGATATTGTGCAAAGTGTGCAATCAATAGCAGTCCACATATTAAAGCAAATGCTAGTATATTGTCCAAGCCTGTGGGAGTGAATGGGAGTGGTAACCACAGCTAGCATAGCACTTAACATGGTTATTGATCTATTCCTATAGGGACTTAGAAATGCATTTTACACTATAACCTTTGAAAGCCTCAAGCAAATGTCACCAAATGTGCCTTGATAAAAAGATCATCAAATGTGAATCTTATTGAACATAAGCTGATTATAATTTCTGTGTGTGCTTGTTGTTTTACATATGACCCATTTCATAACAACATTACTTGAAAATGGACACAGTGCTCATAATTGTTGGCATGCACACAGAGCTTTGGAAGAACTGCTGACAAACTGTTGATCCAACGGTAGGAAAACCTACCTCCAGCGGCTCCCAGTCGGCCTGCCTAGTTACTGCGGAAAATCAGAGTCTGGAGGGTAAGTAATTGTAACGCATTCACCTCCACCTGTTCTCCTTAGAATAAACCTTTAAATAAACGTTGGTTATCCCATTCCATCGCTTTTTGATTATTTGACTAAAAGCTTGTGCTGAAAGTTAGGAATACTACTTAACATACCAGTAACTTGTTGAATATCTTCTGTCAATTATACATAAGGTGAAAAACCGCCCCATTCATAACCTAACTCCACGGTCCCAGGCTACCCATAAGTATTTGTACATAAAGGAGACCAGGTACAGAAAACCTAATCTAGTAAGTCACTCATCTGTCTAACACAAGGTAATTGGTATTGACCTATAACCATTGGTCCTGAAAAAATAGACTTGGTGTGCAAACAAATTTCATACATTTAACAACAACCATATGCGGGATATGGTAGTTGTTAAATGACACTTTGTTTAAATGCATAGTATATCTCAAATGTTATGTGTCTGTTAAAATTTTACATGTTGTTATGTGTGATGTAGTCATCCCATTAGGTTGTTGTTATACCCACCATGTGGGTCATAAATCTTGGGTTATATTATGTGTTTTAGAGAATGCTTTTTAGATTAAATTTTACAAATTTTGAGGATTATAAATAAAAATGGTCAAATGTATGAAATTTGTTTGTACACCAAGTCTATTTTTTCAGAACCAATAGTTATAGGTCAATACCAATTACCTTGTGTTAGACAGATGAATATCTTCTGTGACATGTTCACCACCATAATGACCCTCCCTACATCTGTCCCCTCACCGAAGAAGCGTTGTGACTTTTGGGCACAAGACCCCATGCATCATAGGCTTTGGACTTATAAAATCAGAGTATAATTCTTGTGAACTAGTCTCATTCTACTGCATCACTACTTACCCTCTTTTAGTTGTCTAAGCTGTTGTATGCATTCCTACAAACCTAAAGGGGACTGCATTAGGGGTGTACTGAACAGTAGATTTAAGTATTCGGCTGAATACCCGATAGCTGGACAAGTATTCAGCCGGAGCCAAATACAGAGCCAAATAGTTACCTGTTTAATTAATGCTTATGTAGACAAGAAAAACCCTTTGTAAATTAAAAGCACACTTTAAAATGTTTATGTCCATTCTTTATTGCATTTGTTTTCTTTGTTGTCTACGGAAAATGTTTGTGTAAAGCACGAACAGAATATATGATCAGAAAATAAACCATTCAAGAACAGCACATTATATTTTTGGGCATTCGTAGCTGTCGCTTGTTGGGCAGAGCCCAAGTAACTAAGACTGGCCGAAAGAATACTAGGCATGTATACAACCACTGTGAGGGGGGCCTCGGATGTGTCTACTTGTACTGTCTTTAGTCTTCTGACTCGAGCAAGGCACGGAAACACAAAAGGATTCAATACATCAATTAGCAGCCTGCTGACTACTGAAGTGCTACTGAATACAAACCTGTGGGATGCTAAAGCAGTGCTTTCTTCCTGTGGTACTGAGAGGAGATGAGACTTTTGAAAAATGCCTTTTCATTAATAGGTAGTTTTTTTCTTTCTTTTTTGGGTGGGGTATGTTTGTGGGGTTTTGGGCATGGTAAAAGCCACCAGACAAAAACATATAGGGAATGTGGAGTCCCCCATGGTTCTTGGCCTATCCGAGGAAGGAATATTGCTGATTTCCAGATCTTTAATTTGCATGTGCATGCTTAATTTATATATTTGATTCACTTGTACGTCCAATGTTTCTAAATTGTAAACTTGTATCTACTTGTATTTATTACACAAATATCCCCCTTTTTTAACTCTCTAATGTTGGGAGGAATATTTCTGCTGGCAAAGAGTGGAGCAATTTTGGGTTTAAAAAAATATAGCCATGTTCTTTATGAACAAATATCACATTTACGCAATTCAAAGTGACTGTTTTTGGCAGCATGGGAAAGTTGGAGGGCAGAAATTGTAACCTATGTTTCGAGAATACATGCAGCACATCTCTGCCACAGGCACACTTCACACTGAGTCGTCTTACTTGCTTTATAACCTTTGTCTGCAGGCGGAAAACATTTTATTGCTGCATGCACACTACCTCCTGAGCTATTTTACTCAGGGTTTGGAACTTACTGGGATCTCTGCAACAGCTATATTAATCCACCTAATGATGTTATTTGGATTGGGAATGTGTGTGATTGGAATTTGTAACTTTCAGATTTCTCACACCAGTCATCAGCAGATAACGCCTAAAGGAAATACAATTTTCCAATAGCAATTTCATAAACTATTGTAACAGCTCAATAGTTTTCAACTGCAAAATACTGGGGAGATCAGAGGTGTATTCACAATATTGAGAGTTTGGCTTCAGCTCTCCCCTGTTCAGCAAACCACCAGGTGAAAGTTTGTCCAGCACATGAAGGGCAGTGACTTTGCACTTTCGCACTTCTGTTCTGCCTGTATTCAGTCACAAAAATGACAGCAGCATTTGTTTAATGTTCCTTTTAAAAGATAAACATGACATGCTTGAATGATTCCAGGCATGCAGTCAAAGCAGTACTTAATGTATTTTGTAGGGGAAACCATTCGGATTTGAGTGGTAATTAAGTATTCCTTGAAGACAAATATCTCATTTTTAGCAGCATATTTGCCGAATACTTACTTGTAGATAAATTTTGGTACACCCCTAGGCTATATATATGTTTGATAATTGAGTATTGTGTGATATTACCACCTGCTTGTTTAATTTTTCTAGTGTGTTTTGTTGGGCCTATAAAATAGTATTTTTGTACATACCTGTATAAATTGAATTACTGTGTACTTCAATGTGTAGACTCATTGTGGACCCCTAATCCCACTCACTTTCTCCTGAGACTAAGCCCTGACCACTCCCCATGCTTACCTTGACTGGGTTTGGCTAATCTCTCAGAATTCCCATATTTACCATAACTACGGTGGCCTCCTAAAATCTGTCCATCAGGCCAGATTCTAGAAATCCACCTTTACACCTACACCCACTCTCTATACCCCAACCCACCCACACTACTCACACTCTACCAACCCTGACTCTACCTACCCCACCCACACTACTCACACTCTCTCTACCAACCCTGACTCTACCTACCCCACCCACCCTACATTGACTCTCTCTACACCCACCCTACCCCTACTCTAGCCCCACCAACCCAACTCTATCTACAAACCACCCCACTCTCTACCCCTTTCATCCTTCTTCTCACACTCTCGCTTTTATTTCTTACCCTCTCCCCCTCAACCTTTCTCGCTCATATTTCCACTTGCTCCTCATCGAAGTCAACCACTCCCAATCCCTTTTTTCGCTTGGTCTATTCTCCTTCTCATTATCTTGTACACCCACACCCCTTATTGCATTTTACTATGGAACCTTGCACTCTCCTCACTGCACCCTGGTGCCTACACATGTAAAATGCAAAGAACAGCAGTAAATGCTTGTTTATTTGTCAGAGACACTCTGGTAATCTTCCTCCAGGAGCAGTCCAAAACAAATAGGAGCCCAACAAGACGAAAAGTGATGGAGACTCTGGTGATGGTTAATCCCTCCTAAACTATATCAACGTGGGCTGGTTCCAGGTGTTGCTCATGCACACATACCATAATGGTGTCACGGGGAGAAGCAGCCTTATGTAGAACATGGGCCTCTGGCAGGCATGTAAGGACTGAAGTGATGGAGATTCTAGTGAAGGTTAATGCTTTTTAATCCTCCCTAAATTATATCAATGTGGGTTGGTTCTGGGTGTTACTCCTGCGTACATACCATAATGGTGTCACAGCGAGTGGCAGCCTTATGTAGAACATGGGCCTCTGCCAGGCATCTAAGGGCTGAAGTGATGGAGATTCTAGTGAAGGTTCATGTTTTTTAATCCTCCCTAAATGGTATCAATGTGGGTTGTTCTGGGTGTTACTCATGCACACATACCATAATGGTGGCGTGAGGAGCGGTAGACTTATGTAGAACAAGGGTCTCTGCCAGGCATGTAAGGGCTGAAGTGATGGAGATTCTAGTGATGGTTAATGCTTTTTAATCCTCCCTAAATGATATCAATGTGGGCTGGTTCGCTTATTGCTTCTGCACACATTCCTTAATCATGGCAGGAGGAGAGGTAAGCCTTCTGTAGAACGTGGGGCCTTGTCAGACATTTAAGAACACAAGTGATGGAGACTCTAATAAAGGTTAATGCTTTTTAATCCTCCCTACATGATATCAATGTAGGTTGGTCCCGGTTATTACTCTTGCACATAAACCATAATGGTGGCGCGATGAAAGGTAGCCTTCTGTAGAACGTGGGATCCTGTCAGGAATTTAAGGACATGATTGACTGTGCTTTTAAAGCAAGCCTTTTTCTTATGAGGCGGCTAAACGCCAAACAGAGAACCCTAAACTCAGTCCTTGAGTTAACTCAGAGTCAATGCAAACACATGATCTGAAGAGAGGACGCATCCATTCGTGGTGGGAACCTTCTGAAGTCGCTGAATGTGACACATGGGAGGCCCATCTGCCAAACATTTGCATACACGAATTTTGAATGAATGAGTGAATGTATAAGCACACAATGAGACTCATCTGGAATAAAATGCAGCATGTTAAGCAAATGATGCAGATAATTAAAATTGCTCTGGACAATGGCCCTAATCCGCAAATTAATCTTCAATTTAAAATGAAAGCTCCATGTTTTCCGTGTTTAATGATTTTTGTAAATCGTCACAGACAGAAATAACTCTGTCTTGTTTGCTTGTCTCTCCAACCTGTCAATCATGCCGTGCAGGATTTTGGCTGTGCAAACGGACATAATGGCGAGATTGAAAAAGGAATTGATTTTTTCCTTTGAAGTTGTTAAAGTGGATGCACACATGAGGCACAGGTCAACAGCAATAGCATGTGCCGCAGTCTGTGGTTAAGGTTAAAAACGGGCCTTTCGTGATGAGCAAGTGCCCAGCTCCGTGCGTGCGCCTGAACAGCCTTCGAAAGGGAGAAGGCAAAAGATCATGCGGGAGAATACAAGTTACAGCTAATGCTATTTTACAGCGTAAAAAATAGATACTGCTTCATACTGGAAAATGGCCAATACAAATATAGGAGACTCCTTTTTTAATGCCACTACCTGCGCCCAACTCCCCCCGGCCACCCCTATCCGCCGCCCCCCCGCGAACCCCCCTATGTGTGTTCACTTACGGAATAGTTGGAATGGTGGCAGTGTGGCTGTTGATGAGGACATGGGAGACCTAGGGGCCCATACATACAGAATGCATCCGTGTTCTACTTGTGTTCTACACGTGCTTCCTTCTGCCCCTCTATGGTACAAAAGGGCCTCACTTCAAGGAGGCTAGCATCTGACATAGAAGACCCAGACTGCATACCTTACCTCCATCAGAAGCATTATTGGGTTATTCTGAAGGAGGCTGGAGAAAGGAGGATAGAGGAGGAGGAGAATATGGGAAGGAGGATGGAGAAATGGGTACAGAGGAGTAGGTGAATATGGGAATGAGGCTGGAGAAAGGAGGACAGAGGAGGAGGAGAATATGGGAATGAGGATGGAGAAATAAGGACAGAGGAGGGGGTGAATATGGGAAGGAGGCTGGTGGAAGGAGGACAGAGGAGGGGGTGAATATGGGAAGGAGGCTGGAGAAAGGAGGACAGAGAGGAGTAGGTACACACGGGAAGGAGGCTGGAGAAATGGGGACAGAGGAGGAGGTGAATATGGGAAGGATGCTGGAGAAATGAGGACAGAGGAGGGGGTGAATATGGGAAGGAGGCTGGAGAAATGGGGACAGAGGAGGAGGTGCATATGGGAAGGATGCTGGAGAAATGAGGACAGAGGAGGGGGTGAATATGGGGAGGAGGCTGGAGAAATTGGGACAGAGGAGGAGGTGCATATGGGAAGGATGCTGGAGAAATGAGGACAGAGGAGGGGTGAATATGGGAAGGACGCTGGAGAAATGGGGACAGCGGAGGAGGTGGATATGGGAAGCATGCTCGAGAATGGAGGACAGAGAGGAGGAGGTAACCCTGGGAAGAAGGCTGGAGAAATGAGGACAGAGGAGGAGGTGAATATGGGAAGGATGCTGGAGAAAGGAGGACAGAGAAGAGGAGGTAAACATGGGAAGAAGGCTGGATAAATGGGGACAGAGGAGGAGGTGAATATGGGAAGGAGGCTGGAGAAATGAGGACAGAGGAGGAGGTGAATATGGGAAGGAGGCTGGAGAAATGAGGACAGAGGAGGAGGTGAATATGGGAAGGAGATTGGACACCGGAGGAGAGAGAATGAGGTGAATATGGGAAGGAGGCTGGAGAAATGGGGACAGAGGAGAAGGTGAATATGGGAAGGAGGCTGGAGAAATGGGGACAGAGGAGGAGGTGAACATGGGAAGGAGTCTGGAGTAAGGATGACAGAGAGGACGAGATGAACATAGGGAGGATGCTGGAGAAAGGATGACAGAGAGGAGGGGGTGAACATGGGAAGGAGGCTGGAGAAATGAGGACAGAGAGGAGGAGGTAATCAAGGGAAGGAGGAGGTGAATATGGAAAGGAGGCTGGAGAAATTAGGACAGAGGAGGGGGTGAAAATGGGAAGGAGGCTTGAGAAATGAGGACAGAGGAGGAGGTGAATATGGGAAAGAGGCGGAGAAATAAGGACAGAGGAGGAGGTGAATATGGGAAGGAGGCTGGAGAAGGGATGACAGAGAGGAGAAGGTGAACATGGGAAGGAGGCTGGAGAAATGAAGACAGATGAGGAGGTGAATATGTGAAAGAGTCTGAAGAAATTAGGACAGAGGAGGAGGTGACTATGGGAAGGAGAAAGGAGGACAGAGAGGAGGAGAGAAGAAGTGGAGGTGAGTTGTTAACTGAGGTGGAGGCGGTGAGGAAATAATTAAGAAGCAATCATGGGAAGGGGGGACTGTGAAGAAGGATAACGATTGTAAGGAGGAGAGCCGGGGTATAAGCCAGAGAGTAAGGAGGTGAGGAGGGGATGAGGAACAAGCACGTGGCATAGCATTTAAGAAGAGTTTGCACAATCAGGAGAAAGGTGCAGTGGCAGTCAGAAGAGAGAAAAGGAATAGGGGACACCCATAGGAATGTGGACATCAATGAAGAGGCATAGGAGGGTTGGATGCTGGGGAACAGAGGCAGACCCCCAGAGATAGGAGAACTGAATCCAGCCTGCAGGACATTCTAAGTGGCCTGGCCCCAGGAGAAACTTTAGGGCTTGACCTGGAAACACTCAGGCCTCTATCTGTCTGCTGCCAGACTTGATGAGCTGGAGTTATTCGACTCCAGGCATCAAGGGCTGTATCCATGTTGGGTTTTCAGGATATTGCCTCATTAATATTCATCAGATAAATTTGCAAACAATGATTCTGAATAAATGCAAATGCACTTACTCTAAAGGGAAGAATAAAGGTCTGCACTATAGTCTCATTCCAGAGACTATGGATCATAAGCCCTCATTACGAGTTGGCCGGTATTCCGGCAGTAAATCCATCAGGCTACCGCCCAATGGAATTATCGTTACTGCCACTTGGTTCGGTGGATTTACCGCTGGAGTACAAGTGGTGGCGGTGGTGTTTGTCCCCATTACTTTGGAATCCATAGGACTCTACTGGGGATTTTGGTGGAATTACCACCGGCGGAATTACTGTTCTGGTAATTCCACCGATTTAGCTGATTTTTTAGTACAAAGTAGGAGGATTTATTCCCCATTCCAGGACCAAACTTGCAGTATGGCTGTGCGGATAAAGTGGCGGTAATTCCATTACTGCCACTCTCTTCCTGCACCGCCATACTCGTAATGAGCTACTTGTCATGTACTAGTAAGGGATGGACGGCCATTTTCTGCAATATGTGTGCCAATCTTTATGAGGCATCCTAGTCAATAAGAGAGTGTTGAACCAGTCTCACTTGTACTGCCCGCCTGGGTGTAAGTGGGCTTCCAGAATGCAATCGGTGCTGGGTATAGTGGGTACTCAGCCTCGTGTTTTGAAGAGATGAAGGACGGTGCATCCTTGCACCATTGAACACAAACAAATTCCCATAATAATATGTCTACTTCTCTGCTCATTAAGCTTACAAAATCTTTCATAATTTAAATTATTGGATATGAATCATGAGGTCCGTGTCTATCCAATAATAATCATTGAACATATTTAATATTTTTTGTACTGATTTATGTTGTGGCTAAATATCATTTTTCACACCACACACAATACAAAAAAATGAATATCAAGATAGACTTGCTGCGTCCTATTTTGGGCGTGGGAAGGGCAGTGCAGGATTCCAGTATTCCCAAGAATAAAGGCAGTGAGCAGGAAAAGCTTAGGTCAGGGATATTGGCCTGCTGTCATCCGGGAAGTCAGGAAACGCAATAATTCCTGCCCCGTCCACAGTCCTCGGGTCTCTGTATTCTTCCTCTCGCTCCCTTTACTCCTCAAATCAGCCTCTACTTACTGAGCTATGTCAGAGGCCAGCAGAGCCAAGAGGTGAGGCCACACTTTACCAAGTCCTTATGCAGGAGACTCTTCAGTCCTTTTCTGAAGAGCCCATGGGCCGGATTAATGGAATTTTTTGCACGGTTCAAACTGACTTTGCACTGCCGACACAAACCCTGATTCATGGAACTGTGCAAAGTGTATTTTTGCTGTGCAAAGTCAGTGCAAATTCATTTTGGCTCTGCACTGCAAAAATACACTTTGCACAGTTCCATGAATCAGGGTTTCTGTCGGCAGTGCAAAGTCACTTTTCAGCAGTGCAAAGTCACTTTGAACCGTGCAAAACATTCCATGAATCGGGCCCCATGTGTCTTTTTTCGTTCCTGAGGTAAAGAGGTTGGGCGTTCCATAAGCAGGCCCTAGCTAGGCCAAACGTCCTGCCACGGATACCTCTTCCTTGGCGCGGTGGACGTCAAGGGGCCGGTAAGTGGATGGCCTTCGTTTTCTGGGTGGACAGACACTTGCTTTTCATGTCACTGAAAATGCCCAGGGGTGGCAAGATTCTTCGGTAGAATGTATGCAGTTTGCTGGCTCACTGTTTTAAACTGGCAATAATGCCAACTGACTCCACACGGGATCTCACAACTCCTGGAACCGTCCCTGCAGAAGTGCCTGTAACATGCAGTTCTACATAGAAAATGGTCCTTTTGGAAAAAACACACACAACAGCTGTCTGGCAGCTGCATACATTTCCGACTCTGCAGTCGGCTAAGGGCCTGATTTATAGAATATTTGCCCGGTTCAAAGTGAATTTGCACTGCTGAAAAGTGACTTTGCACTGCCGACAGAAACCCTGATTCATGGAACTGGTCAAAGTGACTTTGCACTGCTGAACAGTGACTTTGCACTGCCGACAGAAACCCTGATTCATGGAACTGGTCAAAGTGACTTTGCACTGCTGAGCAGTGACTTTGCACTACCGACAGAAACCCTGATTCATGGAACTGGTCAAAGTGACTTTACACTGCTGAACAGTGACTTTGCACTGCCGACAAAAACCCTGATTCATGGAACTGTGCAAAGGGAATTTTTGCAGTGCAAAATCCAGGCAAAATCAGCGCATAGTCATTTTTGCAGTTCAAAACGAATTTGCCCACACTTTGCACTACAAAAATACACTTTGCACAGTTCCATGAATCAGGGTTTGTGCCGGCAGTGCAAAGTCACTGTTCAGCAGTGCAAATTCACTTTGAACCGGGCAAAATTCCATGAATCGGGCCCATAGGCAGAACACAATGGGCCTGATTCCCAGAAAGGTTTTATAATGGCGCAATCCCATTGGAAATCGCTCTGTGACCAGGCCCAATGACTTCTATGAACTGCTGCACGTATACAGGTGCGTGCATAAAATATTGAATATTCAAATAAAATCTATACACAGGCTCGTTTCTTGTGCACCCAGGGTCGGATTGGCCCCTCGGCCTTTCTGCCTGTGGCCAGGCTGAAATCGTCCCTTTGGAGTGGGGGCAGGTTTTTGGAAGAAAATAAAATGGAAAGAAAATCTTTTTTTTCAGCTTTTTTTTTTCTTCAAAAAGCCTTTCATCCTTCTTAGGTCGATAAATGAGTACCAACACAGGTTGGGTGATATTGTATGCATATTTGTTCTATAAAAAAAGAGCTTAAGCGTAAGTGCTATACAATAACATATTATCATTTGGCCTTGGACATCTGCTTGGATTCACAGTAATTTAGTGTACTTAGGAACAATGCTATTTGATGCCACTTCCTGTTTTGTCAAGGGGTGAAAGGTTGTGTTTCATCATTTCCCAGGATGTCACTTTGGGGTGGGGTCAAATGACATCACTTCCGGTGATTTCATCAGAGGTCAAGGGCCGTGAGGCGAGGGGTGGCCCACTTTTTTAAGACGAGGGGTGGGCCACTTTTTTTGGGTGGCCGGGCCTATTTTTTGTCCCAGTCCGACCCAGTGTGCACCCTCAATCCATTCCCTGCCAGGTTTAAAGATAGATGCCATCACACATCACAAGAATGTCCTCCGAACCGAGAGTGGAACTCACCAAACAGCAGTGACAGGGTCTAGTTATAACAAGTTGGACAGTATCTATCATCTTGTTTCGCCTGTCAGTCCCACACCAAAAGACCGAGGAAAACTCTTGCCACCTTTCTCTTGCCCTACCCTCAGCACAAAAAAGAATCGTCCCTGTGCTGCAACCCCGTGACCAACCTACTCGGCCCTTCACACAGAATATAATACCTGATCTCTGCTACCACCTTCACCTACCACAAAATAGCGGTTCTGTGTGAAAATCTCACTGCAAAAAATCCCGCTTTTAAAAATGCACTTCTGAGTGCATTTATATGCGAGGGAGACGACCCGCAGCTCCCCGTACTCCCTCTACCATAAAATATAACTCGAACCCACCCCCCACATAAATATGCATTAGAACGTGCTTTTTAAACAGCGGTCTTTTCGTCCGCAGGATTTCTTCGGTGACATTTTCACTTTTTACGAAATTAGCGCACAATGCAAGACTGCAGCCTTATGTCACGTCCTCAAATACCCAACTGGCAACTCTGTTTCAGACGGGCAAGATGCACACCTCTCCGGACAACCTCTCATGCCTCCCTCAAGCACCATCCTCTCACAACAGACAAAATATATGTTCTAGCCCGTCACTATGCCAGTTCTCTCCCTCACAGATATACCATGGTCTTTCAAGCCACCCTACACAACCTCCATCTTGCCCGCCTCACCCAGTCAGGTGTCATTCTCTAAGTGTGACAGTAAAGGGTTCAACCACTGCTGTCCCAATTCCTTTTCTATATCCCAAAAAAAGGCGGCTGACGCCCATCTCCAGAAAGAACATGGCATGATAAACTGTTCTGAGATGGGAGTTTGCAGCACACGCTTTTTGCTCACTGTACCTTTCACAGATGGGAAATACCCATTTGCATATCAGTCTTTGTCCCGCCCACATGGGCAGTCCAGCACCGAAATGCTATGGCAATTCCTCTCTGAACAAGAGTACCAACAGCAACCCCATACACGTGTTTCAGCCTTGTTGGGCATCATCAGTGAGGTGAAGCTGAGCCTCTCTAAGCACAGTGAGCAGGGAGTCCACGTCTGGTTGCCCCCAGGTAACTCAGGGTGACCAACCCCAAAATCCTAGCAAATATTTCAAAAAAGGTAGCTGGTGGTCCTCTCCAGAAAGAACATGGCATGATAACCTGTTCTGAGATGAGAGTTTGCAGCACAATATATCCCACTTGCAGTTCTATCCCTTGCAGGGCCTGTCACTGTGAAATGCAAACCCAGCACCTATGCAGGTCCGGGGAGCCAGTCCGACACTAGTGTTGGGAGCATGCTTCCAACACTAATGCATGCAAGGGGGCTGGCCAGCACATCTTTTTTTTGTCCTACGCCCCCATAAAATAGTCAGGTGACCTTAGAGAATATGATGACCTGCGCATTTCTCAAACAAGTGCAGTTAAAAGGTGCATCCTCTGAGCTTTTTTGTTTGTGCATGTTTTGAAAATCTGACCTTTTTTTATTGATTTAGCTGGCATAAGTCAACTTTACAATACATAAAATGTTCAATTTATAATATTTATGCATAATACAACCAAGAAAGAAAAAAAAGAAAAAACAAAACAATTAACTTAATACAAAACAATTCCATATACATATACATCTTTCATTAATAAAAAAAAAAAGGAAAAAGTAATTGAATATCATGGAGTCATCATGTACGTACTATCAGTTCTCAATCTATTGAAAACCTTTAACATGCACTTGGACTTTATGTGCCTGGTTGTTTCAAATGTTCGCTTAGAAACCCTATAGCACTTATTCGTATGTGTATAAGAAAGCCAGAATTAATACATTTCCACAAATGATCGGGAGAGGGGTCCCGATAGGGTTCCAAAGCCTTTTTGAAAAATGTAATTCGCTTGTCCAGCAACTCAACACAGGAAATGTCTCAATCTGTTCACGGTTTTTACAAAACAGACAGTAGTTTTCAGAATGCATTATAATTTGACCTCGTGCTAACACCTCTCGAGTAAATCTCAGTCGCGTGAAATCAGTTCTATGCGACTGATCTGGAAATTTTAACATGTATGGCACTGGATTACCATCTTTTTTGATTGCAAATGGATTATTACTAAAGTCTCGATATGCTTTACATTTCTCTCTGGTTAAAATCCAATCTTTCTGAAAAGGTTTACATTTAGGCCTCATTGGGATTTGGATGAGAGTCAGCAAAGACACATCTGCAAGTGACAAGGCATGAATTACTAATGTGCGCCACACACAAATAAATGTGTCTTTAGAAGTCAGAACATAGTCAGACAAGGTGCCCAAAACAGTAGAAGTTTGTAAAGCCAATAGACATGTTCTGAATAGTGCAAGAGGTAGCCACGTACACCGGGCATACAGAGAAATAAAGGCCAAGCTCATTCAATATCCAGGAAACTGGAGTGCACTGCGGTAGATGTCAAACACTTTGCCGGTATTTCCCCTCCAGACGAGCTCATACTTTCTCTGAGACTATTGGCTTAGTTTCTGAGGCGTAAAGAAGGATAGGAACAACCTTTTGACAATAATATGACACAGCTAGCACAACTGTGAATTTTCCATGTGTAGCTTGTATAATAGTAGCCTCAAAGATGGAAGTTGTTATTTTGGCTTTTAATGTTTGTATATTTCAATCTCTCCCTGGCTTGCAATGATTGTACCTAAATAGGTATAACGTTGCACTCATTGCAATTGATGGCCCTTCAGGGTCCAGGTTTGATTTTGCTTATTATGTTTTCTTCATGGAATAAACTTCATGATTTTAGTTTTTACCAAATGTATGGTTAACAGGTTTTCCTCAACATAATTCGATAGAGCATTTAATACTCTCTGGAGCCCACTGGGCATTTTGGAGATCAACAACAAGCCATCAGCATACAATAGAGATAACACTGTTTTGTTAGCCAATTTAGGAGCATCCGTTATAACGTTGACAAAAGCTCTTCCTATGTCTGAAATGAAAAAATTAAAGAGGGCTGAGGCTAGGGTACAAAATCTGACCCTAAAGGTCAGAGTCACAGAACTATTTTTCCCCTGAAGTGAAAGAATGTGTTAGTACATTTTCGCATTGAGAAACAAGCATTGGCAATGCCAACAGTTCAGGCTTTTGTGTAGGCATGGGAAAGGCACTTGCCAGACCCTGCCATAGTGGTATTAACTAGCCATTGATGGTAGCAGGTGCAAATGGTGTGAGTACCTGGGCATCTAATAGCAGTGCCTTCCAAATGCCTAATACTTATACAAAAGCCAAAACTGATGTTGTTTACAGGACTTCTATGAAGGACATGGATAGTGCTTATAAATTGACTGCCTGAAGGCAGACATGGTTAAGACATTTGTATTACAGAGTAACACGTTTAAAACTTCAATTAAGTGATTAACTCTCAGCAGACTAATTTGAAAAAGCACTTCTTTTGCAAAGTTTGATGATGGCCTGGCTTGATTAAAGCAAGCTCAAGAGTTCTCATGAGGAGGTGTTTTGGGCAGGGAGGTGTGGGCACTGTGTGGGAATCGCCATAGGGATTAGCATGGCCATGGACAGGCAATGGGTGGGAAAATCACCAAACAACATCTGCAATGATTGTGTCCCTGCTGATATGCTATTTCTCCCTATCTGTCCTCTAATGTGATAATTTTAGCTTACAGGTGGTCGTAAGTCGCCACTTTATAGTCCAAACTAAACTGGAGTTGAGCAATTCTGGAAGGGAATACAGGATATTAGCATCTCTGATGCACACGTTCTCACCCTCGCTGAGAATGCTGATACACATATCTGGGCGTGGAGGTGAGGTGTACCCGCAGTCACACATGGGAGTGCACATGTTCATGAGAGGAACATCCTTATAATCCTCTGTGCCTGATCCCTTTGTGAGTGGCTGGTAAAACACACCTTCTGCGTCACTTACACCTGCCCCATGTACGTTTGTACAAGGAAACATCCCACGGAACGCCCTGGAAGATACCACTTGTCGGTCCATAATGTGATAATGTCACGTGGCACGACTACAACGTTCTGCATAACTGTGCCGGACGGCGTATCCCTCGGCCCGCCTTTGGTAGCTGCAGTACTGGGGATGCTCACCGCCCTACACCTATCTAGGTGTATGCATGTGGGATGCACCCACACCTTGATAGAGTACATGCATTCCATATCTACCCACTGGTCAGAATCACGACTTGTGTACACCTGTGCGCATTACGACATTTTCCAGATACTAGTGTACTTACACCCGGAAAACTACTCAGCCACAAAAAGGCACACTCACAAAGGAAGGTACAGCAGCCCAGGAAAAGCCATCATTGTATTGGATTTGTCACGTGGGTATAGAGTTATTTCAGATAGAGCCAGAGAGACTTGGTGGTCGAGATACATTTGTTAAAAGAAAATAACTAGTACCAGCGTCTGAATGTTGTAAAACAGCTAAGTGCTAATAATACCACTGAGATATTCTGAATCCCTTTTAATCATGTAGTGGCAACTATGACCCCTTTTACGCACCATTTATTTTGTGATAAAAACAAGGTATACTACTGCATTCAGACAGGAATTGCTTTTTATGGGAAAGACATATATTTAAAATGATGAGCTATCACAAGTCATTACTTTTGATAGTCTCAAAGGGTACAGCTGTGGGAGCTATCAAAATGAACATATCTCAAATGGCAGAGGATGGGCTGGAAAACACATTACAAAGCACACCGTTCATTGATCAGTGCATTAAAGAAACCAGCGAAAATCCAAATGTAATAAAATAAGCTTACTGTAAGAATTGATCCATTGCAGATGCTTGGGACATGCAGAACATATCCACTAGGAAATGGAAACGAATCCCTATACACATGTGAGATGGCACAAGAAATGTGCCAGAAGAAAAGGTTCCTGCTTGGCGAGGATATCATGTTCACTCCTAAACATCTGAGCACACTGCTCAGGCATGGCGGTCACTACAGGCTCCCAGGAGCCGGGGTTCAGCTGGACCATCAGATTAACACCCCTGTAAACATCTTGATTCAAACGTCTACTCAAACGCTGTGATCAGATTATCAGAAAATTAATCCTTCCTTGTTGTACATAAAGTGTAACAAAGATGTGGGGAGATAGAAGGTGTTGGGTCTACGCGTCTGGATCATGGGTAGTGCCCCCCATATTCTGCATTGATTTTAAAGTCTCCTTCTTCTCAGGGTACCCTTTCTCCAGCACTCCACCTTGGGTAGTCCTCTAGAGGCGACAGATCTTGCAAAAGCACCATTACCCTCACTCCCAAAGAAAACATAGATTGAAGTTTGTATAAGCTAGAGAATTTGCCTCCCCGTTGTCATTGACTTACTTTTGGAAGAGAAAGAGATGTGTGATTGTCTACAAGAGTTTTGCATTGTCAAATCAGTGCCACAATTTTCACTTGGTTCTCCGGTGTTAAATCGGCCTGTTTGGTTGATGTAAATTTGGTCACCAATTTTATGGTAACCCATGGTTGACCACCACCCCTTATTTCCATTTATTGGTGGGTTTCCTCCCATTACCCCCTTTCCACCCTACATGGCAGTGCAAATATGCCCTCCTTTTGCCATGCATTAATAAAAGAGTGGGTCTTGATATATGAGTGAATTTGAGCATACTGAAAATGCTAGGCCATTTAAGGTCCCCAAGGTGGATCCACGCCTACACGCACACAAGCACCAGCAGTACGGTTTAACAACCCCAGAGATGTAAGGAATTATTCTGTGAAATGTATTACTGCAATGGAACATATTAGCTAGAGTGTGTGTGATGGTTCAGGCATTTTCTATCAGTAATTATAACACAGATCCACTTACTTGAACTAGACCAGAAATAGCATAGCAACACCTTGGATTTCACACTGATTTTGAAAAAATAATCTCACAGTTTTCGTTATTTATTTATTTATTTACTTATTTAATGTATTGTGCATTTGTAAGGCCCTTATACATCAAGAACGTGTCTTTCAAAGCACCCACGACTTTATAAGGTGCTATGTCACATTACTCCAGTTTCTAAGCACTGGAAAACAGGTGTCCTTATTATCAATTTTCATGGTACCTAATGTATGGGCCTCAGAAGGATAAAGGGCTGAGTCAGCCTTACTGGGTCTTACACATGTCCTGCAGGTTGCAATGCGGGTATCGGTTGAAAGCATTTAAATCACTGAGCTATGTCCAGCTAAGGTCAGAACGACGTTTACTCGCAATACATTTATACAACTTAATTTATGTGTTTGGCAAACTGCTCCTATGTGGACTGCTTTGCAACTGCTGCGATTTAAGCAATATGGATAATGATGTCTTGGAAGGAAGTTGGCTGTCACTTTGTGTTATATATTAGTTGATTATAGTTGCCTGTCATCAATCTCTGTTTGTTCACAAGCTGCAGTCTAAGGTTTTCAATAAGGTTTTTGGGGAAAAATATTGAACGACCCATCATGCGATGACACGAGCATGTAGATGAAATAGCTCAACGAATTGCACGCCCAACACAAAAAAGAGAAATTAAAAAAAGCCTACAAGGGTTCAAAGCCCAGCCCTTGAAGTCTTTGCAGGCTGATAAATGAAATACCATTAAATTGGGTAATAATACCACTGATCATTAAAGCACTTCAAAGTGAGGAGGAATCTAGCATGAACCACTTACTAAACATGATGGGATTACCATATTCTGATGACGTCATAGGGCCCTTGTGTGATATCACTTCCATCATCCAAGGATTTTGGCGAATGTACGTCACTGGCCTCGTGAGTGACTATTATCTGTGTTATCAGTCTTGCAGCCTCATTAAAAATTTGGTGTATCTCAGCGGTAAATCCTCCGCCTCTTTGCCAAACTCGTAGTTGGGTGGTGCAGTAATGCGGCAGTAACAGAGTTACCACTGCATTTTCACCTCACCGTCCAACTTGTAATGAGGCCCGACTTGACCGAAGCGTTATGAGATATTTCTCGTCTAGTGACTCATTTTTCCTCAAACAGATGAGCAAGGACCCTTACCTACCCGGAAAGTTTGTAAAAGCGAGATGACAAAGAACTGCATGGTGCTTTTGGTGTCACAGTTTTCCTCTTTGTCCTAAGTTTGTAAATGTTCAACCTGGTCCTTGACAAATACGCAATAGTTACCCTCCTGAGACCAATTATTAGGGGAGCCCAGAGACTATGGGCCCTAAGTAAGAGTTTGGCGGTAAGGTGACCAGACGTCCGGTTTTGCCAGGACTGCCACAAAATTGGGCTCTCTACCCCAAGAGTTGTTTTAACTTACCTAAAAACCCTGTCCTAGATTTGTGGAAAGGGAAGGTGACCACTGGCACAATCCCTGCTCGACTACAGAGAATGATAAAATCTTCACAATCGGCAACCATTTTAAACCAAATATGCACCATAATAGTTTCATAATTGTGCAGCATCACTTAAGCCAGATCTCTGTCAGTGCAGTGCAGGATGGGCATGGAATCCCAACCTCTCAGGTACCAGCCACATGCATTAACTGATTTTGCAACACAGATTGTTTGGGAAATTAATACATAGCAAGTCCTGTAATAATAATCAAATTGTTAGTAACATGCTTGAATTCACAGACAAAACCACACAGAAATACTGTGGGATCCTATGAGGGAGAGGAGGATAGTCATACTTTTATGTTTCGGGCCAGTCCCATTTTTTTATTTTAGAAATGTGGCCATACTACCTCTGGAAATACGACCAAACAGAATTACCATTGCAACATGCAAACTTGCGGGGTGAAAATACAGCCCCAGATTGACAGAGATTGAGAGGCCATGTAAGGCCCCATTATAAGAATGTAGCTGGGTGATTTTGATATCTATTGGAATATGCAGTCCATCCAAAACACTTCTTTTCCAACATGAGGGCTAGTGAGGGAACGAAAATGGGCCTCCCTCATCTTTGTCAACACGGAAAGGCACTCAGCTGAAGGAGAGTTTGCCTCAGAACTTTAACATTGCTAGCAGTGTCCAATGGATTCCCAAAAGACATGTGGTGCTGCAGATGCTGACTTCATGTAAACTGGGAAAATGCACATTTTGACAGGTTCAAAACTGCAGCAGTCCACATGGGAAAAGATACATTGAAATGCTGTGCATTTGAAAAATAAAAAGGAGAAATTGTGCCTCACATTTAAAAAGTGAAGCCTAATGACATATTTAATTTGACACAGAGAAAAACATGTACTTTCCACAAATAAAATGACATTTAAATGGACAGGCCCACTTGTAGAAATGAATAATAGTTTCCTATGTTAACTGTGGCATATGGGTGAATAATACCAAAAGTGAAGTTATATCTGTTCGAATATTGTAGTTATAACCAGTAGGACCAGATGCAATACAAAATGTCATGTTGAACAAATCTTTTCAATTTAAAATGCTGTTCTTTCATGTAGCTTGTTTTCCCCACTGAACTGAGAGGTCTGTGCCTCTGAAATTTCACCTCTAGACCTTTGGGCTGGGCCCACCAGGAAAAGCATGTCTAGTATCAGCTTAAAATACAAATATAAAGAATTAGATCAGAATTGTGGAGGTTCCAGATGAGCCGGCCAACAGAAATGACCTCTAAGGTCAGGCCTCACCATTAACTGTGCATTAGCTTCGAACAGAGGCCTTTGAAGATACTTAATGGCAGGGTGGAATAACATGAGCCAGGCAGATGTCCGTGTCATGTGAATGGGGAGAAATGATACTCATGAGAGTCTTTGTTGGGAATATGAAACTACGACCTTCCATAGGTATGCATTGCTATTGATTAACATTGGGCCCCCTTTCTTGAATATAAAGAGAATCGTGTGTCCCAGTGAGCTCATCCAGGACACATATTAAACATCACAGAACGCCTGTTAGTTCTATGTATCTCTTAAGTTTCTGTGATGTATAGAATTTGAGTTAGGAAGAAAACCATGATCCTGACCTTCTCAAAATTCAGAGGAATTCAAACGTTTGTGAACTGATAGAATGCAAAATGAATGTGTTAATAGTGAAGCGGCATAATTTTCACTATTTCGGCTCAGGAGCAAATCGTGAAAAACAATAGTTCCTCCCAGGAAGGGTGTGCTGAAGTGAAATTAGTATTTCCTGATTCGCCATAAAATGTAGAAATTCAAAAATATATATGTGTATACAGTTATCTGAAAAGAGATGGAAGATCCCATATAGTGAGATTTTGTGTAAAAAATCAAAATGTCAAACATGTCATTTTAAAATAATGCATCTTCCTCCTCCCCCATTATCCATAATACAGACCTCTAAACTGCTTGCCCTATCAGCTGGCAGTGGGCAGATTATTGGGGCGGAGAAAGAGAGAGGTCCAATCCGTAGCGTGGGACTATTCATAATATGTAAGTGTCATATTAGTTTTCAATATAAAAGGGAGAGAGAGACAGAGGTAATAAGGGGGGAAGAGCAGACTGACAACAACAGAGAGCAGACAAAAGGAAGGTTGGCACCCAGGAGAGCAGATCGACAGGAGAGTCTGGGACACTTGCTGGTGACTTTTGCCTGGAAGCTGGGAGCCATATCTGAGAGAGACTCTAGAATCTGGCTAGAGGGACCTTGCTGTGAATAGAGACAAGAGTTGTGAGCTGCCTACCTATTCCTGAAAGAGGATCTGAAATCTAGCTGGCCTCCTGCGCTAAGAACAGAGATCTCCCATGTAAGTAGACATATCCCGAAGCTATCAATTGTGTGGGCAGCTACCTGCCTTAATCCCTTTCCATTAGTGGGTAGGGGCAAAACTGTATAGACCTTGACCATATTTGGCTAAAAATAACAACAAATTCCCTTAGAGAAAAACACCATATCCTTTTTAACCAGAAGTGTGAGGGGTAGCTGTCTGTTTTACCCCTTCCTTTTCATTAGTGGGTGCTCTTCCATGAATGGAAAGGGGGTAAAAGTGTTATACCCTATCTTATGTAACTAAAAATATAATGTAACTAATTCCCATAGGGTGAGCTATCACAGGGAGATGTTTTTGTCAAAATTCAAAATTGACAAAGATGATACCAGTGCACAGTAAATGACTCTAGTCTTTAATGTAATTGGGTAACCCTTCTGCTCATTTGAATGTGCTACGGTCCCCAAAACAAAAATGTTGCCATTCATTCCAAATTCCCCAAACCCTGCATTTCATTTGAATGTGTGTTCCCCAAAACGTTGTTCCCATTGAGTTCATTTCCCAAACCTTCCTTTCAAATACAAGCCAAAAACAGATTACCATTATATTTCTCACTCCCTGTACCTTGCCTTTAAACTAAGAGGTCATATTTAATTGATGCCTGGGGGTGGGGGTTGCTGGGAGAGGAGAGCATTGGGACAACCCAAGCCAACACTATGTGTTTAAATTTCCTATCGGTTAATTTGCAAAGAACTCTGATGTAAATTGCGTCTGCAAATCTTTAAATACTACCTGTGCTGTTGTATTAACTGAAAGTCTATTAGAAATATGTGCCAGTCAATTGAGACCAGTAATTTACATTTGTGATTATGGTGTTAAAAATCTAGGAAGAACAAAAATAATGAAAACAAAAACAATCTCCTTCCTGAAATCACTTCCCAAAACCAAGCAGTCCAACTAACAAATGAGAATGAAGCTGTCGATTTAGTTTCGGCTCCCAAAAGAGCTGTTTCAATGGATAGACATAAGGATATTTCCCCCTCTCGTAAAGATAAGAATCCCGACGAATTGACAGTTATCACCCAGGAAGAAGTTAGGGTGATTAGTGCAACGGTGGGTCTCCAAACAGATTGGAAGAAAGCGGGAGAGGTATCACTGGGTCAGAAGTTCTGCCGGGAAAGCAACAACAAGACAATCCCAGTGGCCCCCATCTTCTTACTAAATAGACATCTTGCTGCTCCGAGGGAAGCACCCATCGCACAGCTAGGTCATCCAAAAATATATAGCACTGGCAAAGTGTAAAGGTAGAAGAAGTGAAAACGGGGCCAGGGAAACATTGTTCCCTGAATATGCCTCACAACGGTTTGGGCAAAGCTCGAGAACAGACCAAAAGAACTGATGCGACGGAGAAGGCCGTACAAGAGGTCTTGCACCTACTTATGCAGGGGGCAACCTGTGAGGCAGATAATCCATTTGCGATCCCAAAGCTCTGGCTTTCCCTGGTATCGAACAAAAAAGCAACCAAGTCTCTATGCAGAAGTACCATTGTGTCTTTCCTCAAGAAAGTGAGATGTCTATACCTGATAAAATCTAGAAATATCGAATATGTCTGCTTCCCTGAAATTCAAAATGCATATCTGGTAGAAGTTGGTTTGACCTCAAGAGAATGCAAACATGCCATAAAAGGAGCAGTGAAGGAGCTAGAGGACCTGGGAATAAAAGTGTGAAATGCCTGTCCAACAGACTTGGAGAAGACGAAACAGAATTCCTCTAAATGGACATCAAGAGCAACAGAATGGTCCGGAGCACTCCAAGAAGGTCATCCCACTGGGACTAGAGTTCAGGCTAATGATTTGAATAGAGACATTCATATCTATATCATTACTCCCAGAAATTGTGTCACAGGTTCTCCTCAAGATGGGGGTGGGCTCCCAGACCCTTTAGTCCAAAGGAGTTCAAAGTAATTTGCTGGAACACGTGGGGCTCTAATACTTTTACATCATCAAAAATGAGGGATCTCCTTGTCAACCTGGGGGATATCATAATGTTACAAGAAACTTGGTTAGTGAACCCTATTGTAATCGAAGGTTTCAGAGTTATTTCCCAGGGGGCAACTCAAAAACTGAAAGGGAGACCATTGGGAGGGCTGCTCGTGGCAATTAGAAACTCTTTAGTAAAAGAACCTGTCCTCATTTTAAAAAATGAAGATGGGATTCAAATTTGTAAGGTCTCATTGAAATGTCAGGTCATTATGTCTGATATGATTTTTATGAATGTGTACTGGAATCCCACCCGTTTAAGTCAAGATGCTTTTCTTAGGGAGTTGGCTGCTTCATTGGAGAAAATAAAGCTCCTCTATGGGGGCGCGCAAATCATATTGGAGGGGGGGATTTAAATTCACATTGCTTGCACCCGACCAAGGAGGGGGAGGTTTCAATCGGTAAGAAACCCTCAGGGAGAGGTAGATCCTGGACTGAGTTCCTGGATGGCTGGGGATTGAAAATGGGGAATGGCTCCCTACGAGTGGACATGCCAGCCAGTGCGACAAAATCACAAGGAAAATTTAGTTCAATTATCGACTACTTTTTTTAGTTTTTTGATCTTTTTTCCCAGAATGTCACAATGAGTGTAGATAAAAGGGGAGGTAGTGACCACTCCAGGTTGGCCCTGACATTTTCAGAAACTGTCTTTGAAGAGCAATGTAAGAAAGGTCATGTGGTTGAATGTAAGAAAGGGAGAGTACGTCTCCAAAAACATAAGGGGGATGGGGTGAAACTGAATAAGCTTCTCAGTGAAACTCCCGACCCCCTAGTAAGGCCTAACTGTACTCCAGGCAGTTTTAATAAAATTCATTTGGTCCACCTGCCCGCCAAGTGTGTGAGGAGGTGGACAAACGCATGTCCACTGTCAAGCTTTCGATGAAGCCACAATGTTAAGGAAAAAGCGATTGAATCAAGAAATAAGGGGTTTAAAAAAGTGGAATTTGAGTTTGATTGAACGGATTAAAAAGTCTAAAGCGCTCTATCAGTCATACAAACAATGGTCGGTGGGAAGGAAGGCATTGCGTCTCCAGCAGGATAATGAACATATGCTCCGGTTGTTGGCAAACAAGGACTCTGGTCCTTTTTGGAAGGTGATTAATTCATTGGAGTGTCATTCAAAAAGCTCACTCTGCAACCTGGTCCCTGAAAAAGACTGGGTGGACTATCTAGACCTTATATTTGGCTCATGTAAAAGTGCCACTTTTGTTGTTTTGGAGGGTGTGAAATGGGAACTCCCGCTAGACATACAGAGTTTGGAGGAAATGATTAAGAAGAGCTCATCCTCCAAAGCAGCGGGGCCAAATGGATTGACCTATGCACTGTTAAAAGAGAATCCAACTGTTTGGGCGAAACTGTTAGTGTGGTTATACGGTGAAGTTCTGTCAAAGAAAGCACTCCCTCCGTCATGGAAGTCTGAAATAATAATTCCATTGTTTAAGGGGGGGATTGTTTATCACCAATTCATTATCACCCAATTGCCCTTTTAGATATAGAGGGAAAGGTTTTCATGAAAATACTCTTAGACGAAGTGGAAAAATGGGTAAAAGAACATAAGATCCTCTCCAAGTACCAGATGGGTTTCCGTAAGTGCCTCTCCATAGCTGTAAATGGGATCGCTCTCAATGTCATGTCAGAGAAGTCAGGTAAACTGGGAGGTGGTCTGCTGTATGGGGCCTGGGTGGACTTCTCTAGGGCATTCGATCAGGTGAACAGATGCAGACTCTGGGCAAAGTTAAGAGCGTGGCGCATCCCCGAGGGGTTGCTTGCCATGCTGGTAGAGTTCCACAAAGACAATACCATAAGAATTTGTCTTGATAAGGATGGAAATCTGTCTGAATTGATCAAAGTGGAAAAGGGGGTGCGGTAGGGTTGCTTGGGTGCTCCGCTGTTTTTCAATTTATATTTGTCTGATGCTGGCGATTGTTTGAAGCCATGTGCGTTGGCCAGCCCAGTGATTGGAAGAACAAGGGTTCACTGGCTGGCTTACGCTGATGACGTGGTTCTTTTAGATTGTTCCCCCGTAGGACTTCAGAGATTATTGCATGGTCTGGATAGTTACAAAAGTGAAACCGGCTTAGCACTCAACCCAAAAAAATCAAAATTCATGGTATTCAGACATAATCGTAAAAAAATCCCCTATTGTTCATGGAAGATAGGAGGCCAGAAAATTGAGAGAGTCGAAGAGCTGTTATATCTGGGCTTTAAATATATGTGTCCCCTGCGACTTGCAAGGTGGAAAAAGATCTGAAAAACAAAATTCTGTCATTAGTGGTCCAGATGAAAAACATTTTTGTAAAATATTGCAAATTCTCCATTTTGCCTTTGATACGTTTTTATAAAGCAAGTGTTATACCAGTCTTACTCTATGGGCTCGAAACCAAACCCCTACTGTGGTACACAGATTAGCAGAAATGGGAGGGCATTGTGGAAGAAAGTCCTCAATCTCCCCATGTCGGTGTCAATCGGCTACCTCAGATTCGAACTAGGACTAAGTTCTTTAAAGATCATTGCAGATTGGAAGCTGATGTCACTCTTTAGGCTTATTTGTGCTTCACAGGAGTGCTCCCTATATGGAGACATCAGAGAGCACTCCGTGAGGGGCGGTTCGGAGAGTCAGAATAAATTGGAAAAATTAGCCACTGAGGAACTCTCAAAAGCAAGCACAGATTTGGAAACTGATATATAATCCCTGCCAGACCAAAAAAACTGGTAGAAATGGATTGGATCACTACAATTGACTTGATGCAGGTGAAAAAGAGACCCAATCAATTTATAGTCGAAGGAAAGAATCTGGGCTTTGTTTCTAGCTATTTGGTTACATTTACAGACTGGAAAATTATAAACAATTTCCTTAGAATCCATTTAAATGTTGCAAGAACTGGTGAAGTCCTGGCTCAAAGAGGCCGAGGTGATTTGGCAGTAAAGTTGTGTGTAAATTGCTTAAATCCGAAAGCCCAAACTTTGAAACATCTATTAATGGACTGTAAAGGAACCAGTGAAGTGAGAGCCCTACTGTTTACAAGATTTGGTTTTCTGAGTGCTAACTATATACCAGAAATGTTTTGGGACTGTTTAATAGCTGGTGTCCATAATCCTTTAACAATCGCTGTTGTTCAGGGCCTTGCCAGTTGCAACATTGTTGAATAACTCCTCTTTAAAAGAAAGGTCTCTCCATTTTAAGTTTTCTGTTGAATAATCTTATGAATTTGGTTTTTATAATGAATGGTTTTATATGTGGGAATCAGTGGTATGTTAGATATTTGTTGATGGTAACATGTTGTTTCTCTATTTTTTTGTTTTTCTTCTTCTTCATTTGTTTTTTTTTTAGCTATTGTTGTTTTTAAAATTGTCTTCTATTTTTTTATCTGTTCAAAGCATGTATTTAGTTGAATTTGCTTTAAGAATATATTCACTGAGACTTTTTTTTGTAAAAGGTTGTTTCAACCAAATACAAAATTTGAAAACAAATAAATAAATAAAAAGATTATGGTGTTGTGCCACAGAGTTGGTGGCTGTCCTTCTTATTAAGTTATTATTCATTGTAATAAAATTTAAATAAATATATATATATATATTATTACTATACACCGGCCTTGTTCCTAGCGTATTGGTGATAGAGAGGGTATCTGCTGAATAGTGTTATACAGGTTGGAGGCCTAACCAACTTTGAATCTGCTAAGCGCTTTGTTTTGCACCACCTTGCTTGGGGTATGGGGGTAAACTCCCTGGGTTGAGAGTGACCATCCACTAAACTGTGACAATATGCATGAAGTAATGGAAAGAGTCTAGAGTCTACATGAATGAGATTCATCTTGACCCTTCAGTTTTTCCCCATTTTGGGCTTCATTGGGGAAATGGGGTATTACCACCTATGGTAGTAGCACAGTTGTAACACTGCATGTGGAAATGCTTTTGTCCGGATGAAATGTGCAAGAGTTTCAGATGTGAAACTCGTATTTTAGCATCGTGGTAAAACCTTCAGTATTCAGAAATACTCCATGTTTTAGCTCGTCTGCCTACTCCCAATGAGGCCGGAACTGTTAAGAGTAAAGGAGCAATCCCGGAGGGCAGGCATCTTGGGATGTGGCAAAAGAGGCCAAAGTGGGGCGGTACTAAAGGGTATGATGTTCCCTTACTTTTCAGGGAACTCCGTCATCGTTCCCTTACTTATGTGACCGGGAGAACCGTTTCAGGATGGTCAAGAAGACCAACTTGTTTTTTGTTTTTTTAACTTCTCCCCTACTAGTAACAATCCAGTGATGCATCTAATGGCGCCGTCTCGCAGGTGCTGAATTGGCTTTGCTTATTTCAATAGACTGATTGGAACATAAAGCCCATTCCCAAGCAGCCAATAAGCCCAGCTAAGCAGCAATCTGGGCGTGTCCGTGGCTACAGTCCTGGGAGTGTCCCTAAAGAGGTGCAAATGGTGTGTGAAGGAAAAGGGTGGCTGCATAAAGCTCCATGTTTCGGGGGACAATGTCACACTAATGGTGGTCATTTAAATGCATGTTGTTTCATTGTGTTCTCTTCAGTCTTGCTAGAGCGATTGTAAAATACAGAGTTGTGGGTTGGAGTTGAGGAATGGAAGGACCCGGGTATGGGGTTTGATTTGGAAGCGGGGGTGAGGGTGAATGTGTGGGCGTGGAGGCAGCAGAAAAGTGAGTGGGGCAGAGGGAACGTCGTTCCACAACATTTTATTTTATACTTTGACCTCGGGTGGCAAGAGGGAGTATGCCACCGATGTGGAGGTTAAAGAAAGGGCCCAGCCCCAGAGAAAAAATTAAGGGGCCATGGGATAATGTGGCAGAGGGTCCAGGGTAGCGAGATTATATGGTATGGTGTTATGTCGGCCATGTCCAGCAAGACCGAAGGGGGGCCAGGAACCAGGACCGAAAAAAGCCCCTAATGCACGGGAAAACAGAGAAAGAGCAGGCCGATACAATTCGACCAGGGAAGAAAAGCAAAAGCGTCCAGGCTGCCTTTCTTAATTCCACCAAAATGGGTGCCTGCCTCATCCGTTGAGTAAAGTAACGATAGGGGTAAAGGGAGAACATGTAAGGTATAGCAAATTTCATGGGTGCTGAAAGGTTCATGACTGTCATCGTTAACGGATGGACTCTTTGGTCGTAGACAGTGCCTTTAGTTGCATGGAAAATGAGCCAGGGCTCATCAAGGGGGAGTGGCCTACACAGCGTCACCTTCTGGCTCATTGGTTCATGCCCCCTTAACGAGCCTCAGCTTAATGGGCTGCAAGCACCCCTATCAGGCATTCCTTAGTAGAGATCAGCTAATGGGAGAGGGTGCTAATCTCTGCATCTATTACATAAAGGGATGCCTGGTGGGGAACAGCGCCACATGCCCCTCTGCATCTCTTAGCTAAAGGAATTCCTGGTGAGGGGCAGCAGCAGGTGCATTAAGGCTGAAATGGTGAGGCTGCTGGAAGCCAAGGCTTTTTTTCTAAAGCCTGAAGCTCCCGCGAACGAGTGGAAGCTTCAGGCTTTAGAAAAAAGGCCTTGGCTTCTTACGGCCTCACCTTTTCTTCTATAAAGGTGGCATCAGCCCAGGGGCATCTCTTCATTAAAGAGCTGCATCGCAGGTGCCGGCTCCGCCATTATAGATAAAAGGCATTTTTTTCTGAAGCCTAAAGATCTTGCACATGAGCAAGAGCGTAAGGCTTTAGAAAACAAAGCCTTGTCATCTAGAGGTTGCGGCTGCCAGGGGACTTTAGGTGCCTCAGCAGGGACCTGCCTCAGAACCATATTTCCGAACCTGCTGGTGCTCTGCCCGGGCTAGCCCCGGCCCACTTAAAGCCTTGGTTATGGACACATGACATGGTTTTGGGACTCACCTATATTGACAATTGAATTTTGGTTTGCTCTTAAAATCCAAATTAAAAGATTGGAACAAAAAAGCGAAACATAATAATTATTTTCAGATGTATTAAAATAAACCAGCAGCAGACACAAGCTGGCGTATGGGTCCCAAATCAGGATCTGTCCAATTAATGGACTCCTCCCAAGGCTAAGTGGTATTAGAAATCCTTTGCACAGCGCAGGTTTCGCAACGTTAATGCTGATGCTATAACCTTCACTGTCTTAATACTATGACATTATGGAAAATAATGGGCAGGTGCTGCTTTAAAATTGATTGAAATGTTTTGTGAATAATACAGTTTATGATTTATTCTCTTTTCAGCTACCTCTTAGTGAGAGTGGTCGTTTACAATGACGCGTGTCTAACTCTCTACACAAAGTTGTTATAGATATAGTCAAGGATTAAAAAAAGCTACATTAGTGAAAGATCTTGCGCAAGTTACATATAATTCATCAAAGGCTGGCAATGTTGCAGCAGCACCGAGAAGTGTTACAATGACCTTTGCGCCATCAGACCGGTTCACAAATTACATGTCCCCCCAACTGGCCAGCCCAGTGATGACATTTTACACCAGTCGCTAGGCGCAAATATCTGGGCCAGATTGCTGGGCACGTGTGCAAAATATGTAAAATACCCTCAATAAGGAGAGTTCCCGCTCAAAAAAGTGCTACACTACTAGGGACCTAGTTCATGGAACTTTTAGCGCGGTGCAAAGTGACTATGCACTGCCAAAAAACACCCAGATTCACAGAGCTGTGCAAAGTGTATTTTAGATTTCTCCATTGAATTTCTGCTTTTCTGCTATCAAGTCGCAGGCTCGAGGTAGAGAATAGCGAGCCCTGCTTCGGAAATGAAACGTGAAAATCACATCACTAACGTGCAAGTGTTGTGCCATGTCCACTGCGCACCCTATGGTGCCATTTGAGAGTTTTTCGGGGTGGGTGCTAAATGTGCAAAAAAGTGCAAATGTGTAGAGCACAAGAAGACAACAGCATATGGAAAATATGGAGAAAAAAAACGTCATGGGCAGTTATGTTACAGGTCTCAAAGGCTGCAAACCCGTTCTCCAGGTGCCACAACCACACCAGGTTTTCGGGATAGCCGCTGACAATGTAAACATATCATGTTAAAATGTATCCCATTCAAATGCAATTTGTAGCGATAGACAAGACAGAAAGCATGGAGTGGATTTAAGTCTTGAGGACTGGGCCTGGAGATCCCTAATTGAGGTTGATGCAGAAACAACCAAAAGGAATAGTCGCCACCAGAAACATTAGAATTTCCTCAGTAAATTCGGATGAAGTGAAAGGCCGTCATTTTCTTCATTTTTTGCTTGACATTGTAGAAATTCTCAAAAGGGAACAGAGCCCACCCCTAGATCGGCCTAACAGGTTTTCCCCATTGGTCTACTTTCTAGAAATTTTTCACAGAAATTCAAATGTGGCTATGAGGGTTCTTTCAGTCCCTGAACATTCTATTCTACATGTTTTTTGTATAGCGCCGGACACCCAGAGGCCTCTGAGCACTGCTGAGACTAACAAACACAAAACACATAGGGCCTCATTACACGGAAGGCGGTAATGGTTAACGGCCACCGTTAATGGTAACGGTGACCGTTAACCATTACCGCCTTACTACGAGGTCCTTTAGCGGGTTGGTGCTTTAACGCCTGCTTTTTGCAGGCGTTAAAAACCAACCCGCTAAGGGACCTCGGAGCTAATTACGGCACCGCTAAATTGCGGTGCCGTAATTAGCGCCTTCCCCATTCCCATAGAGCCCTATGGGGCAGAAATGGGAATGGGGAAGGGCAATGGCGGAAGGGGGATTTACCGCCCCACCAACCTTGGAATGGGGCGGTAAATCCCCTTTCCGCCAAGGCGGTGCCGGTATTTTACCGCCTTCCGTGTAATGAGGCCCATACTCTACAGAGGCTAAAACCCAAACCTCCTTAATCTTTGACTTTATCAAAAAAGGAATTCTTCAGGCTTTTCTTCGACTGCGCTAAAGACGGTATTGTCCTCAGAGGAAAATACAATGTGCTCCATAACAAGGGAGCCCAGACATCAAAGCTGGTACCCCCAAATGTTTTTAGAAAGAAACGTTGGCAAACCAGAAGGGCATCCTTATTAGAGCGCAAAGTTTGTCTTATAGGTGCCCTTTTAATACGAGAACTAAGATACAAAGGGACATCGCCTGACAGGCGCTTGTGAACAAAGCTTTTGGCTTTATGCCACATTCTCTGCTCCACAAGGAGCCAACGTAGCTTTCAACGGGCACATGAGATCACCTCCTGAGTCCACAAACTGCTCGGACCGCCCCATTCTGAATGACTTGCAGTTTCTTAATAGTAGATGCCAACCAAAAGACTGTTGCAATAATCTAGTTTTGCATTGATGGTGGCAGAAGCCACTACCACCCTATTCTGTTCGGATAGATAAGGACGTATCTGCCACAACAGTCCAGTCATGTACGAGCACGATCAACGCAAATGTGCCATATGTTTATTCTGTGTCAATTGGAGAGTCTAAATAGACTGCCAATGTTTTTACATGCTGGGCAACATGAATAAGGTGGCCCACAATTAAACATTGGCTATATTGAGAATCCATTTTGTTAGTCTTGCACCAGTTCCAATAATAAGCAGTTCAGTTTTCTAATCATTTAGTGCCAGGGAGTTCAGCGCCATCCATGACTGAATCGCAAGAAAGACTTGATTAGCCCTGGCCACATGCTGGGAATAAACCCCAGAGAGTTCAAGGAGGATCTGGGTGTGATCCGTGTAAATTGCGAACTGCATACCCAAACGTAAATAATAAAGAAGAAAGGCAAGATCCATGTATCACACCACAGGCAAGAAGCACAGGGGAGAATTGATGGTCATGTTTAGTAGCTTTCGCTTGTCTGGGCCCAGGAAAAGATCTGAAGCACTTTGCAGCATTATCTCAACATTTCCCTAGCCTAACAAGTCTAGCAATCAGGTCATGATCGACTAAATCGAAAGCGGCGGAGCAACACCTGCATTTCCTTCTGTATCCGCTACAGAGACATATTTGTAGGTTAGTACGTCCAGCTAAGTTGTGAGACAGAGGGCAACATCCCATGAATAATGCTTGGAGCCAAACACTGCTATGTTAATGTACAGTTATCACCCTATAGCCCCGCTCCCCATCTCTACTTCACAATGCTGGCGTGATGGCAGGTCTACCAATGGCAGTCCTCCTCCTCCACTACTTCAGTATCAGGATCAACATACAGCTCTGTCACTGGGTGTAAATCTGAGAGCCACACACAACGCATGCATATGACAGCTGCTCTAGACTAGGACACGCCCCTGCCAATCCACTTTATTCCTAACCATCACACGCCCCTCTTGCCCCATTCACAGTGTCTTCATAACCGTTGTATCTCTTCACTGCCTTCAAAATACTGCCCAAAATGGTAGAAAGTGCAATTGAAGTGTGATTTAAAATTGATTAAAGAAAGGGTGCACAACACTACTGCTGGGAGCAGAGTGTATGTCACCTGTGTTCCCCTCTTCTCACTGCGGACCCCTTATTCCCTCTCTCCTCTGCCTCCATCCGCACCCTGGACCCTCGCCGCCAGGGGCCTTCTCTGTTCTCATGCTTTGCTCCAGAGGTCAGACGATGGAAGGGAGACGTAAATGAAGGTAGCTGCGAGGGTGCCTTAGGGGCACGCTCTAAAACTCCAATTATACCAAATACTTCTGCTTTACAAGAACAGGGATTCAGTGGATGGCCAGCCCAGAAGGTATATATCACCTCGCCTCTCCCGAATGAGGCGGATGGGGCAGTGCCATCTTAAACACTTTTGGGGCCCTGGGCATGGATATCTTTGCTCCCCTCTCCACCAAAGCAAGCGATCAAGAATATCTGGTCGCCAACCTTGTCGCGATCACAACCCATAGGTTGATATGCTGCATCTCAGAATTCCAAATAAGCATGTTTACTCCCTTTAAGTCCCTTAGCCTCTTCATTCTTGCTATAATCAGAATGATAAACAAGTAGCATTTCAAGGCCAAGATTAGCAGTCTACAAAGTGGTTACTTGTGCACTAGTATATACACGGAAGACTTTATCAATAGCATCCAGCAGCCTGTAGCATTAATACGGGAGCATATGCAAAAGGTACATGTAACCCAAAATAGACAGAGAACCCACATTAGGTGCCTGACAGAATGTGAAAGTGCTCAAGCGTAGAGGAGTCCAATTGGAAGGAGGGAGAAAGCTTCACATTTCATAGCATGAATAGTGGATGCAGATTAGAAGCTACCAGGAGTGGTGTCTATATCCATATAGAGTGAGCTTAGATGTGGGACATGGTTTCCAAAGAGTGTTGCCATTAGAACTCAAAGGAACAAGTGCCTGTGGTGTGCAATAAATCAATGCTCACTATTAAAGTGGAAGCAGCACTATAGCCAGTGAAACCATGAGTGAGTTTTTTTTTGAAGATCATAACCTGAGAAGGAAATCCCTCTGAAGGGCTGACAATTTTGAAAGGTTTAGGAATTGCCAATTTTGAGAGGTTAGGCAATACAAAATTACATGAGATGCCCACGATCACACAGTGGTCAAGGGTGAAGGTGGGATTTGTGACAACAGCAATTTCTGTATTTGAACACTTTCCTTTCCAGTTTTTACCATGATCTAAAATAATCTCATTTTATAAAAACTGACTTAGAAAGTACACAAATCACATTACGAAACATGGCAATTTTTAAAAGCAAAATATTATAATAGGATGTTGCACAAAATGGGAATCACTCTAGCTTAATTCTCTCCATCATCAAGGGAAGTATATAGGTACCAGCATACCAATCGATGACCGATTTAATCTGGGTTTTCTTTTGTATTTTCAAGCTTTACGTACTTCCAAAAGCTTGTGAAATTGTCATTTATTAATGTGCAGAAAAACCGTTTGACTTTTAGAAAAAAGCAAAACTTTTTTGTGTCAAACAAGCAGACCTTAAAATATGCTTGCCTGATGCCTACAACATCTGGCCTGCTCTCTTCTGTCTATCGCCCCTTCCACCCAAATGGCCTACATAAGAAGAAAGATCAAGTAATGGGTTAAACGATGCCAGCAGCATGCGAGAAGGCAAACCTCACCAAAGACAGCACAGTAATGTAAGAGATATTACATGATTTGACCAGTATCACTGTATCATCTGCTGGAAAATCCAGGATACAAACATGAATGATTTTGTTCCACAGTCTTGAATTTGGATATTTATTCACCTCTTGGACTAACAGTTTAGGCTCATCATTGGATGTGATTCCCTAGGTTTTACAACACCCCATCTGTACAAACCAATTTCTAGTCCTTCACCATGTGGATGACTTGTCCGTTTTTATAGCAACCCCAATCTGGTGCAGATACATTGCTGATAATAGCACCTGTTTTGCTGCAAACCCAAGTACATATGCAGGCAGGTTTATAAACTTCAGACATTGGAACAGCTCAGTCAGCCTTGCTGGAATTTGCTATTCTAATCTTGATATGAACACATATCTCATCAAGGAATGCTTAACACACTAAGCTAACTTCTGAACGATTGCATCACTCAATTTATCAATATGCATTTAAACATTGGCTATTGCACATGATCAACATAATTCCCACAGGAAAGAAGCAATGCTACAGGAGTCGTGCCGTAAAGAACACGCAAACTACATATACCACAGTAAACACAGAAAGCATTACATGATGAATTTATCATGGCAGAATGTACTTGTCAAAACAGACAGGCAACATGTTTAGAGCCTCAGAAGCATGCCATAAAATATCCTGACGTGTGCTATTTAAGTCTGATGAACAATGGAATCTTATTACTTTTGGTCTGCCAGTGTTGTCGGGGCCCCATTCTAAGGGGGGGGGGGGGCTGGAGCAATTTCCCCTTTTGCCCTCCCAAAAAACGCCTCTGGGAAGGGGTGTTCCTCTTGGCCGGCCCAAACCAGCTATGGGCCAACTAGACACTTAAAGGTCCGGAACTACAGAGACTTGTCCTCTTTGCAGACCCTGACGAACACCCACCCACCCACTCCTTAAGGTAGCTAAGGTCAGGGATATGGATTATGGTAGAAAAGATGGTCTAGGGATATGGTTTAATAAGCAAGTGTCTTCAGTGGTGTTAGTGGTTCTTTAATGCATCTGAACGCTTTGTGTTGATTATTGCATGCTAACAATTTTTCAGTTCTAGGGTGTGTGGTTTTGTTGCTAATTGTCTTTTTCTGTCACAGGGGGAGTTATAGGGTGGTACAGGGGCGGTCCTTTGGAGAGACGTTTTTGCTGCAGTTCCAGGCATGAGCGGTACCCGCTAGCCACACACGAGCCAGGGTTGGCGTTCGATGTGCACTGACCCACTTACAGACAGTTGAGACTCATTGTCAACTGAATGCAGTGGTCTCTGGCTTATTCGCTCCAGGCAAGGGTGTGGGAGGTACTGCTTGGTAACGGGTAACCAGAGGCGGACATCCGCTATGTGACAACCAGAAGTGACATGGGTTACTGAGGACAATACAATACTGGTGAAATCCCAGGATTAGGACATTGGTAAGTCTCTAGTGTAGAATGTGGTGTGTCATATGCACCTATCAGGTGGTTCTTTACTCTTAGTTATTAAGTACCTGGGTTAAATATATATAAATATATATATATTGGTATTGTTACAAGAAAGGGCCTAGTGAGTAATTTAATAGGAATCTGGACCCAGTTCAGCATTAGAAAGTCACAGAACTTGATTGTTACAATCCTGGGTTTTCAATCCCTAGGAATTCTTTTTGACCACCAGTCCACAGCGAATTCTTGTTCAGAATACTAGACCTACCTGGAAGCATTTTTGCAAGCAGATGATACCCTTGAAAAACTTTGCAGCTGTATAACATTATAGCTTCCACTAAGTAAGTGAATGATTTGAAGCAGACATAAGGGTCTAAATATAAAAATTACTACTATTCTAATTTGTACTCATCCTTGTCTTTATAGGTGGCAGAATCGTATCATTTACACCCCAGAAGTAATCAATCTTTAAGTCTAAAATTCGCCATTACAGACGATTATCACGGTATGACTCCTTGAAATCACTACTGTCTAAGTCTAATAGGTTGTAATTCTATTTCTTACCTCCCTAATATCAGGCTAACTTCATAAATGTGTACAATATGCCCTAGATACGACTGGATAAACATTTGGCAAACTGAAACAGAGGGAAAACTTACTGTTGAGGAAAGAACAGATTGATCAACTTTTATGAAAAAGGAATAAGGTAAGATCATTTTTAGTCCAAGTCACCACATGGACCTATCCAGATTCTCCTTGTTTGGTATTACCTAAAGGTAGCAGGAGGTGGCTTTAGCATAAACATTGACCTCCTAAAAGGAAACAGGCTAGTTTCATGCAATTTGAATTGACAACTATTTTGTTGAATCAAGTTCTTTAATATTTTATTTCTCTTTCAAACCAATCTATGTTAAAGATATTGGTCACTCTATCTTTATATTTTGATGATGGTCAACCTTTAATTGTCATAACTGCCTTTGGTCACTAATTTACATGAGTAATTTGTACCTCATTTACCTTTTCTCCTAGATAATAATTTTCTGATATGTGTAAATAATTAAGCTTGTGTTTAAACATTTCTAATTTAGACTTATGTTTAATTTTTCTTAATTAGATTTAAAGTATGATTTCATAATCAGCCCCTGAAGAAGAGAATTTTTCGCGAAACGCGTTGGGCAACCTTGTTTGAACAATAAATCCTGAGAAATTCAAAATACCAATCTGCAAGTCTATTTTGTACACCATGAAGACATTATTGTTATTACCTTGTGATATTTAAAATGAGTTATTGTCATATTATATCTTCATGAACAATTAGTATGAATGTCTAAATAACATACCTAGAAATATTTGGCTACATAGCCCTAGATAGTGTGCAGGGGATGGGAGATCCCTAACTGGGAACGTATCTTGATTTAAAGGACCGAACATAGCACAATTGATGTCAATAAAGCACCAACATGTCAATTTACTGAGAAGGAGAAAGAGGCTGATTGTTTCCAGAAGGCCGCTCAACATCCTGGCCATTTAGCCTATCACTGATGTACTTTGCAGACCATTGTGTTTCAATGATCGCTGCAAATTGACTGCATCTATAGCACCTGCTGGGTGGCCTTCAGGGCTCAGTGGATCTCCTTGGCCGTCTCATCATTCCTCATAGATGTTAGAGCTTAGGACCCAAAAACCCTGCAAAAAATGCCCTATCAACTGAGACGTGGGTAGGAGATTGCTTGTTTTTGAGTCTGGTTGAATTATCTGCTTGCATCTGACTTGGGAAAAGCCTTTTCCTTGATGGGGCATGGGGGAAGCCCACTGTACGTAATAAAAACCTCTGCGTCCCAGAGCCTCATCAGTGACGTCCCGGCTCCTTTTTCTGATGTCACCCCTAAAATGAATTCTACATTAGTAGAGTCGTGCATATCAAGCACAGGCATGTTTATCTAAGTGTGAAACAGGAAAAGGAATTGGGTAGTCACCCATATGTGTGGAGGAGACTTCAATAGTATGCACATACATAGAACTAGACACGCTCTGTCTTGATCGAGGTGTGCAGATTGCTTAGAATGCCCTGAGCCTTGGATGTGAATTCACCCATAGGTCCTGTCTCTCTTTTCCGTATTCAATGTGTCATTCATACGCTTGAGATTGAGAGCAGTTTTGTTCCACTTGTGACTGGCAGGGGTGTTGCTAGGTTTGGAAAAGATATGGGGCTACGCTGCTATCAGGACTGGGGCTAGCTAGCCTTTTGGTTGTAGGCCCCAAGCTTCTATCTGGGGCTACAACCAAAAGTCCAGTGGCTATAGCTCCCCCAGACCCTGTCTAGTAACGCCTCTGCTGACTAGGTGCTCTGCTCCTGTTAGGACTAAGCTATACTCCTCTGATGAGCTTGAATACAAAGGAAACACAAGTCACGACTAGGTGCCGTCACCCTTTTTCATGTCGGCTTGAAGGACACTTTGAAATTGAAAAGAAGTAGTACTTTGCCTGAAATGGCAAATGGGCGTGTCACTCTCTGCATCGCCTTAGAGAGTCCTTCACTAATAAAACCTGTAAGGCCTTTGCCAAATACAAGCATCTAAGCAGAGAAATGTGCTGTCACGGTTGTGATTGATATGTTTCACTTGGAATTCTCCCCACCAGATATGAGAAATTACTCAAAGTTCCTTATTCTGTTTTGCTTAATGAAGGTTTCGAATTACTCTAATCGAATAAAAATGGTCATATAGACCATTTGACCTAATTTGGCCAGTATCATTTAACCGAAACCCAAAATAATGAATATCATAAATGGGGGCTGCATGGGTGTCTCCCGCTCCCAATGTTCGGTATTATGGGTATCGGGGGATGTAGGGGTGTTCTCCACTTCCTTGACAATGGAAGCGAGGGACCCAAAAAGAAAAGAAAAGAAAAAGGGACTCTGGCGCGTCAGATCTGACCCTTGTTAAAAAGATGTAACTGATCCCGCAGGGGTGTGGGAGAAGTGGCCAGTGAAAAAGTATGTAGGGGGATTTTGGGGGTTTGATCTAGAGGTACATTTAGGGTTGTTTTGCTGAAGTACAGACAGAATTGCAGTGAAATCAACTGTGGTCAATTCCGCTGTGATTCTTTTGACTTCGGTAAAACAACTCAAATCCGAATGTTTCACTCTTCGCTTTGACACATGTTGATCTATACAATATTAAAAGTAAATCCTCTTCAGTGTGAATAACCTACAGTATGTCATTGTATGCGCATGTAGCCTTAATACATGCAGAAAATACTTGTATACTCGTTAGGGAGGTGGATCTCGGTCAGTATTTCGCGGATATCACTGATATTATCGGGAAAAAAACTAATTGAGAAATGACCTAAATTTTGTTACCAAAAAACGAAAATTACTTTTTGCTTTTCTAACTTATTTTTATAAAGGGGGTGGAGTCCCCCACACCCTCCTCACACCCATACCCTCGCTTATACCCAAACCCCACCCTCCTCCTATATATATATATATATACCAAAATACCTACTATTTTCGTTCAAATAAATTAGGTCATTTGTCATTCGTTTTTTTAAATTAGGTTATTTGTACGGATTTGGTATTTCGCTAACAAAAGAGCCATGCTGCCGATGGCTGCCCGGCCCCCGCAAGGAGGCTCTTTCTCTTGCCTCCCACCCATCAGTGACATCTCAAGAAATCAGCATTAGCGGGACAAAACAGGGGGCACAAATAAAACAGGGGGTGGGGTGGTGACAGATCAAATAATGGTCAACAGGCCAATCTGGTATTTTAATAACCTGGTTAAAGAAATAGACATTATGCAAGTTCAGAGTAGGTTTAAAACAATAACATTTAGCATGAAGTTAAAATACACCGTAAAAATGTAATGTATGTAAACAGTTGTGAAAGGCCCTAAATAAACGTCCAAGGGCATTTAGTCTTACTAGTGTTTTACTGTGTGTTTTTCATTGAACGAAATTCATTATCATTTGTTCAAACAATTAATGAAAAACAGAAGAAATTGACAGTCTGCAATCATCCCCACTGTTCCCTGTCATCAGGTACTTTCAAGGTCCAACCTACTGCACCGTGAATGACACCCCAGCCGAACTTGCATATTACGACTGCAACATGACAGTTCAACTGCCTTCCAAAAGTGCCCACTCAGGGGCTCAATATTCATTAAATTCGTAATAAACGGCTCCCTGTGCCAAATTTTCATAATTTGCACGGCAGAGTGAAAAAGTGCAGGGTAAAACGCGGTGTAAACGTATGTTTGCCGCCGTTTGTCCTGCACTTTTACACTCCACCATGCAAAGTGAGTAAACACTGCCTAGCATCTTTGCATGACAGGCAGCGTTTACTTTTAATTGCGAGCACTGCTTGCCATGCTCTCATGGCAAGTGGGACTCATAATTACAATTAAACCCTACCCAACATACTTGCACATTGGGCAGGAGGTTAATTTCAATTGTGAATACTGCTTAGCATGATTGCATGGTAAGCAGTGCTCACAATTACAAATAAACCATGTCAGGCATGGTTTAATTGTGATTGTACATGCTGCAAATGCTGGTGGAGCTTACACTTTCTTTACCTCTTCTGTGCCATGTTCTACACTAAACTGCATTGTGCCTGTTACAGACAGGCAGTGTGAGGGGTACTTGCAATAATCCTGCCTGTGCAGCAATTAATATTATCTATTTATTTATTTATTTTATATACTTAAGGCTATAGTGCTTTGTTTATATGACATAAAACATCACAAGATAACACAGTTTTAAAATGTATCAAAGTGATAAAATAGATAAAACACAGACCTGTGGTTATACATATAAGACAAATAACAGTATACAATTGACTATCTAATCGATCCTCCAAAAAAAAACAAACATACCAGGTCAATGCATGGTTAAAACAAAATACATCATCTTCATTTCATAAAATCGCAAATATCTCTTTGCATTTCCAATGTTATTTAACCATAACATACATAAAATATGCATTATTCCCCTCCATAAATTGCGACCATAATGGAGCCAACTCCGTGCAATCAATTTCATTATTAAACATCTTCAAGAATTTCTCTCTTAGAATGCTCAGGCCTTCACAGCCAAACATAATATGTTCCAGACTTTCGACAACATCATCACCAGAAAGTTTACAGAATCGTTCTCCATGAGGTATCCCTATGTATCCCCCCTCAAACTCCAGCACATCACTAAAGTTACATTTTAACAGCAAGTATTGTCTAATCACATTACAGTTAGAAAATGCGACAGCATATGCTGGCCTCGATCGCCGTTCCTGAAGATAGGTGATAAACGGATCACTGGCTAACTGGACGAGATGACTCTCATAGCCAAAACTATGGACCTTACTTTTCAGTCTACCTTTGATAGTGGGAACAGAAGTGGCCCTTTCCAGGTTATTCAATCCAGACTGCCACTTTATTTTGATTGATTGATATTTTATTTCTATCGCGCTTGTACACAAGTGTTTCAGAGCGCGACAAGGCAAGGGAGGGGAACAGGGGAGAACAAAACAGCGATCTTACTAGGGCCAATGACATTGAGAGCGCACAAGTGCATGGGAGAGGGGGGAGGAGAAAAGTGTATGGAAGGGGGGGAGAGTTGTAAAGTGCGAAGCAGAGGAGAAACAGATAAATAACAATAAATAAATAATAAAGGCAACAAACAGTGGTAATGCAGCCAGCAATTTGTAAGTGCTAGGTTTAAGGCAGCAACTTGCTGCATAATGTAGATATTTTGCCAGTCGTGCCCAAGGACATATTCTTCAAGCATTGGAACGCTTCAATGTATTTAACGATCATAGTATTATTGTCAAGCCGTCTCAAATTCAGCCAACAGATAAAGGATCTCTGGGTAAACATTGAGATAATTCCTCATAGATCACATTTTAAATACAAGTATCCGATAGATAGGGAGGTTGGCATGCAAAATAGTTCCCGCAGTAATTTGTCCTCATATCTCTTCAGCTCTGTGCCATACGCATGGCCCAAATTTCGATTCCATACATAAGGACAGGAACTATGTTTGCAGTATACAGCAACAGCACAGTCTGGACTGAAAACCCACCATTCTTCCTTAGAAACCATGTCAGGCAGGGTTTCATTGTAATTGTACATGCTGCAAACGCTGCTGCAGCTTTTAATTTCTTTACCTCTTCTGTGCCCTGTGCTCCACTAAACCCCATTGTGTTTGTTGCAGAGAGTGTGAGGGGTACTTGCAATAATCCTGCCTGTGCAGCAATTAATATTATATGTTGTTAACCAGTCCCTTTTACCCATAGACAACCCTTAAAGGTGTGTAGTTGTGTCTAGGAGGAGCGGTCAAGAGTGACCACATAACTACATGTCCAGAGACACCTTTTTTCCAGCCCTTTTTCAGCCCTGAAAATATCCCAACAGTTTAGAGCCTGGGTCTCCGAACCGTAGATCGCACGCCACCTGTAGCTCACCTGAGGATTCCCAGTAGCTCCTCACATTAGACACCAAAATGAGCACTTTATTGTTTTGCACGGTTCAAAGTGACTTTGCACTGCTGAAAGGTTACTTTGCACTGCAGACACAACCCCTGATTCATGGAACTCTGCAAAGGGTATTTTTGCTGTGCAAAGTCTGTGTAAAGTCAGTGCATAGTCATTTTTCTGTACTGCAAAAAAACCTTGTACATTTCCGTGAATCAGGGTTTGTGTGTGCAGTGCAAAGTCACTTGAACTGTGGAAACAATTCCATTAATCGTGCCCTGTGTGTTCATTTTGCTGCTGAAGCCTCTGGCCTTTTTCCCCCACTCCTCTTTCTTCATAGCAAACAGTCAAATGTTGTGTGCAGGGTAAAAGGAGGTGATGCACCTTGGCTTCAAAGACTCACGGCAGGGCCCCAACAAGGGGTTAACTATCAACAATAAAATTACTTTGGAAATGTGTATTGTGGCCATTGTCACCAAGAGGTGCAAAGGATGGCTGATTATGGGGAAGAGGCGCATACATTTGAATGTCATGTGAAGCAAAGCCGGGGTTGTGATTGGTTCAGTTTCACTGTGTTTCTTTACATTTCTTTGGTGAGCATTGTTTGCATGCTGGTAATTGTTGGCTTTCAATCAGAATGAATAAAATGAAGCTACAGCTGCAATCGTTTTGTTTTTGCTCAGAGAGCGAGAGAGAGAGAGAGCGAGAGAGAGAGTGCGTGTGTGTAGAAAAAAGACAATCGGAGCTTGCAAGAGAAAGGGTCCACTAAGATACAGAGTTCTCTGCTTTTGGGTAGTATTAAATCGAATGCATGACAGGTGAAGATGGAATTTGCCTTGTCATGGAGGAGCCCACCTCCATGTATGACCCAATACAGCAATTCAAGCGCTAATGGCAATGTTACATTTAAGTAAATGTGAGAAAACTACTAGCTGCACTGCATTCTGTTGCTTGTCCACTTACATTTATCAAAAAATTAAACAGAATGTAAAATGGTATGCACTATCAATGCCAGGACTTACACAACATGATTTTGGAGCTATGCTTCAGCCTGTGTTTTAAGAAACATAAGTATGAATGAAGTAATTAGGTGGGAATAGTTAGCAGTGCTAAGTATGTACATATTTTGATGTATAGGATTAATATAGCTTAAACATAGTTACTAAGTAACACAGCATTGTACAAAACAGGGTGGTGAATATAGGGAAAGCACATTGGGGAGAGCCTTGGGATGGAAGAACCATTGATAGGGCTGTGCCGCTTTGGCTGTGTACACAAACCGGGAGATCTACAAAGATTTGTGGGGAACCTGTTTGCAGATTTTCAAATTCTGGCAAGGGATATTGAGCATTTAAATACTGGGTTGAAAGTGTGCCATTTCCAAAGGACGCCTGGTCACCAACAGTAAGCGGGATATGCCGGCCCACTGCTATTGTAAAACACTGCCACTGTAAAACCCATGCTGATGCCATTGCGAACAATATGTCATAATTGTCATTTTAAACCATGTTTGTGATACTCGAGCCCTCAATATGCCTGAGGGGCTGTACATGCAAGCCAGGCATGGCCAATTGGTCATGCACCAGAATTACCTGCATGATTCCTGCAGGAAGCGGCAGCGATCCTGAGAGCTTACCTCTTTGATACTGCCTCCTTTGTAAAGAACAGACAGGTGGCACGTTATAAACATGTCTCCCCTCTTTATAACCATACTCTCTTTGCTCAAAATGTCAATATACAGATTCATACATTGTTTGGTTGGGTTGTTGTATGATTCGTGAATAAAATATTGAACACTTGAGGCCATAAAATGTAATGTTATTTTAGCCTGTTGGTTTCACTTTTTTGCATATAACTTGATCACATGGTTTCAAAATGTTAATTTTTTCAATCTTGCCAATTATTTTGACATAAAAACTTTTAAGCGTAGTCAATAAAGTCGGCTTTGGGTTACTTTTTTGCGGCTGACTTCTGTGACCTGGCATGAGAGCAATTTTCATGAATTGATTATGCATCATCCACAAGGCGTTCTGGGGATTGGGACCACTCTACCTCCAACATTCTCTTCCAAAACATCCTCCTTCTAGAGCTCTCTGCTCATCCACCTCCAAATCTCTGAGGCAGACCCCTCACCAAGCAGAGAGTTGGGGGCAGAGCTATCTCCTCAGCTGGGGCTTCCCTCTGGAACAGCCTCCCTGCCCCTCTCAAACTTGAGCAGAACCATCTGCGGTTCCGGAAGCAACTCAAGACCTTCCTCTTCAATTCCACTTTCTCTCTTCCTCTCCCCTGCTGATGCACCTGACTGCTCCACACACTGCTCACATGGTCATCCTCTGAACTCCAACCTAGGCTCCTGCATTTCCAGTTGCCCTTGCACTGCTTCTGGGCCCCCCCAGCACTTAAGGGTCTGTATCTACAACCCTACAGTCCCTTCTCGCTGCACTTATGAGCCACCCACTGGCCGCACTAGTGAGCTAACTACACTTCCTGCTTCCCCTCTGGCACTTCCCCCTTCCCTCTTCCCTGCACTTGCACAATCTGAATGACACAAGGCCTAGTTAGATAGGTATTTTGTCCTCCCTTTGTTCCCCCTCCTTGTCCCGTTGTGCCTAGAAACATGTGTGTACAGGCGCATTATAAATGTCGCATCATATCATATCATATGCTAAACTGGCAGTGGATTTCAGTTTTTGGCAAGGCAGAAAATGGCATATGCAGAATTTATTTTTAAACATATAGCACATTGATAGAAAAACTCCTCGGATTGATTTTGCACGTTCAGCCCCAAAAGAAACAAATAAACTACCCATGTTGTAATCCTGAAGGAAGATGGGTGTGCACCCTACAACAAAAGGCAAAAGATGCACAAAATCCATCCAGAGTGAGAACATTGATTTTTTTCGTCCAGCATAAAAAGAAAATGTCCATCTTTAATCAATGGTGCCCAAATTAGAGTTGGAAAAAAAAGTAAAATTGAGAGGCATTTTGCATTAACACACACACAGGAAGCTGTCAGCCATCCTAAAAAGCAGGAAACTGCAATTCAAATGCTGCTACAGAGGCATTCTTCAAAGTTGTTAATTATTTGATGAAAACAAATGTACTTTTAGATATGGTGCAATTGTGAAAGGCGCAGTGACTCCCATGGCTGAGTTTGTTGTAAAAGATCATAAAACCTGTCCTTAAAGTATCTCTGTCCTATTAGGTGTCCAGTTAAGTGCAAATAGTATGGCAAGAAGGGTATCAGCCAATGTGATTGCCTAGCTCTGCGAATCTGCCTTTTTCAGACGTGAACTTCCTGAAATCAAAACTTTGATCACTTCTGACTGTCGGAATTGAAACAATGTTATGCCTCCTATCGCAACAATTGTATGTGTATTGGCCTATGCCAAGTTGTCTAAAACATCATATGCGAACAAACTCCGCGTCGAGGTCTTGACCTTAGAGAAAGTAATGTAAGTCGCCATCTTGGATTAAGCCGCCATTTTAGGTTCTCTTCTAATGTGGAAGTCACCCTGAACATCAAAATGGAGGCCGAATGACATTCTGAGCAAGATTCTGGCCGTTGTGACCTCCGTACACACGAATAATTAATATGCCTGCAGGCCACTTGTCGGGGTCGCAAACTGAGACCTTGTCCTATTGCTGACCTATGTGTAAATGTACAACTATATCAGCGAAACTAATCAAAATGCATATATTATAGGATTGACCTGGCTAGGAACCCATAGGCCCGATCCCTAGAATGGTTAACCCGCGAGGGGGTTGGCCAAGGGCTGGACAAACAATATAAAAAGCCCAAGTATTCCAATGTACGGTCTCTCTTACTAATGCATCGAACCTTCGTTGAAGTTCGTTACGTTACTCTGAGAGCTGAATAGCTATCCGTTTGTCAATTGACTTTGGTAACTGTTGTAGCTTTTAAATAAAGCACTTGTATGTTCTTTGTAACCTGTGTTAGTGCGTTTCTTTTGGGCTTCCCGGCCTCATATTATTTTTATTTTTTCACAGTTGGCGCCCGAACAGGGACCCTCAAGATTGATGCCGGATCATTGAAGGTTGACGCAGACTATCGAACCGGGATTGGACGGTGTGATACTGCGGGCCCGACTGAACGAGACGCGATACCTCGGCAGCGCTGCACGATCCGATCCTTGGACGATAGTCGTGTGGTCTGACACGGCATCTTGACGAGGGTCCATTTTTGAGGCGGGCAGATTTGTCGAAACCACCAAACACAAGGTAAAATTCGTTAGGTAAGTTCTTTGGTAAATCATACGGTCCTCCTTAGGTTTGGTCAGGTGCAGTCATGACCCGGCTCTTAATTTAACCCTGACAATTTGAATTTGGCGTATTGTATCTGCAGACACAATTATTGACCAGGTAACACCAGTTTTTTGTGAAATGCCTGGGAAATTGTCTAGCTGCTTTAGGGCTCTGTTCCGCAGCGATCGACAATCTTTGCAATTTAGCCACCCGGCACCACAGGAGGGGTCGCCAGCATGTACTATGTACTGTAAGTATGGCATTGGAAGTATAGTATTTAATGATATTTGGCACAGACAAACCAGACATGCCTCCGAATTTCAGTGGCCAATCAATGGTAGTTTCGAGAAAACCTAGAATCGGTCTTGCTAAAAAAGAAGGCCAGACCTGCAACCTTTGATGTTTTGCAGAATTGGAAAAAAGAAGCATTGCAGCAGCTTGAAAGTAGGGATAAACATGCACGCCGTCATAAAACAAATGCCGGAAAGGCGTTGTTATATGATAAAGAAAAACATTTGGAGTCAGTTAGAAATATGGATAGGGCTTTCCCACTAGGTATCCAGAAAATGTATCCCTCTAAAGATTTCCATGTTTCCGAAGAATTTATTGAAAAATTGTTAAACGAACGCAGACCTGGTGCCCCCGCCCCACCTCCGTATGATCCTCTCCCGGGTGCTCTGCCCATTCCTGCTGTTGTTCCTGATGTTATTCCTGTTCCCCCTGTACAACCTATTGTTCCTATTCCTCTAGTTGTTGTTCCTCCACCTATCCCGCCACCCCTTCCTCTTGCGCCGATAGTTGCACCCTTATTGAATTTGCCCACACCTCCGCTCCCGAGTGGTTCTGTATTGACTGAAGTTGATCAGGGTGCGGGGTCAAAGATTGTCACTCGTAATACTGTTTCCGCAGACAAGAAACGAGAATTATTTGCATGGGCTAAGCACTGTATGGAGAAAGGTGATCAAGTTAACGTTTTTTCCCCATTATCAAATTTGAACAATTTTCCCGAGAAAAATGTTTTTATCTATGGTTTGGGGACTCATTTATGTGTGATGTGGGCTAGATTACAAAATTCGGATCTCCCACAAGGGGTGAGGGATCTAAGTGCTTTAGCACTTTCGAGGGACACAGAGGAGAAAGTACATGGACATGTTGAAAGATTGTTTGAGTATAGGAGGTACTTTGAGAAATCACGAGATGAGGATGATGAAGACGACAGTATGTGCAGAAACGGTTCCTTCCGTGTCGTAGATCGGCACCTGAGGAAGTGCGAATTTGTACCAAAGATGTGATTCGATGGATCTCGGATTCATCGATACCGCCAGATGAAGTATATGACACGTATAGTCAGTATACAGTAGAAATGCAAAGGAGAGTGATTAAGGTAATGGTACAGTACCTGCAGGAAGAATGGGTAAGGAAGAAGGTTAGTTGTCCTATAGAGTTAATGGGAATTTGTAAAAGGGTTTTTTCGCCCGACACTTTTTCCGACTGCCTTAGCGCTCGACCTGGCTTTGTTGTTTAGAAAGCGGTCGGAGTTACCTATATCTCAGTTGCCTATGAGAGAGGTTCCTCCGACATTTGTCCCAAAGGTTGAGATTCCCGCTAATGCTGGGACTGGTGCACCCGCTGTGGATATCCCTGCACATTATGTATCACAATTTGTTCACATCCCGTTTTCACGACAGGAAGTGAACACTATTAGACAATCAATTCCCGATATCAGGAAAAACCCGACAGGGTTTTACAAAGATATAGAGTCCGTTTTGCAGCCCTCTGTGTTCACCTTAAGTGATATTGACTTGCTATTCCCTGTACTCCTACCCATAGATTTATGGAAGCAGGTTCGGACAATAGACGATGTGCCAGGGTTGGGAGATACGTGGGCTAACATGACTAGGTTTGATGGGGAACGACCAGCTGGTGAGAAACCACCTCAGGTAATACTTACTTTGCCTGATAGAATTGTCGCAAAATTGAAAACTATAATTCCAGAGAAAAGAATTATTTGGGACAAGCTTACAGCCTGTGTTCAAGGAAAAACTGAAGGTGCCACCGAATTCTTTAATAGATTCGAACAGGTATTCTCTGGCTTCAGTGGACAGGACTTGGGCACAGAGTCTGGGAACAGGTTGTTTTTGGACAAATTTGTACGTGGATTGTTGCCCGACATCCAGTCCCAGATTATGTCCTCTGAGAGCGCTTGGCAGGCGAAATCTCAATCCGAAGTTTTGCACATGGCTCAGTATTATGAGAACCGTGTTAATAATGAAAAGGAGAAAATAGAGAAGAGGAAAGGAGATTTGAAGACTAAAGTATTATTACAACAAATTGCTAGAAATCCCAGAGGAGGTACTTCACAGATCAGAGGTCAGTATGTCCCAAAAGGAAATGCTCCTTTGGGTCCTGTGAATGTTATTCAATGTGCCTATTGCCGCCAGGAAGGTCATTGGCGAGCACAGTGCCCCGTCCTTCGACAAAGGTCAAACAATGCGTTTGGGAGTATGGGTAGACGACCTAGAGGTCGCCCTGGAGCAGGGGGCCCTGATAGAGGTCGGTTTTCACAGGATCCTCAGCAACCTTTTTCACGGGAAAATCAGACTTCGAGTGTGGACGCAAGAAACATATTTGATCACCCTTCTGCTGCCTACCTTTCTGAAGAGCTTCCTTCCGACGACATTTTATTTTGTTAGGACTGCCCGAAGCAGGGTTTGGAACCTTCACCTATTCCCGTTAATTAGAAAGGTCCCTATGTTGAATTATTAGTGGGGAATAGGAAACACCAGTTTTTGATAGACACTGGAGCACAGAAGTGCTCCATTGATCATTCCCGGGTTATAAAACATTCCACTGTCAGGGCAAACAAATGTTTCTGTAGGGTTTTCTGGTATACCAATTGTTTGTCCGGTTTCTTCACCGGTGTCTGTTTCTTTGGGTCCCTTTATGGACCATTGTCCCTTCCTTCTGACTTCGAACTGTGGAGAGAATTTGCTGGGGTTAAATCTGTTGAAGAAATTGAATGCAGTAATTCATTGTTCCTCTGATGGAGTACGACTGACGGTTTCACCACAGCAACTTCCAAATTCTCAGTTTCTGATTCAACCATTGCCTCCTGAGTTTAGCGTTGTTCCGGAATGTTTATGGGCAGTTGACGACAATTATGTCGGGGTACTACAGATTGAGCCCGTCAAAATAGTTTTGAAACGTGGAGTTAAATTATCACGCATTCCGCAGTATAAAATATCAGTTGAGGGCGAGCGTGCTTTGAAGTGCATTGTCTCCGATTTTGTGCATCGAGGGGTGATTGAGGAGATTGCAGGTAGTTTATGTAACAGCCCGATTTTGCCTGTATACAAGAAAGGTGACAATGCAATCCCATACCAGTTCATAATTGATCTTCGTGCTATTAACAAAGTTGTCGCCCCACAATTTCCAATTGTGCCTGATGTAACAATGATACTAACAATGATCCCTGCTACGGCTACGCACTTTAGTGTTGTGGATTTAAAGAATGCTTTCTTTAGCATTCCTATACACAAGGAGAGTAGATATTTGTTCGCGTTCACCTTGGGAGGACGTTCATTTACATTTACTCGGGCACCTCAAGGGTATACTGAAAGTCCAAGCATTTATAGTAGAGCTTTGAAAGAGCAGCTCGACACCCTTGAATTGCCACCTACTTGTACACTGCTTCAGTATGTCGATGATTTGCTTTTGGCTGCAGATTCTGAAAGTGCTTGTAAAGAAGGCACTGAACTGTTGCTTGTTCATCTAGCTAAAAGTGGTCATAAAGCGTCGCTCAAGAAATTTCAATATTATTGTCAGGAGGTCGCCTATTTAGGCTACCTCCTGTCAAAGGAGGGGAGAAGATTGACACCTGAAAGAATAATACACATTTCTGGCATGTCTGTTCCAAATACACAGAAGGAAGTCAGAGCCTTAATAGGTATGGCTTCTTACTGTAGGTTGTGGATCCCGAACTTTTCACTAGTGATAAAACCGATGTTGGCTTTGACGAAGAAGGGCATTTCTCTGCCACTGCCATGGAAATCGGAACATCAACGATCATTTGAGCTTCTCAAAACCGTGTTATGCTCTGCACCGGTTCTGGGTACTCCAAATTATGACAAGGCCTTTGTGTTGTTTGTTCATGAATGTGATGGATGTGCTTTGGCTGTGTTAACACAGGAACACGGAGGGAAGAATAGGTTGTGTGGCTACTACTCCTCCGCCCTTGATCCTGTCGCATGCGCTTTGCCAAGATGTTTGCGAGCTGTCGCTGCTGCTGCCGCGTCTGTAAAACAGAGTGAGGGAATGGTCCTAGGCCATGATTTAATTTTGATGGTACCTCACTCTGTAGATGTCCTATTGAATAAAACCCAAACGCAACACCTCACCTCTGCACGACTAACAAGGTATGAATTAATTCTGTTTGCCCCTCACATTCAAATTAAGAGGTGTTGTGTTCTTAATCCGGTTGAACTTCTCCCTTTCCCGCAAAATACTGTTTGCGGTGACGAAGAATTACATGACTGCCTGTATACCACTGAACAGGAAACAAAGGGCAGGATAGATCTTACAGATACTCCTTTGGACAATGCAGAAGGGGAGCTGTTTTGTGATGGCTCCTGCTTCAAACTTCCAGATGGTACATCTACAGCTGCTTATGCATTTACTACATTGAGTACGGTTGTTGAAACTAAGAGAATTTCGTACAACTCTGCGCAGGCCGCAGAGATTATAGCGTTGACCCGAGCTTGTGAACTCTCCGAAGGGCATATAGTAAACATATATACTGATAGCCAGTACGCCTTTGGGGTGGCTCACAACTTTGGAAGGTTCTGGTCGGAAAGAGGATTCCTAACCTCACATGGGACCAAGATCCAGCATGGTCCCCTGATAGTGCAATTGCTCTCGGCACTCTCACTTCTAGGCAGTTAGCGATCATGAAATGTGCAGCACATCATAAGGTCATAAATGATGTGGGAAAAGGGAACGCTTTTGCTGACCAGATAGCCAGGCAAATGGCCACAGACCTTAGCGCAGACATGTATGCTCTAAGGGAAACAAAAGATGCCTATGTAATGAATGAGGGTATTGGGTCTGTGCGAGATATTCAAACTGATGCCACAATAGAAGAGTCTAAAAGGTGGGCCGAAGGAATGGGGAAACTGGATGATGATGGGTGTTGGGTGGATACATCTGAAGGAAAATGGTTGCTCCCTGATTCATATGTGCTGGCAATGGTTACGATGGCACACGGTCCTACGCATGTGTGTGCTCAGCAGATCACGAAAATGTTAGAACAAGTCTGGGTGAATGATAAAATTTTGAAGACTGCACAGTGACATGTTCAGAATTGTATGATTTGTTTACAGCACAATGTGGGGAAGGGGACAGTAACTCCAAGGGGTAGCTTTGGGCCCCCTTCCTTTCCCTTCAAGGTCATCCACTTTGATTTTATTGAGATGGAACGGTGTAACAATCTAAAATATGTTCTTGTGATTATTTGTGCTTTTAGTAAATGGGTCGAGGCTTTCCCCGTTAAAGATGCTACTGCCATGACCACTGCAAAGACTATGGTAAAAGAATTATTTCCACGATTTGGGCTTCCAAGGGTAATTTTGTCGGACAATGGTATATGCACAGCGTTACACATTGAAAAACGATTTCACTCAGCTAGACATCCTTAAAGTGCTGGGTTGGTAGAGAGACATAACGGTATCTTAAAGAATAAGCTTGCAAAAACATGTGCCGACACCAAATTGAAATGGCCAGATGCCTTACCTATTGTATTATTAGCCATGTGTACCACACCTCAAACTAAGACTGGGCTTTCTCCATTTGAGGTAGTGATGAGGAGACCTGCTAACATTTGGGGTCTTCCGAAGCCTAAAGCCCTGAGGGAGGTAGAAAATGTATTGCTTGTAGACTACTGCAACCAGTTGACTAAAAACCTGTATTTCATTTATCATCAGGTCCAATCAGCTTTACCTGTACGGTTTACGGGCCCAGGACACGATATTTAGCCTGGAAGTTGGGTCCTAGTGAAGGCCTACGAAAGGTCTTCCTGTCTCGCTCCTCGCTGGAGGGGACCCTACCAGGTGCTCTTGGTCACTCGGACAGCAGTGCGGGTGGCTGGGAAAAAACACTGGATCCACGTGATGCATGTCAAGAAACTTCCTCACCCGATGCCACACGTTACAGAAGAAACAGAACCCCTCGCTGATGCTACAATCTCTGATCCTGGAGTAGCAAACAGCGCTGTGAGTGCGTCGAGGAATTTCTCTGAGCCCGTGGAGCTTGGGGAACAGTCCATTTCATCTCCGCACTCTTTGGAAAAGTCACTTCCGGAAAACACTGTTTCAAGATCTGCGACTTCCGTCGCCTCCGATACGTCGCTTCCCTCAGGAAGTGACAACGCCTTGTTTCCGGATCAAACAGTTTTGGGTACCACCAGGTACGACCTTCGACGAAGAAAATAGAACTATGGCATGGGTCTTTCCGTGCATTTGGAAAGAAGAAGTGATTGAAAGTTTTCTCTTGTAAAAGAAAGTTCCTTTCAAACAAAAGGAAAAAAAAGGGATTCTACTGGCTAGGGTTGGGAAGGACTAAGAAGTCGCGTGACCGTAGTGTCGCCAGCAATGAACATTGGGGTCGTCGATTGAGAAACTGCGATGCCTGTCACCTCCACCGCTGCTCCCCGCACTGGACTTGTAAATAAGGGGGTGATCAACTCGGACAACGAACAATGTGCCTGGGCCCCGAAAACGTATTGCTGTGTTGTGTTAATAATAATTGGAATTTGTGTAATTACTGCTGTGGGACTTTGGTACTTTGAAGAAATTTACCCTCTAAAACCTCTACTGCCAATTGAGATTGTACCTACTGCTTTGACTCCCTCTGTACATCTTCACACTCTGTCACCTAGAGACTCCCAGCAAGAACGAAAGTATCATAATAACACTTTAATGATAGTAATGAATGCAACACATGCCATTTTTAATAAGAGTAATTGTTGGATTTGCACTCATTTACCGCAACATGGGAACAAGGGGTTAGGATGGTATATTCACCCTTTACCTTTAACGACTGCTTGCTATGCCTCTCTTAGAGCACTATTCTTTGGCCGTTGGAATGATAGCATCGCAGGGAACTTTGATGGAACTAATTAAAATGATTTTGAGAAACGTGAATTGACTCCCCTGGGATGCTCGCTTTTTGCAAATAGAAGTAAACCTAATGTTGCTTCTATTAGGCCGTCTGATAAACTATCTCTTCCTTTTCAAACTCTAATTTCCTTTAAAATGGCTCCGATAGGCAATAAGGAAGCCGTGCCTCCTTCCTACTCTATTAATCATAGCCCTGATTCAGTCCCCTTTTGTGTAGAAAGAAATGGCACTCAGCCAATGGGAGATTTTGAAGGTTGTGTGAACATTGTAAATTTGACCGGGGAGAACAGGCCTTTGTATGTAGGGGGGCCTGTTTATTTTGTTTTGTGGTAGTTCAGCATTTCCCTGGTTGCCCAAGGATTGGCAGGGAACCTGTTATTTAGGAATCCTGTTACCTGGGGTATTTATAGCTAGTACATTGGAAGTTTCTAAGGCTCGCACATGGCGGGACGGAGATGGGGATACCCCTGGGCAAGTATTAGGAGATATAGCAAAATCAGTTGTGCCCTTTTGGGGACAGTTAGCAAACTCTGAAAACATTAGGGGACTAGCAAGAGTACTGGAGAGAACCATCAACCGGACCACGGATATACTCTACAATATGACACTAGAACAAAAGGCAATAAGATTGGTAGCACTCCAAAATCGGATGGCATTAGATGTCATTCTGGCAGAACGTGGTGGAGTATGCAAATTAGTGGGGTCTGCTTGCTGTGTATTCGTACCAGACGCCTCACCGACAATTTTTAAAGCAATACAGAACTTGCACATCCTTAGTTCGGAGGTGCATGTTCCTGTGGAAGATTGGAATATTAGCGCCTGGTTCTGGGATTCTCTACGATCCTGGGGTTGGAAGGTGCTTTCTGTTATCCTGGTTATTTTGGGAATCCTGCTATTCCTTTGTTGCTGTTTCCAATGTCTACCTAGTGTATGTGCAATGCTAGGGGGATGTTGTGCTCAAGCAGTGAGCACAGTAGGGCACAAAATATATGCCCCAGACACAGCATCTAAAGAGTTTGTGTTACAAGAGGTTCTGATGAACGACCTAATGGCTATAGACATTACAGATAATGATTCAGGATGTATGGACGACAATCCATGGAGTTATTTACAAAGATATTAGAAATGATATTAGCACTTGGCATAGGCCAAAAGGAGGGTCTGTCAGAATTGAAACAATGTTATGCCTCCTATCGCAACAATTGTATGTGTATTGGCCTACGCCAAGTTGTCTAAAACATCATATGCGAAAAAACTCCGCGGCAAGGTCTTGACCATAGAGAAAGTAATGTAAGTCGCCATCTTGGATTAAGCCGCCATTTTAGGTTCTCTTGTAATGTGGAAGTCACCCTGAACATCAAAATGGAGGCCGAATGACATTCTGAGCAAGATTCTGGCCGTTGTGACCTCCGAACACACGAATAATTAATATGCCTGCAGGCCACTTGTCGGGGTCGCAAACTGAGACCTTGTCCTATTGCTGACCTATGTGTAAATGTACAACTATATCAGCGGAACTAATCAAAATGCATATATTATAGGATTGACCTGGCTAGGAACCCATAGGCCCGATCCCTAGAATGGTTAACCCGCGAGTGGGTTGGCCAAGGGCTGGACAAACAATATAAAAAGCCCAAGTATTCCAATGTACGGTCTCTCTTACTAATGCATCGAACCTTCGTTGAAGTTCGTTACGTTACTCTGAGAGCCGAATAGCTATCCGTTTGTCAATTGACTTTGGTAACTATTGTAGCTTTTAAATAAAGCACTTGTATGTTCTTTGTAACCTGTGTTGGTGTGTTTCTTTTGGGCTTCCCGGCCTCATATTATTTTTATGTTTTCACATGACCTCATCTGAGTGCTGCCACTGTAGCAAGCTGCACACCAGATTACTGAGCACTGGTGGATAGAATGCAGTGTCAACCTTCACACTGAATATCTCGAATGGTGTTCTACATTCTGATATGTTTGGCATTTCGTAGGAGACAGCAACATAAAAATAATAATGAAATATGAATGTTTTTGAAGCTATAAATATCATGGTAAATGCGCATGTTATTCCTTTTTCACATAATGAGCAAATAAACCAGCCAAGGAAATCTTGGTCAAATTCTCATACTCATGAAAATCAAACCTGAGCAGCTCTGGCCAGCACCTCCCACCTATTGGCCATTAACTACAAGTAGCTCCTGATAACATTAAGGGTGGTGCCTCCTGGTCTAGAGGAATAGCTATGGGGGTTCAGAACTAGTCCACCTACAAAGTCAGGTTTATAAGCACCATCAGCACCCGGTGAAGGAAAGCCAATCAGGTTCTGTGCATTACGGCTTTAAGGACAGCATGACCATTGCCTTTCATTTAACATTTGAAGAATTTGATATACTAGATCTTATCAAGACTTCTAGTAATTCGAAAGAAGTTGGTCCAGATGGGCTATGTAATCATGCTCTGAAAGCACATCCGGAAATTTGGTCCTCCATATTGTATAAAATCTTTTCAGTGGTTAATCTGACATAGACTCAAGCCATCACGGTACCTATTTATAAAAAGGAGATAGGCAATCTCCAGCAAGTTACAGACCCATTTCCCTCCTAGACGTGCCCGGCAAGATATTTTTGCCAGCTAATTCTCAGAGAGTTACAGACATGGGTCACAATGAAAAAAATAACTGATCCCCTACAATCAGGCTTCGTAAAAGGCTTGGGTACTATTCCAAACATTCTGTCTTGGATGATGCTTCAATCTCAGTATGCTGATAGAGCTCAGTCGTTATATCTAGGCTTTATAGACTTTAGAGCTGCATTTGATTCGGTTGATAGGGTCCTACTATGTAACAAGCTAAAACATCATGAGTGCCCTTGCTCGCTAATTTCCATGATAATGTTGTTCCAGACAAATACTACTATGCGAGTCCAAATCACGTTAGCCTGCAAACTATCTCCTACAATTAAAACACACAGAGGATTGAAACAGGGCTGTGCATTAGCCTCATTTCTTTTCAAATTCTTTATATTAGACATGGGTGCTGGGTTTACCAACTGCAAGGGTGATCTCCCTAGGCTAGGAGAACAAAACAATCCTTACCTCCTATATGCAGATGATTTGGTGCTTCTTTCACAAACTCCGCAGGGGCTTCAACAAATGTTACAGAAATTAGGTGCGTATGCGCAGTCGAATAACTTACACATTAACACAATGAAAATTCAAATTGTTATTTGCAGTAAAGTATGCCATATCAAGAAGTGTAAGTATATATGGCAATTGCAAGATTGTGAACTACTTACAGTACCCCAATATAAATATCTGGGGGAAACAATTTGAAATGCAACATCCTTGCATCAGGATGTTTTGGAACTTAAGATTAAACTCCAGAGCTTAATGTCTCAATCAAAAGTGTTAATTCATACATTTGGGAAATTCTCACTGAAGCAAAGTGTTCTTTTCTATAAGATGAAGATAATGCCGATCATGCTGTATGGTGTAGAGGGAACTTTACCGAAGAAGTGGGCTTACTGGGATCTACTTGAATCAAACTATTGGAAACAAATATTACATCTGCCCAGTAGTACTCCGATATCATTGATTCGCCATGAATTTGGCCTTTTATCCATTTACTCGCAGGTGACATGGAAACAGTTTGCTTTACTGCGTAAATGTTTGTTGGGATTGGAAAGCACCAGCATTTTAGAGGTTGCAGCTCATTATCTACTTACGTCTAAAAATAAGTTTCCACTCACTTGACATAATAATGTCTGGAACAATCTATCTGATACTGACATTGCAATTGAGTTATTAATCACTAATCCTGATCGGGCGAAGGTGAAGATCTACCAATTGGATTGTGCTAATAATGTAACTAATTGCACACAATATAAAGACTTTAAGACTTCTCTGTTTGGCACCAAGACATATGGTATCCTGGCTGACTATTTGATGAAATGTCTGTCTCCCAATACACTTGCAAAATAGTTGAGGTTTCGACTTCATCTATGGAACACTCAAGATGTTTTATGTAGAAGAAAAATGTTATAGCTATATGGAGAGTGACTAAATATGGCAATTCTTATTTTCAAAACTGCGTCCAGCTGTACTAGTAGCCATAGTGCAATATTTACAAATCATGTTACCTTGTTTAAAAGAATGTTAGTATTGTGGATGGTTTTGCATTGTATAATCCTTTTGTGTACTAATTCCCAGGTATGTTCTTTTATATTATTTTTTTATCTTTTAACTTTGCTTTTATGTGTATTAGGACTCGTGTGACCATATTGTAACTTCGTTTTTGTATAAATGTAATGATAATATGTAAATAAGAATTTAAGGAAAAGAAAAATATTTGAAAAGTTGTTAATTCAACTAAAACAAATAAAAAAAACTAAAAATTACGGGCTTAAATCTCTAATCTCAGGCCCCATTCCACAGAACCTGCTGGCTGCCTCCCCCACCACCCGCAGCGCCATTTTACCCCCAACCCCTTCCTCCTGTTTCTTTTTTTGCTATTTCCCCCCCTTTGCTTCACTTACCTGAGTGTTAAGGCACCTCACGCTTTTCCAGGCCGCCACGGCCTGAAAAAGAGGGGCTCTGTATGGAGCCCCTCCTTCCATTAGCATGGCAGCCATCTTAGTAAAGGATTTGTATTCATTGAACGAGACGCACGCGGCATCCGGTTCAATGAATGAAAATCCTCTTTTTTCTTTAACACCCCAGGTTACTGCTTTAGTAACCGGGATGCTACTGGCATTAGCACCCCGCTTCAAGGGCTGGACCAGGGGGTAGCATGCTAACGCCATAGAACATAATGAGATGATGAGAAATGGTTTGGCATCTCACTCCTCACATGCGCGAATTTGAGATGTCTTTAATCTCCTGCTGGGCTACACTTTTCATTGTCACCTACTCTTAGTAGTCGCTTGATGCAGGCATGCAGCTTGTTGTTATGCACAATGTGCAAAACAACAAGAGGCGGCATACCTTTAGTGAAAAGGCATCACTCTTAGTTCAACCATATAATTGTATGCCCTCAGTAAAGAACTGCAGGCTTTAAACTGAAACAGACATTACTCAATCCCGGCTATCTTCATATAATAAATAGTTAGAGATGGTATTTCGGAGAATAGACATCACTTCCAGCCCAGCTTAAAATAGTATGCAATCAAAAACACTCAGTTTAACAGAAAAGATATCACTCGTAGCTCAGTTTCAAATGTTAGCCGAAGACAATATGTTTAACACATGAGAACCATAGGCACCAAGTAAAGGAGGGAAAGGAGGCAACTGCCCCTTAGTTATTTAGCTTTGGGGGCAGGAACATCACTTTGCCCCCATAGATATGTTTGCAGTTATGTTGCTTCTGGATGTACACCCTAAATGATACTGTGTAAAGTGTCAGTATGGTTGGAGAAGAAACACTTTTGGCTTTGCGGTCATGTACATGAGTTGCACTGTAGGTAATGCAGTGATTTTGAGCACAATGAGGAGATCCATATCCAATGATGAGTTAGTTGAAGGTATAGTGACACGTTCTACAGTAGAAAGCGTTCAAGTAGCTCAGCTGGTTGAGTGGTAATTGCTGAGTGTCTGTAAATCCTATGGCTTTTTGAAATTCATTGTACAAAATAGTTGCTGTAAACTACATCCTTCGGTTCGGGGGTGGGTTGGGCTGATGGCTTTCCCATATTTGGGGTGGGGATGGGTGAATTTCTGCCCTCATAGTGTATTTTGGGGGTAGTCCAACAGGATATTAAACACAGATCATAGACAACTAATAGATTGAAGTTTGAGAACCATGTTTCATCAGGACACAACACAAAAGGAGCAAACATATTGCAAAATGTCCAAATGGCCCGATGACACCAGGTCGTCTTTACCCATTCCTAGCCTTTTAGCCAACACCAGCTTCATCGGGTAAAGTATAGCGCCAACCAGGTCTGGATAAAAGGTTCTGCTGATGACCTGAGCCCGATTAGTGAATCAAATGAACTTAAAACAGCAAGAGATATTTAGGCGCCCACATCCCACAACCTCCTCACTAAAATGACTCTTCCTTGTCCCAGTCTTAAAGAAACAAGGGCGTTCCCTCAAAGTAGCAAGCCTACAGTATCCTCCAAGGTGAACCTTCCACAAGCCCTGCCCCTAGTTATATAAGGCTCAGGCCGTTTGCCTGCTCAGTCTGGTCGGTACCTGCCTCACAGGCACAGGTGTACCATGGAATACAGTTTCAGCTAAGTCTTTGATGTTTGGCTGACTTTTGAAAGATCTATTTTGTTGTTGCTATGACATTGTAAGGGGCACATTTAACAATATTGTGCCCAGAATGTTGGGTGTCCGCTTTTCACATAGATGCCTCCCACTCAGTGATATTCATGTCCCATCCAATCCCGTGGTGTGTCTGATTAAAGCCAGAGTAAAGACCAGACTCAGCAAACAAAGGGTACGTAAACTCGCAACTGCTGGTCAAAGGGCACCTGTAAGACTCTGAAAGTGTATGGTGCCAGGGAGTGTGGGGTGGAGGGAAGGGCACCAATTAGGGGGTGGGGGTTCAATTAGGGAGGGTAATAGCCCCCCCTTGGAACCACCTTGGGATGCCTATGCCCCCCACTGGTTATTTTCAGTGGGTGTGCCCTTCACCTGCACTTCCTTTTCCCAGACAACCTCACTGCATGTTCCTCTGCTCCCTCATCTGACCTCTCTGGGCCCTGGCTCTATTCCCCCTTCGGGTGCCCCACAGTATAGGAATTGGGCCGGAACACGACTCTGTGCAGTTCCCGCAAAGTGTGTCTTGCCAGAGCACTTCCGGAGCTCTGCTCTGTCCCAAGGCCCAGAGGCTCGCCCAAGAAACACCCATATCGGTTCCCACCACGAGTCTCATGCAGAAGCAGCCCGCGGGTCAGAAGAGACAGACGAAGCCTCACATCCTGTTAAATCAGCATACAGGTCTTGCAATTTAGATATTTTGATTGTAAGGGTTAGTATTGAGACCAATGCAAAGAGCAGAGTCTAACATCTATTATTTGCTCAAAAGAGTTTCCTGATGAATCACTATCACAGACATGTTTCACATTTAAAATGTTGGGCATTCTTCTGCTCCCAAAATGCTCTTTGCTTTTATGCAAATCACCAGTCTTCGGTTCCATGAAGAGGTACTGTGTTGCTTGACCTGGCTAGGGACTATGCCCCTCGGCCAGAGGTGGACTGGGAACCGGAAGAGGACTTGGAAATAATGTTCAAAGTGGCCCCATGTTACATATTTTCAGCGAGCCCAACCCTTTTCCTAGGAGAACATTTGGAAATAAAATAGGTTACCACACAAAACAAGCCCTGGCTGCAGAGGCACACGGGGAAATCTCCAGAGTTCCCTATAGGCCAGTCCACCCCTGCCCTCAGCCACAGCAACTCCCACAACTGAACCCGTTCCTCCAAGGAGGAGAGGGATCCCAGAGCAAATCCCAGGCGATGCCCACACTACTAGGCTGAAGCGTGACATACTGTGTGGCACCATAGTGGTGACGCGCTTTCCCGCATCACGCTTCAGCCTAACACGCAGCAGGCCATAATCACAAGGAGGTGCACGGAGATGAGCAACCAATGAAAGCCCAGCAGCCCCTGCCCTCTCCCTGAGCAGTGAACCCGGGGACTGAGTAGACTAACAGGGTAGAAATGGCCTGATGTATTCTAAAGATGCCCAATAAAAGTAACATTAAGACTTGGAAACTGAGCGACCCCCCCCCCTCAACAAATCCTGTGCTTTCAAGTTCTGAACCAGCCAGGAGGCTCTGAAACACAACATTACGACTATTCATATCAGCTGCTTTGAACCACCTGCGGCATAAGCTGCCAATCACCGGATCAGTACATTCAGAATCTCTGAAATAGCATGCATGCACCCCCAAAGCATTGACTCTCAAAGCAGGGGAAGGAGCGGGCCCCCATTTAAGAAGCGTGCTTTTTCTTCCGATGCAGAATCTAGTCTTTCTACATCACTGTATGAGTTAAAAAATATAAGCTTCTGTTGAAGGCATGGATGCAAAGGAATCAGATTGCCTTTGGCGATGTGTACCCTGTGCCCACTTCTCCCAACAAAAAACCCAATGCAGCGCGCATCGCCCCTCCCGGTAACCGAAATGATTTTCTTAATTATTATCTTTTTTGGTTATTGTGTACTTGGTTAATTACAGACCTTAGACACATTTCTTCATTCGGGTGTAGTATTAAGCGGTTTGGCCCACATTTGTCTGCAGAATATTCAGCCGCATGGCCTTACATGTTGCAATTGTTGGTAGATGTGATGGAAGCGTGATGTCCTGGCTTTTAAGACACGACTGGCCATGCAGAGTGCAGAAGAAGAAGGCTGGGAGCCCCACCTGCAGAACCCACGCCCCATAATGCACTGTACCCAGAGGTGGACTGGCCTACAGGGAACTCTGGAGATTTCCTGGTGGGCATCTGCACCCTGGCTGGGCCTCTTGTGTGTGTAATCTATATTATTTCCGAATGTTCTCACAGGAAAAGGGTTGGGATTTTCTGAAAATGTGTTATATGGGGCCACTTTGACAATTATTTCCAGGGCCTCTTTTGCTTCTCACTCCACCCCTGACTGTACCACCCGACCCTGGACTGCTCTTGCATGGCTACACAGAGGGTAGAGCTGGGGAGGACCTTTACATAAACATCTAGTGGTGATGGCCCTCATTAGCACTCGTCCACACCTTCACTCTCACAAATCACTGGTGAGGCCGCACTGGTTGATCCCAAAACATGAGGCCCTTGGTGTTCACCATATTGGAAAACCATATGCATAACAGTGGAATCCTTGGTCACATTCCTTAAGTTCACTGGGCACATTGCTCACATTCCTTAAGGCCAGTGCACTCATTGGAGACGCTCATGAAGGACAGTGGGCTCATTGAACACGTTCCATAAGGCCAGTGGACTAATTAGACACATTCCTGAGGGCCGGTGAACTCATTGGAAGCGCTCATGAAGGCCAGGGGACTCATTGGACACATTTCTGAAGACCAGTGGACTCATTGGGCACGCTCATGAAGGACAGTGGACTCATTAGACACGTTCCATAAGGACAGTGGGCTCATTGGACGCATTACTGAGGGCCAGTGAACTCATTGGAAACACTCATGAAGGCCAGTGGACTCATTGGACACATTCCTTAAGACCAGTGGACTCATTGGGCACGCTCATGAAGGACAGTGGACTCAATGGACATGCTCATGACGGAAAGTGGACTCATTGAATACGTTTCATAAGGACAGCAAACTCATGGGGCACATTTCTAAAGGCCAGTTGACTCATTGGGCATGCCCCATACGGCCTGTTAACTCATTGTCACATTCCATAAGGCAAGTGGACTCATTGGACAAAAGTCCCATAAAGCCAGTGTGATGATTGGACAGGTTACACAAGGCCAGTGGACTAATTGGACACATTCATTAAGGCCAATGCACTCATTGTATATGACATGATATGATATATGATATGGCATTTATAACGCGCCTATACACAAGTGTTTCAAGGCGCGACGAGGCAAGGGAGGGGGAACAGAGGGAAGACAGACAATGATCCTACTGGTCCAGGTGTCATTCAGATCGCGCAAGTGCATGGGAAGGGGGAAGTGAGGGGGGAGGGGGGAAGAGACAGTGCAGTACACGGGATCGGAATAGAGTAATAACAATAAGTAAAGTGACGGCCAGCAGGTGGCAAGTTCAAAGTATACATTCCTTAAGGCCAGTGGACTCATTGTATACATTCCTTAAGGCCAGTGGACTCATTGTATACATTCCTCAAGGCCAGTGGACTCATTGTATACATTCCTTAAGGCCAGCGGACTCATTGGACACATTCCTACGGGCCAGTGGACTCATTGGTCACATTCATTAAGCATGTTGTAGGTAAACGCCAGCTCCCTGCATATGCCAGCTGTGGGATCAGATGTTAATTGCTGCTCATGGTTCTTCCCAAATGCACTTTTCCCGTTTCAAAAAGTTGCGCCAACACCGTATTCTACAAGAAATACGTAATGAAACGCACATCGTTGTCAGAGAAATGTAGGCGCGACAAGTAAAACGTGCCTAAAATCCTTTTAAAAATCAAAATACATTGCTGGGGTCCGCAAGAAGGGCTGAGCGAATTGCAAGCCGGTAGGGAGGAAGATTCCACTTGCACGCACCTCGAAATTCATTTCGTGCAGAGCAAATCCATTATTAAGATTACGCACTTTTCGTGTGCCCGGGTGTTGGACCCTTTGGATGTGGGCAACTTTAGTGTGATCTGATTGGCTGAAATGGTAGTCATGTTTAACCAATCAGCGCTCGTGAAAAAAAATCACAAGGAGGGCTTCGGGGGGAACGCGTAGCGTTTCCCCCGGGAGTGGTTTTGGGCGCTGCACAGGCCAGTGAGCTGGCCTGCGCATAGCGCGCCACTGGGGGGGTATTTAAGGGGCAGGGAAGGTTCGAGAGCAGGCGACCGTTGAGGGCGAGTCTTTGTCCAGGTCGCCTGCTTCAAAGCCTTCCCTGCGTGGGCCTGGGGGATTGTGTGGTGAGGTAGGCAGGAGGTTAGGGTAGTGTAGAGAGAGGGGAGTGAGTTTGTTAGATATATAGATTAAAAAAAAAGAAAAAGAAAAAAAACACAACAAGCAGGTACGGATAGGGGATTTTCTGTAGATAAGGCAGTCCCGAGGCGTACCTTCAGGGGGGGAGCCCCATCGCCCGGCGGGTCTTCTGGTTCCGTGTTTGCAGCTGGGGGTGGCTTCCGGATAGGGCGGCGTTGCTGGGGCAGGGGGCAGGGCGCAGCTGCATGGTGTCGGCCGGGGCGGGTTGGCATGGTGTGAGGCGCCGGCCGTTCACGAGCAGCCTCGCGGCCGTAGGTGAGCGCATCGGAGGGGAAGTGTCAGAGACCGGGGGCGGGTCGTTAAAGGGGACGCGGCCTCGCCAGAGTTTTGCCGGGTGCTGGCCTGTGCCTCTAGGTGGCCCCTCATTGAAGGGGTGCCCGGGTGCGGTGCCGGCGGTTTGCCGGCGGGGGCAGGAGGGGTCGGGGGCGGGGGCAGGGAGGGGCCTTGTCCAGCAGCTGCAGCTTTTACAGGCACTGCAGCACTGGTAGGGCCGGCTGTGGGGAGGTAGGGCCTTTTTCGGGGGGAGTTTGGGCAGGTGGGGTGGGATATATTAAAAAATAAATAAATAAATAATATAGAAAAGAGAATAGGGAAGACATCTGTCATTTAGACATATATTAGGATTTTCTTCTAGGTTGGCATATTCTGCCTTGCGTGGGGATATATAGGTGGTTGGGGACAGCCTTTATTTTCCCCCCTTTTCTCTTTGGGGGGCCGGCAGAGGCCTGTAAGCGGGGCTTCAGTCTAGGCATAGCCTTTGTGGTGTGGCACTTGCCGGGGGTTGGGGGTCTTGGGTGGTTCTTGGCGGACGTTACGGCTTTCAGCTGGGGGGGCTTGTTAGTGGTTGTGCCTGGGGCAAGTGCTTGGTGGCGCCAGGGAGTAGCTGGTGCTGGGGTGTGGCGGGCTAACTTTTTGCAGAGGATAAGCTGGAGGCGACTGGGGTTTTTTCCTGGGACCAAGGTATCGTGTCTGGTTCGGTTTCAGTTTTCTTCTGGGGGTAGTGAATGTGGGGGAGTCCTAGTGGTTTTGGGTGTTCTAGGTGCAGTGGTGTCGCTGGTCGGTTCTCAGGCCGTGCAGTGGTCAGAGGAAGATGGTGGGCCAAAAGGCGAACAAGGATGGGATCATTGATACCAAGGCACTGAGGGAGGCCCTGGCGATCATCAGCAGGGCTTCCAAAGCAGAGCTTGAGGGGGTGGTATCAGAGGTTACGGGGGGAATGGAGGGAGATGGAGGTAGACCGCAGAGGCGAGCTGCGGCAGATGGAGCACTTGTAGCAGTAGTCGCATGTAGCCCTGCGGGCGGAAAAGGGGGAGCCTGGGTGGGGGGGCAGGAGGTCCAGGAGGGAGACTCCCTGGAGAGCATCAATTAGGGTTGGGGGGTGGGGGCGGTAATAGATATAAGGGGATTTCGGAGGTGGGGGATGCAGACAGAGAGCGAGAGGAAAGGAATGGGCATGGGGGTGCGGGGCGGGCAGAGGAGGAGAGAGGGGGAGAGGGGGTGCAGAAGGGGACGGTAGCGCAGAGAGGTAAGGGAGGTAAGTATTTATAGAAGAGTGTGAGGGGGAGAAGGAGGGAGCGGTCACCAGAGAGCAGTGAGGAGAGGGAGAGGTGTGGAACGACCTCCCTGCTTAGGAGGGCATCGGGTGGAGGGTTCAGGGCGGCCCCCACAGTTCATCAGGAGCAACCAAAGGAGGGTTTGAGAACAGCCCCTCTACAGGATATCGGGATGCAGCCTAGAGGGCGCAGCACGGCCCCTAGAAAGGAGGAGCACCGGGTGGAGGTAAGGACCCTTCGCCCAGGAAGAGAAGAGCAGGCAGGGGTTCCTACGGCCCTGCCTAGAAGAAGGAGAAGGAGCGGTGGGGCGGACGTCCTGAGTTCAGCTGACGAGGAGCTGCCCGGAACGAGCATGTGCTTGCAACAGCCCTGGTATGGCATTGGGGATGATGATGGGGTGGAGGAGTATGAGTGTTACAGGGTGGCTAGGAGGGGGGGAGAGGGAGTGAGGGGTTAAGGTGGGAAGGGGATGTGGAAAGGTATGGAGGTCGGCAGCTGAGCAGCGGGGGGAATATTTGGTTAGGTGTGACTTCTGATGTGTTTTCTTCCTTCGGCAGGAGCCCATTGAGGATGGAGACGAGGAGCGTTGGAGGTGAGGCAAGGCTGCAGTCGGGTGAGGGCAGGGCAGAGCGAGGTGAGCAGGGTAGGGAGTTGTCAGCTGCATGGCAGAGGGGAGACACAAGGTCAGGGGTAAGTGGGGAGGCAGTGAGGGTGCAAGGGGTGATGAGAGATGCGGGCATGCAGGCTGCAGGGGCTTTTGGTGGGGAGAGAAAGGTGTCGGCAGTGCAGGTCCAGACTGACGGGGCGATGGAGCCCGGGGCAACTGAGGTGCAGGCAACGAAAGATAAGGAGACAGAGGGTAAAGGGAAAGATAAGAAGCTGCCATATATGGGCATCACTAAACCATTGGGAGCACACATGATGGCATCTACAAAGGATAAGATTTGGGCCGGTGAATTTGTGGACGTTTTCAATCTGTTACACAGGGAGGTCAGAGTCAAAGAGGGTTTGAAGGAAGAGGAGAGGGAGTTAGCATTGCGTCCAAAAGTTCTGGTGACAATAGAGAATTGGACATCAGCGTTTATCATATGCGCCAGTGTTTACTGCGAGAAATTTCCAGAGAGGTGTGTAGCACTGAGGAAGTATATGGATGTCATTAGGAAGGCTTTCACTAGCTTTGCAGGTTTTGCATGGGCGAGATATGACGAGGAATTTAGGGCAAGATTAGCAGAGGATAGTCAGGCGGTTTGGGAGGAGATAGATATGGACCTCTGGCTGCAATGGATGGCGCCCACAAGGCCTGCGCCGACGGTGCACACGGCGAGTGGCTTACCCGTGCCTTACCGGCCTTTTCTTGGTAGCCCCGCTCCCGAGGGGGTGGGGGAAGGAGGCAGGGCTCAGCAGCCAGCAATGTGTTGGGGTTTCAATAAGGATGGCTGCAGGCGGACAGCGTGCAGGTTCAGACATGAGTGCACCAGATGTGCAGGTCGGCACCCGGTTACACAATGCTTCCAGCAAGGGGGCCGAGGGCGGAGGTGAGGAGCGGGATGAGGAATTGTGGGAAAAGGCTTCTACTCCAGTTAAGGTCGAAGTTCTGGAGTGGTGGCTCAGTTTTTATCCAGACAGGGAGGTGGTGAAGATCCTGGGGGATGGGTTTAGGGAAGGTTTCAGTCTAGGGTACCAAGGTCCGAGGGTGCGCAGATGGGCGGAAAATCTGAAATCAGCCAAGTTAAAGGGGGATGTGGTTAAGGAGAAGTTGCGCAAGGAAGTGGCAGCCGGGCAGGTGGTTGGTCCATTTGTGGATTTACAGGGCAATTTGGTGATATCCCTGTTGGGGGTGGTGCCTAAGAAGGTGCCAGGAGAATTCAGACTGATAGATCATTTATCGTGGCCGGAGGGCTTGTCAGTCAACGATTTCATTGCCCCCGGAAGATTATGGGGTGTCATATGCGAGCGTGGACCAGGCAGTGGAATTGATAAGGAAGGTGGGTCGCAGAGCATTTTTGGCCAAGTGTGATATCAAGGCAGCATTCAGGTTGCTGCCGGTGCACCCAGAGGATTTTTGGTTGCTGGGGATGCAATTTGAAGATGGCATCAATGTGGACAAGGTGCTACCGATGGGATGTGCGATTTCTTGCGCTTTGTTTGAACGTTTTAGTTCATTCTTGCAGTGGGTTTTTACTTATAGTTAGGTGCGGAAGGGGTTTTGCACTACCTGGACGATTTTTTGTTTATCAGCGGGGCGGAGAATGAATCTGAGTGCAGGAACATGCTAAAGACTTTTCAGGCATTGATGCAGAAGTTGGGGGTGCCTTTGGCCGAGGATAAAACACAGTGGGAGGATGTTCATTTCTCGGATTTGGGGGATGGATATTTGGATTAGGAGGTCAAAAACGGACCAGAAGGGGAAGGGCTGTTGGGTGCCGCTGGGGTGGGGAAGTAAGGAGCTGTGCCCGGTGAGGGCGGGTCTGGCATGGAAGGAATTATCGGCATGAGGGTCAGGGATGGTTTTTCGCCATGCAGAGGGGTCAGGGGTGTCGGCAGCGCAGGTGCTGGGGGTTCTGAGGAAAGCATTGATGGTAATGGGGGAAAAGCCTGAGGATTTTGGTACGTATTAATTTAGGATGGGTGCGGCATCTGAGGGTAACCGCTTGGGGTTGTCAGAGGATAAGGTCAACAGTTTGGGCCGCTGGAGGTCTGGGAAGTATAAGGGATATATCAGGGAGCTGGGGAAAGGGGTCGGGTTGAAAAGGGGCAGCGGGTCGGGTGGGGGGGTTCTTCGGGGGGCAGAGGTTCGTAAGTGACACTGTCATTTCTTTTTCAGAGACGGCGAGGAGGCCAGGGCAGATTCGGCAGATATGGATTGTCGGGCATTCGATTGTGAAGTGGGCGGACAGAGAGGCAGAAAAGAGGATTTTTGGCATGCAATTAGGCTGCAGTTATGAAATAGGGATTGTGAGGTGGTCGGGTTTTGGGGGGCTGCGCTGGAATCAACTGCTGCCCATGCTGGCGGAGATGAAGGAGCGTTTTGGGGCCCCGGACGGGTTGATCATACATGCTGGGGAGAATTATCTGGTGCGGGATACGGGAGTAGCTTTGTTGAAGAAAATGAAGAGGGACCTGGCATGGCTTAGGGAAATATGGCCTTTGGTAAGTTTGGTATGGACTAAGTTGTTACCGAGGAGAGTGTGGAGGGGTGCAGTAAGTGAAGGTTTACGGAAATAGCTACTATCTGCTGGATTTGACGTTGCTAGTGGAGAGCATGGTGAAGGGTTGGAAGTGTTAAGCAACTCAGTGGTGGGGCAGAAAAAAACACCTCAGGGGAGGGTTTTTTCTGGTGCCGGGGGCATGGCCCCTTTGGATGAGGGGGGAGGCAAGCAATGGGGGGAAGAGCGCGGTTAAGGATGGGGGTGGGGCTGTTTGCACGAATGGGCTACCCCGGGGGTGCAGAGAGGGGAGCAGGTCTGGAAGATGGAGGGGCATGGCCCTGGGGAGAGGATGGCAGAAAGCGGGGATGAAGGCTGGAGAAGATGGTAAGGGGATGGTAAGGACCTGGAGATTGGTAGGGAGGAAGTTGGGGTTATTCATTTAATTGTTGGGGGCTTAAATAGTTAATTATTTATTTAATGTTTGACAAACTGTTAAAGCGGTTAATTTTAGTCTGTAAGGCCAGGGGCCAGGTTAGCGTTTATGTTGTGAGCTTTGGCCTGTCACATTAAAGCGACCTTTTCCACTCTTAAGCGAGTCTGGGTTTTTGTGCAGTAAGCCCAAAAGAAGTGTTGCATGTTTGCGCACCCAACGATGACAATCAGATTTGAGGCAGATTGGCGGAGTGGGTAGGCGTTTGCCCTAATCCACTTTTAAATGTCTCCAATGTCCCTGTCCCTACCCGATAGTCTGAAGAGTCTCCTCGTCAGTGGCTATATAGATTCTCCTCTCAATGGAGCCAAGATATAATATGCCATAGGAAGCCGTTCCCAGTCCATGCGCAACATGGCTGCGTGCAGTGCACAACACAGCACGTGCGCTGGACTTCGGGTGACCCGGTAGCTGTGCCAGCGCCTCCCTGCATGGCTTCATAGCACAGAATCATTAAACACCTCTTTAGTTGCATCGCAACGAAGCCTGCGGGGTGGCAGCTCTCCAAGGGCCACTCTCTTCATGACGAGGCCTCGTGCAAAGCGTGTGGAGAGGGACGAACCTTTCCCCGGGGAGCAGGTCCGTCCATCTCGGCTCGTCCGCTCTCCCACAGAAATCCCGCTCGTGCAGACAGGCAACAAAACCAAGGCGGCAAAAGGGCGAGCAGAGTGAGGTGCGCTGTGAGGAGAGCACCCGTGGACTCTGGCTTACTTGCACAGTCGCCCGCCCATGTTTATAAAAGTCTACATGTACACACGTGTATTGATGTTTAGTTTGTCATTGGTGCAACAAAGGAGTCCACCCGGCCACAGAGCACAGGGGTGCGCTGCGCCCTGGTACACATTAAACAGAATCTGGGGAAGTGGGTTTGCACCATTTCTGCCGTGTCCCCAATAAGCAGGGGGAACCCTCATGGTGTTGGAGGTGAAAGACCCCGCACACTTTGGAATACCTCAACCCAACCCTGTTACATGCGCCTTGGGCCCGGTCATTACCCGTTGCATAATCGCAGCCAAGCCACATTACACAAGTAGCTAAAGTGCTCTTTTTCTTTCCCGGTGCAAAGTGCCTCTCAAGATGTATGGATGTGTGGAGGGTTTTGAAGAAATCATGACTGGCATTGTTTGTCAGCCTACCACACCACACAGAAGAGGGTACACGATATGCCAATCATATCGTGGGACTGACATATAGGGCAATAGGGCCATGCCCGAACCAAAAACGCAAAGTGCTAGTGTGAGCCCGTTTTTTTTTTTTAAATCAAAGTGGGTCACTTTATTGGCAAGTGTGGCCCAGTTTCTTTTAATCAAATTTGGTCAATTTATTTAATCAAATTGGGTCACTTTATTGTCCAGTGTGGGCCAGTATGATGAGTTAATTCACTCTGCGGCTAGTAGTTTTGACAAGTGTTGCTGAATAAATATCATTTAAATTGCACAATTTGCAACGCATTTTATCAAAGGACTCCCTCTTGGGTTCTACTCAGTCTGTCACAAAATGAATGGTTTGCCATTTGCACTAACTGTTCGCCTCATTTTCATCGGTGCCCGAGACAATAGCATGTCCCAGTCCGACCCTGATCAGGCTTATTCTCACCCCAAAATAAGCAATCCAGCCCAAACTCGTAGGCCACATCCCTTCTGCGCGAGGCCACGCATCACCAGACACACTGACTGCCCGATTCAGGGATTTTTTGCACGGTTCAAAGTGACTTTGCACTGCTGAAAAGTGAAAAGTGAATTTGCACTGCGACACAAACCCTGATTCATAGAACTGTGCAAAGTGTATTTGTGCAGAGCAAAGTCAGTGCAAAGTCATTTTGGACTGCAAAAATGACCACTTGCACTGACTTTGCACAGAAAATATACACGTTGCACAGTTCCATGAATCAGGGTTGGTGTCGGCAGTGCAAAGTCACTTTTCAGCAGTGCAAAGTCAATTTGACCCATATATGGCTTCATTGGACGTCATCAGTGACGTGTACCCTGGGGGTCTCTCGGCCCAGTAAACTAACGTTGCAACATAGTTGCTGCTCAGAAATCATACATGATCAGTTTGCGCTATTTGCAGGTAGGGTGCATAGAACACTGTTACACACTCATGTTTACGCAGCACAACTTGCCAGCAAGCTCTGTTCCTCGATTCCACGCACAGGAATAGTGGTTCAACAAAAATGGATTGTGCTCTTTTTTTTCTACCAGCACAAATATGAGTTAATGTACTGTTTGGTGACGGTGCACCATACATACACATCAGTCGGGTGCCAAGACACATTGGAAGGAGCTCATGCTCCAGCTGGGCACTGACGCCCTGGCACATAGGCCTATGCACACGATTGCATGTCGGTGCAATCACTTAGCTCACCAATATAGGCACCGCCACATTCCGGCCATGGCACAGCCTGCACTTCGAGCCTCTTGCTGGGCTTGGTAGGTTGCTATGCTAGGGCAGTAATTTCAATGGAGGCCGCCAGTAAAACGAGTGCAGGTGGGAAAAGCAAATTATTTAAACCTGACAGCACTTTCAGTGGGGTCAGTATGGGTAAAGGCAAATAGGGACTTAGTGCAGGTGAAAACAGCAGATTAAATATAATGCCTTGGGTTCATGAAGCCGTGCACTCCGATTTACATGGTACAATTTACAACGATACTAAAATATCGCCCAAGTTAGGTAATAGCTCTATGACAAAACCCCCAACAGCTTGCCACACAGCATGCAACATTAGCGCATGTGTCAAAACTCCCAACCACTTACACCTAGCCAACAGTCTGCTATGCAGAACAACTGGACAAGGTTACACAAGTTAAGAAAAACCAACTAAGAAAGGAAAGGAGGATATGAAATGTAAGGGCTAAACATCAGAATGATGCTGGGCAAGTCTACAGGGTGAATCGAGATCACCAGTCCTCCCATTCATTTCTCCATCTATTGCATTCTGGGACTTGTAGTCTCGGGCCACTTCAATTAACTAAACTGAAGGAAAGTACAGGCAAAGCCAAGGACCGGAACAGTGTACCTCCTTGCAAGGAGTCATCTGCTAACTTTGTGAATGTGTGTCACAATCAGTGCTTCCCCACCTTGAAGTGGTGAGATCTTGGGCAACCCACTCCATCTCGCTATCTGCCACACACTGGACTTACCTGTCCAGGGCTATGGCGGTCATGGAGTAGATGCTGGCGAAGACGGCGGAGATGGGAAAGAAGTTGTGGAACTTGCAGTAGAAGAGTCCGTAGTACCACTCGTTGTGGACGCCGTAGGTGAAGTTGATCACAGTGTTGAAGGCGGCCATGGAGGCTTCTGCAAAGGCCAGGTTGACCAGGAAGTAGTTGGTGACCGTCCGCATCCTCTTGTGTGCCAAAATGATCCACATGACGATAATGTTGCCCACCACCGAGACCACGACGATGATAGAGTAGGCCACTGCCCAGAGGGCGATCTGCCAGCCGGGCTGCACGAACGGGTTGTGCATTTCGTCGGAAGTATTGCCGGGGCCGGCTGTCACGTTGGTCAAATTCTCCTCGGAGAAGATAATGTTCTCCATCGGCGGAAGTCGCCTGGCCGGCAGCCTGGGCAGTGCACGGGGGCTGGGGGCGGTGGTGGCACCTGTCAGGGCAGAGTAGACTCCCGCAGGCGCGTCAGACGTGCACCTCTCTGCGCGCTCCCCCACTTATTGCAGGCGCACTGCTGGTGCCGTAGCAGGCGGGCTGGTGGTCCATTTATCCAAGGGGGCTGGAATCTGCCACCCCCACCCTCCCCGCAAATGACAGAGCACGGAGCTATCCGGTGAACGGGGTGGAGGAAGGCGTCTTCCGCGGGGCACCTGCTGCTGCAGCCGCCGTGCACTCGGAGCCCCTCCACCGGAGAAAGTCCGATGCGAGCCAGACAGCCGCAGCCTGGCCGAGGAAATCCCTGCTGTCAGAGAGGTGGGGTCCCGCCGCCGGGGCAGAGGTCTTGCGGGCCGAGGGTGGGCTCAAGAGCCTGCTACGGGCTACGGCAGACAGTGGAGCGGTCCTGCGAGCACGGAGGTGTCCTGCGCAAAGTGAAGGAGTCCCGTATCGCACTGGTGGGCAACTGGGTGGCGGTGTTTAGACCAGAGCTGGGAGGGGGGGGGGGCGTGCAAAGCAGGAGCGGCTTTGGGAGTGGACGGGGTGAGTGCAAGCGGAGTGCAAGAGGACGACTGATAGGGACGCCAAGGGGACCAGTTTATGAGCGTTCACACTCTCTGGCTGTCACGCCGGGTACCTCAGGGCGAGCCTCAGAACTCCGGACACCTCGATGGAGACCCCAGCAGGAGCCGCCGAGCCTGGCAGTGCCCTGGTGGCAACCCAGGGGGATATCACAGCAGGAGACTCGGAGCTATGGGACTCGACAAGTGGGCAACGCCAGCAGATGCCACAGCAGGATCCCCGGGCTTTGGCAATTTGGCGAGCAACTCAAAGGGGGGTCCTGAGCCCTCTGGCTCTTGTGGGCAGCTCCAGCCAAGCGTACAGGACAGGAAGAGCAGAGCGCGGGCAGTGCCCTGGTTCGCAGCTTCAGAAGGGGGGTTGAATAGGCGCAGCGGCTGGAGATGTGTGCTGTTTGGGTGCTCCAAGGGGCAGCACGGCTCTGGTAGTGTAGTGCTAGCAGCTATAGTGCAGATCACAAGAGCAGAGCTTTGCCAGATCACCGGTGGGCAACTCCAGCGGGGGAGGGGGCAAGGGGGGGCGTGAACCAGAGCAGAGTCAGTGGCTGAATGTGTGCTGCTGCCACTCCTGCTCCAATGGAGGGCAGGAGCAGCTGGGCTCTGGCAGCGCAGCTGGTACAATGCCCTGGGGAGGTGAGAGCAAGAGCAGCGGAGCTCTGGCAGCGCAACTGGTAGAATGCCCCGGGAAGAACCGAGCGGAGCAGCAGGGCTCTGGTAGCGAAACTGGTAGAATGCCCAGGGGAGATCTAACCGGACCAGCTGGGCTCTGGCAGTGCAACTGGCAGAATGCCCAGGGGAGAACCGAGTGGCACAGCAGGGCTCTGGTAGCGCAACTGGTACAATGCCCAGGGGAGTTGAGAGCAGGAGCAGTGGAGCTCTGGCAACGCAACTGGTAGAATGCCCAGGGGAGATCCGAGCGGAGAATCGAGTCTCTGGCAGCGCAACTGGTAGAATGCCCAGGGGAGATCCGAGCGGAGCATCGAGTCTCTGGCAGTGCAATTGGTAGAATGCCCTGAGGAGATCTGAGCAGAGCAGCAGGGCTCTGGCAGCGCAACTGGTAGAATGCCCTGAGGAGATCTAACCGGACTAGCTGGGCTCTGGCACCACAACTGGTAGAATGCCCAGGGGAGGCGAGAGCAGGAGCAGCGGGAATCTGGCAGCACATCTGGTAGAATGCCATGGGGAGATCCGAGCGGAGCAGCGGGGCTCTGGAAGCAAATCTGGTAGAATGCCCAGGGAGATCCGAGCAGGAGCAGCAGGGCTCTGGCAGTGCAACTGGTAGAATGCCCAGGGAGATCCGAGGAGGAGCAGCAGGGCTCTGGCAGCACATCTGGTAGAATGCCATGGGGAGATCCGAGCGGAGCAGCGGGGCTCTGGAAGCAAAACTGGTAGAATGCCCAGGGAGATCCGAGCAGGAGCAGCAGGGCTCTGGCAGTGCAACTGGTAGAATGCCCAGGGAGATCCGAGGAGGAGCAGCAGGGCTCTGGCAGCGCATCTGGTAGAATGCCATGGGGAGATCCGAGCGGAGCAGCGGGGCTCTGGCAGCGAAACTGGTAGAATGCCCAGGGAGATCAGCGAACGAACAGCAGGACTCTGGCAGCGCAACTGGTAGAATGCCCAGGGGAGGTTAGAGCTGGAGCAGTGGAGCTCTGGCAACGCAACTGGTAGAATGCCAAGGGGAGTTCAGAGCGGAGCAGCAGGGCTCTGGCAGCGCAACTGGTAGAATGCCCAGGGGAGATCCAAGCGGAGCAGCAGGGCTCTGGCAGTGCAACTGGTAGAATGCCCAGGGGAGGTCGGAGCAGGGGCACCGGAAATCTGGCAGCCCAACTGGTAGAATGGCTAGGGGAGATCGGAGCGGAGCAGCAGGGCTCTGGCAGCGCAACTGGTAGAATGCCCAGGGGAGATCAGAGCACGAACAGCAGGACTCTGGCAGCACAACTGGTAGAATGCCCAGGGGAGGTCGGAGCAGGAGCAGCAGGGCTCTGGCAGCGCAACTGGTAGAATGCCCAGGGGAGATCCGAGCAGGAGCAGCAGGGCTCTGGCAGCGCAACTGGTAGAATGCCCAGGGGCGATCCGAGCAGAGCAGCAAGGCTCTGGCAGCGCAACTGGTAGAATGCCCAGGGGAGATCGGAGCAGGAGCAGCAGGGCTCTGGCATTGAAACTGGTAGAATGCCCAGGGGAGATCCGAGCAGAGAAGCAGGGCTCTGGCAGAGCAACTGGTAGAATGCCCGGGGGAGGTCAGATGAGGAGCAGCAGGGCTCTGGCAGCGCAACTGGTAGAATGCCCTGGGGAGATCCAAGCAGAGCAGCAGGGATCTGACATTGAAACTTGTAGAATGCCCTGGGGAGATCCGAGTGGAGCAGCAGGGCCCTGGCAGCGCAACTGGTAGAATGCCCAGGGCCGATCCGAGCAGGAGCAGCAGGGCTCTGGCAGTGCAACTGGTAGAATGCCCTGGGGAGATCCGAGCAGGAGCAGCAGGGCTCTGGCAGCGCAACTGGTAGAATGCCCAGGGGAGATCAGAGCACGAACAGCAGGACTCTGGCAGCACAACTGCTAGAATGCCCAGGGGAGGTCCGAGCAGGAGCAGCAGGGCTCTGGCAGCGCAACTGGTAGAATGCCCAGGGGAGGTCCGAGCAGGAGCAGCAGGGCTCTGGCAGCGCAACTGGTACAATGCCCAGGGGAGATCAGAGCACGAACAGCAGGTCTCTGGCAGCACAACTGGTAGAATGCCCAGGGGAGGTCTGAGCAGGAGCAGCAGGGCTCTGGCAGCGCAACTGGTATAATGCCCAGGGGAGATCCGAGCAGGAGCAGCAGGGCTCTGGCAGCGCAACTGGTAGAATGCCCAGGGGGGATCCGAGCAGAGCAGCAAGGCTCTGGCAGCGCAACTGGTAGAATGCCCAGGGGAGGTCGGAGCAGGAGCAGCAGGGCTCTGGCATTGAAACTGGTAGAATGCCCAGGGGAGATCTGAGCAGAGCAGCAGGGCTCTGGAAGCGCAACTGGTAGAATGCCCGGGGGAGGTCGGATGAGGAGCAGCAGGGCTCTGGCAGCGCAACTGGTAGAATGCCCTGGGGAGATCCAAGCGGTGCAGCAGGGCTCTGACATTGAAACTTGTAGAATGCCCAGGGGAGATCCGAGTGGAGCAGCAGGGCCCTGGCAGCGCAACTGGTAGAATGCCCTGGGGAGATCCGAGTGGAGCAGCAGGGCTCTGGAAGCGCAACTGGTAGAATGCCCAGGGGCGATCCGAGCAGGAGCAGCAGGGCTCTGGCAGTGCAATTGGTAGAATGCCCTGGGGAGATCCGAGTGGAGCAGCAGGGCTCTGGCAGCGCAACTGGTAGAATGCCCAGGGGCGATCCGAGCAGCAGGGCTCTGGCAGTGCAACTGGTAGAATGCCCTAGGGAGATCCGAGCAGGAGCAGCAGGGCTCTGGCAGTGCAACTGGTAGAATGCCCTGGGGAGATCCGAGAAGAGCAGCAGGGCTCTGGCAGCGCAAGTGGTAGAATGCCCTGGGGAGATCGGAGCGGAGCAGCAGGGCTCCAGTAGTGCAACTGGTAGAATGGCCAGGGGAGATCCGAGCGGAGCAGCAGGGCTCTGGCATTGAAACTGGTAGAATGCCCAGGGGAGATCCAAGCGAAGCAGCAGGGCTCCGGCATTGAAACTGGTAGAATGCCCAAGGGAGATCTGAGCAGGAGCAGAAGGGCTCTGGCAGCGCAACTGGTAGAATGCCCTGGGGAGATCCAAGCAAAGCAGCGGGGCTCTGGCATTGAAACTGGTAGAATGCCCAAGGGAGATCCGAGCAGGAGCAGAAGGGCTCTGGCAGCGCAACTGGTAGAATGCCCTGGGGAGATCGGAGAGGAGCACCAGGGCTCCAGTAGTGCAATTGGTAGAATGCTGGAGGAGAGGTCAGAGCAGGGGAAGCAGGGCTGGTGGCAGATCACCGGGAGATGGAGCAACATGGCCCCTGCAGTGAAAATGGTGGCACTCAAAGGGGACACGAAGAATCAGCTGTAGTGCACTGGTGGCTGCCCCAACAAAGCTCAGAACAGGAGGGAACAGGCAGGTCTTCAGTGTTGGTTGGCAGTTCTAAGGGATATCAAAGCATTAACATCAGGGCCCCTATTCATGGAATTATTTGCATGTAAAATAGGTGAGTTGCGGGCCAAACTGCACGCAAATATGCGTTTGTCGTTTCAAGGAACCGACTGTGAAAAACTTTCTTGGGGCTTGCGCAGAGTTTGCGCAGGCCCAGAAAGTCTGGGCGAGCTGTTGAGCACCCTGTGCAAGACACCACACAGAGTGTGGGAATGGCTTGCGCAGAGGGTCAGGGAGGGGGTGGAACTCAGAAAATGGGGAAGAACATGTGAAAAAGTGGGCATTATGAGGGACGGTCCACAGGCAGTTCCTGGTATGCACACATTTGCACCAAACGACACATATTCATGGAAACACCCACGCAGCCTCTCGGCATAGGAATGGCCCTGCAAATCCCTCGATCAATATGCCACCCTAAAGCAGGCATAAGTACACTTGCGCAGAGGATTTGCAGCGCAGAGGTGGGTTTGCGTGTCAGATTTAGGGGTGTGTGCACACAACCAGGGTTCCGATCTAACTTAGGGGTGCGCATAAGCAATTTAGCAGGGTGCAGGAATGGTTTACGGGGATTCGCACGCAGATTTTCTGAGTTTAGACTGAGTTATGATTTTTCATATGCATGTTGTCAGGGTGCTGGCAACAGTTATGGGGGACCCTGCGCAGGTTCCCCACGACGTGTCACGGTTTATAACACAGCACACACCAGCTAAGGAACTTCTTCCCCTACAATGGATGTGGCGCACGATAAAACGTATTTTAATTTTAATATACTACCAGTTCTTTTCAGTAGGCCTCCAACCCGTCTCTCAGCCAACCTCCACAAACATCCCATGTCACAATGGACTAGGAAGCAGGCCGGTGTGTATCAATAAGAGATTTGTTAATTTATTATTTAATGAGAAAGGAAAATAACAAACAGCAGCCACCAAAATTGTGGCGACACAAATGCAATATCCTATCTAGAGCGACCAAGTGGAAAAGGGCTGTTACACTCACTTTTGTTATAATGACAAACAGGACAATACAATCAGGTTGAAATGGACTGTTACACTCGCTTTTGTTTTAATGACAAAACAGGAAAATACCATGAGGTTGAAAGTGATAGCGCCAGGGTTTTAGCACTCCCCCTTCAACACTCACCCCCAAACTTCAATTCAACTTGATTCCTTTGAATGGAAGGCAGTGGCAAGGAGTAGGAATAGCGAAAGAAAATCGGATTTGGGGTAAAGCCCACCACCCCCAGATGGGAAGCCAGCAAAGAAAGTGAAAACCTGTTTTTGGAGCAAAATGGCAGAATGGGATTTTGATTATTACTCACAACTGCTGGGGGACAGAATGAAAGGACATTCGTATTGCTTACCGTTTAGGAGATAGGGAACGTTTAGAGAATACTGATCAGCACACCAGGGCAACAAAAGAAATTAAGTGGGAACATCGGTTTTGGGAGAAATGAAATGCAAATGGGAAAAATACAGTGGTAAATGAACATTCGTTTACACTGGGTTTACTATGACAGGCAGCTCAGTGAAGGGGTTTAACTTACAATTGGGAAAACGGTTTTCAATAATAAGGACAAAGCACATAACAGGTAGACCTCTAGGCAAAGGGATTGCTCTCAATGGAACAACTGTTTGGGTTTTAATAGGACAGATGCACATGGGAATTTGTTTAGTAATGCACACAATACACGGACAAAATCTGTTTTCAGTTACAAGGAGACTGATTGTATTGAGGCAGAGCTTTTAATGACTATGATGACTAAATAAAAACACAAGGGACAAGAGGGTTGATTTCGAATTCCAACACTCTTGAACCGTGAATTTCAAATAGGGGAACTAATTGATTTACTTAAGGAAAAAATGCTAAGGATTTATACAGACAACTGACAGGTTCGCCAAAGGAGATGTTCTAACATACACAGGCTACTAATTGATTCTTCTATGAGAAGGTGACTGAATTACAATGAAAATTTGGGGTTTTCAATGTGGTTTTCAATGGGGGAAATATTGGATGCAATGCTACAAAAAGGAAGGGATTATGCAATTTAGGGCTGGGGTTATTTGCTACTTACAAAGTAAGCCTTGGTTTGAGATTTCTGGAAAGCCAGCTGGATCTCAGGACACTCTGGACAGCTAGGGCAAGGGGTCTGGTCACTGCACTCTCCAAGATGGTACGGTTCCACAACCTTCACTCCGTCCTCCTTCTCCTGTCTACCTGTTTTTGTCTGTCTTTCCTCTGACCTAGTACAGTCCCCCTTAGCACAAATGACATCACTACTTTACAATGTAGGGGGAGTACCCTGTAATTATCTCTACCTCTCGGATAGGACAGTTTACCATTCCTCACTCAGCCCCCTGGCATGATTGGTTTAAGGGAAGAGAACACCATCTGTCTATTTGCATGTATTACAATTCTTTGTTATCTTTTACCACTTTTTGGCAAAAACTAGTTATGTCTCCTAACTTCATAATTTTACTAGCCCCTGCCATATGAACTAGATATGGGGTTTTAGTTGGTCATAAGGAATAGGGTAAGCCAATCGCCAACTCTGTACGATGTATAACAGCTATAACTCTGTAAATGATCAAGCATGTTCCTAATTTCACTTTCCACCAACTGTCATATTTGTCCCATTTTCAGATCAGCCAGAAAGTAGTGTTAACTGGACATTTCAGTCCCCAGAATCCTAGGAAAATGCAATTAATACCTTTAAAACCACCTGGAAATTACATGAAACAATATCACAAAACAAAATTAATTCTTATTCTGAGTGCTGAGAAAAATGCCTAAAATGAAATCAGTCTTTTAATGTCAATTGGCAGGATCTTGTGCCACCTGTGGGAGGAGAGCTTCACCCCCCACAGCCATCTGTCCCCCTGGGTCAGCTTGTGACCAGAGGGTTTTTATTAGTCCCTTTGAACTTTTCAGCTTTCCCTTTGGAGTGGGTGCAGGAAGGGCTCACACTTCCTGGTCAAGTCTTAGCCACACTTTGCCTCCTTTGAAATCTCTGGGCTGCTTCCTTCATGTCTGGCAGAGCAGGGAATTACGACGTCCTCATCAGCATCACATTTTACTGTGGGATGGTTCACCGGTAGGTGCGACTTCCAGTTGGAAGCAAGGCTTTTAATTGTGAGGTTTCTGCCTTCAGCCAGAAAATGTTTTTTCCGGTAGCAAGTGTCTTTTCAAGGTGACTGGAGTCTTGTGACGGAAACATTATATACATTGCTTTGGTCAACCGCCGAAGCATATTTCCATGACATTTCCTGTGCGAGCAGTGCTATCTTTTCACTGTGGCTTTTTAAAGCCAGGTTTTCTTTTCACATGTCTGCAAGTCGTTTTTGCATCTAATGTTTAAAATCCTGTCTTGCAGGTCACAGGATTCTTTGATTTCTGCTTTTTGAGCAAGTTTGCATTTGCTGTTTGTCCATTGATAATGAGGGGTAGGCCCACTTCCACATGGTTCCTTATTTTGATGTGAACAAAAGAAAAAGCCACATTTGCAGTGTTAAAAGGGCTGCTGTTCAAGTGAAAGGGAAAGCAAAAGCTCTTTCTGATTCTAGTGTTGAAATTCTTGCCCCTCATGTGGATTAAAAGTAAATCAAGGCCATTTTTGGATGCAGTGTATGACTTTTTGTCATTCAGTTGAAATAAAACAAAGCAGGGCTGTTTTGGGTGCAGTGTTTAACTTCTTGTCATTTAGGTGAAATAAAACAAAGCAGTACCGTTTTTGGGTTTCAGTGTTCAAAGTGTTAAAATGCAGCTTTTCAGGTGAAAGGGATTTCTGTTTAGGGCCTTTAAATGTACCCCAGAGATGCAAGCCTGCTTGCGGGGGACCCCACACACTGTTTGAAGGGTGTGTTCATTCACGCCCAGGGGATCGCACAAAGGTAGCTGTTCTGACCGTTTATGCTTGTGGGCATGTCGGGGGTGTTCCGGGTGTGACTTTCAAAAATGGTTACTTTGCGCAATAAATTCCATCAATGCGTGGGGCGTGCATTTTTTATTCTGCGTGCAGACCCGCTCTGTGTCCTTCTCGGCGCGTGGCCCTTGCAGGATTTCTGTGCACATTTCCATGAATCGCCCACCTGGTATCTGTCGTGCGCTAGTGGCAGCTCCACTGGCGATTAGGGTGTAAGCAGCAGGGTTATTGCAGTGCTCTGGCCGGTGCAAGAGAATAGCAGTGCTGGGAGAGGCCCAGCCGTGCCATGGTGGCAGCACCCAATGAGATCAGGCAGCCGAGAATTAGATATGCCCCTAGCTCAGACTGAGTAGCAAGCCTATTCTGGTGGAAACTATGGGGCTTGGGGGAGAGGCAGCAGAGCGTTGCCAGTTCAAGGGTGGCAGCTCCTGGGGCAGCTGTCTATCGGGGTGGCAGTGTATTGGTGGCAGGCAGGTTCGGACTAGGGCATAAAATTGTCTCGGGCACCAAATGTAAAAGTGGCCCACAGTTGCCTTTCGTGGCAGGCTTTTTGAGCAGTACCCAAGGGGGAGATTTTTGATAAAATGTGATGCAAATTGTGAAATTTTAACAGAAACACTGGTTAAAACTACTAACCGCATGGTGAAATAACTCATCAAACAGGCCCACATAGGTGAAAAAAGTGGCCCATGTTGACCAAACAAACGCGCCACGCAAGCATTTTGCGTTTTTGGTTCGGGCATTTCCAGAGCAATAGGTCTCTGCCGGTGCCCCCTGGCAGCTCCTGGTCAGATAAGAGCAGCAGGGACCTGAAAATGAACTGGTGGTCTGATAGGCGTGTGTAGTGAAGGGAGGGAGAGTTGGCCAGGAGCTCAGAGCAGGAACAGGTGGACGCTGGCGTAGAGAGTCGGGTAGGTAGGGCTGGGGCAATGTGCTGTTGGGCGCTACAGTGAGGATGGGGGGTAGGCGTGGAACTCTGATAGGGGCTGTGCAGATACACAGCTGGACGCGGAAACCATCACTACCCTGAGGGTGTCAAAGATGCTGTCACGTGTTCGCACTCTGAAGAGTTTGTCTCGGGCAGGGTGGAGTGGGCGGGCATGGCTGCTATTAACATGCCTCCAGGCGCGTCAGAGGGGCGGGCTTGACGTGGGGTCTGCAGGTGGGGCTCCTGGCACTGATTCCTGACAGCCCACCGAGGCTAGCCTCCAGTCTTTCCTATACACCCAGAAGGACGGGAAGCTACAGAACAGAGAACTCAGCCCCCAAACCCCCGACTAACACCTCGAAGCCTACGCCCACCCTAACCCCTCTAATACCACACTTCTACCCGCCCCACGCCGGCTACCCGCAACCACTCTGAACACCTTCTCCATACACCACCCTGCTGGCCTCTCACCTTCCTATTGGCTACCTTCCCGCCCTACTGCCCACTGAACTCCCACCCTGCTGGCCACTCACCTTCCGATTGGCTACCTTCCCGCCCTACTGTCTACTGAACTCCCACCCTGCTGGCCACTCACCTTCCGATTGGCCACCCTCCCACACTTCTGTCCACTGAACTTCCACCCTGCTGGTCACTCACCTTCCTATTGGCCACCTTCCTGCGCTACTGCCCACTGAAGTCCCACCCTGCTGGCCACTCACCTTCCTATTGGCCACCTTCCCGCCCTATTGTCTACTGAACTCCCATCCTGCTGGCCACTCACCTTCCTATTGGCCACCTTCCCGCGCTACTGCCCACTGAACTCCCACCCTGCTGGCCACTCACCTTCCTATTGGCCACCTTCCCGCCCTATTGCACACTGAACTCGCATCCTGCTGGCCACTCACCTTCCTATTGGCTACCTTCCCGCCCTATTGCACACTGAACTCCCACCCTGCTGGCCACTCACCTTCTTAGTGGCCACCTTCCGGCGCTACCGCCCACTGAAGTCCCACCCAGCTGGCCACTAGCCAGCACCCATCCTCATAGCCAGGTCACTTCGGCACATCCTGGCGATTGCTCCCCTCGCGTGGGTCCCGACCCTCAACACAGCAGCATGTTGGACCCACAACACCCTACTCTGCTACCCCAGGCCTCCCAAAGCAATTCAACTAAGTACCCCGGTACAACCAGCTGCTGGGAACGTACGCGGGGCGTCTGACACCAATGAGCAACTTTAACAGGGACCCGGAGGTCCAATGATAGGAATGAGGTTTTGGAATCAATTAGAATGTGACAGGAAAAACAATGACGCTTCCCAGCAGGTGGGCGACCTTATTATGCAGGCTAGCGGGCGTTGCACAACCGTGCCCCAGGGGGCCTGGCTCCCGCTCACAAAGTCTAGTTTCCTTCTGTTCCTACCGTGCACCCATCGCTATGCATTTATAAGTCGAAAGCAAAATTCCAAAGAGTAGGAAGCGAAAGAAAGGGGCCGGAATGAGCTGCTAACTTCAGAATTGAGGTCTCAAATACCAAGATTGGGCAAGAGACGGGCGGCCCCCAACGTGTGAGAGACGCACACACTCAATGGGTGAGACTAAAGTTATCCGTCTCACACGTATGTTTTTTTTTTCCAACATGGAACCACCCAAACTTGCTCTTAGTCAAAAAAAAATCACCTGACCCTGTTTATTCGGTGACTTGCGATTTGTGCTGCTCCCACGCGAGGGGTGCTTTTCAGCACACTAGTGCACAATTATCATTTCAAGATTGCTGGAGGAAAATACTTTAAAAGCAACACGTTGCATATGCCCTTTCGGCGGCCGTATACCACTGCGCACGTTCAGAAAGCTAGCCTCTGCTGTCTGACCTAAAACATGCGCGCAACCAGGTATTCGTCGTGTACCCGTTTTTAGGTGCACAGTTAAAACATTTGTTTCAATTTTAAGCAGCCTCTTAACAACTTGCTTCATTCTTTCCTACGCACACCGAGCTGACCCTAGTTGTGGAATGCTCGGGCGTCTGCCAGGGGCAGCCGGTGTCACGTTGCTGGATTTTCCACGTGGCGAAGAACGCAGAGGTTCACTTTCCCCGTTTGCATTGACTTGGATGTCCAACAGCATCCAATCGTGCGCTGCGCGCTCCTCTGACGACAGCATCGCTTGGGAACGAGTCCGGAGAGCACCAGGGCAGTGCGGAGAGAGTGCACGCACGGCTCTCCCGTGTCAAGAGCAAACTGAAACCGCCAAATGATGCCGTGATATTCCTGGCAGAAGTCACCATGCCCTGATGATATAGGACCCGGCATGTGCGGGCACAGTACTTGTCACTGTTATTCGAAATATCAGCCGATGGGCAATACCCCCTGTTGGGGTGGTCAGGAAAGGTCCCCATGATGTAGAGGTGCACAGGGGGCCTTCATTTAGGTAGCATGTCATGCAGGTGGATGGGAAACAGAATAGTTCCATACTCCAATAATCAGACCAACTCAGGAAGCTGGCAAAGTGTTTTTCTGTTTTAATATCAATTATCTAAAAGAAGGAGCCGTACAGCGTTCTCTCAAAGCATTTAATAAAAAAACATCACTTTTATAGTAAAAAACTTGTCATAGATGATGTCATATTACGTGACTATGTGACAAATAGAAAAACCTACTGGGGTTGCGGTTGGCACAGGGGGAACATCTAAGTGTACTTTCTATAAGGGGTCAGGTTGTGGTTGGGTCTCTACAGTCAGGTGGGCAATGCATGCCCACCCCTAGTGCAAGTCATTCTTCATCAGTTATCAGGAATATGGTACTCCATTGGTCCTCAAACTATAAGGTCCTTCGTTATATGGCCCTCTACAATTGGTTGGCACCATGTGAGCTCAGACCCAGGTGCCAGGGACTAGACTGAACTGTACCCACCCACCCAATTAGCCCATCATCTCTCATCACCCATGCCTTCTGCCATGCAGACTGTCTTTGAACTTGGCCTTGCAATGTATTCTTGTCTCTGGGAATAGAAGGGAGTACGGGCACAAGCTTATCAAAGTTCTGGATTTTGTGCCCAACTCTATTCCTTAGCTCATGTGACAGGAGACCACCGCTTGGCCCTTTTTGCAGCATTTAATTGTCTTGAAATAAACTTGACACTCATGGTGTTCTTTCTTTGCACCGTAATGAGGGATAATTCAACTTCTCACGTTCACTGTTCTTTGAGGATAAATAACCAGTTCTTGGCTGCCTTCAGTCTTGACAACAGGCCAGACAGCCCTTCTCATTTCTTCCATGCTAGTTCTTTGCTGTGTCACAGTCTTCAGCCCTTCTCTTCATGGTCTGAACCTTTGACACCAATGTCCACCTTTTGTATGATAGCACTTCACCTGCAGTCTATTCATTATGTGTAGCCAGCTTCTATGATAACTTAGTCTACTTGGGGTACTGCATCTGTACAATTATTAAACGGCTTGCATTTTCTACAGTGCCTTCCACATGTACAGTCTTCGTTTCGCACATGAAATTTTACTAGTTTCTTTAATTCATCATCAGTTTCTATAAGGTCCATACATTCTCTTTGTCAGCCAGTCTTCTCAGTGTGTGACGCTTGTTTCTTGTGACGTCACCAACACCTCTTTTTCTCTTTTTCATATTCCTTTGGGGATCTCCTCCAAGAGATTGTCATCTCTTCGGGGATACATCTAATAAGGTTTTCTTAGTGGATACCTTTTCTCAAAGACTCAACGCAGAATAGTCACAACTGCTGGTGTCAAACATGGCACTATTTCAGGCTTCCAGCATAAAGGTAGTAGGGGGGTAGGACTTCATGCAGAGGCAGCTGGATGCTCCTCTAAGGAGGGGCTCATGTTGGGTGTGCCATATTTGGGAGTGGGGGTTCGGCAAACTGGGTGTGATGTTGCAATTTCATATACATCCAATGTAGTTAAATGTGAATGGGATATGTTACTTTAGTGTTACTTTTTGTTTAAAGTTAATACATATTAGATTTGCACACGCATAGAAAGGTAAAATGCTAAACCACAAAATGAAATATGAACACAATTCAGACATAATGTGAGTACCCAGAATCCAGCAATGAGGTGTCTCCTAATGTGCATGCGGGAACGGGGGTGGGGGAGCCTGTCCTGAAGAACCCACTGTAATGTAGAGATAATATTTATTAAACATGAATGCACACTGAGGAACATATAAAGGGAATTTATAAATATGCATATAGTGAGCCTTTATGAATTTATTTATTCTCTGCTTCCAGCAGTTTGTGTAGTGCATTTTGAGGTAAATCACTGAGAAAATCCAGTTCTGCAGGATTGAAGGTTAACATAGGAACAATGATTAACAAATCAGATGGACAGCCATTGAACACAACACAATGATTATGGCTTGGTAGTTCCTCAGGAGATATTTGTAATCTCTTTAAGTGCATTGAAGTCTTTCAGAGGGGCCCGACATTTTGTTTTGATCAGCAATAAATATAGGGTGAAGTAACACCTGAGGCTAAAGTGATCGATACCCAGGAGTTTCAATTGTATTCTCAGGTGTTCTGTGCGTGTTGAAATGGTAGTCATTTAGATTTGAATGTTCTGAGATGCCAATAAAAGTTAAGGTGGATGAGATGGCTATCGTCAGTTCAAAGGGAACTTGTTTTTTCTGCTTTCCTCAATGTTGATGAAGTATCCATGCGACTCATGTGCAATTACGATTACGGTTTAAGAGCTCAGACCAGTTGTTACTGGCTGCCGGTTGCTGCAAGAATCACATTTAAATTCCTTCTGCATCATCCATAAGACTGTCTGGGGCCGGGGATCACACTATCTGCAACTTGCTTTCACCAAATACTCTCCTTCCAGATCCCGCCGATCCTCTGGCTCCAACTCTCTGCTGGTCAAGCGCTTCTCTAAGCAAAGAGCAGGCGGCCGTTCCCTTTCCTCATCTGGCTCCTTCCTCTGGATCAGCCTCCCGCTTACGCTCTGTTTTGAGCCGAATCTCCACAAGCTCTGCAAATACCTAAAGATTTTCCTCTTCTCCTCCTCCTTCCCTCTCCCCCTCCCTTGCTAAACCTCACAGTAGTTGTGATTGGTGGCCTGGGCCCTTATGTATCCTTCTTGGTCCTGGCCTTCTTTCCGATTGCCCGCAGCATCCACCTTCTCCCTACACTTGCCTTCGGGCACCACTTGGCCTGTGCTGCCGGACAGGCCTGCACTTATTGTATGGGCTGGTGACCCCTCTTCCTTCCTGTGGTCACTGCCTGGCACTTACCTGTTGCCCCGGCAACCAGCTCTTGCACTTACCTGTTGCCTCGCAATGGTCTCCCTGGCATTTCACCCCTCTGTGGATCGTCTAGCACGCACCCCTTTCCTCTGTCCCTTTTCTTTCTCCACACTTGCACGATCCAAATGTTCACAAGGCCTAGTAGTACTGCTTTTTTGTATTTCGCATTTTCCATTGTCTTGTTGCTTCCCTTGCTCCCTTCCCTTTGCCCTGTGGGTGCCTTGAAACACAATTTACCTGATTTATAAGTGCCTTACAAATGCCCAATAAAATGAAATAAAAAATAATGAAATGACTGCACACAAATGTGTAACTGTGTGATAATTTCATGATCTACCATGGATGAATCCCAAGAAGTGGTGTGCTATTAATATGATCTCAGATGGTAGTTAAGATAACAAGTGGCCAATGAGAATGAAAGAATTGGAGAAAGATGGGATTTCGTTGTAGAGGTTTTGTTCAATCACATGTGGGGAGTGGATTGTAAAAAAATATATGGGAGTGTTTCAACTGTTGCAAAAAAATATATAATGTGTCAATTTATGTGGTTCAGTGACAATTGGGTTAGTTTGACTCTAAGGCATCATCTAGCTCCTCCCCGGATGATTGTACAATAAAGTTTCTTTACATACAAACGTGCACTAGCTTCGTAAGTGGCGGGCCTGCTTGGGTTAAGGTGATTAAAGACCCAGCTGCACACCCTTATACCTGTTGAGACCCGTTGATTTTTTTCCCCATCCTAGATATCTCTAAAGAGAAACTGAGTGGAACTCTCTGGTCTCTGCACAGTATGACGGTAGACAGAAAGCACACTGCTCAGGTGAAAGGTTTTGGCCTAGCCGAGCTCACAGTGACATATGGCAACGTGTTCATGTTCATCTATGCTTCCATATGATTCAAATGCATGCCTTTCATTGTGAAGTGGTTCGGGAATGTGCGTGTCGGAGGAAGAGTTTGTCATCTAGGTTCAAATTCCACCTCAGCTAATGCCTTTTTGTACTGGCCTTGTGTTTTTTTATGATATTGTATTTTGTAGATTTGTTTACCCATTGATAAATTACGGAAAATTATACTATGGCCATTATGGGCTCAATACGTATCAACGCTTAGAGCAGGATCTCATTTTAATTCCCTCTCCACATAGAGGCTTGCCTGGCATGTGACGTAGTATAAGGGCAGACATTCTGTTTACATAACTTTGCATTTTGTGTGTGTCTGCTCGGGAATCCTAAAATGGATGCCCTTGAATAGAGACAGTGAATTCAAGTTCTTCACCTGATGTTTGTACAGTAAGCACACACTGTAGTGTTATGAACTAAAATAAATAAGTGGTGTCATGGATTAAACTTTAACAAAACTGTATATGCATAATGCAGGATCACCTAAACAGGGACAAGAAAGCCCTAATGTTAGGCTATTTTCTGATACTTTAATATGTCCCATCCCAAGAGTGTTGCTGCCTGATAACACAGAGCATTTTTATTTATTTGAATAACGGGGATGTCAATTTCGAGGAGATATTACTTACAGTAACACATTTATAGTTATGTTATACTGCTCTTCTAAAGCGCATCAGTTGCCTCGAAGCATCATGGCGGTGGAGGAGGAAACAAACACAGAACAGCAAAAAAGGGTCACGCAAGAAATGTAAAACAGAAATGTCTTGAATTGACGACAGAACGCACAATGATCTTCAGTAGAATGAATAGACAATAGCAGGGCATTGCAAGGATGCATTCTGCAAAAGGCAAAGCATAGTGTGGTATCCTAGAGGTTGTGATTGATGGCATGTGTGAGTGCCGGGGCCTGATGAAATGCTGAGGTGGAGCTTGGAGAGAAATGCCCATTACCAGCATCAAACAGCATTTTTCTGGTGAGCTGGCAGTTGAAGAATGCAGCTGGTGCCCAAGAAGAAGATGGATGCAGCAAAAAGGCATCAGACACACCATGGAGGCCCCTACATGGGACTGAAGGAGAAGTTTGGGCCTTGGAGGAAGTTTAGGGGCCCACTGACAATGGAATTGTGCAGTGTCCCAAGTGCTTGAAGTTCAAGCACCGTTACGCTCCTGCTAGAGTAAGGGTTTGTGGGACTTGGAGTCCCTCCCATGGGGTGTTGCGTTGTGGAGATACACAAAAAAACAATACTTTAGGCAGTCCTGGAAGGTCGTAGGGGGTCCTTGGTGGCGCGCGCCCAGTTGAACCACTGCGTTCCAGCTCTGCCGTTGAGCTGCAACACATGGAGTTTGCCCTTCATCATTGTTTCGGAGCCCCGAGCTGCGTATTCAAGTCTGGAGGCCCGCATCACAGGATCAGAGGAAAGGTCCTAGCGAGCGTGTACATGCATAGTGATGTAAACGCAAGTAAAGGGGCACTTCCATAGAGCATAAGAACGTTTTCCTTTGGATGTGTTACACAGGAAAAAAAAATAACAAGAAAAAAGAAGAAGCACAGTGATGCGTGTAATTGAATATCCAATACAGTATTTAGTTCAGAGTTTGCAAGGTGCATGCAGAAGAGTGATTGTTTAGAATGGTTTGTTAGTGGTAGTAAATTTCCAACCCCACTGTTCTCACTAAATGTGATTCATTTCCTTTCCCCTTTCGATCATTCTAGAGTGTAGCAATTTCCAACCACATGAGTTCCTCAAGGGGTTAGTGTGTTCCTGGGCACCGTGGTCAGCTCCTGGGCTGCCTGGTTTCTGCATCTAGCCCTATTTGTTTATGTGTGATGTGTTCCACATCCTCTGTGGTCCGATTGAGTGGGGAACATCTCCCTCCCCTGTTTACACCTCTGGTCCTCTAACATAATGGATACACTTCAGCTCTCCTCTCTTCTCCTCTGCCTTCAACTCCGGTCCAGGCTACTTCCCACTCCTTTCCAGTTGTGTATTCATTTCATGGTGTGTGTATGTTGTTCAGTTGTCGTTTTCATCCTGTTCAGAGCTGAAGATCCAGGTTTTTAGAAGTTTCCTGAATTTTAGATGATCCTGCATAGTACGTATTTCTCTGGGTAGGGAGTTGCAAAGTTTTATGGCTAAGCAAGAGAATACTTATCAACTAGGTTTTTTCCACATGCATGGTTTAGGTTCTAAGCAGATGTTGTCTTTGGATCTAAATGTTCCAGTTGGCTTGTGTGTGGTTATCTTCTTTTGCATGAATTCCACTCCTTGTCCATGGATTGTTCTACGTGTAATGCACATTGTTTTAAAGGTGATTCATTTTTTGACTGGGAACCCATGTAGCATCCTTAGCGCTGGTATGATGTTATCCCTTCGTGAGAGTTTGGGGAAAAGTCTAGCAGCTGCATTCTGTATTCATTGCAGTTTCCTCAGTTAGTAGCCCGGCATTCCGAGGTATATGTTGTTGGCGCAGTCTATCCTGGACATGATGAAGGAGATGAGGGCCATTGTTATGTGCCTGAAGGAGAGGAATGGTAGAATCATTTTGATCATGTGTAGCTGGAAGAAGCATTTCTTAATCGGTTCTAGAGTTAAATCGTTGTCCATTAGGATTCCAGGGTTTTGGACAATTTTGAATGTTGTGTGTGGCATTGCTAGTTCTGTGGGCCATGGAATTTACTGGTTGTTTCCTTGGTTGTTGGGTGTAATCATGACTTCCGTTTTGTCCTTGTTGATTATGAGGTTATTAGTGTCCATCCATTGGTAAAGTTCTTTGAGACAATCTATTAGCGTAGTGTTCTCTTCTTGTTTATCGCTGATTTTGTAGATGATTTGGGTATTATCTGCGTAGTTGTAGCATTTGAAGCCTGTCTTTTGATGATGTTGATTAGTGGCATCATATGGATGCTGAAGAGTAATTACGATAACGAGGAGCATTGTGGTACTCCACAGTTTGTGTCCCGCAGTGTAGATTAGAATGGTTTTATCCATGCTGTTCCTGTTCTTTCAGACAAAGATTTAATCCAGAACAGTGCTGTGTCAGTGATCCCTATTTCTTTCAGTCTCTTGAGGCATTTGCATATACCGTTTGCTTGTGGGTGATAAGCAGAAGAAAATGTGTGCTTAATACCCAACAGAATTGTGATGTGCTCGAAACCTTCAGTTACAAAATGTGTTCCATTGTCAGACTGGAGCACTTTGCACTCAGTGCACCTCGGGAAGACCTCACATACAAGGAACTTCATCACACATGTGGCATCAAGGTGTGTGCATGCACCGGCCTTAATCCATTGGAAAAAGGGCATACAACTACTAGAATATACCTGCATCCATTACAAACTTGAAGCATATGTACATAGTCGATTTGCAAATGCTTGAAGGGTCCGGTAGGATTGGGTATTGTTCCTCTCACTGTTTGCAGCATGTGCCTTGCTGTGTATTGTTAACAGGATAAGCAATTTACAACCAAGGCAGCAACATGCTTCACCAGAATCGGCACAAACCATTGTTCTGAGATCAAGGCTGCAAGACACTCTTATGTTGTGTGCACTGGGTAATGTAGTTGATCTAATGCTACTTTAAGTAATCCCCAGAGCATAACTGGTTTCCCGGTGCTATCCTGCCACCACATTGCATCTATGGGGGACAATGAATACCATTGTCTCTTCCACACTTCTTGTTCCTCTGGTGGAGCTCATCCCTGCAACTTGATACTTTGGGGTATGGGCAGTAGATTAAAGCCTTCTTTAATGACCATGTTTCGTGCTTGTGTGTGTTTATTTGGTGCAGTATGAAATTCAGATATTTCATAAAAATATACTGCTCTTTTCACCTCTAAGTCAGTGGCTTTGTTGCCGTGGGAAAGCAAATATGTATCTTTACTGTGGGCTGCGCACTTCACCACATCAATATCCGATGGGAGCTATAGTGCATATATAAGCCTGTCCAATAGTGACGCATGTGGTATTGGTGTCCCATCTTTGCATATGAAGCCACGCCTCTTCCAATGTGACAGCCCTGTGAATACTGTTGACGTCATGCTGGCAGAGTCAGAATACACTGTTACCAACTCTTCTTCGTGTATTTCAAGTACAAAACTGTGCTCTGCTGCTTGCACTGACAAAAGTAAAGGCAATCTATCAACTTCCACAGTTTCAAAGTTGCCATTCAATTTTACTTTTACCACTGCGGTTCCCGTGTGCCTTTCACGCGTGCTTTGATCAATCAACAAGGAACCATCCATGAAGAGAACATGTGGAATTTTGTCATGGTATTTAGTATACTTGGTGCAATCATGCACATAGTCTCTTTCCTCTACTGGCTCTGCTATGAATCTCACTGAATTTATTACTCTACACCTGACAATTTTGATCACTGGATTTGATATAATTACCTCATAATCAGAGGCTCTTTGTGTGGTTAATGTGCATTTTGGTTTTCCAAGAATAGTAAACAGGGCATGCTGTACATATAATGTTACTCTACAGTCCATTGTAGTGGGCTGACTTCTCAATTGCAAAGGTTGCGGCCGCCTATGCTTGTTCACAGGGATAATAGCCTCTCATTATTGGATCTATGATCCTGTTATAAAATGCTAGTGGTGTGTGTCCCAGGCTAGTTTCTGTGGGAGGACTGTTGTCATTAATACTTCCTTTGAATGCGAGAATAAGAAAAACTCTGCACTGCAATCGGGGATCTCTAACACGGGTGCTGTGCATATTGCTGTTTTCAACTCATCAAAGGCTTCTATCATTTGACCTGTCCAGGCTAAGTCTATGTCATCCTTCTGAGCTTCCTTGAGTCTTTTTAAGAGGTGTCTGACATATGTACTGTAATCGAAGACCCATGCCCTGTAGAAATTCCAAGGGCCAGAAATGGTTGCTTCTCCCTCACTGTTTTTGGTCTGGCTATTTTCATAATCGCTTCTGCTCTCTCAGGGGTCACCTTTCTTCCCTCTTAAGATATTAACTGCCCTATATACAGGACTTCTTTCTGGTAACATTGTAATTTCTCCTTATCATCTTTGTAGCCCTTCTCTGGAAAGATTGTCATCAACTGCATTGAGTCTTTCCTGCACTGTTCTTCTGTCTCACTGCACACCAACATGTCTACTTATTGTATCACTATACTGTCAAAGTGTGTATTTCCTAAATCCATCTGTAGCACTCAGTTGAAGATTGATGGGGACTCACAGTACCCCTGAGGAAGCCTTGTATGTTTCCACTTGGTCCCGCAATAGGATAATGAAGTCAAGTCTTGAGATTTCTCATGAAGGGGAATAAGAATGCATTTTTCAAATCCATCATGGGGAAGTATTGAGCTCTCGGTGGGATGTTTCACAATATTGTGGCTGGATTTGGGACAAATGGGAACTCTGCTTCAACAATATTGTTTAGGGGCGTAAGTCCTGAATAAATCTCCACCACGCCCACTTCAGTTTTTTTCCACTGGGTTCACCGCCATATAACATGGTGGATTCTGATGGCATTAGTAGCCCTTGTTGCACTAGAATAGAAATTGTATCATAAATACCTTCATCTGCTTCTCCCAACATTGGGTACTGTCTCACTCACGGCAAAATAGTTGCTGGTTCCAATTTAATCTTGACCACTTCTACTTTTTTTAATAGGCCAATGTCATATGAACCATTGGTCCACAGCATGCTTGGAACCTGTGCCAAGTCTTCCTGGAGAAAAGATGGTGTCTTTTGTATCAATGACATTCTCTGCAGCACTTCTCTGTCCTCTCAATTGTTAACTGATAAGTAAGGTTATGTTAAACACACATCATCTGAATCATCATCTGTAAACAAGTCTTCATCTGTCAAATCGGTCAGTCTGTGCCCCTCATCAAAAGCTATAACTTTCCTCCAGTTTATTCCCTCATAAAGCTTAAGAGGAAGCACCCTGTCCTCTTTTACTATTGCTGCTTCTAGCTCTATTGTAATCACTTGCCATTCTTCCTCATCCATAGGTACTTTTGGCCTAAACAAAAATGATGGGGGTAGCCGCAATATGTTGCCCCTTATTCTGGCAAGCCGTGCTAATAATATGTGTACACTTTCTGGTCCAGTGCATGCCCCTTTGTGCTTTCAGGCCATAAAATGCTGACATGAACTCATGTGCATTTATGTAATGAAAACCTTGAGTAGAACATATTATTCCTTGGTCAGTGGATGATATTTTCATGTTCAATTTGTTCATCAAATCTCTAATATGTTGACTGGTGTCTTGTGGGAGTACAATAATGGCATGGAAAGGTTATGCTCTCCTATAGTGATAGGTAAGTCATCAGTGAAAGGAACCTTACTTGTCACTTGAGAAAACCCAGAATCCTCCTCTCACATGGCCAGGGAAAGGCCACTGCTTTTGGATCTCGTCCCTGGGAGAGGATATGCGAGGGAGGATCACCTGGGTGGCGGGAACTGGGAGAGTAGAGAGAGGACGTCCTTAGGTGACACATGGTTCCCCATTCCCTTTCCAAAATGAACCGTCTATCCCTCAAGCCTTCGTATTCTACTGTTAGCCTTTTATTCCTTCTGAAATGTCCCCCACAATTATTACCTTGACACTGCGATGAGGAATAGACCAACTAGGAAATCACAGCCTCATTTAGGTGAGAGAAACCTATTCACCTTATGTTGCTAATGCTGACACACATCAATCAAGTTCCAAGACAAGCACCAGCCAGCACAGAGTAATGCACACTTCCTTTTCAAATCTCACCATACACCACTTTGGTACTGAGACAAAGAATAGGGCTATGGTTGTATACCATTTGAATAGCCAGACATATCCAGCTAATAGGTTTCATGAAGGTCAGACAATTGAACTAAATGACCCACATCTGTGGGCCTTTGACAATCCCAATAGGTATAAGCAGCCTGGCTGCACAGCAAGAGGGAGAGCACAGAAAGGAACCCAGAGTCAGGTTGCAGACACAAGCATGAGATAAGCTGGATGGAGAGCAAGAGGAGCGGGAGCTGAGAGCAGTGTCAGGCAGAAGAGAGGGCCACCATGGCAGAGGCCTGCCACAAGAGGGTCTGGAAGGCTTGCCAGCCCTCCTTGTTGGGTGCATGCAGCAGGAACTGTGGGTGCTGAGACACTCCATCGGCCACAGAATGCCAAGAGAGCATGTAGTGCTCTGTCCGGTCTCCGCGAAGGAAGACCAGGGACACAGAAAGCCAGGCGGCAGTGCGAGGAGCAGGCGGGAAGACAAAGGGAGCTACCGTATGGACTCGGTGAGTCACAGTAATATGGGGTGCCCAGGGAGCTTGGAATACGCACTCTTAGCTACTGAATGAATGGAGAATAGTTATAGGCACTTTTGGAATGCAGAAACAAGTGCTTCTGGAGACTTCGAATGAACTGAAAGTGATAATAAGCAATTTTGAATGCTGCATAAAGCAGATGCAAATTATTTTGAATACCGAACAAATTGAAAGACATGTGAAATATTTTGATTGCTGCATAAAGCAGAAGCAAATTATGAGCACTTATGAATGTACTCATAATACTTATGAATGGAATAGAAATAAGGTGGTACAAAGGAGATATACCATGGAGTGAATTGTTTGTAGACACAAGTGTTGGCATAGCCAAGGAAAAACTCAAGAAGAGTATGAAAGGAGATGCCAAGTTTTGGGCAAAGTTAAAATAGTTCAAGGAACTGCTGGTTAAGGGAAAACCTGTATTGGCAAGAGCCAGAAGAATACACAAGGTGTAACAAAGTGCTTAGTGGCAAATCAGGCCATGGCAAAGTGTCGGAAGAGTAACATTGATGAAAGGAACAAGTTTAACTGTTCAAGGAAAGCCATGGACAAATGTTGATGGAAAGCAGATAAGAAGGGGTATCGGTTGTGTCACCTGTAATGGGTAGACCACGAGGTCTGACAACTGAACCAAGACCAAGGGCCCTTTATCAACTGCTGCTTATATGATTTTGAAGTCAAGAAACAGACTAGTGAATAGTGATAATGGAAGAGAGTTGGGAAGTGTCCCAAGGAACTTTGTTTTGAAAAGGGGGAAGAATTGAACTCTTAGGAAGGGAACCCCAGTCTATTGTGAACTGTGTTGAACTTGGGGATGGGGGAGCTGATCATAAGCCAAGAGCCGAAAGAAGCTCTACACTTTCTTTTGAACTGTTGAACACTATTCATTTTGAAGCAGACATCCCCCCACATTGTATACAGTTAGTTATGACGCCAAGTATAGGTTTTGGACAAAAACAGTTACTTGATTAGGACACCTTGATGCATACTATCCTTAGTTTTCCGTAGGTAGGTAAATTCCACATTAGCATAGGGTAAGTTAGGCTCTATTCCACCCTGACGTTTAAGTTAAATAAAGCTTTCAACTACACATTTTAATCTCTTGTCTGTGTCCTTCTTCATGATGCCTTCACAGTCTCTTCCCCCCCTAACACAGGACCTGGTCGCTCCCATATCAACAAGGAAGGAAAATGTTTTGTCACCTATGGTTACCCCGACTCTTGGTTCCTCTTGTGGGTCCGACATAACATATAGGATGGAACACATCAAGTCTTTCTGTGGGCTATCCTATTGTGGGTATAATTTCATCCCTTTACTGGTGAAAGGATTCCCTGCTAACACGGTCACACTCCCTATTCTGGGTGTAGGCATCTGGGGCCCTGCATTTACATTCCATGATGTCATTGTGTTCTGTTGCACATGTGCTTGTGGTTGCATCAGTATGTGCTGTGTCTGCTTGGGGGCTTGCTGTGTTTGTATTGGTACTTGTTACAATTGCATTGCCCTTCCCTGTTGTTCAGGTTTCATTTGTGGCACCGCTGTTTGATATTTTGTTTGATCTTGGGCATAATATTCAGGTACCTCTGCACTATATGGTGGAGGGAATTCTGCCCCCTCTTGAATCTTGCCAATTCTGCTGCATCCCTCCCCTACTTCCAGACACTTGTGAAATGTGCCCCATTGTCCACAGGTGCAGCACTGCTGAAGCTGTTCTCCAAATCTAGGGTGTCCCCCATTGAAATTACCTCCCTAGTGTGGAGGTGGTCCCAAATACAGCCCGCACTCCTACCATCCATTGCGAAGTACCAGGAACGTTCACGCCAAAATATGTGACGTATGATGAACAAATAAACCAGCAGAGAGCCGCAGTAGGGCTCTGTACATTACCTATCAGAAGAACAGCACCTATTGAAGTACTGATACCAAGGAAACCATGGACAGTAAGGTACCCAATGAGAAAACCATATCAACAAATGAAACGAAATGAAGAGCGTCTAAGTACCGTCCCTGAAGAAACCAAAAAGGTCTTAATGGAAGACGAATGGTTATGTCACGAGAACGCGGACTGACTCACATATAAAAGACATGATGACCAGAGAAGACGTAAAGAGACGAGACGCCATGGGCCCAGGATATCGTGAACCTAAAGTGAAAGGACGATGTCAAATGTAAGAAGCTTAAGCCATGAGTATAATGAAGATATTCAAGCAGTTTACACATGTACATATGCTTGGAAGCGAAAGAAAGCTAAGAAAATCATGCAGCTTGCTATGCTTGGTAGAAAGATAGCAGGGTAAGCGCCACATATACATATCTACCTCAAACGAAGCACATTATATAAGTGTATTTCCACTTTGCACAAGAAGCAGCATCAACCCAAGGTTGCTAAAGGCCACAGAAGAAGGACTTCATATTTAACAAAATCAAGAATAAGTGGCAGAAGTGAAACTCAGCAGAGACGAACCATGCCAGGAAAACCAAGGTCGTATCAGTAGAATAGACGAACAGTAGCTACAATTAATTGAAGCTAAGAACAGAATATCCTGCCTCTGAAAGTTCAAGATAAGAAGACAAAGGCAGGTGGTGGGTGAAACGAAAATCAAATACACAAATTATGTGGAAAAGAGGCAAATTCATGGTGTCTGAATCACGTGACCAGCCGAGCAAGAAGAAGCAAGAGTTTCACACCTACGCATGGCATCAGGCCAGGCGAAGACATCAGAATTATCCAGACAGGAGATGCAGTCTCGAGGCCAACCAGAGTGAAATAATTCACACATGGCCACTAAAGTGATGATTGATTGTAACAATAATTGAAGTAAGGCCAGGGGAACTAAGGGGCACCCCGCAGCTGGCCGACCATTCTGCGTGCTGCTAAGCAAAGTGGAAAAGTATGCATGGGGTTGGTGCCAACTCAATCACAATGGACCAAGTAATCTAGGATCCTATAGTTAGTAGAACCAATAGGACGTCATACTTTTAGTGACATCTGCAGTAGCCATTTTGAAGGAAGGGCTTAGAGGCCCACCTGACAGTGTTTAACCAATCCCCTCACTCTGTTATCATATGCAGATATAGTACCTATATTAAAGTTACCTTTCCTGAACCAATAGAATTGCATGCCAACTTTTAAGCGTTACACGTCAATGAGGACAAGTTTTCAGAATAAATGTTATGATTTTTATGAAGTTCGTTGGAGTTGGAGTTGTGAAGCGAGAAGGAAGATCACGCATCCGCTGATATTCATGAGACTCTCTGTTTTTTGTACTTGTCATTAAACGGGCTCCCTTTGTCAAGCCATTGAGTTGTCATTATTGATTTGGTGTTGGAGTATTTAATCTTCGTCCCCATCCATCTCACGAGTGCTGCTATCTAGTCTTAAAGTGCTTTTGGACAAACCCTGACTCTATTGGCCGGTTTGGGTCCCGGAGCCCACTTGGTAGCAGCGATTGAAGGTCATTGATTATCGATTAGAATAAGACATCCATTGACCGTCAACATAAAGTAACTCTAGGTCCTCTGTAATATCACAAGTCCTTTGACATCCGGCTGAGTAGACCGTGAAGCTCCCCATATACAGTGGTTAGAGTAAAACAAATAATCTGCAGACAGAGGTCTGAAGGGACCCGTGTTACTCACATAACCCCTTCCCACTTCTACGGGTAGCTGAGCGAGTGAACGGCAGGAGAGGCGGTGACGAAGGCGGTGATCCTGTGCATCCAGAGAGGAAACATCCGAACGGTGAGTGAAAAAGACTAAGAGCCTCATTAAGAGGTCGGCGGTAAGGGGTTAATGGTGCTGATAAGGATGCTGGTGCCGTTAACCCCTTACCGCCGCATTACGAGGTCCCTTAGCGAGTCCCACTAAGGCAGGCTGGTAAAACCAGCCGTCCTTAGCGGGAGCCGCTAAAGGACCAGGGAGCTAACAACGGGCCCGTTATTAACGGGCCCGTTGTTAGTTCCCTCCCCATTCCCATTGTGCCCGATGGGGGCTCGAATGAGAATGGGGATGGGTTCCCTGAATGGGGACTTACCGGGTCCTCCAAAGTTGGAATGACCCGGTAAGTCCCCATTCAGGGAACCCGGACCTGGGCCCGAGTTTGGAGGCAGCCATGGCGAAAATAGCGACATGGCTACCTCCAAACTCGTAATGACCCCCTAAGTGCTTTGGCAAAAAGTGCATGCCCTAGAACAAGTAAGTGAAAAGGTAACATAGGGAGGCGGGAAAAGCCAAATATAGTCAGAAGTAGAGTAGGATGTATAAATATATTGGAAATAGTGACTTAAAGGGTGACTAAAAGTAGAAAAAGAGGATACCGGGGAGAACACCTGAAAAGAGAGAGGATACCAGGGGGGACACCCGAGAAGAGAGAGGATTCGCCTAATTCCTACACTTTAATATAGCGGCTAGAAGAAACTTGCATCCAGAGTCCTAAATGAAGAGGAACAAATAGGTCACCTCAGCATTTAAATACGCTTTGTGAAAGGGATGGGTTTAAACTCCATGTCGGGGTAATATTAGAGGCAGAGGTTTATGTAACCAGCTGGAGTTTGTCTAGTCTGTTAACGTTTGCCTTATGTGTTGTTTGTTGTGACTTCAAAGGTTTAAAAAAAATCCTTTGAGGAACTAGTATAAAAATTACACAATTGTATACTTTAAATGGTGTAGAATACAATGCGATGTTTATTGAGTAAAATAGAAGATATAACATTTTGTGGAAAAAACGGGATTGGAGCTTGCGACGATTGGTGCTCACTCATATTGTTGGAATTGTTTAAGTAACGAAAAACATTAACAAGTGTTGTATAAATAGGAAGTGAACAGATTTAAATATGGAAGACATTACTCCATTAGTACACATGTGCAAACGGTTGCCAAAACATGCACCTAAGCTGAAAAAGTACAGTACAAAATGGGTTATAGGAACCACAAACAAGATGTTTATGCCTTGACCCGAGGGTGGATCGTTATCTAAAACAGTCTTGCAACACATGACGACATACTTGCACGCCACATACAAGGGCAAAATGTTAGACAAACGCCTAGCTGGTCTAGAGTTGTGGAAAATGTACCAACAAGATAAAGAGGAGGAGCCGCCATTAGATTGGATAATTAATGGATGCACAGAGGGAGGTGAGACGCCCTCAGCACCACCAACCCCATCTGAAACAAAAATTAAAGACATTAAGGACGAAGGGTAATACCCGTTAAGAGAACTTAAAGCAGCCACGGGTATAGCAACCCGGCATATGAGTCACCTACGCAAAGTGGCGACGAAAATCAAGATAAAGATACAGATAGAGATATCACCTTCAAAGTCCAGAGGGACAAGGAGAGACGCGAGAATGAGAGAAAAGACCAGACACAAGTAAGTACATCTCTCGATACAGAGAGAGAAGGCAAAGGATGGAAAGGGAATGAGGATAGAACTGATGAGATAGCACACACACAAAAAACGAATGGATAGGAGGGCATATTTTATTGAAACTTGATGGTAAAGGCATAGATGACGTGAAACAAAAAGATAAGCCAGACTATTTACAGAGAAAAGAGAAGGAAAAGAGAAAAGGATTGAGAGATGAAAGAATAAGGAAAAAAGATAGGCAGAGACGAGAACAGTTATATCGTGAAGAGCAAGAAAGGCAACACGATCGTAAACAGAGAGTAGCCAATGATCAAAACAGACAGTAGCAGCAAAGGATAGAGGAAGAACAAAGGATATGAGAGAAAAGAATAAAGAGATGAAGGGATGAGGAAATCCAAAGGGCAAACAAATCTAGAGACGCAAAGAAAGAAGAAGAAGATAGAATCAGAGAAGAAGCGAGGAAGCGCAGAGACTTTCATGACGAGAGAGAACGTAAGAAAAGATAGAGAGCATGCGACCTCGAATATCTGGAAAGAGAGGTTAAAAAACCTTAGCCAGTAGAAGACTGGGAAGATATAGAAGAATTATTTCCTGAGTACGATTCAGTACCAGGCAAGTCTAGGACTAATATCGAGATGACTTCGACACCAGAAGCATCGGAGAGATGATCGTTAGAATATATGAGGAAATGGGGCTAGAACAAGTACCCCCAGGGGAGGGGGAAGACGAGCGCCTGAAGAGCACTCAGCTTTATGGTACTGAGGACGTCTCCCGAAGTAGTGGAAATAGAGAACTGTCCCGAGATAGGTTGGAAATAAGTAGGAATACAGAGGATGCAAGAAGTTGCATGAGTTGGGGGCAGACAATGTCTGACACCGAAAGAGAGGAGCATGAGGAAAGGGAGGAAGAAAGGAGATGTGAAAAGCGATTTCCAGGAGGGAAACGGATATTTATTTATTCGGATTTATTTAAAGCGCACGTCAGCCCGGGGGCATCATGGCGCTGTTACATGAGGACATACATAATCTGGTTACCGTGGAAGGAAGGTGGTTACAAAGCAGTTTTCATTACAAGGCACGTTTCGTAACAGACATATTTCGTAACAGACGTATGCGAGCTGGTGTGGGTGAAAGAAGGATGGAGTTAGTTGAATAGAGTGGTTTTGAGAGATTTGCGAAAGGAGTACAGAGAAGGTTCTGCTCTGAGTGCGTTAGGGAGGGCATTCCAGAGCTTAGGAGCTATGTGTGGGAAGCCAATGCCGCCGGCTTTGGCTCTTTTTACAGTGGGTACTCGGAGTTGGTTGGCGTGGTGGCTTCTTCTGGGACGGGTGGAAGAGTTCTTAGTTATAGTTTCAGATAGGTAGGGGGGTGCTGTATGATTGATGCACTTGTGTGTGAGAGTGAGGATTTTAAAGTTGATTCTTTCCTTGACTGGGAGCCAGTGGACAAATCTTCTGGCCTGTGAAATATGTTCAGTTTTGGGGATGTGTAGTGCAGCGCGGAGGGCATTGTTTTGCACTATTTGGAGTCTGCTTAGATTTTTTGACGATGTGCCTGCCAGGAGGGCGTTGCAGTAGTCCAATCTGGCTCCTATAGTAGCTCTGGCTATGGAGAGGCAGTTAGGCGTGGTGAGGTAGGGTTTTATGGCGTAGATGAGTTTGGTGGTCAGAGCAGAATCTGAGGCGATGGCGCTGGTTTGTCTAGTCATTGAGAGTGTGGCGTCAATGTAGACTCCTAGGGTCTTGACGGCGGAGGAGACAGGTATGCTAATACTGTCGATGATCATGTGAGAATAGTTGGGGCTAAGTTTGGTTAGTGTTTCGTTGGGGGCTAGGATGATGATTTCGGTTTTGTCTCCGTTTAGGCAGAGACCATTGATAGCCATCCAGGTTAGGATAGTCGAGTAGATTTTGAGGAGGGCTTCTGAGTCTAGGTCGTAGTCTCCGGAGAGGGGGAGGAGAACTTGCGTGTCATCTGTGTAGTTTGTGTACGCTATGTTGAGGGAGTCCAGTAAGTCAAAGAGGGGTTTGGTGAATAGGTTGTAGAGGGTCGGAGCAGTGCAGGACCCTTGTGGGACACCACAGTTTATAGTGGTGGGGGGGCGCTGTCCTGGTCAGAGTACACTTTCATGGCCCTACCTTCAAGGAAGGATGTAATCCAAGTGGTAGCCTTGTGAGAGAAGTGTGCAGCATTGAAGAGGTGAGATGTGAGAATGCTGTGGTCGACCAAGTCAAATGCTGCAGAGAGGTCGAGCAGAAGGAGGAGAGCAGGTTTGCCTGTGTCTATTATTTTGGTAATTTGATTTTTTAAATCTAGAAGGGCAGTTTCAATCCCATGGCCTTTGCGGAAGCCTGATTGTCTTTTGCCTAGGATGGTGTTGGTTTCCAGGTAGTGTTGGATTTGATTGTGTACGGCTTTGTCTAGGATTTTGAGGCGAAAGGGGACGGTGGTGATGGGGCGATAGTTGTTAGGGGAGGAAGGATCGAGAGAGGGTTTTTTCAGGAGCAGGCGGACCCAGGCTTCTTTTAGGCATTGTGGTACAGTTCCAGATGCGAAGGAGGCATTGATGAAGGCTGTAATGATGGGGGTGAGGGATTCTGAGCACTCTTTGATTAATGAAGGTGGGCAGATATCCCCTTTGCAGGTGGAAGGTTTAATTTTTTTGAGGAGGTCCTTGACTTCCGTTTCTGAGACTTCTCTAAAGGCAAAAAGGGGTGTTTGTGAGAGAGAGTTATTGGTGGAAGGTGTGGGTGAGCAGGTGGGGGTGTTGAGGGCTTTGCGTTGTGAGGCTATTTTGTCTTGGAGAGTTTTAACTTTATTGAGGAGGGCAGCCTGGATGCCTGTGCACCAGGCTTCATCCTTGATGATTTCATCTGGGACGGAGGCAGGTGTGGAGAGTTCTTTGAATATGGAGAATATTTCTCTTGATTTGGAGCTGGCATTAGTAATTCTCTGATTGTAGGATTCGGATTTAGCATGGAATATGGCTTTTTTGTAGGTTAAGGAGATCTCTTTAAAATCTTTAAGCGAGGATTGATTAGGTGCTGCTTGCCATCTGGATAGGGCTTTGCGTTTCTTGGTGCGAAGGTCAGATAGTTCTTCAGTGAACCATGAGTTGCAGTGCATAGATTTTTTTCCCTTTTTTTTCTTCTAGAGGGGCAATGAGATCGATGGCTTGAGTGAGTGTGCTGGAGTAGATGTTGGCTAGAGAGGTAGGGTCATGGATGAAAGGATGCTTGAGATCAGGGATGTCGAGGAGAGGGGCGAGGTTGTAAGCAGTGAGTTTTTTGGAGCTTCTTACTTTAGCGGGTGGGGCATGAGTTAAGGTTTCATGAGTAGGCGTGGTAGGAATGGAGAATTGAATGAGGTAATGGTCCGTCCATGGGAGGGCCGAGATGGAGGTAATTGCAGATGAGCAGTTGTGATCCGCTAGCCAGTCAATGGATCTGCCTTTGTTATGAGAGGGGGCAGTAATTTTGTGTTCGAACCCCATGTTTGATAGTTCTTTGGCTAGATTTGCGGCTGCTTTGTCCTTAGGGTCAGCTAGACCAAGGTTAAAGTCCCCTAGAAGGATGCTTTTGGTGGTGCTTTTGAGGTTGTTGCCTATGTTTTGGAGGAGTTGTTTTTGGAAGTCTAAGGGTGATCCTGGTGGTCTGTAGGTGATAAAGAAGTTTATGGTGCAGTTAGGTGAGAGGGCTAGTTTAGCCGTGAGTAGCTCAGCGTTGTTGTCCCATTGTTGATTACACATTCTTATGGAGAGGGTGTCTTTAAAGATAAGGGCGACGCCGCCAACACCTTTGGAGTTTTTTCAGTCCTGTCTGAGAATGGTATAGTTTTGAGGGAGAGCGAGGTGGATGGAAGGACTGGAGGCTTGATGGAGCCAGGTTTCGGATATGGCAAGTAGGTCAAGATTGTGGGTGGTGATAAGGTCATTGATTTCAATGGCATGGGCATGGATAGAGCGCGCATTGATGAGAGCGCATCTTAAGTCTGGTCGTAGGGTGTGTGTGTTGGCGTTGGTGGTGTTGGGGGTGGGCGATGCGTATTTGGGTGTGTGAAGCTGGGGCGTGATAGATGCAGCGTGATGGGTGCTAGGGTAGTGAGCGTGGTCAGAGAGGTGAGTCTGGGCGGCTGATGTATGGGTGCGAGAGCTGAGTCTGTTGTTCCTAAGGAGTGTGGAGTGCTGCGGAGAGTTAGGAGGTGTTTGGTGCGTGTTCTTAGTGTATAGAGCCTGAGGTGGAGTGGGTGATGTCCGGTCGGATTGGTGGGGTAGTTGAGTGTGGACTGGAGTGCAGATGGCGCTGTGGTGTGTATGAGGTCAGATGGTGGGGTAAGGCATGGGTGGGCATGCAGGTCTGGGTGCGCATGTGTCATGCTGTAGATGCCAGAAGGGAGAGGGATGTGAAGGAGATGGATAGGGAGGAAGGGAGGTCTGTAGGCACTTTGGGGTGTGAGCCAGGGGGCTGCATTTGGAGACAAGAGATGTACAGCAGGGCCGCAAGGGGCATGCAATAACACAATAGAGCAGGGCCGCTAGGGGCAGGCAGTACAGGGCCGCTGGGCAGGGCCGCTAGGGCAGGCAGTTACGCAGTGGATCAAGGCCGCTAAGGGCAGGCTATGTTCGAATGGCAGAATATCACATCAAAATGGCTAGATTCGAATGGCAGAATATCACATCAGAATGGCTAGATTCGAATGGCAGAATATCACATTAAAATGGCTCGATTCGAATGGCAGAGTATCACATTAAAATGGTAAGATTTGAATGGCAGGGTGACACAACAATTGGCTAGATTCGAATTTGTATGGGCACACTATGGAATGAAGGCTGATTTTTTTGAGGTAGGGTAGGCATATAATTTTTTTTAGTGGCATAGACTGGGCAGGACAAGGAGTGGCTAGCAAGGTACATATGCATTGAGTGCGTAGCTAATAGTATGACTATGGCATTTTGAGCGCCACATATGAAAGTAACATGCATGTCTGGGGATAGTGCAAGGGGTAGATAAAGCCCGCAGGTTTACCTTATAGGACAAAGGTCAAGGGACAAGGTGTCTCTGTGTTGCTCCTGCAGTGCGGGTTGCTGTGGGGGAGCTCCTGCTCTGACCCCTGTGCATAACGGTCTTGCGTAGCAGTGCAAAGCTTTAAGGGTGGGAGTAGTCAGTGTCCGAGCAAATGGTTGTGGCTAGTGGAAGCTGCTCGAGCATATGTGGCCGCGGGTCCGTGGCGAACAGGGGTGGAACAGGGCCTTTTTCCACAGGCCTTCTTCCGGGAGCCGGCTTCCGCCTGCCGGCGTTGCGGATTGGGCACGGATAAAGCTAGTTGCTCAGCAACTAGTGGCAGCCTCGTTTCGGTGCCGCGTTGCGACTGCCATTTTGGGGTCAGGCCGGAAATGAGGACAAAGATGGTGCACCTCCGGTGCAAAGGTGTGCAAAAGCACGGATGGACAAATCTGGCAGGGGAGAAGACCAGCTTGTAGGTGCTGCTGGCTTCAAGTGGCCTATATGGACGCAGATTGGCCTCACCATGTGCGTGGAGTAAGCTGGATGCTTAGTCTGCTGGGGTCAGGCATCACGTGCTGGTCGAGTGGCATGGATCACGTCGGTCGTGGTCTTGGCGGTAAGGGAAGGGCTCCAGCCCTCTCACCCTTCGGGGGCACGGAGAGAATGAGGCTCACTGGGGTGGAACAGGGCCTTTTTCCACGGGCCTTCTTCCGGGAGCCGGATTCCGCCTGCCGGCGTTGCGGATTGGGCACGGATAAAGCTAGTTGCTCAGCAACTAGTGGCAGCCTCGTTTCGGTGCCGCTTTGCGACCGCCATTTTGGGGTCAGGCCGGAAATGAGGACAAAGATGGTGCACCTCCGGTGCAAAGGTGTGCAAAAGCACGGATGGACAAATCTGGCAGGGGAGAAGACCAGCTTGTAGGTGCTGCTGGCTTCAAGTGGCCTATATGGACGCAGATTGGCCTCACCATGTGCGTGGAGTAAGCTGGATGCTTAGTCTGCTGGGGTCAGGCATCACGTGCTGGTCGAGTGGCATGGATCACGGCGGTCGTGGTCTTGGCGGTAAGGGAAGGGCTCCAGCCCTCTCACCCTTCGGGGGCACGGAGAGAATGACTGTTAGATTCTAGTGGGTCTGCACCGAGGGTTTCGGGATCAGCCATGCAGTCAGATCGACATGAAGAAGTATCTCACGGTCAAAAGGAGGTGTCTCCACCACCCTATGTGAGCCTGCTAAGGACATTGCCAGGTAGGTAGGGATATGGGAATATTACTCCTGCAATAGATAGGAGGACAATGAGAGAAGAGAGGGAAGGCTAGGCATCCCAATTTTTGTTGCTCGTGAAAGGCATCCCAATATCTGTTGCTCGAGAAAGGAGGAGAAAGACCACAGTATATTCCATGGCCACACATGGATCGTGAAAACCTGAAAAATAAACTTCAAAAGCTGACATCGGGAGCCGAAAAGTGGATACACGAGCAAGAAAAAATGACAGGAGGGAACACATTAGCTATAGGGGATATCAAAGGTCTCTTAATCACCATATTTGGTGATAGAGCAGATGATGTGTGGACAAGGGCATGTTAACCTGGTGTGACCACAGTTACATCCGACCTAAAAATTAAGTTTTCAACTTGCCTATTACTCAATAATCATTGCCAGTGTTTGTCTTATACCATTCAAAGCAGCTACCACTAGTATTGAAAGCATTTTTGTGAATTAAATCCATTTTTAGTGTTTTACCATTCATTCAAAGCCATATTCAAAACCATTTTTGATCAGTTTGCAATCATTCCTATTTCTCTCTCTGTGTTTGGTGGGGGGAAATTGGGATTGATACTATTTTGTTGACTTCTGTATTCCTGAAACCTGTTTTCTCTCCTTCCATCTCTTTATATCACATATTGGGGGGATTGAGTAGTGTGCAGGGGAAAGAGTAACCACAATGCATTTTGATTGAACCCACACAAAGTATTATTCTATGCTGCTTTATTTTTCCTATCATTACTCCACATGATTAAAGAGATTTATTGTGACATCACCCCATTGGTGATCATTGTATAACCATCAAAATAGTGTGATATATATATTGTGAAATACCTAAAATAAATATTTTTAACTTTGCAAAACAGCCTACTTCCTGGTTCAGTGTAACCCGGCGGAATTCAAAGAGAGGGGCGTGATATAAGGGTACATCATTCAGACATAAATAAATAATTAAAGGTTTCAATTGTGCATCCCACGCTAGGCATTGACTTAGGTGAAGTGCCGGGTTGAAATCACTTACATGACAAAGACAGATATGTTTGGGATATTTCTTCTCTGTGAAAGATAGTGAGCTAAAGACTCTGGGTAAGGCTTTTGTAACCAGGACTCATGTCTGGCAGGGAGTCTCCCAGGACCCCCCTGTTATCTGCATATTTCAAGTAACTTTGGGTCTCACCCTAAGTTACTAGGGAATCCAGACGTGGACCCTTTGCTCACTATTCTTAGAGAGACACAGCTACACCCTACTGATGATGTTCAACCAGACCGAAACACATGTCTGGGGTTGTTGTTGGTACTCTCGTTCAGAGGAGAATTGCCTAGCATTTCGGTGCTGGACAGCCCCAGGGCAGCACAAAGACTGATATGTTTGGGATATTTCTTCTCTGTGAAAGATAGTGAGCTAAAGACTCTGGGTAAGGCTCTTGTAACCAGGACTCATGCCTGGCAGAGAGTCTCCCAGGACCCCCCTTGTTATCTTGCATCAAATTTTGCTTCACTGTAATTTCAGACCAGCTGCAGCAACAACGAAAAGGGTGCAGGGCAGCAGTGAACACAGAAGAAGACACTACTGCAGACACAGCTCAAGGACTACATCTTCCATCCATCTTCCCTAGAGATACTGTCCTGGTAAAGAATCATACGAGGAAAAGGTCGGACGAGCCAAGGTTTAACGGTCCCTTAACAGTGAAAGACTGCACTCCCTCTGCAGTGAAGCTACAAAGAAGAAAAGCTTTGAACTTTTTGGGTGACATCAAGCCATACAACAGAGAAGGCCCCCTGCCTGCAGCCCACTGCGAACAGACTACAGATGATGGGGAAGAACCACAGCACATGCAGACGTGATCCATGACGAGGAAGAAGGACACATGACCAGCAGCAAAATAAAGACATATTTTTGTGCAATAGTTATGGCTTCATTTTGGACATTCCTCTGAGCAAAAAAGAGGATAAGGACATACAAAAAAGACACTCTGTGCATCCTAGTTGCAGGCTGAAGAAGAAAATGGCATTTATAAGCCACAACATAGTCTGTCAACTTTGTACTTTGGACTGGGGCACACTGAAACCTTGACTAGAAAAGAATATGCCACATATTGATCGAAGACACATAAATTGGAAGAAAATACAGTATTCGATTCCTTCCACACAGAGACCTTGTTCGGAATCACTTATGGTGTCCCACAGTAGCAACATCTCCAAAGATGTGGTGACGTTCTTCGACTTCGATCTAGTTCTCAGATAGTACCCGTCACTGATGGGGAAGCTCACCAGCATCACTGACTTTCTTCAAGATCCCAAAAACGAAAAAACTATAATGAGGCTGCTTACTGTAATTGCTGAACAGTTCCTCCTACTTCTGGAACACAGCGAGGTAAAAGAAAATGTCCCAAGCGGAGGAAGAAGTGAGTAGGCTTATCAACGTACTGTTCTTTCACCTAATTGAAGACTGTCCAGATCTTGTTGGATGAGCAACAGATGTATTGACATTTCTTCATGACCAGCAAACACAGAACATTTAAGTATAATCCTAAATGGAATAGTTATCCAAGTAGCTCTTCACGCACACCGAAATTGCAGAGACTGTTCACAGTAAGTGAGAGCCAACAGTCCCAAACTGCAGCAAAGACAGGAGAAATGCGCCTGTCACCAGAAGACAGCAGATTGGCAAGTAATGTCTTCTTTCAACCTAATCAAGTATTTTCCAGAGCTTGTGGGGAGACATTCTCACATTCATAAGAGACCCAACTAATTCTACACAGATGGGCATGATCTTGCATGGTATCTTGATGCAAGTGGAACTTCCTAACCATCAACAGAACTATTTGAGAAGATTTTAAACTTTCCATCAAGGGACAGATCGAGTGAGCAGTGCCAGAGATTTAATTTCTTATTTTTATATTGACATGGACACAGCAAGTCTTCGGGAATGAAGCAGATCAGAGGCGTAGACTGCGAAGTAATCTATTTTGAAAATGCACAATAAAGAGAGCTGCTGAATTATTGCCTGATTGGACACTTCCCATAGCCCAGCAAGAGAACTGTGTCCAGAAATAATAGACAATCCTGTGTTCAGACAAAGGGAGACAATTGTGTAGTACCTACAGCCCACAAACAGAATCAATAGAATCCAGAGATAATATTGCTTAGAAGTTGTATTAAAAGTTAGCATATTTCAACAGATGATCGAGATGGGGATCCAGAGCAGCAATCTCGTCCTCCCTCAGGAGGAAAGATGTCCGTACTTTTCACGAAGTAAATGCTGCCGAATGACCTATAGGGGCATAATGTATTTATGTATTATATTCATCATTGTTTTACTGTCACTGACAATCAGAACTGCATTTTTCATTGGTGCACAAAGCTTTCCAATTCCAGTTCACCCGCCTAATGTTGTATGCATGAAAACTACGAAGGCACCCAGACCTTACATAGACATTACAGTCCCTAGAACATCTGATAATGGGGTGAGTGAACTTGAGATGGATGTGATTAGCAATGACACACACACACTTGTGGTAACAAACAAATCAAAAAGCCGGAGACAGGGTCAGCAGAGTATGAATGTAAAAAGGTTACTGACAACCACACGCATGAAAACATTGAATGCACACACATCAGGCCTAGTGTCAACAACTGCAGAACCACAATCCAATGTATGGGAGAAGAAAAGACTGCCTACCATGAGAAGTTCCACTACAAGTGAAGTGAAAAGACAAATAGAAAAGGCTGAACTCCTGAAGAGACAAGAGGAGTCAGAGAATAAACCACCAAAGACAACATTAACAAGTACACATGATCCAATGAAGGGGACGAGCACAAGCCCAACAATGCAGCCATATACTGGACCAATGCCGGAGTGGGTATTGGCATTTCTAACCAGAAGAAAAAAGATACAAGAGGACAAGGAAAGAACTGCCAGACTTTTGTCTACTCAAATTATACAGATGAGGAGGCCCGCACCATGGACCAGGATACCAGAGAATCCTCCAGAAAGAAGAAGCCATACAGATGCATTTAGGGATGTAGTTATAGCAAACTACATGAAAACATTAAGAATCAAGAGAAGCATACAAGGAGATGATAATGAACTAAATGATTAATTGGACAGCACAGCTCATTTGGGAAACAACATCTGGTACCAGCACGTGAAAGAAGTTGGAAGACGGAGTTCAGGAAGGGAATACTTTGTTTGTGCACTCCTACCGTACAGCATGGGAAAGTCCAAGATCTTTGTAGCTGTCGAAATTGAAGTCCAGACAGCACACTGTCTTTCACATGTAGCAATGTGCAAGACCAGAGGCCAGTTCATGGGTAGTGATGCCTCACTGAAGTGGGCTACTGAAGCAACCGATCCAAATGAAGACGATTATGTCCAGGATATAAAGACAAGAAACAATGGAAAAATGAAACACATTGTGATCAGATATGAGAAGCCTCGATTTAAAGGAGCAGAAATCAGAAGAGAAGCAAACCAGAAGCTAAATGTCCAAGGAAAAACCCCAGAAGCGGCTTGAAGTAGGAAAAACAGAGGCCAAATGCAGAGTTGGGGAACAGTGCTTTCACCAGACGGATGGGAGAAAGGGGTGGTAATTTGTAGAGCCTGGATTGTCATTGGTCAATACGAACCTACTATCAACATAGTGCGAAATGGATCCAAGCCATTATGGCCAAAGCTTGCAAAGCTGCTGACATGGGTCGAAGACAGAGGAGGACCCTTGCAGATAGTACCACTAGAAAGCCCAAAATTCTGGTTCAGGAATAATGGCACAAGAAAGATGGGAGAGAATAAGAACTGTGGACAAGTTTTTGATGCTCCAGGAATGGTGCATGGGACTGCAGTAATTATGGATCATTATTGGGCATGTGGATCAAAAGCATGCATCAGACTGCCGAGAAACTGGGGAGGTATATGCACAATAGTTAATGTCCACTTTCCAGCATTGGTGATCCCGAAAAGTGACTTGAACATTGACAGTTTCCCGAAAGCAGATGCTCACCTAAGGAAGAAGAGATCTGTGGAACTGCTTACTCGAATGAAAAGAGAGAATTACTTTTCTGCCAAATCAGAAGAAGCTTTTCCTGCAATCCCATATGAACACAGGCTTTTTAGCCTCACCTCATCAGTATTCACGACAATTTTCATGCCAAGATTTCAAGTTGGAGCAAATACTAAATGGTTGCAGATAACCAGATGGGAATTGCTACAAACAATCGACACGACCATAAAGGGATTCAATGCAATCAAAGAAGAGTTAAGGGCAGTCCGCCTGATGACTCTCCAGAACATATATGTACTTGACATGATCACAGCTATGGATGGAGGAGTTTGTGCAAAAATCAGAGAATCATGTTGCACATTTATACCTTCTGACGATGAAGAAAATGTAACACTAACAGAAGCCATAGGTATGCTGACAAAACTACAAAACCAAATGATTGATGAAACTGACGAAGTGGACGACGACAGTTGCTTGGATCAATATTCTCATGGGATCCACAATGGATGGCAGATGCATTCAAATTCCTAGGACCCCTTTTAGTAATGATATTGCAAGGATTCCGTGTTATCAAGATAAAAATCTCTCAAGGCCAGAAAACTTCAAAAAAAGATGATGATGAAGATCATGATTGATGTTGAGCCACGATGGAAGCCCAAAGACCTGACTGACGAAGAAATAAGAGACTTTGTGAAGGCCAGCATTCATGCACCAGAAGGAACAAAGTTTTGATATCCCAGGAAGCATAGAAATTATGTGGGAAGATGGATTTACTGCACCCCAAATGGACAATGTCAACTGATGACATGGAACAAGGATGAACCCATGGGAACAGCAGGAATTTTAAAAGAAGTAATAAAGATATGGACTCCAAAGAGACATTTCTTCAGACCATCATGTATAGACCCAGAAGATGAAGAAAGAATGGGCCCAGGCAATGAAGTAAAGGTGAATACAGAGGATCCAAAGAAGGAGGTGAAAGTGGTCGATGAATCACCCAGAGGGGGGAGTGTAGAGGTGGTCCCAAATACAACCCGCACTCCAACTGTCCATTTCGAAGTACAAGGAACGTTCACACAGAAATATGTGACATGTGATGAACAAATAAACCAGCAGAGAGCTGAAGTAGGGCTCTGTCCAGTACCCATCAGAAGAACAGCACCTATTGAAGTCCCGATACCAAGGAAACCATGAACAGTAAGGTACCCATTGAGAAAACCATATCAACAAATGAAACGAAATGAAGATTGTCTAAGTACCATCCCTGAAGAAACCAAATAGGTCTTAAAGGAAGACAAATGGTGAAACCACGAGAACCCGGACTGACTCACATATAAAAGAAATGACGACCAGAGAAGACGTAAAGAGACAAGACGCCATGGGCCAAGGATATTGTGAACCTAAAGGGAAAGGACAATGTCAAATGTAAGAAGCTTAAGCCATGAGTATAATGAAGATATTCCACCAGTTTACACATGAACATATGCTTGGAACCGCAAGAAAGCTAAGAAAATCATGTGGCTTACTATGCTTGGTAGAAAGATAGTGCGGCAAGCGCCACATATACATATCTACCACAAACGAAGCACATTATATAAGTGTATTTCCACTTTGCACAAGAAGCAGAATCAACCCAAGGTTACTAAAGGCCACACGAGAAGGACTTCATATTTAACAAAATCAAGAATAAGCGGCAGAATTGAAACTCAGCAGAGATGAACCATGCCAGGAAAACCAAGGTCGTATCAGTAGAATAGACAAACAGTAGCTACAATTGAAGCTAAGAACAGAATATCCTGCCTCTGAAAGGTCAAGATAATAAGACGAAGGCAGGTGGTGGGTGAAGCGAAAATCAAATACACAAATTATGTGGAAAAGAGGCAAATTCACGGTGTCTGAATCACGTGTCCAGCCGAGCAAGAAGAAGCAAGAGTTACACACCTACGCATGGCATCAGGCCAGGCGAAGATATCAGAACTTTTCCAGACAGGAGATGTAGTCTCGAGGTCAACCACAGTGAAATAATTGACACCTGGCCACTAAAGTGATGATCGGTTGTAACAATAACTGGAGGAAGGCTGGGGGAACCAAGGGGCACCCCGCAGCTGGCTGACCATTCTGTGTGCTGCTAAGCAAAGTGGAAAAGTATGCATGGGCTTGGTGCCAACCCAATCACAATGGACCAAGTAATCTAGGGTCCTATAGTTAGTAGAACCAATAGGACGTCGTACTTTTAGTGACGTCTGCAGTAGCCATTTTGAAGGAAGTGTTTACCCAATCCCCTCACACTGTTACCAAATACAGATATAGTACCAATATCAAAGTTATCTTTCTTGAACCAATAGAATTGCATGCCAACTTTTAAGCGTTACACGTCAATGATGATGAGTTTTCAGAATAAATGTTATGATTTTTATGAAGTTCATTGGAGTTGTGAAGCGAGAAGGAATATCACGCATCCGCTGATATTCATGAGATTCCCTGTTTTTTGTACTTGTCATTAAACCGACTCCCTTTGCCAAACCATTGAGTTGTCATTATTGATTTGGTGTTGGAGTATTTAATCTGCACCCCCATCCATCTCACGGGTGCTGCTATCTTGTCTTAAAGTGGTTTTTGGCAAAACCCGACTCTACGGGTCAGTTGGGGGTCCCGGAGCACACTGTGGAGCCTGAAATCCAAACCCTCTGTCTGGGTGCACCTTCCTAGCGGGAAATAATTATATTCTCCTCTTCCTGCAAAGTTCTCTCCAGCCATTGGCTGTACCTGCTGTGCTGCTTGTGTAATCAATCCCTCTCCGCTGTTTAACACTGCTCCTTCTGCTGTGAGCTTTGATCATTTCTTCTGAACTAGCTTTTCTTCATCTAGCTTTCTTTCCTCAATTTTCTTTCTGGCTTCTATTGTTTCAACCAACAATGGTGGACTATAGTCAACTGTATCTCTGGCCATGGCTTCGGTTTGATTCCCGCAATCTTTTTCAATTGTCTTGGCACTGCATCAGGCAGCCCATGGCATAATATGTGATAAAAAATAGATATGGTTTTATCCCGCGGTTCTCTCATTTTGAGCCACCATTTTTCTTGAATCTCCTGAACATAAGTAACCGGGTCATCGTCATCATGCATTTTGCATGTCATAATCACGCTCATGTCTGATGAATCGACATATTCTATCGATCAATCTATATGTTTTTTATTTTGTGCCACTTGCCCATAGGCCTTAGTTCGCTCACATGACAGACAACAGAAGACACATAGTGGACTGCAATGGATGGTGTCTCAGTATTAGCGGGGGTCTTGTATTTACTAAATTATCCCTCTATCAAACAGTATTGTTTTCAGTCATTTTTTAAAAAGAGTTGTAGTAGCACAGATCCTAAGGTTTAAGGGGAGTGAGTTCCAAATGGCTGGTGCCCAGGCATTGAAACTAGTGCCACCAATCATTTTAAGAAACACACATGGCTGATGTAACATCATGCTATTGTTTGAACGGAGGCTCAGTCCAAAAGGAACTTTTTTTATCCAACCTGCTGTCTTTTTTTTATCCTTGAAGAGAGATAGAGGGTGGTTTCACCCAAAAGGCATTTGTACACCAAGACAGAGCCCTTAAATTGGATTTGCTGCTCAACTGGGAGCCATTGAAGCTTCCTATGAGATGCAGAAATCTTGGAGCGATGACCCAGTCCACATATAGCATGGATAGCCCTGTTTTGAGCCACTTGGAGCCTTTTTATGTTGTCCTTAGAGTTGCCCACCTAGAAACTATTACAATAGTCTAGCTTCGTATTTACGATTGCTGCAGCGATCAGGTCTCTATTGGCCTCTGATAGGTATGGACAGATCTGCCACAGTAGGTTTGTGTAGTATGAGCAGGATGATTTAAGGTATGAAACGTGTTTCTTGAAGGACAGGTGTGAATCAAAAAAGACTACTAATATTTTAACCGATTCTGAAACTGTGATGGCTTTACCATTCACCATAAAGCATTTGTACTGGGGGTCTAGATTTCGAGTACCAGCTCTCTCTTTGAATCATTAATGGCCAGTGAACTTACCGCCATCCATATCCGTATGGCTTCAAATACTTTGTTTACTCTTTTCACATCATCACTGTATACCCCAGTTAGTTAAAAAACTATCTTGGTGCCCCAAGTGCTCTCCATACATTGGCCCTACAATTGGCCATACAGTTGTTAAAGGGTGCTCCCTCCTGAGTTGCATTTTGGGCTGTCACTCCAGAATAAAGCGCTCATTTTCAGATATCACCTGCTCTCTCTATTATTATGGCAGCAAGCAAATGTTTTATGTCATCCACCACCAACGTAATTCCCCCTGTCATTCTTGTGAATTCATAAATCCATTTACCCGATCCCGATGTCAACGTTGGTAGCTGTGAGAAACCTAGGGCTATACTCCTATTAAGACCCTGAGAGTCTTCTATTCAGGTGGCCAGGGGAGGGCTATCACTCCTGGATCCCAACTCTGGGAGTTGTGATAAACTTGAAGGTGTCTCACTCACAAGTCCCTGGGGATCTGTCATCTAGGTGGCCAGGTCATGGCCAACGCTATCAGATCCAGTTCTTGGGGACGGACCAGTGCAGGAGGATCACCTGTATGAGGGGTCTTTGGGGAGTGGAAGTGGGACACCCGAAAGGTGAGACGTGCTATCCCCTTCCTTATGACACCTTTTCCCCATCCTGCCCTGTAGGATATTTAGAAGCTCTACCCACCCCCCTTTTCCAACACAAACACTTTATCACACTGTGAGCGACAATAGACTAAGACCAAGAGTCATTTACCTGACATGTCCCAACACAAGGGTCAGGGAGAGTCAGGCAATTGCCGAAAAATACAGAAACTGACTGCCCTTTCCGTTCCCCATAGGGATAAAAGGCAGAGCACAAGAGCACACTCTGAGAAAAGCCAAATGCAAGAGGAAGCAGCTATTCCCGATGGCAGTTGAAACAGAGGAGAAAGGTGGCGAGACCTGAAATGATGTCAAGGAGGCAGTTGCCCTTCCTCTTTTCAACCCAGGTCTGCAAAGCCTCCAACAAAGGAAACATAAGACTGAGGATTGCAGCTAGAAAAGAGTGTGATGGATGTCAGCGGTGCATATAACCCTCCCACACTGATAACCAGGGCAGGGAGACGTAGTTGCCATTGTGGTACTGTCCTTGACTCCAGCGGCAAAAGAAACACCAAAGTGTTCAGCACAGCCAGGGCGTTGGAAGAAACTGATAGGGGACCGGGCTGTGTTGGACTCAAGGCTGCAGTTCCAACATTAAGCAGATTAATAGACAGAGGTCTTTGTTGTAAACAAACTTGGTACCAGAGATAGAGTGGTCTGGCGTCACGTGGCCGCTCATCCGAAGGTCTCTAGCTGGTACCCCTCTCCTCAACCAAGAGAATGTGGAATTACAAAAGTATTGAAATAAGAAGTACCAAGAGGCCACAGGGAAGGCCGGTGTGAGGTGTCAAGGTGGTCATACTTGGGCCAAGCCAAACCACTTGTACGATCGAAAGTCCTTGACACGTTACTGATGTTTTGACGATTGTGATATTGTGAACCCGACTGTGGGGACTGTGAAACAGGTGTTTGTGCCCCACTCATATGAACGCTGTGCGAACTGTGTTTTTGTGAAGCCCGTACTTGCAAGAGGCTAACAGAGTAACCCGGCGAGACATGATCACCCTTCCGAAGTCTCTGTTTAAAATTGGCAAGTTCTTTGGAAGGTCAGAGCCTGGATGAGTGGGACCTAACATAAACAGTGTGAGGTTCTTTAAAAAGACATTGAGACCTTTGAATATTACAAATGAAGAGATTGTGATTGAAAGGGGTAGTGAACCCGACTGAGGGACGTCAAGAGAAAAGCAAAGGGAAGTGAATCCCACTCTGTGAAGAAGCTAAGTGAACTACCTTGTGATGACAAGTATTACCCCGACTGAGGGATGTCAACAGTGAGTGGTTGGTCTGAGCCCGACTGAGGGAGGCTGACACCTGAGAAGAAGACGTTTTGTTTTGTTGCTTTGGCATAAGGGTGGAGGCTAATCACTCAACATGATGATTAACCAAAAGAACTTTTGTTTTGTTGTTTTGGCACATCAGGCCCTCTGAACCAAGAGACTTTGCATGAGAAAAGACTTGGGCACAGAAAGCCCTGATATAGAGAAAAGGAACTGTGAGCTTGTGCCAGCGAAGCAGAGGAGTGTGCTGTGCCCAAACGTCCTGCCTAGTCCCATGTTAAAAACCTCAGGAAGGGAGACCCCAGCCATAATATCCTGACTTATCAGTTTGTGAACACTTCTTTCTTTTCTTGTGAACTTTATCCCACATGATTTTGTAGCATAGCAGTAAAGATTGGCAATATGTATTTTAGTATAGGCCCTTTTTATTTGACTAGTCTCTACTAGGACTGTATTATTATTATTTGATGGTCGTAGCTTGCTCCCATCTTAGATTTAGGTTTAGATTAGGCGTTTATCTCACCCAATTTACAGTATAATAAACACCTTCCAACTGTGATCACTTGTGTCTGTCTTACTTTGATACCATGCCTTCCTTACATGGTGGATAATCAGGGAAGGATCACCTGGTAGGGGAATCTGGGGTTGCACTTGGGGAAGTACCCTAGGAGAGAGGCGGTATTCCAACAGGAAGATAAGTGAATAGAACCCAGAAGCCTTTTTGGGTTATGCATGTCCCATTGTCCCAAATACAAGAGAGAGACAAACAGGTCATCCCAGAACAAAACTTGGAAAAGGGGAAAGCAGTGAAAGACAAAGACATAACCTCCATCCCAACACTTCTTTGTCCTTCCCTAGTTTCGATCATGGGGAGTGTTATACAGACCCATGTTCGCATGTCTGTATGTGTAACATAAGGAGTAATTTGATACACAGTGAAGCACCTTTTGTATACAAAACAAGGGCAAGGGGATCCCCCCTAGCCTGTATCAATCACCTTGTAATAATATAGCCTGTAAATGTCAATTCCCATCTTGCCTTGAATCCCCCTTCCCATTTTCAACAAGTACTTGGAAGCGGAACAGGAAATCGAGAGCAATGAAGATTGCCCTAAAGTTAACATGGGAAGGCAGGTCGAGGCCTACTATTACCAACTACCATTGAATTGTCCCACCAATAGAGTCAGGCAGAGTCATGATATGATTGGTTATGTGATATGATTGGTTATTTATAACACGCTCAATACCCAGAGGTTTATAAGCGCAGACCCGGGGATCGAACCCATGTTGCTCTGTGTCGTCTTGCTTCCAAGGCAAGCACATTGCCCCTGAACTATCCTCCTGAGAGGCACTCTACACTAATCATTCACACCTGGCTCCACTTGACTGAACTAGGAACTATAAACGGTGTGGTTCTGCACAGGTGAATGAGCAAGCTGGGGAGGCATACTGGACCAGAAAAGCCAAGGAGCTCCTGCAGAAGAAGGAAGGATCCGGAGGAGAACAGCGAGTCACAACTGTGGCACAGTGTTTGTGAGGGGCTGCAGTGTGGCTAGGGAGCAGTGTCACCAGAGAGCCAAAGCGAGGCAGCCTATATCCTGTTGGCGGTGTCCATGTAATTGTGTCATTGGGGTCATGTGCTGGGATCAAGGGTGTCAGAGGGGCAGGTGGCGAGGCCCTGAATTCAATCCAAAGCATCAAGGAGAGACTGCTCACCAGCACTAGGCTTCCCAGTGAGTTACGCATGAGAGAGAGAGAAACTCGAAAGCGTGTGGGTGGCTTTAGCAGGAAAAGGAAAAAAGCAAGATTTGTAAAGCAGCACAGAGCAGAAAGCGAGAAGGACATTTCAAAGAAACAGAATGTAAGAAAGAAGAAACAAGGAAAAAGGAATGAAGGACAAAGCATGCTGGTGGCACAGAAGGGCTGAAAAGATACACTAGTGGTGCAGAAGTAAAGGCAAAATCCGGAGTTAAAAGACAGGGTTCTAACAACGCTGAAAAAAGGAACAAGTGCAGGTGTACACGGAAGAGCAAAAGACGTGTGCAAGAGGCACGATAGGAAAAAGACAAGTGCAAGTGTGCACGGCAGAAGGAGGGCAGTGTGCAAGAGACACAACACAGAGAAAGTAAAGGAAGGTGCAAGTGTGCACGACAAAATGAAAGGAACACAGATAGGTGAAAGAGGTGCAGGAAGATCATGAAGATAAAAGGTACAAAGGAAAGCAAGTGCACGAAATAAAGAAAGGGGCAAAGGATCAGAGTGGTCCCGCTTAGGAAGAGCAAAGAGCCTGGCGTTTTCGGAAGCCTCTGATTCTACCCCATGAATGAATTGCACGTGTGAGAAACTGTATATAAGGAAAAGGTACATCCTAACAAGTTGAACTGGTGCCTGAAACTGAAAGGGACCTAAGCTTGAGGAAGGGAACGCTGAGAGGTCTCAAAAAGAAAGCAAAGTGCATTTTGATAAAAGTGAATTTGTGTTGGAAGCTGAAAGGGGCCTGAGCTTGGGGAAGGGATCCCTGAAAGGCCCAACCAAATTGGAGACTTAGGGCCTCAGTACAAGGTTCGCGGAACGGGTTAATGCGCTCCGCTAATGGAGGCGAACCCGTTGAACCCGCTCCGCAAAATTACGAGGTTTCCTCGCGGGACCCGGTAAAGACGCCTGGTAAAACCAGGAGTCATTACCGGGTCCCGCGAGGGGAAGAGGGAGCTAACAACGGGCCGGTCGTAATTGGCCCGTTGTTAGCTCCCTCTCCCATTCCCATCTGAGCCCTATGGGGGCTATGGGGGCTCAGATGGGAATTGGGGCTCAGATGGGAATAGGGAAGGTCCAGGCCCGGGTTCCCAGAGGGAGGAATTGCAGGGCCCTCCGAACTCGGAATGGCCCGGTAATTCCTCATTCTGGGAACCCGGTAATGGAGCCCGGTTTGACAGCAGCCATGGAGCTAATAGCTTCATGGCTACCGCCAAACTCGTAATGAGGCCCTTATTGTTTTTTTGTAGTGTTGAAAGGATTGAAGCTTGCAGAAGGGATCCCTGAGAAGTTTCAAAAGGAATTGTGTTATATGTTTTTTGTTGTGTTTGGAACTTGAACAAGTTGAAGCTAGTGGAGGGGAACCCCAAGGAACCCAAAGACACTGAAGGTATTTGTAACCACTGCAAGGGATCTGTGGACAGGTCTTACAAACAGCCCTCTTTGATTGAACTAATTTTTGTGACATTGACCAAACTAGATCTGGTCAGAAGACCACCTGAAACCAAATGTGGTTCCAATTTTCTGTTGAACCATTGTTCTCCTTCTTAAAGACTTCCTTTGACATTTTTGTAAAGAGAGACCGCAAGCATAGGTTTAGACAAAGACAGACTTTTATTTTGGACTATTAGACAGTGATAGCTATTAGAAACAGCAGCTAAGGGAACCATCCCTTAAGAGTTAGGGCCAGTCAAGCATCACACCAACCCAGGAACCTTAGTAAATAAAGGTTTTAAATGAACACCTTTGAGTCTGTGTCTCTCTTGATACCATGCCTGTCTCACAAAGCTTAGAGGTTACATTTTTCTTGACCATCTGTGGCCGTGGAATATATTGCAGCTGTCCTACCCTCTTTTCTAGCAATGGAAATTGCATCAATTCATGTCCACCCGAAGTCGGTCCCCATGTCTTGGGTGTCACACCTGCCAAAATATTCTTCTGTCTGTAAAGGATGTCCCAAGTATAGCTCGCACTCCAACCGTCCATTTTAAAGTACCAGGAACGTTCACACCGAGATATGTGATGTATGATGAGCAAATAAACCAGCAAAGAGCCGCAGTAGGGCTCTGTCCAGTACCTATCAGAAGAACAGCACCTATTGAAGTAATAGTACCAAGGAAACCATGGACAGTAAGGTATCCATTGAGGAAGCCATATCAACCAATAAAAAGAAATGAAGATCGTCTAAATACAGTCCCTGAAGAAACCAAAAAGGTCTTAATGGAAGACAAATGGTGACATCATAAGAACCTGGACTGACTCACATATAAAAGATATAAGGACCAGAGAATGACGTAAAGAGACGAAACGCCATGAATAAAGGATATCGTGAACCTAAAGTGAAAGGACACTGTCAAACATAAGAAGTTTATGCCATGAGCATGGTGAAGATATTCAACCAAGTGTATACATGTACATATGCTTGGAACCGCAAGAAAGCTACGAAAATCGTGCGGCTTGCTATGCTTAGTAGAAAAATAGTGCGGCAAGCACCACCTACATAATCTACCTCAAAGAAGTACGTTATATAAGTATATTTCCACTTTGCACAAGAAGCAGAATCAACCAAAAGGTTACTAAAAGGCCACACGAGAAGAGTTTCATATTTGGTGAAATCAAAACTACAGCGGCAGGAACGAAACTCAGCAGAAGCAGATCGTGCCTAGAGAACCAAGGTCGTATCTGTCAAGATGGACGAACAGTGGCTACAATTAATTGAAGCAAAGAACGGAATATACTGCTCTGAAGGGTCAAGATAAGAAGCCAAAGGCAGGTAGTGGGTGAAACGAAAGTCAAATACACAAATTATATGAAGAAGAGGCAAATTCAGGGTGTCTGAACCACGTAACCAGCCGAGCGAGCAGAAGTAAGCCTTTCACACCTACGTATGGCGCCTCATCGTACCCATCCTCCTTAACTTTATCAGACCAATAGGCAGACTCAAGGCCAAACTACAAGACAGTAATTGACACACGGCCACTAAGGTGATGAATGGCTGTGACATAAATTGAAGGAAAGCTGCTGTACAGACTTACTCCCTGCACCTGGCCTCATTATTCTGTGTGCTGCTAAACGAAGTGGAAAAGTAAGGGTGGGGTTGGTGCCAACCGAATCACAAGGGACCAAGTAATCTAGGGTCCTATAGTTAGTAGAACCAATGAGACGCTGTACTCTTAGTGACTCTTAGTGACGTCTACAGTAGCTAGTTTGAAGGTAGGGCTTAGATGCCCCACCTGACAGTGTTTATCCAATCCCCTTACTCCGTTATCATATACAGATATAGTACCTATAGTAAAGTTACCTTTCCTGAACCAATAGTATTGTATGCCAACTTTTAAGCAATACACGTCAATGATGACGAGTTTTCAGTATAAATGTTATGATTGTTATGAAGTTTGTTGGAGTTGAAGCGAGAAGGACGATCGCACCACTGCTGATATTCATAACTCCCCGTTTTTTGTACTTGTCATTAAACAGACTTCCTTTGCCAAATTGTCGAGTTGTCATTATTGATTTGGTGTTGGAGTAGTTAATCTGCACCCCCATCCATCTCACGGGTGCTGCTATCTTGTCTTAAAGTGCTTCTGGGCAAACCCCGACTCTATGGGCCAGTTAGGGGTCCCAGAGCACACTTGGTAGCAGAGATTGATGGTTATCGATTATCGATTAGAATAAGACACCCATTGACCGTCGACATAAAGTAACTCTAGGTCCTCGATAATACAAGTCCTTTGCCATCTGGCTGAGTAGACAGTGAAGCTCCCCATGGACACTGGTAGAATAAAAATTAAATCTGCAAACAAGGTCTGAAGAGACCCGTGTTACCCACATAACCCCTTCCCACTCCTATGGGCAGCTGAGTGGGTGAACGGCCAGAGAAGGCAGTGACGAAGCCGGTGATCCCGAGCATCCAGAGAGGAAACATGCGAACAGTGAGTGAAAAAGACTAAATGCTTTGGCAAAAGGTATGTACTTTAGAACAAGTAAGGGAAACGGTAACGGAGGAGGCGGGAAACAAAATATAGTCAGAAGTAGAGTAGAATATATGTATATAAGGGAAAGGAAATAGTGACTCAAAGGGTGACTAAAAGTAGTAAAAGAGGATACCGGGGAGGACAACCGAGAAGAGAGGGAATACCAGGGGGAACACCCGAGAAGAGAGAGGATTCACCTTATTCCTATGTTTTAATATAGCAGCTAAAAGAAACTTGTATCCAGAGTCCTGAATGAAGAGGAACAAATAGGTCACCACTGCGGTTAAAGACGCCTGTGAAAGGGATAATTTTAAACTCCATGTCGGGGTAATATTAGAGGCAGAGGTATATGTGACCAGCTGGAGTTCGTCTATTCTGTGAAAGTCTGTCTTATGTGTTATTTGTTGTGACCTCATAGGTCGAACATTTTCCTTCATGAACTAGCATAAAAAGTATGTGATTAAGTAACTGAGATATTGTAGTATACGAATTGATGTTTATTGATTAAAAAAGGAGATATAACATTTTTGTGGAAAAAACAGGATTGGAGCTTGCAACGATTGGTGCTCGCTCATATTGTTGGAATTGGTTAAGTGACGCAAGACATTTACAAGTTTTGTATAAAGTGAAAGTGAACAAAGTTAAAAATGGAAGACATGACTCCATTAGTACACCTGTGCAAACAGTTGCCAAAACACACACCTAAGTTGAAAAAGTACAGTGCGGAATGGGTTAAAGGAACCGCCCACAAAATGTTTATGCCTTGGCCCCAGGGTACATCCTTATCTAAAACTGTCTTACAACACATGATGACGTACTTGCACGCCACATACACGGGCAAAAGGTTAGACAAATGCCTAGCTAGTCTAGAGCAATGTTCCCTCTAAGCTGTGCGTATGTGCGCTTGCCCAGCTTCCTTCTGGGTGCCGCTCAGAAGATTTTTAGCAGTGCACACAGACAATTCTCACCTATTCAAAAATATTTTATAAAGGCGCAAGCCACAGCAATTACCTGAAATTGTCTTTCTTTTAAATTAAGCAACTAGCCTTGACATTCTGCTCATTTGCATTACACTACTATGCACGGGTGATCGTAAACACCTGAAATCCCTAACATTAACATACACACACAAGAGGTTCAAAACGAATATGAAAAACTGGCTCCATGAACAGAAGAATCTAACCAAGTTATGCCTCCACACATTAACCAAATAATGTTCCCTCCCCACCCATGACTCCTAAACCTGACTCTACCACACTTTCACCTTATGACTCCAACTTCGGAACCAGAACACATTAAGATCACACCGGACAACCTTGACTCTTTCTCTCTTGGCTCTGCGAAAGGTTTGCAGACTTGTCCCTACATCCACTTGTTTTATGTTTGTTGTAACATGAATAACGTTCATGCGCCAACATTTCTGTTACTCATTGTACCTTACCAAAAGCGTCACCCAAACTATATAATCGAACTACCAGCTCAAATATCAGATACTGACTGTACGTAAGCAAGCTATTTGGATGTGTAACCTTATCCCATGCTTCCTCTTCTTTTTACATATGTCACGCAAGTGCTTTGAAGTAGTTCCCTTGCAAGTTAACGCATTATAAAACTCAAATATTAATTTGCCCTCTAAAGATTTTGAGAAGACAAATGTGATACTCAGCGCCTCCTATTTTAGCATTAATAACATTACCCTATAAGTGGAGAGCAACATTGCAATATCATTTCCTTAGCCTACAAGGGATAATGGGCATGCACTATGCCTCCAATTACTCTTCCATAGTATCAGGACACCAGATATTCAGACAGGAGATTGCTTTCACAGAATCTGCATCATTTCCAAGCGTTCAGAGTTCCTTTGCACATACGCCTTCACACATTATCTGTTAACTCGCTTCTATACAAAAACCATTTCACTGAGCACTTATGTAATCCTACACAATGATATAAATGTGGGGTATGTTGAAAACAATTTAGTATACACTTCAGAAGAATTGTGTACACGCAGAGTCATGACATACTTAAAATGCACATATGTTGAGGCATTAAATATGCCTTGCCTGCAAAATATTGTGGGTCTGCAAATATCCCAGTGAATGTTTACTGCTACAATCCCTCACTTTTTACAGTGCTCTATTAACTAGTATTGGAGGCTAGCACAGGAACCGGGAAGGCTATGGGTGGAAGCGTACAGGTCATCACTCCTTGCGGGTGATGAACAAAGTAGCACATTTAAAAAAACAATGCAGACGTTTCAGCAGTACACCGAAGGAAATGTGTTGCTTGTTTGCTAAAAGATAGGAAATTCTAGTACCCTTCTAGACCACACCACCTTCTTTTTCTTTCTATGCTCAGCTGCTGAGGGCTTTTCAATATAATCATGTGTTCTGTGTGTATCGTCTCTAGCAACTCCCTGCATCTTATTTAACTGATCACAAAGAATTACATAAGAGGGATCCATAGTTACAGAAGGCGGCACTCAATCAGTTGTATCTGTGATAAATTGATAGTATTAACTTAAAAGGCATACATATGTGATTTTCTTCAGCCAGGCTCTTGTTTAATTGTATCTAGGCTGTGGTGTGGAAGGGTGGGCAAAACTACACTTTATTATGTGCCCTGTCATTTCACTTCATATGTAGGGGTACAAGCAGGGCTCTAATCAGATTCTGCTCCCTAGTTGGAGTCAAATGATTTTTCAGGGAGTGTAAAAGTAATTAGCTTTGCCAATAAGGATACTTTCTGCTTATTAAAAGCTGTTCTTTCCCCTTAAAATTCCTCTTGAGATTGGAAATTAATATTATTAGAGTTCCTTCCTCATATTGTGAGGGGCAGTTATTCTGATGCAATTATCATCCTTTAACAAATGATTAAAAGCATGTTCTCCTGGCCCTTGAATTACTTCATTAAAGTGGCACTTGAACTCCTATCAGCATGTTTTTAGACACATTGCTTTTAATTGCCATTAATCCATCGGAAAATAATGTATTGTGTTTGAATTACTTGACAGCCACATCAGTTATGCCAAGAGATTTGTGTGTTTTGTAATAACCATGAGTGATTTTCCAGTGGCTTAAAACATACATTTTTCTCTGCGCAGAAGTATGTTTGCAAGGTACTGTGGGAGATATTGAAGACTTGGGGCCTCATTACGAGTTTGGAGGTAGCCATGGTGCTATTGGCACCATGGCTGCCTCCAAAATTGTGTCCCGGTTCCTTGAATGAGGAATTACCGGGTCACCGGTCATTCCAACCTAGGAGGACCCGGTAATTCCTCATTCAAAAAACCCACCCCCATTACCATTTGAGTCCCCATAGGGCTCAATGGGGATGGAGCTAATAACGGGCCCATTATTAGCTCCCTGGTCCCCTTGTGGGACCCGTAAAGGACGTCTGGTCTGACCAGACGTTCTGAGCGGGTCCTGCAAGGGGACCTCGTAATAGTGCGGAATGGGTTTACCGGCACCATTACCAGTGCCGGTAAACCCATTCCGCCCACCTCGTAATGAGGCCCTTGGACTGGTTGATGGGTTTTCTCTATAATCACGTATGACATTTTATTTTAGCCTATGTGTTTGGAAATTGTTTTGTAAGATTTTTAAAGAATTGCAGTAGGCCGGAAGAGGAAATTAATTTCCAAACTCTCTTCTGCAAAGTTAGCTCACAAAGAGGCTTACCTCATTATACAGTTGCACACATTGAAAATAATGCGTGCACAACAGCCATCCAGTTCCGCACATAAAGAAAAATAATTAGAGGGAACATTGATCTAGAGGTGTGGAAAATGTACCAACAGGATAAAGAGGAGGAACCGCCAGTAGATTGGATACTTTATGTATGTACAAAGGGGGGTGCAACACCCTTAGCGCCACCTGCCCCGTTTGAAACAAAAACTGAAGACACTAAGGAGGAAGGGTTATACCCGTTAAGAGAACTTAAAACAGCCACAGGGTATAGCAACCCAGCACATGAGTCACCTGCGCAAAGCAGAGAATCACCTCCAAAGTCCTGAGGGACAAGGAGAGATGCGAGAACGAGAGGAAAGACCAGACACAAGCCAGTATATCCCCCGACACGGAGAGGGAAGGCAAAAGATGGAAAGCAAATGAAGATAGAACTGATGAGACAGCACTCACACAGAACTAATGGATAGGATGTCAGATTTTATTGAAACTCGATGGTAAAGGCATTGATGACGCAAAACAAAAGGAGAAGCTAGATGATGTACGGAGAAGGAGAAAGAAAAAGGATTGAGAGACAAAAGAATAAAGAATAAAGATAGACCGAGACAAGAACAGTTATATAGTGAAGAGCAAGAAAGGCAACACGATCGTAAACAGAGAGTAGCCAATAATCAAGACAGACAGGAGCACGGAAGGATGGAGGAAGAACAGAGGATACAAGAGAAAAGAATAAAAAGAGGAAGGAATGAGGAAATCCAAAGGGCAAACAAACATAGAGACGCTGAGAAGGAGGAAGAAGATAGGATCAGTGAAGAAGTGAGGAAGCGCAGAGAGTTTGATGATGATGAAGAACGCAACCGAAGACAGAGAGCATGCAATGTCGGATATCTGGAAAGGAGGTTAAAAAACTGGAGCCAGTAGTAGACTGGGAAGATATAGAAGAATTCTTCCCTGAGTACGATTCAGTACCTGGCTCGTCTAGGGCTAATATCGAGAATGACTTCGACACTAAAAGCATCGGAGAGATGATCAATAGAATATATGATGAAATGGGACTAGAACAAGTACCCCAAAGGGAGGGGGAAGACAAGCGCCTGGAGAGCACTCAGCTTTACGATACTGAGGACGTCTCCCGAAGTAGTGGGAATAGAGAACTGTCCCTAGATAGGTTGCAAATGAGTAGGAACAAAGAGGGCGCAAGAAGTTGCACGAGTTGGGGGCAGACAATGTCCGACACTGAAAGAGAGGAGCATGAGGAAAAGGAGGAAGAGAGGAGCTGCGAAAAACGATTTTCAAGGGGGAAAGGAATAAGATGGTTAGAAACTAGTGAGTCTGCACCGAGGGCATCAGGATCAACCACACAGTCAGACAGACATGAAGAAGTATCTCACAGTCAGAGGGGGGGTGTCTCCACCACCCTATGTGAGTCGGCTAAGGACATTGCCAGATAGACAGCGATGTGGGAATATTACTCCTGCAATAGACAGAAGAACAATTAGAGAAGAGAGAGAGGGCTATACCTCCCAATTTCCGTTGCTCAAGAAAGGTGGAGCAAGACCACAGTATGTTCCATGGATAGACATGGATCGGAAAAACCTGAAAAATACGCTTCCAATGCTGACATCGGGAGCCGGAAAATGGATACACGAGTTAGAAAAAATGATGGGAGGGAACACGTTAGCTATAGGGGATATCAAAGGTCTCTTAATCGCCATATATTTGGTGATAGAGCAGATGATGTGTGGACACAGGCAGGTACCCTGGTGTGACCACAGTTAATGCCGCACATGATGGAGCACCATTTTACAATTGTAGAGCCACAGTGTGGAAAGCATTACAATCACTATATCCAGATACTTCCGATATGGGAGATATCATGACTTGGAAAATGAAGGAGTCAGAGGACCCGTTGATTTACATACAGAATTTCCAAGATGCGTGGGTACTCGAGACTCGGGAATCTTGGGGGAAATCTATACCCCTGTTCTACCATAAATTAGGCCAAGGGCTGCCAGAGCCGATATAGAAATAGCTCAAGAAATAAGTAGGAATTGAGGCCAAACAGTGGTCGGAAATAAGCTGACCATCGCACACTATTGCAGGCTACTGCAAGAAAAGAATTGCAAAAAGGAAGCTGCACGGAAGGGTGAAGAGGCATAATTAGTGCAGAAGAAATTGTCAAAATATGCCCTTGAAGGAGCAATGATAACTAGCACAGATGGATCGAACGTGTAACAAGCCAATAATCCACAGCAGAATAATCAGGGCAATATGGGGTTTTACCCCAGGGGAAGAGGATTTAGAGGACGAGGATGGCAGAGTAATCAAGGAGGTTTTCAAAGTAATTAGGGAGGTTTTCAAAATATGCAAAATGGCAACCAAGATATGTCAAATGGGCAAATTATCAGACCGCCGCCAGTATGTTGGTTGTGTGGGATGACAGGGCATCTAGCACGCACATGCAGAAGTCAAGGCATGATGCAAAACGGCCAAGGAACAGGAGCAGATATGGTGAATCCACCTGTGTTTTTACAGCAGGGGGAAATGAAGTTGCACAGAATCACACGGTTCAACAGCAAACGCCAGGAGCACAGCAAGGCTTGCAACCTCAGAAATGGATGAACTTTCCACAAGGACAGTCTCAACAGTCACCAATGCAACTGTCACCGACAGTAAGTACAGGACAGTCCATGAACCCTGGAATGAGGAGTAACGCTGGTGATGGGGGAAGTTCATTCGCACAATGTTGGACACAATTATTTATGGACTAGGACAGCTCACTGGGAACCTTGATGTGTTCTATCCTATCAGTGACAACAGACCCTCACCAGGAACCAAGGGTGGATGTCGTTGTAGGGGATAAAGAATATTCCTTCTTAGTTGACATGGCTGCAACACGTTTGTGTATAAGTGAAGGCAAGTTTTGTTTGTCCAGCGATGCTATAAATACTCAGAGTTTCACAGGAGCTACAAGTCGTGTTCCTTTTGCAAACGCACTTCCAGTCTCTATAGGAGAATGTGATATGAATGTACCTTTGTTATATTTGCGACAAACCTGAGTAAACATCTTGGGTCGAGATCTAATGACGATCCCGTTCACGGAGGATGGCATAGTATGCTCCACTCCAGGAATGCATTATCTGAACGTATGCAAAATGATTAGAATATACGCAGGACACACAGCTATGAGGGCTGTACCACTAGAGCCAGAAATATTCGCATACAGAGTATGTGTGCTAATAGCAAGGCTGCCAGGCCTTGCAGACAAAACCATGAGGACCACAGATGAATTTCTCTTTAGGCCCAGGATACCTATGGACGAGGAAAAGGGACAAGTATTTCCCTTGATGATACACACAGTTGCAATATGAGGGAAAATGGCTTTGATTGATCGTTGTGATGATGAAGGCCGACAATGGTGCATAGTAATCATCATTGAAGAAGGATACAGATTGATTGACATCACTGATGACGATCTGTTTAATGAGCAAGCAGATGAGGGAGAAACAGCAGGTGAGGTGAACCTCACATTTTGGCTGAGAATGATCAAAAGAGAAGTGCCTCAGAGAATGATGCTGGCACAGAACGGTCCTGAATATTTCGAGGAAGACATGGCCCAGGTGCCTGTCTCAGTGTGGACCACAGGCCTCTATGACGTAGGCTTACTGAAAGGAGTCGGAGAAGTAAATATTAAACTGAAGCCAGGAGCAATTCTACCAAAAGCACGACAATATCCCATATCCAGGGAGGCAGATGAAGGGATTTTTAAGACAATTTCTGCCATAATGGATCAGGGCATCTTAGTGACGTCAGAGTCGTCTTTCAATACTGCAGGTTACCCTGTCAAGAAATCATAGGGATGGTCTTGGAGGCTAATTCAAGATCTGAGGCCGATAAATGATATCGTTGAAGCCGAGTTCCCTTTAGTCCCGAGCCCGGCTAAAATCCTATTTAATATACCTGTTGAGACAAAATATTTCACTGTGATTGACTTGAAAAATGCATTTTTTCTCAATCCCATTGCACAAAGACTCACAAGATCTGACATCATTTACGTTCAGACAGATGCATCTGAAAAGCACAAGGTTATCCCAGGGGTACTGTGAGTCACCTTCTATTTTTAACAGTGTTCTGCAGATGGACCTAAGCAATATTGCATTGGAGAGTGTTGTCCTACAATATGTGGATGACATCTTAATTTGCAGCACGACAGAGGAGCAATGCAGACACGATTCTTTTCAGCTATTGAGTATATTGGCTGAGAAAGGGTATAAAGTTGACAAAGAGAAGTTACAATACTGTCAACAAGAAGTGCTATACATAGGTCAGCTGATCTCAAATGAGGGGAAAATAGTTACCCCAGAAAGAGCTGAAGCCATACTGAACACAGCCAAGCCACACACGGTAAAACAGAAGCAGAATTTCTTAGGCCTTTGCAATTATGTCAGGGCATGGTCTTTGACTACAGCTCATATACTAAGCCGTTGCTTCAAGCCCTAAAGAAGGCACAAGTGACAAAGGAAAAGATTGAATGGTCTCAAACCATGGAGGAAGGATTTGCTGAACTCAAAAGAGCCATTTGCACCGCACCAGTTTTAGGGTTTCCCAATTATGCAGAGGAATTCGACCTGTTCTCATACATGAATGGCAGCGTTATGACGGCAGTGCTCACACAGAGAACCACATTGGGGTACAAGCCACTGGCATACTACAGTGGAAATTTGGACCCAGTAATGAGGGGCCATTTCCTGTGCAAACAAAGTTTAGCTGCCGCAGTGTTCGCCATCGAGAAGGCAACTACCATTGTAATGGGATGCTCAATGACGTTGTACGTCGAGCACTCGCTATTTGCTATATTTGCTAGTCTAGAAAAACTGAAGGGCACACTGACATCTCAGAGAGCTTCTGCCTATGAAGTGATCATATCAAATCCATCGATTAAAATAGTCTGGTGCAAAATAGTGAACCCAGCTATGTTCATAGCCGAACCAGTCACTGAAGGAGAGCCAATACATGACAGTGCACATTATGAAGAATTCTATGATGAGATTCCCAGAGTGAAAGAAAATGCATTGGCAGCAGGAGAAATTGTCTTCATTGACGGTTCTTTGATAATCGATCAAAATGATGGGCAAAGATATACAGGCGTTGCTTTGATGAAGCACATAGCAAATGGAGAATTTCGAGTAGTTCTTAGTGCATGAATACCATCTCATTATTCAGTGCAAGCTGCAGAATTATTAGCATTGATACTCGCGATTGAGAATCACGCAGACCAGGAAGCAACAATGTACAGCGACTCCGCATATGTGACATCAACAGTGCCCTCTCAGTTAGCGCGCTGGAGAAGGAGGGGCTTCCTACGAGCGGACGGCATGCAAGTGCAGCACGCAGCCTTATTGGACAGGTTGATTAAGGTACTACAGCTCCCAGTGGGCATTGCGGTCGTGAAATGCGCCGCCCGCATGAAGGGAACAGATTTTATATCACAAGGAAATCAAGCAGCAGACACAGGAGCCAAGCGTATGGCATCCAAGAGCGAGACAATTATGTATGTGGAAGTCACTAACACAAATGAGAAAATGATCGTTCTACGGAGCTAACCTGAAAGTTACAATACTATGGGACAGACACAGTTAATGGAACTCAAAGGGGAGGCAGCACAGGAGGAAAAGAACTTATGGAAACGGTGAGGGTGTTGTTTAAAACCCTCCAAAAGCTTGTGGTGACAAGACAGCACTGGTAAACCAGTAATGCTTATAGCCCTGTTAAAAATAGCACTGGAACAGCTACACTATCCAGCACACATGACAAAAGAGAATATATCAGCAATGCTCGCGGAAGACTGGTTCATACCGAACTTAGCGCAGCATGTTGCATTTTTTATGGTGAACTGTATAATTTGCCAGTAGTTCACAGCTGGGCACAAACTAAAAGTAATCAGAGGAGTCATCCCAAGGTCCAATGGGCCTTTTCAGCACTTGCATGTTGATTACGTCGATATGATTCAAGTATGTAATGGGTACAGGTATTTAATTGTTTTGTGTGTCCATTCTCTAGGTGGATAGAAGCAGGTCCATGTACACACACAGACTCAACCTGTGCGGCCAAATTCCTAGTGAGAGAGGTATTCCCCAGGTGGGGGGTATGCAAAGTCATGAGATCAGATAACACGACTCACATTGTAAATGAAGTTTTTGAGCAGATTAGCTTGTTGCTTGGTATAAAGCACAAGTTCTCATCGGTGTATCATCCGAAAGGTAACAGGATATGTGAGAATCTCAACAGCTTATTGAAGGAAAGGATAGCCAAGTTGAAGCTTACTCTAAGAAAGGGATGGTTGCACTGCCTTCCTTTGGCACTGTATGCACTCCAGAATCAACCCGGTTCCGACCATCATTTTATGCCGCATGAAATAGCCACAGGAAGAGGAATGCGCACTCCACTGACACCCCGAGACAGAGCTAGATGTGATGCCCAGTCAACAGGAGAAATCTTAGGGTCTGAAATGCAAAATTACTTGAATTGCATGACATCTTGCCTTACTGTAATTTCAGGCCTGCTGCCGTGACATCGAAAAGGGTGCAGGGCAGCACAGAACACAGAAGGAGATCTTACTGCAGACACAGCTCAAGGACTACATCTTCCATCCATCTTCCCTGGAGATACTGTCCTGCTAAAGAATCGTACGAGGAAGAGGTGGGACGAGCCAAGGTTTACCGGCCCCTTTACAGTGGAAGACTGCACTCCCTCTGCAGTAAAGCTACAAGGAAGAAGAGCTTGGATCTTTTTGGGTGACATCAAGCCATACATCGTAGAAGGCCCCCTGCCTGTACCCCAGAAGTGAAGAGACTATAGACGACGGGGAAGAACCACAGCACATGCAGACGAGATCCATGACGGAAGAAGGACTCATGAGCAACAGCAAAATAAAGACAAAGAACTTCTGTGCAAAAGTTGTGGTTTCATCTCGGACATTCCTCTGAGCATAAAAGAGGATAAGGACATGAAAACTGACATTCTGTGCATCCTAGTTGTAGGGTGAACAAGAAAGGTGCACATGGAAGCCACAACATAGTCTGTTGACTTTGAGCTTTGGACTGAGGCACACTGAAGCCTTGATTAGGAAAGGACATGCCAAATTTTGATCGTGGACACATAAATTGGAAGAAAATACAGTAGTCAGATTCCTTCCACACAGAGACATTATTCGGAATCACTTATGGTGTCCCAACTAGCGACATCACCAAAGATGTACTATCATATTTCGATCTAGTGCTAAGAACATACCCGTCATTGGAAATTAGGCTTACCAGTGTCACTGACTTCCTTCAAGATCCTGAAAACGAAAAAATTATAAGGAGGCTGCTTACTGTAATTGTCGAAAAGTTCCTCCTACTTCCGGAATACAGCGAGGTAAAAGCAAATGTCCGAAGCGGAGGAAGAAGCGAATAGGCTTATCAACATACTATTCTTTCGCCTAATTGAACACTGTCCAGGTCTTGCCGGACAAACTACAGATGTATTGACATTCCTTTGAGATCCAGCAAATACAGAATGTCTAAGCATAATCCTAAATGGTATTGTGATCCAAGTCACTCTTCATGCACACCGAAATTGCAGAAACTGTACTATTGGCTGTGAATGAGAGCCAATAGTCCCAAACCTCAGCAAGGGATGGACAAATGTCCCTGTCACCAGAAGATAGCAGATTGGCGAACAATGGGGGTCATTCCGAGTATGGCGGTAGGGGGTTAATGGCACTGGTAAGGATGTCAGTGCCGTTAACCCCCTACCGCCACATTCCAAGGTCCCTTAGCGGGTCCCACTAGTGGCGGATGGTTTTACCAGCTGCCCTTAGTGGGAACCGTTAAGGGACCATGGAGCAAATAACAGGCCCGCAATTTGCGGGCCCGTTATTAGCTCCTTCCCCATTCCCATTGAGCCCAATGGGGGCTCAAATGGGAATAGGGAATGGTTTTCGAAATGGGGACTTACTGGGTCCGCATAGGTCAGAATGACCCGGTAAATCCCCATTCCGACTACCCGGACCCGAGTTTGGAGGCAGTCATGGTGCTAATAGCACCATGGCTGCCTCCAAACTCGGAATGACCCCCAATGTCTTCTTTTGCCTATTGAGGACTTTCCAGAGCTTGTGCGGGGACCTGCCAATGTTGATGTCCTCACGTTCATCAGACACCCAACAAAGTCTACCCAGCTAAGCATGCTCCTGCATGGTATTTTAGTGCAAATCAAACTCTCCAATCTCCACCAGAGTTTCCGGAGGAGATTGTGAAGCTTTCCGCCAAGGGACAGATCGAGAGAGCAGTGCCAAAGATTGCATTTCTTATTTTTATATTGACAAAGGACACAACATGTCTTCAGGAATGAAACAGATCAGTGGCGTGGACTGGGAGCTAATATATTTTGAACATGCACAGTAAAGAGACTTACGAAATTGTTGCTTGATTTTGACAAATCCCATAGCCCCACAAGAGAACTGTGACCAGAAATACTAGACAATCCAGTGTTCAGACAAAGGGGGACAATTGTTTAGTACCTACAGCTCGCAACCAGAACCAACAGAATCCAGAGATAATATTGTTTAGAAGTTACATTAAAAGTTAGCATATTTCAACAGATGATCGAGATGGGGATTCAGAGCAGCAATCTCGTCGTCCCCCAGGTGGAGAGACATCTGTCCTTTCCTGGAAGTAAATGCTGCCGATGGACCTACAGGGGAATAATGTATTTATGTATTATATTTATCATTATTTTGCTGTCGCTGACGATCAGAACTGCATTTTTCTTATTGGTGTACAAAGCGTTCCAATCCCAGTGCATCCACCTAATGTTTCATACATGAAACCTATGAAATCACCCAGACCTTACATAGTCATTCCCGTCCCTAGGAAATCTGATGGTGGAATGAGTGAACTTGAGATGGATGTGATTAGCAATGACACACACACTCTTATGGTGGTAAGCAAAGTGAAAAGCCCGAGACAGGGTTGACCGAGTATGAATGTAAAAAGGTTACTGACAACCACACGCACGCAAACATTGAATGCACACACACCAAGCCTAGTGTCAATAACTGCAGAACCACAATCCGAAGCATGGAAGAAGAAGAGACTGCCCACTATGAGGAATTCCACTACAAGTGAAGTGAAAAGACAAATGGAAAAAACTGAACTCCTGAAGAGACAAGAGGACCCGGAGAATAAACCCACAGAGCCCACATTAACAAGCACATATGTTCCAGCGAAGGGGACAAACACAAGTTCTACAATACAGCCATATACTAGCCAAATGACAGAGTGGATATGGGCACTTTTGACCAAAAGAGAAGGAATGCAAGAGAAGTTGGAGAAGAAACCAACCAAAATAACATTAATGAACACCCCTAATACAAAACCGATGGAGGAGAAAATGAGCTCAAGGGAAATTTCACGAGAACAGCTGATAGCAGAATCGATTTGGCCGTCATTAGCCAGAGCCAGGAAGAGGCAAGAGGAAATAGAAAGGATTGTCAGGTTTTCCTCCACTCGGCTAGCACAGATGAAGATAGCTGCATCATGAAAATCCTCCAGCAAGGAAAAGCCATACAGATGCATTCAGGGATGGAGTTTTAGCAAATTACATGAACACCTTAAAGATCAAGAGAAGCATACAGAGAACTAAACGATTACTTGGACAGGACAGCACATTTGGTAAACAACATTTGGTACCAGCACATGAAAGAAGATGGAAGTTCAGAAGGGGAATGTTTTGTTTGTACACTCCTATCGTATAGCATGGGGAAGTCCAAGATCTTCGTAGCTGTAGAGGTTGATGTCAGACAGCGCACTGTCTCTTGCACATAGCAATGTGTAAGACCAGAGGCCAGTTCATGGGAAGTGATGCTTCATTTAAATGGGCAACTGAAGCAACTGATCCTGAAGAAGATGATTATGTCCAGGACATAAAGACAAGAACCAGAGCTCATACTAAGAGCCATGTGATCATTTACGAGAAACCTGGAGTGAAAGGAGCTGAAATCAGATGGGAAGTAAACAAGACGCTAAATGTCCAAGGGAAAACTCAAGAAGAGGCTTGTGGATGGAAGAACAGAGGCCAAATGCAAGTCTGGGGAACAATACTTTCACCAGATGGATGGGAAAAAGGGGTAGTGATTTGCAGGGCATGGATGGTCCTCGGAGCCTGCAAGCAGGCAATTGAAAATTCACAAAGGATATGCAAGCCATTATGGCCAAAGCTTGCAAAACTATTGACATGGGTCGAAGACAGAGGGGGCCCCTTGCAGATAGTGCCATTGGAGAATCCAAAACTGTGCTTCAGGACTAATGACACAAGGAAGATGGGAAAGAATCAGAACTGTGGACACATTTTTGATGCTCCAGGGATGGTGCATGGAACTGCAGTAATAATGGATCATTATTGGGCATGTGGATCAAATGCATACATCAGACTACCGAAAAACTGGGGAGGTATATGCACACTAGTGAATGTCCACGTTCCAGCATTGGTGATCCCGAAGAGTGACCTGAGCACTGACAGTTTCCCAAAAGCATATGATCACCTGAGGAAGAAGAGATCTGTGGAACTGCTGAATAGAATGAAGAGAGAAAATTACTTTTCTGCCAAATCAAAAGAAACTTTTCCTACAATCCCATATGAACACAGGCTGTTCAAACTCATCTCATCAGTGTTCACGACAATCTTCATGCCAAGATTCCAAGTTGGAGCAAACACTATTGGTTGCAGATAAGCAGATGGGAGTTACTGCAGACCATCAACACAATCATAAAAGGATTCAATGACTTAAAGGAAGAGTTAAGGGCAGTTCGACTGATGACTCTCCAGAACAGATATGTCCTTTACATGATCACAGCTATGGATGAAGGTGTTTGTTCAAAAATCAGAGAATCTCCTAGAGAGGCCCTGGACCAGTGGGGAAGAGCGACAGACCCCAACTGCTTGAGATGTCACCAGATGAGGGGAACCTTTTTCCACATCCTATGGGAATGCCCGCAGATACAAGACTTTTGGCAACAATGCTGCGATAAGCTCTCAGCAGTACTTGACCTTGAAATACTGATGGACCCCAAACTCCTGATACTGGGAATAGTTGCGGATATAGAGCTATCCAGATTTGAAAAACTCATGTTTACAACGACTACGAGTCTTGCCAAAAGAAACATAGCCCAACTATGGGGCTCGCCCACACCGCCACAGTACACCAAATGGGTAGCAGACGTGGACATGTGTATCCCAATGGAGGTGAGGGTGTACACCACAAGAGGATGCCCAGAGAAAGCGGCCAAGATATGGCAAAAATGGGAGGACAGCTGAAGGCAAGCAAAGAACAGACATGGGGACACTGAGCGCCGAACAGTGAACTGATATAAGCCATCGGAACGACTTTGAAAAACTCTAGATGTAACAACTTTACAATATATGCAAACAGAAACCAGATGCCAGGAAGAAATGTATACCTGTGTGTTTAAATGTTATAAATGTTTAAAGGGTTATGTGTGGTGACCAAATGTCAACTACATATTGTTGTTGTGCTTGATTATGTCCACAAAACAATAAAAAATGTTATATCAAAAAAAAATCGGAGAATCATGTTACACATTCATACCCTCTCACGACGAAGAAAATGGAACCTTAACAGAAGCCATAGGTATGCTGACGAAGCTACAGAACCAGATGATTGTTGAAACTGATGAAGTTAATGATGACAGCTGGTTTGGATCACTAGTCTCATGGGTTTCGCAATGGATGGCAGATGCATTCAAGTTCCTAGGAGCCCTGTTAGTGAAGATGTTGCTAGGAGTCTGTGTCATCGAGATAATTATCTCTCAGTGCCAGAAAACTGTGAAAAAACCATTGGGATGAAGATCATGATTGATGTCAAGCCAGGTTGGAAGCCCAAAGACTTGACTGATGAAGAAATAAGAGACTTTGTAAAGGCCAGCATTCACGCACCAGAAGGAACAAAGTTTCAATATCCCAAGAAGCATAGAAATTATGCGGGAAGATGGGTTTACTGCAGCCCAAAAGGACAGTGTCAACTTATGACGTGAAACAAAGACGAGCACGTGAGAACAGTAGGAAGTCTAAAAGGAGTCATAAAGATTTGGACCCCAAAGCGACATTTCTTTAGACCATCATGTGTAGACCCAGAAGATGAAGAGAGAATGGACACAAACAATGAAGCAAAAGAGAATCTGAAAGTACTGAAGAAAGAAGGGAAAGTGGTTGATGAATCGCCTAGAGGGGGGAGTGTAGAGGAGGTCCCAAGTATAGCTCGAACTCCAACCGTCCCTTTTGAAGTACCAGGAACTTTCACACCGAGATATGTGACGTATGATGAGCAAATAAACCAGCAGAGAGCCGCAGTGGGGCTTTGTCTAATACCTATCAGAAGAACAGCACCTATTGAAGTACCAGTACCAAGGAAACCATGGACAGTAAGGTATCCATTGAGAAAGCCATATCAACCAATAAAACAAAATGAAGATCGTCTAAATGCAGTCCCTGAAGAAACCAAAAAGGTCTTAATTTGAAGACGAATGGTGACGTCACAAGAACCTGGACTGATTCACATATAGAAGATATAACGACCAGAGAATGACGTAAAGAAACGAAATGCCTGAATAAAGGATATTGTGAAGCTAAAGTGAAAGGGCAATGTCAAACAGAAGAAGCTTAAGCCATGCGCATGGTGAAGATATTGAACCAAGTTTACATATGTACATATGCTTGGAACCGCAAGAAAGCTAAGAAAATCGTGCGGGTTGCTATGCTTCGTAGAAAGATAGTGCGGCAAGCGGCACTATACATAATCTACCTCAAAGAAGTATGTTATATAAGTATATTTCCACTTTGCACAAGAAGCAGAATCAACCAAAAGGTTACTAAAAGCCCACATGAGAAGAGTTTCATTTTCGGCAAAATCAAAACTACAGCGGCAGAAACGAAACTCAGCAGAAGCAGATCGTGCCTGGAGAACCAAGGTCGTATCTGTCAAGATGGACAAACAGTGGCTACAATTAATTGAAGCAAAGAACAGAATATACTGCTCTGAAGGGTCAAGATAAGAATCCGAAGGCAGGTGGTGGGCGAAACGAAAGTCAAATACACAAATTATACGAAGAAGAGGCAAATTCACGGTGTCTGAACCACGTGACCAGCCGAGCGAGCAAAAGTAAGTCTTTCACACCTACGCATGGAGCCTTATCGTACCCATCCTCCCTAACTTTCTCAGACCCAGAGGCAGACTCAAGGCCAAACTACAAGGTAGTAATTGACACACAGCCACTAAGGTGATGAATGGCTGTAACATAAATTGAAGGAAAGCTGGGGTACAGACTTACTCCCTGCACCTGGCCTCATTATTCTGTGTGCTGCTAAGTGAAGTGGAAAAGTACGTGTGGGGTTGGTGCCAACCCAATCACAAGGGCCAAGTAATCTAGGGTCCTATAGTTAGTAGAACCAATGAGACATAGTACTCTTATTGATGTCTACAGTAGCTAGTTTGAAGGTAGGGCTTAGATGCCCCACCTGACAGTGTTTAGCCAATCCCCTTACTCCGTTACAATATACAGATATAGTACCTATAGTAAAGTTACCTTTCCTGAACCAATAGAATTGCATGCCAACTTTTAAGCGTTGCACGTCAATGATGACGAGTTTTCAGTATAAATGTTATGATTTTTGTGTAGTTCATTGGAGTTGAAGCGAGAAGGAAGATCGCGCCACTGCTGATATTCATAACTCCCCGTTTTTTGTACATTAAACGGACTCCCTTTGCCAAACCGTTGAGTTGTCATTAATGATTTTGTGTTGGAGTATTTAATCTGCACTGTCATCCATCTCACAGGTGCTGATATCTTGTCTTAAAGTGCTTCTGGGTAAACCCTGACTCTATGGGCTGGTTGGGGGTCCCAGAACACACGGCCTGGTCAATTTCTCAACCTATTCACATAAAGTGTCTGTCTTCTAAACTTCTTGATTGTGCTTTTGGAAGAATTGCACTTTTAACAGGCTATAGAATTCTCTTGGATTCTTCCAAACCTAACCTCGCTCTCTCTTGCCCTGTTCGAAAGCCTGTAGAAGGGGTTTGTGCAGTTTCACCCTCCTCCTCTTCTCCAACTTCCTCTATATCCTCATCCAAAAACATTGCATCACCACTTCCATCACTTTCGTCATCTTCTCTGTCTTCAAACTCTTGTCTCTTCAGGGGAATTGTCCTAAACAGTCCACTCATCACTACTTCCAATGCACTCCTTTACCCCTTCTGTGGAGATCCCTTCTGCTCTGATTCACACTACGGACACCACTGTCCCTCCTACTGTTCCTCCAAGCATACACAGTGTAACCCCTGAACCTATGATTCATTACATGAGGCTTGTTTTTGAGATCTAACAGCTAATCAGTTGCTATATGTGGCTTCATCTCACATGTGCAAATATTGTACCTAGCTAGATAGAGGGGTGGTTACACTTTCTAATCTTTCCTCACTAGGTAGGAACAATACAGAGTCCTTTTCACAGAAGTACCCAATCTTTTCTTTTTTATTTTATTTTCCTTTTGTTGTTGCATACGTTTTATTTATTTATATTGTACACATGTTATGTTTATTAATGTTTGGTCTACGTGTTATATTTATGTTTGGATCAACATTGAGAATACATACAAAAGCAATAAGTGTGTTCTTAGCTGAAACATACAAATATATGTAAAAACCTTGCTAAAATAACTATAGAATACATGATATGCCAAATGCAAGGCAGCAAATTACTATTTGCAGTAGATGTGTTATTTTTCTCTCCAACTGAGAAAGTGAGATTTATGCCTTTGATTTATTCCTCTAGGTCTATTGTCACACAGTAGGAGTACTTACCAGTAACTCACAACTAAAAACTTGGATGAACTTGTCTCATTCTACAAATTGTTTTCCTACCAGGACACCAACTTGTTGTAGCATCATGCAAATATGTTGTCATGTGTTGCAGCACTGATTTCAAAAGGGTTCCGTCCTGCGGCCAAGGCATTAACATTTTGCCTGCAGTAGCAGGAATCCACTGGATGTGATATTTGACTATCATGTCCTTAAACCAGGGAAATGCTTTGCATGAATGCATAAGGGGAGCGTCTCCCATGATAGCATATTACACTTTAGACTGCTGATACTTTCCAGACCTTAATGTTACCTCAAACTTACTACCTCTCTACTCTCTTTCACACTCTCCTTCCAACAAAATATGCCCTCTATTTCCAACACTTTTAAGGCTTCTCCCAGCATCTTCTTTGCTGCAACAACTATTTGTGCAGGCACCACAAACACCACCCATGCTCTGGATCATGCCCTGTTGGTCCAAACCACAACTTCACATGTTCTACGATCTACAATAATATGCACACAACTTCACTTTTCAAAAAACCGAACCACTTTACACCCTACCGCTGGTGCCAGCATTAACTAAACACATGAATATATCATAACATAATAAGGCCGTCTTCCCATCTAGTGAGTTATCTTCTCCTCTTATCATACCCCAGAAGGGGGTTTTCAATGTACTGTTCCACAACCTTTTCTTGGGATCTCTAACCACTCAATAATACTGTGTGCAAGGTTTAGTGTGTCGTCTTCTGCAACCATGTCACAGGTATTCTGTTTTTATCAATCCTTTATTATTTTGCAGTTTCCCAATATACAAAGAATTCTTTCCCTTGTTTTACCCCTGTTTTGCCAGGTCGATGATCTTACAACTGTGGATCAGACGAAGGTGTCCAGTATCAGCCCTCCCTCAATCAGCCAGTCACCTTCAACCTGCGGGTTGCCCCGCAGGGATCGGACAGGGATTTCTCCAAGGGGGCTCCTGTCGACCTCTCTCACTTCATCTGTAATACCAGTCTCCACATGTCACCTTGCAGTTCTTCAGGCCACAACAGGGAACTTCGATAGTCCGGGTGCCCTGATCAACCATCCTATGCTACCATATGTAATAATGGTATGGGAAACCCCAGTTTAAGCAGACATAGTAGGCCAGGATATCCCAGACTCAAAAACGGAAATAGTCAAGGTAAATGGCAAAACCCCACTTTATTAACAATCCACATAATGCTGGGACAGCATACAAACACAATGGTTGTGAGCTCTAAGCTCTTCTCGAGCATAACAATAGTTTAAAGATAAAAAATACATCATCACTGACGTCACATCACAATCTTGGTAGCAAAAGCCTACGGGACACTGAGGTTGGTTAAGGGAACTGTCAATGTATAGGACCCATAAGGGCTATACGGGTTAGTCTTTTCATTGGCTATATTTTATATGATGGCTCCATCTGATGCCCCATCTAAATTGGTAATAGAAAATGCAGGTCATTTTTACGGTAACTTATTGGGTAGTCCAACATGTACTTGGCGGCACAACGTTGGAAGTTTCTATTGGATGGTACCTTACTTTCCAACCTTACTTTGCAGCCTTGAGCAAATGGCAGGTCATCAATACATGAGCCGAAATGGGAATGGGCTGGGAGGGGGCATTGTCCGTGAGCTGCTTGTTTATTTCAAGAAGAATACCATCGTAATCTTCTAAGCATGAGGCCAGAGTGATCCACTTTGAAGTTGACCTTGAATGGTGCCCCATGTCTGGAAATGTGCATGAGGAGCGAAGCATATGTCTTATCTGTGTCTGTACTAATGAATAGACACTGTTCTTGAATTAAGGGTCAAATATGAGGAGATCATGTTCTGAAATATTTCACCCTGCATTTACTGAGGTTTAGCTAATATGGCCGCGATTGTTATTACCTTTCTAGTCACTAGAGACTTGGTTGATTCGTTTCTTGTATAGCTTTAGCTCATAATTAGTCTGCACCTGGCATTCAAATGCTGGTTCTTCTTCAATGAATCTAAGAGAAATATGTCTTGTGCCTTTGGAAATGTTATGTCTTGTTTTCTTCTGAGCCATCAAAACCCTCCCTTGTCTTCCAGTAACTTTGGAAAGGGGCCACGGAGTTACTGCCTGCATCCTGCCCAAATCTGTATTTCAGTGAATTCATCAGTTTAAATTTTCGTGAAGCTTCGAGACCTCTATTCATTTCAACGCATGTTATGACTCACATTTGAACAAAGATAGGAACCTTTTACTGTTGCATGTCTAAGTTATTATTGCTGGTGTTGTATTTCAGCCTATACATTGCTTATGTTATGTTCTTCATGAATTTAAGGTGCAAGCGATATTCTTTGTGTCTAAATGCATGTTTGACCTAATGTCTGTTTCTTCATGGTGAGTGTAGATTTGCTTCATATCTATTGTATGCACATGTGTCAGGTAACAGTGAGTTAGCTTATTCTCATCATTTTCAGTTACATCAGGTCCATTTCCTCCTGTATCAGTCTGGGATAAGGCCACTATGGTCAACTTAGTGCATAACGTTTCTCTCCTTTACAATATTGAGGTGGCGGAGGGGCATTTGCCATGAATTACATATTTATCTGTCGCTCAACATTATTTGTAGTCCACCCCAGTAAAACTACTGGTAACCTTTAATACAGTGCTTGTTTAGAGTTATGGATGGTGCAGACCCGTTGCCCTAGATGATTTGGTGTTGCAAATAGCCTCCCAAATGACTTCAAAATCTACAGGATAATGTATAAATACTGGGGAGGCATCAATAGATTTATTTATTTTCAGTACATTGGTTAATTTGAATAACACCATCCCATAATATGGCACCCATTCATTCTCTTTAATAACGCAAAAGTCAACGCGCTGATATTCCTTGTCACAGAGTTAAACACACTCCAAGATTTTGAGGAAATCGAGTTTTCCAAGAAAGTACACATTTTCTGGATATCATTTATACATATATGGATCTTTAGTCTATTAATGTATTTCCTACACGGTTTGCAGATTCTATTCTTTGCCATAGGCAATGATTTAAAATCTAAGGACTGTCGTTTAAGATTCCTAAAAGCAACACATGTATTTCTTTTTGCATTGGCTATCCTCATATCAAACGCATGTTTTGGAATTCTTGGTATGTAAGGAATACCTTTCCTGGTTAGTTGTTGGAGGCACTTAGCCATGGTTTCATTGATAGTAGCTTCCGGAAACAACCCAAAGAATTTGAGTGATATGAATCATTCATTGCCCTGGTAAATTTCCTCAATAAAGTTTGATTCCATTTATTTAACACACAGGCCTCTCCTATGTGGTTCCTCCAATATAAAGGTTGGTGAATACTCATATGTTTGAATGATTACATGTCAAATTTGATCATCGAGTGAGCATTCAAACAACCTTGTCAATTGCAATTTTGAGCATGATGATATAACATTGTTTGATATAAAACATGGTCTATCAATGAGGAAGCAAAGCCTCTGCTCCATGTGTAGACATTATCCAGCATATCGACTCAATTATGGACTAAAATCTGTAGATTCAAAGATTTCATAAATTCCCTCCATAATCTACCTCTATGAGATCTACAATCAAAGGAGGAGCTGGTTGTATCTAATGCCACTACCTTTTCAACCAAATCATCAGAACAGGCGGAGTTGAAGTCACCACAAATTACAATATTGTTATTGTGACCATCACCCATACATGCTTCCAAGATAATGGCATTAGACTTAGTACTAGATTCCAACCCTACAGCTAAAATTCCATCATTGGTAGATTTAATCAAATAGGCCAGTAATTTAAGTTTCAGATCTATAGCAACAGGCATGCCACTGAGGCCGACCACTAAAGCCTTTTGTGGCTTCTTGGGAAATTATTTGATAACTGTCAATAATGGGAAGTAGTCAACGTAGTCTCTTGTAACAATAATATATTGTATTCCATAAATCTGGAGCTATGTTTAGAAACCTTTGAGATATTCAAGAAGCCAAAACTATTCCATGAAAGACATCTTAGCAATCCTTTGTTAAAGGCAGGACTTTGTACCCCTTACAAATTATTTTTTTGCTGACAGCCTCAGCTAGCCATGTCCAAACTATGCTCTTAGCAGACGTAGTTGGCTTATCGGAATCACTTTTTGTTATGAATAATAAGGTTTCAGTTTGCTTATTAATACACAAGTCACTAAAGTTCAACACAAAGAAATATTTGAGACATTTCTAAACCCCAATAAATCAAATACCATGGACCTCAAAAAATCAAATTTCCCCCAAACCAAGCAGGCCACCAAATATGAATACAATGAACCACCCATTTGTAACTGCCCTGGTCAGGGATTTCGACCAAATCAATGTCTTCATAATTAATTAAACGCAGGGCTGGACATTTTGAAAACAATGTAACTGTCTTGTTGACCAGTTAAAATAAACTGTTCCATTTAATTGAGTGATGTTTTTTAAGCCGACCAGTCATTCATCAGAGCCCCGTTTGTTAAATATTTCACTATTGGATGAGATATTGGGTTTTTGGTTTAGGGTGCTCCCATCCTCCAAATAAATTATACTGGAAATCTGGACAAGGTTGGTGATGTTAGACTCCACAGTATTAACTGCAGTAACTTTAGCAATATTAAGAGTTACATTTCAGTGTGCTGTTATAACACGATGAGGAGGGTCCAGCACTTGTATATCCTGTTCACCAGGATCTTCATTTTCATTGGATGTCAAAAAAGTAGTTATCTTCCCTTGTGACGTTTTCTTGTTGAGCTTTCTATTCTTTTTTCCCTTGTGTTTCTTAATAGTAGTATCATTCAACCAATCAATAGCCCCTGATGTCTCCCTTATTTGGTAGTCCAATTATATTGGGCCTCATTACGAGTCAGGCGTTAAGGGTTTTACGGCGCCGTAAACGGCGCCAACCCTAAACGCCTGATTACAAGGTCCCTTTGCGGGATGGTGATTTTAACGCCTGCTTTTTGCAGGTGTTAAAAACCATGCCGCAAAGGGACCTTGGTGCTAAGTACGGTGCCACAATTTCCCATTCCCATTTTTGCCCCATAGGGCATAATGGGAGTGGGGAAGGCGTTAATTACGCCACCGTAAATTACGGTGGCGTAATTAACAACATGGTCCCTTAGCGCCATGGATTTTAACACCTGCTAAAAGCAGGTGTTAAATCCGCCATGGCGCTAAGGGACCTCGGAATCAGGTGGTAAGGGTCGGCGCTGTTTACACCGCCGTAAACCCCTTATGGCCTGGGTCCTATTGTCTCTTTATCCAGTGGCTTTATGTAATCTTTTTTTAAAGTAAATAGTTGGCCTGCCGAGTGCACTCTTGACTTAACATTAATGTTCACATTTCTATTTGCCATTCTGCATTCTGCATCAAACCATTGGGTGTGTCCTTAGGCTGGGATCCTTGAGTGATTAGCATCCTATAGCTTATATTGGATATCAGATACTCAAACTGGCTAAATAGGTCCCCCAGTTCATTTATTAGCTTAAAGAATTAGTGAGGTAATCCCTATTATTTCGTCCATCTTCCTGCAGATTTCAATATTGTGTGGCCCTCATTAAGACCCAGGCGTTGGACCATGGTGCTAATAGCACCATGGTCCATGCCGGTAACTTACCGACTCCGCCAATGGCGGAAAGGGGAATTACTGCCCCATTCTGAGGTTGGCGGGGCGGTAATTCCCCATGCTGCCATGGCCCTTCCCCCCATAGGGCTCAATGGGAATGGGGAAGACGCTAAGTACGGTGCCGCAAATTGCGGCACCGTACTTAGCACCAAGGTCCCTTTGCGGGTTGGTTTTTTAACGCCTGCTAAAAGCAGGCGTTAAAGTGCCACCGGCAAAGGGACCTCGTAATCAGGCGTTAAGGGTTTAACGGCCCCGCCACCTTTTATGGCGCCATTAACCCCTTAACGCCTGGGTTGTAATGAGGGCCCATGTATTGTATTTAAAAGCAGATTGAGACCTCCTGCTAATATCCATAGTATTTAGCCCCTGGTCTAGCCCTTGAAAGTAGAATTCAGACCCCTTCTCTCCAAAGAGAACTGCACCAACATAGCCAGAGCCATCACCGGCTCTAGGGCTAGTCTATTGCAATGTACTCTTTCTTGGAACCTCCAATAAAAACCTAGAGAGACTACAAGTCATACAAAACAATGCTCTCCGGGCAGCCCAAGGCATTGCCAAAAGAGAACACATTTCTGAGGCCAGGAAAATAGCCCACTGGCTCCCAATAAAGGAAAGGATCGTCTTTAAAGCTCTGACCACAAGTGCATTCACCTCACTGCTCCTGCCTACCTCTCAAGAAGAATCCACCCCGTCTCCACTACCTGGCCAACTAGATCGCTGTATACCAACATGTTCTCTGTGCCACTAGTAAAAATAGCCAGAGCGGGCGGATCCAGTTTCCCCTATCTCGCACCCATTCACTGCAATGCCCTACCTCTCACGATCTATGAAAACCATCCTCTTCACATAAGGCCCCGCACATTAGCATGACTACTCACCACATGACCCAGTGCATAAGATGTAACACAATGACCAATTGCAATGTCTGTAACAACAGTATTATGTTCTGTAGTATTCATAATGTATCAACGACCGCTACTATGTCTGTACCTGTGTAACTAAGTTCTTTGCAAGTAACAGCGCCTCAATGCCCTTGGGCTGCTTTCGCTCTATATAAATATAAATAAATAAATAAATAAATAAAATAACTCAAGTGGTAAGTGGTCACCCTTCACTCGGTACATAACAAGCAAATCTACAATACTTGAATAAAAAAAGCAATCTACTGTTGCATAATCAATAATAGAAACATGATCAACCCACCTAAAAAATGAGGATTACTAAAACAAAAACAAACTGACAATACCCTAATTGCATTGACCTTTTTAAAATAAATGTCCATAAATCCCAATGTTTCTTGAATGGCAGCTATCAAAGTAAATTTATAGGTGTTCTAATTGCCCTGGGTTTTCCCTTTCAAGGTGAATATTAGGTTCTGATTTCTGCAATCCATCAAGGGATCTTTTCCTCATCCCTCATCCAGGAACTTCCTTCATTTCCTATTGAAGTATTGCCATGATCATTGCCCCAGATTCAGAGGCTGAAGTAATATGAACCACTGAATGCCTAGACTTATTTACCAAGGGCAATTTACAAGCCACATCTGACTAGCCCTTATTTGCAGCTATGTGTACGTTATCTTCCTGTATAGATATCTGCTTGTGGCTTCAAGTTGTAGATATGGTTCTATGAGGATTATTTCCCCATTATATGTTTTTATCCTCGTTATTGATAATACAATGAATGCTCTCCTCCTACCCCAAAAACCAAATCCACTGCTGGCCCGGGGAACTCTTGAGACGTTGTGTACTCGAGCTCGGGCTCAAAGTCCTGATCAAACTCTCATGCCCACGCCAAATCATCCTCCGATTCTGACTCTGAGCCTGGGACAGAATCAGGTTGTGGGTCTCTCCCTTTCTGACTGTGGCAGTTTTCTTCATATTACCTGTCAATGGAACATTCCAGGGCCTCCAGTATTGGCCCGACAGACACAGGCTCCATGTGGCATTTGTTAAACTCTGCTGTGTCCTCAGGAGATCTACCACAAGACATTAGGGGCATATGATACCTGATGGGGTCTTATAATACCCACAGTATCTGTCTAGCTCCCAGCTGCAACCAAGAGTCCTGAACAGGATCTTGATCTATATTGCCTGTTGTGTCCAAAGAAGTAACAATCGGGAGCAGTTGGAAGTTAGATTGTGAGCTGGTACAAACAGGATATTCAAGCAGTTTTCACACAGAACCATCTGTGCTTACTGTATTTGTTAGGTTGTGGGCATGACCCCTTGATATGATCCTCTCAGTCTCCCCTCTCTTGTCCGGCTGGACCAGCCTACCTGATAGTGGTTTGGCCCTGGTCCCTCTGGGCCACTTTTGGTTTTCCAGTCATCCTGAGTCTCGGGACAGGCAGAGTTTTGGCTTTGCCCTTAGCCCTGCTCCTGGAACGATGCTTCATCAAGCCGGAAATAGAAACCCACTGGTCTAGGGAAAAGATTTATATCTGGCTAAGAGCTGGAAGCAAGAATAGGAGACAATAGCAATAGCAAACCAGGTCCCATTTATTCATTTATTTATTTTGCTTCCCCTTTCTTTCCCCTTTTAATGTTTTATGGTTTCAGGTAGCATAGTAACTCCATACTGATCCCTGAAGGCCATGAGCCGGCTGCTTGCTGCATGGCCCGGTATACTAGGGAGGCTAATAGGCTAGGAGACCAAACTGATCCCTTCCCCCTCACCCCCACCAGCAAGTACAGCAGTGCAACAATGCAATACAGTGCACTTCAATAAAACTCAGTATCAGCAGACGAACCTGCGTGAGAGAGGGTATTTCATTTTATTTATGTATTTGTTTTTTTTTTTTAATATTGCCTTATACCAAACCTGAGTTTGGTTTCTAAGTGCGGATCCGGGATTCAAGCTTCTTTTGTTCTGCATAGACTTGCTTCCAAGACTAGCATGTTGCCCCTGTGTTATACTCCATTTAAATTCATTCAAACAAGATAAATAACTGTTATATTATCATATAACATTATTATTATCTGTTGCATGGAAATTCAGGCTGTGTTACAAAGGTCACAGGTATAAACGGAGCTGGTAACTAAGAAGGCCATGGGACATCAAGGAGCTTTGACTCGCCCCACACGTACTCATCCTTCACTTCTCCCTGTCTTCTCCCCTCCTCTTTCTCCTGCTCCCTATCAGTTCCAGCCTCAGGTTTTACCTGCCCCCACTCCATTCTCTGCATCTTAGTAAGTGTGCAGAGAGACTTGGAGGGAACAGTGGCACAGGGAATTGCTAGAGGGGAGGACCCTAATACACACACATACACCAGAGAAGACAAACATTGTCAAGCCGCACCCAGCAGGCTGCTTGCTACACACACAGTATTGTACTTCCATGTTAAAACTCTTCCAATGAGGGGGCGCTCTTATGCAGCATATGGAGTAGTCGCAGCACGGTGTGCCACTCTGCCCCAAGACTGAGGGCCCATGAAAAACTGCCACAGAAAGGAGGCGAGCTAGTCCTCCGAAAGAGAACCACTGACTAGGTGAAGCCCTGCAGTATATGAGGATAAAAATCCCCCATCCGGGAGACCCTACAAAGGAGGATAAGGGGTGAGGAAAGCAGTTATGTGTGGAGAAGGGGACCTAGGAAAATGGCAGTTGCCTTAATGAACGGATGACACAGGTCGCACTGCAGCAGTGAGGAGGAGCAGAGATGGCAGGGGATGGTCCAGTAGGACAGCTCCAGGAGGAGGGTTGAGCGAGGGCCAGGAACAGGTTTTGGATCGTGGATACAATCACAAGCTCAACGAGCGGTGAAAAGAAGATCAGTTTCCCTCCCCACCCCCTCCTAGATTCATTAAGCCCCCGGCTGTCCGGTCCATGACCTGTGATTGAGTACAAATGGAGTGAGGGGATGGCATGATATACATAAAAGGGAGCTCCCGGTCCATCAACAAACCGCGCAGAGAGAGCCTTGGAAAGGAGAGCAGGGGCTGAAGAGGAAATATTACAGAGAGGCACTACGGAGCAAGGGTTAGAAGGGGCTGGGTTGTTGAACACACAAGGAGACAATATCAGTTTAAAAGAGTGTCACCCATGCTGTAGCTAAATATGACAAGGGACAAGGAAAAGGTTTATACAAAAGAAACATCAGCCGAAAATGACACGACAGTAGGATCAAAAGCACAACAAGCATTGGAGGCAAAACAAATAGCGACAATGGAGGTTTGGAGTAACTCAGAATCTCAGGCTATTCAGGATATCTTGAAAGCCATCCACACGGCTAAGACACAGTTGGAGCAAAGGAATGATGCAGTGGGCCTAGCTGTAGGTCTCCGGAGACCGGACCTGCAAAAGATGTCAGCGTGAGAAGGTGAAGCGGAAGATCGTATATCTGCTGTCGAGGATAAAGTGACCCTCTTAAGATGCGACATGTAAGCTATGTAGAAAAAGACACAACAAATTGAAGACAGGATCGACAAAAGACGGGGGGGGGGGAGACCGAGGTGGAATAACCTATGTTTGAGTGTGCTGCCAGAGAAAACAGAAGGTCCTTCCATGGAGCTGAACTGGATGGTCTTAACCCCGTCCTCTGACTCGGGATCCCCAAACATCGCTTTAAGATGAGTAGCAGTACCCTCGAGATAGATGGGGATGCAGATTCATACTCATGCATCAAATAACTATGACAACTCAATAGTTTGGCAAAGGGAGTCCGTTTAATGACAAGTACATAAAACAGGGAGTACAATGAACATCAGCAACCGCGCGATCTTCTCCTCCAACTCCACTTTATTCCAGAAAAAACACAGTATTTATAGCAAAAACTCGTCATCATTGACGTGCAATCTTAAAAACCTAAAGTGCAATGTGATTGATTATAGGAAGGTAACTTTATCATAGGTACTACATTGGTATGTGGTAACGGGGAGAGGGGATTGGACAATCAATGTCAGGTGGGGCAACTAAGCCCTTCCTTCAAAATTGCCACTATGAACATCACTAAAAGTACGACGTCCCACTGGCTCTACTCTCTATAGGACCCTAGATTACACGGTCCACTATGATTAGGTTGGCATCAACCCCACGCATTCTTTTCCACTTACGTCTAGCAGCTTGCAGAAAGACCAGCCAGGTGCAGGGAGTTTGTCTGTACCCCAGCTTCCTTCCCATTATGTTACAATCAATCATCACCTCAGTGGTCATGTATCAATTACTGCTTTGTAGTTTGGCCTCGAGTCTGCTTCTTAGTCTGATAACTTTCAAGGAGTATGGGCATGGCAGAGATCCATGTGTAGGTGTGAAAGTCTCACTCTTCCAGCCTGCCTTGTCAAGTGACTAGGACACTGTGAAATCGGTCTCTTCTTCAGGTATTCTTCATGTATTTGATTTAATTCTGCAAGTCTTCTACCATCTGTGGCCTATCTTGACCATACTGAACAGGATACTCTGTTCTTTTCTCCTTAATTTTATCCACTTTCTGTCTTTTCCAACCAGATACGACCTTGGCTTCTTGGCTTGGTTACCTTCAGCTGAGTTTCGCTCCATCTTAATTCTCAATTTGTTTGCTGCGACACTCTCCTCTTGAGACCTTTAGTAACCTTTGTTTAATTCTGCTCATGTGCGTAGTGGAATTTTACTCCTGTATAAAGTGCTTTTGTGTATATATATATATGTATATGTTGCACTTGCCGCAATCTATTTACTACTAAGCATAAGCAAGCTTAACAATATCTTTTCTTCTTGCGGTTTCTTGCATTTGTACACGCATAAACTAACTGAATATCTTCATTGTGCATATGGCATAAGTTTCTTCATCTTGGGTTCAGGATGTCATTTATCCATAGTATATCCTTTTGACTTCATTTTGCATCAGCATTCTCTGGTTATATCCTCTATGTGTGTGTCTGCCCGAGGTCTTATGACATCACCATTCGTCTTCCTTTATTATCTTCTTGGCTTCTTTGGGTATTCCATTCTGACAACCGTCATTTTGTCTTGAGTGTAGATATGGTTTTCTCAATGGGTACCCTACTGTCCAGGTTTTCTTAGGTGTCGGTACTTCAATAGGTGCTGTTACTCTAATAGGCACTGGGCAGAGCCAAACCGCTGCTCTTTGCTGGTTTATTTGTTCTTCATACGTCACATACTTTGTCGTGAAAGTACCGGGTACTACAAAGGGGGTGCTTTGAGTGTGGATGACACTTTGCACTTCCTCTTCACTCCCCCTTCTGGGTGATTCATCGACCACTCTAACTTCTTTCTTTGGATCCATTTTAATTTCATCCTCTGGGTCTAGACATCTAGGTCTGTAGAAATTCTTCCTTGGGGACCATATCTTTATGACTCCCTTCAAGCATCCTGCTGTTCTCACGTGCTCATCTTTGTTCCATGTCATTAGTTGACATTCTCCACTTGGATTGCAATAGATCCATCTTCCCACATATTTTCTATGTTTCCTAGGATACAGGAACATTGTTCCTTCTGGTGCATAAATACTGGCCTTCACAAAATCTCTTATTTCTTCATCAGTCAGGTCCTTGGGCTTCCATCCTAACTCAACATCAATCATGATTTTCATCCCTATGGCCTGTTTTGCAGTTTTCTGGCACTGAGAGATTATTAGCTTGATTAGACAGAATCCAAGCAATATTATCACCGAAAGGGTTCCTAGGAACTTGAATGCATCTGCCATCCATTGTGGAACCCATGAAAACAGTGTTCCAAACCAACTGTCATCATCAACTTCGTCAACTTCATCTATCATCTGATTCTGTAGTTGTGTCAGCATACTTATGGTTTCTGTTAAGTTTCCATTTTCGTCATCATGTGAAGGTGTAAATGTGCAACATGATTCTCTGATTTTTGCACAAACACCTCCATCTATAGCTGTGATCATGTCTAGGACATATCTGTTCTGGAGCGTCATTAGTTGAATTGCTCTTAACTCTTCTTTGATTGCATTAAATCCTTTTATGGTCGTGTTGATGGTCTGCAGTAACTCCCATCTGGTTATCTGCAACCATTTAGTATTTGCTCCAACCTGAATTCTTGGCATCAGGATTGTCGTGAACACTGATGAGGTTAAGCAGAACAACCTATGTTCATATGTGATTGCATCAAAGGATTCTATAGATTTGGCAAAGAAGTAATTTTCTCTCTTCATTCTCCTCATAAGTTCCAGAGATCTGGTCTTTCTCAGGTGAGCATCTGTTTTCGGGAAACTGTCAATGTTCACATCACTTTTTGTAATCACCAACGCTGGAACATGGACATTCACCAATGTACATATACCTCCCCAATTCTTCAGCAATCTGATATATGCTTTGGATCCACACGCCCAATAATGATCCATGATCACTGCAGTCCCATGCATCATTCCTATAGCATCGACGATTCGTCCACAGTTCTGATTCTCTCCCATTTTTCTTGTGCCATTGTTTCTAAAGCATAGTTTGGAACTATCCAAGGGCACTATCTGCAAGGGTCCTCTTCTGTCTTCTACCCATGTCAGTAGTCTTGCAAGCCTCAGCCATAATGGTTTGCATATCATTTGTGCATTTTCAATTGTTTCTTTATAGTATCCAATCAATATCCATGCTCTGCAGATCACCACTCCTTTCTCCCATCCTTCTGGAGAAAGCACTCTTCCCCAAATTTGCATTTGACCTCTGTCCTTCCATCTTCGAGCGTTTTCTATAGATTTTCCTTTGATGTTAAGTTTTTTTGTTTATTTCTCTTCTGATATCTGCCCCTTTCTCATATCTGATCACAAAGTTCTTTGTTTTGCCATTATTTCTTGTCTTTATGTCTTGGACATAATCATCTTCATCTGGATCAGTTGCTTCAGTTGCCCATTTGAGCGAAGCATCACTTCCCATGAGCTAGCCTCTGGTTGTGCACATTGCTATATGTGATAGGCAGTGTGCTGTTTTAACGTCTATCTCAACAGCTACAAAGATCCTCATGCTGTACGGTAGGTGTGCACAAACAAAGCATTCTTCATCTGAAGTTTGCCTTCCAACTTCCTTCATATGTTGGTACCATTTGTTGTTTCCTAAGTGTGCTGTGCTATCCAGGTAATCATTCAGTTCATTGTTGTCTTCTTGTGTGCTTCTTCTAATTCTTAACGTCTTTCTGTAGTTTGCTAAAAACACATCTTTGAACACATCCGTATAGCTTCTTCTGGCTGGATGATTTATAGGAACATCCATCCAGGTTCCCTGAGTAATAGAAAGCTCTGTTAGTCCTTCTTTATTCCTATGTCTCTTCCTGCTAATGGCATATAAACGGCCATATTGATTCTGCTATTATCTTCGCACGTGATTGTCTTTGCAGGACTTGAGCTTGACCCTTTCATCACTGGATCAGGTGTGCTCGTAGGTGCTGTCTCTGTCTGTTCATTCTCTAAAGGTTTTCGTCTCCCTAAAAGTTCAGCTTCCTCCATAGGTCTCTCATCTTCTTTTGGCTTAAAACCTCTCATCGTTTTTTGTCCAGCCTTTCCTCATTTTTTGGAATTTGATTCTGCTGGTATTGACACTAGACCAGGTGTGTATGTGCCCATTATCTGTTTAGGTGTACCTTTCATCAATCCCTTATCTGATTTACTTTGCCGACCCTGTCTTCGGCGTTTCAATTAATTTGTTAACACAACTACCGTGTGTGTGCCATTGTTTATCACATCCATCTCAAGCTTTTTCACTCTAATATTTTTTCTAGGAACTGGAATGACTATGTAAGGTCTGGGCACCATTGTAGTCCTCATGCATACATCATTAAGTGGGTGCATGGGAATCTAAACACTTTGTGCACCTATACAAAATGCAGTTCTAATCGTTAATGACAACAGTATGATAATGAACACAATGCATGTGTAAATTATAAACTTATAGGTCATTTTACAGCATTTGTTCCTGAGCCAATATGAATGCCTCTTCTCATGGAGGAGGATTATTCTGCTTCCCATCTCGATCATCTAAGGAAGCAAAATTAATTCCTTTAATACATACTAAACAGTGTCACTATATCTGGACTCTGCTGTCTCTGCTTGCAGGCCACGAGTGCTGGACCGATTATCCTCCTGGTCCAAATAATAGACTGTCTCTTGGGTCTGGAAATAATTCTCTTTCCATTAACGAAAGTTCCAAATGAGGCAATAAGTTCAGTAATTCTTAAATTGCATGTTCCATATAGACCATTTCCCAGTTCTGCTTCACTTCAGATGACATGTTGTTTTCTTGTCAGCATAAACAAAATTGAAGTCCTTGGCAACACCTTCACGCTCTGTCCCTCGAAGGAAGGTTTTTACAGTCTTCTGTGATTTCGATGATGACTTGAAAGTTCTACCTGAATCACAATGCTTTGCAGGAGCATACTCAGATGTGTAATGTTTGCTGGATCTCTGATGAAAGTGAGGATGACATTAGCATGTCTCCCCACAAGTTCTGGAAAGTCTTCAATTAAGCAAAACAATACAGCATTAGCTTGTCTGTTATTTTCTTGTGATAGGGACATTTGATTTGTCCTCGCTGTACTCCGGAAGTAAAAGAAACTGTTCTGCAATCACTGTCAGCAGCCTCTTTATTGTCTTTTTGTTTTCAGGATCTTGAAGAAACTCTGTTATGTTTGTGAGCCTTCCCACCAACGACGGATAGGACCTCAATACTAACTTGAAATAGATCAGAATGTCTTTGGTGAGGTCACTATTGCGTGACACCATAAGTGAATCCAAACAAGGATTCTGTGGCAAAGGATTCAGGGTACTGTATTCTCTTCCAGTTTATATGTCCTCGATCAAAATTTGGCATAGCTTTTCTTATCAATGCTTCAGTGCGCCTCAGTCCAAAGTTCAAAGTCAACAAGCTATTTTGTGGGTTATAAATGCAATTCTCTTCTTTCACTCTGCAACTAGGATGCACAGAGTGTTTGTGTTTTGTGTCCTTCTTCCCTTATTTTGCTTAAAGGAAATCTCCAGAACTAAGCCACAACTTTGCTAAAAAGTTTCTTGCCTTTTGCTTGACTGGTCATGCGTCCTTCTTCCTCGTCATGGATCTTGTCTGCACATGCTGTAGCTCTTCCCCGTTGTCTGTAGTCTCTTTGGGGTGGGGTGCGGGCAGATGGATTTCTCCGATGTATGGCTTGATGTCACCAAGGAAGATCCAAGCTCTTCTTCCCTGTAACTTGACTGCATAGGTTGTGATGTCTGCAATGAACGGGCCGTGGAACCGTGGCTCGTCCCACTTTTTTCTTGTGTGATTCCTTACTAAAACAGTGTCCCCAGGGAATAATTGAGATAAACGTAATTCTGAAACTTTATCTGTTGTAGCATCTCCTTCTGTGTTCTGTACTGCCCTACACCCTTCTTGTCATCACTGCAGCTGTCCTAAAATTACAGAAAAACAAGATGTGATGCAATTCAAGTAGTTTTGCATTTCCAATCCTAACACTTCTCCTGTTGGCTGAGCAACACATCTAGCTCTAGTTCGAGGTGTTAATGGCGTCTGCATCCTTCTGCCCATCACGATTTTGTGCAGGGTGAGACGGTGATCAGAACCAGGTTGGTTTCTGAGCACATACAGTGCCAGTGGAAGACAGTGTAACAATCTCTTCTTCAGGGTAAGCTTCAACTTGGCTATCCTTTCCTTTAACAAGCCATTGAGCTTCTTGCATATTCCATTCACTTGAGGATGATACGCAAATGAAAACATGTGCTTTATACCAAGCAACAAGCTGATCTGTTCAAATACTGCATTAACAAAATGAGGACCATTATCTGACCTCATCACTTCACACACTCACCATCTGGGAAACAGCTCCTTCACCAGGAATTTGGCCGCACAGGTAGAGTCTGGGTGTGTACATGGAACTGCTTCTATCCATCTAGAGAATGGACACACCACAACAATTAAATACCTGTACCTGTTACATACTTTAATCATATCGGCATATTCAACATGCAAATGCTGAAAAGGCCATCAGGCCTTGGGATGACTCCCCTAATCACACGTAGTGTATGCCCAGCCATAAACTTGTGACAGATTATGCAATTTATGATAAAAAATGCAACGTCTTCGGCCAAGTTCGGTATAAACCAGTCTTCAGCAATTACTGCTGCTAGATTCTCCTTTGTTATGTGGGCTGGATAGTGTAACTGTTCCTGTGCTATCTTCAATAAGGCTGTAGGCATCACTGGTTTACCAGTGCTGTCTTGTTGCCACAAGCTCTCGGAGGAGTTTAAAGAACACCCTCTTCACTTCCATAGGCTCTTTTCTCCCTGTGGTGCTTCTCCTTGGAGCTCCATTAACTGAGTTTTTGGCATATTGCTATAGCCTGCTGGCTCGCTTTGTGCAACAATAATTTTCTCATGCACATTAGACATTTACACATTCATTATTATTTCATCTTCAGTTGCCACACGCTTGGTTTCAGTATCTGCTGCTTTATTTCCATGTGAGATAAAATCTGTCCCTTTTGTGTGGGCTGCGCATTTCACGACCACTATGTCCACTGGGAGCTGTAGTGCCTTAATGAGCCTGTCCAATAAGGTGGCGTGCTGCACTGGCATCCCATCCGCTTGGAAGTAGCCCCTCCTTTTCCTGAAGCACATTAAGCCTGCATGCTCTGTCGATGTCACATAGGCGGAGTCACTGTACACCATTACTTCCTGATCTGTGTGATTCTCGAGTGTGAGTATCAACGCCAATAATTCTGCAGCCTGTGCTGAATAATGGGAGGGTAACCGTGCACTAATGAGTACTCGGAAATTCCCCATTCGCTGTGTGCTTCATCACAGAGGCACCTGTATATCTTAGTCCATCATTTTGATCGATCCTTGAAGAACCATCAACAAAGACGGTTTCTCCTTCTGCCAAAGCATTTTCTTTCACTCTGGGAATCTCATCATAAAATTCTTCATAGTTTGCGCAATCATGTATTGGCTCTCCTTCAGTGAATGGCCCTGCTATAAATATAGCTGGGTTCACTATTTTGCATCAAACTATTTTAATCATTGGATTCGATCTGACCACTTCATAATCAGAAGCTCTTTGAGATGTCAAAGTGCCTTTCGATTTCCCTAAAATGGCAAATAATGCATGCTCAACGAATAATGTCATTGGGCAGCACATCACAATGGTTGTAGCTTTCTCTATGGTGAACGCTGCGGTAGCCAAACTTTGTTCGCACGGGAAGTGACCTCTCAATACTGGGTCCAAATTCCCACTGTAGTATGCCAGGGGCTTGTACCGCAAGGTATTTTTCTGTGTAAGGACTGCTGTCATAACACTGCCATTCGTGTGTGAAAACTGATTGAATTCATCTGCATAAATGGGAATCCCTAAGGCTGGTGCTGTGCAAATGGCCTTTTTTAGTTAATCAAATCCTTCCTCCATGGTCTTAGTCCACACAACATTTTCTTTCATTGCCTGTGCTTTCTTTAAGGCTAGTAATAAGGGCTTAGTATACGAACTGTAATCAAAGACCCATGCCCTGACGTAATTACATAAAGATAGAAAACTCTGCATTTGTTTTATCGTGTGTGGCTTAGCTGTTTTTGAAATGGTTTCAGCTCTTTCAGGGCTAGCACTTTTCCCTTCATGTGAGATCAGCTGGCCTATGTACAGCACTTCTTGTTGACAATATTGTAACTTTTCTTTGTCAACTTTATATCCTTTCTCAGCAAGTATAGTCAATAGCTGAATGGAATCGCGTCTGCAAATTAGAATGTCATCCTCATATTGCAAGACAACACTCTCTAATGGAATGTTGCTTAAGTCCATCTGCATGACCCTATTGAAAATTGAAGGAGACTCACAATGCCCTTGAGGCAGCCTTGTGCTTTTCAGACAAACTTCTCTGAACGTAAAAGATGTAAATTCCTGTGAATCCTTGTGCAATGGGATTGAGAAAAATGCATTTTTCAAATCAATCACCGTGAAATAACGTGTCTCAACAGGTATGTTACACAGAATTGTTGATGGGTTAGGGACTAGTGGGAACTTGGCCTCTACTATCTGGTTTATTGGGCAAAGATCTTGTACTAGCCTCCAAGACTCCCTTCCCTTTTTTCACTGGGTAAATCGAAGTATTGCATGACGACTCTGACGTCACTAAAATGCCCTGATCCATCATGGCAGAAATTGTCTTAAAAATCCCTTCATCTGCCTCCCTAGACATGGGATACTGTCATGCTTTTGGTAAAATTGCTCCTGGTTTCAATTTAATCTTCACTTCTCTGACTCCTTTCAGTAAACCTACGTCATAAGGGCTTGTAGTCCATACTGAGACAGGCAACTTTGCCATGTCATCATCAAAATATTCAGGACATTTTTGTGCCAACATAATTCTCTGAGGCACCTCTCCTTTAATCATTTATTCAGATCATCATCAGTGACGTCAGTCAATTTGTAACCTTCCTCAATGGCGAATAGTGTGCACCATTGTCTGCCTTCATCATCACAACCATCAAGCAAAGCCATCCCTCCTCGCACTATGGCTGCTTGTATTGTTAAGGGAAACACTTGTCCCTTTTCCTCATGCATAGGTATTCTTGGTATGAACAGAAACTCATCTGGGGTTCTCATTCTTTTGTCTGCAAGGCCTGGTAGCCATGACATTAATATACGCACTCCATATGCGAATATCTCTGGTTCCAATGGAGTAGCTCTCATAGTCATTTGTCCTGCGTATGCTCTAATCATTTCGCACACATTCAAATAATGCATTCCTGGAGTTGAACATACTATGCCTTTCTCTGTGAACGAGATTGTCATGTTTAACTTTATCATTAAGTCTCATCCCAATATATTTACAGGAGTCTGCCTTGAATATGGCAGTGGCACTTTCATGTCACATTCTCCTATGGAAACTGGAAGTTCTTTTGTAAAAGGAACACAACTTGTTGCTCCTGTAGATCCCTGAGTATTTATAGCATCGCTGGACAAAGAAAACTTGCCTTCATGTATACACAAGCGCGTCGCACCCGTGTCAACTAAGAAAGAATATTCCTTATCCCCTATAAACACATCTACCCTTGGTTCCTCGTGAGGGTTCGGTGTCACTGATAGGATAGAACACATCAGTTCTCCCAGTGAGCTGTCCTAGTCCATATATAATCTTGTCCCACACTGAGTGAATTGATTTCCTCCATCACCAGTTGCATCCCCTATTCCAGAATTAAGTACCTGTACTGTACCTGTTGTTTGAGGCAGTTGCTTCGGACACTGTTGAGACTGTCCCTGTGGAAAATGTGTCACCTTCTGCTGCGGTTGCAAGCTTTGCTGCACTCTTGGTGCTTGCTGCTTACCGTGTGATTCTGCACAAATCCATTTCCACCCTGCTGCGAGAACGCAGATGGATTCACCATCCCTTTTCTTCTGAATTGGTCGTTTTGCACCATTCCTTGACTTCTGCACATACGTGCTAGATGCCCTGTCATCCCACACGTCCAACATGTTGGCAGTGATCTGATTACTTGCCCATTTTGGTTTCCGTTTTGCATATTTTGAAAACCTCCCTGATTACTCTGAAAACCTCCCTGATTACTCTGCCATCCTCTTCCTCAAAAGCATCTTCCTCTTGGTAAAACCCATTATTGCTTTGATCAAACTGCCTTTGGTTATCCATTTTCCAGCTCCAGATGTCAACATTGGGAGCTTATTTTTCAGCTTTTCTCTATCCATCTGCGGCCAAGGTATATATTGTGGCCTCGATCCTCCTTTTTCTAATAACGGGAACTACGATACATTAAACTTTTTTTCCTCTCTCATCATTTTTCTGTCTACCGCAGGGGTAATATTTCTGCATCACCGTCTACCTGGCAATGTCCTTAACCTGCTCACATATGGTGGTGGAGACACTCCCCTCTGACCGTGTGACACTCCTTCATGCAGATCTAATTGTATGGCTAACTCTGGTGCTTTAGGTGCAAACCCAGTAGAATCTGACCATCTTAACTTTTCCCCTAGAGAAGCATTTTTTGCGACTTCTCTCATCTTCTCTTTCTTCACATTCTTCTCTTTCTGCGCCTGATATTGTCTGTGCCCAACTCGAGCATATCATCCTCATTTCTATTCAGTGCCAGCCTATCTAAGGACAGCTCGCTATGTCTGCTACTTAGAGAGGCGTCCTCAGTATCATACAATTGAGTGCTCTCAAGATGATCATCCTCTCCTTTCCCATGGGGTATCTTTTCTAGCTCCATCTCATCATATATTCTATCGATTGTCTCTCCGATACTTCTGGTGTCAAAGTCGTGTTCTTGATTTACTCTAGACGTGCCTGGTACTGAATCGTACTCAGGAAAGAATTCTTCTATATCTTCCCAGTCTACTACTGGATCGGGTTTCTTAACCTCTCTTTCGAGATACTCGAGATCCCGTGCTCTCTATCTTCACTTGTGTTGTCGTTATCAACTTCTTTATGCTTCCTCGCTTCCTCTCTGACCCTATCTTCTTCTTGTTTCCCTTTGCATGTCCTCATCTCTTCGTCTTTTTATTCTTTTCTCCCGTATTTTTTGTTCTTCTTCTCTTCTTCTTTGTTCTATTCTATCCTGATCATCAGCTGTTCTCTGCTTATGATCACGTTTTGTTTGTTCTTCCACCTTTTCCTGTTTTCTGACCTGCTCGTCATGGTATAACTGCTCTCATGTCTGCCTATCTTTTTTCCTAACCCCTTTGTCTCTTAATCGTTTTTCCTTTTCCTTCTCTTTTCATTTTAATTCGTCCTGTTCTCCCCTTTGTCTCATATCCTCAATGCTGTTACCATCGAGTTTCAATAAAATCTGACCTCCCATCAATTCGTTCTCTGTGAATTCTATCTTATCAGTCCTATCCTCATCTCCTTTCCATATCTTTACCTCTCTTCCCGTACCTCGAGATGTACTTGCTTGTGCTTGATTTCCTTTTTCCTTTTTGCGTCTCTCCTTGTCCTTCGGGACTTTGGAGGTAATATCTCTTTCTCTGTCCTTTTCGTCACTATTTTGCATAGGCGACTCATATGACGGGTTGCTATATCCTGTGGCTCTTTAAGTTCCCTCAACGGGTACAATCCTTCGTCTTTACTAGCTGCGCTTTTGTTTCAGATGGGGCGGGTGGAGCAGAAGGCTATTCATCCCGCTCTGTGCATACATTCAATATCCAATCTAACAGTGGCTCCTCCTCTTTTTTTTCTTGGTACATCTTCCAAAGTTCTAAACTAGCCAGGCGTTTGTCTTTTTCCAGTGTACGTGGCATGTAAATATGTCATTTGCTGCAGGACCGTTTTAGATAGCGATCCTCCTTGGGGCCATGGCATAAACATTTTGTTTGCGGTCCCTTTAACCCATTCTGCACTGTACTGTTTAAGCTTAGGTGCATGCTTCGGCAACTTTTTGCACAAGTGTATCAATGGGGCAATGTCTTCCATGCTTAACCTGTTTATCCTCTCTTTATATAACACTTTATTATACTTTACATTTCACAAACAAAATCAACAATATGAGCGAGCACCAATCGTCGCAAGCTCCAATCCCATTTTTTCAACAATAATTTTACTTTTACTTTTGTTAACAACAACCATCAATCCATGCCATGCAACATTTTCTCTATATAATCGTGCAATTTTCATGCTATTTCAAAAAAGTTTTTTACCTTATGACGTTATAAATTAACTAAAACACATCAAACAGACAGACAGAGTCTGGATAGCCACATAAATGTCATGCCATCTGCTTCCTCAGATGCATCCTGCCCCTATTCGTATTCCAACATGGAATGTAAGCCCATCTCTTTCAGATTGTCTTTAATCGATCTGGTCTCCTACGTCATCCTATCAGTCAGGAATTTAGATGAAGGCGTCTGCTAGCGCACTTTAAAACCTAGGCACTGGGCGTATACTCTTATCACGGCCAAACTCACAATATCTCTTTATATTGCTCGGCCACACTCGAGTCAATGTTTTCCCCTTATATATAAATTTACGTTATACTCTTACTCTGATGTCACATTTGTTCCACCTCCCTCCGTTACCTTCCCTTTACTTGTTTTTTAAGGCATGCAGCTTTTGCCAAAACATTCAGTCGTTTTCACTCACTGTTTTCATGTTTTTCCTTTCCAGACACTCAGGATCACTGCCTTCGTTACCGCCTTTCCGCGCTGCTCGTTCGATCAGCTGCTTGTAGAAGTGGGAAGGTTTTTTTTGGAGAAAGCAAAGGTCCCTTCACACCAAACCTGCAGGGTTTTCAATTAAACTAACCACTATCTATGGGGAGCTTTACGTTCTATCAGTCGGTTGGCAAAAGACTTGTGATATTGCCAAGGACCAGAAGTACTTATGTCGACGGCCGATGGGTATCTTATCTAATCTAACCATCAATCTCTGTTACCAAGTGAACTGGATGGTCTCCAGCCAGTCCTCTGACTGGGGATCTCCAAACAGCCCTTCAAGATGAGTAGCAGTACCCTTGAGATAGATGGGGATGCAGATTCACCCTCATGAATCAATTAACTTTGACAACTCAATAGTTTTGCAAATGGAGTACGTTTAATGACAAGTACATAAAACGGGGAGTACAATGAACATCAGCAACCGCTCGATCTTCTCTCTCTCTCTTCCAACTCCACTTAATTTCAGAAAATTATATAGCAAAAACTTGTCATCATTGACGTGCAATTTTAAAAACCTAACATGCAACGTGATTGGTTATAGGAAGGTTACTTTATCATAGGTACTATATCTGTATGTGGTAACGGGGAGAGGGGATTGAACAATCAATGTCAGGTGGGGCAACTAAGCCCTTCCTCCAAAATGGCCATTATGAACGTCACTAAAAATGCAATGTCGCATTGGCACTACTCTCTATAGGACCCTAGATTACACGGTCCGCTATGATTGGGTTGGCACCAACCGCAGTCATACTTTCCACTTACGTCTAGCAGTATGCAGAAAGACCAGCCAGGTGCAGGGAGTTTGTCTGCATCCCAGCTTCCTTCCCATTATGTTACAATCAATCATCACCTCAGTGGTCATGTGTCAATTACTGCTTTGTAGTTTTGCCTCGAGTTTGCTTCTTGGTCTGAGAATTTTTAAGGAGTATGGGCATGGCAGAGATCCATGCGTAGGTGTGAAAGTCTCACTCTTCCTGCCTGCCTTGTCACGTGACTAGGACACCGTGAAATCGGCCTCTTCTTCATGTATTCTTCATGTATTTTATTTAATTCTGCCGGTCTTCTACCATCTGTGGCTTATCTTGACCTTTCTGAACAGGATACTCTGTTCTTTTCTTCTTTAATTTTTAATACCAACCAGATACAACCTTGGCTTCTTGGCATGGTTACCTTCAGCTGAGTTTCGCTTCATCTTAATTCTCAATTTGTTTGCTGCAACACTCTCCTCTTGAGACCTTTATTAACCTTTGTTTAAATCTGCTCATGTGCGTAGTGGAATTATACTCCCGTATAAAGTGCTTTTGAGGTATATATATATATATGTATATGTTGCACTTGCTGCAATTTATTTACTACTGAGCATAAGCAAGCTTAACGATTTCTTGCATCTGTACACGCTTAAACTAGCTGAATATCTTCATTGTGCATATGGCATAAGTTTCTTCATCTTGGGTTCAAGATGTCATTTTTTCCATAGTATCTCCTTTGACTTTGCATTCTCTGGTCTTATATCATTTATGTGTCTGTCCGTCCGAGGTCTTATGATGTCACCATTCGTCTTCCTTTATTATCTTCATGGCTTCTTCAGGTATTCCATTCTGACAACTGCCATTTTGTATTGACTGTAGATATGGTTTTGTCAATGGGTACCTTATTGTCCAGGTTTTCTTAGGTGTCGTTACTTCAATCGGTGCTGTTACTCTAATAGGCACTGGGCAGAGCCCAAACGCTGCTCTTTGATGGTTTATTTGTTCTTCATACGTCACATACTTTGGAGTGAAAGTACTGGGTACTACGAAGAGGTTTGCTGGAGTGTGGATGACACTTGGCACTTCCTCTTCAGAGCTGTCTCTTAAATATTGGATATAAGGATGGTTATGTACTTTGATAGCAGGCTTCTCAATTGAAAGGGCACATAGAGTACCAAGTAAGGAACCACCACGTACTGGTACCCCACCAAGACAAATTATTGCAAAGCTGTTAAACTACTGTGACTGAGACATGATCTTACAAGCAACAAGGAAGAAGGGAACCCTGGAGTACAGTGGGGTTGAGGATTGCTATATACCCTGACTTCACCAAAGCGGTACAAAAAGCATAGCAATCCTTTATGCAATGTGAAGGAAGCTTGGAGAAAAATAAAGTATGCCACAATGTATCCTGCAAATCGCAGAGTTTGCGGTCCACAGGGAGTCAGGTCCTTTATGCACACAACAGACACATGGGTCTGGCCCCAAAACACTCAACCCACAACAGAGAAAAAAGCCAAAGGAGCACAATACGGACAGATGAACAGATACAGCCCGCAAGGTGGAGGAGGTAAATTAAGCTGGAAGTCTTGAAAAATGAGAAACACCAGCTTCAAAACAAATAATTTGCACTGTTGCTGGGTCGGAGAAGGAGGAGGAGGGAGAAGAGAGTTGAAGGGGAGGATCAGCTACAGATAGACAATAGAATTAAGTGGGTCAATGTTTGGGACATTGGGGTGGAGCAGTCAGCTCAAGGGCTGGGATGAATGTTAGATGTTATTGTGGTCGACAGATGCTTCATGTTGGGGGGTCGACAGATGCTTCGTGTTGGGAGGAAGTGTAAGGTGCGGGAGGGGGAGAGTTATGGAGCTTGTTTGAGAGTTGAAGGGGCAGGGCGGGTGGGGATGGAAGTAGTTAAGGACACACAAATCAAGCTAGATACACACCTTGAGATAACATCAAATCTAGGGATCTCGTATCTGCGACATGACATTAGAGATGCACAGAACAAAACCATAAAAAATCTACGGAGAACATAGGACGGTAAAATGCCTTACATAGAATGTTAATGGCCTAAATAATAAGATCAGGAAGGGACTGGTGGCAACACATCTGGCTAGGCAGAAAGTGGATAAAATACAAGAGAAACACCTAACGGCTCTGAGTGTAGGTTTCTGGGCAGGGGTCTCTAGAAGCAGAATACCTCACAAGGGGTTTATCAGACCATTCTCCGTTATATATTAATATCAAACGGGAGGGACTGAAGGGTCAAAGGTAGTGGAGACTAAAAGCTTACTACCTAGGGATCGAGACAATACAGAAAGAAATGAAGGACTACACAGAGGAGTATTTTGAATTAAACAAGTGCACAGTGAGTAGTAGTTGCACCCTGGGGAAGCATATACAATGGTCATTTGGGGTAGAGCAGAGGCAGAAATAGGGCAACATAAGAATGAAAGAAGGAAAAGGGGAACATTGGAGGTGCTAGTAGAAGAGGTGGTAAAGACATAAAAGATTCATATTGATAAACAGAAGATAGACTCTAAAGTAGCTTATGAATTGGGGGTCAAAGGTGGAAGAATGCTGGCTTGGCTAGAGAAAAGGGAGTAGGAGTACAGATGGATAAGGGAGTATGAGTCCAGATGCATAAGCAACATAAGTAGCGATGGGGGAGAAATCTATACTGAAGGGGATAAAATAGTCAATGAATTTGCAAGCTTTTACCAGGGGCTCCACAGGAAGGTGCCTGGGCCATCCAAGAATGGAAATGGGAGCTACCTAGATGGAGTAAACTTACTAAAGGTGAATGACCAAACCAAACAAGATTGGGATCAAGAGATTACAGAGGAGGAAGCACAAGAGGCAATACAACATTTATACCCCAGGAAAACCCCAGGACCAAATTGCATCCCGACCAAATTTTAATAGTGCATGAGAGTACAGGTTGTCAATCCAATGTTGGATATGTTTATGGAGAGTCAAAGGTGAAGTCCCACGGGACTTGACAATGGCTGCAATAGTGGTCATACACAAAAAAGGTAAACCCAATGATAAACGTTCCTCTTCCCTTCCCATATCTCTGCTGAATCGAGAGGCTAACGTTCTAGTGAAAATATTGGCAACAACGTTAGTCGGGTTAACGAACAGGCTAATACTCTCAGATCAATGTAGCTTTGTCCCAGGAAGATCAACAAGGATGAACCTGAGACATTTACATAATGCTCCAGCATTGTCGGACTCTTTGAAGGGATGGTATGCAATAATTGATTGATTTATTTATTTATTTATTTATTTATTTATAGAGCGCTTTACACCAAGGCGCTGTACAATGGAGCAACAAAATACAGAGTAATAACAACAAATAACATTGTGAGCAAAGTGGCAACTTGAATCATTCAAAAACAAAACATTGCAAAGAGCAATTGACTGAGAGGGGGGAGAAGTGGAGTGGGAACAGGAGAGTAGAGGGATGGGTGGGCGAAGGATTGAGTGAGTGTAGAAGGAAGGGAGAGAGAGTGTAAAATAGAGAGGGAAGGTGGTAAGGGAGGGGAGGGATTAGAAGAGGGGAAAGACGGGGGTAAAGAGGGCAGGGAGGGCTTCAAGGTGGGGATTGGAGGAGGAGGGATTTAAGGGAAGTGCGAAATGAGGTGAGGGTAGTAGAAGAGCGGATTGAGAGGGGGAGAGAGTTCCAATGCAGAGGAGCAAGAAGTTGGAAGGAGAGGAACCGGGAGGAAGCGCAGGGGGAAGGAGGTACAGAGAGAAGGAAGTGGTCAGCGGAACGAAGGGAGCGAGAGGGGGAGTAGAAGGAGAGAAGGGAGGAGAGATAAGGAGGGGCAAGACCATGAAGGGATTTGAAACCAAGGCAGAGAAAGTGGAATTTTAGTTGTAGGTGGAAAGGTAGCCAGCCTAGTCGAGAGAGCGAAGAAGAGCTGGAGTCATGGGAAGTAAGGAGACAGAGGGTTTGAATAGCAGAGTGGTATATAGATTTAGGAGGGGCAAGCTGAGATGAGAGAAGACCGAAAATTATAGAGGACGAGTAGAAGAGGCGGGAAAAGATGAGTGAGGAGATTAGGAGTTTGGTAGCATGGAATGAGGGAGGGACGGATTTTGCAAATATTGTAGAGGTGGTATCTGCAGGAGCGGGAGGTGAGTGAAATGTGTTGCGAGAAGGTGAGAGAGGAGTCAAAAAGAACATCTAGGTTGCGAGCATGAGTGGAGATAGGGAGATTGGAAGGAGGAAAGTGGATGAACGGGGGAGGATAGGGAGGGGGAAGAGTGTTAGCGGGGAAGAAAAAGACTTCGGTTTTATCGGTGTTAAGTGAGAGAAAGCGGGAGGACATCCAGTTCTTGATGGCGGTGAGACAAGAGGAGAGTTTAAGGTGGAGGTCAGGTGTGAAGGAGGAGAAAGAGAGAAACAGTTGGGTGTCGTCCGCATAGAAATGATAGGAGATGCCAAAGGAGGAGATAACAGGGGCAATGAGGGAGGTATAGAGAGAGAAGAGGAAAGGGCCAAGTACAGAGCCTTGAGGAACACCGTAAATAAGAGGGAAGGAAGGAGAGGTCTGGCCTCCCCATGAAACAGCAAAGGAAGGAGAGGAAAGGTAAGAGGAAAGCCATTTTAGAACAGGGCCTTTGAACCCGAAGGAGGAGAGAGTGTGGAGCAGGAGTGGATGATCGACAGTGTCAAAAGCGGCAGAGAGATAAAGGAGAATAAGTATGGAGGATTGCTTTGCATGGCGAGCAGAGAGGAGCGAGTTGAGAATTGAGGTGAGAGCAGTTTCAGTGGCACTAGACTCAGATAAGGCCTTTGACTCTGTGTACAGGGAATTCCTCTTGGCAACAATGGAAATGATAAGCCTTGGTCCCAACTTCATAAGATGGACAAAACTATTATATGCTCAACCACATGCGAAAGTCGTAGTAAATAGTCCCACATGCTGTACCTTCCCGCTCCAATGGGGCACACGACAGGGCTGTCCGTTGACAGCATTATTATTCCTCATAGCAATCGAACAACTAGCTGAGCAAGTTAGGTCGGACCAAACAATGCAAGAATTTTGATGGCCGGGGAATTGAGAAGACAAAATCTCCCTCTATGCTGAAGACTTCCTGATTTATCTGGGGGGACCCAGATGATCAGATGGAGGTTAATGGACACATTATTGGAGTTAAGTGTTTTTTGTGGACTTAAGTGGGAGAAATCAGTAATTACACCAGTTCAGGGGGGAAATTATGCAATCCTGGAAGGATGCCCCCTCCAGGTTGAACAAGAGGGGTTTTAAATGTCTCTGTATTACAGTGCAAAAGGACAAAACTATGTTTCATAAAAATATTTCAGAACCTATAATTCGCTGATTGCAGGAAGACGCCAAATACTGGGCCACCTTACCAATAAAATTGCTGGGAAGGGTCAACTTGTGAAAGATGATGGCACTTCCCAGACTTCTATGTGGCATGCAGAATACTCCAGCGAGAATACCGAAAAGTCAATTCACGAGGATTGAGGCTATAATTAGAGGGATATTACGGGGCCACAAAAACCCATGTATAAGTCTGCGGACACTTACACGGTCGTTTTGGGAAGGTGGGGTGGGGCTGCCGGATATGTTGAAATACTACTGGGCAGCTCACCTGGTATTGGCAAATGAATGGGTATTTGTTGGGAGAGACCTCTCCCACGTGACATTGGAATTGTCTCAATTGGAAGGAAGAACCCCCTTCTGGGTAATCTATGAAAGTCTGGGGAGGGGAGCTCTCCCACCAGCAGGACAGAGACTGGTGCAGATTAGGAAGGAAGTCACACATGGAATGGGCTGCATGGTTAAAGCTACTAGGTAGTTCCCATTATGTGAAAACCCTAACAATACAGAGATACAAAAGTTAGGGTGGCAGCCGCAATAGATGGAAAAGGGAATATGCAGACTGGGAGATATAGTGGACAATAAAGAGATAATACCATTTCTAACACTGAGAGAGAAATACAGATTAGGCCAGGTGGACTTCTTTACATATATAAGATTGAGAAATGCTGTAGAAGCTCAATTTGGAGGGGAATTGGATTTCTCAGACCACCCCCACTAGAGATCAATTTATTTTTGGAACACTTGGAAGGGAAAGTGATAACAATAATGTATCAAGTGATAATTTATAACCCCCCCCATGACAGACTTGAAAGTGAAGTGGGAAAGAGAGCTAGAACCAAGGGAGAAGGAACAATTGATGGACGCACTAGTGGCTACAAGAGAAGTCAATATATCATCCAGGGAGAGACTTATACAGTACAACATTTTGCACATAATATACTATTCTAGGGTTTGAGAAAGCAGAAGGTGTCCCACCCGCTAGTCCCTGGGGATCTCTCTCTCAGGTGGCCAGGGCACGGTCATCACCTTTTGATCCACACCTTGTGGGGGGACCAGTACGGGAGGATCACCTGGGTGAGGGGTCTTCCGGGAGTGGAGGTGAGGCAGCCAATGGTGAAATGCTGTATTCCCCCTTTTTTTGTTCATCTACCCCAACCTATTTTGTAGGATTGATCTCAACCACCCCTTTTTTTACACAAACACTGGGCCGAGGAAGAGAGTGACTGACAGTAACAAGACTAACTCTCATACATCGTACTGGACATGTCCCGTTAATCGGACCAGGCAAAGTCAGAAGGCCAGATCCCACAAGTGAAGACTGCATTGTGTTTAAAGGACGCCAGCAACCCTCCCGGGTGAATGGCAGAGTTGGGAAGGGGAGGCCAAGCCTGTTGTAATAACCTTGACTCGTGGATTGGAAATCGTAAAACCAAGAAAGAAACGCACACAGCCAGCGAGTCGGCAAGCGACCGGAGAGCACGGTGTGTGTTAAGGAAGGTTTGAAGTGGCATCATTATATCGCAAGTGAAGGCTGCACATGTGTGGATGAGACACAAGGAAAGGCAATCCTGTGAATTAATTTTGAAGCAAAGACAGCTGTGGTATCAGCGATACTGAGTAACGGAGTGGTCTGGCAAAAGTAAGTAGCCCACTCAAAAGTCTCTGTGAAAGGTGCATTGTTTGTAATGATAAAGTGAATGAAGTACAAAAGCAAAGTAAGCAGAATTACCCCCTAGAGAAGCGAAGAGTTGAAGTTGAATCTTGAACTTTTAGTCGAAATGGTCCTGTGGAGGTCTGGAAACCAAGCCACGCACATTCAAAAGTCTTCAACACCTGAAAGTGGTCTGAGCACGGCTGAGGGAGATCCGAAATGAAATAAGCTTGGGAAGCGAGTCCCTTTACAGGTTTTGTTGAACTTTGTGCTGAAGCGGTCTGAGCCCGACAGAGGGGGACCTATATGAACCTTGTTTGAAGAGGTCTGAGCCCGACAGAGGGTGACCTATGTGAACTTTGAGTTGAAATATTATTTGAATGTCTGAAAGAGAGACTTTAACGTGGAAAGCCAGGTGGGCCTCGATCCACATTTTGGAACTGCTTATTGTACTAAGAACCTGAGCCAGAGTGTGTCATCCTGCCTACAAGGGCTGCCTTATTCAGTGAGGTCTAATGTGGGGAGGTGAGCTGATTCAGCAACCTTTATTAATTTGACACTGATTTTGCCTTTGCATACATTTCTTCTTTACACACTTTTTGTACAGGAGATAGGGCAGGCATTATGTTTTCTTAGCACAGGACATCTTGATTTGATGGACTCCACTAGGACTGTTTTTTTGTTGTTTGATGGTTGAGACTACTCCCATCTTAGTTATAGGGCAGAGTAGGAGTTTTCCAACCCCAGAAACTTCAATAAAGGTTTTTCAAATTGTACCCATTGTGTCAGTATCATACTTGTGACACCATGTCTCCCTACAAGGGACAGACTTCATAAAATGATTAGAGCAATGGATGACATTTGTCTGAAATGTGGAAGAGAGGTGGGAACATTTGTCCACCTATTGTGGGGTTACCCGAAGGTCAAGGCACACTGGTAAAATCTTATAACCAAGCTCTCGCCGAGAGATTCCAAGGTGCTGTGCATGTAAGAGGTGAATATGAGGGAAACAGATGGGAGGGGAACCTGATATATATCGCACCGATGGTGGTTAAAAGGGACATAGCATCAAAATGGGGAACCCAGTAAAGGCCTACCTTGTGGATATGGTAGATAGGTATGGAATACTGCCGTAGAATAAAGGAGATCACACATAGGAATAGGGATTCCATGATGAAGTATCAGAAGATATGGGGGAAATGGGACATGGCTGCTTAAATAAATAGGAATCCTGAACATACAACATTACAGAAAAGGGTGGGTCACGGGATAGTGGGCAAGGGAAGGGACTGTGGAGAAGGGGATGGGAATGGAGGAACGCAGGAAGATAGATTTGGATTGCTGGAAACAAAATATGCATCTAAACAAAAATATGATAACTAATGTTAAATATGGCTCTCACCCAGAAGGGGGGGTGGACATGGCTGGTAATGGCCTGCCAGCCCGAGCGTGAGGACATCATTGAGGGCTGTGGGCTGTTAATGGCCATGTCTGCACCCCCCTAACAACCCCGCGGGTGAAAACCATTCACACCCGGGGGTAGAAAACTAAATAGGAATTGGTTTACATAAAAAAACCACTTCAAATGTGAATAGAAACAAAACGACAGTCTCATAAATGGGAAGAACACAGCACAAATATGGTACTTCCATCTCAGTCACTTCTGATGCCGATAGAAAATGTATGACACCCTTAGAAATGGGAAGAGCACACTACTCACTACTCTACCCCATATGCAACTCTTCCAATGCCAATAGAAAATTAATGACATCCCCAAATGGGAACACACGGTACTGCTTCCCACATATCAAACCCTTCCAATGCCAATAACAAAATATGACACTCTTGCAAATGGGAAGGTCACAGCATACAGATTTGTATCCCATATTAAAAACCCCCAATGCCAAGAGAAGATCTACTAGTTTACAATGGTATACAGTCCTCTTGTTGACAACATTTTCATAGTCATGTTGGATTTGCAGAAAAAGTGATCAACGTGTTCCTTTCCTCATCACCTCTTCAACCAAGCTTCACTGTTCATCAAGGTTCATATATGTATCCTTCCAAGACCTTCTGATTCATGTCCCTCCCTTTTACCCACTGTATAAGTTTGAATGGTTTTATTGTATTTAAATATGAGCCTACGCCTTGCAAGTGTTGCCAATATATTTCTATACATATGTTCATGTTTCACTGCAAGTCACAAGTCATATCGAAGTAGACATATATTTTAATTATGAATTGAATTTAAAGCCTACACGCAGCAAGAGTGATTATTATTGTCTTTTGACTTTTGAGGTTGTTTTCTTGGCATGTATCTCACCTGTCAATATTGTTCCATCATGAAGGTGATGTATTCAGGTCATATGATCACCCTTTTATAGACCCTATTAGCTACATTTACATATGGGTGATGCTAAAATATCAGGTCTCGCAGATCGGTGTGTTTTGTATTTTACTGTCCATTATGGTGGTACTAGGGTTCTCTGTGTCACTTTGAAGTGCTAAAAAGACTAGACTATTGTCACGTCAGCAGATGCTCTAGTATGCAATTTACTTACTTTTTTCTGTGTAAAGGGCCACCATGCTAAAGGAGTGGATACTTTTGAAGACATTTACTTACACACTCCAGGGAAGGTAATGCAGTATACTTTAGGATTCAACACAGCACAAAGCACCATTGATGGCCTCAAGACTGCAGCCTCCAGAAGTTAGTCTGGTGAGAGTGAGTGGAGAAGGAGAGCTTAAGGTGAGACGTAATTTTAAGGAAGCAGCTGCTTCAGCTCATCAAAATGTGGAGGAGAAGGAGTAAACCAAGGGTAGCCTCTCGAGGTGTAAGGTTTACCATTTGTACTCGATTCTCAGGAACTGTCCCTAAATTCAGTTTTATAGTGGCACTTGGAATGTACTCTACTGTTTTCTGCTATGTGAGACTATATTCTATGCTTAGCAATAGTCAAAGTAGGACACTCTTGCCCTCATTATTCGTTTGCTGGTCTGGAAAAAAGTTCCAGTAACAACAGAGTCTACCGGTAGGGGCAGTGAACTACCAGCAGGCCAGACCAGAAGATTTTTCACTAACGGCGCTCGTGCTTCAGTGTTCTAATTACTGTGGAGTCCTACGGGATATCAGGATATCGGGCAGCGGAAATGGCAGTGCGAGTCTGCCCGACAGGCTCGTAATGAAGGCCATATTTTTCAGCAATCTTGTTAGAGCAGAAACAACAGTAACCTAGGCCTCAGCAAGTTCACCTCAACTGCCAGAAACCTACCTGACTCAACAGTTCAGGTTATGCGATACCTACTGTTTTCACATTCTGTAGAGTGGGGCCGCATTTTTCTATCTGCAGGAAAATAAAATATTGAGAACTAAAAATAAACGTTTACTATGACTAGATGTGGACTCTTGGAAATACAATACAATAGTGCCAACACTGAAAGGAGGGAATTTGCTGGTTCAAGTTGGTAGAGGAGTTTGAGGCAGGTGTCGTATCCATCAGCGTACTCACATGATGGTAATTGAGTTTTTTTTTTTTAAAAAGAGGGTACCCGAAAAAACTGATTAAAAAAGCAGCTAAACGCGCTTTTAATAATAACAGAGAAGCTCTCCTTGAAGACAAAATAAAAAAACCCTGTGACAACAAAATTGTTTGTGTGAATAACTTCACGAACCATAGTTTAGCTATTAGAAATATAATTTCCACACATTGGAAACTACTGAGAACCACAGCTGCAAATCCTAAAATGCCATTGTTTGTATATACTAAATCTTGGTCCATAGGAAATAGTGTTAGTCACAGTAAATACCAAAGTATCCATCCTCCTGCTACCAGCCTGACTAGCCAAGGGGGTTTACCCCCTGTAGTAGGGCATTCACTTTATGGTCAGTGTGTGGTATGTAAACTGACAACCAGGAGCAAAGAAATAGAGATAGGTTTAACTAGACCTTGGTCTCAAAAGACATTCTCGCCTTGCAACACAGAGAATGTCATTTACATGATTGCCTGCTCATGTGGGCTACACTATAGAGGTAAAACGGATTGTAAAATCAAAACACGCATAGGCGAACATAAAAGTTGCATCAAGAACAAAATAATGCAGGCTCCGCTGGTCAAACATTTTGTAGAACAAAATCACGGCTGTGATACCTTTACTTGGACAGTCCTTCTAGTATTGAAAGGCGATAATCCAGTAATGTTGAATAAAAAATTCCTGAAGAAAGAACAAGAACTTATTTTTAAAACCCGTAGTGACTTAAGAGGTTTAAATGATTCCATCGAATGGCACAAAGTATGGTAATGCCTCCTACATGTATTTTCACCAGAGCCCCTGGTCAGCCCTCTGGATTCCTATTATGTTTAGGATTCCAAGTTTGGCCACTAGAGGGCATGTGGTACAGTTGACCCATGTGTAACATCTGAAAAGGACGCGCTTTAGGTGTTTTTTCGGTTACTTGTTCCCTGGAGGTTTTCCACCACTAGAGGGCTGCGAATACTGTGTTCTATTTGACACTAAAAAGGGACTACGGGACCCATTATGATTATTGTGACTATTGTCCGGAACACTTCCTTAGTGAAGGACTTCCTGTATATGCAACAGGGCATCCGCGTAGCTGTACCGGTAGGTCTACAGTCCAATGAGACCTGGAAAGTTTTTCTCCGGCACGAGGGCAACCTATACTAATCTGGACTTACGTGCCGACTAAAGCGACCAGGTTATTATGGCCTGAATTAGACCTTTGTGATGAGGGCACGTCTTTTCGTTCAAATGCCGGCGGAAGGATCGTGTTTACATAGACGCTTGCTCCTCTTTATAGCTGCAGCCGCAGTTTGTTTTTACAGCCGTTGACCTCTCTATGGAATTCGTAGAAACACACCTTCTGGGACATACGCCGGAAGATTCTTCTACAAGAGAAGGTATTTGCTCTGAATTGCCATTTCGTGCTGATGTATCGTCCGTCATTATTACTTAAAACGGTAACGATACGCTTGATTTAACTGTGTGTAAAAATCAGATGTAGTATCTCAAAGGCTTATTCCCTGTCACCCTTTGTCTACATGCACTCCTTAGACTCTACGTATGAATGATGGTGATCGAAAAAATGTTTTCTAAAATACAGTAATGCCTGTGATTGATATATGAAATAACCTTTTGATCAAAAGTGATTCAATTATGAAACAGTGGTAGTGAATGTTTTCACCCACTTAGATGCCATAGCAGTTGGCTTCTTTTAAAAAAATGTTTGTAAAAAGTTTCTGTAGTTATTGGAATTGGACCCACAAAACCCTGGCCCCCTGGTAAATGTCTGATCTTTTGATATGTGTCCCCTATAGAAGAGACCATTGTCAAAGTGGAACGATCCAAGAGTGGTTGAATCTAGTGATACCTTTTTCCACCCCTGTTTTTCAGACGCCCACTACTACAAACAAAGCTAATGACATAGGCATTTACCTGTGTTTGCACAGATTTATACTGTCTCCAAATAAGGATTTAAGTTTCTTATTTTGGTTTCTTATATGTTTATTTATCAACAGTTCTCCTGTATAATCTACACTGATTTAGATGTCGAGAGGCAAGATGTCGTGTTGCAATCTGAAGTGACGTATCTTGAAACCCTCCTGAAGAAAGTTCTAGACTAACGTGAAGGAACTGAAACATGTTGAGGCTAAAAACCAGGATTTTCTAAAGACTTGGTTATTTTTATGAAATAATATCTGTAAAAAAGAACAGAGTTTACCTCCATTTGCTGTATTGAATAGGCATAGGGGTATCCTAAACTGATTCACTTATCGTTTTTCAGATTATTGTGACTATTGTTGGTTTACTATGTTACTTCTGTCACTAACACTTTGCTTTTTTAACTGTATGTGATTTTATCATGTTTTATGAATATTGAATAAAATGTATATGTATTTTTGAGTAATTTCGAAACTGGAGGACTGTTGTTGTTTAGTGTTTTGTTGACCCTGTTTCTTTATATATAGTGGTAATTAAGTATACCTGAATGCCTATGCGCTTGAAGGGCATTTTCATCACACATGCCTCTCCACAAAGAGAGCGTGTAGACAGTTGCATGCCCTTTGTAGTACAATACAGCTACGCAGACACTTCAACCCTGTAGGTGAAAACCCCAAGTGTTTCTACGGTTCAGGGAATAAATGTGCTGCGGACATCATGCATTCGCTGGAATGGAGCCCTGTTTTTATATCCTGTATTATATTCTCCAGAAAATAAACCTGGGTTAAAAAACAATTAGATATATTAACAAAATCAACTGACCATTGAGAAATTGCTATGAATTTATGCGAGACCATAAGTAAAGGAATGAATTATGCCGTCAATGATTGCAGGGGGAATTGTTCCAACCATTAATGGGGGCTTCACATGCATGGGTACCATCCAAGAGGCAACCTGCTTGAAGAACCCCTGAATGCCTATTTGCTTGAAAGTAATTTTCATCAACCCCCTGTGTGTTGCGCCCACGCCACACAGGTGCAGGTGCTTCAATCGATGTTGAATGACCAGGGGAAACCTTATGGTATAATGATAGACAGCATCTCACAAGAGGCTACTGGCCTTGTATGGAGATAAATGGGACCCAAATACTGTCAAGATGTGTTGGTGGAATGGGTGTTTCACCCGATAAAAAGCCAGATATATACAACAAGCAGGTATACTATATATTTCATCAGTAATAATGGATATTTTACTGATAAAAGTTGCAGGTTGATTCATGGAATTATTTGCATGAAAAACGCAGATTTGCGCGACTTTCTGCCCGAAAATCCCTATACTTCACACAGGGATTTTCGGCCAGAAAGGCGCGCAAACCTGCCTTTTTCACGCAAATAATTCCATGAATCAGGCTGTAAATCACCTTTTCTGAAAGCAATTCAAAAGCAAATCTCATTTCTGTAACTGGATCCAACAGAAATAGCTACAATGTTGGGATCTCAACCCAGTTGTGGCATTTGCAATTTAAGACATTGGACTACATATAAATGTAGGAGTGCTTAAAATCCCATTTGTCAGAAAAAAGATCTAGTTGAAAACATTTCAGAATGGTTTCTTCTGAACCCAGAAGCTGACTTATAGGTTTTATTTGACAATCTGATAACCTTTATTAGTACCCGGCGAGGGGGCAATCAGAATGCAAAAGCCATTCTGATTGGCCCTCGTCGAGTCATTACCAGGCTGGGAATCACTCTGTCGGGATTCCACGGCCTTTGTCCCTGGCGGAGGGCGTGGCAGCCCCTCAGCCAATGAGGATGCTTGAAGCGTGGCCATCCCAGCTCCCGAGCCTCCCACCGCTGAGAGGCTACCTTCGCCCCCCGCCAGGGACTGAGGTAAGATTTTTTTTCCCCTCCCCTTTGCTCCCACCTCCCTGCCCTCCCCACCCCACTTACCTTCTATCACTTGGTCCCCGGCGGGCAACAATGGCAGCTTCCTGCCGTGTGGAGACTCAGAGCGGGGCCATCCCTGCTCCGAGCTTCCACGCGGCTGGAGGCTTCCATCGTCCCCCGCAGGGGACCCAGGTACGTTTTTTTTCCTTATTTATTTTCCCCTTCCCCTCCCTGCCGCCCTCCCGGTGGCCATTTTCTTAGTTGTTTTTTTTTTGTTTTTTTCCCGAAACGCTGCAGCGTTTCAGGACAAAAAAAAAGCTTTTAGTGCCCCGGTTAACGCAGTTTTTGCGGGCCGATGTACTAATAGCTATATACCCCTCGCAGTGTGGGCATTACCGACCTTGAGTCGGTAATTCTCCTGCCGCGAGGGGCATATTGCTTTAATAATGTCTGAAAATAAACAAGCACCATCACAGATGAATATTGAGCAATATATAGCATTCATTTTGTTAAACATACAGCATACATTTGGTCTGGTCATATCTTTAAATGCACTTCCACACAAAAAGGCTTTGGTGTTCATCTACATAATGTAAATACATGTTATTTCCAGCCCCTCTACATAAATAAATAAGCACTCTTTCCATGCACCATTAAAATGCATTTTATGAACAGCATAACATTTTAGCTAGGTGTAAAAGCTTTTTATTTAATGGGGAGAACAGAATTTAAACCTTAACAGTCATCTAATCAAATCGCCTGGCATACAAAAGCATTTATCAGTAAGTTAGACCTCTTTGTACGCATTGCAAGCTTGTGTAATAAAATCATAGCTACAGTACTAACACAGCTGTTGATGATCTAATTCATTAAAGCAACATCACAAATACATACTGTACTCAGATTGACCAAACAACGTTTGCCACAAAAAAAGATATGCACCGATTGTTTACACCATCATCATTTTATGCAATATAAAAATTATATCAATGATGCATGTTTTCTTTTCATTAAACAATGAACCAACTGTGACAAATCTGAAGTATTTATTCCTCTCCCCAGTGGGGAGCCAACACCTTAGAAGCTAAGGAGGTGAGTCCACAAAGCAAGACTCCACCTAGGGGACTGGGCAAGTGGGACCTCACTGGGAGTGAGTGCCTTCTATAGAACAAGGACTCCCATTCCCATAAGGAACTCCCTTCAATGAAGACAGTGAGCCTCATTACAAGTTTGGTGGTAGCCTTGCTGGTAAAACCAGCAGGCTGCCGCCAAACTTGCAATTTTTTCCGGCACCCGCAAATGGCCAATTACCGGGTCATTACGGCCCTGCCGGACCCAGTACTTTCCCAATCGAGGTCGCCGGAATAGAATGCTCCCCATTCCCATCTGAGCCCCATAGGGCTCAATGGGAACAGTGAGGTCAGATGCACTGGTACCATTCCTGTTAGCTTTGGACAACGCTGGAGTGTATTCTGAATACAAGGAGGAACGACACACCCTTTGCCTGAAACAGCGCGGCGAAGGTCAAAGGACAAAGAACCCAGAGAGAGAGGAAAATGCAGTGCAGTCGTGAGCCTCTGACGACACAACGCCCAGGAGGGGTAGAGTTGTGAAGTAACACAGAGTCGGCAGCAGCACAAGCACAGGGAGCAGAGAAGGAAGGACACCGGAGGACCGGCAGTACATGCAGTGGACGAGCCGCTGCAGAGACAGATTCAGAAAAGCCATCTCCACTGGTGGCATGACCATGCTGAGACGGTGGTGGGCTGGGAGCCCGCTAATGAACACCGACACCAAGATCCTGTCAAGGGACCAAGCCTCGAGTCCATGCCGAGACACGACGACTACTGGTGCCGGCGGCAGTGGAGGGTCTGCCTGAGAGTGTACCCACATGTAGAAGAGAACTAGAGGTTAATGGAGGAGCTGTCTGAGCGTCCCTCACAAGCTGAAGAGAGAAGCAGGCATGGGAGCGTTGCCCTGTGGAGAAGTCAAGCCCAGGGAGCTGACCCGACATAGATACAGCTAGCAGGTTTGCTCAGTAGACGGGGGAAGAGTGGAATAAAGTGAAGTAAAATATAAGCATGGTTACGGGAACCCAAGAAACCCAAAGGGTACTGTATTAGATATAAAGCAGCAACAGGGTCAGGAGGACCCCATTGAAGTAACAAGTGCGAACGAACCAGGAGGGATCAAATATATGAAACACAAGTATACAGAGAACCGTACAATTGGACAGAAAAGGGAGACAAGAAGAATCCCTTGAATAAACAGAACTTTAAAGATGAAACCATTATCAAGAATTGATACAGCTCAGGAGCAGTGTGAATGGGGTAATTATAGACCTGTGTTGTGAGAGAACACATGCAGACATTTTCGCCTGAAACCTATAAAGGAAGTTTAGTGATATTTCTCTAATGAACAATTTTTTTCATGGAACTAAGAATGGATTTTGGAGGTCAAAGCCAGTGACCATGGCCAAAAGGCTCATCAGCCAGCAGAAGAAGCCTCTGTGTACTTAGGCTGTTTTCAATAGTGGTAGGGCTCGATAGAAAGTAGGTTTTGACGACGAACCATTTTTGATTTCTTTAGAGGACATACAAGCACCCTTTATTTTAGTTTGGTAGGTAGGGGATGCATTTGTAGGGATGGGGATAGTGAGGCCTTTCTTCATCCTTTAAAAATAAACATCTTTGAAATGTCATCTTTTGGTTTGCCTGCTTCTTCTGGTTTTTACTCAACATAGGAGGCTAAATTATAGAATCCCTAAAGCCACATGAAAAGACAGTCATGTTGACTATCAGTATATAGACATTAAATAGGCAGAATTCATATATGAACCAGAAAAGTAAATATGCCCACTCCTCCGGAACATTAGCATGATCCATACCAAATGAAATGGTCAATGGAGTGAGACAGATTTTTGGTAAATTCTTGCTACACAGCTCTCTTCAGGAGTTTTCACTTGCATAAATCTGCATGACAGCATCACAGGGTCAGTGCCAGATACTGCTCAGGTCCAGTTGTGACGCGTGCCACCATTAGCTGCACAACATGATGTGGAGAGGTTAGAGACATGACATAAAACACTGACATATATGTTGGCGTCCGTGAATGCCATCCTCCCCTCTTCACACCTTCCTAGAATTTCTTTTCAGATTGTGCACCAAGTCCAGCCAAGACTAATGAACGTATTGCATTAAAAATGGCATTAGTTCTCTCCCCTTTAGCCAAATATATTGCGTTCATATACATGGTACACTTGCTTATGATATCACAGATAAAGAGTTGAGACATGTGCCCACTGCGTGGGATCAGCACTAGCACTGGAGCCTTCAGGACATCCACTGTAACCAGGTCTGCCGCTGGTAATATGGGTCGCCCTTCCTGTTATTTTGTAATGTACCGATATCCCTTTCTTGCAGTTAGTACTTGCATGTCAGAAAGTATTGTACCACTGACACTGAGTGAAAGATGGCTGGATGGATGTAATTATATGAACAGTGTGCAGTGCTAAAGACTGGCCATGTTACTGTATTCCAAGGATGATGCCATCATATTCACGGTGAAATCCTCTAACATGAATAGGATATATATACCCACTGGGCACTCGTATGAAATCCAACAACACACCGGAATGCCTCTCTAAATTGCTAACCTTTCTACTAACACATTCATGGCACCACTGAACACTTACATGCATGTAACTGAATGGAGAAATGAGAGAACGAGAGAAATAAGGTGACGGCCAATGACTCATTTCCCTCCTTCAATGCTAATTAATATCCAAAGGGCATTGACCCCACGACTCATCCTTTTAATGTCAACATTTTGTTGTCAAATGCATAGTATGCAACATACACTTTGCATGCAGAAACTGTGATGCACACTGCTTTAATACTGATTCGGAAAAGGAGCCTGGCATATAAACATTGGTAGAATATTATTAATGAAAGCCTGAGGGTGTATTTCTTCACTGTGTGATGTATATTTGTATCAGTGTACATTATTCCAAGTGTATCACTGCAGCTACTGTTATTTGCTGTTTATTTAAATCGTCTAGGGAGCATTTCTACCAGGAGGCAAGTACACTCTAGAATTGCAACCTGTGGGTAAAGTCACAAGGGAGATCTGGCCAGAATAAACAGGTTTTACATGTATTCTTGAAGCTTGGAGCCGGTGTCTACTGATGCTGCTTGCAGTAATTTTGGCAAAATGCCTTATTATTGGCTAACCGCCATGTGGGCAGTAACAGATGATGATTTCCAGAAAAAGCATACTCCAGACTGCGCCTCGAAAGGGCGGTTCTAGCAAAACCCAAACCCATCCAGGAGCTTCCCCAGGTCGAACTTTGCAGGTTTTTCCTGAGGTTCAACCGTGTGTTTACATAATGGCAGGAGAATAGAAACTTGGGACTGTCCATGGTTGGCATTTAAAGCCGTCATGGTGGCTCAGGCTTGTTGGAGAAGGAATGTGTAGGATAGTTTTGTTAGAGTAGACTTACATCGATTCTATGGCCTAGATAGATTTAGGGAATTAAGATGGAAATTTTCTGAAGGGGATTGAAGACACCCGATTTCTGGGCGGGCTGGGGGTGTGAATTGTAGGTGGAGGGGCAGAACAACCCACATGTATTTTCGTTGGAGAAGGCAGAAGCAATGGGTAACCCGTGTGCATTTCCTAGGCATGAGTGAAGGCAAAGCAATGAGAACCCCACTTTCATTTACAGGAGGAACAGCAGGCCAACGTTCCGAGAACCCAATGTGAATTTAGTAGTCATTGGAGAAGACCAAAGCAGTGAAACCTCTACATACGTTTATTTGATGTTGGAGAAAGCCAAGGCTTGAGAAACCCCCAGGCATTTAGCAGACATAGGAGAATGCCATAGCACTGAGAACCCCATGAACATATACACGATGTAGGAAAAGCCCAAAGAACTACGAAACCCAGGTGCGTTTGGTTGGCAGAGCAGGAAACCGTAGCCATGAGAACTCCACATGCATTTAGTAGCTGGAGAAGGCCAAAGCACTGATAACTCCATGTGCATTTAGTAGCTGAAGGAGGGCAAAGCGCTGATAACTCCACATGCATTTAGTAGCTGGAGGAGGCCAAAGCACTGATAACTCCACATGCATTTAGTAGCTGGAGGAGGCCAAAGCACTGATAACTCCAAGTGCATTTAGTAGCTGAAGGAGGCCAAAACACTGATGACTTCACATGCATTTAGTAGCTGGAGAAGGCCAAAGCACTGATAACTCCACATGCATTTAGTAGCTAGTGGAGGCCAAAGCACTAACTCCACATAAATTTAGTAGCTGGAGGAGGCCAAAGCACTGATACATCCATGTGAATTTACTAGCTGAAGGAGGCCAGCGCATTGATAACTCTGCGTGCATGTAGTAGCTGGAGGAAGCCAAAGCACTGATAACTCCACATGCCTTTAGTAGCTAGTGAAGGCCCAAGCACTGACAACTCCATGTGCATTGAGTGGCTGTAGGAGGCCAAGGCACTGATAACTCCATGTGCATTTATTTAAGGGAAGTGGTGAATTAAATTAACAGAATGTGTACCAGTGCTCAATTCACACATTTCATGGCCATCACTGCACACTGGGTCACCTTGACCCATACTTGGCCTCAGCAAAGCTTAGGAGAGCAGCTGCCAAATGCCATTCACCAGCAAGCTACCATGTGTATGGAAGGGTTGGATAGTAGGTCTTGCAGGGGTGTTGACCTCTAGGGGAAAGCAAAAGAGGTTTCAGCACATTGGCTCACGCAACATGGCTTAAAAATTGGCTTAGTAGCAGATGGCAATGAAGTTAATGTGGCAGCTCCCCTGCGGTAGGCATAACCGTGCACATGCCCTGTTTTGTCAATGCCCTTTATCTTGTCGTGACTCCTTTCCTAAGCCACTACACACCCCTAACTGAGATGGTGAGTTTGGCTCGGAAGATCTGCACCCACTTTCAGAACTCCTACAGTGCCCGGAACATGTTACAAAATCTGTTGTCAGATCACTGTAAAAGGGGGAGGATGTGTAGGCAAAGTAGGCAAGAGACAAGTGTAGGAGGGCAAGTTGGAAACACTCAACTATATAGCTCTATTCAGCAACTATGACCCACCCCTTACCCGTCTGAAGCATTGTTTGTTTTGAATTGTGCTGCGGTGAGAAGGGGTAGGAAGGTTAGGAAGAGGGAAGTCAGGCAGCAAGGGTGGGCCCCCATACCCTAAAGGAAGTAAAACACCAGGGGCCTAATTACAAGTGTGGTTGTAAATCAGCTGTAAATGCACTGATTTACCTCCAAAATCAATTACCATTACTGCCACTCATTCCCGTAGCATTACCACAGGATTATGCATATTGTAAATCCAGAGTACTCCATGGAAACCTTTGGGGGCTTTACCATGAGTGGTTATACTATGTGGTAAATCCGATGACTTTCATCCTTAACAAGGAGGATTTCCCTCTAGCGACTTCTTGAAAATCCAGCGGTATGGTAAATGTGGTAGTAATTCCATTACCACCAAATAGTTGGCAGTAATGGACCTACCCCCATTTTTACAGGACTGCCAAACTCGTAATGAAGCCCCAGGTAATGACACTTTAACACTTACCCAAAAACTAGATGTGACACAAGGATTCACTGACGGCAAGGTTGTTGGCGTAAGGTTCCTTTAGTATTGTAAGGTTTCTTTTACAATCTCTAGGTCTGATGGGGACAAAGGCACCCCAGTACACCAGCAGTTTTATTAGAGTTTTAATATTTTTTTTTAAAAGGTGGTTAACACACTTAAAGATTAAAACCTAACTATACCTATTTTTATAACTTTCCTTAACTAAATCGCTGCATTGAAATGATACAAATAGTCTTTAAAAACATGCAGTGCACTTTATATAAATCATTCACAGAGGTGACCTATCTTGTAGCAGGCAGCCTGATCAGGGATGAGCGGATGAAGTCCTGCAAAGAGTTTCCTGTGCAAGTTCTCGAAAGCATGGGCCACATGTGCTTGGCGGCCCAGGGCATCCGCGTGCCCACGCAGAGACTTGACCCGGGCTGAGTATGTCAGGAGTGGCCTGAGGATTGTCTAGGTGAGGTGGGGGCCCCCTGGGCATCTTTTATGCCGGACAGAATGTGCCAGGAGCGACCCGGCTTATGAGTCATAGCACGAGGGTCCCCGGAGCATGGAGACAGGGCAGTATATGTCAGCAGCATCCTGGGTTTCCAGTGCGGGTACTCTGCACAGTGTAGAGTCCCAGGGATGCACGGCGTGCCTGCTGGTGCCAGGAGGCTGACTCAGCAGAAGGTGTCCCTGTGGTGCTCCCGCTCCACTCAGAAGTGCTGCAGTGATGCGCCCCATGTTGAAAGGTGCACACCACTCCTCCTGAAAAGGGGGCACTGTGTTGCTGAAACGAGGACCATGGTGTGGCGGTGGTGTTGCACATAGTGCTGTATGAGCCCAAGCAGGATCAACCATGTATTTTGTGCAGTGGCCACAGACCTGGGTGCCTGCTCAACGCTCTGAACTGAGGGGCAGGCTAGACTGAAGTAACAGTGCTCTGCTTGCACCCCCTTTAATGCTCTTCCTTGTTTACTTTTGAAGAATTCCTTACATGACACACGTGCCGAGGGACCTCTCACTTCCAGGAACATCTGGAGTGATGCCAGGCTGCATCACTTCAGTTTTCTTATTTCTGTTTAATAATTAAAGCCCCCTTGCAAAGGGTAGGGAAAGGGGGTTAGACCACCATCTCCCTTACAATCAGCTGAAACCTGCAACGTTGAATTGGTCGAATTCAGCCCTCCATTTGCTGGAGCTTTTGTCAGAACAGTACAACACAGTGACCGACTAGTGCAATTGCCAAAGTCGCAGACTGGAGGGTGGCTTCTTGGCACTGACACAGTGGCAAATGTCGGACAGTGTCTGCTCTTTGCTGCAGCAATTTGGAAAGTCCACCCAGTGTGTTAAACTGTCTGCCACATCACACAGTGTGGTTCTGACATTTTTTCTTAACCAAAACTTTAAAATCAAGGTGGCAACTTTGATGCGTCGTGTGCGTAAGGATGAGGATTACAACTGGGGGCTGTGATTTGCAAGAGGGCATTCTAGACATGTGTAAGGATGTACTAGAGAGATGTTTATAATCCCAGCTAGTACACGAAGAGACAGCCAAAGTGTAGAGATCAGCAAACCAGCACGGCACTTCACCACTGCGATTGAAAATAAATGAGTCTGATATTACACACTTTTTGTGCATGACTCGCCATGCCACACACAGGCAACCACTGTAGAATGTTGTGGGACAGGATCCTCGCCAATCTGACTTGCTATATGCATCATTGTCCCAACAAGAATTCAGGAGGTCATCTTCGCATCAGATGGATGATGTATGTGTTCACGGCACATGGCAACTGGGCAGTGGTGATGACCTGCTAAATGTCTTGTCAAGTTGTCAGTGTGTCCATCTGCACTTCTTTAATTAGAAGTGGACATTCTAAGCTTCTCTCCGGCTAGCATGCAGTGTGATAAGGTTTTTAGCACTGCTGAGACCCCAGGAGACACCTCAAGGACACACCCTTCGTAGCTTACTTTCATAAAAAAATTAGCGAGCATCTTATCAACGAAGATGACGCTGGGTGTTCATCAGTCCCAGCGCGTGGAAGACCACACAATCGATTCCTCAGATGATGACAGTTCTGCCTGTAGTGATTAAGTGCATTGCAAAGGTAAATCTTTCGTTTTTCAGTCATCCTAATTGTTTCAGCACTCTCCCAGTGCATCTTGTTTACCATTTTAATATGATTTTTTTCCAGTCATCTAGATGATAGTAAGTTGTTGCAGGAGAATGTGATTCTTCATGGTACCCATCACTACCTCATCACCCAGCACACACTGACTGACAGCGGTCACACAATGAACTCAGTATATTGCATTGATCACTGCTCTATCTCACCTGTTCTGCCCAACAGGAGGCTGTGCCGCTACAGGTGGTAAAGTTGCCCTTTTGGTAGATGGTGTCACTGGGCCAGGCAGTAATGGGCTAGACATGGGGGCTAACTGGTAGGCAGTTGGGCTAAACCAGTGTCAGAGGGATGTGGAAAACCTGATAAAGTGTGCAACTATGGCCATCAGGCTGATATACCTGCTCGGATCTGCCATCTACTTCATCTTCGGATTAGAAGTTTGTTTTTCATTGAAGCATTTTCCAGTTACAGAGCTGGATGCTGTGCTGCTCTCCACCGCTGCAACTAACTATTGAGAAAGGAGAGGGATGTGATCCCTGAGGAAGGACTTTTGTTGGCCCGAAATGCATTGGACACTTTCCATTTTGTCTCCTCATGAAAAGTTATATATATATATACATTAACTGAATGTTGTAGAAAATGATCTCCTATGGGGACAAGAATTGAACTACAACAATTAAATGTTTTATAATTGACAGCATTATTTGCAAAGGAACATATGGCACCCAGGGGTTTACCCCTTGATCTTTGTTGCATTTATTTACATCTCACTATCTGCGGCAGCGGTTCACTGTCTGGTCCAAATACTGTATATATAAGATTGTATTACATACTTTACTTTGAGGTGTTGCCCACTTCCCCAGGTTCAGTCATTTGAAAAAGATGTCTCAATGGTTGCGCGCTGGCGTGTCATCGGACACTCTCTTGAGGCCACCATCACCACTGCAGCAGGGTGCGGCACTAGCTGCGCCTGTGGAACATGGTGGGTGTTCCATAAACACATTAGTGTGCCACAGCCTACGCAGTAGATACATTAAGAGGTACCTAAGGCTCTTTTGCTTAATGTACCCAAATGAACTGGCTTCGGGCAGAGGTGCTGCTGCCTCCCACATGACAATCACACCTTCTAGCAAGCTGAAGTTGTCCCACACCCATGACCAGATGGGTGGTGATGTCATGAGTGGGGATGTCTTCTGACCTGACTTCACCCACTTGAGGATCCCTCTGCCCGCCTTGCCCCCACTGTAAGGCAAATGTAGAAAGGGAAAATAGAAACCAGACTGTCCCTCCCTTACACGCACAAGGGGGAAAAAACCTATTCAGAGCTAGACATTATGGGAGCTAGCCATTGAGGATCACACTTGTAGTCATACAGATAAAACAAAGTTTAATTCAGAAAAAACAGTAAGTTTAAAACAACAAACAAAAAGACAACACATTGCTGTTGTCAACCATGAAGACAGATATTCATATGTCATGTCATAGATGCTGAATCTAAAGATAGATCAATGTATAGTGACACATTTTAAACACATTTTACTGTCAGAACATAATGTTTTTTTCTGAATTAAACTTTGTTTTATCTGTAGACTCCAAGTGTGATCCTCAATGGCTAGCTCCAATAATTTCTACCTCTGAATAGGTATTTCCCCCTTGTGCATGTAAGAGAGGGGCAGTCTGGTTTCTATTTTCCCTTTCTACATTTACCTTGCTTTCCAGAACCAGCCCCCCCAACACCCTGTTAACAACAAAGAAAGCTATTGCCCATTCATTTTTTCTACCCACTGTGAGGCAGACAATGCTTCAGTGGCCTTGGACTCCATCTGTGCCATCTGCTGGGGGAAAATCTCAGGATTCTCTGTGTGGAATTGCCTGCAGGGAAATAATGACTGGTCTTAAGGGGAAGGGTGTGGCTAAAGATGCTTTAAACAAAAGGTGGGAAGCGGGACATATAAAGGGGAAGGGTTAACAGATAAGCAGTGCAAAATGTCTCGAGAGGATAGCTCAAGGGCAACATACTCACCTTGGAAGCAAAACGACACAGAGCACCAGAGATTCGATCCCCGGGTCTGTGCTTATAAATAACTTATCAATTCAAATCAATGACTCCCAAACAAGTACAAACTGGAAGAACCGAGCTATACGGCTTAAGGTAGTCAGTGCTATGTTGCACTTGACAGTCCCTGGAATTATGGAAGCCTGCAGGATTTGACTTGATTCCTTATGGTTTAAGCAATTGAAAGGCAGTCTCTATCAATACACCATGCAGTGTCCAGGTGCCCTGAGAAAGAGTTTGAAAGACCGCGGTTGAGAAGTGAATTGTGGCGTCTCAGCTCCACTCCGTAGCTTGTCATAGTGATACATCACCATGTGCATGAGGATTTATACTATTAGCGATGATGAACTGGAGCGAAGCCGAGTCCTTAACTGTGGTGATTGGTCAATATCAATGAGGAGAAAGTCCAATAAGGAAAGCAATTGTGCAATCCAGCCCAAGAATCGTAATCCCCAACAGATTAAGCGCCTGCTATGGAAATCCTAAACGTTATACAAGTACAGAGATCTGCACTAGGGCACAACATAGATGTATTTGGAATAGATGTCTCCTTAATTCTGTATGGTTTGGAAAGTCTCAGTTACTCAGCAACACAATGGGCCTCATTATGATAATAAATAAAAAGTATGTTGTTAAACTGCAGAGGAGACCATATGATTAGAATCTAAATGAGCATATATTCAATTGAGTTAATCAAATCAAGGTAATCTTGTTTCCAACAGTTCTGATTTATTGAGACAGTTGGCACGTGTTTCGACCCATCGTTCGTTGTCAAGGCAGTTTGTTGTCTGTGTAAAACGTCTTTATTTGGTCTATCTTGTAATCGGAGTTTCATGGTTTTCATGATGAACATCACCCAGCCCTCCTGGTGAATTATTGTGTTCAATAATGAGGAAAATACTCTCTGTATGTGTACGGTGTGAGATACATTTCTCTGGAATGGTAGCTAAGCATCAGTGGCCTGACCTCCGGTTGTGTAGGAGCTGGGCGAACTGCATATGCCCTGTAAGACTTGAATCCAGTTACTATTCAGATAATGGGTATAGACACCAATCTCATCATGAATGAAAGGGTTAAACCCCAGTCAACAGCTTGTGGCGCGCCTTGAGTTTGCCGGTACAGTAACAACGGTACCAGTAAGCTTGCCAGTACCGTTGTTACTGTACCGGCAAACTACGAGATCTGCTTGCGGGTGCCTTTTCTCCCACCAGGTCTGACCTGGCGGGAGGACCGGCAACCGCGAGCAGACTATTGAGGGTGCACGAATGGTGCCAGTGCATCTGGCCTGAATGGGGAGCCTTTTTTTCCAGCACCCAGGAATGGGCATTACCAGTGGGCTGCAATGACCCGGTAATTGCTCATTCCTGTGCGCCGGAAATAAATGATACTGGTTTCACCGGCACAGCTACAGCCGGTCTCATAATGAGGCCCTATGTCCAAGTCTGACCTGTGGTACCTCAGAGACAAACTGAAAAGAGGGCTGACCAATGCAACATCAGAATAATGAGCCTGCCAGAAGGTTAGGAAGGAAGGAAAATAAACAGCTAATTTTCTCCCGATACTATGATGAATCTGATGATGTCATTGCTCCTTTCCCTAGGGTAGACTCTCCCCATGTGGCCAGGGGAGGCCAGCTGCTAACTGATCCTGCCCCTGGGGGCGTCTATATGACGGAGGCAACCCTCAGGGGGATGACACAACATCATTGGAGAAAGTCACATGCCCCCCATTCCCTTATAGGGAGGTCCCCTACATTACTCATACCCTGATGTCATATTGTAACACTCTCCCTCAACCACTTACTAGGTCTAATTCAAGTATTCCACAACATCACAAAAGGAATAGTGTGTCAGCAACTGAGACGAGTAAGAAGCGAAGAGTAGTGATGATCATTCCCAATTAATTCCAATGTCAGCTTCCTCAACATCACACAAGGAACAGCATGATAATAACTGAGACGAGAAAGAGGGACAGAGCATTGAAGATGACTAAGACCAGTAAACCAACACAGTGGGTCTAGTCTTTGGAAGTTGTTCAATGATGCCGGGAAATGTAAATCTGCCACAGCTAACATACAGGAGGGAGAGCTGCTGAGGCGGAGTTGTGCCACAACCTGTGCTACCACTGGTCAGAACGCTGAGAGAAAGCACACCATGGGAACCAGTGGGGAGGTGAATCCAGATGATGGAAAGAGAAGTCAAGATGGAGAAAGCATGCCACCCGAGGATGCAAGACAGCGGGAACCGGGCACAGCAGAGAAAGACACGGCAAAGGGGCAGAGGCAAACTGGACGCACGCCCAGTCAGCAAATTGAAAGGCAAAACAAGGGACACTTAAAGTACCCGGTAAGCCCAGGGACTATGGACGGGTTACCAGGTTGCCTGAAAGTGTGTGCTGTTTCATGAAAGTAATGCAAGAGATTTGTATTTCTATTTATTGAGTTTATATAGCACTTCACACCAAAGTGCTTTACACCATAACAAGAATACATAGCATATAATAAAACAGAAGCATATTTGCAAACATGAGTTAAGCCTTTAAAAACAGTAAGTAGAACAATTTACCTAGGATAAAAAACGAGTGGAGGAGGGTGGAGGAGAGAGGCAGAGATGAGGGGAGGAAATGGAATAAGATGGAATTTCAATTGAGAAAAGGAAGTGTGAGAGGGGGGAGAGGGAGAAGTGAAAGGGAAGTGAAGAAGAAAATCAGGTCGGGGAAAGCACTTCAGAGCGCAATTTGAACAAACTGAAGGTGCTTCAAAACAATGCCCTCAGCAGAGCGGTTCTGAATATCACGCGGCACGCACACATCTCCATCTTCAGACAAGATGCCCATTGGCTCCCTGTATGACGCAGAATCACCCTTATATCACTCGTCATCGTCCACAAATGCCTCTCTAACGATGCCCCCAAGTACCTGGCAGACAAGTTCAACAAACACACCTCAACCAGACCAACTAAAACATTGTATTCTCATTGCCTATCCATCCCCAAATTATCCCTAAAAAAAGCAGGCGACTCCAGCTTCCTGGTCCAAGCGGCCAAACAATGGAACTCTATACCTATGAACCTTAGAGCAGAACCATCCTTTTGGACCTTCAGAGCAAAAACTAAGTCTTGGCTTGCCAACAAGAATTCTCCCATTGTCTGATATACTAACCAATGTCCCACTACTGTATTTTTTTCCTGTGTTTGCCCCTCGACCACCATGTAACCCGGTCATTTGCACTTACTATTAATATCTTGTATGTTCTAAGTCTCTGGTGCCCAGTTACCTCAGGGTTAAGCGTGCTGTAAAAATAAAGAAGCTAAATTAAACTAAACTAAAGGAGAAGAGATTTTAAGGAGGCACGGAAGGAGATGTAGGAGGTAATGGAGCAGTTAGAGAGAGGTAGAAAGTTCCAGTGAAGGGGGGAAAGGAGTTGAAAGGAACGGAAAGGAGAAGAGGCAAAGTGAAGCCTATGGAAGCCTGTGAAGAGATTACTAGATTTGTGAACCATACTACAAACGGGTCGCTGAACCGATCTCACAGGAGAGAAAGCAAAGTAAATGTGAATGGTCTTGGAAAAGGGGCAGAGACCCAATGTGTGAGAGAAGAAGCAAATATTAAAACAGACTTTATCAAACAGGGCTTGATAAGTCAACATTGTACAAATATAATTTCATGGATAAACGGAAAAGTAACTGCATATCATCCTGGCAGGAGAGTACCAGGCAAATCCAAGTGTTTGAAAGGTTGTGTAGAAACCCTGTCAGGAGATTATACCAGGCAACGTCAATTGTTTGTAAAAAAAAGTACAGTAAGAGGAGAACCTCAAGGAAGAGCCATGCCCTTAAGATTTTGAATGATTGCAAAGGTGTACAACAGCCTGGCAGGGGAGTATATCAGATGACATGCAAGTCTGGAACCCACACCCAAATTGACAGTGAAAAGAGAATCCCAAGGAGGAAACAAGCCCTTAGGATTTTGAACTGTCTTGAATGTGAAGAGAAACCTGGGGAAAGGTACCTTATGTTTGAAACTTTCCTATTCGTAAAAAGGAATCTGGGGAAGGGAGCCATTCCCTGGAACTGTGAACAGTATCCACTTGGAACATTTTGGTTGGATTTATACCTTTTTGCTGGATTTGAACGTTTGTGCACTTTGAAAACCAGAGACAATATCCTTTGCACCTTCCAGAAACTGGACATATTTTTGCTCTGAACATTTTGACAAAGGATAGACCTCTAGGTTTTGTTTGAGGTAGGGAAATACCTCCTAGAGTAGGGTTAGTGAGGCATTCCCCGAACCCCTTTTTGATTTAATAAACATTTCTAACCAAACATCTTGAGTCCTCTGTGTCTGTGTTTAATACCTGGTTGCTCACAATACTGATTTTGAAGGGGTTAGGGCTGCTCAACTTTTGCGGTTATTTAAAATTGAATCCTGGGAAGTGCATTCGGTAAGTGCACGGCTGTTGGGCTGTATATGCTGCCCATTTGGCTTTGGCCATTGAACCTGAGAGAAGCCTCGTGAGAAGCAGTTTGTCAGCAAGAGGAAGCTACGCATAGCGAAACGTGTGCTGTGGAAGGAGTCCAGTGCAAGTAAATATTACGGACTAATATGGACTTTGGGACTTGTGGACTAGTCTAATTTGAGGCACGGGTTTATACATGCAAGGTTGTTCGTTCGATTCGATTTCCTGTAAGAATCTTCTCTTTTGCTTTTTTAGGCGGATTTACTGAGTCCCTAGTTGGTCCCGCCCCTGAGCCCGCACCCAAGCCTCGATATCAGCCTATTTTCCAGGTGCACGCACATCCTGCGTGCGCATCCTGGGAAGTGCATTTGGTAAGTGCACAGCTGTTGGGCTGTTAGGCTGGGACCGGGTCCGTGACTAGAGCAAACTTTTGAGAGGTGAGAATTTGGTGGGTGTTAGCAGTCTTATTCACTGTAAATCTCCATCTACCCCTGTGGTTGTAGTCTTAACTATTGTTACCTACCAGCCTATTGTGAGCATTTTTGGGGTGAGCGAACTGCTACATGTCGAACCTAGGTTACAGTTTCCGTTGGGACCAGACTAGAACAGTGGGAGACTGCGTACACTATCGGACCCGTTAGAAATGGTGAACGGACTCCGAAGTGGACGAAAAAAAAAACATGATTTGCCCATTGGAATGAGTTGGGGTTCCCAGTTGGGAAGTGAAGAAATGGCATCAGAGCCTGTGGAGCACCTATATGAGATAGATCAATCTGGCGTAGTGGGTACCTCGAGGTGTGATGAATCTCAGCCTACCAGTTCATCTCAGCAACCCAATATTTCGGAGCTTTCATTAAATCAGAGTAAATGTGAGTTACAGGCAATGGAGGGGGTAAGGGAGAAGTGTGAGGTGTTGATCCCGCTGAAAATATTCAAACTGAAGGAGATGAACTCATATGAACCAAGTGAAGGAAATGAAGTAAGTCATCTATCAATCCCTGATGAGGGAACTAAGGAATGTACGGATATCATCAAGCAAATGGGAATTGTGGGGTTTGCTGCTAGAGCTAATGATGTATCTAATGTATCTATGATTGCACCAGCGATTGAGGCTGAGTTGGGCAAGCGTATGGGCTTTTCCCTGGCCCCCTCAACCCCAGTCAATCAAAGAGCCCGTGGGATGGAAAACGTACAGATTTTCAATAAACCAAAGACAGGGGGTGCCCCTTTGGTTATGAATGGCTCCCTGATGGGGCCGCATAAGGCAGACTTCACCATTGGGGAATTTTTGAATTTGAAGTCAAGTTCCCTGACTGAGCTTCAGGGAAATATAAAGCCGATGGCAACCTTATTGGTTTCTGACCCTGATATTGGTACCTCAATGAACAACGCTGAGGGAAATGCTCTTCCGACTCATGCCGTGGATGATCAACAGCTATTAGATCACTCTGCAATGGGTATGGACTTTCCGGTATTGTTCCGGATTTTAAATTTGTTGGATAAGGGCCATGAACAGACGCATGGTGAAATTAGAGATATGAAGAGCTCCCTGCTCGAAATACAATGCACAATTAACCGGAGTTGAGGAGCGCCTATTTGCATGTGACACATTCGATGCCTTAACTGTATGTAAAACTAACCCCAAGATACTGACAGTTGATAGATCCGTGCAAATGCCGGTGGATCATAGGATGATTGGGAATTCGATCAAATCTTTTGCTGAATTAGCAGCTTCAAATTTGACTCAAAGTGAAATAAATTTAACTGCGACAGTGACGGAACTTGCCCAGGTTGTTACTGCCAATTCACTAGCTATTCAGTCAATTGTCCAGGACTTTATGAGAATGCCACAAGTGGTACATGTCAAGAAGGAGCTCCTAAATCGGGAAGGGCGGGGGGATGTAGAGGGGGTATTTTACAGTGAACCTGTGGATAGACCATCGGCACTAACAAATCGAATTGATCTAGAAGATGATCTACGAAGGAAATATGACCATGCCCCCACGGTACCGGAAATAGGGGAACAATCAGAGACCTTGGTGCCTGTACTTTCCAGAAAACAAAAAAAATTGGCAGTAAGGGCAGAAAAGCGAAGGGACCGGCAAAATAAATCGGTGAGTGCTAATACAAAAAAATCAAAAAATGAATTCTTAAAAAAAATTACAATCACAGCTCACATATTAAGGACCAATGTAACTTATCGAATCAGGATGGGCTCATTGATTTACAACAACTTAATACTGAATCCAAGGCCCTATTGAACATTGAAAATGTAAAAGCGCCCTTAATGGTTTCTCTGGATAAGGTATGTTAAGGATTTCAATCAGGCACACACCCAGGTCGCGCCTAGTATGTAGTGTGCAATGAAACCCTTATTTTATTTGTGTCTATAAGTTCAATATTCTGAATGATATACCACTCATATCACACTTGTCTCAAAATACCCCCCCCCCCCCCCCAGGTCACAGTGCACCAGGAATAAGGCTAGTTTGTAAAGGTAAATATGTATTGATTTATTTAATATTCAAATCACACATACATTTTAACACATAGATATATTGGGGCAGCAATCACCAAGCAGTGACAATACAATTCAAAATAAGCAAAGCAATTGAATTCACTTATGATAATGCAGAATGTAAAACACAGGAAAAAGAATAGTTTTGGATTTGTGAGCAGATAGCGTTTAGGTTCATATTTCCCCCCTGCAAAGTTCTGAAGGTACCAGAGAGCAATCGTACACAGATGTCAGTAATCAGAAGGTATTCAGGAATAATAGGCGCGAAAATGAAAACAGGAATTCGGTTTTAAAAATGACAGATTGGATACTTTACACTATATTAATGACTATGAAAAAGAAAATGCCACACATGAAGCTTCACAGTTACATGGCCAGCGTAACCCTTCATGCGGTGGATACTTGATTCCTTTCTGGGATTTACTTTAGTTACTCAAAATCACTAATAACTTAGGGTTTTGTAACACTGATGAAAGAAAAATCAGCGCAAGAATGGTTTTGACAAGACTAGGGTTCTGAAATTTAAGATGGGATGGGTTGAGATGGGATAAGACAATGCAAATATACTATGGGTCAGCAGTCCTTTGTAATTAAAATTGGACTGTCACGGTTCTGGTCATGGATCGGGTCAGGTCTACCGGCAGCAGGGCACTTCTGGAGGGATTGGATCATCAGGGTGGTTCTGCTCAATTTTGAACTACACCTCAAATGGATTTGAATAGGCCCTTCTGGTCACTGGACACGGCAGATTACAGGATGCAAGTTTCAGTGGGCAAGCCTTAATGGTAGCAAGCCAAGCTGAATCGGAATTATTCTTTTAAGTTTTGGGATTGTTGAATTTGGGCCTAGCTAAAAAGAGTTCAGAAATGCTAAGGCCTAGATTCTGCAATTAAATCTGGATCGTCAAAGAAGTCTGGAGTCAGCTACAAGATGAAAAGTTCTGGAACAAGGTGCTACACGGAAGTCTGGATGTGTTCTGGAAGCAGTGTGTCCTATGTGGAGTGAAGTTCCTATATTCATACTATCAAATGACATCACCAAGTGGTGCGAGCAGAATTTCAAAGCACTTGCCTTGTCCTGGTTGGCAGTCAGAACAGAGCTGTCATCTTTACGATGGGATTTAGGAACTCCCACATTGATTTTGACCACAACTTAACTTTTGCACAAATGTACATTTCTAAAATTATGTTCCCTAATAAAATCAGACATATACATTTCATATTTGATGGACTATATTCACATTCAAGCCCCACCTGTGTGAAAGCTGTCTTCCTCAATATATAGACTTTTCTCAATTTTAATCATAACAGTTTGGATTATTAATTTCTAATTCGGTACATCTCTGGGCGCTTATAAATGGATCATGTACATACAATCTTAGACTTGCAACATTAATAGTTCTGCTACAATGAGAGTTTCTTTTGTAACTTTGGTTCCTTAAATGACACAGGTTTCATCAATCTCTTCAAAGCAAAAGCCTAAAATCAGGATCTACCAATTTTCAGACTTATCCTTCTTCCGGTTGCAAAGTTAAAGAGTTTCACATTTAATCACAAATAAAGGTTTAAACATCAAAACGTTCCAGCAGTTTTTTTTTTCTCTCCTTTCAACAAACAACAGCTGTCAGATCCCGTTGATAAGGGTGGGGTGTAGAGGGACGCATCCTACCCATCCCCAGCAGAGGTCAATGCTCAGCCTGTCCTTTGTTCTTGGCTCAGTCAAAAGACGAATGTCTAATGAGATCTCATTGTGCTCATTGTTGTCAATATGCAGGAATCATTATGGCTTCCTGTATCAAGGGAGTGTCAAACTGAGATGTCAAACTTTCCCAGGCTGGTCACTGCCCAATCAGAATTAAGCAGTTACTTAACTACAATACTGGGTTGCTTTTAAAATTCACAATAAATTATTTTCTTTAACACATATAAAAATAAGCAGGGTTTATAAGGGATTTGGACATTTAAAAGAATGAAGCCCTTCAGAAACATGCTTTAAATAGGCCAAGGTTGCACTTCTTCAGGGAAAAAGCAAATTTAAACTGGTTTTGACACCTAATTTTCTTATGCAGCTGTCAGGCAGTGATGCATGGATTCCTCTGACTGTACTAGATGATCTGTGTTTTCAGCACACTTTAATTTTAATAGTTCACTTTGCAAATGCCTGAAATTAGCGCCAAAACAGTACTTTGAAGGTTAAAATTGATTAAGAAAACTGTATATTAAAGGCATTTTCGGATTTTACTCCACTTCTGTGGCCTTGATTCATGTGACAGGTAACAGCACCCACTGGCATTCTCCTGCAGGGAGTTCTTGTTTTGACATCAACTTTGCCTGTGTGTGGTAAGGTGGTTCAGCCTCTTTGTGATTTATGAACCATGTGCAGTTTTGCAGATTTGGCGCGCACAGGGTTTTGCGCCTCCATTTTTGGCAGTTTCTTTCCCCCATTAGCAAAGGCATGTAGTAGGGCGCATTGGCATGGGTTAACATATCCCACACATCCCCCCAACTTCAGTGCGACGTCCAGTCGTGGGGGTGTCGGGCACGTGGGATTTTTTTTTCCTTCGGCTCATGTTAAGAAATCCAGTTGCTTCTCTGGTCAGCGATTGATGCGACACGCTCTCCTCACTGGTTCTGTGCGCAGCGACGCTCCGGATCTCTTGTTTTTTTCTCTTCCCGGTCCCCAAGTAGGTCCTCCTTGGAGATTAGGTGGATTTAGTTCCAGTACTAAAAAACAGAACATAGCACGGTTATGGAAATTTCCCAACTACTGTTCCCGAGGGGTGTAGTGGGGCAGAAGCATGCATTTAATAACAATTGACAATATTCCCTGCCTATATTCAATAATAGTCTCAACACTCTCCTCGCACGTACTCAATGAACATTTAATAATTCTTTTTAGATCTCTGGATTTTCCCCCTCTGGGTTTCTGGTAGGCTCTTCTATTTGCTGCAAAGTATGCCTGGGATGGCAACTCTTTAGCTGGTTTATGTGGACCCATTTGTCTTCCCCTTCTGTCAAATTGCCATTGGGGATGCAGATTTTGTAGGAGACGGGTGACATTCAGTCCACAAATTCAAAAGGAGCCCTCCAACTTGGGAGAAATTTGTGCTCCTTGGCTTGGTTCCTTTGGAAATTGTACAAGTAGTCTCCTACTTGATATTCCTTTTTAGTTGTCTTAAGGTCATAGTGGGTCTTCATACTGTCTGCAGATCTTTCTAGATTCCTCTGAGCATACGCAAAAGCATGTTGAAGGTGTTTTCTCAGATTCTCAACATACTCATGAGTGGTGGAGGCATTTAGAAAGGTCTGCTCTTGGGTTCTGTAGAGCAGATGCTGGGGTAGCACCATCCTTTGTCCAGTCATCAGCTCAAATGAAGACTTTTTTTTGCAGAAGAAGGGGTAGGTCTAATGGCCATCAGGACAAGAGGTAATCGAATATCCCAACTTGGCCCAGAATCTGCTACAAACTATTGTACCTCTCAACTCCACCACTAGAGGACTTCCGGTAGACGATGTGTAGTTTCCTTTTTACCCCAAGTATCTCCCACATCTTTGTCATCACTTTGCTAGTGAAGTGACTACCTTGATCTGACTCAATCCTTTGGGGTAGTCCAAAACTCGAGAAGATGTGATTGATCATCAGGGCAGCTGCTGTTCCTGCCTTGCAATTTGGGGCTGGAAGACATTCCACCCATTTAGTAAACAAGCATGTTACAGTTAACATGTACTTGTTCCTCCTAGAGGAGCGAATCATGGGCCCCATGAAATCGACATGCAAATCCGACCAAGGCAGTGTAATCCCCCTCTTTTGGAGGGGAGCACGGTGTGAGTGATGTTGGCAGAAATTGTGCACACACAAGACACCCCTTCAAGTATTGGTCGAGGTCCTGCCCCATGTGTGGCCAGTATTCAACCTCTCACAAAATTTGTAATGTCGTATGAAACCCGTGATGACTAGCTGTGGCCACATCATGGACATGACTTAGCATTAGGCTTCGGAAGGGGGTAGGGACCACCCACTGGTCACAGCCAAATATGGATCTCCTCACCAACAAACCCTCTTGAATTTGGAACATTTTTGGACATTTCATCAACACTGTGAGGTCCTCCTTCCCAATGCAATTGGAATCCGTCAGGGGAAAGTTCTCAGGTTCCTCAATGTGTTGATAAAACCTACCAATTATTGGATCCCCTTTTTGAGCCATAATCAAATCTGCATCTGTGGTCTCCTTACTCCACTGGGCAGTTGAGAGTTCATTGTGAGCATGTGTCTGGGACCTAGTGATAGCAGTGACCTGGATTTCCCCCAACAGGGACTCGATCTCAAGTAAATCCCCTTGGATGGCTCCAGTTTTGGCCAGCTGATCAGCTAGGTCATTTCCAGTTTTGTCTGGTCCCTCTACTTTAGAATGAGCATTGATCTTTTTCCAGTAGAGGGTCATCCCACTAAAGGTGACCAGATCATCAATATTCTTTATTAGTTTTCCTTGTTTTAGTGGTTTATTGTTAGCACATAGCATGCTTCTGGTTTTCCAATTAACCAGGTGCTCCACGAACCCGTTCCGTACATAATCTGAATCAGGGATTATAACCAGTTCATGGAGTTGGTGTTGGACAGCATTGAGGATGGCTTGATGCACAGCCATCAGCTCTGCCTCTTGACTACTACGGGGACCAATTTTGTACCCAGCAGTGGGCTGTGGGGCATCATTCACCCATGCATTCCCCACGCTGGCCACTAGTTCCTTTTCCCCGTTGTTGTCAACATGGTAGGAGCACCCATCCACATAGACAGTGGGCATTCCCTCACACTTGTCTTCTTCATAGACCTTGTGTGGGGAATTAAGGTATACCTCCATGTTGTCCTTGATTTTAAGACTTTCGTCCTCGAGACAGTTTTCTCTGGCACAATCATGCAAGTCAGCCAGACCTTGCGCGAGGGCAATCTTCTTGTTTTGGCCATATCTGACCTCCACAGGAAAGCCTTGTATTGACAGAATCCAGGAAGTAATTTGGGATTACTCACATTTCCGGCCCGGATTCTGTCCCTTTGAAGATATTGCAGAGGCTGGTGTGGAGTCTCCACTATGATGTGTTCCCCCTGGATGAACAGGCGGTAATTCTTCAATGCCCACACCGTTGCCTCACAATCGTTGAATTTCTCCTCCACTGAGGATAAAGTCTTACTCGCATAGGAGATGACTTTATTGACCTTGTCATGATTTTGGTATAATACATCTGTCAAGCATGTATTTGAGAACCCTGTCTCCAAGAAGAACTCCTTGTTTTTGACAGGATAAGCTAGGCAAGGTGCTTGTCAGAGGTTTCTTTTGAGTTGTCTAACTGCCTCGGCTTGTTCTGGACCCCACTCCCACTTGACCCACCCTTCAACAGATGGATCAGGGGTCTTGTGATCTCTGTGTAATCCTCAATGAACTTTCGACTGTAATTAGTCAGTCCAAGGAGGCTCCTTAGTTCACGCAGAGTTGTGGGGTCTTTTAGTTTCCTGAGTGCTTCTACTTTCTTTTCCTGGTGACAGAGACCCTCAGGAGTTATCTCATGCCCCAAGAAATTGACATGGGCCCTGCACCACTGTGCCTTTTGGAAAGATAATTTTGCTCTGGCAGCCCTCAACTGTGTCAGAACATAACGGATCTCTGCTATGTGTTCCTTCACAGTTGAGCTTTTGATTAGGACATCATCTACATAGGCCAGGTTACCCCTTTCACCCAAGTCGGGCATGGCCTTATGCAAGAAGATATTAAATTAATTGCTGGAGTTGATGTATCCGAAGGGAGTCCGGGTCCAAGTGTACTGCTGCCCCCCGAAGGTAAAGGCCAAATAGTATTGGTATTGTATTCCCTACTGACAGGTAGGTCCTCCCTACTGTATTGGTCCTCCCTACTGACAGGTACGGTCCTGTACCCATTGGTCAGGTCAATGGCAGTGTATACCTTTGACCCCCGGACCTGGGCCAGCCCTTGGTCAATGTAGGGAAGAGGCCATTGGGACGTGTGGACCCATTTGTTCAGCTCCCTTAGGTCAGCACAGAGTCTCCATTGGCTATTTGGTTTCAAAATCCCCAGCACCGGATTATTGAAGGTGCTGTGGACTGGACGAATTATCCCATGGGGCTCAAGGCTTTTAATTATTTCCGTGAGGGACTCCATGGATGCGAGAGGCAAGCGGTATTGCTTCACAAACAATGGAGTCATGCCAGGGTTTGTGGAATTTTTTGTTGTATGGATTTCGGTGCGACCACACTCATATGAGTCCACCGCAAAGAGATCTTGAAAATCTAAGAAAACTTGTTTCAATTTTTGCTTTTGCTCCAGAGTCTCACAGGCATCAGCTAGGTTCACTCTCTCTTCAACCATCTGCCTGAAGCCCGGAAGGACTTCTGGTTTGGCTATCTCAGCAGCCTCCTTCAGCTGAGTGGAGAAGTCCCTGGATAAAGAATTGACGTAGACTGATGGCTTCAGGTGGGGAAGGCAGTCCTGGTGAACTTGAAAGATCACCTCATCCCTCCTGAAGTCACATGTCTCCTCCTCTACCATAAGGACAGGAGGAGTACTAAAGGAAATTCCCCCCATGCCGGGTGAAGATCCTGTCTGGTGTTGTGCCATTGTCGCTATCACTGTCAAAACAGTCTTTGGGGTTGGTCCTATCAGTTCTTTACCTAAATCTATGGAAAAATGTCAGTCAGCAACTGCCATTCCAATAATGGTGCCTGTGCCCAGAGTGATATACACCACTATTGGAATAGTGTTATGTTCTGTATTGACTAGTGGTGTTGGGTTTAACCCCAACCCTTGCTGTTGGAGATGGGCATTGAGGTGGACATATGTGTCAGGATTTTGCAGTTTCTGTCCTCTTTAAATTTTTACTTCAAGTGGGAATTGTCGGGTCCTTTCTGGGATGGTGAATTCCTCTCAATTCTGAACTTCAAATGCATATGGCAGCAGTTGAGCTGACCGAAATGCTTTCTCTGGATCATCAAAGTCCATGGGATTACCCGCTAATCGAGACCAGGCTTCGAAGTTTATCAGGTTCAAACAAATGGCAAAGCATTTGAGAATGTTGCTGCCTAAATAAAATGCAGCAGGGACATCTCACACAACCCACTAATTATGGACTATGCGCTTGTTGCCTATGTAAATTTTGAGCATACACCTGCTAGGCAGGAGATGTTTGGAAATGGGTGTTTCCAGGTCCATTTCCCATTTATCTATCAATTTAAATGTGGGAATGGCTGGATCTTTTGGGAGTTTTCGGAACATGGCTTTGCTGATGAAGCTCTTACCGTTGTACCTCTGTAACTAAGCTCTTACAAGTAACAGCGCCTCAATGCCCCGGGCTGCTTGCACGCTATACAAATTTAAATAAATAAATAAATAAATAAATAAATAAATAAATAAAATAAATAAGTTGTTCACGCACACTCGGGTGAGAACAGAATCCTTCCCCTCATTTAACTGAATAGGGATGAACAACTGTTCTCCAATTTTCTGAATGTCAGCCACGCTTTGAGCTGGTTTCTCATTATTTGGACTATGGAAGTGGGATTTTCTGATTGTGAATTGGTATAGAATTTCAGAGTATTTCCTTCCAGTGTGGAATGCCACTTGAGACTGGAAGGAAGGTTAATTTTCAGAAATAGAGAGGACTTCCCATCACCAGTTTGTTGTTTTACTCCATTGCTGTCACATCAGGGATTTTGTTGTTTTGAAAGTGGAATTCAATGTGATCCTGTTTTTGTTCAACCATGTGGCATGTGCCATTTAAACTAACATGGTTGACGCTATGTTTTAATTTTATTGGTCGGTTAGTCTGGGTCCAGAGGACCTTGTTTATACAATCTATTAGGGGAGACAATCTACGCAGGATGTCATTACCCAGTAAACATGTTGTGCCCTCTGGAGTCACAACTATGACCGGGTGTTTCATCTTGTGTCGCCCAATTTTAATTTCCAAATCCACAGTCCCCTCAACAGGAATTTCATTCCCATCAAAGTTCTGAAGTTGTCCAGGAAGAGGGGTGAGAGGGATCTGTTATCTATCCCCCCTTCCTGAATCCAGCTGATCAAAGGCCCTCTTTGACAGAAGGGTGTCTTGGGATCCAGTGTCCACCAGTGCCAAAAATGCACATTGCCCTTGTATTTGGACCGGGGCATAAAATCTTTGGGCCAGTTGGTGGGTTAATTTCTTGACTCTTGATTCTGACACAGTGGTAGTTTGGACAGGATTCGGTGTGGGAGCTTGGGGATCTGTAAGAAAAGTATGGCAGTTGGATATTGGAGGAGGTTTGGGCTATGCTGGTTCTGATTCTGGGCCACCCCTGCCCCCTTTTTGGAGGCAGTCACCAGAATCTGTTTGGGCAAGGTGGCTTTCCAAGCAATCATTCTGGGGTTCAATGATGGACGGTTTTAACTCAGTCCCCACATTTACCCAGTCTTGATTAGGATCTCTCGGGACCCATTTTTCTTTGGGAGGAGTTCCCCATCCCTGAAGGAGAAAATCCTTTTCCCAGAGTCCTCTGAGGACCTCTCTCCTTCAAATTGGAAGACTCTAACCTCCTCCACAAAATGGGTCTTTTGAGGCCCTTTATTTCTCCTACTTGCCCTCTGTTCCTTAGGTTGCAGACTTTCGGGGGCCGGAGATTTTGGTTCTGGTTCCTGGGTTTCCAAGGGCTTTTCACAAGTGGGCAAGGAAGCTTCCTCTAAGGCTTTAAACCCCCCTTCCCCCTGTACCTCCTCCATTGAAACCGGAGGGTTGTCAGGTTCTCTCCCTGTCATTGCTCTGGAGTACCAGACCCTTGATTTGTGGAGTTCTGAGCTGGCATGCTCATCTGAGGGTTCTGCTGAGCCCTCAACATGCAACCCAGATCCTGTGAGAAGTTCTGGACCTGGCGTTCCAGTTGGGACACCCGCTCTGGCTGGTACGGGGGTCTCTGGTCCATCCTAGGTGGATCACAGGAAGGGTAACTGTCCCTTCTTCCATAATATCCTTGGTTGGAATAGTTCTGGTAACCCTCCACCCTTGTCCTCCCCTCTCCCGGATTGGGCTGTCTGGGCTCAGGAAAGTGGGGAAAGAAAGGAGGGGTGTTTTGGGGGTTGACGTTTGGCAGATACCAGTGAACGAAGCTCAACCCGGCATTTGGGGATTACTGCCCTCCTGGGGAAAGTTAGGAGGGACGTTTCCTGGGTTGGTAGCTACCTGGTTGTACCCCCACCTTGGGGTTGGGTCTGTTGCCCTTGTAGCGGGGGCTAATATAATCAGGAGGTTAGGGGTCCCATTTGTGGGGTTACCTCCCTGAATACATGTTTGGGATTGGCCTGAGGGCCTTCTGGTTCTTTGGTTTGAAGATGGATTCTGTACAGGAATATTTTTAGGCCCCCCCATTTCTAGATCTAAAATGAGGGCAACCTTCACCTCCGCCACCTTAGCAGCAGCAGGAGTGTTGGCTGGTTTGGGGGTTTTATTTGTATTTTTATTCTCTACCGGTTTCTGCACTTCATAAATACGAGTCACCTGTTCCATGACCCAGCCTAGTGATCTCTTCTCGTGAAAGTCCCTCACCAGCTCGGTCATGATGTATTTAGGGAGTGCACGAAAGAAGGTATTATTGAATTCCCTACTGTCTGTGTGCACCCTCCTGTTGGTGTGCGCAAAGGCGCTTTTTAGTTCTTGCACAAATTCTTGTGGGGCCCGGTCTTCCCCACACTGCAGATTGTAGGCCGCCTTGCAGGCCTCTTGGGGGTTCCTATGTACGGAAAAATGTTTTAATATGGCCGCCCTGGATGTGGACCCTCTTGAGTGATGTTGATCCTCGAGCCCCGCAAAGAAGCTGGAGTATTCAGGGGAAAATGTCCACTTGACATATTGGATACAATTCTGGCTATTTTTCAGGTGGAAAGTATCCATCATTTGCTTGTATAACTCAAGATGCTCCCAGACTGAATACTTGGCATTTTTGTGATAAGGAGTTATGACACTCCTTATGGCCTTGATCTGTTTCAGGGGATCTTTTAGTAGGGCCCTCTTAATTTTGTTGGCCTTTTTAGTCTTAGTCACCCGTGTCCACTCATCCTCTGACTCAGAGGCACTGCTACAGGAGGCAGCTATCTGATCCTCTAGGCTTTCTCTGATTGTGCGAGCTTGAGAATGGCTGGCAGAATGTGGGGGCCTAGTTTCTTGATGCCTGTGGTGCTCAGAACAGTCTTCTGACTCTCCCCTGCTCCCAGGATTGGCTGAGTATCCCCAATTTCCCTATCTGGGAAGAGGTCTTTAAGATACTCTTTGTGGGCCTAGTTTCATGTAGTTCCCCACCAAATTTGACAGACTGATCCTTTGGTAGGCAGTATTTTTGAGGATCTAATTCTCTGATTCTCCCCTCACTGGAGTCTTCCTGATCAGAGAGGCTAGCCCTCACATTTGGGAATCTGTACAGAGATGCCCGCCCATTCATTTCTGGCAGGCGCGGATCTGTCAGTCCCATGTTTCCCATTCTGCTGAAGTCTACCGTCCCTGTGGCCCTTGGTACATATGAGCCAGTGGACATGAAGGTGGCAGAGTCCATGGTACTGAAGGGGTTAGAGTCCCTGATTACAGGGGCCTGATGTTATGTTCAGGGGTCCTCTGTCCATTCCTACCTCTTCTCTCTCAGCTCCTATTCCCTGGTGACACGCCAAAATCTGATTCTTTTGCTCCTCTATTAAGGCCTTACTGGTCTCAATAATTTGCTCTTGCATGGCTATCTGTTTGTGGAGCCTGTCATTCTTTTCATAGAGAGCCTCATTGTCTCTCTGTACTTCCTGCCTGGATTGGAAATACTGGGCCAATTTTTGCTGCAGTAGACTCACCTCCTGAGTTTTGTCATTATTGGTCTGAGTGTTCTTTTCCAGAGCATCCTCCACCAGCCTGATGTGCTCTAGTAGCTGGTCATATTTGGCTTTAAATTCACTAAGCTCCTGGAGGGCCAGCTTTCTTTCCTCTAACTTAGTTTTTAATTGGCTGACTTCCTGGACTAAGACGTCCCTCTCCTGACTTAGAATGCCCCTCTATTCAGCCATGTCGTCCCTCTGTTTTTTGAATGCACTAGATTTCTGGCGCTCCTCATCAAATTCCTCTCGAGAGTGGATGTCTTTAATAATTCATTTATTATTTTCCTCTTTCAAGGATTCCATGTGGTTCTGTAATGTGACTATCTGTTCTGCGCAGACTCTATTATAATTTAATTTATGCGCCAGTTTCTGTTGACTGTTTTAAAGAGTCAACCCTTCACTGACACTTCACTGACACTCCTTTTGCAGTGTCTGTACTTGGGTATCTTGCCCTGCCTTCTCTTGCTTTAAGAGAGACAGATCTTCTTTTAATTGGGCAATACACTGCCTAGCTTCTGTCTCTGATTCTTGGCTCTTTTGGAAATTAGTTTGGATTTTCTGTGGTATTCCCCCTTGCTTCTTTGCCAGAACTATGTTTTCTGCATGCTTTTCCTGTATTACTCCTATGTGGAGGTACAGGTAGGCCACTATTTTGGCAATTTTACACTACTCCTCTTTTATTTTTGGGGCCATACACAGTTCACTCAACGCTTGGTGTAATGGGCCCTTGTCCTGCCATTTATCTAGGTTTATGGCAGTGACCTGTTCTTTTATTTCCTGACGCCATACCTGTTCATTCTGTTCGGGCCACTCACCCCTGACAAACAGTTTGTGCAGGAAGTGTTCCCTAGCAATATTAATTTCATTGGGATCGGCATTTTGGAAGTATCAATTTCCTTATGATTTATTTCAGGGTTAATTTCCTTTTACAAACAGGCCCGATTTTTGGAGTATTTATTTTGAGAGGTGCTTGTACAGTGTAGCACAGTACCACAACCCAGCAAGGTGTCTGTACCCTGCAGGCTAGTATGCTGTGCTAGACAGTCACGGTGGTATTTCAAATTCAGAATCACGGCACGAGACCCCAAGCTGTTAAGGATTTCAATCAGGCACACACCGAGGTCGCGCCTATTATGTAGTGCACAATTAAACCCTTATTTTATTTGTGTCTATAAGTTCAGTATTCTGAATGATATACCACTCATATCACACCCATCACAAAATAGCCCCCAAGTCCCAGTGTACCAGAAATCAGGCTAGTTTGTAAAGGTAAATATTTATTGATTTATTTAATATTCAAATCACACATACATTTTAATATATAGATATATATGGGGCAGCAATCACCAAGCAGTGACATTACAATTCATAATAAGTAAAGAAATTGAATTCACTTATGATAATGCAGAATGTAAAACACAGGAAAAAGAACAGTTTTGGGTTTGTGAGCAGATAGCGTTTAGATTAATATTTCCCCCTGCAAAGTTCTGAAGGTACCATGGAGCAATGCTACAGAGATGTCAGTAATCAGCAGGTATTCAGGAATGAAAGACAATGGCCCTCATTACGACCCTGGCGGAGGTCCATGGTGCAATTTGCACCATGGACCATGGCGCAGAGCTGCCAACTCCGCCATGGGGGTTGGCGGACTTACCTCTCCATTCCGACCTTGGCGGGGCGGTAAGTCCCCAATCCCCATTTACCCTTCCCCATTCCCATTTTTGCCCCATAGGGTATAATGGGAGTGGGGAAGGCGTTAATTATGCCACCGTAGAATACGGTGGCGTAATTAACGAGGGGACCCGTAGCGCCATGGATTTTTCCGCCCGGAAAATCCGGGCGTAAAAATCGCCATGGCGCTACGGAAAGTCCTAATCTGGCGGAGAGGTACGCCATGCATTACGCTGGCGTAAACCCCTCTCCGCCAGGGTCGTAATGAGGGCCAATGTCTAAAGTTTAAATGCAATCTTCCCTCCCCAAATAAAAGAGAAAAACGTTTTTGGAAATAGACACTTTTAAAATGACAGGTGAAAAATGGCTTTGTAAAACAGTGCAAAAGGTTGCAAAATTGCTTAAATCGAGAAAAATTCTGAGGAAAGCAACACTAAACAGATCCTAACACACATGAGCTACAAGATAAACAACAGTATATACTTTGATCAGGATGGGAGTTTAAGAACCACTTTAAATAGAAAAAAGACACGTGTAAGCTTTTGAAAAATGGCAAATTTGCAGCAAAATTTCACTATGCGATATTTGGAAAAAATTGGTCATATACACTGTTCCGATGTCGTCTTAGGTATCAGTGAGAGTTGAAATTTCGTTTCTATCTTTAAATTTGAAGAAGTTATAGAGGTTTTAGTGAGAGGTGTTTTTGCAAAATAGGCGCAAAAATGAAAACAGAAATTCGGTTTTAAAAATGACAGATTGGTTCCATTACACTATATTAATGACTATGAAAAAGAGAATGACAAACATGAATCTTCACAGTTACATGGCCAGCGTAACCCTTCACGTGATGGATACTCGATTCCATTCTGGGATTTACTTTAGTTACTCAAAATCACTAATGACTTAGGGTTTTGTAACACAGATGAGAGAAAAATCAGTACAAGAATGGTTTTGATAAGACTAGGGTTCTGAAATTAAAGATGGGATGGGTTGAAATGGGATAAGACAATGCAAATATACTATGGGTCACTATTCTTCCTATTAATACTTACAGTCCCTTGTAATTAAAATTGCACTGTCACGGTTATGGTCATGGATCGCATCAGGTCTACCAGCAGCAGGGCACTTATGGAGGGGTTGGATCAGCAGGGAGGTTCTGGTCAATTTTGGACTGCATCTCATCTGGATTTGGATGAGCCCTTCTGGCCACTGGACACGGCAGATTACAGGATGCAAGTTTCAGCGGGCAAACCTTAATGTTGGCAAGCCAAGCTGAATCAGAATTATTCTTTTAAGTTTTGAGATGGTTGAATTTGGGCCTAGCTAAAAAGAAGTCTCAAGTCAGCTACAAGATGAAGAGTTCTGGAACAAAGTGCTGCGTGGAAGTCTGGATGTGTTCTGGAAGCAGTGCATCCTATTTGGAGTCAAGTTCCTATATTTATACTATCAAATGACATCACCAAGTTTATGGTGTGAGCAGAATTTCAAAACACACCCCCTGGCCGTGAGTGGCCACAGGCAGTTGCCTTGTCCTGTTTGGCAGTCAGAACAGAGTTGTCATCTTTACAATGGGATTTAGGAACTCCCACATTCATTTTGACCACAACTTAACTTTTGCACAAATGTACATTTCTAAAATTATGTTCCCCAATAAAATCGGACATATACATTTCATATTTGATGGGCTACATTCACATTCAATCCCCATCTCTGTGCGAGCTGTCTTTCTCATTCTATCAAATTTTCTCAATTATCAGTGGATCATTTACATACAATCTTAGACTTGCAACATTAATAGTTCTGCTACAATGAGAGTTTTTTTGTAACTTTGGTTCCTTAAATGATACTGGTTTCATCAATGTCTTCAAAGCAAAGGCCTAAAATTAGGTTAACATCTACCAATTTTCAGACTTATCTTTCTTCCGGTTGCACAGTTAAAGAGTTTCACATTTAATCACAAATAACGGTTTAAATATAAAAAATGTCCAGCAGTTTTTTTTCTCTCCTTTCAACACACAACACCCGTCAGATCCCTTTAATCAGGGTGGGGTGTAGAGGGATGCATCCTGCCCATCCCCAGCAGAGGTCAATGCTCAGCCTGTCCTTTGTTCTTGGCCCAGCCAAAAGACTAATGTCTAATGAGGTCTCATTGTGCTCGTTGTTGTCAATATGCTGGAACCATTACGGCTTCCTGTATCAAGGGAGTGTCAAATTGAGATGTCAAACTTTCCCAGGCTGGTCACTGCCCAATCTGAATTAAGCAGTTACTGTCGTAAATCTCCCCCCGTCTCACCTGGGATCGCTTCTTGCTCTGTTCCGTGGGAGGATTCCTCTTGTGGACGGATCGGGTCTTTTATAGGCACGCTCGAGTCTCGTCCGGCTGCAGAATGCATTCAGAGTTCCGGGAAGCTCGCAGTTCCAGGATGTCCAGGAAAAAAGTAGCGGTTGCTAGGGATGAGGATTCCAGGAGAAGAATAAGAGGGAAGGGGTGAAGGGAAGGAAGAAGGAACCAGGAAACTAGGAATAGTGGTTTCGCCGAACAGCACACACACGCCAAGTCACTACCTAATGATAGCGTTGAGATGCGCAGGGCCGCGGGGGCGTGGGTAATTTATAGAACGTGCCGTGTGCGACGTGAAGGCTGGTGCGAGGCAAGTCACTTGGCACGGCCATGTTGGGAGTAACAAGGAATACAAGCCCCGTCGCGATAAGGACCAGGAAGTCCAGAAGGGGCAAGTTCTATGGGTCAGGACAGCATGCCTCCTCCGAAGACCTGTTCCACCAGGTTTGCCTGGGTGTATGAGATGGAATCTTCTAAGCAATCGAGGGGTAATTAAGTTAGAAACTGGTTCCCAGGTTATCTCTCTAGGAGGATATCCCTTCCATTCAACCAGGTATTGAAGGCGACCCCGTTTATACCTCGAATCGCATACTCTGGACACTTCATATTCCAGCTGATCGTCCACCACAACAGGACTGGGTCTGCAGGATTTTCGGGTGGATTGAATGTAGGGTTTCAATAGTGTCGGAATTGAAACAATATTATGCCTCCTATCGCAGCAATTGTATGTGTATTGGCCTACACCAAGTTGTCTAAACATCATATGCGAACAAACTCTGCGGCAAGGTTTTGACCTTAGAGAAAGTAATGTAAATCGCCATCTTGGATTAAGCTGCCATTTTATATTCTCTTGTAATGTGGAAGCCACCCTGAACATCAAAATGGAGGCCGAATGACATTCTGAGTAAGATTCTGGCGGTTGTGACCTCCGTACACAAAAATAATTAATATGCCTGCAGGCCACTTGTTTGGGTCGCGAACTGAGACCTTGTCCTATTGTTGACCTATGTGTAAATGTACAACTATATCAGCAAAACTAATCAAAATGCATATATTATAGGATTGACCTGGCTAGGAACCCATAGTCCTGATCCCTAGAAGGGTAACCCGTGAGGGGGTTGGCCAAGGGCTGGATAAAGAGTATAAAAAGCCCAATTATTCCAATGTACGGTCTCTCTTACTAATGCATCGAACCTTCGTTGAAGTTTGTTACGTTACTCTGAGAGCCGAATAGCTATCCGTTTGTCAATTGACTTTGGTAACTGTTGTAGCTTTTAAATAAAGCACTTGTATGTTCTTTGTAACCTGTGTTGGTGTGTTTCTTTTTGGGCTTCCCGGCCTCATATTATTTTTATGTTTTCACAGTTGGCGCCCGAACAGGGACCCTCAAGATTGATGCCGGATCATTGAAGGTTGACGCAGACTATTGAACCGGGATCGGACGGTGTGATACTGCGGGCCCGACCGAACGAGACGCGATACCTCGGCAGCGCTGCACGATCCGATCCTTGGATGATAGTCGTGTGGTCTGACACGGCATCTTGATGAGGGTCCATTTTTGAGGCAGGCAGATTTGTCAGAACCACCAAACACAAGGTAAAATTCGTTAGGTAAGTTCTTTGGTAAACCATACGGTCCTCCTTAGGTTTGGTCAGGTGCAGTCGTGACCCGGCTCTTAATTTAACCCTGACAATTTGAATTTGACGTATTGTATCTGCAGACACAATTACTGACTAGGCAACACCAATTTTTTGTGAAATGCCTGGGAAATTGTCTAGCTGCTTTAGGGCTCTGTTCCGCAGCGATCGACAATCTTTGGAATTTAGCCGCCCGGCACCACAGGAGGGGTCGCCGGCATGTACTATGTACTGTAAGTATGGCATTGGAAGTATAGTATTTAATGATATTTGGCACAGACAAACCAGACATGCCTCCGAATTTCAGTGGCCAATCAATGGTAGTTTCGAGATCCCCCGTATTGAATACCTAGAATCGGTCTTGCTAAAAAAGAAGGCCAGACCTGCAGCATTTGATGTTTTGCAGAATTTCAAAAAAAGAAGCGTTGCAGCAGCTTAAAAGTAGGGATAAACATGCACGCCGTCATAAAACAAATGCCGAAAAGGCGTTGTTATATGATAAGGAAAAACATTCAGAGTCAGTCAAAAATATGGATAGGGCTTTCTCACTAGGTATCCAGAAAATGTATCCCTCTAAAGATTTCCATGTTTCTGAAGAATTTATTGAAAAATTGTTAAACGAACGCAGGCCTCGTGCCTCTGCGCCACCTCCGTGTGATCCTCTCCCGGGTGCTCTGCCCATTCCTGCTGTTGTTCCTGCTGTTATTCCTGTTCCCCCTGTACAACCTATTGTTCCTATTCCTCTAGTTGTTGTTCCTCCACCTATCCCGCCACCCCTTCCTCTTGCGCCGATAGTTGCACCCTCATTGAATTTGCCCACACCTCCGCTCCCGAGTGGTTCTGTATTGACTGAAGTTGATCAAGGTGCGGGGTCAAAGATTGTCACTCGTAATACTGTTTCTGCAGACAAGAAACAGGAATTATTTGCATGGGCTAAGCACTGTATGGAGAAAGGTGATCAAGTTAATGTTTTTTCCACATTATCAAATATGGACAATTTTCTCGAGAAAAATGTTTTTATCGAAGGTTTGGGGACTCATTTATGTGTGATGTGGGGTAGATTACAAAATTTGGATCTCCCACAAGGGGTGAGGGATCTAAATGCTTTAGCACTTTTGAGGGACACAGAGGAGAAAGTACATGGTCATGTTGAGAGATTGTTTGAGTATAGGAGGCACTTTGAGAAATCACGAGATGAGGATGATGATGACGACAGTATGTATGTGCAGAAACGGTTCCTTCCGTGTCGTAGATCGGCACCTGAGGAAGTACGAATTTGTACCAAAGATGCGATTCGATGGAGCTCGGATTCATCGATACCGCCAGATGAAGTATATGACACGTATAGTCAGTATACAGTAGAAATGCAGAGGAAGGTGATTCAGGTAATGGTACAGTACCTGCAGGAAGAATGTGTAAGGAAGAAGGTTAGTTGTCCTATAGAGTTATTGGGAATTTGTAAAAGGGCTTTTTCGCCCGACACTTCTTCGACTGCCTTAGTGCTCGACCTGGCTCTGTTGCTTAGTAAGTGGTCGGAGTTACCTATATCTCAGTTGCCTATGAGAGAGGTTCCTCTGACATTTGTCCCAAAGGTTGAGATTCCCGCTAACGCTGGGACTGGTGCACCCGCTGTGGATATCCCTGCACATTATGTATCACAATTTGTTCACGTCCCGTTTTCACGACAGGAAGTGAACACTATTAGACAATCAATTCCCGATATCAGGAAAAACCCGACAGGATTCTACAAAGAGATAGAGTCCGTTTTGCAGTCCTCTGTGTTCACCTTGAGTGACATTGACTTGCTATTCCCTGTACTCCTGCCCGTAGATTTATGGAAGCAGGTTCGAACAATAGACGATGTGCCAGGACTAGGAGATACGTGGGCTAACATGACTAGGATTGATGGGGAAAGATCAGCTGGTGAGAAACCACCTCAGGTAATACTTACTTTGCCTGAAAGAACTGTTGCAAAATTGAAAACCATAATTCCTGAAAAAAGAATTATTTGGGACAAGCTTACGGCCTGTGTTCAAGGAAAAACTGAAGGTGCCACCGAGTTCTTTAATAGATTCAAACAGGTATTCTCTGATTTCATTGAACAGGACTTGGGCACAGAGTCTGGGAAAAGGTTGTTTGTGGACAAATTTGTACGTGGGTTGTTGCCCGACATCCAGTCACATATTATGTCCTCTGAGAGCGCTTGGCAGGCGAAATCCCAATCTGAAGTTTTGCACATGGCTCAGTATTATGAGAACCGTGTGAATAATGAAAAAGAGAAAATAGAGAAGAGGAAAGGAGATTTGAAGACAAAAGTATTGTTACAACAAATTGTTAGAAATCCCAGAGGAGGTACATCACAGATCAGAGGTCAGTATGTCCCAAAAGGAAACGCTCCTTTGGGTCCTGTGAATGTTAATCAATGTGCCTATTGCCGCCAGGAAGGTCATTGGCGAGCACAGTGCCCCGTCCTTCGACAAAGGTCAAACAATGCGTTTGGGAGTATGGGTAGACGACCTAGAGGTCGCCCTGGAGCAGGGGGCCCTGATAGAGGTCAGTTTTCACAAGATCCTCAGCAGCCTTTTTCACGGGAAAATAAGACTTCGAGTGTGGACGCAAGACACATATTTGATCACCCTTCTGCTGCCTACCTTTCTGAAGAGCTTCCTTCCGATAACATTTTGTTTCGTTAGGACTGACCGAAGCAGGGTTTGTAAACTTCACCTATTCCCGTTAATCAGAAAGGTCCCTACGTTGAATTGTTAGTGGGGAATAGGAAACATCAGTTTTTGATAGACACTGGAGCACAGAAGTGCTCCATTGATCATTCCCGGGTTCCAAACATTCCACTGTCAGGGCAAACAAATGTTTCTGTAGGGTTTTCTGGTATACCAATTGTTTGTCCAGTTTCTTCGCCAGTGTCTGTTTCTTTGGGTCCCTTTACGGACCATTGTCCCTTCCTTCTGACTTCGAACTGTGGAGAGAATTTGCTGGGGTTAAATCTGTTGAAGAAATTGAATGCAGTAATTCATTGTTCCTCTGATGGAGTACGACTGACGGTTTCACCACAGCAACTTCCCAATTATCAGTTTTTGACTCGACCATTGCCTCCTGAGTTTAGTGTTGTTCCAGAATGTTTATGGGCGGTTGACGACAATGATGTCGGGGTGCTACAGATTGAGCCCGTTAAAATAGTTTTGAAGCATGGAGTTAAACTACCACGCATTCCGCAATATAAAATATCAGTTGAGGGCGAGCCTGCTTTGAAGTGCATTGTCTCCGATTTTGTGCATCGAGGGGTGATTGAAGAGATTGCAGGTAGTTTATGTAACAGCCCAATTTTGACTGTATACAAAAAAGGCAACAATGCAATCCCATACCGTTTTATAATTGATCTTCGTGCTATTAACAAAGTTGTCGCCCCACAATTTCCAATTGTGCCTGATGTAACAACGATACTAACAATGATCCCTGCTAGAGCTACGCACTTTAGTGTTGTGGATTTAAAGAATGCTTTCTTTAGCATTCCTATACACAAGGAGAGTAGATATTTGTTCGCGTTCACCTTGGGAGGACGTTCATTTACATTTACTCGGGCACCTCAAGGGCATACTGAAAGTCCAAGCATTTATAGTAGAGCTTTGAAAGAGCAGCTCGACACCCTTGAATTGCCACCTACTTTTACACTACTTTAGTATGTCGATGATTTGCTTTTGGCTGCAGATTCTGAAAGTGCTTGTAAAGAAGGCACTGTATTGTTACTTATTCATCTGGCCGAAAACGGTCATAAAGCTTCGCTCAAGAAATTTCAATATTGTTGTCAGGAGGTCGTCTATTTAGGCAACCTCCTGTCAAAGGAGGGGAGAATATTGACACCTGAAAGAATAAAACTCATTTCTGGCATGTCTGTTCCAAATACACAGAAGGAAGTCAGGGCCTTAATAGGTACGGCTTCTTACTTGTAGGTTGTCGATCCCGAACTTTTCACTAGTGATAAAACCGATGTTGGCTTTGACGTAGAAGGGCATTTCTCTGCCGCTGCCATGGAAATCGGAACATCAACGATCATTTGAGCTTCTCAAAACCGCGTTATGCTCTGCACCGGTTCTGGGTACTCCAAATTATGACAAGGCCTTTGTGTTGTTTGTGCATGAATGTGATGGATGTGCTTTGGCTGTGTTAACACAGGAACACGGAAGGAAGAATAGGCCGTGCGGCTACTACTCCTCCGCCCTTCATCCTGTCGCATGCGCTTTGCCAGGATGTTTGCGAGCTGTCGCTGCTGCTGCCGCGTCTGTAAAACAGAGTGAGGGAATGGTCCTAGGCCATGATTTAATTTTGATGGTACCTCACTCTGTAGATGTCCTATTGAATAAAACCCAAATGCAACACCTCACTTCTGCACGGCTGACAAGGTATGAATTAATTCTGTTTGCCCCTGACCTTCAAATTAAGAGGTGTTGTGTTCTTAATCCGGCTGAACTTCTAACTTTCCCGCAAAATACTGTTTGCGGTGATGAAGAATTACATGACTGCCTGTATACCACTGAACAGGAAACGAAGGCCAGGATAGATCTTATAGATACTCCTTTAGGTAATGCAGAAGGGGAGCTGTTTTGTGATGGCTCCTGTTTCAAACTCCCAGATGGTACATCTACAGCTGCCTATGCAGTTACTACATTGAGTACGGTTGTTGAAACTAAGAGAATTCCGCATAACTCCGCGCAGGCCGCAGAGATTATAGCGTTGACCCGAGCTTGTGAACTCTCCGAAGGGCATACAGTAAATATATATACTGATAGCCAGTACGCCTTTGGGGTGGCTCACAACTTTGGGAGGCTCTGGTCGGAAAGAGGGTTCCTAACCTCACATGGGACCAAGATCCAGCATGGTCCCCTGATAGTGCAATTGCTCTCGGCACTCTCACTCCCTAGGCAGTTAGCGATCATGAAATGTGCAGCACATCGTAAGGTCATAGATGATGTGGGAAAAGGGAATGCTTTTGCTGACCAGATAGCCAGGCAAATGGCTACAGACCTTAGCGCAGACATGTATGCTGTAAGGGAAACAAAAGATGCCTATGTAATGGATGAGGGTATTGGGTCTGTGCGAGATATTCAAACTGATGCCACAATAGAAGAGTCTAAAAGGTGGGCCGAAGGAATGGGGAAACTGTATGATGATGGGTGTTGGGTGGATACATCTGAAGGAAAATGGTTGCTCCCTGATTCATATGTGCTGGCAATGGTTACGATGGCACACGGTCCTACGCATGTGTGTGCTCACCAGATCACGAAAATGTTAGAACAAGTATGGGTGAATGATAAAATTTCGAAGATTTCACAGCGCCATGTTCAGAATTGTATGATTTGCTTACAGCACAATGTGGGGATGGGGACAGTAACTCCAAGGGGAAGCTTTGGGCCCCCTTCTGTTCCCTTCGAGGTCATCCACTTTGATTTTAATGAGATGGAACAGTGTAACAATCTAAAATATGTTCTTCTGATTATTTGTGCTTTTAGTAAATGGGTCGAGGCTTTCCCCGTTAAAGATGCTACTGCCAAGACCACTGCAAAGACTATGGTAAAAGAATTTTTTTCACGATTTGGGCTTCCAGGGGTAATTTGGTCGGACAATGGTCCCCATTTTGTTGCAGCAGTAATTTTGCAGATGTGCACAGCGTTACACATTGAAAAACTATTTCACTCGGCTAGATATCCTCAAAGTGCTGGGTTGGTAGAGAGACATAACGGCATTCTAAAGAATAAGCTTGCAAAAACATGTGCCAACACCAAACTGAAATGGCCAGATGCCTTACCTATTGTATTGTTAGGCATTCGTACCACACCTCAAACTAAGACTGGGCTCTCCCCATTTGAGGTAGTGATGGGGAGACCTGCTAACATTTGGGGCCTTCCGAAGCCCAGAACCTTAAGGGAGGTAGAAAATGTATTGCTTGTAGATTACTGTAACCAGTTGACTATAAATCTGTATCTCATTTATCATCAGGTCCAATCAGCTTTACCTGTATGGTTTACGGGCACAGGACACGATATTCAGCCTGGAAGTTGGGTCCTAGTGAAGGCCTACGAAAGGTCTTCCTGTCTTGCTCCTCGCTGGAGGGGACCCTACCAGGTGCTGTTGGTCACCCAGACAGCAGTGCTGGTGGCTGGAAAAAAGCATTGGATCCACGCGACGCATGTCAAGAAACTTCCCCACCCAACGCCACACGTTACAGAAGAAGCAGAACCCCTCGCTGATGCTACAATCTCTGATCCTGGAGTAGCAAACAGCACTGTGAGTGCGTCGGAGAATTTCCCTGAGCCCGTGGAGCTTGCGGAACAGTCCATTTCGTCTGCGCTATCTTTGAAAAAGTAATTTCCGGAAAACATTGTTTCAAGTTCTGCGACTTCCGTCGCCTCCGATACGTCGCTTCCCTCAGGAAGTGACGTTACCTTGTTTCGGATCAAACAGTTTTGGGTACCACCAGGTACGACCTTCGACGAAGAAAATGGAACTACGGCACAGGCCTTTCCGTGCATTTGGAAAGAAGCAGTGATTGAAAGTTTTCTCTTGTAAAAGAAAGTTTCTTTCGAACAAAAGGAAAAAAAGGGATTCTGCTGGCTAGGGTTGGGAAGGACTAAGAAGTTGCGCGACCGTAGTGTCGCCAGCAACGAACATTGGGGTCGTCGATTGAGAAACTAGGATGCCTGCCACCTCCACCGCTGCTCCCCGCACTGGACTTGTAAATAAGGGGGTGACCAACTCGGACAATGAACAATGTGCCTGGGCCCCGAAAACGTATTGCTGTGTTGTGTTAATAATAATTGGAATTTGTGTAATTACCGCTGTGGGACTTTGGTACTTCGAAGAATTGTACCCTCTAAAACCTCTACTGCCAATTGAGATTGTACCTACTGCCTTGACTCCCTCTGTACACCTTCACAACTTGTCACCTAGAGACTCCCAGCATAGACGAAACTATCATAATAACACTTTAATGATAGTAATGAATGCAACGCATGCCATTTTTAATAAGAGTAATTGCTGGATTTGCACCTATTTACCGCAACATGGGAACAAGGGGCTAGGATGGTATATTCAATCTTTACCTTTAACGACTGCTTGCTATGCTTCTCTTAGAGCACTATTCTTTGGCCGTTGGAATGATAGCGTCTCAGGGAACTTTGATGGAACTAATTTAAATGATTTTGAGAAACATGAATTGACTCCCCTGGGATGCTCGCTTTTTGCAAATAGAAGTAGACCAAATATCGCTTCTATTAGGCCATCTGATAAACTATCTCTTCCTTTCCAAACTCTAATTTCCTTTAAAATGGCTCCGATAGGCAATAAGTACGCTGTGCCCCCTTCCTACTCTATTAATCATAGCCCTGATTCAGTCCCCTTTTGTGTACAAAGAAATGGCACTCGGCCAATGGGAGATTTTGAAGGTTGTGTAAACATTGTAAATTTGACTGGGGAGAACAGGCCTCTGTATGTAGGGGGCCTGTTTATTTCGTTTGTGGTAGTTCAGCATTTCCCTGGTTGCCCAAGGATTGGCAGGGAACCTGTTATTTAGGAATCCTGTTACCTGGGGTATTAATAGCTAGTACATTGGAAGTTTCTAAGGCTCGCCCATGGCGGGACGAGGGTGGAGATATCCCTGGGCAAGTATTGGGAGATATAGCGAAATCAGTTGTGCCATTTTGGGGACAGATAGCAAATTCTGAAAATATTAGGGGACTAGCAAGAGTATTGGAGAGAACCATCAACCGGACCACGGATATACTCTACAATATGACACTAGAACAAAAGGCAATAAGATTGGTAGCACTCCAAAATCGGATGGCATTAGATGTCATTCTGGCAGAACGTGGTGGAGTATGCAAATTAGTGGGGTCCGCTTGCTGTGTTTTCGTACCAGACTCCTCACCGACAATTTTCAAAGCAATACAGAACTTGCACATCCTTAGTTCTGAGGTGCATGTTCCGGTGGGAGATTGGAATATTAGCGCCTGGTTCTGGGATTCTCTACGATCCTGGGGTTGGAAGGTGCTTTCTGTTATCCTGGTTATTTTGGGAATCCTGCTATTCCTTTGTTGCTGTTTCCAATGTCTACCTGGTATATGTGCAATGCTAGGGGGGTGTTGTGCTCAAGCGATGAGCACAGTAGGGCACAAAATGTACGCCCCAGATACAGCATCTAAAGAGTTTGTGTTACAAGAGGTTCTGATGAATGACCTAATGGCTATAGACATTACAGATAATGATTCAAGATGTATAGAGGACAATGCATGGAGTTATTTACAAAAGTATTAGGAATTATATTAGCACTTGGCATAGGCCAAAAAGAGGGTTTGTCGGAATTGAAACAATATTATGCCTCCTATCGCAGCAATTGTATGTGTATTGGCCTAAGCCAAGTTGTCTAAACATCATATGCGAACAAACTCCGTGGCAAGGTTTTGACCTTAGAGAAAGTAATGTAAGTCGCAATCTTGGATTAAGCCGCCATTTTAGGTTCTCTTGTAATGTGGAAGCACCCTGAACATCAAAATGGAGGCCGAATGACATTCTGAGTAAGATTCTGGCCGTTGTGACCTCCGTACACACGAATAATTAATATGCCTGCAGGCCACTTGTCGGGGTCGCGAACAGAGACCTTGTACTATTGTTGACCTATGTGTAAATGTACAACTATATCAGCGAAACTAATCAAAATGCATATATTATAGGATTGACCTACCTAGGAACCCATAGGCCCGATCCCTAGAATGGTTAACCCGCGAGGGGGTTGGCCAAGGGCTGGATAAAGAGTATAAAAAGCCCAAGTATTCCAATGTACGGTCTCTCTTACTAATGCATCGAACCTTCGTTGAAGTTCGTTACGTTACTCTGAGAGCCGAATAGCTATCCGTTTGTCAATTGACTTTGGTAACTGTTGTAGCTTTTAAATAAAGCACTTGTATGTTCTTTGTAACCTGTGTTGGTGTGTTTCTTTTTGGGCTTCCCGGCCTCATATTATTTTTATGTTTTCACAATAGGGAAGTGTGAAAGACTGGGTGTATTTTCTTCCAGGAGTCAGGTAGCTTGAGTCGGAATGAGATAGGATTGATGATTTCCTTTATGGAAAATGGTCCATAGTACCGAGGGGCTAATTTGTTTGGCCATAGATGTCGCGGTAATAGTTTTGAGGACAACCAGACTTGATCACCAACAGAATAAGAAGGCGCTGGTCTTCTTTTGGAGTCTGCATAACGCTTAGTGCGTGTCTGGGCCTCTTTCAATTGTTCCTTGGCTTCCTTGTGTATGTTGATGTAGTATGAGTCGAGAGTAGGTACTGGAGTGGGATGTGGAAGAACAGAAGGTAAAATGGACGGGGGAAAACCATGACTGCAATAGAAAGGGCTGACCTTGAGTGCTGAGTGATCGGAATTGTTGTAGGCAAACTCGGCCAGGGGTATGAGGAGAGACCAGTCATCCTGAACCTTGGTGGCAAAACAACAAAGATAGTGCTCCAGGGTTTGATTTACACATTCCGTGGCTCCGTTGGTTTGTGGGTGATAACCTGATGAGAGAACGCGTTGGATCCCTAGAATACGACACAGATGCTTTCAGAATTGTGAGACGTATTGAGGTCCTCGGTCCGATATGATCTTGGAAGGAAGTCCAGGAAGACGGAAAATGTGTTCCAGGAAGTGTATCCTCGGGAAGGTGGTAATTCCACAATGAAGTCTGTAGCAATAAATTCCCATGGTCTTGTTGGCAGCGATGGTTGCAGTAGAAGATCCGCTGATATACTGTTGTACGTCGGTCTTCATTCCAGGCCACCAAAACTGTCTCTGTATAAAACGCAGGGTGTTAGTTACACCACGATGACCAGAGTGAAGGGTATCATGGCAAAGGTTTATTATCCTTTGTTGTAATTTCAGCGTAGGAATGACCAGTGCATTGTCCTTGAATACATATCCTTCCTTAACTCTTAGATTCCATGGATTCTTCCTTGAAATATCTGTCCAGAGGTCAGAGGACTGGGTTTGCACTCGGATTTCTTCCAGGAGGTTGACTGCTTGAGCTACAAAGATAGTGTGGGGAAACATCTTAGGATAGGCCTTGTCTTCAGTGGCTACGTAGTCTGGACGTCGAGACAAGGCGTCAGCAATCATGTTTTGTGATCCGGGAACATGAGTGATTTGGAATTGATACTGGGCTAAGAAGTAGGCCCAACACGCCTGACGACTGTTCCTGCACTCCAATGACTGTAGAATTTGGAGATTCCGATGGTCTGTACGGGCCTGAACTGGATATCTAGCACCCAGAAGTAGGTGTCGCAATTCAGTAAAGGCTTGGCGGATGGCCAACAGTTCTTTCTCCAGGACGGAATAGTGTGTCTCGCTGGGAGTCAGGGTTCGTGAAAGGTAAGCAATGGGGTGTTCCAGTTTATCCTCAAGTTCCTGTTTCAAGACTGCTCCTATGGCGTAGTTAGAGGCATCCGTTTCCACTAGGAATGGGCGATTTATGTCAGGTTGGATCAGGATGGGGGCTTGCATGAACTCTGTCTTCAATCGTTGGAATGCTTTATCTTGCAGTCTAGACCAGATAAAGGGGGTGTCTTTCTTCAAGAGAGCAACGATCGGCTGTACGATCTAGGAAAAGGTAGAAATAAACTTCCGGTAAAAGTTGGTGAGCCCCAGGAAGGATTGTACTTGTTTCACAGATGAGGGAGCGGGCCAAGCCAGTATGGCCTTCACCTTTGAAGGGTCTATACCAATTCCTTCTGGGCTAAGGATGAATCCTAGGAAGGGAACAGAAGTAATGTGAAACAAGCATTTTCCGGGTTTGGCTAAAAGTTTGTGTTCACAATATTGTTGTAGTACTGCCTTTACATGTTCTTCATGCTTTAGAGGATCCTTGGAAAAAATCAATATGTCATCTAGATAGACAGTGACGAAGAGGAACAACATGTCAGAGAACACCCTATCCATAAAACTCTGAAAGACTGCGGGAGCATTAGCTAGTCCAAAGGGCATGACTAGATATTCATAGTGACAAAAGGGTGTTCTAAAAGCTGTTTTCCATTCATCTCCTTCCCGGACACGGATTAAGTGGTAGGCACCCCGGAGATCCAACTTCGTGAATATTACAGCGCCTCTCACAGCTTCCAGGATATCCAAGATCAGGGGCAGTGGTTACCGATCTTTGAGGGTGCATTGATTTAAGCCTCGATACTCGAGGCAAGGTCTGAGTTCCTTGGTATCCTTCTTGGGAACGAAGAACAATGAAGCACCCGCTGGAGATTTTGAGGGTCTTATGGTGCCGTTTTCAAGATTGGTGTCTAGGTATTCCCAAAGGGCCTTTTTCTCAGGTTCGGAAAGAATGAACATTCTGCCGAAGGGAATTACTGCTGAGGGATCTGTATCTATGTCACAGTCTTTGGCCCTGTGAGGGGGTAAGGCTTGGACTATGGCAGTAGAAAATACATCAGCATATCCCTGATAGACCTCTGGAACTTGTATGATATTGGAAACCATGAGTGGTGTTTCTTGGTCTCTTGGTGGTTCTTTTGGAGGTGTCGAGGAGGGATCCAGGGATAGACAATGGGACATACAGAACTCTGATCCCAGGAATAATGATCCTGCTGTCCAATTGATATACGGATTGTGCTTTTGTAACCAGGGCCTACCCAAAACCGTGGGGTAATGGGCTGACTTAATGATGTCGAATGTAATCCGCTCGTGATGATGGTTTATGGTAAGTTGGATCTCTTTAGTCTGAAGGCTTATGGGTCCTGAAGAGAGGGGTCTTCCGTCAATTGCTTCCACCGGCTGCATGGTGTTTCATGTCTCGTACAGAATATGATGACTAACAACCCAGTCTTGATCAATGAAAATTCCCATAGCTTCGCAGTCCACCAGGGCCAGAATTGGATAGGTCTTGTTCTTGGAGGGCGACAGGAAGGCCTGTAGTATCACTAAATTGTTTTGTCCAGGAGAGTTCAAGGATGGAATTGAATTGATGTGGAGCAAACATCTGTCTCCCGTCACCTCGCTCCATCTAGGATCGGGAGCTGGCGTTTCCCGAATGCCGTGGAGGGGCTAGAGGGCATTCTCTAACAAGATGTTTATCTGAGGCACAATACATGCACAGGCCTGTGTGGATCCTTCTATGCCTTTCTTGTGGGGAAATAGGCCCACGGAAGGCTCCTATTTGCATGGGTTTCGGATCTATGTCAGGGTTTGGGGCAGGATTGTTTTTTACAGAAGTCTCAAGGGAATTCTTTTGAAAGGGTATCTTGGTCTTTCTTCTTTCAGCCTTTCTTTCCTGGATTCCGAAGTCTATTTGAATGGCTAGATCCATAGGAACCTGGAATGAGCTAGGACGAGCCACCCTGGCTAATTCGTCCTTAATATCCTCATTTAGACCCCTGCGAAATAGAGTGAAACTTGCTTCTGAGGACCAATCCGCTTCCTTGGCCAGTTGTTTGAATCTAGTACCGTACGTTAGCATATCCTGAGATCCCTGTCGGAAATCAAGTAACCGTTCCTGAGCACTAAAAACCTGTTCTGGGCGGTCCAACATAGTCTTGAGTGCCTGAAAGAATCCATCATAATCATCCAGGAGGGCATCTCCTGAGTTGACTAAGGGAGTGGCCCAGTTCAACGCGTTCCCTGTGAGGTGCGAGATTATGAAGCCCACTTTCGCCCTGAAAGTTGAAAAATAATAGGGTTTAAAAGTAAAATGCACCAAGCAGGAATCTAGGAATCCACGTAAGGATTTTGTCGAGCCATTATATTTGTCTACCACTCCACCCAGTAACACACTGTCCTTGTTAGCGGGGTCACGAGACAAAACATGCTGTTTTAACGCAGCATTCTGACCTTTTAAGTTCTGTACTTCAGTTGTGAGTTCTTGCATGCCACACATAAGGTCCTGGACTGCTTTCTCCATAGCAGTATCAGTGTCGGTCGTTTGGCATCTCAAACTGTCGTAAATCTCCCCCGTCTCACCTGGGATCGCTTCTTGCTCTGTTCCGCGGGAGGATTCCTCTTGTGGACGGATCGGGTCTTGTATAGGCTCGCTCGAGTCTCGTCCGGCTGCAAATCGCGTTCAGAGTTCTGGGAAGCTCGCAGTTCCAGGATGTCCAGGAAAAAAGTAGCGGTCGCTAGGGATGAGGATTCTGGGAGCAGAATTAGAGGGAAGGGGTGAAGGGAAGGAAGAAGGAACCAGGAAACTAGGAATAGTGGTTTCGCCGAACAGCACACACACATCAAGTCACTACCTAATGATAGCGTTGAGACGCGGGGGGCCGCAGGGGCGTGGCCAATTTATAGAACGTGCCGTGTGCAACGTGAAGGCTGGTGCGAGGCAAGTCACTTGGCACGGCCATGTTGGGAGTAACAAGGAATACAAGCCCCGTCGCGATAAGGACCAGGAAGTCCAGAAGGGGCAAGTTCTATGGGTCATGACAGCTACTTAACTCCAATACTGGGTTTCTTTTAAAATTCACAATAAAGTATTTTCTTTAACACATATAAAAATAAGCCCGGTTTATAAGGGATTTGGACATTTAAAAGAATTAAGCCCTTCACAAACATGCTTTAAATAGGCCAAGTTTGCACTTCTTCAGAGAAAAAGCGCATTAAACTGGGTTTGACATCTAATTTTCTTATGCATCTGTCAGGCAGTGAGGGCTGGATTCCTCTGACTGTACTGGTGATCTGTGTTTTTAGCACACTTTCATTTCAATAGTTCACTTGGAAAATGCCTTAAATTAGCACCAAAACAGAACTTTGAAGGTTGCAATTGATTAAGAAAACTGTATTTTAAAGGCATTTTCGGATTTTACTCCACTTCTGTGGCCTTGCTTCATGTGACAATTAACAGCACCCACTGGCATTCTCCTGCAGGGAGTTCTTGTATTGACATCAACTTTTCATTTGTGTGGCAAGGTGGTTCATCCTTTTTGTGATTTATGAACCATGAACAGTTTTGCGGATTTGGTGCGCACAGGGGTTAGCGCCTCCATTTTTGGCAGTTATTTCCCCCATTGGCAAAGGGATGTAGTAGGGTGCATTGGCATGGGTTGAAATATCCCACAGGTAACAAACAAAAAAAAGAAGCCAAATAAAATAGTAGGCGATCAATCTGTCAAACATGAGTCCGGTCCGAAAAAGACAGATGAGGTATCTGTTGATGGGTCATTTATAATCAATCAACCAAAAAATCGGACCTTTTGAAATTCTATCCTGCACTGGTAAAAAAAAGGCATCAAATAGAATCAAAGGTACTGTCCCAAAAATACCTCCAAAATTAGACATGCAAGGTACCAAAAACCTAAAGCTGAATGCCGATCTGATGGGGCAGCAAGGTCCCAAAGTACAAAGTGTTGAGTTGGCAGCCAAGCTAAACGCAGAAAAGGGTGCCATCACCCTGCCTGTAAGAATGAATGAGTTACCGACAATAATGGGGAGTTGTTTGGGGGTGAAAGTGGTGAATGAGGAAGGGGTACTTGGAAAGGGTAAAGTATCTGCTAATTTCTCGGATCGAGGCAGAGAATGCATGCCTAAAGTGAGTGAAATGCAAGTCGTGAAGCAATTTGAAGGTTATATTTTGACTCCTGAATTGCCATATGTCATGGGGTGGGAAGCTACCATTGTACCTAATGTGAAACCCAGCCTAACTCGGTCTGCTATTCTTAGGGCATTTCAGGCTATTCCTTTGTTAAGAACGATAAGATCTGACAACATAGACTGGGTGAGGTTGTCACCCCACAACTTGCCACGAATTATCTGTGGGTACCATTCATATATAATTATGAAATTGATTTGGGAACAAGGAGAAGATTTGGCGTTGATTGTACTACCTTCCTTTATATTCTTATCTGAATCCGAGGTGACTGTGTTTGTGGAAACACCTCCAATAAAGAGTGAACCGATATCTTCTGCGGTAGGTGGCTGTGCACCCACCGAATTCAGTGAAGATCTGATCAGGCAATTAATGAGTTTTGCATCAGCCTTTACAGGGATTTCGGGGTCAATGCTTCTACCACAAATCAAGCTCATTCTCTAACTCTGAACCATTGGAACAATCTGGTGACTGTGACTTTCATGTCATGGAATTCGTGTGGTCTTAAGAATTTGTTATCATGGGTCTCAAGCTTTGACACAAAGTCACATCCAGGAGTCATTATGATGCAGGAGTCCATGCATCTAACAGGTTTTGTAGTGCATGGTTATGATATTTTTATCAGGTAGCGAAATGAGGAGTAGTGGGACGCCCATCTGGTGGCATGGTGATCCTGATAGATATAGCGCTTAAGGTCCATTTCAAAATGGTGTTTTCACATGAATCATTGTTAATTGTAGAATTACAGTTCCCAGGTAGTTCCAATGGGGGTATTTTGGCCATGGGCCTATATTGGCATAGAGCTATCTGCTCACTTTCAGATATGTGGAACATGTTGAATTTGATATTGGAGCAGGCGGCTGCGAGTAGTCCACCCTTAATGGTCATCATAGGAGGGGACTTTAATTCCACCTGTATAGATTTACGATGAACTTGTAGTCCCTCCTCTAGAGGGCCTTCAGAACACTCAGTAAATGATGGGAAGAAATGGGAGGATTTTTTGATGGCTTGGGATCTACAACTTATCATCCCCCCTAGGGACTCATATGAGTAGACCTGGCATAGAGGGTCTGCTACTTCTATGATTGATTTTTTTTTCAACCAGTCTTCTCCACTTAGTCGAAGGGATGTTGATCACTAACCTTAGGCAAAGCGATCATCTGACATTGACACTGAAGCTGAATATCGCGATTGGTACTTATAGGGCCGACACAGCTTTGGCCCTCTTGATAATGGACCGCCCGAGGTTATCTGTTAGTTACGACACCAAAACTTGTGTGTGGTTTACTCAGAGAATGAGAGAGGATCAATTTCTGTGTCATGAATCCAGCATCTATGGTTTGGCGGGTACTGTAGTGGAAAGACTCAATCGAGAGCGCATTCAAGTTCACTTGAAATGGACTTCACAAAAGCAGACTAAAGCCTTATGTCAGCATCGCCATTCTTTTAATGAAACTATCTGCAATCTTACAAAGGAAAAAAGAAATCATTTTAGACTTTTGCGCTTGGCAAATTATGATTGGCCTACATATAAGGTCATTAAACATAATACCTTACAGGCATGTTTTAATAAGGTGAAGATGCTAAAACATGAACTCTATAGAAATGATAATCAAAAGATATTACAGCATCTTTTAACTAATGACTCTAGACAAGTGTGGTCTATGCTCAGCTATCACGGGAGCAGTAGGATCGGTTCAAGAAACTGCTATTGTGGCTACCACTTGGGTACCTTATATTAAACCGACTTTATGAATCTTTGATTTGGAACCACTCTCTTTGGTCCGCTGAAGAAATTGCGGGTGGAATTGTGAAGATCAAAGGCTCAAGGGCACCAGGGCTTGATGGCCTTCCACCCTTCCTTATTAAAATAGATCCAGATCTGTGGTCTAAGATTTTTAAAATCAAATTTAATTCCATCTTTTTCTCAAAAGTAATTCCACAGTCGTGGGGTTTGGCGATCATCGTACCGATTTATAAGAAAGGTTGGTGCGATGACTTGTCTAAATTCAGGTCTGTTGCTTTGATGGATGCTGCAGCTAGAATCTTTACTCTTTTGAACCTAGAACAATTACAGGTGCACATTACCAACCTTAATTTGTTACCACGATTTCAAGTGGGTTTTAGAAAAGAGATGGGCTGTCCATTAAATGCATTTGTCATGGCACATCTATATGAACACACTAAACATACTAGAATGGGTCCTATTTATATGGCAGCCCTCGACCTGACTGCCGCTTTTGATACGGTAGTTAGGGATATTCTATGGGAGAAGATGATTAGGCTAGGTTTTCCATTGGACCTGGTTGCGATTGTAGCATTGCTATACAGGAACACCAACTATCAAATACGGCTGTCGAAGGACGGTGTAGAAACTGATCTGATTCCAAACGAGATTGGACTTAAACAGTGCTGCAACTTGGTGGCGGTCCTGTTTAATCTATATTTATTGGAAATGGAGGCTGGATGGAGTGATAAGGTTATTTTTCCCGTTAGGCTGGGACAGCTAGCAATACATTGGATTGGGTTTGCTGACGACCTCCTGTTTATGGATCGCACCCCATACGGCCTTCAGACTAAATTAAACTTGTTTCGTAGCTTTGCTGAAAGACATAACCTTAAAATCAATCCTGCAAAATCGTTTATTCATTCTGTTCCAGACGACAGGAGGAAGATAGCAAAGTTTACCTGGTGTTTAAATGGGGTACGCATCCCACAGATGCAGTCAATTCGATACTAGGGTTATACACTTGCCAGCTCATATTCCCTAGTTATGTGGAAGAATCTGCTGAATGAGAAAGTAAAGATGTTGATCTCTCAGATGCGGATAGTTTTTAAAAAGTTTTGTTAATTTTCGATTATGCCCTGTATTCAGTTCTATCTGCAAAAAGTAGAACCGATTGTTTTATACTCATTAGATATTTGTACTTTTGATATTGAGTATTTGCTTGATATGCTGCAGGGCAGAATGTGGAAACAGGTGCTTGGGCTGGCGTTATCAATCCCGAACATTCTTATTTGCCATGAACTTGGTCTATTGCCTCTGTCGGCAAAGTGGCATTGGTGTAGGCTTAATAATTATGTCAAAGTGCTTGTCCCGCCCAAACAATCCTTCTATGAAGACTTTGCTGTTATGCTAACAAATGGCCGTGTACTGTCGATAGTAAAATTTAAAAGAAAAATTGAAACAATTTTAGAGGATATGCTGATTGCTAAGGAAGATCTGGTTATGGGCCTCCCTACTTGCAAAAGAAAATGTCAGAGATATTATTGGTGCTTGTTGTCTGATAAGATTGGACACAGCTGGACATATTATGAATATGATAAATTCCGCAGAAAATGGGGGGACAGGCACCAATGCCTTGAGATCTTTTCAATCAATAGGGTGAGAAAAGTGTATATGCTCTATAAGTTTAACCAGCTGATGACTCATGAGAGGGTACAATCTTGGAAACGCTCTGATGGAAAGTCGACACCGGGAGGATGTCATTTTTGCGTACAGACAACTATTCTTGAATCTTTAAAGCACTTGAACATATATTGTGAGTTCTTTGAATCAAGTAGAGGTAGCATATTTGGAGCCTACTTATCGCAATTGTCTGTGTCAAACAGAGAAAGCCTATGGGAATGTTGCATGTGGGGAACTAATCAAAAGCTATTAATTAGGCTAACTAAATTGTTGGATGTTATCGAAGAAAATCTCTCCCAAAAATTCAGTATGTAGATTCTTGTCATACTATTAGGCACAAGGCTATTGGCTATAGAGACCAGAGAAGGTACAAGGAACAGTGCTGTTTCTGTTGGAGGTGATTCCTTTTGTAACTATGATCAACTATGTTTAATTCCATGGCAGGTATAGGACTGCATATGCTAGATGACATTTTAATAGTATCAGGATTTATAAATGTATTTGTCTATGTAGGGTATTTTATTTTAGCTAATGAATTATCAACCGACATGATGAAAGTTCACGTGCTGTCTATTATTCCATAGGGAATGTGTTTTTTGTATTTTATATGTTATCTGAAAATTGAAATTTTAGTAATTGGAATGATAAATTCTGTCTTGTGAATTGTATGAAGACATTTTGTAAAGGTTTTTTGTACAAACCAAAAAATATAAAAAATTGAAAGAGCAAATGTAGCATGAGTCAACACACCACATTTAGGGTACTTGCCTATGCTATTACAAAGATACTTCAATTCCAAGGCAGGGAGGAAATACTGAGACATTCAAGTATTAACAGAAGTTCAGCTGAGGAGCATCGTCCTTGTTTGTGTTACCAGCTATACAGAGAACGTGCAAAAGAGATGTAATTCCTTTTAGGAACATAAAAGACTACTTTAGAAGAATAAAAAAAAACATAATATGTGGGGGCCTCGTGAGTGAAGGTAGGACGTTGAAGGGCTTTGCCATTTGTGTCTTCTTGGGCTTCAATATGCCTTAGCTCACCATGACACTGTAGAAGGCTCACCACTGTAGAGAAACAGACAAGCATTGTGTCCTTAAGCACCTTGCACAGACCAAGTCTAGTTTTGATGACCATGACATAAATAGGAAGCCCAAAATAAAATCAAGGTTGTTTTTGTCGTTTTTTAGAGAACTTTCTTCAAACTTGGCAAATCTGGGTATCTGACATGCATTCCCTCCCACATGTTTGTTGGAGTCCTAGGGTCAGAAGAAAGGAAGTAGAAGGGGTGTGTTGCCTGTGTCTTCTTGGGCGTGGCTTCATCATGCCTTGTCTCACGATGAGATGAGTAACAACCAGACATACACCCAGGTGCGGCAAACACCTCCAGCCATCTTTCCTTTCGGCATTCCGCCCATAGAATTCAGTTGAGTCCCGTAATGAATTCGGTCCAAATGTATACATAGCTGCAGCCCCTTTTCTTTCCATTGCCTTCCTGAGCATCTTATGTATCCCTCACCTTCATCATAAATATCTATCTGACTTAGCTCCTTCCCACCACTACTGAATGTCCAATCATGCTTCTCCTTTGCCTCTCTGACAGGCAAAACGCACTTTAATGTCATAACCTATGGCAGTAGGTACTATGTTAATGCAAGATAACATATGTTACTATACCCTTGTCAAAGATATCCTCAGGAACACACCAACTCTGGAAGACAGTTCAAGGGTTTTCATTAAAGAAATTAATCCAGGGCTTGCTAAGAACCGTCCCTATCTCTCTTGCCTAGTGGGGGCAGTTCCCACCCTAACTAAGGTGTCCTTCAAAGATCAGAAGCCCCTACTGTAAAATCTTTCCTGTCGGTTTGTGATGCCCTAAGGACAAACATGCTGTCTATCCATCTGCCCTTTGGAACAGTCTAGGTGAATCCTAACCTTGGTCCCACAATACTGTTTGAACATGAAGAGGTGCCTTCCAGACACTCAGGACCAGTGTTGCTGAATACAAATTCTTTAAATTGCACAATTTGCATCACATTTTATCAAAACACTTCCCCTTGGGTACTATTCAGTCTGCCACCAAAGTAATTAATTGCCATATTCAAATATGAGGCGCCTTTTCATTGGTGCACCAGACAATGTTATGCCTGAGTCTGAACCTGCACCTTCCTGTTTGCTACACCCATTTTCATCCTCCCTCTTCCTCCTTGCTTCTCTCCCTCAGCTTGTTCCCAGGGCCAATTGTTAGCTTAATTCTCCCCAGGGGCCAGGTTACAGGTACTGAAACACATATAATGGGCTTTAGGTTGCACCCCCTTTTCGCCTGCGGGTCTGCCAGCCATTCTTTGGGCCACCAGATCAGAATACAATCAAGGTTTCAATTTGCATCCAGGTTCAGAAGAGTGTCTGTCTCATTGCTTGGATATGCAGATTGCTATGCTGCTGTATGTCGCGCACAGTATGTGCAAGTTGCTGGCTTGGCGTGTGGACCACTTCACAGTCTTCCTGTGGACAATGCAGATGGCAGATTTTAGGTTGCATCGGGCGCTTGGATTGCTGGTTCATTGTACGGATCATTCTTAGTCTTTACCTTTCTTGCTGTCTCCCTCCCGGTTAGACTGCTCACTCATTCCTCCACCGCAAAGCATGCTGGATGTTAAAGTCCTATGGGATAGGATAGAGAAAGAAACTGGCCAGCATTGTGCAGTACAGACATGGGACAAGGAAAGTGGTACTGCCTGCATTAAACGAGGCACAAGTTGAGGAGACACAGACTGAGGCCCTCCCAAGTCCCAAGCCAGCACTCTGGGTTGGGACCGGCTCCGGTGGTGATTGGGGTCCCCATTCACTCCTGACAGAGCCAGTCCCCAGCCCCTGTCACAACCCTGCAAATCTAAAGATTTCTTTCTGCGAGACAACCCAAGAGGGCATGAACCAGATGGAATCTCAAGGACTTAACATAGATCAAGAGATGAGCACATTTCACACCTCTAGAAGAACGACCACAGCACAGACATTTGGCAACAGCGCCGAACTTCACTAAGTATTACCCCAGACGTGAATGGTCTGGAATCTTCACCAGATTGCATACATGATTCAATGGGTTGTGAGACACCCACTTCATTTGAGATGCTAAAACAAGAAGTGAGCTCTACATATTCTGTTACAAAGGGCGACTATATGTAAGATGCCATAAGCCAGGCGTGTTTCATATTTATTTACATATATTGGTATGACTATTGCATGACGCTGTACACACTGAACTCATGGTAAAAGCTGAATAGATCAGGGAGAATGGTACTCAAGAATAGGATATTACTGATCATCTTACAAAATGCTTGAATTATCATATTGTTGAAAAAATATGGTCTCCCGTTAAGACCTCTTTCAAAGCATAGGCATGGGCGACAGACAGCTTAGTTTGCAGAGTAGGATAGAGTTTGTAAAAGCATGCCCCCATGGGGGGCATTTACCTATGTGGCTGGTGAACTACTTGGCGTTCATGGGTTAGTTTCTACACACCAGCAAGTGCAACAAATTCAAATAAAGTTAATTGTTAAATGTATGTGTTGGAAGGGTAGTATGCACACGCTGCAACATTTTGAATACAATCCATGGTGAGACAAAAAATATGAATTTAGTGGCAAACACTGTTGGACCGTTGCACTGTTTTGTGAAACACCAAAATAGTAAGCAATGTGTGAAGAATGTATGGAATGAGACTGGCAAGATTGTATGCTGAAATTATGCAAGCGTTCAGTAGATGGTATCAAAGATTATACACTCATCATCCAAGGGCAGCAGGTGAAAAAATGAGTGACGTGATTGCCTCTGAAAATCCTTAATAAAATATCAATGGCAGTTGGAGAAAGATTGTGAGCTCCAATTAGGGAATTGGAGGTGAGAGGTGCTATTCATGCAGTGCATAGTGGTAAGGCCTCATGAGAAAACTCCATATCAAAAGAGGCTTATAATGCATATGAGGATTTATTGGCTGTAAAATAGCAGAAGTATTTGGGGAGGCACACAAGGTGGAGATTCTCCCGCAGTCGATGAGGGAAGCAATCATAACTGTGGTGCTCAAGCCGGGAAAGGATTCTCTGCCATGTACATGGTATTGTCTCATCAAAATTTAGATGCTAACATATTAAGTAAAGTTTTAGCATTAAGATTGCAACCGCGTAGGGCAACATTGTTACAGAGTGATCAAAGTGGATGTGTTCCCAAATGAATCACTAAACCAGGAAGTTAAAACTAGTAATGAGGAATACATTATTCTGTCTCCTGACCTTAAAAAAGCTTTCGACTCTGTGGGTGAGAGTTTTTATTTCCTACCTTGGGTCTGTGAATATAGGACAACAATATATTGCATGGTTAAGGTTATTGTACAGGACCGAGGGGTTGAGTTAGAACAGGATCACAGATTACGGAAATCTGGGTGTGGTGTATTCACAAGGGTGTCCTTTATCCCCTCTTCTCTTTGCACTATTGATTGGCCATTGGTGAATGCACACCGTAGGTAGGTTATCTGGATGAGATATCAATGTGGCTGATAGAGGGTATACTGAGAACTTATTGATATTGCTGAAAGACCCCAATCATAGTGTCCCTGAAATAGTTGAAAGCTATGGGATTTGCACTGGACTGACCATTAACTGGAACAAGTTGAGATTGTCTCCATTGGATAATCTGGAACATATGTCAGTATCTCATTTGCCCTAGTCCTCATTGGTTTGGGCTCCCCACATATTCACTTACCTAGGTATAGGAATATATCATGAATCGGAAGCAGTACCACCATAATATCGAAAAACTTGTTAGTGAGATCAGCCAAGCAATCTCATTTTGGATGAAACCTAAGTTTTCTGTGCTAGGCCGGATTTACCTTAGTGAGTGGCTGGTGCTTTCTAGGTAACTAGATGTGTTTTTAGGATCCATGTTATGGATCTCTGCTGCAGCATTTGAAAGCATGAAAAAACTCAAAACTGTCTGCCTCTTGGAACAGGGCTGAAGTAGGGTTGTGGTGAGTAGATTATATTTTACATATGCAGAAGCAGGAGTGGGACTGCCACACCTTCAGCATTATTTAAGCAATAAGCCCCTCGCTGCGGGGGCATTACCGAGTCAGGAAATGCCCCGGGGCCCATAGTTACAGGCCCGAGCAAAGGTCCTTAATGAGTCTGACTCCTTCTTCCTACCCTCCACACTATCTTCAATTCCAAATCAATGTCATTATGTTTCCACCAGGTGGCAGCCTAGAGATCTCTCGGAAGACCAATTAGAGATCCTTAACCAAAAGAAAAAGAAAATTATAAGAACTGAAATGCACAGCAAGTTTATGCTGGAGTATTTAAAGGCCGGAATTATCCCTGAGGGCCTACAAGTCCGCAACATTCCGAGGGTATTCACTAATAACCCTAGGTTCACGAAAAATTTCAGCGGAGTAGGGAATAAGTGTAGCAGAGACTGGTTAATCCTGGGGATAGATACTGCAAAAGAAGAGTGTGACAAACAGGGTACTGAGTTGGCAGAACTTGAGAAGAAATTCCTTGAAGACAAATCCATCAAAGAAGCTAAAGAAAAATTGGAAAAATTAGAGATCGAAGTTGAGAAATGTAAGAACATCACAATAGATTGAAAGGTCATAAAATTCAAGAAAGATTTGGCATCCTACACAGAAGAAAGAACATACCCATACCTGCGGAGCACCTACTACACCGATCTCCAACAAAACCAAGGATACAACCGCAGAAATAGAGGTGTACATTTCTCTGGCACCTCGTCCAGTGGCAGCGGGAGCAACCAAAGCCCTCCTGGTGCATCGGGACAATCACAACCTTTTTTCCAACCCCAGCAACCTTTTTTTCCACGAGGGGGACAGAGAAGGAGACCCAAAAGGAGACCAACACCATCGAACCAGCAGATGCGCACCCGCCAATGGTATCAAAATCAGGGACAACAAGCGGGATACCCATCTTCAACATATCCAAACGCCTAATTACGGCAGCTGAGGAACGACTACTTGGAAAAGGCCTCTCGTTTGTACCTGCCCAAAAAGTACAATTTTTTGAAACTGAATTAGAACTACGGAGATTCTTCAGAAACATCTGACTCAAATTTTTCTTTGAGATCTATCTACCATCCAACCAAGGACATACTGGAAGAACTGAGCAAGATAAAATAGATAAAAAAGACAACACCGCTGGCTTGAAACCAAAATCTACCTTCTACCCGCCTCCACACACCATCCCTTGTGAAATCGACGCTTTAGAAAGAACAGTGTTGAAGACAGTGATGACTGGTTTCCAGAAACATAACTTTTATAGAGACAACCTGGAGAAAGAAGAAAGAAGAGCTTTGGAGACCCTACACCGAGACACCAATATTACCATAAAACCGGCAGACAAGAGCGGGGGTATAGTCATTATGGATACCCTAGATTATGACAAGGAATGTTTACGCCTGCTTGATAACCAAAAAGCCTACAGACCACTTAACCATAATCCTACTTCCATTCTACCGGAAGAAATTAGAAGCCTCAAAACACATGCAGTTGAGGAAGGTTGGATATGTGAGGATGAACAGCGATTCCTTAATAAAACATTTCCTCGGACCCCAGCCTTTTATATCTTGCCTAAGATTCATAAGAACGCCACTCAACCACCTGGTAGACCCATCGTGTCAGCATGTGACTCCCTCCTGGAACCTCTGTCTCTATACACTGATTTTTTTCTTAAGCCTTTTCTTATTAAGATGCCATCCTACCTCAAGGATACGACCAGCACCATCAACTTACTTAATCATGTCCATTTAGAACAGGAGAGTCTCCTTGTCACCATGGATGTTGAGGCGCTCTACACCTCTATCCCCCAAGCCGAAGGCCTAGAGGCCATTCGTTTGGTTCTAGATCAAAGAAATGATACTACTACGACTCCCACCAATTTCATCTTGGAGTGTACAAGGCTAGCAATGTCCAAAAATTACTTTCTCTTCCACAAACAGATTTATAAACAAATAGAAGGAGTCAGCATGGGGGCTACTTTTGCCCCCGACATTGCCAACCTTTATATGGCCCAGTACGAAAAGGACAACATCTACTGTGGGGACAATCCTTTTCTTGACCATATTGCCCTTTGGAAAAGTTATATCGATGACGTGATCCTGATCTGGAATGGCACACCAGCCTTGCTTCTGGACTTCCATCGTTGGATCAACCAGCGTAACCAATTCATTAAGTTCACTATCCAGTGGGACCACCACCAGATCGATTTTCTAGATTTGCACATTTACAGAACTGGAGATCAACTCAAAACTGAACTTTTCCGCAAGCCGACCGATCGGAATAGTTTACTCCACTTCCACAGTTATCACCCACATGGCCTCAAATGCAATTTGCCCTATGGACAATTTTTGAGAATTCGAAGGAACTGTACTGAGATTGATAAGTTCAAAAAACATGCAGAAGATTTACATGAATGACTAACTGAAAGAGGGTACCCCCATAAAGCCATCAGGGATGCCAAAAAGAGAGCCACATACACGCCCAGGGAAGTCTGCCTCGAGACCAAACCTAAAGAACTAGACAGACTGATTTGTGTTACCACATTCAGCCCGTTGAGTGATATTATCCAAAAAGCAGTCAAGAAAAACTGGCATCTAGTCAAACAAGAAGGGACGCTCAACAAAGTCCCCTGTTTTGCATACAAAAAGAATAAGAATTTGAGGGACACCCTTGTCCACACTTTTGGTTGAACCAACACGACCAACTAAAAACACACTGTGGAATTTACTGGCTATAATGGGACATTACAAATGTGGCCACTGTGTGGCATGCCCTTTAACTCTACAGAAAAAAGTCTTTGAATATAAGAATGTGAAATGGACACTGAAAACACACACGAATTGTAACTCAAAAGGAGTCATTTACATCATTGAGTGTCCTTGTGGCCTTCTATATGTGGGCAAGACTATCCGCCCCATAAAAATGCGTTTCTTTGAACATCGCTCCTGTATCCGCAACAAAGTTCCGGATAAACCGCTTGTAGACCACTTTTGCCTCTGCAAACATAAGGACGTGGACCTGAGATGGTACATTATCCAAAAACTTGAACCAACTGTGAGAGGAGGAGATCTCAACAGAGCCCTCACCCAATTGGAACAACGTTGGGTTCACAAACTTGATACGGTTAAAACAGGTCTAAACATTTCCGTAGAATGGAAATCTTTCATGTAGGACTCAGATATATTTGACCACATTCATTCAGACCCCTCTATTGAGAACGAAGTAACAAGCTAAACTGTTTGATCATAATTGTTTTTTTTTTTTTAGGTGGCCATTACAAATGTGCATGTTATGTATTATCATGCTTTGATAAATCGACATGTCTTTTTCATGATACTAACTTACTATGGTACTGCACACACACTAACAGGTTATATGGCCCGGTGTCATGCTTGCTGTCACAAGTTATACACGCCAAATGACGATCTCGGCATGTTACATTTGGGAACCATCCGAGACATGTGTATCTGGACGCTCACTCTCATTGCGTCCTTTCAAGATATCTGGCTCCAGTTTGAGCTTTATGCCTATCTGGTTACCCCTGGTCCTCTATCTGTACCTATCCAGCCAGACGCGGTCACTTTAGCCAGAGGTTGGTTCTAACACACTAAGAACCTGCCGGCTCACTGGGCGTACAGTCATAAAATTTTGTCACAATACGATTCGGTTGCCACGGCAATGGCGTATCAACATACTGTTTTTCAATCACCTATTTTCTGGGGACGTTACACTTCAACAGCCCCGTTAATAACACGTGCCAAGTCTGTGGGCATCAGGTACATTCGGGTTCCCCCACAGTTAATTGTGTTTCCCCAATTCAAAATGGCGTCAGCTATATCAGTACGCGGCTCCTAGCAACGACGTCTTCGCTGTACGCACGTCTCTTTCAGAAGCAGATAGATGCGGCAGAGGTTATACCTGTGAGACCTCCGCCGCAGGCAGAGCCTAACATTCTATGCGTCCTCGGCGCACTCGCTCTACAGTGGACTGCGTTACAGCAGCTATTAGCGCTCGCAGACACAGGTAACCCTCGTACTCTTTCACCTCCCACATTAGTTCGTATTATTCCTCACACGATATGGCAAGATATGTGACAATTCTTTTATGTTCACATTTTAGATCCTTTCCCTGATTACAGTCAGATGGACACATTTTTTTGGGTACACTTTGAAGCCATTTAGAGACTTCGCCCTACTAGGTAAGCGGTTTTCTGTAAACCTAAGTGCACATCACCTGCTACATCCACATCCTGAAAGTGATTAGAGCCTTATGTGTTTTGTCTTTACTACAGCACTTAAATGTGAAGATTCAGTTGTCCTATTACATTGATTTTGGACACCTGGCTACCCTGTATAGGTAAAACTTTCAGAATAGTCATGTAGACCCATAAACCTTTTTTAACCTTGAGCCTCTAATACCAGATTCAGTCACACGGTATTGTTCATTTCCCCTGTAGGTAACTCACCTCCACCTGTGGTTTGACTCGCGTCCCCACAGGTAAGCTATGTCGATTCAATTCTTTGACATACACTTAGTGATTTATCTCACTCACGTTAACTAATGTATATTGAACCTCCCCTTATCAATGTCCTTCATTCCTGTTACAGCACCCCTTGAACATCCTGAACACACCATCTTCCCTTCGTCCTGATGAAGGCCCTAGGAAGAAATGGCTCATTAAGCTTGACTATAGGGCTGAAACACCTGGTGTAGACGTTTTATTTCACCAATTTACAACATTACCAATGTTAACTGTTTGTTCCCTTGTAGATATGCACTACTGACTTGTTTTTTGTCTATTTGTTCACTTTGTGTATGACGCCTGTCATCTGCTTACAACAGTGACAGTAGTGATTGCATTACTTTTGTTCAACCATACCAATATGCAAGAACAGTATCTTGTTTCTGCTTTGTTCTGACAATGCAATTTGTGTTTGCTCATGTGTGTGTTCTTTCACATGTTGTTCAAAATGTATAATATAGAAAATGTGTAACCTAGAAACTTAAAACTATATCTAAATATAAAACTTTTTCGAAATGTTCCCATGTAATTTTTTTACACATGTACGTGCTGTTAGATCTGGGATGAAACAGAAGGGAGGAGGTTTTCCTAGTAAGATTGTTTTTCCAACCCATTCATTTTTTGTTCTAGCAACCGAAGCCTTCCTGGGCAAAATAGGGTTGTATCCACCAGGAGCCCTTTTTTTGATATAATAGTGCATGCACGTTGTACACAGAGTGTGTGATGTTTGGGCAAAGACAATACATGTGCATGATGATACTTATTACGCACAATATGTGCCACATTGCTAATTCCAAACAATGGTGACAACCTTGTGTTATACTGCAGAATTTCTTGAGACACATACAGATATTAGCACCTGGGATGAGTCCAGTAGCTAATCAGGTTGCTCAAAACTTGGGATTTATCTATGGATCAAAACTCAGTTTTGGAGCAAGCTGGGCACTGCTCACAACTGCCCACTGCCTTGACCTGACCAGATGCGCTCAGCCCCCGCCTCTCCCCCAGCGGCACCTTTTCTCGGTCTAGAAATTGGCAGCTTGGCCATAACAGGTGGCAAGGTGCCAACCATTCTGGTTGAAAACACAGAGCACTCCCTTAACTGGGGCTGAAAGTAAGAAAAAGTATGAATGTATGTGTGTATGCATGCTTGTGTAGGTTTGTGTAAGTGTCTGCAAAGAAAACATGTTAAATGTAATAATGTGGCTAGACTGAACTATATTTGCTTACTGTTGCATGTCATTTTTTATGGGGATTCAAGGGTAAAGCCAACATTAGGAGTGTTCTTACAAGGCCATACTGGCCTCCATTGGTGCAGCCAGTCTGTATATGTTTTCTTATTGTGACATCACATTTTTACTGGCAAAGCGAGTAGGAGTATGTTTTTATGTGGGGGATACAGAAATATATTGGCAGAGCCAGCATGGACATGTTTTCTTACAGTATCATTACTGCCATTATGCATCAAGAAAACATAAGTTTGATACTGTATATAAATACTGCCATATATTGGTGCAGCCAGCATGGAAATGTATGAGCACAGGGCATCATGAAGATGTGCTGGAAAATGGCCGTGTGCACTGTTTGTTACTTGCATCTATTGGATTCTTACATGAGTTACCCAAAAGAACTGAATGAAAACTGTGTGGCCTTTTTCTCATTTGTTCATGGAAAGTGTGATTTACAATGCACCATTTTAACCCATCATTTAAAAACAATTCTTGGGGGAGAACCCTCCTGACCCCAACCTCTTGGTTGTTTTTGGCTCCCACATACTTATGGGAAACATTTACAGACCTCCAATTAAAACATTCCGATGCCACTACTTCTCCCCTTGCCAAAATCTTCCACACCTTTTCCTCAGTGTACCTTCAAGGGAAGGGATTCCTCTCCTCGCTAGATCCTCTGGCTCTCATATCCACTGCTCCTTCTACCAACGCAACCCTGCACATTATATTATATTTTTATGATGGCAATGTTGGGGGTTAGGATTTTTTCCCCTGCCACTTTTGGCCTGGCTGTTTTTTCCTCTCACTTACCTGCTCCTTCAACCAGAGGGAAAACCTGCTGTGCTCAAGCCTATTAACTTGGGCACCTGTCCTTGATATCTTAATACACCGTGTGGCCATGTAAAGCTTATATCGTCAATTTCACAGTCAGACGTGTATGAGTACAGCACCCAGCCAATGCACTTTGTTGTCGCCGTCGTCATCGTCTCTTTATTCATTGTCAGTCTTTTTGACACAGGTACAATAAACAATTCAAACATAATTTTTTAAAAAAACATTAAGATCACGTGTTAATATGTTGCACAATCAGATACCAGTATATTGCACAGCCTAAAAAATAGTAAATCACCATCCAGAATAAAATACAATTAAAAACCAAAATATAAATATATGTTACAGCAACAAATGTAGTTTACAAGGTGGGTCATCTCTATGAAGTCAAAGCACTGACTCTATAAAGCCGTGCGCGAGGGACATCGTTAGCAACAAAGTGCACAATATTCAATTCAGATGACTTTCGAATAAGTACCATTGCCTGATCGACATTTCGTATGTTATTTGAAATTTAAAATTGGCTTCAAGTACTTTGCTGTTAAAGTTTTTTAATCGCTGCAGAACAGTTTAAAATGAATCACTGGTTCCAATTCATAGCCACACACCGGGCATGTGCAATCATTTGAGCCACACCAGCGGCCGGTAAAAGTAGCTTCATAAAAAATATTAAGCCTTCATTTCAAAAAGAGCATGCGTGCCAATGGAGGGGTGATCAAAACCAAGTATTTCTCAAGGCCAAAGTCAATGTTTCCTAAAAGATATTCGGGCCCTGTATGCAATAATCTACAGGCCTCCACTAATGACCTCCATGATTGGTCCAAAGCACATGTCTTTACTTTAAAACAGCGTGATTCGTCAATTGAAGATGGGTTGAGCGCAGAGAGCTTAAGTTCAGGTCAGTTAAAACCTTCCTAACATGGACCAGCCATGGTAATGAGCTTCCCCCTTCCAAACTCATAACATGAGAGAGTGTTTTCCGGTACTTTATCATGAGAGAGTGCTTTCCAGTACTTTAGCATGAGAGAGTGCATCCTGGTACTTTAACATGAGAGAGTGCTTCCCGGTTTTTAACATGAGAGAGTGCTTCCTGGTACTTTTACATGAGAGAGTGCTTTCCAGTACTTTAACATGAGAGAGTGCTTCCCGGTACTTTAACATGAGAGAGTGCTTCCTGCTACTTTTACATGAGAGAGTGCTTTCCAGTACTTTAACATGAGAGACTGCTTCCCGGTCCTTTAACATGAGAGAGTGCTTCCCGGTACTTTAACATGAGAGAGTGCTTCCTGGTACTTTAACATGAGAGAGTGCTTTCATGTACTTGAACATGAGAGAGTGTTTCCCGGTACTTTAACATGAGAGAGTGCTTCCTGGTACTTTTACATGAGAGAGTGCTTTCCAGTACTTTAACATGAGAGGGTGCTTCCCAGTACTTTAACATGAGAGAATGCTTCCTGGTCCTTTAACATGAGAGAGTGCTTTCTGGTACTTTAACATGAGAGAGTGCTTCCCGGTCCTTTAACATGAGAGAGTGCTTTCTGGTACTTTAACAGGAGAGAGTGCTTCCCGGTACTTTAACATGAGAGAGTGCTTTCTGGTACTTTAACATGAGAGAGTGCTTCCCGGTCCTTTAACATGAGAGAGTGCTTTCTGGTACTTTAACATGAGAGAGTGCTTCCCGGTACTTTAGCATGAGAGAGTGCTTCCCGGTCCTTTAACATGAGAGACTGCTTCCTGGTACTTTTACATGAGAGAGTGCTTTCCAGTACTTTAACATGAGAGACTGCTTCCCGGTCCTTTAACATGAGAGAGTGCTTCCCGGTACTTTAACATGAGACAGTGCTTCCTGGTACTTTAACATGAGAGAGTGCTTTTATGTACTTGAACATGAGAGAGTGTTTCCCGGTACTTTAACATGAGAGAGTGCTTCCTGGTACTTTTACATGAGAGAGTGCTTTCCAGTACTTTAACATGAGAGAGTGCTTCCCGCTACTTTAACATGAGAGAATGCTTCGTGGTCCTTTAACATGAGAGAGTGCTTTCTGGTACTTTAACATGAGAGAGTGGTTCCCGGTCCTTTAACATGAGAGAGTGCTTTCTGGTACTTTAACAGGAGAGAGTGCTTCCCGGTACTTTAACATGAGAGAGTGCTTTCTGGTCCTTTAACATGAGAGAGTGCTTCCTGGTCCTGTAACATGAGAGAGTGCTTTCTGGTACTTTAACATGAGAGAGTGCTTCCCGGTACTTTAACATGAGAGAGTGCTTCCTGGTCCTTTAACATGAGAGAGTGCTTTCTGGTACTTTAACATGAGAGAGTGCTTCCCGGTACTTTAACATGACAGAGTGCTTCCCGGTCCTTTAACATGAGAGAGTGCTTTCTGGTACTTTAACATGAGAGAGTGCTTCCCGGTCCTTTAACATGAGAGAGTGCTTCCCGGTCCTTTAACATGAGAGAGTGCTTCCCGGTCCTTTAATATGACAGAGTGCTTTCTGGTACTTTAACATGAGAGAGTGATTCCCGGTACTTTAACATGAGAGAGTGCTTTCTGGTACTTTAACATGAGAGAGTGCTTTCATGTACTTGAACATGAGAGAGTGTTTCCCGGTACTTTAACATGAGAGAGTGCTTCCTGGTACTTTAACCTGAGAGACTGCTTCCCGGTCCTTTAACATGAGAGAGTGCTTCCCAGTCCTTTAACATGAGAGAGTGCTTCCTGGTACTTTAACATGAGAGACTGCTTCCCGGTCTTTTAACATGAGAGAGTGATTCCCAGTACTTTAACATGAGAGAGTGCTTCCCGGTCCTTTAACATGAGAGAGTGCTTTCTGGTACTTTAACATGAGAGAGTGATTCCCATTACTTTAACATGAGAGAGTGATTCCCATTACTTTAACATGAGAGAGTGCTTCCCGGTCCTTTAAAAGGGTGGATGAGCTCCAAATCTTCATCCAATAGAGCACAGGGCATAGGTGCACCTCATCACTTATGGGTCGAAGGTCAAGCTCCAAAGGAAGTGGTGCAGTCAGGCAGCTGCTGGGCAGCATCCGCATTCTTTTCACGCATCGGTTTTCACTGCGCAGCCCCATATATCGGCCCCATGCAGGGCTGCAGATGCAGCTTGGCCCCTGTACATTTCCAGCGCTGGTGTAATTGCACCCTTTCCGTGAGAAACAATCATGTTTTAAATACCCACTGTATTTATCAAAATTGGTGCAAGATTTCTCCATTCGGACTGTCCAATATCCATTGTCCATAAATCTACACCCGAATGATGATAGAAACCTTTGCTTGCTCCAGTTCGCTGCCGTTCACACTAACACTGAATTATTGCTGTTTGCAAAACTTGGGCTAAACACCAAAGCCTTGTTCTTCTGTATGTTCCCTTCAAACCGAAGCGCTATGCACTTATTAAAAAGGTGCTCAAGGCTAGACGTGCCCAACCACTATTACTGCGTCATCCTCAAAGAATGACGTCGGTATTAAAGATGCACCTAGGTTCCAAGCAATTCACTTTGTATATCACGCATACACTGTGTACATTGGTTTATAGTCATTGCATCGAATGCCAAACCATAGAAAGAAATGCATCGAAAAAAAGCATTTAATTCATTTTTTAAAACATTTTTTTAATAGGGGGTTCCACCCCTATCCCCCTTTTTTAACCTTAAAAACCCATTATAATTAACTTTACCATTGAAAAAAATGCATTCGATGCTTTTTTCCATGCATTTTTTTCTATGGTATGGCATTCAACGGTTTGGCATTCTATGCAATGACCAGATAGCGTGTACATTGTATTCATGTACACAACCTACCTAGTTGGAGCTGAAGTGTGATTGAAGTGTTTGGTATGCTCGAGTGATTCCTGTGTACTACACACCAGCACAAAGCACAGTACATAATCTAATGCTCGGCTCTTGGGTGCAGCACACAAGCGCACTACTTATGATTTGCAAAGGAAGTGGGTTGTCTTGGGATTACCTGGGTGGTACACTTTTGTGACACGCAAATGTATCAACCTGCACATATAACACAGACGTGTACCTTTTGTTATTTCTAGATAATAAATTAAATGCTTATGTACTAATGCCACCCAAAATAAAAGGCATTGCGTGAAGGCTGTGCTCAACTGCAGTGCGTCCTTGCACTCTTCCCAAAGAAGGGAGTCATACCAGCCAGGAGTTTTAAGCAAACATCTAATGAAGTCTCATTTAGCATGTTTAAAATGAACACGTGGCTTCTGCAGCAGCAGTACTGCTGGCTTCTGCTAGCAAGAGATTGTGGTTTGGAATTGTACCTTGGAAAGCAGGCCCTTTTTCATTGCTGCCCCATCATTTATTAATTCCAAACGGCAGTGCAGCACAGAGTGGAATAACACATTTCATTCCAGTTTTGCAATGTCATTTTTTATTTATAGCAGAAAAGTTCCTGTGCGAACATATATATTTTATTTATTTCATTGCAGGCCAATTGCCAAATTGATAATAATGGGCGTTTAGCAACATAAACTATATGGACAGGCCGTTTATAGGGCGCTTGCAGTCAATATACACGACTTCTGAAATACTTATGGTAGGAGAAATTGCAGCACTACATTTTATTAATACGTAATGTAGCTGTAATCACATATATAATTGACCTGCAAGTTAGCTCCAGGTCCAACTACACAATATAATAAATGGGACACCTTTCCATTTTAGACATAGATTCCACTGTGTCTAAAAACGAGGAGTGTTGACACTAAGGATCATCTTTAAGTAGCCCTGGTGACGGTATCCGGTCATTTTTTTTCGAATGCATTTCTTTGAAATGCAATTATCTCGAAAACATTTCGTTGAAAAAAAATGTTTTCAAATGTATTATTTTTTATTGAATATGTTTTTTTGGGGTTTGAAAGTAAAAAAAAGTGTTTTAAAAAAACGGGGGGTTTGGGGGAGAACCCCCATTTAAAAATGTTTTTTTTAAAAAAGACATTCGAAATTTTTTTTTTCAGCAACATGTTTTCGACATAATGGCATTCGAAAAAATACCATTCGGAAAAATCACTATAAACCCCTGGTGACACTTACTGTGAGCCATGTAACCGTGCAGGGTGGCGGCACACCTTCTACTCAAGCAACACTGAAGAATGGATACACCCTTTTTAGAGGCCATGCAATGCTGGGGATTCGTGACACTCCTACTTTTGTAACATCAAAGGTCAATGGCTGCAGCCAGACACATTAATGGGCCTCATTGCGAGTTCTGCAGTATTCTGGCGGTCAATTTGCCGGAATACCGCCCAATGAAATTACTGCTATGACCAGTTGGTCTGGCGGATTTACTGCTGGATTACACGTGGTGGTGGCAGTGTTACTCCTTATTACTTGGAGTCCATAGCACTATGTTGGAGATTTTGGAAGAATTACCACGGGCAGAATTACCGCTCTGGTAATTCTGCCAACCTTGCTGATGTTTCGGGAGGAAATTCGGAGGATTTACCTCCAGCATGATGCTGGAAGTAAATCACCCATTTCAGGGAGAATGTCGTAGTATGGTGAGGGGGGAAAAGTGGCGGTAATTCCTTTATCACCAGTTTTTTCCCACACCGCATACTCATAATGAGCCAAATTGTTTTCACTTTTCTATTCCCAGGAGTGAACTGTGAATGAATCTTACATGTGTCCTTTGTGCAAGTACATTTTTGTCAGATTCAGATTTAAAAAGATAATTAGTTCACTAATAGATTTATAATACATATTAATACTTTTTCTGAAGAAAAATGTTTGCTAAATGTTCTGATATATTTCTTTTGGCATGGCTTATATTTTTCTTTCAAGAACCAGTTTTTGTAATGTAAAGTGGTCTTATATAGCACCCTTCTGCCAATAATGTTAGCCTTGCGGTGCATGGGTCATTAAGAAAGGAGGGCAGGGTGTGTTAGTCGGATAGCGGGTAGGCAGATGCAAAAACCTTTGGTGTTGATGGATGCAGGTCAGAAGCACCACTTACCTGTGTGTCGATATGAAGATCTATATGTTGTTTGTGGTTGGAGCCTAGTAGGCAGGTTAGCCCTTTGGGCAGCCCCCGGATTGCGGAGAGCAAAATGAACAACATGTTCTTTGAAAGAAGGGGGATAAGGTCTGTACCTTTAAGTACACTGGACATAGGAGGTTGTATGTAGGGGTGTGGGAGGTGTAGGGATGCAATAATTGAATAGTGAGGAGGCAGTTATGGGATGAAGGAGGTGAAAAGGGGGGCTGAGGACATTGTACCTTCCCGGGTCTTGGTGGTAGATTTCACTGAGATTTAAGATGTGGGCCAGTGTCATGCAGGAGAGGTCCCATGAGTCAGGTTGCCGAAAATACTTGTAAATTAGCTCAAGGTTAAGGTGCATGGTTTTTTATTGGTTGCTATTATTTTTAATTTCTTTCAAAGTGGTTAGTTGAAAGGCCAAGTATTGAGCTGTTTCCTGAAAGTCAGGTAGTTCTCCTCCAGGCAGAGAAGTTTGGGTGGGGTGTTCCACAGTTTCGAGGCCAGAACTGAAAAAGAGGATCCTCCTTGCATTTATTGTTGAAGTTGGCGAATTGTTCTAGTGCTGCATTGCTGCACCTAAGTGTTCTTGAAGGAGTGTAGTGGTGAAACTTACTTCTGAAGGAGGAAGGGCTACTTTGTGGTATCAATGATGGGTGCTGCACACATTTTTTAAATGAACTCTTTTTGATGGGAAACCAGTGGAGAGTTTAACACAGTGGATCAGTCATAGACTTTTATCTAGGATTTCAAGGAAAACAAGAATCAATCTAGCCATATCCTATGAGGTCAGCAGTATAATTACACCTATTGAAATTGGTGTGTAGATGAACACAATGATCAATACAACTCAGTGCTATGCATTATGAGGCAGATATTAAAAGCTAAACAGGTGTGGTCTGCAGATACAAACAAATGAGCCTAAAATGGTTATGTTTCAGGTATAAAAGCAAAATCACAGTGAGTCAAACTAGTTTGTGTGCTAGATGTGGGCTACAGTGTATTTAGCCATAAATATGTGTTGGTAGAATGATGGTTCACTTGTTTTTGCTGCCCAAACTGTAGTGGCACTAGGGACGGGGCTGGGGCGCAAGGTAAAAATGCTAACAGAATGCACCGTTTGCCACTGCCATTCACCAGGCTGTCCAAGCAGTGGCTTCCCTAGTAGCAGTGCTTAAGAAATGGAGTGTGGGAGGGAAAACGAAAAAAGCCAGAAACAAATAAAATACTAGGCCAGAAACACAGTGCAGTCTAGAATCAGTCCAGATCAAAAACAGACAGGAAATAATACTAAAACACAGATGTATCCCCCCAATAATGGGCCCTAAACTCCTAGTCAAATGTTTGTTGTGCAGGATAGCTACAGATTAGAAGGAGGCAACCAGGGGAGAAGTAGTAAGAGAGGGCTGCAAACTAAAGGCAGGCAACACCTGACTGCCCCAGCCAATTGCTATGGGAGGGGAAGGGAAACGAAAAAAAGCCAGAAACAAACAAAAGACAAGGCCACAAACACAGTACAGTCTAATAGCAGTGCAGATCAAAACACAAAACTATTCCTTTTTGTCACATATTGATTTATTTTCAAACATTTCCACAGAGTAACATGTTTAATATGGGTGTTTACTGAGATTTCTGAGATGTTGGTGACTCTCCCACTGAGAATCATCCAACCATGGACATATTATCGTGTTACAATTGTGACTACACCGGAGAGTCATGTAGCACTGCGGATTGATGGGACCGCTCCTTAGATTCATGTGACAATGGAGATTGGTGGAACCACGTCCTTGAGTAATACAACACTGGAGAATGACCATAGTTGATTGGGGACACTCCCCCGATAACAGGGGTGATTGGCGACACTCCTCATGAGACTGATGTTACAGTTAAGATTGTGAAACCCTTGTTTAAATTAAGTATCAATGGAAATTGGTGACACTTAAACTAGCCTTAAATTATGATCCTTTAGTAATTTACCACACAAATGGCAATAACCGAGAACTTGAAAAAGACTAATCATTTTTGGAATATTACCAGAATATATTATCAGTGAGACAAAACACACTCATTCCCTTGGTATAATCCAATTATAAAGTTGGGCCTGGTAAGAAAAACATTACATAGTCATGCATGTAGTTCAACTCAAATAGCAAGGGCAAAAGCAAAACTGAATTTTGAAAATGAGCTGAGTGAAACCACTGAGGTATTAAAAAGAGTCATTTATGTGTGCCTTTCTTTTATTCTGATAATTAAAAGGTCACAATTCTATATCTCCCATGATCTTGATCCTGTGTAAATTGCAGTCCACGAGGAAGTAGGATCAAGCTTTAAAAGAAAAAGAAAAATGGAAGTCTGTTATCACTAGTTTTCTCTGCAGATATCAAAAACTCACTCTCACTATAAAAACACAGTTATCTCCTAAGGAAACAGGCGTAAAGAAATGTCTTCATGTCTTTATGTATTGTTATGGATATATATATATACTTTGAATCATTAATTACTGGTAACAATCTCTGTGAATAGGTTTGGAAGTCAGGTCCAGGCACCTTTGTGAAATAAGAACTAGTACAGTTATAGCGCTTTCAGAACACCCACATCTCAGATATGCATGTGATTGTGCCAGAGGAGTGAGCTTGGGATTGATCAAATCTAACTTCCTAATAATTGACTATTAATATAGAGGTGGCCAGGTCCCTCAAATAATGAATTAAGTGAATATGTTCATATAACATGCATTCAGTATGTGTAAATCTGCCAAAGCATCAGAAAAGAGAGAGGTAACTTTATTTTTGAAACATAGATAGTGAGGAAGAAAATATGGGAGGTGTTATAATCACTAGAAATATTTGATACAATTCTGATATTATTTGGCATGTTTTGGTACATTCATGAATTTTACTAATTAGGGCATTTGGGTGTACTAATTAATATGTGTTTAGTTTGTACTTATGGTTATCCTTTATGTTTATTTTTTATGCATCATAAGATAAAAATAAAGCTTTGTAAAAATGAAATTGCATGTCTCAATAGTGGCAGCTCCTATGATTAGATGAATGTACAGCAGAAGGGATACCTCATAATAAATGGGGCATGTGAGCTTGTCCAGTTCATGCAGGTGAATCAGTATTATACTTAACATAAGTTATTTCTGGCACCATCAAGGCTGCATAAATCATATTTGCCTAAAGAATTACTAATGTTAGGCTGTAGAAGCAAATAAACTCTCTGCAATTCTACTCATTTATTAGGGAATTGTATTCAACTACTGACTTTCTGGCAAAACATACAGGTACAAATAAAAAAGAGCATCTCTAACAAAATAGGTTCAAATCGTTCAGACATGAATTATTTCTAGGAATTGACAAAGGAAGACATGTATAGGAGGCACCTTTCATTCACTTATGGGCTTGGTGGTCTGGGGACCCAGAGACATTGGAAGCTGGAGAAATCAGTTCAATTCATGAATGAAGAAGACATCTAGGTAAATCACTCAGTAAAACATCAAAATCCTGAGCATGACATATTTTAATTCTAGCAATTACTATACGAGTTTGGAGATTTCTAAATTAAGCAACATATACATTAACATAGGGCATGTGTGTGTAAGAAGATTCAATTCAACACTACAGCTAAGTCAATGCCTAGTCTGGGATACTGAATGGAAACCCTTATTGATATATCTTTACGTCCAGTTCATGAGTTCTGGATGACTACCCCTATATAACACCCCTCTCTTGGAATCCCCCTGACCCCACTGAGCCAAGAAGTAGTTCTGTTTTGCAAGTTTAAACGGTTTATTTGATAATTTAAACTATATATATATATATATATATATATATATATATATATATATATATATATATATATATATATATATATATATATATATATAGTTTAAATATATATATATATATATCACACTTTATAATAAATTAATAATTGAATATCACACTTAATCTGAGCAGTAATCAATAATGGATAGTCCGGCACTAGCACACTTCTTTATAATCAATGATGAGTGGTTATAGGATGGATACGATAGCAACAATACTTTTATGGTTTCAAATGGATGCAATGTGGAATGAAATGCAGTACAGAAAATAACTTGATAGGATTTCAGCAAAAGACAATGTAATCACTTTCTTGGACAATTCACCCCCCCTTAATGCAATGTAAGGAGATGAATAGAATGGGACTCAGTTCTTAGGAATGCAATCAAATAGAGTTCAGTTCAATTCCCCCCCAGCAGTTTATACAACAGATAGGAGTTTTGAAACACAGACCCAAGTGCTTTGAATATGGTGACAATGCAGTGAGAAATATGCTGAAAATGCTTTTAATTCCCTTCAGGAGGTTCAGGGTGAGTGTTATCTAGTTAATATTAGTCCAGGCTCGCTTTAGCAATGATTCAGAGATGGTGATTAAGAAGCAAACGAATTTTTAGCAAGGAAAGAGATGACTGCTGATGGTTACACGTGGCTGGATTTTTACCCAAATCGCATATCGCGGTAAAATTAGCAAGTGCGAGAATCGTGATTATGGAGAAAGTATGAGGAGTAGGAGGTCGGTTCTAGGCTCGTTGAAAAGCGGTTCCGGAGTTATGAACGATTTTGTGAAGGTTGTTTTTCGGATTTGAACTTTTAAAAGTTCAAAGCGACAGGTTACAGCTTGCAGCTAGAAAATGACAGGTGACAGCTTTGCAAAATGACAAGTGACAACTTCTAGGAGGCAGTTCTGGTTAGATTAAAATAGTTTGGATTAGATTATTATAACTAAGAGATTGGTTCTGCACAGTTCTGCTAGGTACTCACAATATATTTTTGAATTAGGCCTCGCCACGGATCTGGTCAGGTTTTGGACTGGACTCCGGTTCTGGTCTCGGCACTTCACAGTGATCTGGGTCAGCTCTCTGGTTCTGCTAACAGCGGTCTGGGTCAGCTCTGGGTCTCTGGCCTCTGGTTCTGGATACTGCTCTGCTTTCTCTGGGTACAGCACTGCTTCTGGATCTTTCTGCACAGCTTTCTCTGGGCCCAGCGCTGATCTGCACGGCTCCTGGATGCTGCTACCGCTGATAGGTTTGCTGGATGCTGAGGCCTACTGAGAAGAGTTCTCAGTTTGTGGGTTTAGGCCCTTGCTTTGAGTTCTGAATCAAGTTCTTTGGAGTTTTAAAGTCTATGTGTTGGATCTAGTATCTTCTGGGTGTTGTGTGGTCCGGCAGAGCGCGTTGCAGCAAATGGATTTGAATGTCCTCTCTAGCTTCCAGTGGCTCTTTTTATGTCTTTTGAAAGTGGGTGTGTGTGCAGCATCACTAGCCAGCCCCTCTCTCAACTGCCCATTGGTCAAGCTTTCCTTTCTCTCTTGATTGGGGGAAAGACGTGGAGTGTCAGAGCGATGTCATTATATGGCCTTTAGAAAGGACACTCCCCTGTCAAATTGCACACAAATCTATATTTGATCAAAAAGACATATTTCATAGGTACACAGTGGTTTGAAATTACATGCACCCATCACATATCACATGAGGTATACCCTGTTCAAACTCTGCTCTTCCTGGGGGCTTGCATTCAGAAATGGCAACATTTGGTGCTTTTTAGTGGGTTTTGCAACATCGGATTTTTCTCCAGATTTATACACATGTACACGGCCTGTCCATACATACTCCAGTAAATTCCCATGTCTCTAGCTTAAACACAGAGTCTGTAGTATCCATAAATAGTGGGGTTTTGCACAAGAATATCACACAAATTGGAGTTTGGGCTTGAATCGAAGGTACATTTTTTTAAATGAAGGCTCTCAAAGTTATACATTCCTGTCATTTGATTACAAAGAGTTATCAGTGTTTCTGTAAAATATATATTTTGCTTTCAATTCAGTTCTCAGAGTGTTGGAGTCCGCCTCCAAGACTTGGGTGGGTCAGTGATCACATGTGTCTTCTGGCAGGCAGGCCTTTGTTGACAGGAAACAGTCAAAATCAACATATCCTATTCAAGTGCAATAGCCTATTGTGTGGTCTCCAGGAGGTTGAGGTCAGCAGACCAGGGGGTCACTTTGCATTTGGTTATTATGACCATGTGATATCCTGGGCTGTGGTGTGAATCTCTTGAGGTGAGAGGTTTCCCAGCCTTTGGCCTGTTGATTAAATCAGATTGTCTTCTGGGAACAGCATGTGGTTAAGATTTTAATTAACTCCCAGCCTTTGATGTAAAGGCCTCTCCTGCAACACCTGACATGCAGTTTCCCTGTCAGAGTTTAGACCGCTAGCGCCGCCCTCAGTCAAAAGCGGGTACTGCATGCAATTTTGGGATCTTTCTTGGGTTAATGCATTCTAAACAGGAATGGTTCTTACATGGTAGTAAATAATCCTTGCTTAACATTGTTTTGATGGGGCTCCTTACAGTAAAATGGTTATGTGGAACCCCACAAAAGGGTTGAATCTTTAAAGTGGTCCGATGAGCCACGATTTCAGCAACTTTTTGACATCCGTAACAGTGGATTTTGTTAACAAAGATCTTTCTTTACACTGGTGGGTGGCAAGTTAGGTAACCATTTAAGTGTGCACAAACTGCGTGGTTTTCCTGGATTCTGGCGCACATGTGGGCTTTTTGGCCATCTTGGATTTTCTAAGCCCACAGCGCCAAATGTTGCAGCATGATAGCTCAAACGTGGGTCAGGACACCCAACATGTCTATGTATGGGGTTTATAAAGCATGAACCTAGCTGGGAAGAAACGTAGCACATAAGGATTATGCTCAGGGGGCAAAAGTAGGGTGCTCAGATAGCACAGAAGCATTGTTGGGTAGTGGGACAAGAGGCCTGGGGGACCTCTACTGAAGGAGATGTAGTTTTGAGTGGCGAAATCAGTGAAAGGCAAGATGTTCTTTGGAGAGTAGGATCTTCAAGTCCTTCCTGAAGTGATGGATGGAGCATGCCAATCTTACCTATTTTATTTTCCTCCTGAAATTCTTAGTTTCCAATATGGTAATGTCATAGATTCTGATGGTCCATTGGTATTTCAAGGGGTTGATTTTCTCTGCCAGGTAGTTATGTTATGTTATGTTATGTTATGTTATGTTATGTTATGTTATGTTATGTTATGTTAGCGGAATTTACACAGCGCACGTTCACCCTAAGGCATCATGGTGCTCACCAACAGGACAAGTCAGAAAACAATATATAAAATTCAGAACAAGGGAGTTTGATCGGAAATGGTGCGCAGGGAATAGGGAAGATAATTACATACCCTGGCCGTGGCAAGCGAGATTGCATGGCCACCCATGCAAGAGAGTCTGACCCTAGGAGTTAGGATCAGGAGAGCAGATTGTGAGCAAAGTGGTCACGTAGGGACATAAGGAGAGAATTTAATCTGCAAATATTCTGTGCCACATTTATAAAATGCTCTGCGTACAATGCAGAGTGACTTAAAGAGAATGCACTTCTCAACTGGGAGCCGGTCAAGTTGACAGTGCATGGTAGACATATGGGCACCAAATGGGGGGCGAAGAACAGACCTGCCCGCAGCGTTCTGAAGGAGCTGAAGGCGGTGCACAAGATTGGCAGGCTGATCCAAATACAGCGCATTGCAATAGTCAATGTAACTAAGAACCAAAGCAGCCACCATAGGTGCCTGACATTGCACAGGAATGAATGGGAGGACGTTCCATAGAATTCTAAGTTTAAAATGACCAGATTTACAGACTGAGGTGACCTGATCACACATAGACAGAGAAGAAGAAATGTTTACCCCCAAATCCTTGACAGAGGAGTAGGGCAAGGGAAATGAGCCCAGCGTAGTAGGCCAGATGTTTGGCGTCCAGAAAGACAAACAGCTGGAGGTGCCAACAAGAACCTTTGTCTTTTCCCCATTTAATTTTTACAAGTTCGCGGCCATCTAGGAACCCAGGTCTTCCAGGCAGCCCCTAAGCCGTGCAGTAGTGTGGGCCTGGTAAGGCTGAGACAGACCAAAATCTGCATGTCTTGACATAGGAGTAATACCGGAAGCCATGGGAAAGGATAAGGTGGAGAAGCAGTCTGATGTAGATATTAAATAATGTAGGGGAGAGAGCAGACCCCTGCCCAACCCCACAGGATAAAGGAACAGACTTACGGCATGAAGGAGCAAGAAACACAGACTGAGAACGGTCTGCCAGAAAGGCAGAGAACCAAGTCAGAACCTGACAAGCCCGCCGCTGACAGCCAGGAGATAAGGGTAGGATGGTCAACTGTATCAAAGGCAGCAGATAGATCTAATAAAATCAGTGCCCTGACACCACCCCGATGAACCAGAGAGGGTTTCTTGAGCAAGGGAATAACCAGTGTATGTTTCAAGGCACTGGAGATATGGAGTTCTGTGGAGTGGTGTTCTGGTTGTGATGGCTTTGTAAGTGATGTAAGTGATGCATGGAGTCTTAAACATGATGTCGGTTTTAAGGGGTGGCCTATGCAGCTCCTTGAGGGTTGAGTGATACAGTAAAATGTACATAGTCCTGTGAAGGGTATGATGTGGCATGCTGCACGGCTTTCAGAGGGCCCAAGGTGGCATCGGGGAATCCTGCTAGGAGTGCATTGCCACCATCCAAGTAAGAGATGTCCATGGATTGGACAACTGCGCTGAAAGTCAATGCAGGCATGAATAGCTTCACTTTGTGGAAAGGTGCAAGATGGTACCTTGCTGCTTGTGTCTTCTTGGTAATGTGTGCTTTGAATAGGGATCATAGTTTATGGTAAAGCTGGGAGATTTTGCAATGGGTGAGAGTTGAGCCGTTAATCCTTCGAATGCCACATCAGGCAGGCAATTCTGGACTTGGACACTCTTGGTGAGGTTTCCTAGGAAAATTAATTTTGTTTTTGATGAACCGCCCTTCCAGTAGGCATTGATTGGGGACAGACAGTACTTGAGTCAATGGATGTCATTGATCTAATTGATCTTTAGGTAAAGTTGTGTCTCGTCTGCATATTTGTGTATCTTGATGTCAGAGTTGGCAAGGAGTTTCCCCATAAGTGCCATACAGAGGTTGACGATGGGAGGGGACAGAGAGGAGCTTTGTGGAACTCTACAGGTTATGTGGCACTGGGATCTGGACGAGTTGGTCTCTGTTGGAGAGGTAGGAGTCAAAACAATGAGTTTGTTTCTTTTGGAAAGGTATGAGGCAAAACAGTGCATGACTGTTCCATCAAAGCCTATATGAGGGACGAGGATATTCAGTTTCGCTACATGGTTAAAAGTATTTAAGGCAGCAGAGCGAGCAGGGCTCCACTTTGTCTGGGACTTGTAGATTATCTCAAAAACGTGGATGGTGAAGATTTCCACGCTGCATCCTGGTCAGAATCTGGATTAGTTGTCCTGCAGGAGATTGTGGCGAGAGATCCTTTCATACAACTGGATGGCGATGGTTTTTTTCGATCACTTTGTTGAGGAAGTGTAGATTCATGATGGGCCAATAGTTGGCCAAGTCATCTGTCCTATTTTCAGTGAATCTTGGTAGGTTCCTTGTGTAAGGGATTCAGTGATGATGCTGAGACGTGTTGTGAGCGCTTCACCTGTGATGACCTTCAAAATGCCAGAGGGGCTTGGCTTTGTATATGGGGGGTCTGAAAAATGTCAGACCATTTGTCATGTGATGAAGGGTATTTAAATGCCTTCAGAGTGTAAAATTACAGTAGTTTATGGTGGCCCTCCTCAATACAGTAATGTTACATTGATTTAAAAAATTAAGACTGGGTAAATGTAGACATGTCTTTTTTTTCGTTTCTTAAGTATATTTTCAAATCTGGTTGAACAATTTGAAAATGCACTCATTCACATTAAATGCAAATCATAAAAGTGTTAAACCCACGAGATTGATACATTGATATATGCTTCTTTTTCAGAACAGATTATTATTAATAGTAAATAGATTGGTATAATAATATTAAATTCACAAGTGCAAAAAAATGCTCCTTTTTATTCTTTACTTTCACATTTATTTTTTATTATTTGTGTATTCGTTTATTCACAGAATAAACATATACAACCCGATAGTTCATGGTTTGCAGCAACAGCCTTGCTGCTCTCCATGCTTTCATTCCCCCTCTTACACTCACCCCCCCGTTCTTGCTTCATAACTTTTGTTTCATCCTAGTCCAGCTGTACAGCTCCAGAATCGACCCTTTCTGTTACTTTCAACCGGCAGATCAACTTCCTTAAAAGACTCTGGAGATTGAGGCAATGCCCTAACCTCATGTTGACTTTCAGCCTGGAGATTGGGGCAGTGCCCTAACCTCATGCTGACTTTTAGCCCGCCCCAGCACCCACCCACTGCGGACCACCATTTAAAATCGCCCCAGTCCCATCACTATGGCTCTGCTAGTGCATTTGCACCCTGTGATTGGCGTGTTTAAGAACTCGATGATGCTCTGCCTCCCCCTTTGGTCTCCCTTGTGAAGGAAGCGCAGATGGATGGAAATCTAGATCACCCACCAGCATGTGACTGTTAGATCCTCCTGCTGTCTGAGGAGGTTCCCTCCGGTGGTTCTTTTGGGGTGCAGTCTCCCTGCAGGTTTGGTGCTAGCAGTTGGCTTCCTCTGCCCTCTGGCAGCGTCATGAAGATCGAGAACTATTCTTGAAAAAGGAAAAACACTCTTCGCTCATCTTACCTGAGGGCTGCTCCTCTCGTAGCACAGACACAATAGTAGGGTCTCTCTATCGCCTCTTGAAGCAGTTCACTAACTCTGTTTCTTTTGGACTTGATCCACCTTTTGACTCCTTCACACTGAGGTACCTGAGGGCCCCTGTGCCTTTGGATCGTAACGTGTGACCCCTGCCTTTGGACATTTGGACTGCCTCCTTTGGATGATTACAGTATGTAATGCGACTCCCGGTAGGACTAACACGCTCTGATCTGGAGCTTCTGATCTTTCTGCACCGTGGCTTCTTAACGTCATTTCCTCCTTGGGAACTGCTCCTGCACACACCCTGGATCTACTAGGAGCCTAAACATCATGCTTGCCGTTTTGCCTACTCATTTTCTGGAAACACCTTCTTTGTACGTTTGGACATGTTGGCTGTCCCTTTTTCTTTCCTCTTGCACCTTGCCCTTTCCTTCTGCACCACCTTCCTCCAAACCCCTCTCTTCATTGGCTGAGATGCAAGCCTCCATCCTAGTCCAGGTATATTTAGATGTGCTTCCCTTTACATCTCATGCTCCTGTTCCCTCTCTCCCTCCCCAGCTCTTTCCTTTCTCTTTTCTTTCTCCTTCTTGCTCCTTTTCCACCCCCTTTCGATCTCTGTTTCTAGCGGCTTGTTGATAATTAAGTGTGTAATGTGTGCTATTTTAGCATCTCTCTCTTGATCTGCTTCCCCTTCCTAACCCCCTCTTCCCACTCTCTGCTGAAAGTACCTATTAACAGGTAAATGTGTAGTGTGTGCTATACTAGCACTTAAACAAAATATTGTAAAATATTCTTTCGCGGTGCATTTTCTGTTGGTGAAATGGGAATTAATCACATTTTTTCGGACAAATGTGTCTTTTGGGCAGAATCCACCTGATTTGATTTCAGGCACATGCAATGATTTTCATACACTGCCTTAACCCTGCTCTTGAAAGTCAAGTAACTGAAGAGATTGGTGACACTTTTTGCTGAAAGTCAGGTTAAAATATATACAGGTGACACTACTCTTGAAAATAGTGATGATAACGAACATTGCTCCTGCACGTCATGTTACGCTGAAATTTGGTGATACTGGCTTCTTCAAGTTATGTAATACTGCAGAGTGGCTATTGGTGAAAATATTACTTAAATTGTGTCAGATTTGACAGCTGTTAATCTACTTCCTACAGTTACGTAACTTTGAAATTGGTGCGACGTCTCCTGAATGTCATGTTTTGATGTAGAACAGTGATATATCTCTTTGATTACATTCCTCCTGAGCCAGATTGGTGGCTCAGTGAACTAATACATCCCTTAAAGTGATGTAGTTTGGCCTTCTGAGGTCAATAAAATGTGTACAAATGAATTGGCTATCAATAAGCACCTGCTATGAGTGCCACCATCCCCCCTGGAGGTGAATGTGTGCTCTACAATCACACGTCTTCTGGTATGTTATGAGAGTTGGTAGCATTACTCCTTGAATACATATCACAGAGGGAATTGCTTACTGTTTTCCCAATGGGGCTGTGTCATTCCAATCTGCCTCTCTTGCCAAAGGTCATTTAACACCAGAGATTGAAGAATAATCTTTTGAAATTAATTTAACATCAGAGATTGGTGAATTGTTTTAGCATCGATTGCAAACAGATATGGGACTGACTTTTACTTGGAGTCATATAAAACTAGCACACCTCATCCTTAGTGTCAAATGACAACAGAGCTTTGTGATTCCCTCTTAAAAATCATAAAACACAGATGGTTTGTAGGATTAGTTCAGAGAGTTATCTAAGATTTCGCAATTGTGACACTGCCCAATCCCCACCAGAGTCAGCGAGCAATGGTGATGTGATTGGTAACTGTTTTTTTTTAAATTCAATTTTATGGATCTTTCAGCAGTCACAGAGAATGTTCAGCCACATATCCCTGGTGATGCAGGTGTAGCAGGAGGATGATATGTGTAGGAACACTTTACTATATATACATATAATATATATATATATATATATATATATATATATATATATATATATATATATATATATATATATATTCAGTGAAAAAACTTTGTTAAAGGGACGTTATGGTTCCAAGTAAAACTGAAAAACTCCTGAAATTCGCCAGTTATGGTAAGCTAAGCAACCATAACTCTCGCCACCACCGTGCACTGCTAAGACTAACACCCAGGACATCAAAAATTACATCACAAATGTCATTGATGACATCACTGATGACATCACATGTGCATTTACCTTTCATGAAAAGTCTGTACAAGGGACTCTTATTGTATTGTTAATAAAGTGTCAAGGATCATTGGACTAAATATCATGAGGTACGTAGTGCATTAAGTAATGCATTAATCCAAATAGCGTTGTATTATGAAGTTTTTTCCAATATACCAAGGTACACATGTAGTAACATAGGCATAGTGTGCAGCAGACATGATAGAGATGCAATATTAATAATCTTGCCATGTAAAATAGTCTTGCATACTGTGAAACATTTAATAAGTACCTAATCAAACCCACTTACTCCATTATTGCATGACTGCACACAAAACACAAACAGACAACAACACATACAAATATACAGGGAAAGTGAAGTAAACAAAAAAACAGCAGTATTACCCGACAATCTTCATAACCTAACTGATTATCTTCATGTACAGAAATGATTGCTCTGCTTCAAAGCTACTACTTCCCTATGTATAACTATCACATATGGCGACTAGACCCTAAGGAAAGTAGTGTAAGTGCAATGTGTACAAATATGAGCATATCCAGGGAAAGTACAGTAATAAAAAAACAACAGAACTATAAGACAGTGTTTATAACCTTAGTAATCATCTTCATACATAGAAAGCATTGCTGTCTTCCAAGTCTGTGTTTTCCCCTTTATATATGTTTCATATGCTTTGAGTGGACCCTAAGTGAATTACTGTAAGAACATATTTGAAGTATAAGTCTACAAATATAGTACTTTGTACTATAGTACAGTGAATTTTTAGTTCTTGACTGTTACTGGCCTAGATATATCAGTAAAGGAAGAAAGAGTGAGACAGACATGTGATGTCATCAGTGATGTCATCAATGACATGTGTGATGTCATCTTTGATGTCCTGTGTGTTAGTCTTAGCAATGCACGGTGGTGGCGCGAGTTATGGTTGCTTAGCTTACCATAATTGACGAATTTCAGGGGTTTTTCGGTTTTACTTGGAACCATAATGTCCCTTTAGCAAAGTTTTTTCACTGAATTTCATAGGTTTTTAGTAGCGCAACTTAACCATAACATCTGTTTAACAAAGTTTTTTCATTGAATTTCATAGGTTTTTATTAGTGCAACTTAACCATAATGTCTACGAACATCTGACTTCACTGTAGACCTTCCGGAGAGTGCCACATGACCATATGCCGGCGCGCACCATGATGACATGTCCAAGAACCAGTACGCACTTCACAATAAGATCTGTGCTTCACGGACAGTTTGGAACTGCATTTTCTACTGATCTAGGAACTTTCAACTTCAAAATTTCCCTTGCACAGCTCCAACACCTATTTCTACTCATCCATTAATAATCTAGTACACAGTACATACCTTTAGCAAAACTGCTATTTATCTTAAAATGGCATCAGCTAAGGCCATCTCTCCTCCCCAAGAGACACCACCACTGCTGTAATCAAGGAGCATGAGAAACACTGCCCCCTTCCTTAGAAATAACACACGCGCAACGCTTTCCCCTGTCCACCTGCCCTTAGTGTTTGGTGCCTCTTCCCTCATTTCCCTCCCCATCTTTCGTTCTTAGCTCTCGTGCCCAAAAAAAAAATACATCCAAAAACAACAAAAGAAATGTTCCTTTAGAAACCAGCTTTCACAGTTAAAAAATAGAACTAAAAAAAACGTATAGACTCCATCTACATTATATTTCTCTGTAAAGTACATAGACTCAATAAGATTTTCCAATATTTCCATTTGCATTTTGTGTTATACTAATGGCAATATTGGGGCGTTCATCCTCCGTTCCAAGGACTGGAACGGTGGATACCGGCCCAGCAGCCCAAGTTATCAGCCCAAGCAAAGCGAGGGTGGATAACGAGGTCTCTAGACCATTATCCCCCATTCCAGCCCCTGAAATGGGGGATGAAGGCCATTAGCAGCCTAGGTTCCCAAAGCGCGAACCTGTGGTACTAAAAAAAGGATTTTTCGTCTGTGGCGTCCCGGTTTAGGAAGGAAAATCCTTTTCCAAGATGGCCACCATGGAAAGGGAAGGCGGGGGTTCCATACAGGGCCCCTCTTCGCTTTACATGGCAGCATGCAGAAGGCAAAAAGAACACCCTATGACCATATTACCACAAGCACATTTTTCTTCCCTTTCAAATCTATCCTAATTTCAAATAACTTTACCACAAAGCCAGTCCCAGGTGGACATGACCGCTTTAATCCTATGTGTTGTCCCTTCTGGTCATGGCAAGTACCCAGATTGTCCGGATCATGACCTTATTCCATGACCCAGATATTCTGGCCACTGCCCATGGCCACAGGCTACCCCTCAGTCACTAAAGCTATACCGCTATTTTTTTTAACTACATTATGACACTTTATGACACTTGTAAGAAAACACTGCCACATTTTCAAAACAGTGCTTGTAGATCCTTGCCAATGCGCCTTATGCAGGTTTGCTGGAAATCCACCCACGTTTTATTTTTTATATAAGATACCCCCACTTCACAAAATCCATTCAGACTTTACGAAAACATTTATATCTAGATCTATATCTAGATCTATAATCTTTCTGCAAACCTTTGTGTACATTTCTCAAATGGCACCACATTTATAAACATTTACATTATTTTGGGACCCCCCCTCTAATTTTGCTCCCTCTTGACAGAATCTGACCAAACTTTGCAAAAACATTTATATCTACATCTATTATCAGTTTGCCAAACAAAGTGTAGATTCATCAAATGACACCTCATTTATAAGCCTTTACATTATTTTAGCACCCCCCCTCTAATTTTGCCCCCTCTGCACAAAATTCCACCAAACTTTGTAAACTCATTCAAAATCAGGTCAGAAATATCCCATCCTCATCACACCTCACCTCCCTAGAGATTATTTCATAAGTTTGACAAGTGCAATGCTCAGAAAATATTATTGTCCCGAGGGTTCGGGCATGTATTTTTATACATACGTTGATCTATCGCAAACATTTCCAATTCACCTTACCTCACTTTTCCTCTTTTATAAACATGCAAAATCTGGCAGCAGGGTGCAGCCATCTTGTGCTAATCTTATCCATTGCTGCATCGGCCTAAGGTAAACTGCCCTGATGTCACTAAATCATATGCCCCGCCCCTGAGCCTCACATCACCAAACCTAGTGATATTCTCCACCTTTCTCAGTGACGTTCCTTGTCAGCGTAGCGAAATGCACCCATAATCACCTACATGACGTGACGCAGACCCTGAAAACCAACACACTTAGACTCACAACACAGCACGTCACAATTCGGAATATTAAAACTTACATTAAAACGAAACAACACTGTACAATTTGTAAAGTACTTTTATTTCACAATAAATGCTCTGAGAACATCCGACTATTGCCATATTCAATCAAATTGCAAATTTGTTTCTTCGCTCACAATCCAAAATGTTTATCGTGAGGCACGCTTTGTTCTTTTTGCATACAGAAGGTGTTAGTTTTCGATAAGAGAAGCGCTTCGGTCGCACAGTGAATTCCAGTGCTTCTGCATCTACTTGGGGCGCGGCAACAATAAAGGATGTTATGTTGCTCCTAATCGCTAGTACAGCGTAAGGGAATATGGGCCCTTGGCGATCATCCCAAAAAAGAGTCACTGTGATGCAGTTGTTCACAACTATGTTCAGCTGCCAATTGAAAAACCCGTCAGTTGGCATCTGGAATCTATGACAATCGCAGAATGGCAGAATCGTCAGAAAATGTGTCTCACTACCTGAACATTATTACAATTCATCTATTGCCTTATTAATTTGGTATAGAGTTTAAACTAATGCTTAGCACAGACATGAAACAATCTCAACAGAGAGAAAGCAATGTGGAAAGTGGTGCACAATTCGAGATGGTCATACATGACATTTTAATGAAATATTATTGTTGAACCTGGGGGAACCGAGTGGTGGTCTACATGCACCTCGATGCTGGACTCCCCATAACCAAGTTAAAAAGACCATTACCCACAAAGATTGTACTTGCGTTTCATTGCAATAAGCCGCACAGATCAGACAAATAGAATGTAACCCAAAAATAATGTTCAGATAATAATAAGTTAATGCTTGTTCCGGTATACAATCGTAGAAAATCAAACTTACATTATATTCACCATTTCCATTCTCTTGGCGTAACTCAGACCGTAACGCTCACTGCGTTCGCACCAACGATTCTTCATAAACTGAATTTACATGTTACTTACCCACTTTGGAATGCATAAACTTATCATATCTTCATTATTACAAACCTCCTTTCATTGAATTCCTTTCAGAATAGTCCCTTTCTCTCAAGGTCAAATAACAATTGAACCTTATACTGTGTGTCCGATGCGTGGGCTTCCTTAGCTCGCAGCCAAAAATTCAAAGCTGGTGACCTTCACTCAGAATCAACATACATTCTTACCTTGCAACAACTTGCCTGACCGCATCCATGGGAACTGTTATTCTCATCCACGTCCATCAGGCACTGCAGGTGGATGCCTGAGGTGCAAGGCTCTAGGGGGCGCCAGTCTGACTCCATTATTATTTTAATTACATTTTAACACAGACGCATTAGCCCTTTATTTGCTGTGCTCTGGTTGTAGCACCAACACATGAATTTATAAACATCAAGCGTTTTAATTAAGAGTGTAAAATTACCCAAAATTGCTTCTATTTAATATCAATAAATATTGGGCAACCAATATAAACAATACAGAGGAACGGGCATTTGGAATGTAGTATTATTCTGTAATACCACAAGGTAAGGTTGGGGTTGCAGACTGCAGAAGCAACAATCTATGTTTACAAGTCCAGAATTCCATGATTATACATCTGGGTGTGTTTTCATTGCACTTTTCCCGTCCACTTCTTCAGCCCAGTGACTATACCACTCTTTGTCTCTCAACACCCCTCTCTCTACCTCCCATGGCACTTTTGGTTTCTCCCATCTACTCTAACTGCTTTACTATCGACTATCCCTCCCTTCTCACTAAATCTGGCAAGAAGAAATTTAAAAAGGACATCTTGACTTCCAACCCTGGTCTCCCCATCACTAATACCTACTCTAGTGCTTCTGCCAGACAAACTCTCCATGACATCCTCTTTGTTGTTCCCTCACCTGATCTTTGGACCCCTCATATGGTCTCTACGCTCTGTCCTCTATCTTCCTCTCCCATTAATGGTGGCACCCGCTGGGAAGTCCGTATGGATTCCTTTGACTCCTCCAGAGTCTTCATTAATGTCTACCTAAATGGCACTGTCATGGTGCAAGGCCCTCAGGCCAACCTACATCTCTTTGACAGGCGGCTCCCCCGCCTCATCAATTTCCTCCCTTCTCCTGCTGTCCCCCAACCCCCCTCAGCAACCATGTCCTCTTCCACCTCCTCCCCTGTCCCCTCTCTTACTCCCTCTACATCTACCCAGGACATACCTCAGCCTTGTAGCCCTCCTCGGAAGGCCTTCAAGGCTGGCAGCCCTCTTCATCTTGCCACTCTCAACCCTTGCTCTGCTGTCAAACACTCCTCTGATATCTGCCACCTTCTGGAAGCACTTGACCTTGATGTCCTCGGTCTTACCGAGACCTGGTTCACCGCCAGCTCTGTCATGAGTTTTGACACTCTCCTCCCGACGTTTACAAGATCCTCTCAGCACCCAGACCCACCCGGCTCTGATGGGTGTTGCTCTGATCTTCCCTCAGTGGATTGCTACTTCTATCATCCCCACTCAGACCTATTCCTCTTTCGAATGCCTCGACTGTAGGCTCTCTCTCTCTCCCAGCCACTCCCTTACTATCGCTACACTCTACCGGCACCCTGGCCAAGTCACCGCTTTTCTCTCCGAATGGGCTGACCACTCCTCAGCCCTCTTGGCCTCTACCTCTCAACTCGTCCTCCTTGGGGATCGCAACATCCATCTTGACTCTCCCTCTTCTCCTTCTACACTCTTTCGTGACCTCTGCGATTCACTCTCCCTCCCTATCCTTCCCTCCAGCCCTACTCACTATGCTGGCCATACACTTGATGTCTTCATCTCCTCTGGCCTCTCCCTTTCTACCCCCCTCATCACTCCTATCTCCTTGAACGATCACTCCCTTCTATCCTCTTTTCTTCCCATCTCCTCCCCTCCAGCCAAGCCTGCTCCAAGACTGCCACCCACCTTCTCGGACATCCGACCCATGAAGCGTGTGTCAGTCAAAGCTTTTGCTGCCTCCTTCTCACCCCCTCCTCCACCTCAGGCTGACTCTCACCCTGACTCAGCTCTTTCCCTGCTCTACTCCTCTAATACTGCCACCCTTGATGCTCTTGCCCCTGCCATGAGGATCCGCCTTAAGCCCAAAGCTAAGTGCAACACTTGGTTTGACTCCAACCTATCCTCACTTAAACGTAAGTGTAGGGCGGCTGAGAGGAAATGGAGGGCCTCTTGCTCATCCCCTGACAAACTGGCCTGTCGCCTGCTCCAAAGGCAATATCGCCTCTCTGTACGAACCAAGAAGCAAGCTCATATTCAAGCCCGTGTTTCTGCAGCCTCCAACAACTCTGCCGAACTCTTTAAAATCTGCAAGGAACTGGCCAACCCTGCCGCAGTATCCTCCTCTCGCCTCTCAAGCCCTTTGCAATGACCTTGCCTCACACTTCATCTGTAAAACTAAGGACATCCTGTCCACACTCTCCTCCTCCCCTTCTCCCCTCCCCTTCCCTCCTCTGCCTGCTGATCCTCCCTCAGATTCCCCTCCTCCCTCTTTCTCCGCATTTCCTCTTTTCTCCCCAGATGAGGTTGCCAGACAAGTCCGATCAATGAAAGCCTCATCTAAACAGCTTCATCCCTGTTCCTCTAAAACCATTAAGGACCATATTGACACCCTTGCACCTGCCCTGGCAGACTTATGCAACCTCTCCTTTGCCTCTGGTTCTTTCCCCTCCTCTCTGAAACACTCCACTGTGCATCCTCTACTCAAGAAACCTTCAGCTTACCCCTCCTGTCCAGCTAAGTATCGCCCCATTTCCATCACCCCCTTTCTGGGTAAGCTCCTAGAAAAGCTTGCAATCTCTCATCTCAACCTTCAATCTGACTCTGTCGGCTCACTTCATGACCACCAATCTGGCTTCAGAGCTACCAGAAGTACGGAAACTGCTCTCCTGAACATCCATGAAGATCTGCTCTCCAACCTTGACTCTAATATTCCCTCTGTCTTTATCTTACTTGATCTCTCCTCCGCCTTCGATACGGTCAACCACACCATCCTGCTCAACCGTCTCCGTGACAACCTTGGCATCACTGATCGGGCTCTGGCTTGGCTTACCTCCTTTCTCTCTGATCGACCCTCCCAGGTACAACTTGGATCCTTCCTCTCCTCTATCTCCCTCTCTACCTGTGGTGTTCCCCAGGGGTCTAATCTCTCACCTTGGCTTTTCAACCAATACTTGGCAACCCTTGCCTACTGCATTTCCATCTTCTGCTCCAACTTCCAATGCTATGCCGACAACACACAACTAATTTTCAGGCTTCCCTCTGCCACTTCCTCTCCCTCCCTAATCTCTGAATGTCTAATCCCCATTCAAAACACTTGCACCGCCAATGATCTCTGTCTAAATGCAAATAAAACTGAGATCCTCCTCATCGGCACACTCTCTCCTTCCTTCCCCCTTACTCTCTGGCCTGCCTCCTTCGGCCCTCCTCCTGCCCCTACCTGTGAAGCAAAGAACCTCAGGGTTATCTTTGATTCCACACTATCCTTCTCTTCACACATCTCTGAAGTCTCAAAAAATCCAACTTCTTACTACACCTGCTCAGAGGTACCTTTCCCTTCCTCTCCTTCCCACAGAAACTCACTGTCTCCCAAGCTCTGATCCTCTCTAAGCTGGACTACTGCAACAGCCTCTTTCTAAATCTACCTGCCTCCACCCTCCACCCTGTACAGCTAATCCAGAACAGAACTGCAAGATTTGTCCTTGGCCTCAAGCCCTGGGATCGTATCTCTCCAACACTGAACTCCCTCCATTGGCTCCTAGTGGATGCAAGGATTACATTCAAAACCCTTTGCATTGTCCACAAGGCTTTCTGGAGCCTGGGCCCAAAATACCTTTAACAATCCCTCCATAAATACCTCCCTTCCCGAGCCCTTGACTCCTCTACCTCTAACTCCTTCAGGGTTAGCCGTTTTTCTAAGAAACGTGCAGGGGGCAGATCTCTGTCCTCGGCCAGAGCCTCCCTTTGGAATGGCATCCCTGCCACCCTGAAACTGGAGGAAAACCATCCACGATTTCGGAAGCTCCTTAAGACCTTCCTCTTCGCATCTGCCTTTGCCACTCTCCTCCCCTGTTGATCTGCCTTCTCTTCTCAGCTTTGCCTCACCTGCCAACGGGGCCCCCTTGGCTCAGTTACCTGCCCTCCCGGACATCCTCTGGCACTGCCTCCTGGCCACCCTTGCACTGGGACCTCTTATCTGTACCCTTACAGGTCCCCCCACTACTCTCCTGCACTTATCAGATGTTACCCTATCTGACTTGCCCTGCACTGCTCCTTTCACGGGTTGCACCAATCACTGCTCTTATCACCCTATTTATTCACTTATTTTATCCACTAACTTATAGTTTTCCTATGCCTTGCACCTCCTTACCCCTCTCCCTTTTTCCTTTGCACTTTCCCCCTTACACTATACCATGCACTTGCGCGTTCTCAATGTCACTGGGCCTAGTAAGATCGTTTTGTTTTTGTTTTTCTCCCCTGCTCCCCCTCCCTTTGCCTGGTCGTGCTCTGCAACACCTGTGTATGGGCGCGATATAAATAAAATATCATATCATATATCATATATCATATCATCCCTTGAATGCCAAAATGCAATCTCTTTCGCCTGTACTTTAGGCACATATTGTGGAACACCTCCAAATGTACCGTGTAACTTTCGCGACAAAAAAACACCCGTTTTTTGCTTCTTGCAGCCATCCACGTCCATCAGGCACTGCAGGTGGCTGCCTGAGGTGCCAGGCTCTAGGGGGCACCAGTCTGACTCCATTATTATTTTAATTACATTTGAACACAGACACATTATCCCTTTATTTTCCGCGCTCTGGGTGTAGCACCAGCACATCAATTTATAAACATCAAGAGTTTTAATTAAGAGTGTAAAATAACCCGAAATTGCTTCTATTTAATATTAATAAATATTGGGCAACCAATATAAACAATATAGAGGAACTGGCATTTGAATACCACAAGGTAAGGTTGGGTTGCAGACTGCAGAAGCAACAATATATGTTTACAAGTCCACAATTCCATGATTATACATCTCTATCCCTTGAATGCCAAAATGCAATCTCTTTGGCCTGTACTTTAGGCACATATTCTGGAGCACCTCCAAATGTACTGTGTGACCTTTGTGACAAAAAAGCACCTGTTTTTTTCTTCTTGCAGCCATATCCCATCCCATCCTCATCACCCCTCAACTGCCCAGAGATTATTTGATAAGTTTGACAAGTGCAATGTTGTGTTTTTTAATATGTTTTTACCGCGATGTCCGCGGACACCAACCACGGATCCAAGATGGCGGGCAAAACAATCCGACGCACCTCACGCTTCATCCCAACCAATCAGCGAACAAGTCGTCTGTCCGCGGACATGACGCAAGCCGATTACCCAATCGTTGTCCTGTCCGCGGAGCAAACATGGAAGTGTGTCCGTGGAGCAGACATAGATATCACACATTTTTTGTGACCTACTTTTTAGTCATTTTAAAAAAAAACAACTGGACGGATTTTCACCAAATTTACAAAACCACGCTTTCAGGACTAAGCCGCTGCTCCTGCCGCAAATTTGGTGAAAATCCGTCCAGCTGTTTGGGCTGTAAGCTTGAGCAAAGTTTTTTCCCCATTCAGTCTATGGGGAAAAAAAAATGTTGGGACCCCCCTATATCTTTGCCCCCCCTAGACCAAACCTCACCAAACTTTGCAAAATAATTCAGAGTGGGCCATATACTTCTTTTGCAAAGATTGGTGAGAATTCGTCCAGGGGGAGCAAAGTTATAGCTGCCCAAAAAGTGCTCTTCCTATGGGATTAGCAATTTAACCATAACTACACAGCCACTATCATGGCTGTGTAATATTCAATGAAAAAACTTTGTTAAAGGGACGTTATGGTTAAGTTGCACTAATAAAAACCTATTAAATTCAATGAAAAAACTTTGTTAAGGGGACGTTATGGTTAAGTTACACTGATAAAAACCTATAAAATTCAATAAAAACATTTGTTAAAGGGATGTTATGGTTACAAGTAAAACTGAAAACCCCAGGAAATTCACCAGTTATGGTAAGCTAAGCAACCTTAACTCGCGCCACCATCGTGGATTGCTAAGACTAACACCCAGGACATCAAAGATGACATCACAAATGTCATTGATGACATCACATGTGAAATAAATTATGATGAAAAGTCCCTACAAGGAGTTGTGTTGCATCCATAGACGTCTACGAACATCTGACTTCATTGTGGACCTTCCGGACAGTGCCACATGACCATATGCTGGCACGCGGCATGATGACTTGTCCGAGAACCCGTCCACACTTCACGATAAGATCTGTACTTCGCGGACAGTTCAGAACTGCATTTTTTATTGGTCTAGGAACTTTCAACTTCAAAATGTCCATTGCATAACTCCAACACCAACTCCTACTCATTATCCATTAATAATCTAGTACACAGAACATACTTTTAGCAAAACTGTGATTTATCTTAAAATGGCATCCCTCCTCCCCAAGAGCCACCACCACTTCTGTAATCAGGGAGCATGAGAAACACTGCCCCCTACCTTAGAAATAACACATGCGCAACATTTTCCCCTGTCCACCTACCCCTCCATATTAGTGTTTGGTGCCTCTTCCCTCATTTCCCTCCCCACTTTTCGTTCTTAGCTCTCCTGCCAAAAAATAAAATAAATCCAAAAACAACAAAAGAAATGTTCCTTTTGCATCCACCTTTCACAGTTAAAAAATAGAACTAAAAAAAACGTATAGACACCTTCTACTTTATATTTCTCAGTAAAGTACATAGACTCAATAAGATTTTCGAGCATTTCGATTTGCATTTTGTGTTATGCTAATGGAAATATTGTGGCGTTCATCCTCCGTTCCAAGGACTGGAACGGTGGATACCGGCCCAGCAGCCCAAGTTATCAGCCCAAGAGAAGCGAGGGTGGATAACGAGGTCTCTAGACCATTATCCCCCCATTCAAGCCCCTTTGATGGGTGATGAAGGCCATTAGCACCCTACGTTCCCAGAGCGGGAACACGGGTTGCTAAAAAAAGGATTTTTCTTCCTCCGGCGTCCCGGTGTAGGAAGGGAAATCCTTTTCCAAGATGGCCATCATGGAAAGGGAAGGCGGGGTTCCATACAGGGCCCCTCTTCGCTTTCCATGGCAGCTTGCAGAAGGCAAAAAGAGAACTCTATGACCATATTACCACAAGCACATTTTTCGTTCTTTTCAAATGCATCCCGTTTTCGAATAACTTTACCACAAAGCCAGTCCCAAGTGGACATGGTCACTTTAACCCCATGTTTTGTCCCTCATGATCATGGCCAGTAGCCAGATTGTCCGGATCATGACCTTCTTCCATGACCCGGACAATCTGGCCACTGCCCATGGCCACAGGCTACACCTCAGTCACCAAAGGTATATCACTTTTTTTGTACCTACATTATGACACTTGTCAAAAAATAACACACGGTACATTTGCAAAACCATGCTTTCAGGTCCTTCTCAATGCTCCTTACACAAGTTTGCTGGAAATTCACCCATGTTATATTTTTTTCAAAAGTGTCAAATGTATGCACATACAATCGTCACATAACATTGACAAAATCCATTCAGACTTTACAAAAACATTTATATCTAGATCTATAATCTTTTTGAAAACCTTTGTGTAGATTTGTCAAATGGCACCACAATATTTTGGGACCCCACCCTCTAATTCTGCCCCCTCTTGACAAAATCCCACCAAACATTGCAAAAACATTTATATCTAGATCTATTATCAGTTTGCCAAATTAAGTGTTGATTCGTCAAATGGTACCTCATTTATAAACCTTTACATTATTTTGGGACCCCCCCTCTAATTTTGACCACTCTTGACAGAATCCCACCAAACTTTGCAAACTCATTTGGGATCAGGTCAGGAATATAATTGCAAAATACAGTTTCATTAAGTGGCGCCAAAGTTATAAACCGCCCAAGAACTGCTTTTCACCAACCCTGTAATGCTGTGGTGTCTGCGAACTTCTCAGGACTTTTCGCGAACATCCGGACTGTTCGTGGACTTTCGCAGCAAAAACATCTGTTTTTTTGATTCTTGCAGCCATATACCATCCCATCTAGAGAAAAGGACAAGGTCTTCAGTATCAAACTGAAGACATGGCAAAGGCTCACTTACCACTGATCTCCCATCAGTCAAAAATGTACATTAAATCAATAATTAACTTAAGAAAATATTTTATATTTCAAAATACAAATAATATTTGCTGAAATTCTTCTCATTACACAAAACAGTTAGTCAAAATATATCCACATTGAAGTTTTGTTTTTCAATAATATCACATAATTCGTGTCACATAAATTCACATTTTTAGTTACAAACCATTAACCAAAGTCATAGTAAACAACCTTCCATTTCATGTTCATCGATTTTAGTAGGTGTTGATATCTTATTCTACACTTGATACTCAAATCATGAGTGTCTAGTTTTCCCAGTACGCGTTTCGGGCCAGTATCAGCCCTTCTTCAGATGGAGATATCAATACTTTTCCTTATTATTGCTACGAAAGGATAATTAGAATGCTATTAGACTCATTCTTACTTTTATCTGCACAATTGTTTGTGTTTCAGTCATAGCACTTTCGCTTTACTAACCTTTCCAGAGTTGATATTATGCTTAAAGGATGCTCAAATATATCAGAGCTTGATAAGGATGTTTGCCTCTTGCTGTAATTCTACTTTCACTCTTCATGATAGTCCTATCTGTAAAGATGAAAGACTAATTTTAGACATTTCTTCCCGGTACTGCAGAATTAAAACAGTTTTGTGATCGCGAGCGGGACCCGTTGCTAAAAAAGTGTTGGGCCTCACTCTGCGATCACCTGATTAAAGAATACTTCAATCATGGTTTAAAATGTCTTACCAGACCCTCTCCAGTCTTCCTTTCTATTCTTCAGAGTTTACAACACTGATATACAAAGCTCTCAATTCTGTAATAGAGTCATGGGTAAATATTTACTCATTAATACGTGACGTTCCCCTTCTTTCATTTCAGGGATTAGATATATCTTGTCAGGTGACTTGTTACAAGAAAATATAATCGTACATGATTTTGCTCCTCATTTAGGATGATTTCCCAGATCACAATATGTGCTCAGTATGTAACCGGCACATGAATATATGCATCAATCCATCCACGAGTGCGGCGAGTGGCTGTTTCCTGGTTCTCGTGTGACTCCGTATATGTGGGAGGACATATATAAGCTTTACCCTCCTTTTGTTTGTTCTGCAATATGACATATAACTGTACATAACCCATTCCAAGCACATTTATATTTCTTTGACCTCTTTCTGCGTGGCATCTACGGTCTCTTCCGTGACCTCACCAGCCCTGTGTCTCTCCTAACCAGCTCGTGCTGTGTCGGACACCTGCATGGTGTCGGCATTCTCTTCCGTAATGTTACCAACCCTGTATCTCTCCTCCCTAGCTTGCGCTGTGTCGGACCGTTGCATAGCAACTCGCCGTGAATGATCAGCTGTTATAAGGTCTGAACCACCTTCCTTCCTCTATGTGCTTATTCACTCATGTATTAGTTCTTTCATGCAATTAATATGTACATTACATGTATATTACATTTCAAACGCTCTACATTCAAAAGATGTAAATTAGATACAAAACAGGTTTCGCAGAGTGTAATCAGTTGGCATACAATTACAGTCCTTTCATTGGTGAAATAGAGGACATAATATTTTGTTTCATACAGAGTTATCTCTGTTTTCAACCTTCCAACAGTCATATGAGTCACAAATTATGACTCAAGATCTAAGTCCCTTCATTCAATATGAGTCTCATACCTTCCCTAGGGCTTGTATTCACAATGTTTGGATAATGAGTATTTACTCCTGTCCAGTTCTATTATCTCAATACATCAATGTATAGGCTATCATGTAGAACAAGGCTGATGCATGTGTTATTCAGTACCCTTACTGTGTACTACCTTTGTCACCTAATCAATTCATTCATAAGAAACAACTCAAATCCCATTCCATATTCATCCCGCGGGGATGCATACTGTCCAATATGGCAATCCAGTGAATTTCTTTCTGTTGAAGATTTTTTTAACCAAATTCACCCCTCTTCTTGGTAGGGTCACATGTTCCAGAATCACACATTTTATTCGTGCAATCATATGTTTTTGTTCTTTAAAGTGTTGGGCAACCAGTGATTTTACTGACTGTTGTCTTATGTTTGATTTATGTTCACACCATCTTGTTTTAGCTTTTCGTCCCGTCAGTCCAACGTAATATAAGCCACATGGACATTTAATTCCATATATGATATTTGCAGTGTCACAAGTGGATGTGTGAAGTAGCGATATTTTATTCCCCCTTCGTGGATGGTTTATGAAGTTGCCTTTTATTACATTATTGCAACAGTTACAATTGTTGCATGGAAGAGTTCCCTTAAATGTCATTTTGTCTTTCTTTTTCTCATGACCGAAGTCGGATTTCATTAGGTGATCTCCAACGGATGGACTCTTTCCATAAGCAAATAATGGTGGTTTAGGTAATAGAGCTGTTAGCGTGTGATCTACTTCTAGTAGGTTCCAGTTTTTTAAAATTATTTTTCTTATACTGTTGCTCTGTTGGGAATAGGTGGTAACATATACCAGTTCTGATTCCGTTTTTTTCAACTTGGGCTTCATAGCTTCAGTTCTTGATGTTTCCTTTACTTTCACTGAGTGACAAGACACAGATTCTTTGCTGTAACCTCTTTCCAAAAGATTTTTTGTCAATGCAAGGGTCTTCTTATCATATTATTCCATACCTCAGAAATTGACTAAGTGGGATGCTCTCCATTTTGGTTTTGGGATGAAAACCTGACGCCAGAAGTAAACTGTTCCTGCCTGTTGTTTTAGTGAAGACAGTTGTCTCTAATTTCTCAGATTCACAATAGATCAGTACATATAGAAATTCTATTAAAGTTTTGCTATATTTATGGGTGAATTTTGTTCTGGGTGTCATTGAATCCATAAATACAAATAATTATTTTAGTTCCTCTTCTGCTCCACTCCAAACTCCAAACAAGTTATCTATGAATCTTACGAGGCATTTGAGTTTGTTCTTACACTTAAGGTTCTGTAAGACATAAGTCTCCTCCAGGTATGTCATGTAGGTATTAGCGTAACTCGGGGCCATTGCGGCACCCATAGAAGTTCCAGATATTTGCACAAAGTAACACTTTTCGAACATGAAATAGTAATTGTTCAATACTCTTGTCAGCAACTTCAACATAAATAGTCGATCACGTCTCACTACTTCTTGTGTTTGAAGTAGAAGCCCTTCCATTGCTTCGAGACCTGTTTGATGGTTGATGTTAGTATAAAGGCTTGCTACGTCCATTGTGAACATGATGTCTTTATCTTCTTCGAACTTAATTGATTCTAATTTCCTTAGAAAGTGGTTTGTATCTTTCATGTACGTAGTTGCTTTCTGCGTCAGTGGTTGGATAACCTTATCAACGTTCTGAGCTAATGTTTCCAACAAGCTGTTCTTTGCTGCAATGATTGGACGACCTGGTGGATTTCTTAAGTCTTTATGAATCTTTGGTAAGATGTAGATAACAGGCGTTATTGGGTGTGTATTCAAAAGGAACATTTTCGTTTTATGTGAGATGATGTCATCTGCTTCCGCCTCCTCTACTGTCTTCTTGATTATTTCCCGTACTTTTTCTGTGGGATCCGTAAACACTTCTATATAGGTATCCTGATCGTTCAGTTGTCGCTCAATCTCCATACGATATTTATTGGTATCAAGAATGACAAGTGCTCCTCCCGTGTCGGCAGGTTTAAAGATGATATCTGGATTCTGCCATAACCTCTCCATAACGTGCTTCTCTCTATTCGGGAGGTTTGTACGCCGTCTACCTTGACATTTTACTTTCTGGAAATCCTTCAGTACGATTTTTTGAACTGCATCTAAAACTGTGTTCTGCATAGGTGGCTTGAAATTACTCTTCGGTTTTATTTCGAAAATTTCTGACATTGGTGAGCTGCCTTGGAGATCTAAACAGTCAAATAAGAGTGTCAGTCTCATTTTTCGAGTCAATTTGAAGAAGTCTATCTTTTCTTTAAGCAGAGTGCTGTTATAGGTGGGAACAAAAGATATTCCTTTCTGTAGCGTTTTCCTTTCAAAGTTTGTAAGTATGTAACTAGAAATATTCACTACTAGGTTTTCGTCTGCTGTAGATTGGCTTTTCTTGATGGATTTTTTCTTTTTACTTTTCGGCACAAATTTTGTCTAAAAAAGAATATGATGGCACTGTTGAATCCGAATGCTGCTTGGACGTAGTTGGTTCCTGACTGCTTCTCGTGGCTTCCCTGTTCTCTCCTTGTTTGTTCCCCTGTGTAGTCTCAGGTTGTTCTGTCTCACCACTCGACACGTCTGATGATGGAGGTGTTTGGTTAGCTTCTTTTCTGTTTTTGTTCCACTCTGGTCTCGCTCCTCTGCTGTTATCTTTCTGTCGATAATATTCTTTCCACGTATATACTATGTCCAGTTGATAATCAATGGTATCCCTCCAGAATTTTCTGATCTTTTTTATTCTATTTCCTTTTTGTAATTATCTAATTTATTGTTAATTTCTTCCAAGAGTAAAGACCGTTCTTCCTTTGTCATCAATGCAGTTAACGCTTTTTTAGTGATTTCTAAATCCAACTCAATTGACGTTAAAGATTTTGACAATTCCTCAATAGTGAGGAGAATAAGATCCAATGAACATTTATTGAGTATAAGTCTCCACCGTTTAACAAAGTCAGGCTTTTCTTTACAGAGAGTGAGTTCCAATTCAATTCTAAGTCCCCTAGATATTCGTTGTTCTTTGAAGCATCTTGACAGAGTGGTTGCATGCAGTCGCTGACTTATTTCTCTACGTATTAGTCTCTGCAGCTGGTTAATTAACTCTTCAGGTTTCACTTTTGTGCTTTTTTCAGTGATATTCCATCCCATGCTCATCACCCCTCACCTCCCCAGAGATTATTAGATAAGTTTGACAAGTCCAATGTTGTGTTTTTTTATATGTTTTTACTGCGATGTCCACGGACACCGGCCGGTGTCCGCGAATCCAAGATGGCGGGTGTTTCCAAAAATCTGATGCATCTCACGCTTCACTCCAACCAATCTTTAAACGCGTTGTATGTCCGCGTACATGACGCAAGTCTATTAGCCAATCAGTGTCCTGTCCATGGAGTGAACAGGGAAGTGTTTCCCCGGAGCGGACATTGATATCACAAATGTTTTTAGACCCACATTTTGGTTGTTTAAAAAAAAACTACTGGACGGATTTCCACCAAATTTTCAAAAGCACCCTTTTGAGACCAAGCCACTGCTCCTGCCGCAAATTTGGTGAAAATCCGTCCAGTAGGCGTGAGCAAAGAAATTCAGAGTGGGCCATATACTTTTTTTGCAAAGTTTGGTGAGGATTCATCCAGGGGGAGCGAATTTATAAGCCACCCAAAAAGCGCTCTTCCTATGGGTTTAGTAACTTAACCATAACTACATGGCCGCTACCGGAGGCCATGTAATTCACTGAAAAAAACGTTGTTAAAGGGACATTATGGTTAAGTTGCACTAATAAAAACCTATGAAATTCAATGAAAAAACTGTGTAACCCTTTATGTGCCAGGCTATTATGCAAGTCTATGCAAAAAGGATGAGGATACTCCTCCTTGGGTCATAATGGTTACAAGTAAAACTCAAAAATCCCAGAAATTCACCAGTTATGGTAAGCTAAGCAACCATAACTCGCGCCACCACCGTGCACTGGTAGATTAACACCCAGGACATGAAAGATGACATTGCAAATGTCATTGATGACATCACTGATGACATCACATATCTGGGCCACTTGTTTTTATTTACTGACATGATTAGGCTAGTTTGTTGTTTTTAGTGACAATGATACTTTCCAAAATGTAAAAGGTGCTATATATTTACACATTAACCTTTTTATATGTCCTTAAAGTACTTTACTTAGAGTTTCATCTGAGCTCATAGTGCACACTTCAAACACAGAATTTGTATGTGTACATGATGATTAACTCTAATGATATTGTAATTTGTTGGTGCTGTTGTTTCTTTCATCCTTACTTTAGTTTCCCTGTATGTGCCTCTAATTCTTATGCATTGTGCATTTCTATATGTATTTTTTCTGTTAACACAACTGTGTCATAGGTTTTCAATTGTTACCTATTTATTCCATGTTTAACATTACTCAAAACTATACATTGCCTATATATATATATATATATATATATATATATATATATATAAAAAGAGAAGGAAAAAGGAAGCGGAATATCGCTTCCTGGACGGCACTCTTCCTTAGTCATTAAAAATCATCCAGACACGTCAGAAAAAAGGATCTCCATCAAACGTCCTTTATTTGTAAATCATAGTGGACAAGTTGCATAGGAGAGAACAAAAACAACTACGCGTTTCACCCGAAAGGGCTTCGTCTGGTTGTAAACATAAAAGACAGGCTTCCCATTTAAACACTCGTGCATGCAAGAAAGAAGACCTTCTTTACTTTCCATTATGTTTCCTTCTCAAACCCAATGTATGTTTCTCTGGGTGACATCTTGGAATGGTAAAAAGCATATACATGTATGTTCTGCATCCAATACGTTACTTCTAAAATGTTGTAAAAATGTTACAAAAAAGCCCATCAAATAATCATGGGCCACCCCTGCAACATCTTCAGAACATCTATATTATTATTTTGTCACATTTGTATTATCCCCATATCAATAAAGTGCATTGTGCAGTTTGATAATGTGTGTTTCCACATATTTTAAAACGTTTATATTGCCACAGGTCATATATTCCCAAATTCTTCAAAAAATGACCAAACATTCTTTTGAAAGTAATCCATTTCCATTTAAGTTATCACAGCAAAAATCTAGAATGTCATTACCAAAAGTGCAAAGCGCATTATAGCTGCCAATGTTTCCAATTTTTCAAGTTTTTAATATCTTAAATAAAGTGCTCAGTGCACCAAAGCATCGATTAAAATGCTTTTTTTGGGGCAACCCAATTATCTCTCAGTATTGCAGGGTGTAAAGCATGGTTATTTTTCATCCTTAAGAATATAGTGCAATGGCCAGTTAAATAATCAATATTTCATCCTCTCTGCTATTGCTTCAATACAAGATAAAGTGCAATATGCATGATAGCAGCAAAAATTCTATATCATATAAATAACTAATGATACAGATAAAGTGCTAAGTGCCATATAGCAATCTTGCCAAAATTTACACTAATTATAAAAATGGTGTTCCTATTTAAATAAAGTGCTTAATGCATTTTGTATATAACTTAACTAGGATGTTTATGGATACATTCTACTTAATCACAGTAAATATTCTGTGTTTATATGTATGGCAAGCATTGCAGATAAAGTATTTAGTGCAATCTTACACTTTTGACAGGGTTTATGAAAAATGGTATTCTTATTTAAGTAAGGTGCTTAGTGCATTTTTTTAGGGGACAGGGGAGAAAGGAAACGATAAAAAATAATGCATTTACCAAGTGTCTAAAAAATGAGAGCCTATAATGGAATGAAAATACAATTGTATTTCAACAATTATTTATGTGATAAATTTAAAAAAAAGCCTCCTACATGTTAAAAAAATGATTAGGTTCCTCGACTAACAGCAACACTAGAATATAATGATTTGCTTACATGAGTACATTCTTTAATACATTCAGCAGTTTACAATAGTTCTCCCAATCACTCCTAACATCTTGTTTCCAACATTATAAACTCAACCCTTTGTAGGCACTGTTTATTAAAATTAATTTAATATGTGATGTGATGTCATCTTTCATGTCTAGGGTGTTAGCACACTAGTCATTACTCATAAATGCCTCTCCCTAATAGCCCCTCGATACTTATCAGATAAATTCTCCAGACATAGCTCCTCTAGACCAACCAGATCCCCGTACCTACACCACCTCAACATCCCAAACTTAAACCTCAAAACAGCAGGGGGATCAAGCTTCCCTGTTCTCGCAGCAAAATGCTGGAATGCCCTTCCCATGATAATCAGAGCTGATACATCGTTTTGGTCATTAAGAGCGAAGGTGAAAGCGTTGTTCCTCACACAGCGATAAGGAGTTGCCGACTACCCTCAACATTCCCGTGTCAGTCCTAACACTGTATTATTTACAATCACGGACCCTTTGTAACCTGGTCCTTTCTATCACTTGTGCCCCTCCATTGCCAGCGACCATCCTGTAAGCCGGTCCCCTATGCTATTTATTTTTATTGTATTGTCCCCTGTTGTGCAACTTTCTGTAACTCTTGTTGTTCTAAAAGTTTTTATGGGCCCAGTTACCCAAGGGTTTGGCTGTGCTTTACAAATAAACAAACTAAACTAAACTAAACTTAGTCAGAGCAGTGCCCCGTGATGGCGCGAGTTATGGTTGCTTAGCTTGACATAACTGGCACATTTCTGGGGGGTTTCGGTTTTACTTGTAACCAAAACGTCCTTTTAACAATGTTTTTTCAGTGAATTTTATAGGTTTTTATTAGTGCAATTTAACCATAACGTCCCATTAACAAAGGTTTTACAGTGAATTTCATGTTTTTTTTACCAGTGCACGCTGATTTCCTAAAACGTACTAATATCATACTTACCCCAATATAGCAAAGCATTTGTCCAATTTACAAAGTTTCACCTTAAAACTCTGCCATTCCACACCTTCTAGCATCATATTTAATACTTCTTTACACTTTTTGCAACTTTTTCCAATGTTTTTGTGTTTGACAACATTTGTGAATGTCTGACGTCATCAGAGACTTTCCAGACGGTGTCATGTGACAACTCGCTCGCACGTGGCATGATGACGTGTCTGTGAATGCGTTTGCACTTCACAAACTGGTCCGTGCTTCAAGAACAGTTCTGAACTGCATTTTTCAGCTCATCTAGGAACTTTGAAGTTACAATGTATCCCTGCACAGTTCCAATGCACTCATTCTTACTCATTATCCATTAAAAATCTAGTGCACAGCCCATAGTTGGAAGAATATTAGCAAAATTGCTATTTATCTTAAAAATGACATCAGCTATTGCCATCCCTCCTCCCCAAGAGCCACCACCACCACCAGCCTGGAGGACCTACATAACAAAAAAGCACAGTACTTCAAAAGACAATGAAGAGGAGAAAGAAGATGAGGGAGAGGAAGTGCCTACCTCTAACACCCAGAGAGAATCATGGGTGTGGCAGTTCTTTATCGCTGCTGGGAATGTACCAAAGGCTAAAGCTACCAAAGTGAAATTCACTGAGTGCAACATTGTCAGTCGCAGACTACCTGGACAGTAATCCTACAGGACCACCTCCATGCACAGTCACACCAAATCCAATCACTGCAATGCTCTCAGAAAGGTTGTTGCTTTCTTATCAAGCAGTAGGCTGTCTTCCTCCACCTCATCTTCCTCAACCAATACTGTAACCAGACAACCTACTTCTGTGGGACACAAAATTCAACCAGCTACCTTGCAAGCGACAAAAGAGGCTGTTGATCCATATCTTTTGAAAACAACAGTACTCTGTATATACTGCAACACACCACTCTACAGGGCGGAGCAATTTCGAAGTGCTTTTGAAGCTGTAATCAAGGAGCATGAGAAACACTGCCCCCTGCCTTAAATGTAACACACAAACAACATCTTCCCCTGTCCACATGTCCCTCCATATTTGTGGTTGGTACCTCTTGCCTCATTTCCCTCCCCACCTTACTTTCTGACCTCTCCTGCAAAAAAAAAGAAAATAATCACAAAACACCTAAAAAGGGTTCCTTTAGGAACCACCTTTCACAGTTAAAAAATAGAACTTTAAAGTTTAGTTTAGTTTAGTTTAGTTTATTATTTGTAGGGCGCGCCAAGCCCTGGAGCATCAGGGCGCACAAGACAAGAATATGCTCAACTTTGTAACAGGTACATCTACATAATCATAGTACATTCAGCAATAAATAAAATATATACAGGTACATGTGCATGGTCATAATGCAGTATACAATAAGCAAGAATGAGCAGGGCTGGAGCTAGGTCCAGACAAGAGGTGATAAGGGTACAGGAATATTTAACAATGTGGAGGTGATATACAGTGGAATAAGTACAGTAATATACAATGGTGTAAAATACAGAACGTGGTATCAGAGCTGGGGCATGCAGGTGGATCGCTAGTAGGGACAGTCAGGTCAAGCAGGTCGGATTAGTTAGATGTCATTAGCTCTCAGCCACTTGGTCAAATTCTGCCTGAATTTCGCAAAGGGCTGGGGTTCTCTTATGTCATGTGGTAGGGAGTTCCAAAGCTGTGCTGCTTTGACTGCAAAGCTATGTCCTCCAATAGTGGCACGTTTAAAGCGAGGGACATAGAGGCAATTCGCATTGACCATTGTTGTTGGTCTAGGTGAGGTTCTTAAGTGTAGCCTATACATGAGGTAGGGTGGTGCCATGTTATTGAGGCACTTGTGAGTAAGGGAGGCAATTTTGAGTTGGATTTTGTCCTGAGTGGATAGCCATTTATATTCTCTTCTTATAGAGGAGATATGCTCTTTCCTGTTGATCTTAAGCGCGGCTCTCAGGGCATTATTCTGTAGGACCTGGATTTTTTGGATAGTCTGTTTGTTGGCCCCAATGTAGAGACCATTACAGTAGTCCAGTTTGGACAGTATAAGGGCTCTGGCAAGCGTGATGCAGCTGTCTGTAGAGAGGAAATGCTTGCTGGCTCTAATGAGTTTGCAAGTATATGCTGTAGAAGAGGCTAGGGAGTTGACCTGTTTGCCAAAGTTTAAGGTGGCGTCAAGGTAAAAGCCTAGGGTCTTGACTTCCTTTGCTACTTTGATATTGTTCCCATCGATAATGAAGCTGGCATAGTCAGTGTTAAGTTTAGTTATGTATGTCGGGGTGCCTAGGATTATGAACTCAGTTTTGTCGTATAGACTCCATCTACTTTACATGTCTCAGTAAAGTAGTTAGACTCAATAAGAATCTCCAACATTTCCATTAGCATTTTGTGTTATGCTAATGGGCATAATGGACAAGTGTATTATAGAGAATAATATAAAAGGACAGAAAAATGTTCTGTCCCAAATACTTTTCTGTAGCATACAATAAGGACCATTATCGATGGACCTTTATAACTACCCACAGTCTCTACAGTCCCCTTTCCAGGTCATCCATCATAAAAAGACCCGGTGGCACGTGCACACCATCGCACAGGGCAGCCCTTCCACCCGTTTTAATTTTATATTTGTAACACTCCCTCAATTACTGCTTTCAAACATTCACACATCCATCTACTAATCACTTCCAAACACTGTACATATAACCCTAGGACCAAATTAAGCTTCCATACACCAAATGCCACTTGCCAATCTTCTACAAATCTTTTGTATCTGCATTTCCCTCACTTATACAAAAACAATGTACACAGTGCTCCTATAAATGCACATATGCATTATGCAGTGAAAGAAATGCTTAAATAGAAGGGGCAGTACGGATGGGCAAGTGCTCATGAGAGCCCAGGAGGGAAATGCCAAGTGATGCCAAGGTGGGACACCATTGGCTAACTACTGGAGGGTGGGATGCATCTTAACCGTAGCATCCCTTTACCAAAGTTTCTTCTGTAAGTTTAATTGATTTTTATAAGTGAAAATGTTTCATGATGTTAAATCACTGTATATAAGTTATAAAAAATTCCTCTTTTAATATATATATGAAAAAACTATAAACCTCCTTTAAGAAACATATTTTTTGCAACACATACTTATGTCTGTCATTTTCAGCAGTGCTTGCTGGGGATGCAAATCATCATTCAATAGTCTATGTCATAAGGCTCAACCATGACCCAAGCCCAACCAAACCACCCCTATTTTTCACTGATCATACCCTGCCTCCGAGCTCAGTGTCCACTATACCCTAATAATGTAACCAATGGCCAGTGTTCATGGCTTGCAATCAGGGTCAGTCTCCAAATCCATGGGGCTTCGGTGATGCCGCATTCCCCAATAAGCATATCACAGTTCAAATTTGCGTTTGCCGAGGGCCAAACCCACTACCCAGACACGAAATCTATAACACTAGTTTTTCTACTTACATTCTTACACTTTGGAAAAATAAAACACAAGACATATTTCCAAAAACATGCTTTCAGGTCCTTGCTAATGCTCGTCACGCAAGTATGTTGTAATCTAGTCCACCACTTCAGGCTGTAACCGCAAGCAGCATATTTGTTACCATTCAAACCTAACCTACCGCTTCGGCCATGCCGCTTGCCCTAATCTGACCACTGCCCATGGCCACAGGCTATACCTCAGTCGCCAAAGGTATATCACTATTTTTTGTACCTACACTATGACACTTTTCAAAAAATAAAACACTGACACATTTGCAAAACAATGCTTTCAGGTCGTTGCCAATGCCCCTTACACGAGTTTGCTGCAAATCCGCCCATGTTTTATTTTTTAAAAGTGTCAAAATGTACATACATAAAATAGTCATATGGCTTGGCCCCCACTTGAGAAAATCTATTCAGACGTTGCACAAAGATTCAAGGTTGGGTTTATAATCTTTCTGAAAACGTGTGTAAACATTTGTCAAACGGCATTTTAAGGTCATATACCATTACGTGGGGGTAGAGTCAAAGGCTTCCCAAGCCAATAGCGTGACAGGAGGTCGCTATAGCCTTGCAAAAGGAGCTAGATAACTGCTAACTCAGAACAAAGAATCACCGTGGATGAATAAAACATTATAAATTTATTAAACAGGAAGACATTTTTGTGCCATAATCTGGCATATATGCATACATTAAATCTGCATTGTGAAGGATTAGTATACAGTGGTGACAGTCTATTTTATGTGTTGTTTTATATCACAACACATTGACGTTGTCGACACTTAAGTTTGTGTTTCTGGTTCGGTTGATAGCTGACAAGGGCAGAAGCTGATAGAGATGGAAAAGCGCTGCACTGAAAATACCGAACTGTCTTCAGGACTTGGAGGTCGAGTTCAGACCGGATGAATGAGTGAGATGTCGTCCTATGGTAAAAGAGGCTGTGTTAAAAACGGTGAGAATAGAGTATCCACTAATGGTGAGAAGGGCAAGGCAAACGGACCTACCGTGTGGACGTTGATAGGCGCCATGGCTGTTTGAGTGAATAGCGGCTGCTGGAGTTAGCGGCCGGGGGGGGACGATCTGCAAGTGTCAGAGGCCCCAGTCTAAGTGAAAGAAGGTCAAAAAATTGATACGAAATAATCATAAGGCAGTGGCTACAACAAGGACTAACTCGTGCTGCTATGTCCAGTGAGCGGCCGTGACTCAGAGTTTGTAGATGAGGAGTGCTCGAGTCAACAAGTGAGTGGGAGTTGCAGTACTGATAATTAGTGGGGAGTCCGTGACTGCGTGGTGCTGGGATATGCAGGTGGTGTACAGAGGTACCTAGCCTAAGTACAGAGGACAAAACCACGAGTGAAACGTTGGGATATGGTTGTGACCAGAGAAGGTGGTACCAGCAGCGCGGGGAATTACGGATCTTACCTGTACGTGAGACAGGAAAAAGAGCTGTGTCACTGCTGTCGGTTGCGCTGGACTGACTGCGCATGTCAGGAGTTTAAAACGAGGCCGTAGTGCCTGCAGGGACTGCGCATGCGTCTGGGGATAGTGTAAGGGGTGGGAGCAGTCGCACTGAATGCGTCGGTATGCACGTATATTTAGGTCATGTGTATATTGGTGCGTGCACTGAAAGAGTCATGAATTGATCATGGGCGAAAAAATTAATTAATATTGGCACCATTTGCAACATGCATTATTATTCCATGAAATATCCATGAGGAAATCAAGTTGAAGGCTATTGAGCGAATATTGTCGAGTCGCTAGGTACATGTTACATACAATGCTGGCACTGCAAAATTACAAAACATGTGTTGCAGTAAAGCGACGTGAGTCATCAATAACATAGTTACCAGAAAAAACAGTTCAAAAATTCTGTATCGTTTCTGTGCTGGTAAATTAAGGACATGACTATACAACAGTAATGAAAGGATCATGGGCGGAAAAATTAATTAATATTGGCACCATTTGCAACATGCATTATTATTCCATGAAATATCCATGAGGAAATCAAGTTAAAGGCTATTGAGCGAATATTGTCGAGTCGCTAGGTACATGTTACATACAGTGCTGGCACTGCAAAATTACAAAACATGTGTTGCAGTAAAGCGACGTGAGTCATCAATAACATAGTTACCAGAAAAAACAGTTCAAAATTTCTGTATCTGAATAATAATGCATGTTGCAAATGGTGCCAATATTAATTAATTTTTCCGCCCATGATCCTTTCATTACTGTTGTATAGTCATGTCCTTAATTTACCAGCACAGAAACGATACAGAATTTTTGAACTGTTTTTTCTGGTAACTATGTTATTGATGACTCACGTCGCTTTACTGCAACACATGTTTTGTAATTTTGCAGTGCCAGCATTGTATGTAACATGTACCTAGCGACTCGACAATATTCGCTCAATAGCCTTCAACTTGATTTCCTCATGGATATTTCATGGAATAATAATGCATGTTGCAAATGGTGCCAATATTAATTAATTTTTTCGCCCATGATCAATTCATGACTCTTTCAGTGCACGCACCAATATACACATGACCTAAATATACGTGCATACCGACGCATTCAGTGCGACTGCTCCCACCCCTTACACTATCCCCAGACGCATGCGCAGTCCCTGCAGGCACTACGGCCTCGTTTTAAACTCCTGACATGCGCAGTCAGTCCAGCGCAACCGACAGCAGTGACACAGCTCTTTTTCCTGTCTCACGTACAGGTAAGATCCGTAATTCCCCGCGCTGCTGGTACCACCTTCTCTGGTCACAACCATATCCCAACGTTTCACTCGTGGTTTTGTCCTCTGTACTTAGGCTAGGTACCTCTGTACACCACCTGCATATCCCAGCACCACGCAGTCACGGACTCCCCACTAATTATCAGTACTGCAACTCCCACTCACTTGTTGACTCGAGCACTCCTCATCTACAAACTCTGAGTCACGGCCGCTCACTGGACATAGCAGCACGAGTTAGTCCTTGTTGTAGCCACTGCCTTATGATTATTTCGTATCAATTTTTTGACCTTCTTTCACTTAGACTGGGGCCTCTGACACTTGCAGATCGTCCCCCCCCGGCCGCTAACTCCAGCAGCCGCTATTCACTCAAACAGCCATGGCGCCTATCAACGTCCACACGGTAGGTCCGTTTGCCTTGCCCTTCTCACCATTAGTGGATACTCTATTCTCACCGTTTTTAACACAGCCTCTTTTACCATAGGACGACATCTCACTCATTCATCCGGTCTGAACTCGACCTCCAAGTCCTGAAGACAGTTCGGTATTTTCAGTGCAGCGCTTTTCCATCTCTATCAGCTTCTGCCCTTGTCAGCTATCAACCGAACCAGAAACACAAACTTAAGTGTCGACAACGTCAATGTGTTGTGATATAAAACAACACATAAAATAGACTGTCACCACTGTATACTAATCCTTCACAATGCAGATTTAATGTATGCATATATGCCAGATTATGGCACAAAAATGTCTTCCTGTTTAATAAATTTATAATGTTTTATTCATCCACGGTGATTCTTTGTTCTGAGTTAGCAGTTATCTAGCTCCTTTTGCAAGGCTATAGCGACCTCCTGTCACGCTATTGGCTTGGGAAGCCTTTGACTCTACCCCCACGTATCTGTATACTTCTCAACCCTCTCGAGTCAGGCCCCCTAAAAAAGAGGGTTCGCCCATTTTCTTTTCTCTTCAGGTCATATACCATGCCATCCTTATCAACCCTCACCTCTCCAGAGATTGTTTCATTAGTTTGGCAAGTGCAATGTTGTGTTTTTTAATATGTTTTTACTGCAATGTTTGCGGACACCGGCGGATGTCAGCAATTCCAACATGGTGGGCATTTCCATACATTTGACGACCATCAAGCTTTTCACCATCCAATTTGCGGGTGCATCCGATGTATGCTGACATCACGCCACCCTCTGAGCCAATCGGAGGGCCGCCCATGGACAGAACAGGGAAGTGAGTCCACAGGCCAAAAACATTTTTGCCTACTTTTTGGCCATTTTAAAAAAAAATGAATGGACGGATTTACACCAAATTTACAAAAGCACGCTTTCGGGAACAAGCTGCCACTCCTTGTGCAAATTTGGTGAAAATCCAAAAGCCAGAGGCCATGCCCACTGACCATGGCTAGTGGTCTGGTAATGTTCAAAAATGGACAGTGGGCATGGCCGAAGACTGTGCCCACTGGCCATGGCCTAAAGCCGGGGCTATTGGTCTAGTAGTGTTAAAATATTGACAATGGGCACGGCCGAAGACCATGCTCACTGGCCATTTCCAAAGGCCAAGGCTAGTGGCCAGGTAGTGATTTAAAGAATACAGTGGGCATGGCTGGAAATTCAATGAAAAAACCCTAGTTATTGATCAGTTAAAGTAAAAACGTATCGCAACAAAACCCCTGAAATTCAACACTTTGGGGAAATGTGAGGGCATCATGAAGAAAGACACAGACAACAGACTTAAAGTTCAAACAAAAGATATTTATTAACTTAAATGGATGGTTGAAGGACTAACTTGCCCTATTCTTAGTTGGGATTTCCCAACCTGACAAAACTAAGGAAATCTGAGCCAAAGAGTTCAACTAAATAGTCCGTCTGTGTCCAAAGCTTATTCTTGCCCTCACAAATAGAACAAACAAATGTATAGGAATGTCAAAGTCAAAATAAACATTGTTCAAATTAAAGCTCTGATCCTCTTCCAGCTCATGGCTTCTTTTCAGCTCCCTCTTCCCAAGCACAAGAAAGTTTCATGAACAAAAGTCTTGAATTTGACCTTTCTCCATTTCAAAATCAATATAATTCAAAGCCGCTCCTGGATTCCCTTCCCCAAGTTTCAAATGCACCAATCCAAAAAGCAGAGGGGGTCTTGTGAACCCAATCCAAAGACACTTGATAAGCCTCAGGGATCCTTTCCCCAAGACTTCAATGTCTCTAATTCAAAGGCAGTCCTGGGGTTCTCTTCCCTAAGCTTCAAACACAACAATCCAAACAAAAGAGAGGGCCTTTAGATCCCAATCCCAAGACACTTGCTAAGTCTCAGGGTTCCCTTCCCCAAGATTTCAATGTCTCTCACAGAGGCTCTTTGGACCTTGCTCCTGTGCATCAAGTTACTTTTACTTGCTTCCCTTTATTCTTTAGGATTTAGGATGTGCTCTTTGGAGCTACTCTGGTTTCTCCTGGGCTGCCCCGTGTCTTTGTCATCATGTGTCACACACACCCTTTTCCAAATAGCAGCCTTGTAGCACTTCATTCACTTCTTGTAATTTATTGTTTTGACTGTGTAGACTTTCATTATGGTACAACAATCATTCACTGATGTTTACTTGTATTTCATGGATTAATACAGTATCATGTAGCTTAATTGTATTCAGCTTCAAGGTTTGAGTTTGTTTGCTGTGCTACATACTGTTAATATTCATCCTTTTACAGGTTTGCTTTGCTGTTAAATACCCCTTCTAGTTCGATATTTAATATACACTCTTTTGTGAGTTCATTTGGTGGCAGCATGTATTCAGCATTCAATTGTTTTAATGTCAAACTTCCCTTTTGAGTTTGGTATTCAGTGTGCATTTACTTCCTTTTAATTCGGTATTGAATGTGCACTAACTCGGTAAATGAATACATATATGTTGCTTTCAGCAATTTCATTCTATTGTTGAAGACTTTCGAAAATGTTCCATTCAGGTGCGCAACCACTTCAACATTCAATTAGTTTATAAAGGAAAGTTTCATAATTTTCGAAGGCTTTCGAAAACGCTCTTGTCTCTTTATCAAGGCACGGAACCACTCTGCTACATTATAACAGTCTCGAGCCTCATTGACAATAACAATTCACTTCCCAAAGCTTGCGGTTACAGTAACACCAGGTTTCTTGCTTTGAAAAACTCACCAGCTCAATTGGAAGTCGTCTTTTGCATCTCGCAGGTCACAAACCTGAATACTTCCTTCAAGGGGGATTCACTCTGCCCCTCAGACACTCTTGTGCCCTTGCCGTGCCATGGAGAATGAGCAGTTCCTTAATTGGAATGAAGGACATCACTGCATTTGGTCTCCTTTGCATTCCTCGCCTCTGCGCCACAGATATCACACTGCCACGCGTTCCATCCTCCAAAAGGGCTTCGTAAGGCAAAAGAAATGTCCTGTTGGAAGACGGAATGACTGGCAGTTCACTAGTAAATAGGTTGTTTTTTCCAATGGCTTGAGTAATAGTTATATTGCTGGACTATTTTAATCTGAAAAAATAGACTTTAATGTGCACTAATGCACTTTGCAACAGAACCAGTGCCTGGTTTGTGAATTAATTGTTCACAAAGTGACATTTTGGTTTGTTTGTTTGATTTATTTATGCGGTTGCTTTACCCATAACCAGGAGGCACCCACTACAGAGGCTGGGCACTAAAAAAAGCATAGTGGTGTTGAAATAATATATCTTTTCAGTACCCTTAAGCCACCCCATACCTGTCTTGAGCCGCCCCCACTTTACCTCTTTACCTGTACCCCATTGATCTCCCTGGGCTCCTGAGTTGTGTGTGTCGAATAGGTATAGAAAAGGCGGGCGAAAGTGAAGGGCCCCAACCCCTAATGGAAGTAAAAGTAAAACAGGTTATGGCGCTTTTATACTTTACCAAAGTTGATACAAGGATTCCCTGACAACATGGGTGTGTAGAGAAACCCCTCAATTCTCACACCAGAAAAAATACAACCCAAAGAGGGAAAAAGGCCCAGCACACCTCTTGCAAGAAGAAGAAGGTTTATTCTCATCAAAAAAGAGTACACAATAGCAAAGAACTCTGCTGCCACAGAGCGCTCTGACAAACTCGACATAAGTAGCAGATTATAAGGGCTCACAGCATCATCAATGACGTAATTTACATGAGTCACAAATCCAGGCAGCTGGTTGGGGTGATCCTATACACATACGACCTGCTCCATAAGGGATGCCCGGCCATTGGTCCCAGCTTCTCCAGTCCATTTTTTTCTACGTGGGCTTCTTCTTCACGGCATGTCAAGTTGTTTACTTGCCAATTACAAATACAACAAAAATGGCACCCTCTATCTGTCGATCCCAGATGCGTCAGCGCCATTCCAGTTCTTCCCACCTCAGAATTAAATGTGTTACTTTCCATCCCGGGCACCTCGCAGCACAAATCACAGGGGCTTTGGGCCTTCGGCCCTGATCTTTTGGATAGATTCAATCTAACAGCTTTATGTACGGTGGTCTGGGACTGCCCTGTCCCCTAGGATGATGGGGTCTTGGAATAGGGGCATTTGGAAACTATGATTTAGAGTTTGGCCTGGCGTATGTCAGAGGCTTATGCCGTCTTTCTTGTGGGATAACTGCTGGCAGGGAGCTCTCGGCCCCCTCATAGCCTTGTAGGGCGCATTCCTTCTGAGTTACTTGTGCTGTTAGTATGAGACGATTAGAAGTTTATGAATCCCTGTGGATTTGGCCTTCCTCACTGCTGCCCAGGCTATAACCAGCTCCTGCGTTCACACAAACATTGAACCTACTACCCTTGCTGCAGAGCAATGCCATGCCTCAATTCCAAGATGGCTGTTGACCTCCTAAGATGGTCTTCCATTTCCTAGTACGATCTATTCCCAGTTACATAGTAAACCACTTTAGTGCAGCTTCTATTGACACCTTCCCCCCTTCCATGCTACCTTCCTATGGCCCTACACTGCACTGTTAGGCCTCTGCCGCATTAAGAACCTCTTGGTGGTCTGGTACGATTGCCCCTGCTTCCCAACAGATGCTGGTATCCTTTTTTGTTTTTAGTATTAAGATGTTCCTTTTACTGTCTCAGACTTTTCCACAGGGTCTGATGGAGGTAAACTGGATCTACATGATCTGACCGCAGCTGATTTTGCAGCGGCCAAAATATTCGCATGTGAAATGTACGAACCACAAAAGGTTTTTACATTTCCCATGTGTACACGCGTTCATAACCCCTACATACGCACACCCACGACACACACCCCCCACAGACCCTCACACACAACATACCCACACCCCACTTAACTGTCATTACGTTGCGCTGTGTCCTTGCAGCGCCAGTTCCCTTTCACTTCCGTGATCAGGGAACCAGTGCTGCAGGGTCCTTTTCTTTTTATTTTATTTTTTTCTTTTTTTTCGTGAGCTGCAGGGGTTTCCCCTGCAACCCCCGCTCAGTATACTGTAAAGTATAGTGAACAGGGTGCTGCAGGAGTGTCCCCCGCAACACCCCGCTCACTATACCACACAGTATTATACTTACCTACAATGCTACCACCAAAGGTTCGAACTTTTGGTGTTTGAACCCATGGTGGTAGCATTTTTCAGTCTTTTTGTACGGTTGGACCTTTTGTTTTCGGTCCGATCGTACAAACCCAGTAAACCCGCTCCAATAAAGAAACAGTTTTAGAGTTTAAAACACTTAAATATTAAAACCAAATTAACCCTACTTTTAAAACTATCCCTAATGAAGCAGCTGAAGGTAAAAAATAGTTAAAAAAAATATACGTATATAGATGAAACTTTTAAAAATAATATTCATATAGTAATATGTACAAAGGTGTCCTTACTTGTAGCAGGCAGCCTCGTCAGGGCTGCCTGGATGAGGTCCTAGATAGATGTGTCTCCTCAATGGTCTTTGTAAGCCTAGGCCACGTCTGCTGGGTGGTAAGAAGTACAGTGAGAAGCGCCGGGCAAAGGTAGTGAATGGTGCACAGTGCCCCTCCATACCAGACTCTGGGGTGCCCCGTTGAGGAGAAGGCCCACAGACTGTGGCGGTGACTGTTGTGTGGCAAACCGCCTGACAATGGGACGCCACATTGGTGAATCAAGAACCAACAAGATTAGCCTATGCTCAATTGAGTTGTGGAGTAGTGCGCCAGCTCGGTCCTCGGAAGTCAGGGTCAGGCTTAGCGATTTCAATAGTGCTCCACTCCCGCCTCAGGTATTGTTACTCTTTTTTATGGTTTGAAGGGTCTCGCGAGCCCCGCATGCGAGACCCTTCGTTTTGGTGCAGAGGAGGTATAGGCTGTGCCATCTTTTTTTTAAAACACGTACTTCAGACAGGAATCCCCAAGGTGAGTGAAATGAGGTACGTGGACGACTTAATCAGGAACTATCACTTTGATGGATTATAACTGTGAAGACTTTTATTTGGTTATGCTTCACTGGTGTCTTGGGTCGTCGCTTGGATTCCACACTTTGCCTCTCTTCACTGATTGCCAGTGCACTTCAGAAGCAGGTTAAGATGGGGGCCACACATACCGAGGTTGCATTCTTTTGCAATTTTTGAGGTGCGCTTGTACTCATTTCTGTATCAGTGAATAAACTCCAGTGATCCTGTGCTTCATTGACAATGGCTTTCTTGCATGACAATATCATACATCGAACCACGCTTTTCAAAATGGGGAGCATCTTGCATTCCAAGTTAAACTGAACCAAGACATGGTGAGGTAGGATGCATGATGTAAGGGAGGTTGTAGGGGGATCTCCTCAAGAAGGTGACCGAGGAACATTACATGGAAGCTTCTAAATATGGGAGTAATAAGGACATAATGCTAGCTGAATGCAAAGAAACTGTGGGGAAGGATGCAGGGAAGACGAAGAGATGCACACTGAGCCTCATAACAAGGGAGACTGCTGGGCGCCCAGCAGGCAAGCCTTCTCTCTAAGTGATTCCATCCATCTCAGCCCCTATCTCAGAGCTTGGCTACAGTGCTAACATTATATACATTCAAAGTTGCTCATAGGGTAAAAGTGATTATTCACATGCTGCACAACATTTTATCAGATATTGGGCCTCATTACGAGTTTGGAGGCAGCCATGCCGCTATTTGCGGCATGGCTGCCTCCAAACTCAGGTCCGGATTCCCTGAATGGGAACTTACCAGGTCATTCCAACCTTGGAGGACCCAGTATTTCCCCATTCAGGGAAGCCATCCCTATTCCCATTCGAGCCCCCATAGGGCTCAATGGGAAGGGGGAGGGAGCTAATAATGGACCCGTTAATAATGGGCCCGTTATTAGCTCCTCGGTCCTTTAGTGGCTCCCGCTAAAGGACCTCGGAATGCGGCAGTAAGGGGTTAACGGCACTGGCATCCTTACCGGCGCCGTTAACCCTGTACTGCCGCACTCAGAATGAGGCCCATCATATATAGTGCATCCATCATTGAAATTTGAGGGGTCAGGGGGCCTCATTACGAGTATGGAGGTAGCCATGGTGTTATTAGCGCCATGGCTGCCTCCATACCGGGCTCCAATACCAGGTTCCTGCAATGAGGATTTACCGGGCCATTCCGACATAGGAAGACCCAGTAATTCCTCCTTGCAGGAACCCATCCCATTCCCATTGAGCCCCCACAAAGCTCAATGGGAATGGGGCGGGAGGTAATAACGGGCACATTACAAATGGCCCGTTATTACCTCCCTCTTCCCCTCGCGAAGGACGCCTGATTTTACTAGGCTTCCTTACAGGGTCCCGCAAAGGGAACCTCATAATTGCGCATCCCGTAATGAAGGGTGCCGGTCCCGTACCAGCACCCTTCATTACCGGAGCGCAAGCCTCGTAATGAGGCCCAGGCATTGTTATGTTAACTTGAATGAGAATAATTTATGTGCTTTCTCAACGTTAATTCTGATAGAATTGGACCATTTATAGCACAACATTCGATTTTTAAAAATTGTATTTTATTTGTTTTTTATAGAATCATGAATGCAAAAATATCTTGCAAGCATGAGACGAAATAATAGTATTAATACTGCATACCATTGCCAAGATAGGGGCTGAACACATTTATCTGCATCATTTGTCATCTGCTGCACCCTAGTGGAGTACCTTAAAAGATAACAACGGTCAGTTATGGGGAGGTTACAGTAGAAGCGGGAATGCTTGAATATACACTCGACAATACACTCGACAATGGTCTAACGTACAGTCCTAGGAAGGGTTGCCAGATGTCCTCAAAGGTTTCTGCCTCTCCCTTGAGTGAGAAGCAGCTGCTTCTTTCGATTTTGGCTAAATTCCTCTTCTATACTTTCCACTGCTGGATTGTTAGCCTTCAACGAGATTTCTCATTTTAGAGGATTATTTTTAGTCTGCAATCATAATAATATTGATCAACAATTATCTTCAAATTACATTCCATCAGGGATCTGCAACATTTGGCTTGCTAGATTTTTGGACTACAACTCCCATCAGCCCATGCCAACATAATCCATAATGAGGGATCATGGGAGCCATACTCCAAAGCATCTGAAGAGATGAAGGTTGCAGGCCTGTGCCATAGCTTGACAGATCACATAATGCAGTAATGGTAAAATAGGTGATATATTCGGAATACCACCTGTTTGATCGCTCAGCCCCCATGTATAAGCAAAAAGCCTAGTTGTAAGTGAAAGTATTATTTCGACTAAAAAGGGCAGTAGTAGACCAGGCAGAATTATCACATGTAGTGATTCCACCTATCCACAATGGAGTCTGTCATGTCCTCTCTAATGGTGAATAACCATACCTCTAAACGAATCAGTAAGCAACTGTTATTGTATAAGGAAACAATGGCAATTCAGTTTGGTGGCATTATCTCCAAAGGTATAATGCAGCCCTGTGTTTTTGAACTCACCCCAACATTACTAAGTGTGGCTACATTTCAGAGCACATGGGAGAGTGTGACTTTTGTGTGTTTACTTCTCTTGCTTTCATTGTTTGGAATCAGGCTTAGTGTGTGCATCTTTCCAAGGGACACATATCAGCTGGTTCTGATGTACCTTCACGAGATGACTGAGGCAGGGCATGGTCTACATCTTATATTGAGCTTGTTTTCACAGGCTACTTTTAATTTCTTGAGACATAGTTCCAAACTCTCAATAAGTTGTCTGTTAACAAATGCGGGTGGTAAGGTAGTGGCGAATGGTGAAATTATTAAATTGAGTCTTATCCTAGAGTGGACATGGAAGCAAATACTTATCTTATTGTGTCAATATCAAGTAATGCCATCGATCACTGATCCTTAAATGAAAATGTCTGCAGACTTCTCAGAAAGGTATCACTTTTCCACCTTCCAGAACCCGAATGGGAGTCCATAAGGTGTACCCATCAAGGAGACATCTGAACAACATATGAGTTCAGCGCTAAATAAAGGAGGACCTTTTGCCTCCGACTGGGTGTGTATCTGTTGCAGGGCATTTGTGGCCTGTGTGAGAGGAGCTTATAGAGAATATATGTGTGTTAGGGCATGTGTGGCCACTCTATGTTGCTGAAGACAGCAGGAGCAAGTCCTGCAAACTTTTTGCCGCACTTCTGGCCTTGCACTCACACGGAGAGGGTCTTTTGGTGCATGTCCTCAGGATCTTGCAGCTGCCTCCAACTGTAGGTGGTGGAGAAGAATTTTGTGATGAAAGACCATTGATTTTTGTCCTAGCCTCAAGCAACTAATGAACACCTGACATACACTATTCTTTGCAAAGACCTGGAATGCGCCAGGTGTGGTTGGAGGGGAGACTGCCCCAGGATTCCTAGGAAGGATACATGAAGGCTGGCGTTTTCAGATGAAGGGTATCCCTACCTCACCAAGCAAAGGCTCGCCCCTCCCAGTACCCCTATAAACTACCGCTACGAGGGAGGTTCTCAGGTGACCCGTCCCTTTCCTCGCATTCTGATTCTTTGACAGCATTGAGCATTGAGGAAGTTGCTGCTCATGTGACCTGGTCCTGCCCCTCAGCTGCTCTACCCACCACCTATAGCACCAGTCCTCCTTAGGCATCAGCATCACTTTCAATCTCAACAAAAACAAAGACAAGGACCTCACCTGTTTGTGCCTGATCAGTCCTGATAGGGCCAAGGACCAGACTTGCTATATTGCATTTCACCTACAAAGTAGTCACTATAAAATTACTCTCCAAAACACATCACTATGTGCCTCCTCCCTTTACAACCCATCCCAGCCCTCGATATGGGTGGATTGACCATGCTCCCTGGGCAGCCACAGCAACCTGCCTTATCAATCTCATCAATATCGCCCTTGCCCCTATCCAACACCCACAGATCACAAGCATATGCCCCAATGCTAATCAATGCTCACTCAACAGTCTCTGACCTCCTCTCGTACCACAACCCTGACAAGCTCCTCATCATTAAAACATTTTTAACCCCACTCTGCCCCTATGATTCAATGTAATCCTACCCACAGCTACTGCATCCAACGTGCTGAAGATCCAGGAAGGGCAGGAGGTGGAATGGCAACCATCCAAAGCAGCGATTGGCCATTGTGATGAATCCTACAGACTCATCAGTAAACCCCTGCCTAAAGTGTCCTCCCAGGTGGCCAGGGAAAGGCAGACACTTCCTGATCCTGACCTTGGGGCTGGTGTTCTGTGGGAGCATCACCTGGGAGGAGACGAGGCCTTCGGTTCAAGTTACATCAGTTTTCCACAAATGAAAAAAGGCAATTTTGGCACACAGATAACCACTGTAATAATAATAGAACATGTTGATTTTGTGGAAATTCTTCACAATTGGAATCACTAAAACACTTGACGGTGTACTGTACATACTTTGAGACATCTCGTATCCAATCTCGCAGTGAAATAAATATCAGCCCCACTGAGTTTGGGAGAGAAATGCTGTGGATCCGTTGTATATGGGGGTCTAATGTTACTTTGATTTTGGGTGTGGTACGCTTTCTGAAAATACTTGATATAGACCTTGAGAAAAAAAAAGAAAAAAGTAATTGCAAATGCTTGCATGGACAATGTACAGTATATGTCACAATAACTGAATAATACCAAGACATAAGGTTGTTAGATATGGCTAATTTAGATCAAAGGCCTCTTTGATGGGATTTTAAATGTAACTGGAATGCCGTGGGGATGTATGGGTCTGTGGCTTCACAGTTTTGAAATGTGTTTTATTTTACTTCTGCTAAGTATAATTATTATTTTTAATTATTTGTAATATAACTGCAAACATGTTGCTAAAATGAATCAGTATTAATGTACATACGTAATTATACGATGTACTAAAAATGATTGTATATATGTAAATACCAATGAGTGCGCAATGTAATAGTTGTAAAAAGTTTGTGAATCAAACTGAAAACAACTAAAAAATAAATTAAAAAAGAACCAACCTTTAAGACAGCTACTAATCTTTAATCTAAGTTGAAAATTCAGAAGAAATATGATTTTTCACTACTAGAGCAATCTTTGCTCTAGTGCTAATTACACTTGCACCAATGCAAAGTTTCTATGGCCCAAATTCATTGCAGGGGACCTCAAAGACTGAGTGGCCTGAACAAAGTAGCCACACTCACCTACCTCATTGATTACCGCACTTACACTAGCACAAGCACCCAGGTTTTGTGCAAGGCCACCAAGCCTAACCACACTGACCCAAAAGGTCCACTCTACTTTGTTAGGGAAGCGGCAAACCTGCCTCCTGCCCTTGAGAAGAACATCTCTACTCTAAGGGTTACTTCTTATTGTCCACTGGGGACTTTGTCGTCACCCATAAGTCAATGACACCTAATAAAACATTGTATTACATAACATAAAACATAATATTTGGTGGATCCCTCATTGTAAGCAGCGGTTTGAATTGTATTTGCAAAACTAGCCAAAGCAATGGATCAAATCCTCCTAGCCCAGTCTACCCCAAAACCCCTTGATAATCCTTCTGGGGCCTTGAGGGCCCCCAGACTTTCTCTAAATTCTTTCTCAGTCCCATCGAGGTATCAGACATGGAGAAGCTACTTTCCTATATGAAACCCACCTCCGGATCGTAAAACCCTCTCCCACCAAAATGTATTCTCCAGCATAGAGCCATCTTTGCTCCCTTTCTGACATGGTTTGTCAACCCCTCCTTCCAGGACAAGCACATCCCGCCATCCATCAAGGCGGTTACAGTCACAGCCCTGACCAAAAAAGTAGGCCTTTACAGCAGAAACCCAACACATCTTAGGCTAATAACAAACTTCCATTTTCTTCTGAAGATCTTAGACAAACTGGCCACTGCACAAATTCAATCTTATGTCAAGACCAATAACATCTTGCATGGGGGCCAATCAGGATTCAGGCCGGCACATAGTACGGAAACGGCTTTGATAGATTTACAATCTCATATGCTGGGGATAATGGGGAATGGAAAGACAGGTTTTCTGGTCCTTGTGGACCTGTCTGCAGCCTTTCATCTGCTAGACCACCAACGCCGTTTTCATGCTCTGGAATCTATTGGTAATTGCTCCTGTGGAGCAGTCGAATGGCTTCACTCCTTTTTGTTCCACTGCGTTTCCAGTATCCATTGGGGAGATGCTTTCTCGCATTCTGTGGCCCATCCACTGTGAAGTACCACAGGGTGCCAGTCTGTCGCTGGTGCTGTTTAACACCTATATTCAACCCCTCTGCTCCCTATTAGCGAGCCCTGGTGTCATTTTTTACTAACTATGTGGACGACATGCAACTGGTGATGGAACTCAGCAGGGACCACTTCCAAACTGCATTCACTTTTTATACATATTGAATCTTGGATGTCTGAGAATTGGATGTGCATTAATGGAGGGAAGACAGAGTTGCTCATTATTGATTCTTGCCAGGCTAGGGATAAGCTCATGCAAATTACTATAGCTTCACTATAAATTATATCAGCATCCCAGTCCAACATAAGGTAAAAACACTGGATGTCACTTTGGAAGCTTCACTCAACTCGGACGAACACACCAACATGATCAGTAGAAACAACAATTATCACCTTCGACTTCTCAGAAACTGAAGACCATTCCTGACTGAAAAGTATGCTGCCACCATCGGCCGTGCCACCGTCGTATCAAGACTTGACTACTGTAATGCGCTTCTTCTTGAGGCAAACAACACCAGTCTAAAAAGATGTCAGCGAATTCAAAATTATGTGGTGTGAAACATAAATAAATGTCTCTTGGAAGGAGCGCATTTCAAAACATCTGAAAGATCTGCACTAGCTGCCCATCCAGGACCGCATTACATTCAAAGCTTGTACCATTGTTCACTGTTGCCTCTTTGGTGTCGCCCCTTCCTATCTCAAATCCGCGGTGACCCGCGACTCACCCAGAAGACGTCTTTGTTCATCCGACCTGGCCCTTGTCTCCTGGCCGCCCTTCCAAAGGGCAAAGGGTCTTGGTCATTCCTTTCCAGTCCCGGCCACCCAGTTGTGGAATTCTCTTGCCCGGGAACTGAGACTGGTGAAAAATCTGTTCACTTTCAGGAAAACACTCAAGACCACACTTTTCACGTAGTGGACTCAGGAGCTCTATGACTCTTCTCCTTACACTGTCCTGTCTCTTTTTGTTGTCTTTGTGGGCTTGTGTGGCCTAATGCCTGTGTGCTCCCTGCGCATTACAAATAAATAAATAAATACAAAATCTGGAGTCTGACAGATGAGGGGGCCGAGAAATTGATGATGATTTATCTTCAGTTTGCCACACAAATGGTTTAATGCAGACCTGTTTTGTACTACAGCATATAAAGCATGTAGAAAAAATGTAGTTTGTTTGTAAATATGCATAATGGGTGAATCATGAGGAGCATGAGATTGACTCTCTTCCCATCCCACTGTGCGTGTTTTTGGGGCTGAACAGAAATAAACTTTTAGTGACATTCCAGCACCTGCGGAAAACCAGATCAACCCTTCTGTACTGCAGATCAATAGTAGTTATTGAGATCAGATGTTTCTCTGTTGTGTTGCAGATGTAATTCCTCATCATGTTTCGCATGTTATTGCATTTGTTTTTTTTTACAAGGCAAGCACAGTTTGCTTAAGTAGAATAACATCTCTGCTTACCATTTTTATATATGATGTTGGCCCAGAAGCTTAGATTGAGTTCCTACCATCTATTGAAGCTGCTGTCTCTTTTTCTTCCATCTAACGTTTTGCTTAAAATATGCCTATGCCTCTTAAAGAGACTGCTTCTCATTAGGGGAGTACATTGGGAGTTGTTCATGCTTCATAGCCAGACCCAAACAGCTAGCTTCGGGAGTAAAGTCTCTCCCTTTAAGAAAACAATGCTTAACCACTCCAGAGTTGCCAACAAGTAGGGAAATACATGTTTCCTTTTGACACTGGTGACAGAGAAACCCTCCAACAGTGTTATTGATACATTCATAAAACGTGCAATCCCATGATTATAAAGTCACACCTTAACAATGAAGAAACTATCTTCATAGAACACACGACTGCAGAACCAAACTATAACCATTCTCCCAGCATTACAGGGACATCTGATTTACAAACCCCTGTGATGAAGAGAGCAGAAATGAAAAAGACACTTGTTCATGCTTAAAGGAGGATTGGCAGACTCCCTGTTGATGCACGAGAGAACAGGGGCATCCAGGCTCACAGAAGAAACAATCAAGTAACCTCAGGCTAGCCCACTTCCAACAACCCATGACACAATCACAAAACAGCACACCCCACAATACAAAGCAGTCCTTAATATCACTTTGCACCACCAAAGAGAAGGAGGGTCCTTCCTATAAGGAGCAGCCAGATTAGTCTAGCCATGTGAGTTGGTCAGTAGAAGTTGCAGGAAGGCATTTGGCAAAGAGTGGCTAGTAAGAGTACTGGGAGGAGAGAGAGAGAGGGAATCTGGGGGATGATTCAGGTGGAGGCTGGAGCAAGAAAGTGTTATCATTAGGGGAGAATTGTTGGAGAGTGGAGGCAGGAGTGTGGTGGTGGACCTTTAATCACCTTAACCAAAACAGGCCCACCACTTAAGAAGCAAGTACATACAGCAAGTTTATTGTACAAAAGCTCGGGGGAGCGGTTAGATGGTGTTGCAGGACCAAACTAACCCAAGTCTCAACCCCAGTCTCAACAATACATCAGCTGGCAGTTTATATATATATAAAACACTCCCAAATACCCTTTATTATTCTCCACCCACCAAATATGTTTGGACAAAACTTTTTCAAAGAAATCCCATCTTTCCCCAATTCTTCCATTTACATTGGTCAGGCTTATCATCATTATTATCTTTAGATCACATTTTAAAACACTCCTCTTCTTGGGATAGGCCCTGATGTTGGTGCATAGTTTAAACATTACTACTGAAAACATAATTCATTGCTAGCAATAACTGGCCTAAAATCTTCAAACTTTAAGTATTCTTGCACATGGTAACGCTGACTTATTTGGGCAAATAGAGGAAAGTCTGCTTAACTATTATTTCACTTGATTTATAGATAGCCATCTCCATTCCACAGACTTCTGGCACCTTTAAAAAGATCTTCTGAGTTGTGCGGCTACATACAACCTCTGATGACCTGGAAAAATGCTTAACCGAACAAATGACTACTCCCCTCTAAAGATTTTAATACAAAGGGCAAGATAACATCTGTTCCCTTGCAACTTTCCAATCTACAAGAGCCCCAGTTTATCGTACAAATTGGAACTCCTAAATAGCTTTAGGCATTTAGCAAATCCTGTGTTTTACTACTGACCAGAATAAACAAAAAAACTATTTTGGCCACGCTCTCAAACATCAGGAGATTATACCTACTATCTACAAGACTTAAAGACCATAAACTCAAGGCCATTTCTACAGATGCTGACTGCAAAAGGTTGGGATTACTCATTTACCTGCCTTCTGTGTCTGAAAACCTGTTTAAAAGTAAAAAGTGCATTTTGAAAACAAGCCCTAACCACTATGGTCCGATTCATTGTAAAAAGGTGCTTATATTGAGATTAATGAATTGCCCATGTATTTATATTAAGCTACATGTATGTTTATACATTTGGTAGATATGATACTTCATCAGTTCTGAACAAAAAGTAAACCGCGCTCAGTTTGCCACACCCCCAAACATCAATACGGCACTCACAACATTAATTCCTCATAATAGAAGGGATCCTCTGTGACCACCCTGACATTCCCCCTTTAGTTAATACTAACTAAATAATCATGATCATCTTCTTGGGAACATCTCTCCAACCACCTCTCACCCCAGTCTCAAAATGGGCTTACTCCTCGAATGAATCAACCTGACTCGTCCCCCCACCATTTACGTAATCTAACCCCCTTTGCACAAGCATGCCAATTTGGTGGGGGAAACAAAACAGCTTCAGTTTGAGTACTTGTATCGGATGAAGTAGTAGTGGTCCAAGTCTTGGACAGAGTTACGATCATCATGGTCACACCTGTTCGTACCTGGGCAGAGCGACAATGCATAACGATTTGGCATGAGAAAAAAAGAAATGAAAGAATAAGTAATAAGACAAAATGCAGAGCAATGATAGTTCTGGTGAGCGTGCCATTCTCTGTGTCATTTGGAAGCACAAATGTACATCAGGTACTCCTTATTTTCCAGCATACTCTTCCCTCCATTGCTGTCATGAAGTCGAGTATGTACTGGTTTTGCAAAGTTATGAGCCTCAGTGCCCCCAATTCTTCCTTGATGGCACTAAACGCTGACTCAGAAGGGTTCACAAAGAGCAAAGGTTCATACCTGGTCACCTGGATCCATTTGGCATTTGGCACTGCTTGAATTACAGGTGCCAGTAGGAAGAACCAAAAGGTTTGTGTGTGGCTAAACAGCTGGTATCAGGAATGTCTACTAGGGCCTGTGAGGATGCTGCTGAGAGGTAGCTGAACCTTTTCCTTCTTAATAATTGTCCAGGATTCCCTCCATCAAGAATATTCTGCGATTTATCCTTAAGTGGTGATGAAGGGAACCCAAGAGGTACGGGGGAGAAAGGGGCCATAGAAGTAATGTCAAGCATTGGATGAGCCAGAATAAAATGCTCTTCAGGGATTACAAAGACGGGCACATGAAGGGTTGAGTGACTGCATACACCTCACCTGGCTGGTGGCAACTGCCTGCATGCACGCTGTCCACAGATCCTGAAATTGTCGAGAAGGGCAGCCGTACCTCCAGACAAATCCACAATACGCAGCGTGTTACTACGGTTCCCATTTGTGCCAACGCCCTTCTTAAAACATAGAGAAAAATGGGCAAGTGTCTCTATCTTAACAGGTGTTTCTGGTTATTTGAGCCACAGCAGATACTGCAAATGATTTATCCATACTGTCCCACACTCTTTGTTTATTTGTGCCACCCTTTCTTCCAAGGATCCCCTCATTCTTCCAGCTCTGCAACTCTTCACCCCTTAATCCCATCGATTTTTAGAAAAAAAAGCTCCTTCCAAAATCAATTGAACTCTTTGAGTATACCCAATATTTTTGTGCTCTGCTCGCTCGGCCATTGAACAATCCTCGTCACTGGGTATAACTGATGCTATAATTGACTGTCCTTTAAACTGCCCTCAAACCCTGCACAGGGCTAAGGACACTAGGCATAGAACATCTGCTATCTCAATCTCATTTGGAATAAACACCCTAGGAATGCCAGAAGTATGGGGAATGAGAGAGCAGATGTAGCAATATCCTACAGATCTCGCTCTTCCCACCTTGCTCACATGGCTGCACGACACGTTGTCAGCTGCTAAATCATGTGCATCCATTATGGGATTTAACATATCATCATCATAATTATCAAAAAAAATATTTTTAATATTTTTGGTTCTTCTTAACAAGTTCTCCTCGTACTTCATCAGATTAGACAATTCTAATTGGTTTCCATTTGCCATCTTCAGACGTGATGACACAAGGACCAAAAAAACAAAAAAAAACATTAATTGCTACACAATTTACAATCATAAACATTCGTTTTCTTATGTCAAAATTGTTTAAAATCTAGATGTCCAGGTGGAGTGATGCCTGTATCACTTCAAGTGTCTTTTAGGTGGATTCAACTCTTTTTGCCCTCCACCTTCACGGCAGCCAGAGTTGTGTAGACTACTTTGTGTGGACCATGGAAACGCTGCTTGTTCCAGTGACCCAGAAGGGTGTGGATGCACTCTTTCCCTGAGGAGAAGCTGTATCTTGTGCTGATCATCGGTAGTCTTGCCGTTTTCTCCTGTTGTCTATTGGAGAGAAGACACAACCTGTGAAGATATAATCTTAACACTTTTCGTGCACAGAGACCGACCTCAAGCCACTGGGAGAATGAACAAGCCATGACAATTAAATATTTGAAGTTACTGTACCTCATTATCATGACTACAAAATTGATATGGAGCGCCTTGAATGGACCCGAGGGCCTGGGCAAGACCTCCTCACTGACCTCATGGTATTTCCCGGATTGAACTCCTTGTACACTACACAATTCCCTACGAATCCACTTACATGTTCTTGTAAGTTATGGATAAACCAATCCTCGTGGAGCTCTGCTGCGATTTGTCATCGAGAAGTATGTGATGGATATTGTAGTTGTTCTAGGGTCAAAAGAAGCATCTGTACAGACATTACTACCATCCCTGTCACGTCCTGTCTCCAAAGCAAATCTTTGGTTCTAATATTTGGAGCACTGGGACTGCGGCATACAAGGCTGGTAACTGTACTTGTTGGGACATGGTATCCCTTTCCTGGGAAACTGTGAAAGGAAATATGCTGCTTCCTTATTAGTGTGGGCATCACACTTCACTAGACCTATCTCTACTGGCAAGGTTAACACTTTAATCAGCTGAGATTGCAGTTCAGCATTGCTTGAAAGGGGACCCGTCAGTCCTCCTAAATCCTATTCTCTGCCATCTTGATAACCCAGAATGGACAATGGAAGTGACGTACATGGAGTCAGAATAAACAGTGACTGCCTTCCCCTTACACATTTCTAGCACCTCTTACAAGTTCCACCAGTTCCACCGCTTGTGCAGAGTAATGAGTAGGCAACTGTTTTGAAGAGGGAGCTAGGGTCCCAAGACCACTCTTCCACCCCATCAAGTTCATAACAAGGCGGAAGGCAACCACCCATACTATTTTGGACGAATCTCAAATGCACCACTGATTGTCAAGTAGACAGAGAGATACCCCCTCAGTCAGCCATTCAGACCAAGTGCGATACAAATCTATCTATGTGTTGGAGAAGAACCTGAGATCATGGTCAGAGACACCTTCATGGACAGCCTCGATTGAGCACCAAAATCCATGGTACTGAAACCACTAGTGACACCACGACATAGCAGCATTATACATGAAGCAAACACAGTCGGTACTGCGATACACAAACACACACTCATATACATGAAGAACATGAGCCTACAGTTCTATAGTTAGAGGAGAGAAACATATACATACTGGCATTGCTTTTATTATTTTGTCATTAGCCAAATGCAGCAACGCAGAACTGCAAGGCACAAGGGATCCTGAGCAAGCTTGCAGATGCTTAACGTGAATTACTCTATGGAACTGCAGGAATATATATGGAACCTGACAGAACCAACTAGATGCGTGAGACAGGCCAACAGCCAAGTCCAAGAGATTTGAAGACATATTCCAATCATCAGACGACAAAGGGACCAGCTGCAGATCTCGATTTTGTGGTCTATAAACAAGTGCTACAACCAAAGAGGACAATGGACAGTCTTCCATGGTGGGAAAGAGAAGTCAGTCCATGCAACCAGATGCAGATTGCAACAAGTGTTGCTACCATTAGGAGAATATTCTGATAAGGCAAGGTGGTGCACACAATTTACAATACAGACACATAATCGTTCATATTACCTTGAAAAGGTACACAGCGATCTGAGAACTCGTTTGAGTCCCAGGCCTGGGGGGGATCAGCTCTAACCAATCACAGTCTAGTATTCTAGGGGTGGATGGCAACGGGCAAGAACCAATAGTAAGCCCATTACTCTGCAATGATGTAATAGATAGCGTCATGGGGATGGGACAGGCCAGCTACCTGACATGCGAGGGCCAGTAGAAAATGTTCTATAGGTAGCCATATAGGTAATAGAAGTCTCAATAGCCAATCCATCACAATAATAGGTTTTTTGGAGAAGGGCCCAGGGGATGACGGAGTAATGATGTAATTTTGAAGTAAAACTGACCATCGAGCCAGGAGATGATGAGAAGTACTGGAATCAACCTGTGTTCTTGTATTGATCCCTGTTGTTTTTTTGTTGTTGCAATAATCCGCAGTTTGAACTTGCTTTGACTGAGTCCTCCGTGTATACTGGGGGAGGGAGTTCGGCTCTCCAAGTCCGCGGACCTCCAGCATCGCTCTGGCATACCTGGGAGTTCGACCCAACAGTTTCTTCAGTCCGACCCGGTGCCCCCCATGACCAAGAGCCACGACAGCAGCACCTTCAACAGAAATCATCTCTACACCCTCCAGTTCATCCTCTTTCACATGTACCCTCTCTTCTTTTACTTCCTCATACGTGGTGCAATTGTTAACAATATCCTTAGTTTCACTGTAAATAGCTCAAGTGTATTTTGAACTGTGGTAGCTCTTGGCATTTCCTTCCTGTCTGTGGCACATCAGACCAAAATAAAAACTCAATCGTACTTGCTTTGTCTGATTTCTGATCCCCAGGACCCAAATCAGCAAAACCATCAACCCATAAAGAAACAATGCTGCATGCATGGGAACCCCCCTTAATCATACTGTAACTACAATAGGTCTGAAAAATGCACTGCTTCCCTTAACGGATACAACCCCTGGGTTAAGCATGCAATACCTTCCTCTGTGAAAGCAATCGATATACTTAACTTGCTCAGGCTATCCTTTCCCAAAAAATTTGATCGGGAACCCATACAATACAACAAAGGGGCTGATACAGTTTGATTACTCACCTTGATATGAAGATCTTCAGTATAAAGAACCGACAGGACAGCCCCAGATAATATCTGTGCCCATCATTTTGCCTGAGAAGGGGAACTCACTTTCCTTAATACAAAACTTGGTAACTCCTTTGTCAACCATGAATGAAAACATTTGGTCAACTACATGCACACCTATCCGGTGTTCCTCTTACCGGATCGGTGGTAAGGACAGGAGACTGGACACATCACAGATGCCTGTGCGCTGTCCTGCACCTGGTACATATCAGCACCTAGGAGAGAAAAAGGATTTCCCCCGAAAACACTCGGTCCAGTGTAGTGCGCAACTGTTCCTTGGGGTAAAGGATTCTTGTCCCACGTCTGCACTGATGCTTCTTCTGGCATGGCTGGTTGAATCCCAAGGGTCTGTGGATCCCCAGTTTCTTGGTTCTGTTCAACCCATGCCTGCTGCAATTGCTCAGTACCTGGGAGATATGGCAGGGTCGGGCCTGCATCTGTTGAGCTCCCATGTTAAAGTACTGTGGCCGTTCACAGAAATCCCATGACACGTGCCCCAATTTACCACACAACCAACACTGAATCCTATAAAATCCCCCATAATTGTTTCCTGTTGGCCCATTAAAACGGAGACCCATTCCTCTGAACTGGCCAAATGACCCACTTCCATGTGGCAATCCCTCATTGACCCTCAGAAACCCTCTCATTGGCCCACGACAGGGAACATACCCTTCCACCAACCCTGTGTCATACCCGGTTCACTGTTTTCCTGTTATCCTGGTTGTCCCTGCAGTCCCTCCATAGAATTTATAATTACGGCCCCTTCCAACCAAATCTGTGCCAATTTATTTTGAATGAGTTTAGCCTCTTTTTTTGTGCCTGCTCTGCATTCTCCCTCTCATTGTCCTGTCTTCTCTTGCAGAAATGGACAATGTGTGCCTGTATTTCTGGCTAGCTCTTCGTCTCCAACCCTACTACTTTATCTAAATCGTGCTGGACTTCTTTTAGTAAAGAATTGCCACATTTTTGTCCCATGCTTCTCCCATTTCTGCCCTCCACACCTCCTGAATTAACTGGATGTGTATGGCAGAATCATCATTCAATTTCATCATCTTAGTTAAAATCGAATTGATATCTGGAGTATCGGGGTACATAATCCACAAGGCCCCCATACCAATGCCCTAAGATTATTAAAAGCTGTCCCATCATGGATATTTGTAATTAAGTGAACTCCTGGATACCCTGATCTTTCTAAAGCTCGTCTGACCGCTCCCCCAATAGGGCCGTGAATAAGCTCCTCATGTCCCATATGGTCAACATGACACTGGCAGTATGCTTCTCTAATGCATCAATCCACTTCCCCGCCCCTGCAGTGAGCAAAGGGAGTGTCTTCATTAAGTTACATGATACGCCCTTCTCAGACCCTTCTGGAGCAATGGAAACTGAATTATACCTTCCCCCATCTCTCCCTAACACTTACAGCAATGCAAATACCCTGGCATGTCCTTTGGTTCCATGGTGTAATTTCTATCGCTCCTACTGGAGTGGGAGGTAGGGTGCCTACACCCTGCTCTCCTTGCTCGACATCCCATTCCTGTCCTTCTTCATCATCTACTCTGGCTTCTACATCCCTTAACCCTTCTACAGGCACGGAAGCATAATCAGCACTACCATAAGGTGCCATCCCCGCCCTCCCTGCTCAGCCTCTATACTCATGGCAGCAACCCGGTTCTCCATGTCCACCTCAACCGTTCTGATAACTGACTTATCCAATCTAACAAGAACCTGCCCATGTCTCCACCTTCCTTCTTCTATATCCCTTACCTGTCTTCTCACTTTCTCCCACTCTTAATCTCTCTGCCACCATAACAGCATTGCCTCTTCGTCTGCTAACTGTAGCGCTTCCTTCATCTTTTTCCCATTCTTCCGCATCTATCACTCTTCGCAAACTACTGTCTAACCTCACAGGAAGAGGCCTAACCTCTTCTTTCTTTCTCATTTCCAATCCTTCCTCTGCTCTTCTGTCGGTCTTTCTTGCTCTTCCAACCTTAATCTATTTGCTAACCTAGCAGTTGGGGGAGTTACCCCCTTCCCACTCTCTATTTTCAACCTCTCTGCAGCCCTAACCATTGAAGGAGTTACCCTTCCACTTTCCTCAGAATCCCAGTTCTTAGAAATCGTAGCTGATGGAGGCGTTACCTGTGTCCATCTTGCAACCACTGGAGTAACTGCTGTAGAAAATGGTGGCACAAACTCAGCAGCTGTGTACCCCTCTGTGGGCGATAAAGAATAGTACCCATATGGGGTGGTGCAGAAGAAATTCCTGCACCCTCCTTTTTTTCAGCCCTCCCCACAATTTCAACATCATGGCCCTTCCTGCTTTTTTCAGACATCCTCCATAATTTCAAGATGTTTAACCGCTTTTCTAACTTCGAGTACTTGCGCTTCATAGTTAGGAAAAGTGTGCAGGTGCTCCAGTATCCCTGTATCATAGGATCCCTCAGTAGGCCAAGAATTGATCATTTTCCCCTTACTTTCTCGCAACCATTCCCTATGATATTTAAAATTGTTCTCCTTATAGCCAGGCAACACATGGCACAAATAATTCAACACAGCCTCCATACTCCAATTCAATTAATCAAAAAATAGTTTCACAAAAAATGTAATGCTAGGCCGAACCTACAGCATGAAAAATGTTTCACCCAATAGCTCCCTTTTTGCCGTTTCCCAATTCCTTAGTCACCCTCCACACTCATTAACTGTACTCGCCTGTACCATAATTACCATGCATCACTATTTACTTAATTTCTACTTCTCACTCATACACAGAAGACAGAATTTCAACAAAAACACTTGCCGGCCAATATTTCTGAGATATCCCCACCACTCGAGCAATGGAGGGGCGCAATGCTTTCCACTACAGCACCACTGCTCTCGCTCTCGCTCTCTCCTCTTTTACTAGTATGATCGTCTCTACTACAAAACCGGCTTTTCCTGACTACAGGAAGTATCCCCTTCACTACTTTGACTAACCAAGAAAATCAGGGTGAGGGGCTCAGCATGTGGGGCAAATTCAAAAGAATATCAAGACCTACTTCAGAAAGGTATCTACAGTTGGACATACCCTAAAATACCACCCCACCTTCAAGTGAGGGCTCCAGTCAACCAGACAGGAAAACTAAAGGATATCAGGTCAAGCTTCACACTGGGCATGTGGGGTGAGATACCCCCTGACACCTCTAAAATAACAAACTAAGTAAAAAAATATATACAAAAAACAGTGATCTGGCCGCGATCAGCAACTCAGGATGGAGCGCTTGCCCGCACTGGCACATTGCTTCGGTGCCCGGCAGCAATTCTGAGCAGCACAGTGGAGGGGCTTGGCAGTGATCAGCTGTTGGGAGGAGGGGGCTGGAGCCTGGGATCGCCATGTGAAGAGGATGCCACCTTCTCCATGATTCTTGGCCTCTGTGATCCAGATGCTGCTGAGTGAGAAGTGGCCCAGGTGGTGACCTGAGCAGTACTGTAAGAAACAGTAGTCTAATGTGAATACACAAGTCAAGTTGACACTAGTCATCTATTCCCAAAAAAACCCCATAAGGAACAAAAATTGGCTCTTGTTTTCCTTTGTCTGGGATTCCTTGGCAAACACATATGTGGATTTCCAGAACCAAAATAGGGTGAAAACGAAGCATTGCCAAACCAAAATAGGGTGAAAACTAAAAATTGTTATAATATCCCTCTGTCATAGGAATAGAATTTATTTTCTGTGTTATTCATAGTTCTTGTCCAAATGAAAACATTTTTTATTGGGTTTTTTTGCAAAAAATGTTTGTATGTTCTCTTTGTTTCACTTGTACTTAACTTTTATTGCTCTCCATGGTGCATGATTAATTCAAATGCTGTCATTTTAATCGAAAAATTATATTCGAATTAATGTATCTCCTTTTTTTTAAATCAAATAATAATTTTTGTGTAAAATGTCACTGAGGCTCTTGCACCAAAAGTTGTTTTATGTTTTCTATCAAAATAATGAGAATTATAGCCAAGTCTTTGGTCAATATTTAAGCATTAAATTCCTAGCAATGACCCTCTGAAAACAGCTATGACATGACCACATGCTAAGCAGAGGTAAAATACAAAGAGCCAGAGTCAATTAGGACACTCTTTGGAACTAGAAAGTAATATGCCCAATTGAGAGTGATCCTGTAAGGGAACCTTATGCTAGACCTGTTTACTAGTCTGTGGCATTTTTTTGTATGCTACAGTGTTGTACACTAGTACTAGTTGTTTGCTTTTTGAGGTTAGAAAAAGTGAGGTGAGTATCAGTAATAGGTATACTACATCACCTGTATTTTGCACCCTGTGGGGTCACTATTTGTTGATACCAGGTGGTCTCATCCGCAGAAACTGGGAATCGCTCGACCCTCAAAGACCGGAGGGTATTGGAGGTGAGCCACCAATGAGCGCTGCCTTGACCATTGAACTCATTGATCAATCTGCCCAGAGAATGCCTACCGAGGCTGAGGCGAGAGCTGACCTTCCATAATGATGGGCAGCAACTGCGAGGAAAAGCATTGAAGGAGGACGCTTACTGCAATGAACTATACTCCGCTTGGGACTCCATGAGATAATGGTCTTAATAATCTGCTATTTTCCAACCCGGTGGCGAATTGCACTCACAAGCGCGTCTGTACGATCACCATGGCGCTCAGTCACAGCAAGGAGCATGTAGCGTAGTGTTTATACCTAAGGTCCTGGGAGATATCACGGGGAGTGGAGGAACTGCTGGGCCTAGAACAACTGGTGGTGAATAACATAACTGGCTGCTGATCTGGTATATAGCCTAAGAGCATTGTACCGACTTACTAAATGTGCCTTGGACTGGTTTGGAGATTCTATGCCACCTGGTAGACATCACACATGACAATACAATGAAAGACCTAAAATACAATATACTCATGACTTTTATACTCTTCTATTCTATGTTCCCTCTAACTGTGCATCTACCACCATATTAAGGTGTGCATTCCATTGTGCATCCACCACCATTTTGTATTGCTTCTACTGCTGTTGGCTAAAATTGAATTTCGGTGTGCATTGCAATGTGCATCCACCACCATTTTGTGCTGCTTCTAGTGAGCTGGCTAAAATTGAGTTTAGGTGTGCATCTAATTGTCCATCCACCACTACTTTGTAGTGTTCCTTGTGCAGTTGGCTAAATTAGAATTTAGGTGTGCATCTAATTGTGCATCCACTACCATTGTGTACTGTTTCTGGTGCCTTTGGCTAAATCAAATTTTTAGGTGTGCTACCAATTTGTTAACTGATCTGTATTTCTGGGCATTTCCAACGTACTCAAAAATCTCTGCTTGGCCACATAGTGTGATTCTGATGTTGCACAGAGCTTAACACTCTCCCCTGGTATCCTCTGGCTCGCTCCACACCATCTGCTCCTCTTTTCTCACCCCATGACTCTCTCTATATCCCCTATCTTTTCTAACTGCTTCTGCATCTCATACCCTATTCTCTCACTAGGTCTGGTAGGAAGAAATTAAAAAAGGCATTCCTGATTTCCAACCCTGGTCTGACCAGCACAGACACTTACATCAAAGTTTCCTCTAGACATACTATCACTGACATTCTCTTTGCCGTTCCTGCTTCTAACCTATGGACCCCCCATATGGTCTCTGTCCTCTCCCCTTTCTCCTCCTCTCCCATTACTGGCGGCACCAGATGGGAAGTGCTCTTGGCTCACTTTGCATCTTCCAAATGCACCATTAATGTCTATCATAATGGCACTATCATGGCCCAGGGCTCTCAGCCCAACCTCCGCCTTCTTGACAGGCATCTTCCTTCTCTCTTCAACTTCCTTCCGTCTCCTTCTGCCCCTCCTTACCGCTCCATCCTCCGCCCCCCTCGCAAATCTTTGAAAGAGGGCAAACAACTGCACTTAGCCACCCTCAACTCTCGTCTCTGCTGTCAAACACTCCTCTGACATCTGTCACCTCCTTGAAGACCTTGACCTTGATTTCCTTGCTCTCACTGAGATGTGGTTCAATGCCAGCTCAGTCACTGCTTTTGACACTCTTCTGCCTGAAGGCTACAAGATCCTCTCCAATCCCAGGCACTCTTGGTCTATCATAATAACACTATCATGTCCCAGGGTTCTCAGCCCAACCTCCGCCTTCTTGACAGGCAACTTCCTTCTCTCTTCAACTTCCCTCCATCTCCTTCTGCCCCTCCTTCCCTCTCCATCCTCCGCCCCCCCGCAAATCTTTTAAAGAGGGCAAACAACTGCACTTAGCCACCCTCAACTCTCGTCTCTGCTGTCAAACAATCCTCTGACATCTGTCACCTCCTTGAAGACCTTGACCTTGATGTCCTTGCTCTCACTGAGATGTGGTTCAAGGCCAGCTCAGTCACTGCTTTTGACACTCTTCTGCCTGAAGGCTACAAGATCCTCCCCAATCCCAGGCACTCTCGGTCTATCATAATAGCACTATCATGTCCCAGGGTTCTCAGCCCAACCTCCGCCTTGTTGACAGGCATCTTCCTTCTCTCTTCAACTTCCCTCCATCTCCTTCTGTCCCTCCTTCCCTCATCTCCGCTCCATCCTCCACCCCCCTCGCAAATCTTTTAAAGAGGGCAACCAACTGCACTTAGCCACCCTCAACTCTCGTCTCTGCTGTCAAACACTCCTCTGACATCTGTCACCTCCTTGAAGACCTAGACCTTGATGTCCTTGCTCTCATCGAGACGTGGTTCAAGGCCAGCTCAGTCACTACTTTTGACACTCTTTTTTTGCCTGAAGGCTACAAGATCCTCTCCAACCCCAGGCACTCTCTGTCTGGTGGTGGAGCAGCTCTGATCTTCCCTCAGTGGGTTCCTGCCACCATTATCGCCACCCAAACCTAATCATCCTTTGAAAGCCTAGTCTGCAGGCTGTCTGTCTCACCTACTTTCTCTTTTACTCTTGCGACCATCTACAGACGCCCCAGACCATCCTCCTCTCTTCTTGCCTCCTCCCCCAAAGGTATCTTCCTTGGGGACTTCAACATCCATCTCCACTCTCTCATTGGGGACACTGTTCGCTTCCGCAACTTTTGCTCCACTCTTTCCCTCTCAATCCTTCCTTCTGGCCCAACCCACTCCCCCCAGACACACCCTTGATGCTCTTATCTCTACTGACAACCCTCTCTCTCTCCTTCTCATTAACCCCTCTCTCCTGGTCTTACCGCTCTCCCCTCTTTTCTCACCTTGACCTTCCCTGCCCCTTGGCTCCTCCACTAGCACTGCCTGTCCCCTTCTCTGTCATTCGACCGATGAAGTGTGTGTCAGTTTCTGCATTTGCCTCTTCCTTAATCCCTCCTCCACCCCACTTGTTGGACTCTCCCTCTGACTATGTTCTTGCTAACCTCCACCTCTCTATCTCCAACACCTTGGACATACTTTCCCTGTTGTGAGAATCTGCATGAAGCCTGCCTCTAAATGCAGCTCTTGCTATGACTCTGACCTGGTCGCTTTGAAACGCAGGTGCAAAGCTGCAGAGCAGAAGTGGCTGGCATCTAGCTCATCCTCTGACAAACTGGCCTGCCATCTACTTCAAAGGCAATACCGCCTGTCCATCTGCTCCAAGAGGAGAGCGCATGTCTAAGCCTATATCTCTGGAGACACTAACAACATGGCTGAACTCTTTAAAATCTGCAAGGAACTTGCCAATCCTACCGCAGTCTCCTCTTTCCCTCCTTTCACCCAGGCCCTCTGCTCTGCACTAGTCGGCCACTTCTCTTCCAAAACTTTGGACATCCCCCTCTATGTCTTTTGCTCATCCACTCCACCCCTCACCCCTCTCTCACCTCTCTTGCCCCCCCACACTCTCTTCTTTCACTCCTATTGTGCCGGATTTGATCTCTCGAAATGTGCGCTCTATGAAAGTCTCCTCTGAATAGGTGCTCCCCTGCTACTCCAGAACCATGAAGGATAACATTGCCTCTCTCACTCTAGACTTGGCTGACCTCTGCAACCACTCTTTTGCCACTGGCTCCTTCCCCTAACCCCTCAAGCACTCTCTTGCGCACCCTCACCTAAAAAAGCCATCTGCTGACCCTTCTTGACTGGCTGACTATCGCCTTATCTCCATCACCCTTTACCTGGGCAAACTCATGGAGAAACTGGTCATGACCCAATTGACACTCCACATCTAAATGGCCGGATGCCTCCATGATCACCAGTCCGGTTTTAGGGCTGGCTGAGGCACTGAAACTGCTCTCCTGAACACCTGTGAAGAGCAGTTCCCGAGCCTGGATTCCAACTCTCCCTCCGTTCTGTTCCTCCTCAATCTCTCTTCTGCCTTGACACTCCCTACTAATCCATCCTCATAAACCGCCTCCATGATACCCTAGGCATCACGGACAGGGCACCGGTGTGGCTTATCTCCTTCCTCTCAAACAGACCCTTCAGATAGCAAATGGGTTATTTTCTCTCCTCCACCACACTTTCTACCTGTAGGGTTCCCGGGGGCTCCATTCTATCGCCATGACTCTTCAACATATATCTGGCACCTCTGGCCTACCTGATCTCTATCTCGTCATTTCCAGTGTTATGCAGATGACACACAGCTCTGCTTCAAGCTGCCATCCTCTACCTCTTCCTCCTCCGCCCTCATACCTGATTGCCTTACTGCTATTCAGGCCTGGTGCTCTGCCAATGATCTCTGCCTTAATGCCAGTAAGACTGAGGCCCTACTCATTGGGACGCCTGATCCTTGTTTCCCCTTCTCTCTGGCCTGACTCCTTGGGTCCCATCCCCTCACCCACCTGTGAGACAAAAAACCTTGGGATCACCTTTGTCTCTTCTCTCTTTTTCTCTCCACACATCACAGACCTTCCCAAGAAGTCTAACTTTCATCTCCACCTTCTCGGGGGCATTCTACCTTTCCCCACCTTCCCCCAGAAGCTCAATGTCTCCAGAACCCTGGTTCTCTCCAGGCTTGACTATTGCAACAGCCTCTTACTCAATCTGCCTCTTTCCTCCCATCGCCCCCTCCAACTAATCCAGAATAGGGCTGCAAGACTTATACTTGGCCTCAAGCCCAGGGACCGCATCTCTCCTGACCTAAAATCTCTCCTCAGGCTCCTGGTTACCGCAAGGATCAAATTCAAGACCCTTTGAATTATCCACAAGGCCATATGGGGCCTGGGACCTCTGCACATCCAGCTTTTTCTCCCTAAATACCTCCCGTCCATAGGCCTTCAGTCCCCTGGTTCCAATGCTGTGCAGGTCAAACACTTGAGCCGGACCTTCTTAAAATTCTGGAAACTTCTCAAGCTTTAATTTTCTCCTCTTCCTACCCTCTCCCCAAGACCAACCCCCACAAGTCCCTGCATTCTTTTTCCAGCGCTTGCCTCAGGCTCCCTTTCCTGGACCAGCCCGCTCCCTTTCCTGGACCAGCCCAACCTGGTCCTCCCTTCCCACAGCACTCATCCTCCCATCCCCCCTTCTCTCTTGGCACTTAGCACTTCCCGGACTAGCCCAACCTGGTCCTCCCTTCCCACAGCACTCCTTTTCCACTGGCACTTGCCTTCTGGTCCCCCCAGCACTTCACTGCCCCCTTCTCTGGGGGCACCCCATTTCTGCACTTCTCCCACCACCCCCTCACCCCATGCACTTACTAACCTTCTCAAGCACTTGCACGGTAGGATTGTCATAAGGCCAATATAACCATTTATTGTTTTTGGTTCCACTATGCTCATAATTCCCTTTCCCCCGCCCCTCTTGTCTTGGGGTGCCTGGAAAACACTTGGGTATAGGCACATACAAATGTCCAATAAAATAAAAAATAAAAAATAAACTCAAACTAGTTCAATGACTCTATAGAAAAATCCACTTTTCCAAACCCTGCAACCTCAACGAATCTCACACCCACACTCCAAGTCTACCCTTACCCCCCAAAAAATACAAAAAACCAAAACCCCTTAAGTCAAGTACACAACCCCTTTTCTACCCCTATTGCCCCTCTTGCTTTACACCCCAACCATATACTCACGTGAACCCGGGGTGCTCTGATGTGGTGCTCCGTCAAATCGTTCCACATGCTAGGTTGTGGCACCACGTCTCCGGGGAGCAGGCGGACCGTTAACAAATATGGCATCCGCATACCTCTTTTTTACCATGCAGAGAAGACTGGTCCCCGACTTGAGGTGCAGCAGCTGAGAGGTGTGTACAGAAGACCCCCAACGTCTCAGAACGTCTGGGCTCCTACCATGGCTCAGAAGATGTGGGGGTGGACTTTTATTCACCTTAACCACAAACAGGCCCACCACTTAAGAAGAGAGTACGGGGAGTGCTTAGATGGTGTTGTAGGACCAAATTAACCCAAGTCTCAACAATACAACATCATTTGGCAGTTTGTATACTTTTTTTCAACAAAAAAACACTCCCAGATACATATATATTACTCTCCATCCACCAAATATGATTGGACAAAAACTTTTCAAATAAATACCATCTTTCCCCAATTCTTCCATTTTCATTCATTGGTCAGGCTTATCTTCATTATAAACTTCAGGTCATATTTTGAAAAAACACACCTCTTATTGGGATTGGTTATTGACTGGGTTTCTTTTAGCGGACGGTCGCAAGTCCCCAAACTACGGTGCCAGGTAACGACAACTATACTGAAGGGAGCTAACAAGACAGTGTAACCATGTCATACGGGTTAGGATCGGGAGGGTGGGGGAATACCCTCACTACTCCACTACAGAACATATGTAAAACAGTATCACCCCATAGGGAAAAACTGATCAAATACAGCATAGAGTGGACACAAGGGACGGACAACAAAATGACGACACCCTGGCCGTCTAACGGCAGTTTCGACCCGTACGTCCAGCACTCGCTACTGACACATATACATAACACATACAAGGGGAAGAAGTTGACGCACCACGTGGAGGTGTTTAACTTATGGAGGATGTTCCAGGGGTCCCGACCAGGACCAACCGGAATGTTCACTGTGGAAAAAACGAAGGACGGCAAGAAGACTAAGGAGGAAGAGGGAAATGGGGAAAAGGAGGTTGACAGCGCACAGTGCGCTGGAAAAGGCAGAAAGGGGGGGGGAAGCTCAGCACCGCAAATGAAATAGAAATAAAAAAGGAAAGGACCGATGACATGCCTTTAGCGAAAGTAGTGAAAAAGGAGAAAGGAGGGCTATATCCTGTAACGGAACTACGAGAAGCGGTAAGGCAAAAACTAACGGCGGCTGAGGGGTATTCGAACCCAGCGTACAGTCCACCACCATATACAGCTACAGGTGGCTACACAGGGGGGGAGGTGACAAGTACGGTAGGCCCAATTTATACAAAGATGCACGCAAGGGAAGGGAAGACTAGTGAAGAGCCAATCCCAACCATAGGACACGACAAGTGGGTATCCGCGCAGGTGCTGCTAAAATTGCGAGGGACACTAACGGGAGAAGAAAAGGAGGTAGTACGGAAAATGAACGAGGAGGATGAGGGTAGCAGTGAAATAAAAGGGGAGGAAGGTAAAATGAAAGGAGGGGAGCTGTTACGAGCAGAGGAGGAGATGTTGGAGGAACGATTGGCGGAATTAAGGAATGAGCAAAACGCCCTGATCAAACAGCTTGAGAGGGAGGAACGAGAGAGAAGGAGGGAAAGGAAGGAAAGGAAGAATGAATTAGAAAAAATGGGGGAACGAACTGAAGAGCGGAAGCGGGAAGCTGAAAGGATGAAGGCGATAGCAGAAAGGGTATCTCGAGCAGCACAGCGTGACAGGAAAAGAGAGGAAGAAGAGAAAGAAAAGGAAATGGAAATATGGAAGAGGAAAATACTATCAGAAACCACCAAGAAATACGAGGAAGGCAAAATAATAGAAAGCATATTAGAAAGTGAGAGAGAGAGATGGGATAGGAGAGAGGAAGAAAGGATATTAGAGAAGGTGAGTAGTGAGGTGATGGAGGAATTAAAAAAGAAAAGAGAGGAGATAGGTGGTGAAATAGTAGAGAAGAGGGAATGGGAAAGAAGAGATAGGAAAGGGGAGAGTGGGGTAAGGAAATATGTACGCAGGGATGCAGAAGTAGCAACAACATCAGCACAAAGGGGAGCAATTGGTGGAAAAGAAGTGGAAGGAACGGATTTAATAGACTTAAAAACAGTGATGATTAGGGGGAAAAAGACAGATTGGGGGTTGTCGCTCCTGGATGATTTTTGCAGCGAAGAAGAAGAAGGAATGGGGGGAGAAGGAAAAAGTGGCGATAGGGAAAGCTTAGACAAATTGTACATCCCCCGCACCAACAGGGAATCACCATGGGCGTGCAGAAAGGAAGGAAGAGATGGTGGGAAGTGAGGAGAAAGACCAAGGAATGGTGGGAAGGCAAACACGTGCAGCTACACCCAGATCATCCCGTCCAACATGTCCGCCCACACCCGCTCCTGAACACACCCCCTACGCCGGCAGGCTTAGAGATCTCCCTGGACGTAGGCAGGAAGAACGGACAAACACACCCACATCAAATAAAGAAAATAATAAGAGAAGGGGAAGAGATGAAGGGGAAGCTGCAACGAGCAGCGGTAATATGGACATGACAGATGATCTAGACGACACAGAAGAAGAGGAGGGGTATGCGGACTCTACACCGCGACAACTGGGGGGACAGGTGGGACACAATTTAATGCCGCTATTGGAAAGAGGGGGGTTAGACCACAATACGTCCCTTGGAAGCATGCCGATAAGGAAAATATAAAGTGTAGGCTCCCATTACTAAGTGGAGGAGCGGGAAAATGGATATACGAGATGGAAAAACACGCTGCAGGACAGAAACTAGCAGTAGGAGACGTGAAGGGCCTACTAATATCAATATTAGGGGATGCGGCAGATGACATCTGGAAGAGAGCGGGTTTCCCCGGGGTCACAATAACAAACACATCACATGACGGGGCGCCATTTGCGAATTGCAGGCATGCATTATGGCAAGCGCTGAGGGTACAATACCCAGACACCTCAGACATAGGAGCAATTACGTCACACAAGATGCGTGAGAACGAAGATCCTGTTGATTATATCCAGGAGATTCAGGAGAAGTGGCGTATGGAAACTAGAGAGCAATGGGACAAGACACCGGCAATATTTTACCACATACTAATACAAGGGCTCCCGGAGGCAGAACAAAAACAATTGAAGAAAGTAGTGGGGATGGAAGCAAAGGCCTGGCCGGAAATACAATTGACAATAGTACACCATTGTAGGACGTGGCAAGAAAAGATGAAACAAAAGGAAGAAGATAGAAAAGCGGTAGAGGCTAAATTAGTGCAGAAAAAACGGACTAAGTACACCATGGAAGGTGCACTAATAACTACACCAACAACAATGACACCAAACCCCACGCAAGTAGTGGCCGCACAGGATCCCTCACAACTACAAACACCACCACTACCACAATCACCACGACTTATAACAAAACAGCTGCCACCACCCCCACCATACACGGCTAACATGGGAGGAGGGTACATGGCATCAGGAACTGGATATTATAATACCATCAGGGGAAGGGGAGGAATGATGATGGGGAGGGGATATGGCCAACCTGCACAACAGCAAGGGGGAGGATTCCGAAGCTTCTACCCCACTGGGCAACCAGTGTACCAGGATAACGCAGGAAGTTTCCCATGGCAGACCAGGGAACCACCTGTATGTTGGATTTGCGGGATGTTAGGACACATGTCACGTACGTGTAGAATGAGACCCTCCACATCAGCATGGGGGGAACAAGGACAACAAGGGCCTATGAGGGAGCAGCAGGGTTACCAACAACTGCAGGGGCTGCAACAGATCAGCACACAGCAACAGTTAGCAACACAACAACAGCCACAGACATATTCACTACCGCAACAACAGGTAGCAATAACACAACAACAACAAGTGCAGCCGGTGCAGCAGCCCACTCAAATAAAGGACCATAAGGTAACGTCCACCGATACACAGCTACAACAAACACAATTGGGAAGGGTGACTGTCCTGGGACACAACCCTTACACAGGAAGTGGTCAGTGATTATACCCACAATAGGACAGCCCACATACGTCCTTGGTGTGTCCCATCCTGTCGATAACACCTAATAGTGCGGAGGAACAACACATTGAGGTAACGATAGGTGACAAAAAATTATCATTCCTTGTTGACACTGGGACAACCCGGTCTTGCATAAGGGAGGGTAGATTTAAGATGTCAGGTGAGGCCATGAACACCCAAGGATTCTCTGGGGCTAGGGAGTTGGTTCCCTTTACTGATAACATCTCCTTATCTATTGGAGATTATGACATGTCTGTCCCGCTCCTGTATTCAAGGGAGTCACCAGTGAACATACTTGGGAGGGACATAATGAGCAGGCTAAATATGACAATCTCCTTCACGGAGGATGGCATAATTTGTTCCACTCCAGGAATAAACATGCTTACTGCACGACAAATACTGCAAGTGTACTGTGGACAGACAGTAGCTCGGGCTGAGCCAGTGGACGGTGAACTGTTCCAGTACGGAACGGACATGGCATTCGCCTGGATGCCAGGAATAGAAGGAAAGATCTGGAGGAGGACAGCAGCGTATTTGTTCAGGCCTGAGACACCAGCCAATGAACCAGAAGGGAAGGTGATTTCGGTGAGCATCGAGAGTATTATAGCAACTGCTGATTATATCGCAGTACATTCCCAAGACCGGGAAGGGAGAGCATGGAGGGCAGTGATAGCCCTGGCTGAGGGATGCAGGCTCACCCAGGTGTCCGATGAGGAGCTCTTCTCAGAAGACAAGGAAGAAGGTGAGATGGTATTCATGATGAGTGTAGATATATGGCTAAGAGTGACATATAAGCAAGTGGCACAGAAAATGGCCATGGCACTTGAAGCACCCGCATCTACCCCAGTTCCCTTCTACGAGGAAGATATGGCAAAAGTTCCAACATCACTGTGGACCACCAGTCCCTATGACGTGGGCTGCATAAAGAGTATCGGGGGAGTAAGAATAAAGCTGAAAAAGGGTGCAATACTACCTAGAGTGAAAAAATACCCACTATCAAAAGAAGCAGACGAGGGCATATACGAAACAATAACGGCCCTAATAAATAATGGCATATTGGTACCATCAGAATCACCATGTAACACGGCCGTATACCCAGTGCGCAAGGCTAAAGGAGGGTCTTGGCGTTTTATCCAGGATCTCAGACCCTTGAACAACATTGTAGAAGCAGAATACTGCATAGCAGCAAACCCGGCCACAATATTATGTGGAATTCCGGCAGAGGCCTCACGGTTCACAGTGAGTGACCTCAAAAATGCCTTTTTCTCAATACCCCTGCACCCAGATTCACAAGACTTGACAAGCTTCACATACAGAAACACAAAATGGAAACACACCAGGTTACCACAAGGGTACTGCGAGTCACCCTCAATTTTCAACAGAGTAATACAGATGGACTTGGGAAACATTGAATTGGAAAGTACGGTACTGCAATATGTTGACGATATAATAATTTGCAGCACAAGCGAGAAAAGTTGCAGGGAGGACTCATTGAAAATGCTGACAGTGTTGGCTGAAAAGGGTTACAAGGTAGACAAAGAAAAGTTACAGTACTGTCAGGAACAGGTACTATACATTGGTCAACTAATATCCCAACACGGAAGAAAGATTGCACCACAAAGAGCACAAGCTATATCAAACACGCCACTACCACAAACGGTGAGGGAGCTGCAGCAGTTCCTGGGATTATGCAACTACTGTAGAGCATGGGTTTTTGACTATAGCTCATACATAGGACCCCTACTTGAAGCATTGAGAGAAGCACACAAAGGGGACAAAACATTGGGGTGGACAAGGGAAACGAAAGAGGCATTTGACGAGTTGAAGCACGCCATATCCACTGCTCCGGTACTAGCCACCCCAGATTATGAACGGCAGTTCTTTATCTTTTCACATTGTGACTCAGCAGTAATGAAAGCAGTATTGACTCAGAAAACCAGCATGGGACACAAGCCAATAGCGTTCTACAGCGGTCACTTGGACCCTGTTATGTTAGGACATTTCCCTTGCGAACAGAGTCTCGCCGCGGCTGCATTTGCGGTAGAGAAATCATCATCGATTACAATGGGGTGACCAACCACTCTATTTGTGGAGCATGCGCTGTTTGCAATATTGAATAAGCCTAAATCCACACTGACAACACAGAGGGTGTCAGGTTATGAGATCATCTTGTCTAGACCCGAACTGACAATTGTCAGGTGCAATACAGTTAACCCAGCCAGATTTATAGCGGAAATTATTGAGGAAGGTGATTATGCTCACGACTGTACGCAGACTATCGAAACATACTCATGCACTAGAACAGTTGAAGAGTATGCACTTAACGGTGGAGAGATTTTCTACATTGATGGGTCATCAACAATAGACCAAAGTGATGGGATAAGGAAAACAGGGGCAGCAGTTTTAAAAATGACAGAAGATTTGATGTATGTCCCGGTGAAATGTGTGCAGCTACCACAGCATTATTCGGCTCAAGCAGCAGAATTGGTTGCACTGATCTTGGCGTTGAAGGAAAGCGTTGACAAAAGAGTTACTATATATTCTGATAGCGCATATGTCACGTCAACTGTCCACTCGGGGTTGATAAAATGGCAGAGAAGGGGGTTTAGGAGAGCTGACGGCACCCCAGTGCAACATGCTCTCTTGTTAGCAGAATTAATTGAAGTAATTAATGATCCCCAAGAGATAGCTTTGGTTAAATGCCCGGCACACACTAATGGAGACGACCATATCTCGAAAGGGAATGCAACAGCAGATGCACATGCCAAATATGCGGCATACTTTGGTGAAATATGGAACCCCCCAGAGTCAGAGAGAGGAAGAGGGAGGGGGATGGCCAAACAGATGTTGATGAAAGAAGGGTACACCCATCTGCCCGCCACACAGATAATGGAATTACAGGCAGCCACACCAATGGCAGAAAAGGAACTATGGGTAAAAAGAGGATGTACGATGTCCCCAACTGACGCACTGTGGTGTCAAAATAACACTGGAAAGTTGGTCATGCCGTTGGCACTGCTGAACACCGCCCTGGCCCAGCTCCATCACCCAGCTCATACAGGAAAGGAAGTAATTGCAGCACGAATTAGGGAAGACTGGTTCTGCCCCGAGTTAAATTCTCATGTAACAAATTTTATCAGCAATTGCCTCACATGCCAACAGTTTACGTCCGGTCACACGCTGCAAGTGATAAAAGGTACTATACCCCAGCCAGAGGGACCCTTCCTGCACATTCATATTGACTACGTTGATATGATCAATGTATGTCAAGGAAATAGGTATATGATTGTAGTGGTATGCCCATTCTCCAGGTGGATCGAGGCCGGACCCTGCTCACACGCAGATGCGTTCAGAGCAGCTAAATTTGTAGTGAGAGAGGTTTTCCCCAGGTGGGGCGTGTGCGAAGTGTTGCAGTCAGATAACGGCCCACACTTTGCTAATGAAATGTTTCAGCACATCACGTCCCTGCTGGATATTAAGCATAAATTTGCATGTGCATATCACCCGCAGGCCAACGGTATATGTGAACGCCTGAATGGCCTATTGAAAGAAGAAATAGCAAAGATACAGCAAACAACCAAGAAGAGCTGGTTGTACTGTCTCCCGCTAGCTCTATTTGAGCTAAGGAATAGGCCAGGGTCTGATCACCACCTCACTCCTCACGAGGTGGTGACAGGACGTCAAATGCGCCTTCCTCTAACGCCTACGTCTAGAGCATTCACAGACCATGAAAACACTGCAACTGTTCTTGGTGACGAAATGTATCAATATGTGTCTTCTTTGATTACTAGTGTAGCGTTTGTATCTCAACAGCTCAAGCGCACGCGGGGCGGGTCGAAGAGTTCTCAACAAGAAGATGCCGACAAGGAACTTGAAAAGGAAAGACTAAGCAAAATTGCTAAAGGTGACCATGTGCTACTCCGCAACTTCAATAGAAGGTGGAACGGCCCACGCTTTACTGGTCCTCATTTGGTAGAGGAGGTAGCTACCAGAGCTGTGAAATTGCAGGATAAGCGTGCTTGGAATCACCTACACGACGTGAAGATCTACAAACTCCAGACCCACCCTAGCGTTAACGACTGGGCCATTGGAAGAGCAACAACAGTAACAGAAGAAGCCACAGAGAAGGAAACGTCGGCCACAGCTGAGGACAGTAGTGTCACCACACCTGATCACCCCCCAGATTCCCCAGAGGCAACTACTGAAATAGACACTGCACGCTTGCCCACAGCCCATCCCATGGTCACGAGATCGCAAAGTAAACAAACTTCCGCCAATTGAGCCCCTACCCCCTCCCGTCTAAGGTCACCCCCGATTGAAGGACATTGTATTGCGCACACACACACATGTAAAACACTTGTACTTTTCTCTTTTCTTCTCTCGCACATGCAGGTACCGTGTATAATTGTATTGTTCAGAAAATAAGTAACTAACAGTGTACTGTGCCCAGGAGTAGATGCTGCCCACGGATGATAACACCCCTGAAGCCCTATCGCACCAATTTGTATATCACATAAGAAGGTCAAAGTTCCTGAAGAGAAAGAGGGTACGCGTATATTACACCGCATTTATTTTGGCCATAGAACAATCATTTCCCCATCTTCACCAGCACTTACCTGCGCTAAGAGATAGATCACTAAGATTAGCGTGGGAACAGCTCTTCGCCTTGGCACTGAACAATCACTTGGTAGGGAGAGCTTAATAACAACCACTAACAATAATAACAAGCATATTGAGGATTTTCAGGCAGGCACTTTTAACGTTGCAAGAATAAGCTGCCGGACTGCAGCAAGGTAAGAGCAAATGCCGGTGAGACTAGCTTTTGTAATAAAAATGATAGGAGTATTGGTCATCACTGGTCTATTGGCTGCCTCTGTATGGCAGAAAAGTTATGCTATCAATATTATGGCTGCACCCGAACCTAACATACCTCCTCCCACGGCTGCAATAGGTATGATGTCAGGTGGTACTAGCAACCCTCCGCATAAGGGAAGTAGAGTTAAACGCAGCACATATACAGATAACAAGGGTATTGATAATTACATAACAGATTCAGCACACGTCTCAAACAACATGTGGTACCAGCACATGACCCAAATTGGTAAGCAGACAACAGAAGATAGCTGTTATGTTTGCTCATTGATCCCATACGCCATGAGCGCTTCTCGAACATTCGTCGCCACAGAAATACAAGAAAAGACGGCGCGATGTATAGTATATCTGGCACTATTCCAAACGAGAGGACGATTTCAAGGAACGGTGGTGAGAATGCAGTGGAAAACAAGAGACACATACCCATAAGAAAACAATTTCCTCAAGTCATATTTGAGTTACCATAAGAGCAGTTTACATGCTGAAGCGTTCAGATACATGAGAAGTGGCCCTGAAAAGGGAGAAACGAAGAAAGTAACCCTACAATACCTACCATGTGATTGGTACGCCACTGAAGTTCCTGGTATACAAAGCTGTTGGGAAAGGCCACTGATAACAATAACAGGGAAGGTATGCATGAACAATGAATGGGAAATAGGAGTGGTCGGTAGCAACATGATAACAAGAGAGAATATTACCACCATACAGGAACACAACGACAGATGTTGGACGACATGGGGCAAATACGTACCCATGCTGACATGGATGGAGAAGGATGAAGACCCAATAAGCATACTACCGCTGACCACGCCCAAGTTATGCTACCAACACAGAGGAGATGTGGAGGTGGGATACAATACCAACTGTGGAAGCGTGTTAGAATTACCAGAGGGGGGTGCTGGAACGGCAGTGATAATGGATCACTATTGGGCCTGCGGAAATAAGGCATATCACACCCTGCCCCCGTTGTGGAATGGTATATGCACAATGGTACACATCAATGTACCATCGCTAGTGGTGCCCCAAAAACATGTGAACATGGCCAATTTCCCCAAAATGGATGAAGGGAACAAGAGGAAGAAGAGATCCGTACAATCACAGGAGGGAGAGAACAACAACAACAACAACAACAATGTCCTAAACAGGATAAAGAGACAAGGAGAACCCCTGACAGGAAACTACCTGTGGGGAAGGTCGGAAACAGCACTCACTTCTATCCCACCAGAACATAGGTTATTTAGCTGGGCTGCTATGTTCTTCTCGTCAATAATACACCCTGGACTACAAGCTTATGCAAACGCTAAATGGCTCCAGATCACCCGATGGGAACTAATGATGACAATTAATTCAACAGTAAACTGATTCAATGCAATAAAAGAGGAACTGCGAGCAGTAAGAATGGTAGCACTACAGAACAGATATGTACTGGATCTCCTCACAGCGATGGAGGGAGGAGTTTGTGCAAAAATAGGACAATCATGCTGCACATTTATTCCTGCTAACGATGCAGATAATGGTACACTCACCGAAGCAGTATCACAACTGGCCCAGATGCACTCCAAGATGATAGAAGAAAGTAAAGGAGTAAAGAAGCATGATAGCTGGTTTTCATTGTTATGGTCATGGATGCCATCATGGCTGTCGGACGGGCTGAAGATAATAGTTGGATGCATAATACTGGCTGCAGCTGTATTGATTGTAATAAGGTTTTGGAAGGCCAGCAAGGCACGCACTACAGACGAAATGATCGAAATGGTCGGCATGCACCCCTTGATGCCAACTGACGATGACCAGCACACAGACGTGATAATAAAGGAAAGAGAGAAACTGCGCAAACAGATCATCGCCAATCACTTAGACCCACCATCCGTAAAGCTTGAAAACCCAAGAAACCCGAGGAGCTATATCGGAAGATGGGTATACTGCAAACCGGGAGGGAGCTGTGTATACATGTACTGGTCATTTGAAGACCATGTCAACCACTATGGACACCTGGGAGGAGTGACCAAAATATGGAGAGTAAGAGGAGATAAAGAAAAAGATATGTTTGTGGTCGACAAATCGACCAGAGGGGGGACTGAAGTGGGAGAATGGGAGAAAAAGCTCCCCCCAATCTCCTCGCGACCATGGCCCAGAGGATCGCGGCCTAGACACCCACCACGAGATGAATTTGTCTATCTACCAGACGACCAAATACCCTGGTTCAAGAACATACGGATATGCCCACCAGCCTGCCCACCAGCCTGCCCTACTTGAGCCGACACCTGCGGCATGGATGAACTCGACTAAGACCTCGACAACAAGCACCCACATCGTTAGAGATGCCATGACGACCTAGCCAACTGCCAAGAACACACGTGCCACCATGCACACTGGACACTCACGCACCAACCCACACAAAAAATATAATCAGTGCTATGACGTAGGTGACGGATACACCCACTGACGCGCATCTTTATTATTTTTCACATAGGTTTTCCGTAATGCAGAAATGCAAGACGATTAAAGCACTCGCGTATATGCTTGCTGACGCTTCTACCACCCCTTGCATCGTGATGAGAATATAGCAAAGACGTAATACTGCCTATGAAGCCATGTCTCACCACAACACAGGTGCCGTGCATTACACCTCCCCACCTATGAACCAGGCCCAAGTAGGCCGCAAGCAAGAGCCGCCATGAACACTGAATGAGCAAGAGTACAAGTGCTGATCACGCAGAACGAGCCCAGCGAGAACTCACAGCCAAGGGAGCGATGTTGCAACTCGTATGCTACCAGCCGACGCCAAGGTCACACCTGTAAGCAAAGCCAAGCACGCAGAAGCAAAATACAACTTTAAATGTGCAGGATTCTGCCCCAGCCACGGTCTCCCCTCACGTGACCAAGCCAACATGACAAGGTGCCAGACCCACGAGGGAGAAGTCGCTTGGGTCCCACGTTTGGGACACAGGCTGCAACAATGAAATGACCCAATGGACACCTACAGCGATGGGAATGGTCTGCTCTCAGGCCTATGAGCAAATCCGCGCATTGTCTGCACAAACACATAGTTACATATTGTTGCTAGTGGCAGGTACACCGCGAGCTGGGAACAACGATGGTCCCAGGCTGGGGGGCTCGCAGGTGGACCAATCAGAACATGGGGGCACTCATCACTGACGCCACTAACATTAGCCAATCATTTGGGGTCTTCGTGTAACAATTTTCAAGTATCTAATAGAAGGGACAACCCAAGTATACCACCTGACTCATCCTCAACCACTAATACTGTTCTCTATATGTATGCTATACTAACCCTACCACTCGAGGAACCAATCCAGAGTGGCGATAGGTTTTTCGCTAACTTTCCCAGGTGACGCAAATAGCACGTCATACTGAGGCAAAAAGGGCCTGCGAGCCCCACGAACTTTGAGAGTCTGGACGGACGCGTACGATCATAGACCCATCCCTGCCGTTGTTTAATAAACAGCAGAACCACCTTGCTTCTTGTGTGTGTCTCATACTCAATTTTGGGGAACACGGGAGGAGTTGGGGCCTCCCAGCCCGGAGGTCCGCGGACGGCCCAGCCGACCCCGGGACAATCACCCCGACAGTTGTAGTAAGTCCTGACATTGGTGCATAGTTTAAACATTACTATTGAAAACATAACTCATTGCTAGCAATAACTGGCCTAAACCTTTACCCTTTAAGTATGATTGCACATGGTATCACTGACCTATTTTAGCAAATAGAGAAAGCTCTGCTTAACCATTATTTCCCTTGAACTATAGATAGCCATCTCCATTCCACAGACTTCTGGCGCCTTTAAAAATACCTTCTAAGTTGTGCGGCTATATACACCTCTGCTGACCTGGAAAAATACTTAACCGAACAAATTACTAATCCCGTCTAAGAATTTTAATACAAAGGGAAAAATGACTTCTGTTCCCCTGCAACTTTTCCAATCTCCAAGACTCACTTTATCACACAAATTGGAACTCCTAATTAGCTTTAGGCATTTAGATGATCCTTTTTTTTATACTATTGACCAGAATAAATAAAACAACTCTTTTGGTCACGCTCTCAAACATCAAGAGATAATACCTACTACCTACGAGACTTATCAGACCATAAAGCAAGGCTATTTCTGCAGATGTCGACAGCCGCAAAAGGTTGGGATTACTCATTTACCTGCCTTCTATGTCTGAAAACATGTTTAGAAGTAAAATGTGCAGCCCTAACCACTATGCTCTGATTCATTGTAAAGGGGAACGTATATTGAGATTAATGGATTACCCATTTATTTATATTAAGGTACATGGATTTTTGTACATTTGGTAGATTTGATACTTCATCTTTCTGCACGCATGCAAACTAATATTGTATCAGTTCTGAACAAAAAGTAAACTGCGCTCAATTTGCCACACCCCCAGTCATCAATATGGCACTCGCAACATGAATTCCTCATAATTGAAGGGACCCTCTTTGACCACCCCAAAAGCAATCCATTACAGGAAGAGGTAGGAAGAGTGAGGGGGAGCTAAAAGGTGCTTATCCTAAGTAAATCAAGAAGGTTGGAGGAAAATGTTCACATCAAGGAAAAAATAAGGTGTTGTCAGAAGGAGAGAAGCTGCGAAGCACCCAAAAGAGAATGGAGCCAATCTATCGAGAGTGAAGTCAGGATTGTTGGAAGAGAAGTACCATCAGGAGAGAAACTGTTCAGGATGGCTAAAGAGGTGGAAGTCCTTAACATTCGTGGCACAGATAAAAGAACGTGAGGGGTTGATACCACTGCTACACCTGAGGAGGTGGCAGGAAAATATGTACGCCTACATGGAGAGATCAGGGAGGTTCCCACAAAGCAGTTTGATCAAGGGCAGAATCTAATATCAGTGGGAGGATGTATGAGATGTGTAATCTCACTGGGGGCTAGGGTACATACTGCTGGTAGGCTGTTAGGGCCAAATAAAGGGTGTCTTGGAGACCAAGGAACCAAGGCAGGGAGCTTCTAAGCAGAGAAGAAACTCGGTGCCCAACGCGGAGACCTGTGTACACCAAATCCAATCCAAAGAAGAGGTCCAAACACCCTCTCACTCTTTTGAATGAGGTATTCAGGCATGTCCCAAGCCTGAGATGTGTTGGCCACGGAGGTCTTGATCTTCATGCTCAACTGGCAAGTGTTTGCAAACCCCAAAAAACCTGCACTCCAAAGACAAAGATCAGGATCATAGATTGGACAATGAAGCAGTCCCAGATGGAGACTTTACAAGGGATCCTATGTTGCATTTTGACTTGTACTGAAAGACTGCACCTAGAAAAATAAGCCAATAAGTTTTTCCTTTCTTTCAAACCCTCCCCTAGGAACATTTCCTCCCTGGTTGTCACAAGGTAACGACTTTCACACTGAAGGGTATTAGGTTGGAACAGCCATGAGATCTTATAAAGGGGGGCGCCACTGAATAAAACTGTTTTTTTATTCAGTGGCGCCCCCTCGCACTTTGATTTATTCCTACACTGATCCTATTCAAATCATGTTATATCTCATAAAACCTTATAGAAATGCATTCTTTTGACAACAATCTTATTCGCGTGCTGTGTCTCCCCTCAGCATACGCTGTGGCAGCCTTTGCAAATGAGAAGAACACAACACACAGTGTGCATCCATATTAAACTCTTCCAATGAGAACAAGAATCAGAAAAGAGAAGATCAGAACACATTGTTTGGTACCCCATATCAAACTCTTCCAATGGGAAGAAGAATCAGAAAAGGAAAGAACAGAACACATTGTTTGGTACCCCATATCAAACTCTTCCAATGGGAACAAGAATCAGAAAACGGAAGAACAGAACACATTGTTTGGTACCCCATATCAAACTCTTCCAATGGGAACAAGAATCAGAAAACGGAAGAACAGAAAACATTGCATGGTACCCCATATCCAACCCTTCCAATGGAAAAAGGAATCAGAAAAGGGAAGAACAAAACACATTTTATGGTACCCCATTTCAAACTCCTCCAATGGGAACAGGAATCCAAAAAGGGAAGAACAGAACACATTGTATGGTACCCCATATCAAACTTCTACAATGAGAACAAGAATCAGAAAAGGGAAGAACAGAACACATTGTATGGTACCCCAAATCCGTCTCTTTCAGTGGCAATGGAAAATGTACTAGAATACACAGGGGAAGAAACAATGAAAGACATGAAAGAGAAAGAAAAGAAACACAATCAGTTCTCTGGGTAACTTATCCACTGCCGTGAAGAGGTTGTTTCTCTTCTTTTAAAGCAAAGGAATGTTGTTGGATTTTGGGGGGGCATTCTCTTTTTCCTTCTAAGGTCTTTTCTTTTTCAGGCAGGCACTGCACGCGCCAACACTGGCTTATTGATGAAGTTAAGCTGTTTGCCTGGTATGGTCCTACCTTTATAGAACCTGTCATCCTCCATTTAGAGATTGAGCCGATAACAGATCCAGCCCTGGCAAATACCTTTTTCAGAATTGACATGGCTGCAATGGGTGAACTTGGACTCTGTCCTTCAGCTTCTATACATCATCACATCAACACTAGTTCTATGATGCAAATTCCTTGCTTTTTTTCTGCTGGAAGTGCCATCGTGGGAAAAATACACCTTGAAGGCATGTATTCACCTGCCCAGGGCACTTGGACTGCAACACAGCGCAAAGTTCCATTGTTTGCCCAAATAGTGTAGGGCTTGGCCATCAGTCTGGTGTGAACAAATCGGGGAGGGAAGCTTCGGGGGGGAAGTAATTTTTCCAAAGCTGCCTCTGTCACCCGCCCATCAGTGGGGGAGGAGGGTTTAATGAGGGAGGCAACTCTCCATGGGCAAGGACACCATTCACCCCGATTCTCAAGGATTGTGCCAAAAATGCAGTTTTACAGTGATATTGGGAATATGCTGGAATGTATGCTGGATCATAGTCCTACTAGTACTTTCCTGGAATTGACCACAATCAATTAATTAATTCATTTTCATCATTTATATAGCGCCTTTCACCAGAAGTATGGTCCCAATGCGCTGTAGGTTGAATGCCCTCTGAGGGACCAAAGCCCAAGTATGGGAGAGTCGGAGATGCTACTATGCATTTGTCCATTACGGCCCTTAAGAGGTTATGAGGGTGGCCAAGTCTCTGCTAGCCACCCATGTCTAGCTGGCATGTGCATGGGTGGAGAAAGGTACACACAATAAATAACTGGAGGGGTAGTCAATTATGCGTGTAGTACAGTTCGAAATTTTACCCTTGAAAGGTAGCTACATTCTTATGGTAAAGGTGTTGTGGAAAGTGTTGTTGGAGTTGTGCGTGAAGATAGATGCATGCGGGCGTGCAACCACGCTCTGGCTAATTCCATTAGCGCGGGGTGTGCAAGGAGAAATGCAATGGTTATACACAAAGGAAGTCCTATTCTGGGTACATTCGGCCAGATCCTAAGCATCTGGTTTGAACATGAAGTTGGCCTTATTCTGCATGCATCCTGCTATCATCCAGAGGCTACAGTCTAATCCCAAATTAACCAGAAAGGCTGCATTTCCTGCAGTTGACATGCTCTGCAATCGCCTAGAGTCAATACATTCTAGATAAATAAATACACTGAGGTCGTGCAGACAGGTAAGGTACTGCGATAGGAACTGTGATATTTTCTGGAAGTTGGCACTGGAAAGCTGATAGACTTGATAATGTATCTCTTAGCAGTGCTTCTACAGGCCTCATCGAGTTTTTCTTGACTACAAACGCTATGCCCAACTCAGCAGTTCACGTTTTATAACGCCTACTGTACCTATTGATTGCAATGGCGCTCTGCGCTTAAATCTTGGCTTAGAATCCAAATACTATTTGTCATGACTATTTGCAACCTGGAAGAGCAAACTAGTGTGCACACTGGTGGGGCGAGTCTATGTGACATCGCCCGGCCCAATCAATGATCGCGCCCGAGCACACACTATGGCCCCATCCAATGACAAGGAAGTTGCGAAATAATAGACAGATTTCAAAGGATGCATCGGCTGTCCATCAGAGGTAAATTGGGGCCAACATACTGGTGAGATCTGATGGTGAGATGGTTGCATAAAAGCGTGCACAATGTACAAATGTCGCCGTCTAGTGCAGTTCATGCTTTGTTTTTGAATCATGGCCTGTTAAAATCAAGTCAATTTGCTCAATTTAACCCTTTGCAAAATGCCACTCTCTCTGTTTTGTCGAAAGAGCAGTTTGTGGTTTTCCATATTCATGAGCTAGTCCTAATTGCAGCTACGTTAAAAAAAAAGTGTATTGTTTTTTTGGCTTCAATATTGTGCCAGTGTTTGCTGAGCACCATGTTTCACTGTCCAAGACCGTCTTTATTTTAAGCGAATGAAATCATTCCCCGCCACCTGCAAGTCCATTAATGTTGCAGTGATCAATAATTGATACCAGTGCTTCCATTACGGGGCGAGCGTTTCGGGCTGTTGTCTCCCAGAGGCCCCACATTAAGTTGCGCAGTTTGCGGCTTCCGTTAACGTATTTCATAAATGGAAACCACCGGCTGCCACCGACTGTTCGATTTCCCAGAACGTGTTCTGACTCGGAAACCTGCAATGGCCGCCGCGAGACGTTACTTCACTCGAATGCGTGCACATCGGTGCAGTGCTAATGCACCAACTTTGGAGTCATTTCGGTTCAGTGCACTTATTTATTTGCTCTCACACACGCCCCATGTGACCCCACCTACATAATATTATGTAACGCTTAAAAATAGTAAAACATTCCATTCAATAGATAAAAGGTTTCTCATTGTTCCCATAGGTAAAACTGCACAGACCGTGAGAAAGTCTGCAAAATCCTAGATTGCAGCTTTTCGGTGGTAGGAGATTTGGGTTCAGGTTCAGAGATTTCTAAGGGGTTTTCTCGGGTAAGGAAGGATGTTTCTTCTAGGGCTTTGCATCCCCCTTCCCAACAGGCCTCCTCCTCTGGAACCTGTTGGTTGTCGGGGGTTTTCACCCCATCATTGCTCCGGGGTACCAGATCCTGGGTTTCAGCTGTTCTGGGCAGCCACGTTCATTTGAGGGCCCTGCTGAGCCCTCAACATGCGACTGAGGCCTTGGGACAGACTTTGGGCCCGGCGCTCCAATTGCGACATCCTCTCTGGTTGGTATAGGAGTCTAGAGTAATACCTTTGTTGCTCTCGGGAAGGGTAGCTGTCCCTTCTCCCGGAGTAGCTGGGCTATTGGTAGCCCTCCATCCTTGGTCTCCCTACTCCGTGTTTGGGGGTCTAGAGGCCTGAAAGCGGGGAGAGAGAGGAGGATTGTTCTGAAGGTTGGGGTTTGGAGGGTACTTGGGGAAGAAATTTAAATTGGAGGGTGGAATATTACTTCCCTCCTGATGTAAGTTTTGTGGGAAGTTTGGAGGGAGGTTAGGAGGGATATTTCTAGGGCCATACTTACCTGATTGGACCCCCCCCTTGTGCCGGGGGAGTCCATACATACCCCAACATGGGTCTGTTACCCTTGTACCTTGAGCTAATGTAGGTGGCATAGTCAGGTGACGCATTTGTTGGATACCATGCCTGGCTACCACCAACTTGGGATTGATCAGAGGGTCTCCACTGCCTCTCATTTGGCTTATTGGAGGGAGGATTGTTTTTAGCCCTCCCCATTTCTAAATCCAGAATGGGGGTATTGTTCACCTCTGCCACCTTGGCAGCAGCGGGGGTGTGGATGGTTTGGGGTTTCTGGGATTGTTTTTTTTTTTCAACTGGCTTTTGGACCTCATAGATCCAGGTAGCCTGTTCTTTTACCCAAACCAGGGTCCTTTGCTCATGGAAGTCCCTAACCAGTTGGGTCATGATATACTTAGGGAGGGCATGGAAATATGCATTAATAAACTCCATACTATTTGTGTGCACCCGTCTAGAGGTCTGGGCAAATGCCCACTTCAGTTGCTGCACTAACTCTCTTGGTGCCTGATTCTCTCTGCACTGCAGGCTGTAGGCCTCTTCCTGTTCACAGAGAAGTGTTTCAAGATGGCTGCCTTGTAAGTAGACCATCTTGAATGATCTTGATCCGCCAGCCCGGCAAAGAAGCTGTAGTATTCCGATCAGAATGTCCACTTGACCAACTCCATGGAATTTTGATCCTTTTTAATGCCAAATGACATCATCATCTGGTCATACAGCTCCAAATGCTCCCACACTGAGTATTTTGCATTTTTGTGATAGGGAGTCATGAAGCTTCTGATGGCTTTTATTTGCCAAAATTGGACCTTTTACAAGAATTCTCCTTTGTTTTGAAGCCTTCTTTTCTCAGAGCTGCTACTATGTGCAGTCCACTCCCCATCCTCTAGGCACTCCCTGATTCTTTGAGACTGGGAATCCCTCCCAGAATGACGTAGGCTGGTTTTTTCTCCCCTGTGGTACTGTGGGCTCTCTGGGTCACCTACCTTGGGCTCCCCCTTTCGCACAGGGAAGTACTCATCCTACTTCTCCCTTCTTCCGGGTGTGGTGGAGAACTACCTCCACATCCCTGAATGGGTTGAGGTTTTCAATATGCTCCTTTGGGGCTTGGACGTTGATTCTTCTCTGTCTTCAAAGTGGACCAGGTGGTCCTTTTGTAACCTGTGTTTCTGCCAGTCTAACTCCCTAATCTTCTCATCATCGGAGCCCTCCTGGTCAAATGTATTTGCTAAGATATTTTTAAATATAAATAAAGATGCATGTCCATCAATATCTGAGAGGGACTGGCCTTCCAGCTTAGTTATACTAGGCCTGATTGAGTCCAGCTGCCTCATGTTTCCCTGTTCTTGTAAATGGGTAGACATGAAGTTAGCAATGCCCTGTGCATATAAAGTGGTGAGTTGGCTTGAGGCCCCTGTTAAAGAGGACATCCCACGGTGGTCAGGGGTTGCGCTTTCATACCCTAACTGTTCAAGTTTTCTCAAGGCCTGATTGAATCTAGCCATTTCCTTCTCCAACCTCTCTGCTTTATATTTCTCAGCCCCTACCTCTTGGTGGTATACAGTGGCCTGAGCGTTCAGCTCTGCCACCAGGGCTTGAGTATATCTTTGTGCCACTACTTGGCCATGGAGTCCCTTGTTGTCCTCACAAGGGGCCTCATTTTCTTTCTGTGAATCTTGTATTATCTGGGAATACTCAGACCTCTTCTTTTGCAGGAGACTAATCTGCTCACCCTGTGCATTTTTGGTCTGTGTGGTCTGCTCTAGGTCAAATTCTACTCGTCTCAAATGTCCCATTAATTTCTCATTTTGTACCCTCATATCAATCAGTTCCTGAAAACATGACTTGCTTTTCTCCAGGTCTGTCTTTAACTGGCACACGTCTTGACAGAGGGCATTTTTCTCCTCATTCAATTTGCTATTCTGTTCGCTGAGGTGATCTCTCTGTCGTTTAATAGCGCTCTAATTCTGGCACTCCTGGTCACATTCCACCTGGGAACTGACCTCTCTAATAGTCAACTGGCTATTCTCATCTTTCATTTACCTAATCTGTATTTGAAATGCAATGCACACATGTCCTCTAAGCGGGCTCCGTTATGTACCACTTGTTGACTTAATTTTAGTTGACTTTCTCTCAGGTTCTCAACCCCTTCTTGACACTCCTCTTTCAATGCAAAAAATTGAGAATCTCGTTCTAAATTAATTTGTTGCTGTGCCGCTAACTCATCCTTTAACTGCTGAATGATGTCTCCTAATTTTAACTCAGAATTTTGGCTCTGTGGCACTTTCTCCTTTACTTGCCTTAACTATATCTGTGCTAGATCCAAAAGCTAGGTTTGTTTTTTTACAGAGGCTACACTGGTATCTTCCTTTCATGATCATCATATGCAAGTACATATATGCTGTGAGCTGAGCCATTTTAATTTGCTCATCTCTGGTTGTCTGCGTCATATAAAAATCTGTCAGGGCTTGATGTAACAGGCCATTATCCTGCCACACATCCATATTTATAGAGGTAACCTCTTGCATCATTCTAGATAGCCATTCTTCATGTTCTTGTTCTGCCCACCTGTAATGAACAATTTGGATAGAAGGTTCTTCCCAGCCATGTTAATTTCTACGTTGCTCATTATGATATGTGTTCTGCACCTAATAGGTTCTCTATGCAAGCGCAAAATCTCAACCCTGATTCTGCAATTTGTATTCACAATATTTTAGTTACACACACTGCCTTGACCCCCAGAGTACAAGTTTTAATGGCACCTTCACAATGCAACCCAGCTATCTATCCACCAAATGTAACAACACCTTCAATGACTAGTCTGCTCTGTTGCACTGTCACGGGTGAACACACTTTTCTCAATCCCGGATGAGCCCCACTTTTTCAGAGTCAGGGATCTGCTTCCCCTGCGATAAATGTGGCACACAATAAAAACGCTTTGTTTTTGTTTTACACTTTAGTTCCTTTTTGAGAAGGCGTCTAACCCGTCTTTCACACACCCTCCACCAACACCCCATGTCACAACGGACTAGGAACCAGCCCAGTGTGTATCTATAAGATATTTGTTAATTTATTATTTAATGTCAAATGAGGATCAACCAATTACAACAGCCACCAATGTTGTGGCAACACAAAATGCAATAATCTCTATAAAACGACTAGGTTAAGATATACTGTCACAATTGCTTCCTTTTTTGATGGCAGAACTGAAGAAGAACACTTGACCACACAATGATAGCATCAGCATTAAGCACTCCCCCTGCAACACTCAACCCCCAAACATCAATTGGATTTGATTCCTTTGAAGGTAATGCAGTGGCAGGGAGTAAGAATACAGTGGAAATATCGATTTTGCTGTGGTGCCCACAGAAACAAGATGGGGAGCCAGCAAAGCAGGGGGAAAATCTGTTTTTGGAGCACCAATGGAAGAATGAGGTTTTAATTATTTACCACAACTGCTATGGGAAAGAGATGGAAAACAAAGGGAATTTGCTTGCTTATGTTTAGAAAGACATGCAGAGCTTTTATAGAAAACTTGTCAGCACACAAGGAGAACATATTTTTTTAGGATATGCAACACATGGGCAATGGAATGGGAATGCAAATGGAAATTTGTTTTGACCACACAATAGGAAAAGAGGAACAGAAGAGGAAAATCGTTTTTTGGCATGCTAAACTCAATTTGCTGAGGCTGCAAATGATAGGTAGGTTCTGGGAAAGGGGTTAGCTCCCAAAAATAAAATCGCTTTTGGGTTAGGATAGCAAATGCAAAGAGGAATGACAGTAGCAAATGGAAATTTGTTTAGCAGGGCAAAATTTAAACACAGCGACTCCTCACTGATTACGGCCAACAAGGCTGAAACATGTCTAGGAATTCTTGTGGTTTCATGCAGAAAGGATGTGACCTAGCAGTTCGGGCTGGACTGCCCCTTTTGGGTTAGGACCAAGCCTGATTTGCATATGATTTTTCCACTTCTGTAATGGCTTGGCAGGCTGAAAGAGGATGGTCTGGAGGGTTGCCCAGAGCTGTACCTGTGCTTATGATTCATTCAAAACCTTCCAGCCATCACCTTTTTGTTTTGCTAAAGTCACCCTGAGTGGGATGGGTATGCCCAGACGTGGGTCCCAAGACAGCCGGGCCTAGAGACCCAAACTACTCCTCACTGATGACCCCCAACAAGGCTAAAACATGTCTGGGGATGCTTGTGGTCTCGTGCAGAAGGGATGTGACCTAGCAGTTTGGGCTAGACTGCCCCTTTTGGGGTAGGAACAAGCCTGATTTGCATATGGTTTTTCCCCTTCTGCAATGGCTTGGCAGGCGGTAAAACGATGGTCTGGAGGGTTGCCCAGAGCTGTGCCCATGGTTATGATTCATTCAAAACCTTCCAGCCATCACCTTTCTGTTTTGCTAAAGTCACCCGAGTGGGACGTGTATGCCCAAGCGTGGGTCCCAAGTCAGCCGGGCCTAAAGACCCAAACTACTCCTCACTGATGACACCCAACAAGACTAAAACATGTCTGGAGATGCTTGTGGTCTCGTGCAGAAGGGATGTGACCTAGCAGTTTGGGCTGGACTGCCCCTTTTGGGGTCGGACCAAGCCTGATTTGCATATGGGTTTTCCCCTTCTGTCATGGCTTGGCAGGCTGAAAAACAATGGTCTGGAGGGTTGCCCAGAGCTGTGCCTGGGGTTGTGATTCATTCAGAACCTTCCAGCTATCACCGTACTGTTTTTCTAGGGTCTACCAAACATAACATGGCATTATTGGAGCAGTTGAAGCTGCACTTGGCATATTGTTGCAGCACCTGCATGGCTATACATCACATACATACATCACATATGGAGACTCACCAGGCATATGATGGTATTACTGATGGACTTGAGGCTGCACTTTCAAAAGAACATGGGGCATGGTTAAGCACTGGCATTATGTTGCTGTGATTAAGTAGGGCTGTGTAAAACTGACAATGCTATGCTTAACTGGCAGCCTGGCACATTGCACTGGATAGGGCAATTTTTACAAGAACCATGGTGTAAACATTAGCCCAGGCAGGTTGGCACTTTTATTAGCAACTCCCTTTAACAGAGCAACAAAGGTTACCTTGAATTGAGAGCATGCTGCAGCATTTGAGCAACCCTAAGAAACACATGTGTACAGAAGCATTGTAAATGACTTATCATATCATATCATATATATTTTGAAGTAACCTGGCATTTTGGTGGTTAGACCTTGAATCTAATTCTGTTATATTCTGGCACTGTCATGCCCAATGCTGTGCATTGCATAATATCCTGGCACAATATTAAAACTGGTGAAATTTACTGATCGATGATGCATAGTTGCCATTCTGCTTACAGTTGATGCCTTAGCATTGGAAATATTAGAATATGTAATGTTTCCTACAAAATTGCTTGTAGATGTCTTTTTATCCAACTTTCCTCATACATTGTGCCTTAGAAATGCACAATGTATACCACCACAGGGTGACTTCGGGCTACTTTGCCCATGCCATTTTGGAAAAAAACATTCACATCACCCATTTTTAGATGCCTCTCTAATTACGCCTGTAGCCCCTTCTGTGCCCACCTCCCCCTAAATTTGATTCCTGGAGATGCCACTGGGTACAGCAAGATGGATTCATTCAACAGCGCAGATCCTACAACCATCCTTAAGGCCTCACTAAAAGCTGTTTTTTGCACGGTAGTCACCAGCATGTGTCAAGGTATTGGGACTTCTTGAAAGAAACTAAAGAGGAAAGAACTTTGTACTTATTAAGATAATCCCCACCAAAAAGAAGCAACTAAGCAACTGTGTAGAATTCTTGACTTCCTTGTAAGGAGAACAGCTGAGGATAGCCTTTAATTCCAGTGTGAGTTATCAAAGGGCCACCTAAGAATGGAGGCTGCAACTGGCCCACTGAAGTAGCAAAATAGTGGAGAGGGGAGGCTTACCAATGTATAGTCACTCGCAGCCTAAAGTGCAGCACTGACTGGTTGACTCCAGGGAAATCAGCTGGAGAAAGACCGATCTTTACTTTCCTCCAGGAAGGAATAGTTGAGGTACTGACAAATGTAGACAAGGATGTATTATGGGGCTTAATATAAAGAGACGTGTCAAGGGAGGAACCAAGCCATCTCAACAGAGTGTTGAAACTTCTGACTTCAAAAAAGGACAAGACCAAGATGGATGATGTTGAAAACAAGAAGGGATTCTGACTTGGGGTGCAGCAATTAAAACAAATGATCTGTATGTCTAACTGCACTTCTGCGTCCCCCTTTTTTGATGTCTATTCTCTTTCCTATCTATTTGATTGCTTTATTGATCTGATGTATATACTGTACCTATTTGCTTCAGACTTGTATAATTTACTTAGTTTCTTCCTTTGTGTTCCTTTATCTTTAAAATAATAACATTTTTTAAATGAGTATAAGTCATCAACACCTTTATTATCTATTTTTGTTTGGAATCATTGTGAGATGCAACTCAATGAGTTCTAGCATCGTGACAGAGTCTCGAATCTGGAATGCGAGTTCTAAAGGTATCTAGTATATCCATCGCAAGTCTATTCATCGAATACATTTGCATCGAGGGGTTTGCAATGAAAAAATATGCATCGAATGCATGTTTTTGAGGGCTAAAGGGTTCATTTTTTTGGTGGGTTTTAAAGGGTATAAAACGAATGGTTGGGGGGCCCCCATTAAAAAAAAAGCATTTGATGCACATTTTTTCGTTGCAAAAAATTCGATGGAAATGTCCCTCGATGCAAAAAAATAAATGGATAGACCATAAAACAGTTCTAAACAACCGTCTTCAAGGAGGCGAGCCACCGGTCAAGATGTTTATTTTCTGCAGTACTCTGGAGTATACGGTTATTTTTCCGCTCGTCTCATGGTCAACTTATTTACTTTTGTTAGGTTAATTTCTCTTGGTATGTTAACGTGCTTGCAGATCCCACATAGAGCACGTGAATAGCCTACTGGCATGTGTAAGCACTAGCTCTCGTCCATAGCCACATTTGGCATTTCAAAGCTTGTGAACAGTTTCCACCTGCAGCGGTGGGTTTCAGTGACTTGGATGACCGGTGGAAAGCAGAGGTTGTCAAAGTGAGAGGAAACTAACAGGGACTGAGTCCTACTACTTTTATTTTTTACTGTAATAGTTTCACTACATTTTGTAATCCTTTTCACAGTTAAGGAACTATCCTTTTGTCATTGAAGAATACAGCTTCATTGTAATGTATAGCTGGTTCGACATTAATCACTTAGCTGGTGCTACTACGATGTCGGTAAGCAGTTAAACAGTGCAAGGAATTGTGATGGGCTGCTTTCTCTTTTTTTTTTTGTTTAACTAATATTTTTCTATTCAATCACAGTAATAATACATCAGCTCAGAGAAACCGATCGGATTGACACCTGCACCAAAGGATTTCAATATACAAAAGCTTCTAGCCGAGTTAAACGTCGCATTCCATAAACAATATTCCCAATCCATTAAAGATGCAGCAATACACAAACCTGGCAATGAAAGTGTACTGGCCCTTCTGGTTGGTGCATGACCTAATAAATCAAATCATCATTTTTCAGAAGGGTGCTACTCATTCCTATGCAATACACTGTGACTGGTTCAAAGTGATCTGTTCTTTACCATTTTCAACACAGTCTAGACATTTTCCCTTGTGCACTCAAAAACACTCTATGAGTTTTTACCGGATCTGCGAAAACATTGATGCGCTTGCACAAAATGTCGAATTTTGTTCTAATTTGTTTGCACTTTTTTTGTGTATTCCCCGCATTCCCCATGTCAATTAATACCCCTACCCCACTTACCATCTATTTGTTAGAAAAAAGGTGCCAAATAAAGGGAAATCCCCCTTCCACATTTTCGGCCACGCACTAATAGGATTCGACATTTTCGTCCTACGCCGTTTGAACCCCAGGAGCCTGGCCCTTTTCCTTTGCAGAGGGTGATCTAGTGATTTATATCTCAAGGGAAATAAGGTTCTGTTTCCGTAAAATCCTTCTAGTGCGCTTTAACTGTGCCCATAAATGTTTTCGCCAAACTCTTCTGTAGCATATTTTCTGTAGCAGTCAAATGCTTCCTCCAACTCCCATCACTATCCCCTTTCCTCTGTTCCTTTGTTTCTCTAATTTCTGGCTTCCTACCTCTCCTACCTTAACTTACATCTTCTACCTCCCTATCTGCCTACCACCTGCCTAATCATGGTTCAGTGTTCCCTCCTCCCACTGGCCTAATAGTGTTTCAATGTTTCCACCTCCCACCTGCCTAATCGTGTTCTAGTGTTTCCACCTCCCACCAGCCTAATCGTGTTCCAGTGTTTCCACCTCCCCCCTGCCTAATCGTGTTCTAGTGTTTCCACCTCCCACCGGCCTAATAGTGTTTCAATGTTTCCACCTCCCACCTGCCTAATCGTGTTCTAGTGTTTCCACCTCCCACCTGCCTAATCGTGTTCTAGTGTTTCCACCTCCCACCAACCTAATTGTGTTTCAGTGTATCCACCTCCCACCGGCCTAATCGTGTTTCAGTGTATCCACTTCCCACTGGCCTAATCGTGTTTCAGTGTTTCTGCCTCCCACCGGCCTAATCGTGTTCTAGTGTTTCCACCTCCCACCGGCCTAATCGTGTTCTAGTGTTTCCACCTCCCACCGGCCTAATCGTGTTCTAGTGTTTCCACCTCCCACCGGCCTAATCGTGTTTCAGTGTTTCCACCTCCCACCGGCCTAATCGTGTTTCAGTGTCTCCACCTCCCACCGACCTAATCGTGTTTCAGTGTCTCCACTTCCCACCAGCCTAATCGTGTTTCAGTGTTTCCACCTCCCACCAGCCTAATCGTGTTTCAGTGTTTCCACCTCCCACCAGCCTAATCGTGTTTCAGTGTTTCCACCTCCCACCAGCCTAATCGTGTTTCAGTGTTTCCAGCTCCCACCAACCTACTCGTGTTTCATTGTATCCACCTCCCACCAGCCTAATCGTGTTTCAGTGTTTCCACCTCCCACCAACCTAATTGTGTTTCAGTGTATCCACCTCCCACCAGCCTAATCGTGTTTCAGTGTATCCACTTCCCACTGGCCTAATCGTGTTTCAGTGTTTCTGCCTCCCACCGGCCTAATCGTGATTCAGTGTTTCCACCTCCCCCCTGCCTAATCGTGATTCAGTGTTTCCACCTCCCCCCTGCCTAATCGTAATTCTGTGTTTCCACCTCCCCCTGCCTAATTGTGTTTTAGTGTTTCCGCCTCCCACCGGCCTAATCGTGTTTCATTGTTTCCACCTCCCACCGGCCTAATCGTAATTCAGTGTTTCCACCAACCCCCTGCCTAATCGTGAGTCAGTGTTTCCACCTCTCACAGGCCTAATCGTGTTTCACTGTTTCCACCTCACCCCTGCCTAACCGTGATTCAGTGTCTCCGCCTCCCACCGGCCTAATCGTGATTCAGTGTTTCCACCTCCTCCCTGCCTAATCATGATTCAGTGTTTCCACCTCCCCCCTGCCTAATCGTGATTCAGTGTTTCCGCCTCCCACCGGCCTAATCGTGATTCAGTGTTTCCACCTCCCCCTGCCTGATCGTGATTCAGTGTTTCCACCTTCCACCTCCCACCAGCCTAATCGTGATTCAGTGTTTCCACCTCCCCCTCTGCCTAATCATGTTTCAGTGTTTCCACCTCCCCCCTGCCTAATCGTGTTTCAGTGTTTCTGCCTCCCACCAGCCTAATCGTGATTGAGTGTTTCCACCTCCCCCCTGCCTAATCGTAATTCAGTGTTCCGCCTTCCAGCCTCCCACCGGCCTAATCATGATTCAGTGTTTCCACCTCCCCCCTGCCTAATCATGATTCATTGTTTCCACCTCCCCCCTGCCTAATCGTGATTCAGTGTTTCCACCTCCCACCGGCCTAATCGTGATTCAGTGTTTCCACCCCACCGGCCTAATCATGATTCAGTGTTTCCACCTCAACCCTGCCTAATCGTGATACAGTGTTTCCACCTCCCCCCTGCCTAATCATGATTCAGTGTTTCCACCTCCCACCGGCTTAATCGTGTTTCAGTATTTCCGCCTCCCATCGGCCTAATCGTGTTTCAGAGTTTCCACCTCCTACCTGCCTAATCGTGATTCAGTGTTTCCACCTCCCTCCTGCCTAATCGTGATTCAGTGTTTTCACCTCCCCCCTGCCTAATCGTGATTCAGTGTTTCCGCCTCCCACTGGCCTAATCGTGATGCAGTGTTTCCACCTGCCCCCTGCCTAATCATGATTCAGTGTTTCCACCTGCCCCCTCGCTAATCATGATTCAGTGTTTCCGCCTCCCACTGGCCTAATCATGATTCAGTGTTTCCGCCTCCCACCGGCCTAATCGTGTTTCAGTGTTTCCGCCTCCCACCGGCCTAATCGTGTTTCAGTGTTTCCACCTCCTACCTGCCTAATCGTTATTCAGTGTTTCCACCTCCCCCCTGCCTAATCGTGATTCAGTGTTTCCGCCTCCCACCGGCTTCATCGTGTTTCAGTGTTTCCACCTCCTACCTGCCTAATCGTGATTCAGTGTTTCCACCGCCCCCCTGCCTAATCGTGATTCAGTGTTTTCACCTCCCCCCTGCCTAATCGTGATTCAGTGTTTTCACCTCCACCCTGCCTAATCGTGATTCAGTGTTTCCGCCTCCAACCGGCCTAATCGTGATTCAGTGTTTCCACCTCCCCCCCTGCCTAATCATGATTCAGTGTTTCCACCTCCCCCCTGCCTAATCATGATTCAGTGTTTCCGCCTCCCACCGGCCTAATTGTGTTTCAGTGTTTCCGCCTCCCACCGGCCTAATCATGCTTCAGTGTTTCCACCAGATTTCACTATTTCTATTCCCAATTTTTTTTAAATAGTTCTACATTTTCAGGTACCTCTTATTTTCCTACAATGCCTAAACACTTAATGTAGTGGGAAAGAAATGCATTGGAACTGTTGATCAAAGCTGCAAAGTTGCCACCCTCGACGCAGTCTTGACTTTGCAACCAACACTTCTTGGTATTGTGGGACTTACAGTTTAGTGGATCTCCTAACAGGTATGTTCCTTCTCTCAGCACGCATAAGACTGATAGAAAAAAAGCCAGGACTGGTTCAAGGTGTCACAAGACATGGGTTCGATTGGCAGCCATCTACAATATGAAGAGCTGCTGCTTTTATTAGAAAAGGGTGCTACTCGTACCTATGCAAGACAATTGCAACACTGATACTGGTTCTGTTCCTTATCATTTTCAACACAGTCTAGATATGTTCCCCTGTGCACTCAAAAACACTCTATGAGTGTGAACCGGATCTGCGAAAGCATTATTGCGCGTGAACAAAATGTCGGATTTTGTTTTTCTTTTTTTGAACTTTTTTTGTAGCCTAATTATTACCCCTTCCACACTTACCATCTATTTGTCAGAAAAAAGGTGCAAAAAAGGGAAACCCCCCACATTTTCGGCCACGCAGTAATGGGATTCACATTTTCGTCCTACGCGTTTGAACCCCAGGAGCCTGGCCCTTTTCCTTTGCAGAGGGTGATCTAGTGATTTATATCTCAAGGGAAATAAGATTCTGTTTCCGTAAAATCCTTCTAGTGCGCTTTAACTGTGCCCATACATGTTTTCGCCAAAAACTTCTGTAGCATATTTTCTGTAGCAGTCAAATGCTTCCTCCACCTCCCATCACTATCACCTTTCCTGTGTTCCCTTGTTTCTCTAACTTCTGGCTTCCTACCTCTCCTACCTTAACTTACATCTTCTACCTCCCTATCTGCCTACCACCTGCCTAATCATGCTTTAGTGTTCCCACCTCCCACTGGCCTAATCGTGTTCCAGTGTTTCCACCTCCCACCGGCCTAATCGTGTTTCAGTATTTCCACCTCCCACCAGCCTAATCGTGTTCCAGTGTTTCCACCTCACACCGGCCTAATCGTGTTTCAGTATTTCCACCTCCCACCGGCCTAATCGTGTTTCAGTATTTCCACCTCCCACCGGCCTAATCGTGTTTCAGTGTTTCGACCTCCCACCAACTTACTTACGTTTCAGTGTTTCCACCTCCCACCGGCCTAATTATGTTTCAGTGCTTCAACCTCCCACTGACCTAATCGTGTTTTGGTGTTTCCATCTCGCACAACCTAATCGTGTCTCATTGTTTCCACCTCCCACAGGCCTATTCGTGTTCCAGTGTTTCCACATCCCACCGGCCTAACCATGTTTCAGTGTTTCCACCTCCCACCAGCCTAATCGTGTTTCAGTGTTTTCACCTCCCACCGGCCCAGTTGTGTTTCAGTCTTTACACCTCCCACCTGCCTAATCGTGTTTCCACCTCCCACCTACCTAATCGTGTTTCAATGTTTCCACCTCCCACAGGCATAATCGTGTTTCAGTGTTTCCACCTCCCACCGGCCTAATTATGTTTCAGTGCTTCACCCTCGCACTGACCTAATCGTGTTTTGGTGTTTCCATCTCACACAACCTAATCGTGTCTCATTGTTTCCACTTCCCACAGGCCTATTCGTGTTCCGGTGTTTCCACATCCCACCGGCCTAACCATGTTTCAGTGTTTACACCTCCCACCAGCCTAATCGTGTTTCAGTGTTTACACCTCCCACCTGCCTAATCGTGTTTCCACCTTCCACCTACCTAATCGTGTTTCAATGTTTCCACCTCCCACAGGCCTAATCGTGTTTCAGTGTTTCCACCTCCCACTGGCCTAATCGTGTTTCAGTGTTTCCACCTCCCACCGGCATAATTGTGTTTCAGTGTTTCCACCTCCCACTGACCTAACCATGTTTCAGTGTTTCCACCTTGCACCAGCCTAATCGTGTTTCAGTGTTTTCACCTCCCACTGGCCTAATCGTGTTTCAGTCTTTCCAATTCCCACCTGCCTAATCGTGTTTCCAGCTCCAATCGGCTTAATCGCGTTTCATTGTTTCCAACTCCCACAGGCAGGGGCGTCTCCAAAGGGTGGCAAGGGGGGCCATGGCCACCCTTATAAAAATGCTGCCCCCCCCAATCGGCCACCCCATGAAAAAGCAAAAAAATACACATTTTTTTCTTCCCCTCTGAACTGTGCATGGACAATAATCACATGTCCAGTTCAGTGTGAAAACATTTTTTTTTTGTTGCAGCAGCTCACCACCCGTTATGGACTGGATCGAGCCACGTATGATGGTGACCCTAACCCCCATTGATCGGACAATAAACACAGCCTGAGTGCACGCATTTCTGTTTTGGCTTGCACTTGCAGGCTTTGTTCACTTCCAGGCACTGAAAATGAGACCTGGGCTGCGGCTCTGAGGGATCGAGTGGTTGTCCCAGGCAAGCACTTCAGAGTTGAGATATGTAGCACCAGGGGTGGTGCCAGGCATGGGCGCGGGAGGGCTAAAGCCCCCCCCTTCCGCAGCTGCCTATTCGCCATACACAGGCCTGCTCACTTGACCTCAAGCCGGCGCTCTCCACACCGCTTTATTTTCTCCTCACAAAACTGAGTGTGGGGGAGGGAGGAGGCGTTAAAATGTAACCAGCCCATTATTATTTAATAGAACAATTGTGGAGGTGAGACGCCCCTGGAAGAAGAGAGTACCTGCTGGCTGCGAGATGCATGCTGGCCACCTTAGCAGGATAATCAGTGTCTCTTTCAGTGAGGCCATCTCCTTGTACCCATCGTGAAGAGTACACCCTGTGTCAAAAACGTGTTGCTGCGGTGCCTGCCAATTGAAAGAGCAGCTCTTTAAATTGTATCTGGCGTACGTGGCCAGACAATGTCGTATGCAAACCCTGCCACGTTGTCATTTGCCAATCGGCAAAGAGCAGTGCTGCCATCATTGCTGCCTATCCAAAAACAGGGCCCCTCATGTCACAGCCGTCCCCTGGACTAGAGGCCCATGTTCAGTGACCTTTACTGTCCACCCCCAAATACCTTTGCCCTACTCTCCATACAAGACACATGATTGCTGCCCCACCTTTACCCACCCTTGACCGAGGCCAGCACTGCACTGCCCTGATCTCCCTACACAATTCTGCTCTCCTCACACACGCCATTTCTTTATACTTACACCTCCTTACGCAATCCAGACCATTCTGTCACCACCCAGAACAAATGAGCTCCTAGGCCTGTTGTGCACAGCTAGATTTGGTCCCTCTATATAGGACTTCCTGAAACATTTAAATTAAATAACTATCAACTTTCCCACTAACAGATGTGACTCCCCTCATACTTGTGTGCACTTCAGAATGCTGCATTAAAATAGGAACGAGCAACTGCTTCAGAGGATGACAGTGTCCATTGTACTTGCCAATATGCTTCAAAACACCAAGTCCTACCCTTCCTTGACATAGTCTTTACAATTTGTGGCACTTTCACCTCTCGAGTCACCTTATGTAAGCAAATAGCTTTCAAATAATACTTTAGTTTAATTCAAATGCGGACTCCAAATAGCACTCCTCCCACTCCCAGAATGCTCTTTGTGGCTAGAAAGCTCCTAAGCATGTGCACAGGCTGGCAGCATTACTTGGCAGGGTAGCAGGAAGAGGAGATTGACAAGAAAGAGTAGGATTTAGAGTAAAGCGAATCCCCTGTGGACACTATAGCACCTTCCTTGCCCCAGTTGTAGATATATGAGGCTATAGCAAGCACCATTAAACACACACACTGCAAATGCTGCAACACATTTGCTGAAGACCAGATGCTTAATGAGCAATGCTTTCTGAGCTAAAATGAAGTCCAACAAAGTCTACAACATGAAATGTGTAATGCTTAATGAATGTTAAGGGACGCATGCTTACATTGTGGCCCTGCAGATTTTGGACACTGATACACACCTCCTTTCTGCCCATAAAGCTGCAATGCCACCCGAGTAATGGAATTGGATCACATCAAGTAGTAGAACTTTCTGGTGTCCTTAGTCCAAACAATCATTTGCTTTGCCCATCTGCTTTTGATAGTAGTTGCATGTTTCCAGCTCCATTTCCCTGGAACAAAAGCTACTAACAGTGTGTCAACAGAGTGAAAAGGAGCAACCCTGTGTAAATAGATGGCCCTCCCTAGGTACAACATATGAGGCAGCCCATCAGGGCAGTTTTACAGACTGAAAGTAGGGAGAATACACTTCAGTGATATATGAAAGGGCAGCATTTCCTTATGAACACACCCAGAGTAGAAGTCATTTCAGATGAGGCTCAGAGGAAAGAAGTGCCCCCCAATGTCCCTAAGAAGTGAGTTGAAGTAATAGCCACTAAATAAATAGTGCCATAAATGACAAACGCTGCAGGTGCACCTTTTGCAGAAGGGTCTAGTCAGGAGGCTCACACTCTAAGTGCATGGCATGTTTTACTGCCATTTTTGGGCAATGGAAAGCCTACTTGAGTGTTTGTATGTGATGGTGGGGTTGGAGTGGGGATGGGTGGGGGAGAATACTACAGTGGGGCTGGCCTGGCAGGGTCTTACTGTGGCATGGAATGGTGTACTCGCATTAAGGTCAAAGGCAACATGAGTGCTCTACATTGGGAGCGCATGCTTCCTTATTTTGACTTGGGTCTTTATTATTTTACTGGTGTTTAAGGTCAAAGGCAACATACATATTGTTACATGGGGGAATATAACATGATGCGTGCAACATAAATGTTCTTATATGGGGGGGATTTGTGTGATAATATGCTATTTATATAGCGCTTTCGCCAAAGCGATTTTCAGAGAACATATTTACATCAAATATATCACCCAGCCGAAGTTTGCACTCATTTAATGAGCTTTATTTATTTATTGCATTTATTGACATCGCCCAAACCCATACGTATCGCGGCGGTGGTACAACTTGGTGAGCAGGGAAAACAGTACAGTACAGAGTAAGAGACGTAACAAGTTGCAAAAGCAACATAATAGTACGAGGTCCATAGAGGAGGGTAGGGATCACGGAGATCACATTGAAGTATGAAAGACAGAGTTGGCCTTGCTTGGATTTGAACCTGCGAATCACACTTGGATTACAAAAGCATGCGCTCAGCCCGGTGAGCTATTTTACGGGCTTGCCAGCAAGAGCATGTTTTCTTTCTGTGGCATTGCAGTTTATTACTGGTGTTAAGGCCAAAGGCAACATACGTAGTCTAACATTGGGGTGGGGGCGATTCGTGCTGCCTGCAAGGCTATGTTTTTTTACTGTGGCATGACATTTTTTATTGCCGTTAGGGAGAAAATACAACATGATGAGTGTTATTATATGTGGAGTGGGGGATTTTTGTAGCCAGCAAGGATATATTTTCTTAATGTGGCATGGCTTTTTTTTCACTGGCATTAAGGCAAAGCCAACAGGAGTATGTTCTTACATGGGGATTCTGGCACGTATTGGGAGAGCTAGCATAAATATGCTTTGTTATAGTATCGTTACTGGCATTATGGACAAAGCAAACATGATTATTGTCATATATGGAAATATTGGCATATATAGGTGCACCAGAATGGACATGTGTGAGCACAATCAATATGAACATGCTTTTTTACACTTGCACAGTACTGGCATATAGCGTACAAAGGCATTATGAAAATGTGTTTGAAAATGCTCCGGTGCATTGTTGTTGGCTTGGAATCTAACATACTTTTTATGTCTTACCCTACAAAATCGATTGTAAACTGGGTGTTTTTTACCTAATTTATCACAAAGTGTACTGTAAAATGCACTATATTTTAACACATTATTTAAAACCTTTTCTCCAGGGGACAAACCCCCTTTGATTGGTTTGCCCTCCCTCACTACTCTGTCACTCCTATGTATTTGGCTGGGGGCAGAACAAGTGCCCTTCCTTCCGCAGGCTCTTCTTAATGTGGGCCCTACTACATTAGCTCCAGGCCCCACTTGTTACAGAATAACGGCTACGCCTCTGGTGAGTTGGGATGAAAGATGGATCTAATGGGACAAAGGAAGGCGTGATATCTACTCAGCCTACAGAGCTTGCGAAGGGGATGTTAGGACGAGGGGGGTTCAGTAACCCAATAGGTTTAATGTCCCGTCTCACTAACAGTTTTCAAAACTGCCATCCAGCCCCGTCAAAATGTTGATGCTGGATCCGCCCCTGTGTGGCACCCTGTGTGACACCCCAAGATTTCCTGTGGCCTCATCAGGCCACCCCTATTAAAAATGTCTGGAGGCGCCACTGCCCACAGGCCTAATCGTGTTTCAATGTTTCCACCTCCCACCGGCCTAATCGTGTTTCAGTGTTTCCAACTCCCACCGGCCTAATCGTGTTTCAGTGTTTCCACCTCCCACTGGCCTAATCGTGTTTCAATGTTTCCACCTCCCACCTACCTAATCATGTTTCAGTGTTTCCACCTCCCACATGCCTAATCGTGTTTCAGTGTTTCCACCTCCCACCAGTCTAATCATGTTTCAGTGTTTCCACCTCCCACCGGCCTAATCGTGTTTCAGTGTTTCCACCTCCCACCTGCCTAAGTTGTTTTTGCATTCTGAGTTAATTTGTCACAAACATATTTTTCTAGTTGTTCAGCCATCTATAATTGTTGACCTGCTTCACTTCATTTTTGTTTCACAAATAGGGTCCTGCCGCCACAAAATGGAGGCATGTTGCCTGCAAAAAGAGAATGTGGTCTATCCGTTGTGGTCACATTTCACTATTTTATTACACATTTTACCAATTTTTAGACCGTTGACATTTTTTCTATTCCTTAAAGTGAAGGCTGGCTGGCAATCACTGGCAGACACTAATGTTCAACTGATCCTGTGCAGTTTGCTATGAGGCAACATGTTCCCTTCTTCCACTGACAATTCTGTGTTTCACTTTACAAAACCTGTTTCTCTCAGAGAGCCTTCAAGGAGGGACGCAGCATCATAAGAGAATTAGTATCAACATATTATTAGCTTGTGACTTTGTCACCACTTCCTATTACTTCTTGTAGTGTGTAAATAATTCATTGTGTACAACACAAAACAAGTTAAATAAACAGCACAAAGGAAGTCCACAGTAAATTCTCTTCTGGCCTGACAGCCAACCTGTCCACACTTCATACACACCAGTCTCCCAAACTGGAACTACCACGGAGTGCCTAAGCCACTCTTGTTCCCCCTTGTCCTCAATGAAACAGTTCAGGCACACACAAGGGATCATAGAAGTAGAAAACACACTACTCACGTTGCAAAAGACCAGATAGTGCAGAAGAATAAGATTGACAGGAATCTGCCAATTTAAGCTGGACAGGACAACAACCACAGGGAAGAGCAGGTGTGCACATGACAAGACACAATATACTGAACATGTAAGGGCAGGGTCCAAAGGTCGCCTACCACTCTGTTTCCCGCTGCATAATCACTGACACGAGTATGCTCCATTCTGTCAACATGTTCACCCATTGCCTCACCATGGATGTGGGCATGTTCTATTCCTACCAGTCCCCAATTTAAAGTGGCACGGTCAAGGCATGGCAGTGTACGTGGACCACATGCCTGGCAATGATGTGAGTACCTGGGCAATTGAAGCCAACAGATAGCAATTATGTGAGTACCTGGGCATGTGATGGCAATACAGGCCAAATGGCAAGTCAAAAGCCAAGCCAGATTGATTGGCTTTGTCAATGCTTATTTTAAATGTTTTTCAATCATCTGTCTGGCTCTCTCTGCTTCCAGTTTAATAGAAAATCACCTTTGACGTTGCCGACCATTAGAAATATTTGGCAAGCAGTGTAAGGCAAGGAAGAGTTCCCAAGCACTGCCTTCACTTACAATTAATTTCAAGCTAAGCATGGAGATTGATGAGTACTCCAGTTTTCATATTACAGCTATTAATAAAGAAGATGTCATGTTGGTTTGCATCAAATACAATTCAAACGACGACAGGCAAATTCTGTCACAGCTGCCTGCATGTTTATTTATCTGTCTATCTATCTATTTATCTATCTATATATTTTTTGTATAGCGCCACAAATCCGGGGCCTCAGAGCGTTGACAGGCGAGGATGAGGCATTGAATATAAGGAGCGAAAGCTGTCAGGTTAGTAGTTTCTTAAGCTCTCCCTTTATCAAAGAGAAAGGTCTTCAGACTCTTCTTGAACTGGGACAGAGACAGTAAAGTCTGTGGCGGGATAGGCAGTGTGTTCCACATAGCAGGAGCCCAGACATTGCAGCTGGGGCCTCCTAGCGTTTTTAGGCTAAGGCGTGGGCATTCCAGTAGTCCATTTTTGTTAGATTTCAGAGTTCATTTTAATGGGAGCTTTTTGTATGCCTGAACAGAGGTATGGGGGCATTCCCAGACAGGCATTTATGCACAAGGGAATTTGCCTTGTGCTGTATTCTTTGCTCCACACGAAGCCAAAGTAGTTTACAGTGAGCCTCTGCTACATGCACTCGCTTTCTGAGACCACACACTGCGCACACTGCGCCATTCTGGCGGTTTGTAGTTTTTATATGTTCGTCAATGAGATGATGACCATTCAACTGTTGCAATAGTTGAGTTCACTGTTTACACTGGCAGAGGCCACTGCTGCCCTGTTCTGTTCAGACAGGTATGGTCTGATCTGACACTGTAGTTTGTTCATGTATGAGCTGTGAGAAACCTGAAGGTACTATCACTAGTAATCCCTGAGGGGCCTTCCATTCACATTGCCAAGGAAAGGCCACCACCTAATGATCCCAACATTGGGGGGCCCTTGGGAATTGGGGAAAGGGTGCTGGAAGGCGGGAGATGGTTTGCCCCCTTTTCCAACCCTTAGCTACCTTACCCACCCTCAGACTTCATGATTTTAAATCATGCCCTATTGATTCCCCTATAATCCTCCAAAATACTGTGAAGAAGGAGGCACAAAGAGTAGTACATGCTACACTTAGAAAACTCCACTATAGTACTGCGACGAAGAAGAGGGACCAGACTAAATAAAGATTGAAAGGTCAAGCATGTCCCAGTGATTGGCTTAATTATAGCCAGACAAGACAATCCCAGAACTAGCACCTGCAACCTGTTAATCAAACACAGTTGCATAAAAGGTGAAGCAGAATTGAGGAAGGGTAGTGAGCTGCAGGGAGGATGGCAGAGAGAACAACCAGGAGGTCAGAGAAGACCGCAGTGAGCCAGAGGAGAATGAGGTACAGAAACGCTGCTGAGGTGCAGAGCAGGGCACTCTGTGGAATCGTGGCAAGGGAGCCATGTCTCCAAGGAGCCAGTGAAGTCAGGAAAGGGGTGTCGTGTTGCGTATCAGCCCCTTTCAATTGGCCGTGCAATGCTCATTCTCCTGGGTGGAAGAGATGGCCCAGGATGGTCTGAGGGGCAGGAATTGAAACCCTGACAGCATCCGTTGGAAGCTGTGAGAGGGGAGAAACCCAAATCCCAACAACGCAACCAGTGAGTTTCTGTCAAGTGGGAAACCCGGTATGCGAGCGGAGGCTACAATGTAACTGGACAAGCATGTGTTACCAAAAGTGATTTAGAACGCGTGCGACAAAGCCTTAGAGTGAGAACAATCAAATTCCACAGTGAACCAGTAAGCGCTCTGAAACTTTGGAAGCCACACGTTCGAAAGTCTCTGAACAATGGGAAATAAATACAAAACCATACAATCATTGTAACCAAATAGAAGCATTGAATAAATATGAAAACGGCATGAACCACAAAGGGAGAGCAGTGAAGTGTAAGCCGAAGGGAAATCCTAAATCTGTGAGCCCCGTAAAAGACAGTTGAAGTAAAAAAGTAGAAGCTAAGAAGATAAAGTGAAAGAAAACAAGTGCATAAGAAATATAAGCTTGGACAAATATATTTCAATCTTATGGGGAGCTGGTTGCATGACCTGTGATGGGTGGACCTTGCAGTCTGTAAACAGCACCTAGACCAGAGTGCCTCAATCCCTGCGTAGAAGTCTATGAACCAAAGAAGCAAGTTTCTTGAGTTTGAGGAATGGGAACCCCTAGGAGCTTGTGAAATTATCATGAGGATTTGTGAACAAATACTTTGAACTCGGGAAAAAGAACCCAGAGCTCCCATTGTTAGTTTTGTTGTTGAACTTTGTAAAAACTGTTACAACCAAAAGATAGAAGGCTTGGGGAAGGGAGCCAGAGAGTTGTTGAAAATGTATGAGCTCAAGAGTATTTGAACTGCATCCTGAAGTTGGGGAAGTGAGCCTTTTTGTTTTGAACACTGTTCAGTTGACGAAAAATAACCCTACACTGTAATTATTGTTAGATTTGAGGGCGAGCATAGGTTATGAAACAGACAGACTTTTGATTTGGACTTACAGACATTGACTCTCCTTAGATACATCAGTTGAGGGAAACCCCATCAACGACATAGGGCAAGTTAGACGCTACTCCATCCTGACATTTGATAAAAAGTCTTGTGGACACTTGACATCTGTTGTCTGTGTCATCTCTTGATACCATGCCTGTCTTACAGAGCTTGATGACTGTAGATGAGCTACTTGTTTGTTTGATGTTAGATACAAGTCTAAGTAGACTCCCAGCGAGTTGATGTGCTGAACATCCAAGATGGTGTTACCTGCAATATTATAGTGACTGTATTGTGAGTCCATTTGTTTTAGTCTTGGACCAGCACCCATGATTAGCATCTCATTTCTTTTCGTTATTGAAGGCCAGCGAGTTTTGAGCCATCCATGACTCCATTGCTGAGTAGATTTTGTTCACTATCACCACATTTTTGGAGTGACACCACTGATAGTTCAATACAAATCTGAGTGTCGTCCTCAAAGCTGGTGAACTGCACACCCAGATTGTCTAGCAGGTCGCACAAGGAGGTTGATTTAAACATTGAACAATAGGTGTGATACACATGATCCCAGTGATACACCACAGGTCAGTTATATAGGAGCTGACTTGATATCTTTTTTTGTTACTCTTGCTTGTCTTGGTCCGTGAAAGGATCTGAACCATTAAGCGGCAAAGTCAGAGCATTTTCCAAGCAATCAGTCCATCAACCAGCATCTCATGATCCACCAGGTCGAGGGCTGAAAGGTCGAGCATGAGGAGTAGTACAGTTTTGCCCTTGTCGACAATTGTTATGATGTTAGAGTTAAGATCCAGCAGTGCAGTCCCTCTCGCATGTTTGGAACGAAAGCCTGACTGTCCCAGAACCAGTATTTTATGTTGTTCTGTATATTCACAGTATTGAGAGTAGGCAACTTTGTCAAGGATTTTCAGCAGAAACAGTACATTGGTTATTAGTCAAAAATTGGAATCTACCGCTGGATCTAAACTGTCCTATTTTAGAAGAGGGATGATCCAGGCTTGCAGCAAGCATATTGGAACCTGAGCTTCGGAAAAGGATACATTAATTATTTTTGTCACCTTCTCCATAGCAGGTCCTGCTCCAGCGAGGTGGCCTTGACCCGATGATGCTGGCATTCTCCCCAGATCCTAGTCGTCCTCTCCTGAACGCAAGCAGGAATGTTTCTTCGCTCAGTGTTATGTTTTTCTCCCTCTGGTTTCGTGTAGTGAAGGTGGGCAACTCGTTCCTTGCTTGCTCACCGGTTTCAGCATTGTTTCCTGGGCTCCAGGCCCACCACATCTTCCATCTTTCTGAGGGGCTGGCTCTCTTCAGCTTTGCCAACTCCACACAGCCCTGTGCCTCATCAGCCAAGTTTCTAGTACTCTCAGGCTTCTCGACTGGTTTCTCTCTGGGTCTCACTACAGACCTACTACCAGGTCCTTCTCCACACCACAGCTGGCTCTGCTTGAGCTGCGTGGCTCGTCCTCACAATGACGTCGGTTCGTCAGAGGTTCCCCTCTGCTTATCTCTTCTTTTCCTCCAGTCAAGAGGAAGGTCCTTTTCTTGCTGCCAGGTACGAAAAGGGTGTTTTTAACTGTCCAATCCATTGAGAGGCCAGCATTGCCCTGATCCAACTGTTCAAATGCACTTTCTAAATTATTTGGAGTTCCACAGCTGACAGTCAGATCCATTTCTGGGATTCCCATATATGCACACAATGTCTCATTTGTAGGGAGTACCTTACTGGAATGGGAGTCCAAGTCTCCTTGTGGGCAATTCCTTACGGTGAGGTCCTGCTTTTCCAAACACCTAAGGAGGGTTTGCTTAGCGGGCTCATCTCCTTCACCTCAAAAGGGGTGGCTGCACCATGGAAGGAGGGACAAAACCTCCGATTCGTCACAGGATTTAAATGAATCCTAGAAAAATTACCCCTAGTGGAACTTTATTTGAAGTCTGTTTGTCTGTCTGTCTGTTAAAGAAAACATATTTCTGTCCAAACGTTCACGTGTCCAGTGGGAGAATCAATAAGAGCCCCTTTCTCCCGCTGGCTCTTTAACATACATATGCTCACGGACCACCACAGTAGGACATATATGAACTGCATTTAGTGCTTCTCTGATACCAAGCAACCCATATTCATAGATAGTGTCAAACACTCACCCAAGAACGTCATTCCTAAAAGCCTGATCACAGTTCAATGCTGAAGACACTCCAACAAACTCTGCTTCAATGCTAACACACAGAAATCATCAATTTCACCCATACACCAATCTCTCACGGCCCATTCACCAATCTCTCGCAGCCCATTCACCAATCTCTCGCAGCCCATTCACCAATTTCTCGCAGCCCATACACCGATCTTTCAGAGTCCATTCACCAATCTCTCGCAGCCCATTCCTCTCGCAGCCCATTCACCAATCTCTCACAGCCCATTGACCTGGCCCTCCACTCTGGGAACTCTCCCACTCATTAGCAGAAAGAAAGCTAAGTAGGAATTCTGTTTACTTTCACTTCTTGTGCTACCAAATCAATGCGCTGGCTCTTTAACATACATATGCTCCCGGACCACCACAGTAGACATGTATGAACTGCATTTAGCTCTACGCTGATGCCAAGCAACCCATATTCCTAGATAGTGTCAAACACTCACCCAAGAATGTCATTACTAAAAGCCTGATCCCAGTTCAACGCTGAAGACACTCCAACAAACTCTGGTTCAATGCTAACACACAGAAATCATCAATTTCACCCATACACCAATCTCTCACGGCCCATTCACCAATCTCTCGCAGTCCATTCACCAATCTCTCGCAGCCCATTCACCAATCTCTCACGGCCCATTCACCAATCTCTCACGGCCCATTCACCAATCTCTCGCAGCCCATTCACCAATCTCTAGCAGCCCATTCACCAATCTCTCGCAGCCCAATCACCAATCTCTCGCAGCCGATACACCAATCTTTCGTAGTCCATTCACCAATCTCTCGCAGCCCATTCACCAATCTCTCGCAGCCCATTCACCAATCTCTTGCAGCCCATTCACCAATCTCTCACAGCCATTTCACCTGGCCCTCCACTCTGGGAACTCCCCCACTCATTAGCAGAAAGAAAGCTAAGTCGGAATTCTATTTACTTGAACTTCTTGTGCTACCAAATTCAATGCACTGTATAAGATCCCCTGCCTTCATCTACTCCTCCTGAAACAATTATGATTTCTTGGAATAAATCTTAAAGTGAACTCATCCTGGGCACTGAAATGGGCCAGACCGTGCACTCCACAAGTACCAGATCAAACTATTGGAACGGGTTCAAAACTGGGCTATCAGAATAATACTTGGGTTAAGAAATAGAGGCCATGTCTGTTCAGTCTTGAAGCCTTTCCAGCAGCCACCAGTCAAACAGAGGATGCACCTAAAAGCTCTCAACTCATAACATGTTTTAGAAGTACGAACCTGAAGAGCGCACCAAACTCAACACTCATTACTGGCCAACAAAGACTGTCAGATCACCCACAGTCATGACGCTGCAATCTATCCGAGCACTAGCGCAAGACCTGCCCTTGTGCAAGGGGTGCCACTAGAGACAGAAATCCCTCAGGATCGATGTGAGTAACACAATTTATAAGGTTTGAAAAGTTACTGAAAAATGAAGTTCCAAGGCTGACTTTCCCTCCATAAATCTTGATGGAAAGCACCCCCATCTGGAGTCCTATAGATGATTTCATGTTTTCCCATGAGGTGACCTCAAATTGATGTACATGGCATAATTTTATTTTCCATATTCCTTTCAACCACACACTGTTTCCTATGTGGTTCATTTGATTTGTTGTGGGTGACAAATATACATATTGGCGTGTTCTGTGGTTTCATCGACTAGAATTACTGAGCTGCAAGCTACTTCATGTTAATTTCACAGTGGGGTAAACAGATAGATATATAGAGTGGGCAGGGGTAATGGAGGGGTGGGATATGCTGGGGAAAGAGTTGTGAATGGGGTGGTTGCATTGGCATAGAAGGGCCCCCACACCCTGCAAAGTGTGGGTGCCGCACCTTCTGATGTCCAGTGAGACCTCGTTTAAGCCCTCATCCTGTCTAAAGTCGGGATAATGGCTGAGCTGGGCCTATCGCGCTGCCTGTGGTGGAGCACCAAAGGTGGCACTTCTCCTCTGGCTCCCGCACGTGCTCTACACAAACGGAACCAGGAAGCTGCATCCGATTTCCTGTCTGCATGGAGTGTGGCCAGGGGCTGGAGGCCTTGAGAGAAGCAGGAAGCAGTAGGTAAGAATGCATTTTTTGTTTTTTTTATTTTTGAGTGTGCATGTCTGAGAGTGTGCATGTGTGTCAGATATGATTGTGTATATATGTATCGATGTATGTATATGTGTGCCTGCATGTGAATGGTATGTATGTATATAGGGACTAGGTCTGAGTGTGCTTGTGAGTGAATGTGAGAGAAGATGCATGCGTGAGTGAATGGCGTTTGAATGGCTGGGTATGAATGCGATTAAGTGTGCATGCCAAGCGCCGTGGGGTCTTAGGAGGCAGGCAGGGCATTTTTTAATGCCCATTTATCATAGGCGGCCAGTAAAAATGCCAGGCAACCCTGTCCACTGGGCCCACCAAACGTTGCTCGCACACATACACCTATTCATAATGAATGTGATTAGGCCCTCATTACGACCCTGGCGGAAATCGAAAAACGATGGCGGAAATGCAATACCGCCATCGAATAGCGCTCGGTGCGACTATGACCCGTCACCGCAAAGTACGAAGCCATTAGCGACACCGTAGTGAACGCCAACGCTAACTGCACCAAGCACGCGCGCGCGCGCCATGCGAAACCGCAAACACCACCATGGCGCAACAGTACGCCAATTCCGACCCTAGCGGACATGTACCTAACGCCATCAGGCATGGCGGAATTCCGCCATGGCGAGAAGTACGGCATCGCGAATCAACCGTAAACGGCCCCACTGAGTGCCTGTACACCGCTCCCTGCCCACAAAGTACAACTCCCGGTAGGTGCAATGAAGTCACAATGCAACCATTGAAATGTACAAAGCACCCATGCATGCCAACGAACAAAAGCAACACAAGAGGGGCCAATGGGAGCTGCAGGTCACAGATGGCACGAATACAGAAGCCATCCCAATGGACATGACCACAGTCCCCCACCAAGAAACGCACGCAAACACAGGCACCTGTGCCCAGCAATATTCCGAAAATCACATCATTCCACCAGTCCACCTGGCTGACCGGCATCTGTTACACAAAACCCAATCCCCCGCCCCTGAGCATGACAACATTCAAACTGTCATATAGGCAGCCCCCATCCCTGACCTCACGGGCTTAGTAGGCAAACGCGCCCAGTACAGTACCACGCAACTAAACCCCGAAGCTGGAACCCAATGCAGATCTCCTCACAATACATCGCCCCCCAAATAGGCATATGCCACATCACTTGCAAAGAAAAACGCTACACGGCCCAAATCAGAATAGCAATTTATGCACATCAAAGACACCAAGCCCATACAGCCATCAGGCCATGAACTCCAAAACACTAATCACCATTGTGGGCTGCATCCGCAAGAAATGACCAGCCACTACTTGTGTGTCGCCCTGTACCCCCATGGTACACAGAGCCACATTCACGTACGAAAAGGCAACATGGAAGCGCACAGAACCGCAGGGCCGTCCCAATGGGGAGGCACTAGTCCAGCTGAAAGGCCGAAATGTTGCTCCGAGACACCAGTACTGCGTAAGGGCATGTGGGCCATTGGCGATCGTCCCATAAGATCGTAATGCTGCTCCACCGATTAACACGAAGCAGCAGGTGTCGGGAGTAAAATCCATCTGCAGGAGTGGCATACAGATGGCAGTGGCAAAAGGGGAGGAGATACCTGTCAACCAAAAGAAAAGAAAAAGAACAGAATGGCCATCAGAACTACATTCGAACAACTCACTTCAATGATCACACGAAATCCACAGCCATATGCATGCTAGCCCACTCAAAAGGATCATCACCACCCCAAAACCACTTGCGACTCATAACCATCTATATCGAGGTGCAAACACCATCACAAACGAGTGTACCTGTGCATGCGTCTGTCAAAACAGAATCCATCAGATGGGAATGTTAACGTGCATGGACACAAGTGTCTGAGGGCGCCTCGAGACAGGGAGGGCTCAACAAGGCCAGATAGACGATGGTCCCACTATGGCAGCCCTGCATCACATAGCGTAGGGGAGGCGGATAGATCCCAAGAAGCCCTGTACATGGCAAACTCTGTATCAAATCACCTGCCCATGCATCCATTCATCATTCCCTCATCCCGGGATCAAAACGCCTGAATAATTACTCACATGACATTAGAAACATCCATTGAGTCTGTGCGTTATGCAGCCTGCAAAATCCACAGTGCCCCAGCCCGTAATTCCAGTGTTGTGAAGTAACATGTATTTGGGAACGGCCGGCCTCATCGCCCACGTAGCTATTGCGCATCCCAAACTATTCACATCAATCATTGCTCCCTCGCCATGGGCCCTGTCTCAAGGACATTGAACAATAGAACGTTATATTTGCAGTCAGACCTGTGGGCATCTCCTCGCCGCTAGCTGAAGACCGAAAGCGCCGCCCTTCGAATTCCTCATTTGCAACACCACGTCGGAAAGGCATCTGTGGCCGTTTGAAATCACTAATTATTCCATCGAGTGCGGCTGTGTGTGAAAATGGCAACTGCCTTCACCCACGAATGGGACGCCCCGCCCGTCGTTGCAACTCGGTACAGTGATGCATGAGGGCCCACCGTTACTCGAGTACTACGTTCCACTGACCCTTCACAAGTCTGTTCGCGACTGCACAGATAGAATGGGAAACAATGGGACCATAGCCGAATGAACATATCAACCAATCTAACACGGCCATCGGGTACAAATACATGATAGCAATAGCAAGATACCATTCCCCGAATTGCAGCGTTGTGCGCGTGACGTGCTCGGCCAAAGGGGAGGGCAGTTTGCACAGGTGGAATGAATCACCACAGGTGGAGGCCATACAGCCTGAAAACACATAAATTGCACAGCCAGTCTCCTCCCACAACCACACCGAAATGCTACCGGCAGGACTCGCGATGTTGGCCCTGGGGGACCTGATAGCACTGCAAGTGCTCCAACTCCAAGAGGAAGACGAACACCAACTACAACCAGCAGCACGGAGGAGACGCAGGAGGAGGAGGAGGCCAAGGCAGGGCCAGCAAGGCCCACCAGCACAGCCACTACCACCACGCAGGCAGCCCGCAATCCCACGCCTCCGAGCACATCCGTTCAACCTCACTGATGAGCAGATCCAAACCCTCTACCGTTTGGACCGGGACACCATAGCCGCCATTGTGGACATGACACAGGCTGACCTTGTCAGCATGATAGATAGCCCAACCGCCATCCCACCCCTACTGAAGGTGGTGTCTGTACTCCACTTCCTGGCCACAGGCACCTACCAGCACACAGTCGGACAGTTGCATGGCATTTCTCAGCCACTGTTCTCACGGACACTATTGCAAGTGCTCGATGCCCTCCTGCAGCACGCAGACGACTACATCTCCCTACCACGCTCGGAGCAGGAAATTACAAACACGAAAGTGGGATTCCATGCACTTGCCGGCATACCGGGTTGCATTGGTGCCATCGACTGCACCCATGTGGAATTGGTCGTCCCACATGCCATGGAGGCCCAGTACCGCAACCGAAAACAATTCCATTCCCTGAATGTACAAATGGTGTGTGACTCCAACAGGATCATTACACATTGTTGCGCCCGATTCCCTGGATCAACCCATGATTCTATGGTCTTGAGGAACTCTACAATACCACGCTACATGGAGCGACACGCAGGGAACAGATCCTGGCTACTCGGTGAGTCTCATTACATGCATGATGATGTGGGGTATGTGAATTGGCAATGAGCTGGCAGGAAGGGGGGGGTGTGCGTACGTATCAATGGCATTCCACATCATACGTTTCTCGTCCACATACAGGTGATGCTGGATATCCACTGAAGAGATGGCTCCTCACACCAGTCCGGAACCCACGGGACCAGCATGAGGAGGACTACAACCATGCCCACTCACGTACCCGTGTAGTCATAGAACAGGCATTCGGCCTACTGAAGGGCCGTTTCCGCTGCCTCAGCAGGTCTGGCGGGGCACTCCTGTACCGCCATGAGAAGGTTGCAAAGATGGTGATGGCATGTGTCATGCTCCACAACATGTGCGTACGTAGAAATGTGCCCATGCCCCCTGACGCAGAACTGCAAGCACCTGAAGATGGTCATGATGAGGGTGGGGATGTGGCAGCACCTCATGGAGTCTGCGAGGCACCGGAGGCCCGTGACATTCGTCAGCATCTCATTGATGTATGCTTCTAGCACTCACGCCTGGTGGCTGATACATGGACACGGGACTCGTGGCACTGCGTGTGTCTGGGACATGCACAATATGGACTGTACGCCTATGATGGCCTAGTACACAAAGATCAATGTCCACACATCTCATTGGTTGATCGTGCACTTTTTATGGCATATGTGATGTCATGTTGAACACCCTATCGACCCGCCACCCAAGTGAGCCCAACACACCCCCTCCACCCCCCTACCTCCCCCCCGAACACCAGTGTCCAAAGATGCTCATTGTCAGTGGGCTGTCGCTATTGCATGCCCCCTCTGCGGGTATCAGGGGCACCCCTGCCTGTGGAGCGCAGGTTCCTTCCAGATCTACGTTGGGGGCTGCCCTGGACGGAACTTGCAACGGATGATGTGTCTGCCTGCTCACGTCCATGCATGTCCCTAAGGGTTTGCGAGAGCTCAGTGAGCACACGGCGCACTGCGGCAAGTTCGGCACATACGTCCTTGGCCGTCGCATGCAGTTCCCCCCTGAGGCTCTCGGTGCTTCTCTCCATTTGGACTCTCAGGCTCTCGGTGCTTCTCTCCATTTGGACGCTCAGGCTCTCGGTGCTACTCTCGATTTGTGCCCTAAGTGTCTCAGTTGATGTTTCTATGTCTGCCTTAGTGCCCCCACATTCATCAGCATGGTCCTTGAGGAGCGTGGCCAGTTGCTGCTGTTGTTCGATCAGCTGGTCGAGGGACTGTTGCCTCTGCTGGGCCAAGGCCATTTGCGGGGGTGTCACAGAGGGGCTGTTGTCCTCATGTTGCCTTGCCACAGGGCTTGTGGGGGATGGCCAGTCGTCGTCTTGTGGGTGCCCCTGCGTGGTATCCTCATGTTGTACGGGATGGGACAGACAGGGGGATTGGGACAGGTCATGGATGGATCTGACTTCGGCATCCCCGTTTTCTGTGTCGGAGCATGCTGCCATCAATGGGGTGTCACCTATGGTGCTGCTGCCACCGGAGGCAGTGCCTTCTGTGGCATCCATTGGGGGGACCTGTGGTGGTGGTGTTGTGGGCATGCTGGCTGCTGGGGTGCCTGTTGATGTTCCCTCCTCTGTGCTGCCACATGATTTGTGCTGCTGCCGTGTCTTGATGCGTGCAGCTGAGGTGGAGGGTCTCTGGCCGTTGGTCTTGGCCCTCTTTGCAGGTGTGCTGGTAGGGGTGTCCTGTAGCTCGTCATTTGGATCGGACCCTGTGGTGGAGTAGAGGAGGGCGAGGGTTATTGGTGGGTCTGTGGGAATTGGGATGGCATTGTATCACATGCATTGGGGTGGTACCTGAGGGTGATTTGGGCCGGGGCCTTGGAGGTGCTTTGATTTGTGTGTGGAGTGAGGGTGCAGTTGTTTGGCAGCCTGCAGTTAGGGTGTGCCTGCTGCACGTGTAGTGCGTGTATTAGGGGTTTTTAATTATTTATGTATTTATTGTGGGTTTTAACGTGCGCTATCAGGCCGATGTGTGTGGACGTTCTCCTGGACATGTGTTTCTGTGCACTATGTGGACGCATGGTACTTCACATGGATGGACTGTGTGGATTTGGCATTGTTTTTTCTGGCCCACCTACCTGTATCTTCGGATGTCTGCACTCCTTTCTCCATCCCTCCGACTCCCTCTATGCTCTCCATTCCGATGGTGGAGGCACAGATTTCTTCCCAGGGGGTCAACTTGATGGGTGATTCAGGACCTCCCCCGGTGGCTGTGGCAATGTTGCGGTTGGCAGAGAGTATGCTGCGGACGCGTATCCGCAGGTCGTCCCATCGCTTGCGGCATTGCTGTGGGGTGCGGGGTGCGGTCCCCACCGCACTTACCCGCTGTGCCACCAGAGCCCATATGGCCTTCTTGTTTGCAAGTGCCGTCCTGGTCATTTGCGTGCAGAAGACGACGGCAGCATTCTCCTGGAGGGTCTCTGTTAGCACGGTGAGTTCCTCACGGGAGAAGTGGACCTGCCGCTTGCGGTCGCACGCTTTCTTCGCTGCTTTTCCCATTATTCTTGGTTTCGCTAGGGTGGTTGACGGGTTGGGGTGTGTTTCAGGGTAGTGATTTTAGTGGTTGTGTGGTTTTAGTGTATTTATAGGTGTACGCCGGGATGTTTCCCGTTCCGGGCCCATGTTTTAACTTCCGTTTCCGTATATTTCCGGGCACCGTACTTTCCGGTAGGCGCACACTGCGGTGACCGCTAAGAGGGGTGGCGGTATTGCACCTAGGGCGCCGTACGGCGGCGGTGTGGGCCGTTTTGGGGTCATTTCCGCCATCGCGGACTTTGCACTTCCGCCATGCCGTGGTGCTCGTGCCCGATGGGTCGGAATGGGCCGCACTTTGCTCCTTCGTGCAATGGCGGAAACGCTATTTACGCTGTGGCGCTCCGGTCAGTCGCTTTCCGCCAGGGTCGTAATGAGGGCCATAGTGTGTGTGTGAAGCGCTTGGGGAAATGAGGCAGGCATTGATTTTTGTAATGGGCATCTATCACAGCCAAGTAGAAAATGCTGTGCCTGTCTCCATGCCATTGTTTACTGGGCATCTATCATAGATGCCCGATACAAAATGTCATGCCTGCCTGCCTCCTGCCCGCCCAGCACCTCGCACGCATACTCATAGTTAATGTGATTATGCGTGAGTGCGAGATTATGTGTGAGTGCAAGATTATGTGTGCGAGGCGCTGGAGGCCAAGGGGGCAGGCATGGCATTTCTTGTTTACTGGGAATCTATGATAAAGCAAGCATCATACATATTATTATGTGGCTATACTGGAATGTTGGTGCAGACCTTCTAGCCATTTCTTACTGTGGAATGACATATTTTACTGAACATCTATTTATTTTATTTATTTATTTACAGGAGGGACAATGCTATTTTGACCAAAAAAGAACTTGCATTAGATAAGAACTCCGATTTGACAGAAAGCAGTGAGCTTCGTACCATGGGGGGAGTGTGAGGGACATTCTGACCAGGTTGTGGAGGGCAGTAAATGAAACAGTCCCAAGGGACAATGCATAAGTGGACATGCATAGGATAAGGACAATCAACATTGGACATTTTTTATTGAAGATAAGCGGTACGACCAGCTGTGCTCGGGTTGTGACCGTGATGGGTGAAGTGCTAGAATGGAGGCAGAGGAAGTGAGGGACAGAGGCAGGTTAGATTTGAGGGACAAATGTTAGCTAGCAGGCAGATGGGAGTTCAGTTAGGAGGGCAACTCAGAGGCAATGATGTAGGCTTTTATTTTGGTTTTGAACAAATCTGTGTGGCAAAAGAATGCCATGCAAGTGGAGCAAGAACAGAGAAAAATCAGAAGCAAGAGGAAGCACAGAGACAGTGAAGAGCCACAAGTGTAGTCAAGGAGGCAGAGAGGACATTACGATAAGGCTTGTAGAGTTGGATAGAGGAGGATAGATACAGTGGTGCCTTACCGTGGATAGATTTGTGAACCAGGATAAGAAATTTAAATCTGACCCTGTTTTGCATCATCAGCCATCCAGCCTGGTGACTCTATAAGAAAGCTGGTGTGATGTGACAGAGTTCAAAGCGAGTCCTGGTGGCAACGTTAATGATCTTGTTGGAGGACAGAAAGCATAGTTGGGGGGACCAAAAAGGATGCTGGCACAGTTTTCCACTTTAGACAACTGTCTTGTATCCTGGCTTGCAACATTATGTGTTACTACTGATTTATGCAATTGTATTCGCTCTCCACTCTTGCTTCTCCACTCTTTTTGACTCCTTACTCTCTTTTCTCTCCTCCTGTTTGTGCCCACCCTGACTCACACATGTAAAATTGAATACAACAGACACTCCCTGGGCAGGGAATAAGGCACAAAAGCGCAGGCTGCGAGAGTTCAAGGAAAGGTTTATCTAGATCTCTGAGAGCGCTCTGCCCAAATCAAGGTTACAACACATTTATATAGTACATCTACATTTTTAACATATGATGCTACGTTGGACCAGGATTGGTCAGCCGTGTTGGTGACTTAGGTGTGGGCATCATCTCTTCCTCCGGGTTGGTTGCTTGGTTGGCGGGAGGATTGACGTCAGACATTTGTGCTCCGGAGGGGTGAAGGTCAGATCACTGTGAAGCACGGTGGTCACTATCTAAGCTAAGAAAATACATTCTGAATAATGCATGCACTAAATAACAGTTGATCAAAAGACTCTTAGTAGTGTATCATGTCATTATACAAATCACTCAAGGGTTTATACCATCTGCACATTTGGGTTACACAGGTCACAGGTTTAAGGGCCTTGACCACTAGAATACTGTCATTGAACTATAGGGCTAGTCTCACAAGAATCTCAGGCATGTGGCACTTGTTAGTATTGGGCACGATATACTGCACAGGGGTCTAATGTTAGTTGGGGGTCTGCTGGGTGGGTTTCATAGTATGGTTGGCAGTCTGGCACATGAAAGGGATGCCTTGCAAGGACACAGGGTTAGAATGGCAATACGTTTCAACTGGTGAGGGTAAGAGGGTAAGGACACTTTTGTGGAGATGGACGAGCCCTGTGCTTGGCTCATGTTGGTTCACATGCAGGACAGTGATCTCAGAGAAAAGGGATGTGTTACATTTATTATTTGTTGCAAGCAGCTCTGGCCTCAGCTTGAGAATGTAGCCGCATAGTTTTCCAGTTGGAGTGGGGACGAGGGTGGGGGCCATGTGCTCCGAGCTACAGCAGCGGGCAAAAGGGAGAGATGCATTTTGTACTATCACAGTGAGGCCTAGTTACCAAGATGGACTCGAAAGGGGGTACAGAAAATGGATGCCCTGTGTCTTGCTCGGTGGTCCCATCTACGCGAATATAACCAAAAGTTAGTATCGCATAAGGGCGAGGGGCGTACCCACCACTAGAGGCACTTGGTCCAAGTTTTGTACTGAGAAGTGATGCTAGAGAGGGGCCCATTGGCCCCTCGCTCCCACACATTCCCCTCTTTTGTTACATCTAAAGTAATGAATACTTCTACTTTTTATTCTTTTCATTCTCCCTTCGGTAGTACTCAACCTCTGCCACTGCCTCCTCTTCTGGCATATTCATCTGGGGTACACATTAAGTAAATACCTCCATCCCCATCTAGATCTACCCATACTTCTTGGTACCATTGCAAATCTCTTGGTTCCTTTATCGTTGTGTAATGCAAATTATCCACTATATCCCCATATTGCCTGTAAATTGCTGTCATTCTGTATTGTGGTGTGGTGTACTCTCCTGTTTGCATTTGTGCATCTATCATGGTAGATACCGTTGTCGGTCGCCAAGGTTGGCATGCTTTTCTCACAATACCGTAGTCCTAGTTGGCACACACAAAAGAACAGGAGCACAAAAACGATGATGGGGATCAGTATTTTCATTGCCACATTTACCCATGATGTTATCCAGCTGAACAAATTGTCGAACCATGTACTTTCTTCTGCTCCTCCTTCCGCTCTCATTCTCTCCCCTAAGTTGTGCACTGCATTTATCACATGGGAGAGTGTCCCGTTAACAGCGTCTTCAGTTGGCACGAATGTGCAACATGCCCTCCCAATTTTTTGGCAAACACCACCGTCCATCGCCATGAGGAGATCGAGGACATATCTATTTTGCATTGTCATTAGGCGCAATGCGCGGAGCTCTATCTTTATCACATTGAACCCCTCTTCAGTGTCGGTGGCCAATTGAATGAGCTCCCAGCGCACTATCTGCAACCATTTGGCGTTTGCTTGTGCTTGCAGTCCAGGGGCAAGAAGTGAGGCAAATAATGTCTCTGCTGATGAAAAGAGCTTGCATTTCTGCAGGATCTCAGCAAGGAGTTTCGATGATTCGGATGAGATGTAATTGGAGGATCTTTTACCTCGTGTCAATGTTTTCTTTAGTTCATATTCTGACAATAGTTCATATGCTGGAGCTTCTGTTCTTATTAGTTGGGGCGCTGCCGATGGTTCAGCCGATTGCCCTCCTGCCGATATGCCAGTCGATTGCTCTGCTGCCGATATGCCAGCCAATTGCTCTGCTGACCCTTGGATGTGGCTCTCTGGTATTACCATCAGGGCTGTGTGGAGGGTGGCTAAAGCACAAGTTCCTTTCCACAATGCGGGGAGGTGCAGGTAGGCTTGCTTGCCGCAAACCCAATACATGTCCATTAGTGCAGCAGTGCCTTTCTTCATGTCGGGAATTATTACCATTTTGTTACATCTCCTTGCTTCCCCATGTTCACTTTCCCTTCCCCACGGAAAAACAGTTCATGTGGCACTTCTTTTTGTATTTTGATAGGTTTTTCTAATGCTGTGACCCATGTTAGCTTTGCGACATGTTGCGACCATATGAGGTCACATGCCCCTTTTATCCATTGGAAAGTGTCATTTGGTAGGCCTCGAAGCACTTCGGCTTTGCATTGTATTGTTTCTTCTTGCCATTTATTTTCTGCAAATCATGTCCCCTTGATGACAAGAAATGGTTCCTCGAGGCAAATTACTCCTTGGCGCCGGCTTGTGCATGTTTTCTCATATTCCAGCTTTTCCAATGTGACAGTGTGCGCCTGGAATGTGCTCTTTATGCTGCATAAAACCAGATGAATTAAACATTGGGCCTCCGACAAGGGCACTTCCTGTGGTACTAACATTTTCGGTGTTCCTGATGCATGCGGGATGAGTGAACAGACGTAGCAGCTCTCATTTGTTGCTTGCTTCGCCGTGGCACTCCTGTCAGAATACCATTTATTTGATTGATCAGGGTGGCGGGGATCTTCTATTTCATCTAACCCCAGGTCGTGATAGATGTCGTATCTTTTCTCCTCCTCCTCCCTTCCTGATAGTTGTTTTTCACCCTTTTGTAATGTATTGGAAACATCCCAGCCCATGTTGTATCATTACTATTCAATATGGCATATGTATTGTCATCAGTAGCAGCAATATTGTGTGAGGTAGAGTGTATGGTTGTCTGTGCATTAATACTAGTGTTAATTAAATAATTTGTCCAATAATAATCTCCATCATATTCGTTATATCCATAAGCATTACTCATATTTACAACGAAATGTAACACTGACACACTTGTTGATCCCACAGTGATGTATTCTGAGGATTGCATTCCATCTGTTTTGTTATCATTAATTTCATGTGACTCCTGCCATATAGTCTTCATCCCAGTCCATATCATTTGCGATCCTTCTCTTATCATGTTAGCCCCGCTCCCCCCTTTGCATGTCATGAACAAGAGATAAAAGGGTATAGTACCAAGCTGCAAAAAACAACATTACTGACATAAAAATTGCAGCACATTTCAAAACGCATTCAACATCACTGAACCTTTTAGCCCTAATGGCGACCATATCGCTATCTAACATTAATTCGCTCTCTCCGACCGTGGGTCGTTGGGCCATTGTTCACCTGGAGGGGCAATAAAAATTTGTTAAGTCATCACAATATATACATATATTTACATTCTTGTTCAACTTCACGTTTAATCATTATTTTCAGTCAGGCTTGTTCTGTTACTCTATTGCTCATGTACTTTTGCTGTAGAGACAACCATCAAAAAATGAAGGTGGGAGATAGAGAGGGAGAGATAGGTGAGGTATATAGACAAAATGCTGGCCAATTGAAGAGGGGAGGGGGAAGAGACAGAAAAGAAAGAAGGAGGAAGTAAGCTGTGCAGAACAAAATACATATCATCACTTTTATCTCTGCATATTCTTTTACTGACTCTTTGGTTATATTCTTTCAACCTCATTTGTTGTCCCAGTAGCACTGTCTTGCTCCTCCTGGGGGATTGTACTACTGTGTGCCCTCCTCACATCGGATAAGTGCACCCAATACTTCAATCCCTTCACCTTCACCGTGGTGGGTGTATTATAAATGACCTCGTAGGGGCCATGAAACCTGGGTGAATTCCACCTTCTCACAAAGCTGCGGACATACACATGTGCCCCCGGCATTAGTGGCCCGCTTGAACTATCTGTGGCCGGTGTAGTAGTATCAGACATCACATTTTCAGTAAAAGGCGGTGCTATTTGTCGCCTTATGCTGCGTACTGCGCATGTTAACTGGGTTAGGTATTCCTTGAACTCTTCCCCCAGCACTGTGGCAGCCCTGTGTGCATCCGATGCTCTTCTAATCGGGGATACTGGCGTGTGTATTCTCCTCCCAGTTACAATTATGTGGGGGCTTAAATGGTGGTCTTTACAGGGTTGGGTCCTGAGTTGGAACAGTGCTAGGGGCAAGCAATACACCCAGTTCTTTTTTAATGTGTTAAACAACTTAGACAGCGTACTCTTTAATAATCTGTTGATCTTTTCTACAATCCCATTCTCCTTTGGGTGATAAATTGAGCATAATTTGTGCTTCAACCCCAAGAGTGATGTCACTTCCTTAAAGAGGTCATTCACAAAGTGCGTACCCTTGTCTGATCTAATCACATTGCATATCCCCCATCGTGAAAACACCTCCCGCACGAGGAACTTGGCTGCACATTTCGCGCCTGGGTGGGGACAATGGGCCCGCTTCCACCCACCTTGAAAAGGGGCACACCACCACAATCAAATATCTTGCTCCGTTACACCGCTCTCCCATATCAGCATAGTCTATGTGGAGCTCTCCAAATGGTTCTGTTGGTCGGGGCAAGGTACCACGCAGTGTTCTTAATGTCATTCCAGAATTATATGTTTGCCATGTTATACATTCTACAATGAATTTTGACAGGTGTTCTTGTAAATTGGGGATGAACCAGTGTTCCTGAATGTCTGCAGTAATGTGTTGTTTCGCTACATGGCCAGGGAAATGCAACTGTTGAAATGCTATTTCTAGTAACTCTATGGGCATTACAACCTTTACTGTCGTCTCTTGCCTCCAAATGAGATCTGTGGCTGATTGTGTACATCCCCGTTTGCTCCACAGTTCTTGCTCCTCTTGGGACGCTCGTCTTTGTAACTCTATTATCTGCGCTATTGGGGTATTATTGTATGCTTCCGCTCGTGGATCTGTGGTGATTGCTTTTGTGATGCACTCAAGTGTTGGTGTCACATTGAAATCCGAGGCCTCCTTCGCGGCTGCATCAGCTGCCGCGTTTCCCAATGAGATTACGTCTGTTTTGTTGGTATGGGCTTGGCATTTCACCACTGTCACTACCGATGGTACTGCTAATGCATCTATCAGTTCATTCAAATTTGTTCCACGCTGTACTGGAGAACCGTCTTCCCTCCTGAATCCTCTTCTACACCACCGTGACAGCCCTGAGTGCACCGTGGTAGTTGCATAGGCTGAGTCTGAGTATATTGTCACCGCACAGCCTTTGGCTGTGCGCAGGGCTTCAATCAAGGCAGTTAATTCTGCTGCCTGTGCTGAATAATGGGATGGGAGGCGCTTTTGCACAATTGTCTCATATTCATCTTCTTCCATGCGCACTACCACCATTCCAACGTGTTTTTCCCCTATCTCTGGGTTTATTGATGCTGACCCATCTATGAAATATATTTCTCCCTCCTGTAGAGCCTTCTCACTTGCTTTCGGGATGTCGTTACCTTCCCCCTCATATGTGGCACAATCGTGTTCTTGTATGTCCTCTGTCGTGCATGGCTCTGTAATAAATGTTGCTGGGTTCACTGTCTTGCACCTCACAACGTGTACGTTGGGGCTTGAAATTATTACTTCATATGCTGTTGCTCTTTGTGTCGTTAATGTTGATTTTGATCGCTCAAGGATGGCGAACAGGGAATGCTCTGCATATAGCGTTACCGAACATCGCATGACAATGGTGGCGCTTTTTTCAATCGCAAAGGTCGCAGCTGCGAGGGCCTGTTCGCACGCTAAATGACCTTGCATTACTGGATCTAGTGTCCCACTGTAGTAGGCCAATGGTTTGTGACCTAGTGATGTCTTCTGTGTCAGTACTGCTGTCATCAGTGTCCCAAATTCCCTCTCATAATCTGGGTTTGCAAGGACTGGGGCGTCAGCGATGAGGTCTTTTAATTTCGAGTACTGTATTATCATTTCATGCGTCCATTTTATTGTCGCCCTATTCTTCTGTGCCTCTTTTAATGCTTGTAGTAGGGGCGTGAATATGCCGCGTAATCAAGGATCCATGCTCTGCAATAATTACAAATGGCAAGAAATTTTTGTATGTCTTTCACAGTTTTTGGTATTATTATGTTGCGTATAGCAGCTGCTCTGTCTGGGAGTATTTGCTTCCCATCTTTTGATATTAACTGTCCGAGGTATACTACCTTGGCAAGGCAGTATTGCAATTTCCCTTTGTCTACCTTGTATCCTTTGGCAGCTAGCACATTCAGTAGTGCTATCGAGTCTTCTCAACACATTTCTTCTGTATGGCTACAGACAAGCAAATCGTCTACGTATTGAATGATGGTGCTCTCTACATCTATGTTTCCAATGTCTTCCCGTAACACCCTGTTAAAAATGCTGGGGCTTTCACAATACCCTTGCGGGCGTCGGCGGTGTTCATACCTGTTGTTCCCTATTGTGAAGGCTGTCAGGTACTGGGATCCTGGGTCGAGTGGTATGGAGAAGAAAGCATTCTTCAAGTCAATTACAGTAAAACATGTTGATTCTTTTGGCACACTGCACAATATTGATGCCGGGTTAGGCACTAATGGGAACTCTTTTTGAATGACGTCATTGAGTGGGTGGAGATCTTGGATCATCCTCCACGTCCCTCCCTTTGCTTTTTTGATCAGGAAAATCGCTGTATTACATGGGGAGGTTGATGGCACTATGATGCCTTGTTTCAGGAGTGCATTTATGGTATCTCTAATTCCCTCCTCTGCTTCTTTTGATATGGGATATTGTTTTACTCTCGCCAGCATTGCACCTGGTTTGAGTTTTATTTTTGTTGGTGTCACCTCATGCAGCAGCCCTACATTGTGGGGTCCGGTGGTCCAAATTTCAAGTGCTAATTTTGTTATGTCTTCCTCAAATATAGTCAGTGGGGCTTTAACGCTAGCCATCAATGGGTTATGTACCTCTCTGTATTGGACCAAAATATCACATTGTATGCTTATTTCCATTATTATTTCTCCATCATCCTCACCATCAGTGAACAATTCTTCATCTGTTATATCTAGTAGCATTATGTTTGGGTCTATGCATAACACAGTCCTCCACTCGCACCCCTGCGCGTCCACTCCTATGACCACGATACATTTGCTGGATACTTGAACTGCCTCAATGTCTATGGACATTATCGTGCCTGGTACAATGTCTGTGTGTGCAACTGGGCGGAATGTGAAATCTGATGGCGTTCTCCATTCTTTTCTCGTTATCTCTGACACCACTCGTGCTAACACCTTGATACCATATATGAACATCCTTTTATCAATGAGTACCCCTTGCACCACAACTTCATTCATCACTGTGCTGATCATCAACATTGCTCGTACTGGGCATACTCCTGTTGTTGAGCACACTATTCCTCGTTCTGTAAAGGAGATCGTCATATTCAATTTGCTCAACAAATCTCTACCCAGCAGGTTTATTGGCGCATCTTTGTGGTACAGTAAGGGTGCGCGCACGGTTTTTCCCCCCACCGTTATATCAAGATCTTTAGTGTAAGGAACTTTTAAAATAGTCCCAGAGAACCCCTGCGTCTCTAAATTCCTGCCTGAGGGCGGAAACCGCCCTTCCATAAGACATGATTTCTCTGCTCCAGAGTCTACAAAAAAGATAAACTGCTTATTTCCTATCTCTGCCCCCACTAGTGGTTCCTCTTCTGCACATAGGGTGGTGGATAGGACTGGATACGCAAGTGTTCCCTGTGGGCTTTCCTAATCTGAATGTCTTTCTTGCCCTGGCACGGAGAAGACATTATCTCCGATCACGGTCACGCCACGGTACGGTGCGGGCGCACCGTTTGCAGATGTTATTGGTCGCGCTTCCCACTGCATTTTGTCTTGCCATTGGTTGTGGTGGTGGTTGCTGTCCTTGCTGTACCTGAGGTTCGTTATAGCAGTAGTCTTGCTGTCTCCCACTTCCCATCGGTAGTCCATAGGGGCTACCTGGGTGTGTTCACCCCCAACCTTGTTCGTTCTCCACGGGCTGTTGCCCCTGGAAATACCCTGAAGGCCGCATTCTACAATCTCTAGAGTAGTGTCCCCATCTCCCACAGTTCCAACATGACCCTTGTGGTCCACCTCTCATTCCTTGGCCACCAAATTCCCTATTTCCCATACCTCCAAACCCCCCTCTCTGGCCCCGGTACCCACCTCTTCCTCTTGCTGGTCTTTCTTGCCACTGTTGCCCACCGTATTGCTCTTCTCCGTTCCACTGTCCTTATCCTCCTGCGGCCCGCAGTGCTGCTATTGTTGCTGGTCTGTTTCCCGCTCCTTCGTCTCCCTCGTTTTCTCAGTCTGTGGTTGTGCTGGTGTTGACGGCAGTGAACTTCACTAATTTGTTCTGTACCAGCTTCGCCTCGTCTGCCAGCCTTTTTTGTGCTATCTCCTTTTCTCTCTCTTTGATCCTCCTGCAGTGGTGCACAATTATACTCTGTATGTCAGGCCAGCCCTTGGCTTCTATCCCAGCTATTTTGTCCAAGGCCTTCTGCACCTCCTCCAGGAGCCCCTTCTTGATGATAAAATAAAACAAGGCAGTGGACTGGTTCCACACCATGCCAGTTTTGCTTCTCCATTAATCCTGCACCCGCAGTATGAATTGCATAGGATCCTCATTTTCCTCCATTGTGCACTGCAAAACCAAATGTAAATCTGAAATATCTGGAAATGTGCACCTCAATGAATCCCATTCCTGTGCTCGAACATTATTGAACGCCGATCCATCGTGGCGGTCACAACTCATTGTTACTCCAGGAAATCCGGCCTTTTCCCACACTGCGTCTGCTTGATCACCAATTGCTGACACTAATAAGCTCTTCACATCCCCTATCGCTAGCGGCACTCCCGCTGTATTTTTCTCAAAGGCGTGTATCCATTTCCCAGCACCTCCCGACAGTGGGGGGAGGACCTTTAGCAAGTTGTTTTTATCCATTTGAGCCCACGGAATGTAATGTGGCCTACCTGCTCCTTTATGTATCAATGGCATTTGTAACTTGTGTTTCTTCCCTACCTTACTTACCGCACCTTTTTTGTCTTACTTACCATCATATTTCCCCCTCGTTGTCTTAGCCCCTACCCTGCCATAGTGGTGGCGATGGTGTGTCTGGGTACCGGCGGTTTGGCAGTGGGGACCCGGTCTCGGCAGCTGCCTCTTCATATTCGTCTAAGTCACTCCACACTTCTTCTAGTTCTGATTCTTGCTCATTGTTCTCTTCACATCCTTCTCTCTCACTGTCTGGGGTGGCTTGGCGTATAATCCTCACGGGTTTGTCATTTAGATGGAACAGGAATTCCCCTGACCGTCACTCTTTCTCTTGCCCTTGTGGTATGCGTGTTCCTTGTGATGATACTGACTGTGCTGGCTCTGAGATCGCTTGCGCCACTTCCCCTGCTGTGCTCAATGTTGGTGTTAGATCTGCTATCTATAATGGTGGCACCTCTCCTCCCCCTGGTAGCATTTGGCTCCTGTCGCGCAAGGCTCGTAGCCGCGTTATCTCCATCTGTGCATGCGCTAACTGGCGGTCTAATTCTCCAGTGATATGTGCTAAATTCACGGGGAGTGCGCTTGTTGGGCCATACAAACCTCCTTTATCATAGGGGGGTGGTGCTGTGGCAACTGCTCCTGTTGTAGGTGTAGGAGTTGGACATGCTGGTACGTACAGGGGCTCACTATATCCTACTGCTGGTCTGGACATTAGAGGATATATTTTAGTTGTATCGCCTTCAGCTGTAGTGGTTGTGCACTCGCCCTTTGGCGTTCCGCTTATCTCTTCCTGTGTTTTCTGTGTTTCATTCACTTTCTCTTTACTTACCTCTGCTGCAGGCGTAACTTCTTCAAACATTCGCCATAGGTCAAGTACTTCCCTTCTGTTTTGCAGTTGTTTCCCCTTATACCTTGCTAACAAGTGTGTAGATACTAGATCTAATACTCTCTTGTCGAATGACCCACCCTCTGGCCAGATTGGTGTCACACTGTCCCATTTTATCTCTGTCAACCATTGATCATGGTATTTTTGTATTTTCTCACTGTATAACGGAAGGTGCTGACAAATATGTGCTAGTGGTGTTATTCCTCCCATGACGATGTGTTTCCTTCCCTCCCTCTGTCTGTACTTACCTTTCGACCTCCCTTTCCCCTTAATCACTTCTTCCCCAGTTGGATAATCTACCACGAGTCTTATCAGTTACTTGTAATTTGTATGCACATATATGTATCAAGATATATATATATATGAACCCCCTTTTCAACGTTAACCTTTTAGTTATTGCATGTTCAAATTCAACAGTTCATTGTTGCATATTTTGCCACTTTAACCACAAATTAATCACAGTACTTGGATATCCTTGACAAAAAATGGACAGAACACAAAAGCACATATAACACTTATCATGCACCTGCACTACCTGCGTGCCTTTTCTCCCAGTTGCTCTTTTTTCCACCCCCTTTCTCGTTTTGCCTACTCTTCTCATTCACTCCCCACCTCTTACACCATTTTACTCTTTTCCAAGAATCCTTTCGTACCCAGAAAAAGAATGTTCTAAATAACTACTCCGAGTCTACTCAATATACAAGACTCCTACTATTTTCTCTGTAACTTCACTTATTTATTCTGCACTGGACGAGACAATGCTACGCGGTGCCACCTTCTGCCCCGTTCGGGCTAGGATACCACTTCTCTTTTTCTCTTCACTTCTTACCAAAACCTAATGGCCATATAAAGGATAGATCAGAAAAGCCTCATCATCACTCACACAGGCCCTACTCTTCCCTACTACCTGTTACCACCTGTCCCCCCTATTTCCCCCTTACCTTTCCTTCGTAACCTTCGCAACCGGCACTCACATGTTCAGTCAGGTGACCCGAGGGTCGCCGCTCGCAGTCCGACCCTAGTCAGGCTCGCACCCCAACCAAGCCGTGGCCCGCATCGGCGAGCAGCTTTTCAGTTAGGTATTCGTCAACCGGGAACCCTTGACCCTTCTTCGTAGTGCTCACAGTCTGGTCAGCCATGGAGGCGATGGTTTTGCTGGGGGGCGTCCCGGATCTCGCCGCTCGGCGCCGGCTTCGAGGCACCTCTCCGATCACGTCGGTGTCACCAAATGTTTGTGCCCACCCTGACTCACACGTGTAAAAATGAATAAAACAGACACTCCCTGTGTCAGGAATAAGGGCCTGTGGTGCAGGAGGAAGCAGGTACGGCATATCTAAAAACTACAATTCCCAGCAGGCATGGAGAAATGTGTAGTTCCTTGGGCCTGTCGGTACTCAGCTGCCGGCACTTTGCAATTAGGGATTGGGCTCTTAACGGCCGCCCGCCCGTGCTCATGTGCTGTTGATTAATGTTGGAGAGCATGGGCGGCGGCGGCGACGGCGGCAGGAGCGAAGCAGGAACGCTGAAGGTGTAAGCGAGTGGCGAGAAGGATTTCCCGGGGTGCGGCGGCACACGCTCCTTAATCTGCTCCAGAGCTACAGGTCCGGGTCAGCCGCAGTAGGCTCCCGGACCATCAGTTAAGTGTTTCTATGTTTGTTCACTTGGCCGGTTTACGGCATTAACATGGAGTAATCAAAAGCTTCAAGTATTTATGTCCAGACGTCTCAGGAAAACGTCCGGACCAAAAGTTAAGTGCAGGCACATAAATCCTTGGTTTTTGGGCAACATAAATGCCAGTTTGGTAGCCGGCACATTGCTTCCTCACGTTCTAAGCACCAGGGAAAATTCAACTCTTCTAATCCGCATTTCCAGTATTAAGTTTTTTCTATGTGCAGTGTATTATGTTAATTCATGTTTTGTGAGGCATGTGAACGTCTCAATGTTCTCTGTTCATTATCAGTGTATTATGGTTCTAAGTCATTTCTAGTTAACGCGCCTTTCTATGTGCATTATGTTGTGCTAATCCATGTTTGCTCACGATTTGTGTAGGGTGGCGTGTTATGTGTTAATTAATTACTGAAGATAGAGTCAGGTCAGGTTGCAGGAGTATTAAGCTATCTAGTCAGGAATTGTAGGGGTCTTTTGTCGTTTTATATCTTGTTGTCTTCCCTTCCTTCCCTTTATTGGTCCATCCCCTTTCCCTAACTCCTTCTTCCCCCCATTGGCTGCCACGTGGCTAACCACGGTGGGAGGGGTCGATCCATTCGGCTTCTGTGGTTCGGGAGAGGGGATTGAAATCCTCCTCCCTTAAGTTCAGTTGTGACAGAATCAACAGCCCCCGATTTCGGGATTACTGAACCACCCAGGCCAAATGGATAACCCTCCCTCGTTAGCGGAAGTGCTAAAGGCACTTCAGGAGATTCAGGTGGAATTGATACATGTCAGACAGGAATCTAGCACTCTGAAGAATCAAGTACAAGGATTGGTAGCACAAGGGACTCCTTTGGAGGAAGCAGGGTCTTCAACCAGTAGAGCAGAAACAAGAACGCCCACTGTGGTGGTTCAAGCTCCCAGTAGTGTACCATTGGCTGCGCCTGAAAGATTTTCTGGTGATCCAAAAAAATACATGACGTTCTTGACCCAGTGTAGGTTACATTTCCTGTGTAAGCCATTGGCCTTTGAGACTATTCAAGCAAGAACTGCCTTTGTGATTTCATATCTAACAGGAGATGCGGCCGCTTGGGCAATGCCATTGGTACAGAAAGATGATCCATTATTGTATAATTGGGATAATTTTCTGGCAGAATTTGGTCGATTATTTGACCAAAGGGAAGTGTCATTGGCACAGGACAAGGAGTTATTGGCACTAAAACAGGGTACCAGGGATTTGGTTTCTTATGTGACACACTTCAATAGACTGGTAATTGAAACAGATTGGCCAGAAAATAAACAGACAGTTTTATTCTATCAGGGATTGAAAGAAGAATTAAAAGACGCTATGGCACAGGTGGAGCCTCAGCCCAACACATGTACAGCTATGATTGATTTGGCATTAAGGTTGGACCATAGGATGAATGAACGAAAAGGAGATAGGAAAAAACCAGGGGTGGTACCTTTTGTACGATTGGATAGAGAAAGGGTGAACAAAAACGGTGAAGGGGAACCTATGCAGATTGGAGGGGTGAGGGGACCTTTATCGGCTATAGAAAAGGAGAAGAGGAAGGTTAATAATTTGTGTTTGTACTGTGGTCAACCGCGACATTATATTCGTACTTGTCCAAATACCCCCAAGAAGATAGTTGGTGGAGATAAGAGCAAAAGCGAGTCGGGAAAAGGCTTGGGCCGGCCTTAGGGGGAACACAGGTGTCAGGCTCAGTGGTTGAAAAGTTCCCCACTTGGGTAGCAAATACTTCATGAAAAGGTAATTCTCATTTGTATATCTTGGTAACTTTATTTTCTGCTTGTACAAAACAGATGGTGTCAGCCATGATAGATTAAGGGGCAACTGGAAACTTTATTGACATTGATTTGGCCAAAGGTCTGGGGTTACCATTGCGAGAAAAGACTCATGTGGAAGGGGTGCAGTCGGTGGATGGGTCGCCTTTAATTTCAGGACCCATTTGTCAACAAACTCAACCCATAGAAATGAGGTGTCAGTCTGGAAATGTGGAGGACATTGTACTGGATCTAATTGCAGATCCCCAATTTGGTCTTATTTTAGGAATTCCTTGGTTGACTCAGCATAATCCAAGAATTGAGTGGGTAGCTAGAGAGATTTTTTTTTGAGAATCCAGAATGCATTGGTCACATTGAGGAGGAGGTGAGTCCCGCATTGTTTTTGGCAGATCAGCCACGGGCAGTGCAAATGGTGGGGACTGTGGGGTTACAGGTTCCGGCTCAATATCAAGAGTTTGCAAATGTGTTTGACAAAGGAGGAGCGGAACAATTGCCTCCCCATAGACCATATGACTGTGTTATAGAGTTAGAGCCCGTGGCTAAACTGCCATGTAGCAGAATTTATGCATTAACAGAAACCGAAAACCAACATCTGAGAGAGTATTTGGATGATATGTTAAAGAAAGGATTCATTCGACATTCCACATCACCAGTCTCATCTCCATTGTTTTTTGTGCCTAAAAAAGAAGGTACGTTGAGGACATGTATTGATTATCGTGCCTTGAACAAAGTGACAGTAAAAAACAGATATCCACTCCCTTTAATTTCTGGATTTCTGGATCAAGTGAAAACAGCAGTGGTATATACAAAACTTGATTTACGTGGAGCTTATCATTTGATTCGTGTCAAAAAAGGTGATGAGTGGAAGACTGCATTTAGAACTAAGTTTGGATTGTTTGAATATTTGGTTATGCCTTTTGGTTTGTGTAATGCTCCTGCGGCATTTCAATTTTTTATGCAGGAGGTTTTGAGTGAGTTTTTGGACATTTTTGTTATTGTATATATTGATGACATTCTAATTTATTCTAATTCACAAGAACAGCATGTGAACCATGTAAGGGCAGTGTTAAAGAAATTGCAAGAACATCAGTTATATGTGAAATTGGAAAAATGTGCCTTTCATGTGAAAAGAGTGGAGTTTTTGGGTTTCATATTGACCCCGGAAGGGGTAATTATGGACAAAAGCAAGGTGCAAGCAGTCCTGGACTGGCCAAAACCCCAGTGTGTCAAAGATATTCAATCTTTTTTGGGGTTCGCCAATTTCTATAGACGATTCATTACTAATTTTTCTCAGATTGTGGCACCGATAACAAGGTTATTAAGAAAAGCAAAATGTTTTTGTTGGGATGTGGGGGCGGAGAAGGCTTTTCAAGAACTAAAAATGGCATTTACCACAGCTCCAGTATTACGACATCCAGATTTGGATAGGATGTTTCAAGTAGAAACTGATGCGTCCAATGTGGCAATAGGAGCAGTATTATCTCAGAAGGATCTAGAAGGGAGTTGGCATCCAGTAGCCTATTATTCACGAAAGCTCACTCAATGTGAACACAATTATTCCATCACTGATAAAGAATTGTTAGCTATCAGGGCAGCTTTCTTGGAATGGAGACATTATTTACTGGGGGCTAAACATCAGGTGGTGGTAGTGACAGACCATAAAAACCTACAGTACTTTAAGACAGCTCACACATTGAGTCCTAGACAACTACGGTGGTCTCAATTTTTCAACAAATTTGATTTTGTGGTGACCTTCCGCCCGGGAAAAAGAAATGGAAAAGCAGATGCCTTATCACGCCAACAAAACATGGACAACAGAGTAGCGGAAACTAAACCTATAATTCCGGCAGAGAAGGTGGTAGGAGCCGTACTCTCTAAGTTGATGAAGCAGGTGAAACAGGCAATGAGGAATCAAAAGAATCAGAGTTGGGGAGTGAATAACCCTTTGGAAACATCTAAAGACAATATCCCTTATTATGATGGCAGATTATATTTGTCCACTTTGGAACTCCAAACGAAGGCTATGCATTGGTGCCATAATTCCCCTCTGGCTGCACATTCAGGGAGGAAAAAGACACAGACTTTAGTGGAAAGATACTTTTGGTGGCCCAATATGAAACAAGAGATAATCAAGTACGTGCAGGAATGTGAAACATGCGTACGAAGTAAAGCTGATCACACCAAGAAGTCAGGGTTACTTAAACCTTTGCCCACTCCCACCAAAATATGGACACACATATCAATGGACTTTATCACAGACTTACCACCGGATGATCAGTATGATACGATTTGGGTGGTAGTATATTACTTGTCTAAACAGGCTCACTTTGTGCCTTGTAGAGGCATTCCAGGAGCAGATGAATTGGCAGAATTGTTTTTGCAACATATGGTTCGCCTGCACGGACTACCACGTACAATTGTGTCTGATAGGGGACCGCAGTTTACATCAAGGTTTTGGCGCGCTTTCTGTCAGATGTTAGGAATCAATTGTGCCCTGTCTACTAGTTACCATCCCCAGTCGGATGGACAAACTGAAAGAGTTAACCAGACGCTGGAGCAATATTTGCGCTGTTATGTACATGAAGGAATGGAGTCGTGGGTTTAAGCCTTATGGTTAGCGGAATTCACTTATAATAACGCAGAACATGCTTCCCTGGGAATGGCTCCCAATGAGTGTTTGTATGGGCAGGTACAGGAAATGTTACCAGAACAGCTACCAAATGTTGAGAATTTTCCAACACTCCAAAACAGAAAACAATTGCTTCTAACAATCAGACAGAAGGCGCAAGATAATTTGGAATATGCAAAAACTCAATATAAGTTGTGCGCAGACAGAAAGAGAAGTACAAAGTGGGGGATAAGGTATGGCTATCCACACGCAATTTGCCTTTAATTGGATCTCGAAAATTTGCTCCCAAATTTATTGGACCCTATGAAATAGTAAAAATTGTGTCAGAAGTTGCTGTGAAACTGTGTTTGCCTAAATCTCTGAGAATCCACCCGGTATTCCATGTGTGTCTGCTTAAACCCGCAGCGCCTGGAACATGCGTAAAGAGACCTCCAGCTATCCACAAAGAGGGTCATGCGGAATATGAAGTAAAGCAGACCTTGGACTCAAAAAGGAGGAGACAAGTGTTATGGTATTTGATCCGGTGGGCTGGTTATGGACTGGAAGATTGCTCCTGGGAACCTGCTAGTGCAGTGCATGCACCTCGTCTGGTAAGAATGTTTCATGCAAAGTACCCGGAAAAGGCAGGTCCTGGGCAGGTCCTGGGCAGGTCCTGGGAAGAGCCCTGGAAGGGGAGGTAATGTCAGGAATAAGGGCCTGTGGTGCAGGAGGAAGCAGGTACGGCATATCTAAAAACTATGCCCAGCAGGCATGTGGAAATGTGTAGTTCCTTGGGCCTGTCGGTACTCAGCTACCGGCACTTTGCAATTAGGGATTGGGCTCTTAACGGCCGCCCGCCCATGCTCATGTGCTGTTGATTAATGTTGGAGAGCATGGGCGGCGGCGGCGACGGCGGCAGGAGCGAAGCAGGAACGCTGAAGGTGTAAGCGAGTGGCGAGAAGGATTTCCCGGGGTGCGGCGGCACACGCTCCTTAATCTGCTCCAGAGCTACAGGTCCGGGTCCGCCGCAGTAGGCTCCCGGACCATCAGTTAAGTGTTTCTATGTTTGTTCACTTGGCCGGTTTACGGCATTAACATGGAGTAATCAAAAGCTTCAAGTATTTATGTCCGGACGTCTCAGGAAAACGTCCGGACCAAAAGTTAAGTGCAGGCACATAAATCCTTGGTTTTTGGGCAAGATAAATGCCAGTTTGGTAGCCGGCACATTGCTTCCTCACGTTCTAAGCACCAGGGAAAATTCAACTCTTCTAATCCGCATTTCCAGTATTAAGTTTTTTCTATGTGCAGTGTATGATGTTAATTCATGTTTTGTGAGGCATGTGAACGTCTCAATGTTCTCTGTTCATTATCAGTGTATTATGGTTCTAAGTCATTTCTAGTTAAAGCGCCTTTCTATGTGCATTATGTTGTGCTAATCCATGTTTGCTCACGATTTGTGTAGGGTGGCGTGTTATGTGTTAATTAATTACTGAAGATAGAGTCAGGTCAGGTTGCAGGAGTATTAAGCTATCTAGTCAGGAATTGTAGGGGTCTTTTGTCATTTTATGTCTTGTTGTCTTCCCTTCCTTCCCTTTATTGGTCCATCCCCTTTCCCTAACTCCTTCTTCCCCCCATTGGCTGCCACGTGGCTACCTGTAATTCGAACATCCAGGCGCCCATGCCAACCACGGTGGGAGGGGTCGATCCATTCGGCTTCTGTGGTTCGGGAGAGGGGATTGAAATCCTCCTCCCTTAAGTTCAGTTGTGACACCCTGGGCAGGGAATAAGGCACAAAAGCACAGGTGTGAGAGTTCAAGGAAAGGTTTATCTAGATCTCTGAGAGCGCTCTGCCCACATCAAGGTTACAACACATTTATATAGTACATCTACATTTTTAACATATGATGCTATGTTGGACCAGGATTGGTCAGCCGTGGTGGTGACTTAGGTGTGGGCATCATCTCTTCCTCCGGGTTAGTTGCTTGGTTGGCGGGAGAATTAACGTCAGACATTTGTGCTCTGGATGGGTGAAGGTCAGGTCGCTGTGAAACACGGTGGTCACTAAGCTAAGAAAATACATTCTGAGTAATGCATGCACTAAATAACAGTTGATCAAAAGACTCTCAATAGTGTATCATGTCGTTATACAAATCACTCAAGGGTTTATACCATCTACACATTTGGGTTACACAGGTCACAGGTTTAAGGGCCTTGACCACTATAATACTGTCATTGAACTATAGGGTTAGTCTCACAAGAATCTCAGGTATGTGGCACTTGTTATATTGGGCACGATATACTGCACAGGGGTCTAATGTTAGTTGGGGGTCTGCTGGGTGGGTTTCATAGTATGGTTGGCAGTCTGGCACATGAAAGGGAGGCCTTGCAAGGACACAGGGTTAGAATAGCAATAAGTTTCAACTGGCGAGGGTAAGAGGGCAAGGACAATTTTGTGGAGATGGACGAGCCCTGTGCTTGGCTCATGTTGGTTCACATGCAGGACAGTGATCTCACAGGAAAAGGGATGTGTTACATTTATTATTTGTTGCAAGCAGCTCCGGCCTCAGCGTGAGAATGGAGCTGCTGAGTTTTCCAGTTGGAGTGGGGACAAGGGTGGAGGCCATGTGCTCCAAGCTACAGCGGCGGACAAAAGGGAGAGATGCATTTTGTACTATCACAGTGAGGCAAATATAACCAAAAGTTAGTATCGCATAAGGGCGAGGGGCGTACCCACCAGTAGAGGCACTTGGTCCAAGTTTTGTACTGAGAAGTGATGGTAGAGAGGGGCCCATTGGTCCCTTGTTCCCACACACTCCTTTCCCTTCTCCCTTTTCCTATCTGCTCCCCTTACTTTCTTCTACGCACTTACTCTATCAGAATTGTCCCTGGACCTAATATGATAGCAACCTTGTCTGTTTCCTCCACCCTCCCATTACAGTTTTTTTCCTCCCCATCACCCCTCCAGCACTATCTGAAATGCCGGCAGGCCTACTATGATAGTCGCTTGTTTTGTTCCTCCCCTCCCTTTCTGCACCCCTCTCCCTCACCTTTTGTTTTTCTCCGGCTCTACCAGAAATGTTGTCAGGCCTAGTACAATAGTCGCCTGTCTGTTTCCATTTCCTTCCCACTCTCCCCCTCCCTTCCTTATCTATGTCTTAGCTCTTGCACTATCTGAAATGTCGTCAGGCCGAGTACGATAGTTAATTCTACATCCTTACTGTTCATGACCTCTAAGAATGTGGTTGTATTTTCCCTTGTTCCCTCTCTTGCCTTGAAGCGCTTTGAAACACATTGTGCATAGGTGCTATATAGATAAACGATCATATCATATCAAGAATGGTTAAGAGATGCTTGGCGGTGTTGAAAGGAAAAAGGTGCCTGATTTTTCTAATATTTCGGAGGTTGAGGCGAGCTACTGTTCATTTTTGAGATGAAAGTAGAGAAGGTGTGAGACGACTCATAGATGACACTGAGGTTTCCAGCTGAAGAAGAGTAGGGGAGAGTGTCAGGTGGTAACTGGTTAGACATAGGAAGAGGTGACAGAGATCTTTTGGCAGGGACGAAGAGCACCTCTGTTTTGGTAGAGTTTAACATCAGAGAATGTGAAGCCAGCCAATATTTAATGGTGCAGAGACCGTTGCAAATTTTGATACAGAAATTAGAGGAGAGTTCAGGAAAAGAGAAGAATATTTGGGTGTCATCCGCAAAGAGTTTGTACGAGAACCCAAAGGAGGAGATTAGTGCCCCATGCGCAGAGGAGTGGAGTGTAAAGACAAGCGGGCCCAAAACAGAGCCTTGTGGAACACCAACAGTTAGAGGAGTGAGTTGAGAGGTACTATTGCTCCAGGAAACAGAGAATTGGTGAGGTGCAAGACAGGATTCAATCCAGGCAAGGGCTTGATCACGAATCCCAAGAAGAAAGAGAATATTAAAGAGATCAGAGTGATCAACAGTGTGAAAGGCACAAGACAGGTCAAGGAGATAGGATAGAGGATAGGTTGGAATGCTTAGCAGAGGTGATGAAGTTGGACGCATTTATCAGAGCAGTTTCTGTGGCGTGACAGGAGTGGGAAGCTGCATGTATCTATGATAGCAAGCATGATAAGTGTTATTGTGTGACTAGACTGGCAATTTGGTGCACCCAGTCTAGCCATTTATTTCTTTGGCATGGCATTTTTTAACTGGGAATCTATGACAAAACAAGCATGACAAGTGTTATTTCATGTCTAGACTGACCTACAATGGTGCAGCCAGTTTGGACATGTATTCTTATTGGCGTGGCATTTTTAATGGCAAAGTCAACAGGATTGTGTTGTTACAGGGCAGGGGGTATTGGTGCATATTGGCAGAGCCAGCATGGACATGTTTTCTTATACTATCATTTCTGGATGTATCCGTAAAGCAAATATGCGTATGTTCATATATGAGAATTCTGGCAGATATTGGTGCAGCCACTATGAAAATATAAGGGTACAGCTAGCCTGAAAATGTTTTTATACTAGCATATATTGTGGTAAAGGCATTATGAAAGTGTTTTGGGAAATGCTCCTGTGCAGTATTGGTGACTTGCATTTATTGGATGTTTTAATGAGTTACCCTTTAAAACCTATTGAAAACTGTCTGTCTCTTTACAATTTAGTTCAGTTAAAGTGTGCATCATTTAAACCCATTATTCAAACACTCCCTTCTCGCACACATAATCTTGCACTCACACATAATCTCGAACTCCACTGAACCCTCCTTGTTTTGTTTGGGTTCCTTTGCTACGCTTGGTTGCTCTTGCATATTTGTGGCAAATATTTACCCCACTCCAAATTAAAAAGTTACCAGCCACCACTGGTTGATGTTACATTTGGGTGCCAGAGTTGTTTTTACGCTAGGTGAAAGATTTAAGCTTTGATCAAAAAGCATACTTACATTTTTCACCCAGTGCACTGCGCGGCATGCCCCACCAGCGGGCATGATCATCATGGGCGTATGCGTGGTGGTCTTGGTCAGCCCGGATTGTGGCATGGCCCATGTTTTGTTTAGGAGCTTGTTGGGAGGCTGCTCATCATGGCTTGCAGGGGGGGATACAGTCTGTGCTACATCACTGGGTGGTTGGGGGAATGGTCCCCCTCCCCATTAAAAGAACATAATCCACAAGGCCTCAATGAAAATGAAGACGAAATAACTTACCACTCGTTCAGTAATTCTAGTTGATGAAATCATGAAGAACCCAAATCATAAATACATCTGTGAAACTGCATGCAATAGAGCAATGCCCATTGCTTCTTCTGTTGCAGGAGATGGGTGTGTCATATTACACCTACTTTCAAAGTAAGGTGAAGCAGGCCTGTTGCATATCTCGGAGAACACTTAGGGGGTAATTCATAGAATTCAGCGCACAAGTGGCGCACGCGGCTGGCGCACAGTGTGCGCGTGCGCCTCTTTTTTTCCGCTTGCGCCTGCTTGCGCCTGCTTGCGCGGCGCACGTTTGTTCCATGAATCGGCCCCTTAGTTGTGAGATAAGGTTTGAAAACCCATTGACCAAAGCAGCCTGTTGCGGGCTAGTGGGCACAGCTCAGTGGAGAGTGCACAGTGCAATCACATGCAATGGCATAAAGAGAGCAATGCCCCCTCGCGCTCATCTCCTGTGTGGCAATGCGTGTGATGTCGCCCTTGCCATTCCTGCCTTCGTAAGACTAGCGGTAATAAAATACCATGCACGCATTCGCAGTACCAGGGCACAGCCTGAAGTATAGTGGCCTTCTCAAACCCCATTAATCAGAAGCCACTTATAAATACCGTGTTTTGCTAATAATTACCCGAGACATTAAGACACGTGCTTTAACTGTAAAACCAAAAACGGAATGACCTTACTTGCAGCAAAAAGACAAACTCACTCCTTCAACTAACACATAATGCCAAAGAAATCTCACAGTGTAGTAAGTGAACTATCTCATTTTTCTGCATATAGTCATGCAGACATTATTCACAAACGTGTTAAACACACCCTTTGACCATGCAAGTGCTATGTGTGCCAAGCATTTCTCAATGAAGTAGCTTAGCTTCATGCAGTGACACAAATGACCACATGACACGGTCGAGAGCGGTCACACAGACCTATTGAGGTTCCGTGCCTTGCTAAGAAGCTACATATACTCCATGGAACGTTTTCCTATGGGATTGCATCATTATAAAACACTTCCATGAATCAGGCCCACTGGGTCTTCAAATGCGCACACACACAAACATTTCCAAGGAATAATGGCTGCGATATGGTTTCTTTTTTACCTCTGTTCTTTTTGCGCCAGGGTACTCACACCATCGCAACACTCATTAGAATTCAGTGACTAGCGTGCATGCCCTCTGCCTTCGGAGTGCACCGAGCAGAGGACGCCCGCAGCGCTCTTCAACTCCGATGACAAAGTAATTACAACTTCTGCGCGGTAATAAATTGGCTGTTATGAAATCCTCGTAAGATTGTCGTGGTAATTCACGCAGCTCGGAGAGCACAAAAAGCTTTTAGAGGGGAGTCCGGCTAATGCTGTCAGAAATTCCCTGCTTATAAGAATACGTTTGCATCCGGTTAACATAGGAACCATTATTTGGTCGAGTCAAGAGGTGTTTTATGTTATAATTTTAGGACCGTGTTAAAAGAGCATCAGCTCTCAGACAGAGCTTATGTGTCTATTTAAAAGTTCAATAAACACAAATCAAAAAGTTTTTGAAGTGCACATCCATTATACCAGAGACAGGCGCACCAATTTCCATCGTCGGTTCGTTGTATTACAGTGGATGTCTCCCAGTAGTGTAGCACAGAATGTGGGGGCTCCGTGGGAGCCATAATGATTGCCCCCTTTCTCCCTAGCTCGGCCACAAATCACATCACGGGTCACGACACACTTAGGGCGGGGTGTACGTTCTTGCACAAAACACACAATGATCATGCTGATGCAGGGGAACGCTCAGAGGTGTTGCTAGTGGGGGGAAGGGTGGCTGAGGGTGCTATAGTCCCGGGTCTTTTTGTTGTAGCCCCGGATAGAAGCTCAGGGACTACAACCAAAAGGCTACAGCTAGCCCCGAATCCCGCCAGTCCCGACATTAGCTTAGCCCATGATCTTTTCCAGGCCTAGCAACACCCCTGGGAACGCTGCACACTGATTTAGGACAAAGATTTAAATATGTGTTTTAATGCATTTGACAGCACACTGCACAAGAACATTAATGCTTTAATTGATGGGATGCTTTGCTATTAAAAATGCCATGCCACAATGAAAACATGTCCAACAGGCTGAACAATGTAGACCAGTCTAGACATGTAAAAAATATATTGCAGCAAAACATGCTATGCCACATTAAGACACACCTACAATGATTGCACCAAAAAGTCAGTCGAAACAATGACACTTAACATGGTTATTTTATCACAGAAGCCCAGAAAAATATACAATGCCACAGTAAGAAACATTTCGACTGGCTGCACCCAAATGCCTAGCCAGGTAATCACACTTAGCAGGACTGCTTTATCGGAGATGCCCAATAAAGAAAAGTCAAGCCACAGTAAGAAATGATTAGACTGGCTGCACCAAAATGCAGTCTAGCCACAAATAACACATCATGCCTGCTTGGCCTGGATATGGATGATTATTGCAATTTAGCACACACCCCCTACCCCATCCCACCCCCAACATGACACCTCTCCCACCCCGTACCCAAATCCCCAAAATCAGCTCCTTGGACCGGAATTCCCTCTCCTACGTCCTAGTACTTACACAGGAGAGACCATGCCCCACAGGTAAACACTGGGATGATGAAGACTGGGACTAGGAATAATGAAGATCACAGGTAACTAAGCCAGGCATTACCTCCACATCCCTCTAACTCATCCCAGTATGTGTGTATGAGGCAAAGGGCCTGATACACAAGTAGTGGGACGAGGAAGAGTGGGCCAGGAGTAATGAAGATTACCAGTAAGTAATCCAGGCCTTAAACACAAGCACACACACACACACATTCACACACCATTCACCATACACTCACACACGCACACCCAGGCAGCCACCCATACATCATACACTCACTCATTCACACACGTTACATTATATACGCACACACACAGACACACACACACTCACATGCACACACACACACACACACACACTCACATTTGCACAAAATACATGTTCTTACCTTTTTTAATCCATTGGTCTGAGGAACAAGGCCTCCAGCTCCCTGCCACAGGAACGCTTGTTCCTGTCATGCGCAGGGGAACTCGAGACCTCCATGCCATGGGGTAGGAAAAGACCTATGACTTAAAAAAAAAATAGTTTATTTGAAAAAATAAGTTCTTTCTCTCTTTTCCTTTCACTTTGTGACCACAAAGGTCTTTAAACTTGTATAGCATGCTCAACAGGTTTGCATATTTAATTTGTCAATATGTTATGCTTGTATTACTTTTGCACACGCATGTGATGTTACTTATTGGTGTTATAATAAAATGTTAAATCCAAGTCACTCTGAACCGAACCGTAATGGAAATCATTTCTTTATGAAGTCAGAGTGAGTTCAAAAATAAACTATTTATTTTTTAAGTCCAAGGGCCTTTACCCCCAGGACATGTGGTGGTGGGGCCCCTGCTACTGTGGGGTTAAAGGCCCCACTGTCTGAGTGAAGTTGGCTAAGTGTGGAGTTCCACTGAAATATAAAAGCCAGTACAAAACAGTGATTTCAACATGAAGCCTAGTGAATGAGCGAAAATGGGCTGCACTCCCTTTTGTTAGAATGTACAGGCATTCAGCCTGAAAAGAGTGAGACTTAGAAGTTAGAACTGGAATATTGTTAAATGAGTCCAATGGATTCCAAGGACATATGTCATTGCAGATTCTGACTTTGTGCAAAATGCACATGGAAGGAATTAAATACATTTGAATTACTGTGCATTTGGAAGCTAAAAAGGAGGAATGATGCCTTTAATTGGAAAAATATAGTCGAATGACAAATTGCCTTCATGAGGAATGAAGAGATTTAGGGGCTGATTCATGGAATTTGTGTGCCGAAAAATGGGGATTTGTGCGTCATTCTGCCCTGCAAATCCCTATTTGTTAAATAGGGATTTGCGTGCATAATGGCGCACAAATCCCTCTTTTTTGGCGCACATATTCCATGAATCAGCCCCTCAATTTCAGCACATAAAATGACAACATTTATAAGAAAAGGCCTATTTTGTTTTTGCATAAATTAACACTGGTTCATCTGTAACTGTGGCCTATCTGTGTGCATCAGATTAATGGTGAATCTACCTCTATTCTAATGTAGTACAAAGGAAAGATTGTATTTATGAACAACAGGCCTAGATATAATGCTAAAATGTTACATGTAAAGCGCATCTTGTCAATGTAAAGCTGTATTTTCTGAAGGCTGGGCGCAGCTGGTGTTTTTCCCACTAAACTGAAACGTCTATGCCTTTGTAAATGTGAACTCAATGCCTTTGGCTGAGGACGCCCAGGAGAAGAAGGTCTGGTTGTCAATTTAAATGCTAAAATAAACAAAGAAGTAGATTGAAATTATGGGATTTACAGATGACACAACCAACAGAAATCACCTTTAAGTTTCCCCATTAATGGTGCATTGGCTCTGAACAAAGCTCCTTTGAAGCTCAGGAGGAGAGGGTAGAGTAAACATTGGCACGAGTAGGTGGCTGGTCACATGCTTAAGGAGAAATAGACACCTAAGAATTAGAGGGGGCCTTCTGAAACTGGGAGCACCTATTATGCAGTGCCATTGATTAAGCATTGAATATATTTTCTTGAATAAAACGTGCATCGTGTATCGAGCTTGCCCCGGGTTCATTTTGAAGGGGATAAACTAAATGTTTGTGATATAAATAATGTATGTTATGATCAAAATTATGATTTTGGCATTTCCATAAATCTGCTGAATTGGAAATATTGATAAACTAATAGGCCGTGCAACAAATGTTTGAAGTATGTAGTGTCAGAGTTGTAACTATTTTGGTGCGGCAACAAACCGCAAAAAATGGTTGCTCCACCCTGGAATGGCATGCTGAAATGAAATGAGTATTTTCTGACTCGCCATAAAATGTAGAATCCCAATATATATATATATATATATGTAGGTATCTGAAAAAGTAGCATAGCTGCCATGTTGTTAGATTTTCAGAACCCAAAAAAGATAAATCCCACATGTCATTGTGAGATGACAAATCGTTCTCCTCCCTCAGCCTACATCATGCATATCACCCAATTTATGATCCTATCAGCAGCCAGTGGGCGTCTGGGTGGGAGGTGAAGGGAGAATGATGCCGGACTCTTGCGAGGAACAACTAGCAGAGAGGCCTCAATCCTTGCAATGGAGACAGTGACAGGGAAATATAGAAGCTAGCTGGGACCCAATCAGAGGAGCCAGAGGGAGTCTGAGTGCAGGAGAAAATCCTTGACTGAAAATCCTTGACCAGATTTGTTCTGTCCTCAGAGGAGCCTTGCAGTTTTTCCCTGACCAAAGCCTCCCATGTAAGTAGATATACACTAAATGCCATCAACAATGTGAAGGGGGGAACTGCCAGCCTTAAACTCCATCTCACATAGAGGGTAGGGGGCGGTACTGGGAAGGCCCTTGGCACATTGTATTAAATCCAGTTCAAATTATTTCCACTATAGGAAATCACCCTATACATTTAAATTGCATTGTGTTGGAAACAGCCCACCTTAGTCCTTTCCATTAAATTGTGGGGGGTGGGGAGCAGCTGTGTAGATCCTTAACACATTGAATTGAAGTTAAATCAAATAATTCCCATATAGAAAATTACGGGATGAGTGTTCATGCCCAGTGTGTTAGAGCCGGTATAGACCAGAAAGACCTGAGTGACTGCACTTCTGAAACCCCTGACTCCTGTCCCAAAAGGGGTGTCCATAATCCCAAAATAAGCAACCCTAAAACACTGATATTGAAGTGTATGTGAGGGCTATTCAAGTGTATGTCAGGGTGCAAAAAAACGAAATTCCCACGTATTCCCTTGTATCCCAAACCAGAATTACCTAGCATTGCTTCTTATTTGTATGTGTGGTGCAAAACGAAATTCCCCATTATTCCTTTTTCCCAACTGTGCCTTTCAAATGAAAGGCTAAAAAACAAAATTTCCCATTGATTCCCTGCCTCCCAAACCAGAATCCCAAAGCACTGCCTGTCCCTCGAATGTCTGGTGTAAACAAATTTTCCATTGTATTGTGAATGTTTTCTATCGGTTAATTTGCAATTAAATCGGATGTAAGTTGTGACAGCATATTTCAAAAATTCTACCTGTGTTGTTTCAATAACAGAAAGTAATTTGGAGTTGTGATATTGTGCAGTGCCACAGCATTGGTCGTTGATGTTGGTTGATAGTCCGTTTTGTCAAACCATAAATAAATAAATAAATAAGTTTATATTTTTACTATACACCGGCCTGGTTCCTAGTCTATTGGTGACATAGGGTATTTGTTGGGGTGGGTGCGAGACGGGTCGGAGACCTCACTAAAGTTGAATGTGTTGAAACACTTTGGGTGCACGCCACCTTGCTTGGGGGTGAAAGGAACTCACGGAGTTGATTGTGACCACCTAATAAACTGCAACACTATGCCAGTGATGGTTCCTAGTGACTTTTTCGAATGCAATATTTTCGAAATGCCATTTTGTCGGCACAAAATTGCGATTTTTTTTTTAATGTCTTTTTTTAAAAATGGGGGTTCCCCCAACCACCCTATTTTTATATAACACTTTTTTTTTTACTCGCGAAACCCAAAGAAAAACATATAAAATTAAAAAAAACATTCAGAATTTTTGTTTTCGACAATTTGTTTTCGACAGAATGGCATGGCGAAAATATTTTTTCGATAATTTTACTGGATACCGCCAATGATGTCTCCTTCTGTCTACCCTGGGCTTGCCAGCTCGTTTACAGCCTGCTTATGCCAGCATCTAAGGCGCTACTCTCATCGATGATTCTCAACCAATGAGTGCATTGCTGTGCAGGCATAGAAAGAGGGCTGAGCTGCTTGCAGAGTTGACACATGTGACGGTTCAAAGGCCTCCCCCATAAGGCAAATGTATTGTGAAATGAGCAGCCCTCTAGGATGGTTACCTCTATTGAGTGAAGTAGAGTGTGTTTTGGAATACATAGTTATGTGTGAGCCTATGTAATTAGTGAGAGTGCATTTTGAATTCCGGGAAAGGTATTGCAGTGGCCTTTGGCACTGAATGAGCAATTTACTTCTCACAAAGTGGACAGTAAAAGTGAAGATTAAAGGAGAGTGCACCTTGATTTACTCTTCCCGATTACACTCAACTCAGTAAGTGCTAACGTCGGCGATCCCTTAAATGCTATTTGCATTTTACTGAAAATGATCCCCTATGTATTTATTTTCTACAAGGATTTTTCATCTGATTTTCAGATCCAGTTCTTTATCGTTTGCTCTTTGTATGTACATCCAGTGACAGACAAGCCCTATTTTGGAGTATCTCTATTTAGTTTGGTGTATATGTACCTTAGTTATTACAAGTTGGTTTACTTCTGTTGTATAATTCTGATGGGGATTATTTCATAATGTTTTCAGGCATTTTCCTGGTGGAAGATCACATAATAATAATAATTTAGCATTTATATATCGCTATGAACCCTCAGGTATCTGAATGCTGCTTATTATTACCCACTGTGTGTGGTACTCATTTATCGACCTCGGAAGGATAAAAGGCTGAGTTTGGCCCTGCCAGGATTCGAACCTGCATCAACAGGCTCTGCACAGATGTCAAAGCGAGCGCTCTACTCGCTGTGCTATCGGACCAGCAATGACTTGGCAATGAACGGTATTATGTATTTATTTATTTTTAAATGTGTTAAGCGTGCTAAACCCCGGGGTATCAAGGTGCTGGACACAGCATAGTCAGGCAAGTCAAGTTACAATCCATCGTGAAATTAAGCATCAAACTTCAAACATTGCAAGTTCAGTCCAGGGCTGTCTGGCGGTGTGCTTAGATCAAGCCGCACTCTGTGTACAAAGAAGACTCTTGAGATGTTTCCTGAAAGAGCAGCAGCACTGTTCTCATCTTAGTGGTAGAGGTAGAGAGTTCCAGTTTTTGGAAGCATAACTGGGAAGCTCAATCCTCTGGATCTCTTCCTCCTAAAACTCGGGATGGTGAGTTGGTTGGAGTATTAGGAGCGGGTCGATCTAGCTGATTGTGTTTTTTAAAGTTTTTGTGAAAGGTATCTAAGGGCAGTGTCAAACAGACATTTGTGCGTAATGGCCAGGGTTTTGAAGATAATTCTCTCTCGAATTGGTAGCCTGTGTTCGCTCTTTCTAGCAGCAGCAATGTGATCGGTATTAGGGGTGTTTCATGCAGCTCTTTAGGTATTATTTTGGATGACCTGTTACTTGATGTTTTGTGAAGGGGATCCTGCAGATAGTGCACTGCAATAGTCCAGTTTAGAGCGCATAAGTGTGTGGGTAGAGTCATACAGCTATCGGTGGAAAGGAATGGTCTGCAAGCACAGGTTTATGCTGCTGATGATGCAATGGCATCGGTCTCCCAAGTTAATGATAGGGTGGCGTCTACATGTACCCCTAGGGTCTTAACAGTTTTGGAGACTGGGATGGTGTTGCCCTCAATATGAAAGGGTTCAAAAGCTGGGTCTAGTTTGCTGAGTGAGTAGTGTGTGCCGACAAGAAGGATCTCCATCTTGTTATCAATTAGGCAGAGAAGATGGGAGGTCATCCAAGCTTGAATATTTTGAAAAACTGTTTGTAGGAAGAGTAAGTCAGAGGAATAGGTTCCTGTAAGAGGGAGAAGGTTGGATCTGTGTGTTGTTGGCATAATGTGTGTAGGATATGCCTGAGGCGTCCGGTAGGTTAAATGGGGACTTAGTGAAGATATTGTAGAGAGTAGGGGAGATGCATGATCCTTGTGTCACGCTGCAGGTGACTGGGACATGGGCAGCTGATGCTGTGGCTGAAGAGACCATCATAGATCTGTCAAACAGGAAAGGGAAAATCCAGGAGATAGCATAAGGAGAAAAGTTGGCTCAGGTGGCAAGGTGTTGGCAGAGGGTTTGGTGATCCACCAAGTCAAAGGCGGGCAACAGTTCAAGCAATAGGAGAAGGGCTACATTGCCAGTGTCTTTAATTTTATCCATTTGGTTTGTTAAATCAAGTAGGGTGGTTCTCGCGCCGTGGCCAGGTTGAAAGCCGGACTGGCGTAGCCCTAGCAAGTTGTTGGATTTCAAGGATGCCTGGATATGTAGGTATGTTGTACAGTCCAGGATTTTAAGGAGAAAGGGGACAGAGGCAATGGATCTGGGATGCCCGGGTCTAGCATTGTTTTTTTAGCAGAGGGAGGATCCATTTATCCTTGAGGCTGGAGGGCACTAAGCAGGTGGAGAAGGAGGCAGTAATGAGAGTAGTAATGAGGGTGTGAGGGATTCAGCACAGTCATTAATGACTGAAGCTGGGCAGATGTCCACTTGCCAGCAGGAAGGTTTGAGGCTTTTGATAATCTGAGAGACCTTGGTTTCTGCGACTGGTTTAAAGTGAAAAAGAGGCACCGTTTGGCACACAGTAATGAGTTCACTGTTGACTGAGGCTGGGCGGACCATTTTCAGTAGGTTTAGTTTAGTCGGGATCCTCTTTTGGAGCATATCTATTATCCCAAGCAGGGTATTTAGAATATTGGAACACCAGGCGTTATCCTTGGTGCATGTTATTGGGCGATGTGGGAGATTACAGCTTGCACAGGATTGCGTAGAGGCCATGGGAGGTCGATTTGGCATTTGTAATTCTGTTGTTGAAGGTAGTGGTTTTTTCAAGCAGTGTCTCTTTTTGGTAGGCTCTTTCCAGGGCTGAGAAGCTAGCGTTTTCACCTTCGGATGGGTCGTTCCTCCATCCAGTTTCATCCTCCCGTTTCAATAGTCAAAGGGCTTTAATTTTGGCAGAGAACCAGGTGTTACAGTGTGAGGCTGGTTTAGGCTTGCCTGAGGTGGCTGGTTTAGGCTTGCCTGAGGTGAGAGTAGCCACCGTGTCGATAGCAAGCACCAGGGTGTGGTTGTAGAGGCTACTGAGGCCGGGTCTGTGGCTGAAATTTGTGATTTTGCTAGTTTGTCCAGGAGAGGCCGTCAGGAGGTTTTGATTATTTTGCAAGTACTTCGGTAGCTATGGGAAGGAGTGTGGCAGTTGTGGGTGATGTTGGTCACCGGTGTACTGAATTAGATGATGGTGTGATCACACCATGGGCATGGTAGATTAGTGGTGACTATAATGCTGCAGTTCAGATCGGCTAGCCAGTTGAGGGTTCGGTTGAGTGTGTGAGGTTAAGAATGCGTTGTTAAAAACCTAGTGAGGTCAGCGAATAGTATAGGGAGTCCACATTCTTATCCAGGTTGTCATATAACCCAAGGTTCATATTCACTAGGAGAATGGTCTTCGAGGATGGTTTTGCATCTGAGAGCAGGTGCAGGATATCCTGAGGATGGGGAAAGGGGCCTGATAGACAAGATGTAGGGTGATCACGGTTGCATGGGAAAGGTTGAGCTTAGTAGTATCTCTCCAGTGGAGTCAGGAGCATTAGCTATTTCTCTAATGGGTGGTGATTCTCTGGCTATGATTGCTATACCCCCACATTTTTCAAGAGACCTATCTGTGTGATAGACAGTGTAATTGGGGGGGGGGGTATTACTAGTGATAGATTAGGATCAGAGGTGGCTTGTTGCCAGGTTTCAGTAACTGCAAATTGTTATAAGGTCAAAAATGTATAGAGTGTGCAGTAATTGACCCTGCACTCACTAGGACTGCTTTTAGGGGATTTTCTGTTGATTTTACGTAGGCTTGATATGGTTGCAGTAAGACGGTTTTTAGATTGTTGTGGGCCCTTTTGGGTGGAACCACGGGACAGTTAGCTAGGGCGGGTGAGTGAAGAGGCAAGGATTTGCTTGCAGGTGTGAGAATGCAATAGCAATCGGTAATGTCATGCGTTATGTAACCTATGTTTTCATGCAGCTTAAGAAGTGGGTGTTCCTTCATTAAAAGAGTCCAAAAAGCATATGAATTGCTGTATCGTGTGTGTTAAACATGTTTAACACTATTCAATCTGCAGTGTCTCCACTACTAAGGTGCTCATAGCACCAAGGTAATATGTCTTTGTTTTTTTCTTTATTGAGTTTGTTCCAGAGATTGCATAAGTGGTAGTATGTTTGCCACAATACAATATTGAATTCAAATTTCACAGTTAGTAAATGATTACTAAAGAGAGTGATACTCGCCCACTTCCTTTGACTCTTCTAGAGGACTTCCTACTGTTCTTAGGTCCTGTGTACCCTGGATACTGTGCAGCCACCCGAGATGTGCTTTTGAGAATGGTTTTGTGACGAATAAGAGTATGCACCCCTTCTCCCCAGAGGGGGAAAGACCTCCTTTAAGGCTGGGGAGGTGAACCCGCTCCACAAGGCCCTCCCTTGGGGTCTGGGCAAGTTGGGCCTAACTGGGAGTGACTCCCCTCTAGGGGACAAGGAAGGACTCTCATTCCCACAAGGAACTCCCTATGCAAGCTACACTATCTGCCTATATAGGATTGCCTTTTCTTTGGCTTCAGGTAATGCTGTATCCAACACAACAGCTGGAGAGAAACAGAACGCCCCTTTCAACATGATCCAGAATGTAACAGGGAGGAACCCACCAAGAAGAGAGAAAGAAACAGACACAGGGGAAACCCTCTGATGTAGCAACGTCTTGGAGAGGCAGAGCAGTGTGAAACAACAGAGCCTGTGGCAGCCCACAAATGAAGAAACACCGGAGGAAGACACCAAAGACCCAGCACGAAGGACAGTGGGGAAACAGCTGTCATGACGGAATACTGGAGACCGTCCTACGTGGTGGTGTGACCATGGAAAAGGCATGGCGGGCTGGGGACCCAAACAATAACGCTGACACCGGAAAGGATAGGAGAAACAAAACCTCCTGTCAGCAGCCATACGCCGAGCAGATCGACACAGCGAGACCATGAGAGAGAGTCCACAGTGGAGTTGAGGAAGAGGAGACAGAGAGTCAAGGAAAGCGACATGTGCCAACCCCCAAAAATCCCCTCACCAGAAATAAAGGTACTGTGTTGGAACACAGAAGGGTGAGGCAACCAGGGCCACATATATTAATTGAAAAGAACTGCAAATAGGACTGTAGATCACTGAGAGAGAACAAATGTGTATATGGGGAAAGAATGAGAAAGTTACCAAGTATAATTTTGGAGGAACAGTGGAAGCCATTACTAAGAGACTTTGAAAACCGCTCTTAGTTTATTTAAAGTATTAATATCGAAAATCAAAGACAAAGAAAGGGGAACCCTCTACAGAGGCCCCAGTACTGGTGGGGTCATACCATCATTAAGGGTACACCAAACCCCAATGGAAAGAGCATCACGTATAAAGAGTTTGAAGGACTAATATACAGAGGAAGGAATGTAAAGGGCTACGGGACTCATTACGGGTATGTCGGTCTGGAAAAAGGTGCCGGCAACAACGGTTACCAGCACAGTTTCTAGACCGGCATACTCCAAGTCTGCTGTTAAGGGCAGTGAACAAACGGCAGGCCTGACCTACTGGTAGTTCAGGCCCCTACCGGCAAATAAATTACAAAAGCACTGGCACCATTAACAAAGGTGCCAGTGCTTCAGTGTTCCTTTTCTCATGGGAATGGGAATTTACCATTCCGTTGCCACCCATAATATCCTGGTAAAATCAGAAATGGTAAGCCAAGGTTACTGGAGGCCCACCAGCAACCTCGTAATGAGGGCTGTTAGGGAGAATTCTCATTTATGGCTAATTTCTGTCACCTAGTGAGTCCCTCAGCAGCTTTGCTGGATTTTGGGGGTTTATTTCTTCCACCTGGTAAGAATGTGAGCCTTTTTCCCACTCTTGCATGTGTTTTGCCATGTGTCTTTCTATTTTTTGTGTGATCTTGGGCTCTGGAGCCACACCACTCCATGAGCCCCTCTTTTTTTGTGTTACACAGCACCTTCAGTGCAGTGACACAGGGTTGTCTTTGAGACTTCCCACTGACTCCATTTTTCTGGGGCTGACTACTGTCCCCCAGAAACATGTAAAGTTGCCATTAACTTTATGTAGTCTCTTTAAAACTACAGACCCAGTACACCCCATCTTACATGGAGTATTGGAAAGGTTCATTCCTAGCCCTTTTTGTCTGTGCCTCTTGGAGCTTTGTTTCGCCCTCTTAACATTAAGGGCCTCATTACACGGAAGGCGGTGATCCAGGGTGCTATTAGCACCCTGGACCATGCCGGTAAATTATCGGCACCGCCTTGGCGGAAAGGGGATTTACCGCCCCATTCCAAGGTTGGTGGGGCGGTAAATCCCCCTTCCGCCAGTGCCCTTCCCCATTCCAATTTCTGCCCCATAGGGCTCTATGGGAATGGGGAAGGCGCTGATTACGGCACCGCAATTTTGCGGTGCCGTAATCAGCTCCGAGGTCCCTTAGCGGGTTGGTTTTTAACGCCTGCAAAAAGCAGGCGTTAGAGCACCAACCCGCAAAGGGACCTCGTAGTACGGCGGTAAGGGTTAACGGTCACCGTTGCCATTTACGGTGACCGTTAACCCTTACCGCCGTCCGTGTAATGAGGCCCTAAGGGCCTCATTACACGGAAGGCGGTGATCCAGGGTGCTATTAGCACCCTGGACCATGCCGGTAAATTATCGGCACCGCCTTGGCGGAAAGGGGATTTACCGCCCCATTCCAAGGTTGGTGGGGCGGTAAATCCCCCTTCCGCCAGTGCCCTTCCCCATTCCAATTTCTGCCCCATAGGGCTCTATGGGAATGGGGAAGGCGCTGATTACGGCACCGCAATTTTGCGGTGCCGTAATCAGCTCCGAGGTCCCTTAGCGGGTTGGTTTTTAACGCCTGCAAAAAGCAGGCGTTAGAGCACCAACCCGCAAAGGGACCTCGTAGTACGGCGGTAAGGGTTAACGGTCACCGTTGCCATTTACGGTGACCGTTAACCCTTACCGCCGTCCGTGTAATGAGGCCCTAAGACTTGGCTGGTGGCAGTGGTACGTCCCCTAACTTTTCTACCGCGATTATACAATATAAACGTGGTACTGTCTTAGGCTATTGTATTAGCCTCGAACATAAACCCGCTTGACCAAATACTTTTTATTTTGGCTCTGGTCGGGTTTAGTCGCCATTTCTTTTTGTTAAAGTCCTTCTTGTGTTTTACTTTTTGCGCCAAACCAGGTTTGCCTTCTTTGTTCGCCGTCCTCTGCCCAGAAGCCCTCCTTTGCCGTCTGGGTGTCTAGGTGGGCTGAATGTGAGGGAGGGGTTTAGTCACCCCCTGCACAGGGTCTCCTTGGAGACCCAAGTCACACTTTGTGTCGATTGGCTGAGGTGGTTGTCCGGGCCGGACAACCCCCCTGCTGAGTGATTGACAGACAGGCTGTGTGAATGGGAGATTTTGAAATGAAAGGCAGGACTCTTGGGCTGGAAGTCAGAGTCACCACTGGAACTGCAAGAACTGAAGAGAAGCGGAGAAGAAGACAGCTGCTGCAACTCCAGGGTCCCGGTGAAGCCCTGCTGCAGTCCTGAGCTATCTACCCTTCAACGACAGAGAAGATCCAGCCCAGTCTTCTTCCCTTGAGCCTGGTGGGATCAACCAGCTCACCTTCAACAGCCAGAGGATCCTCTTCTTGGTCAAAATCGCTGCACACAGCTGTAGTGGTCCGGATAGCCATCTGAAGAGCCGCTCCTGTTTTAAAGGAGCGCACCTTTTAATCAAAGTTGCTTCGCTGCTGCTGGCTTCATCCCTGGGTAGTGCAGATCGCTCCAGACATCCTCCTTCTTGTCCCCATGACTGAAGCTCCAGGAACCGTGAGTCTGCAGGAAATACCAGGAACAAATGCCGTAGCACCAGCTTTCTTCAAACGAATAAGGTACTGTGTACGACTTTGAGGAATTGGGGTGAACCCTTTTTCCTCACCAAAGGCTTGTCCTTTACTTCCTTGCTTCTTATAAATTTTGCTTCCACTTTTGACAATATCCAAGTACTCCTGGCAATCTCGAATCGTGAACTGTTCTAACCTTGTGATCCTCGACAATAGGATTCCTGTTCCATTTGACACTGGCGGTGGCCTATTGACTTTCATCTACTTTTTAGAAAGTGTCCTCTGATTCTATTTGCGTTGACAAAAATATTGCCTATGATTTTTATCCCCTATTCTCTTGTGTTAATTCATGTGCTAAGTGTGTTTGACTTCCCGCGGGTACAGTTTTCTTTCGTAAGACCGAACTGTCATTACTGTCAAAAAGTGATTGCGTATTAACCCACGGTAACGTCTTTGTTTCACAACACTGGTCTGTCAAATCCCAATGTACTTATCTTGAATTGATCTGCACAAGGGGAATTGGTTGTGTGTAGTATATTCGGAGTGTGGTTTTATTTTAATATAAGTGAAGTGTTTTGTGAACAGATGGTTTTAAAAATAAATGTACTTATATTTTTTAACCAGAAACCTTGAGTCAGTGTTTGCTTGAGTCACAGTAATTGTAGTCCTTTGTGTAATCTCTACTACTGCTCATGTGCTCTTGAGATAAGTCTGGCTGCTCGCCATTGCTACCACTTTACTGTGTAGTACAGGCTTGTACCAAAGATGAAATTGTATTACCACTTGTAGTCTTAATTGTGTGTAGTGGTCCCTAAGGACACTGCATATGATTCTGCCTAACACTGGTGGCAGTGGTGGGATTTGTAAGTATAGTAAATAAACCTAGAATGCTGCTATTACCTTGGATCAACTAACCACAAGGCTAAACACCACTATAGTCTATTAACTGAAAAATCATGTCAAATATGGAAAACTACAGTGAAGAGAACCTCTTGAACTACACTGCTGAGGTTCTGAGAACCATGTGTAGAGAACAGAGCCTCTCTGGTAAAGAAAATAAATCTGAACTGGTTGCTAAATTATTGGGAAAACAAAGTTTGGAGAGTGGGTCAGAAGGGCCTACCACTCCAGCACATGTGGATAATGATGTTTCTGATTCTGAGAGTGTTGGATTAGAGGGAGTAGATGAGTCTATGACAGAAGGCCCTACCACTCCCCTTCCTGCCCAGAAACCACACCCTCTGTCCACAGGGACCCCATCAGGTCCTACACCCACTCCTGAATTTATTGCCCTTGAGAAATGAGACTTGTATTGGAAGTGAAACGTATTGAGGCACAAACTGCCATGAAACATCAAGAGCTAAGGCTCAGGGAAATGGAGATGGCTCATACTTTAGAGATGAAAAAATTGTCTTTGGAAAATGCTTGTCTCCTAGAATCTTCTAGGTCTTTCAGCCCTAAGAGAGCCCGTATGCCAAAGGAAATTATTGGTATGTATGAGACTAAACTTGATGTTTTGGATTGGTTAGCAATGTTTGAGTATAATCATGGGATTCAGGGTATCACAAGGAATCAGTGGATTCCTTGGCTTTTCTCTAGGCTTCCCCTTGTTGCAAGTGATGCTGTAATGGAGTTGGGGGAGGAGAATAAGCATGATTATGAGTGTGTGAAGCTAGCATTGATAGCTAGATTTGGGAAACCCCTTCCCAGTACCTTAAGAGGTGTAGGACTCTCAAAAAGCATGATGGTACCCCTTGGGATACCTGGGTGTGTTAATGTTTTAAAAACTTAGATTGTTGGATTAAGGGTTACAAAGTGGACACTTATGAAGGGTTGCGGAATCTTGTTATGTTGGAGTCAAATTATGATGCCTCCTCTTCTGGGCTTAGACAGCACTTGGCTGATTCAAGGGAGATAGATCCCAAGAAGTTAGTTATGGCTGCTGACTTGTGGGTTGCCAACAGGGCTACTCACAAGGATTCTGGGTCAACTCAGAAGAAGGATGAGGGAAAGCAGCCAAAGAAGGATAACAAGGAGAAATCCAATAACTCCCATCCAAAATAGGGCCCCAAACATAACAAGGGTAAGCCACAAGGGAAACCGAATCAGGCTAGTGTACCATCTAGACCCAAACTAGATGGCGGTCAGATCAAACCCCCATTCATCAAAGCATTTGGGAAATGTTATGCTTGTGGGTCAACTGACCATGTAAGAAGGGGATCTCAGATTTAAGGGTAAACCTTCAGGGGTCCACACTGTCTCCTTAGCCTTCTCCCAGGTACAAGAAGTACCTATAGCTAGTGGAAACCTTCAGTTACTAGCTGATGAGCCCATGAGAGTCTCAGCTAGTGTTTCTTTGGTGTCCTTGGGTCTTTGGGAACAACAGAACTTAGATGTCTATAACTCAATCCCGATATAATACTAAATAGTGAAGCCCGAGTGAGTCAAGGGCGAGCAGCAGTCAATGAGGACTGTTTCTCTGTGCTGCATTATATTACAGTTACTTTGCCTGGAAGACAGCAGGTGCTGTAATTTGTCAGACTCTTCAAGCCCTGAAGCCCTGAAGCCGTGAAAGGAACTGCACGCTCGCACTGAGGCTGTGTGTGCAGAGCAGCGTGTGCGAGGGATGGAGGGCTTTGTTCCTTTAACCACTCCGTCCACCGAGGCCCCGCCCACAGGAAGCGCCTCACAAAAGGGGAAAGTCATCGCCCTCGCGGCGTGAAGCCCGAGCGAGTCAAGGGCGAGCAGCAGTCAATAAGGACTGTTTCACTGTTTGCTGCTTTGCTGGGGTGCTGGGTGCTGGCCGTTGGACTCTGGACACTGCACTTGAATACCCAATGGGAAATCAGTGACTACAATAAAGAGAGACGGTAAGCCTATATTATTAAAACTCTGGAGGTGCACTAAAAGTGTGATTGAGCAGCCAGAAACTGCCATCTCTACTGTGTCGGGGAGGCTTTTTAAAACAGGACAATATCAATAAATATGTTTGAACAATACTACAATTTTCAAGTAAGAAAAGGGGAAGAAAGCAGCACAACTAACACTGCTGTTATCGACAAAACCATCAAGTGTTTAGCGAGCGGGAGACTGCGGGGGGAAACTCCTTTGATCCCGTTCGCATTATAAAACAGCTGAGTAAAATACATCCAACTCAGACCTCAAAACTGACAAAGACTTCCTTAACTCAATGGAAATTACTTCCAAAATTGTAATCTGAGTGTTGACTCAGAGCCTTCAAATGAAACTTCGCAGTACAAAAGACATGGAGACAGAAGGGGATGGGTCATATCTGAGTGGAAGCCAGGAACCGGATATTATGGCCAACACTCTAAACCATGACAACTTGAACCTTAATACCCCTCAGCAAATCCATGTTCAAGTACACACGAAAGAATTACCGGTCCATGTAGTTGGCAGTCATGAAGAAAATAACCTTAGTACTGCAATTATAAACAAATGGAAACGGGGACTGGAATACACAACAACAACAAAGAGAATCCAACAAAAAATCGAAAAACCATTTTGGAAAAAAACAACACAAAAGCCATAATGATGTTGAAGGAGAATCAATCATCCTGTGGGAAAACCCGAGGCAACCCCATACTCCATCCTCTAGCACCTAAATCCCCTTCTCACCAGCAAAATCGAGGAATGAAACTGACTTACCAAATGAAGGGGAAGACGTTGTGTTAACATCAGTTCTTCAGGACAGACAGCTACTGGAAAACATAGGACGAACCCCAGAAGGTAAAAGAGATATAAATCATCAGGAAGACCACAAAATAAAAACAGACTCAAACCCAGACACATTGAAAGCATTAAACTCTGTTCTCAGCTCATTGGTCTCAGTTTTCGAGATGCTAAAAATGGAGGTGCAAACACAAAACGGGACACTTTTGGAGATGACAAAAGAAATAGCATTGTGTGATTCATCCTTAGTTGGCCTTGTAACTGCAACAAACACTAATATGACTAAGCCGTTCCAGGACTTAAACCTGGAAAAGGTAAAACAAGGCATAGACATCTCCTCCATACAGAAAAATCTGAAAGAGAAAAGTCAAATGGAGAAACAAAACAATGAACTGCTGGGAGAGGTGCTTTCTTTAATGAAAGGAAACTGGAAAATAAATCCAACAGAGGAAAACAAGGAAAAAACTCGAGAATACTCATTAGATGACAAACCGCTCTCAGATTCGGTGTTGGAAGAATTTCGAAGAATGGCAAACGCTGTAGAAGGAGAACTGGACATTGGAGAAGGGGAGCAAGAATTAAAGCCACAAAAGGCAAATGTGAAGCAAATAGAGACACACCAAGACTGGCAATATCCAAATGACCAGACATCAAGAGGTAGGAGAAAGACAAGGAAATGTCTAGCAAGAAGAGAGAGGTCAATGACAGTACTCCCCAAAACTAAGAAAAGTCACAAAAAAAACTGAAAGAAACCAAGCCTACTGGGAAAGCAAAAGAAAGAGCAAATTTGCAGGTAAACCATAAATATTCTGCGAAAAGTGTTGAGCAGGACAGCCAAATAAGCGATACTGGAAACGTACAAACTCATTTGGGGAAAAACAAAACATTCCAAGAGAAGAGAATCCAGAAACAAACCAAAAAGACCTCGCAAATGATCAAGAAAGGAAATTGTAACAGGCCCGAAGAAGCTGTAGCAATTACGAAGGCAAGCATAGGTTTACAAACTGAGAACAAGGCAGAGGAGGGCAATGATCCAAGGACAAAAATCGAGCACAGCAGCATGAAAGATCTACCTAATCAAGGAAAACCACAAACAAAGAAAGAACTATTAGGAGACCTTCAAAGAAATGCTGATACAAAAGCAATAAAGTGGGCCCCAATTTTTCAGGAAAAAAAAGATCTTCAATCGGGCAAAAAGAGCAATTGTTTGGTTAGCATCGCAACGGAGCTGGGTACACATAATATAAAAATTGCTCCTATCTTTGAAAAAAAGAGTCAGAAGATCGGCAAGGAACCGAGTGCTGTTTCCAAAAATTCGATCATTGCCTTATCCTCGAATAAAATAAAAACAAATGTTACCAACAACGATAATATTCGAAATGGGGAAGGAAAATCGGTTAAACTAAACAGCCCAGGCAAGCTGGATGACACCAGCTCGAAAAAACACAGTCAGCATCAAAAACCAGCGAACATATTAATCAAGACAATCTGAAAAAATTTGCCATCCAAAGAGTCTGGTTAAGACTGCGTTCAAACACAGGGCTTTATGAATCACTAAGCCGGGCAGTGATCTTGGGCATGACAAAGAAAGTGAAAAATCTTCACTGTTTATCGTCAGAAAACATAGAAAGTGTCAAATTTCCAATGTCACAAGATCCCTTCCTGGTGGAGCTGGTCCTAACGTCAGAAGATGCAAAAGATATCTTGCTACAAGAATCAGTAGAGTTTGAATCCTTTGGGTTGGAAGTCTCATGTAATGAGTCAGAAAGAAACATCATCATCAAACAGCACAATGTACCAACACCAATAAACAAAGGAAGGGAATCTGTGAATGAACGAAATCTGATAAGAGGGGAAAGCAGAGAGAAGGAATCAAGCTTCAAAGAAAATACCCTTACACTTCTTCCAGAGATCCTTACGCAAGTGCTGCAGAAGCTAGGACTGGGCACGCAGCAACTTTAGGAAAGACAACTTAAATGTGTTCAGCTGGAACACGCAGGGCTCAAGCTCAATAAGAGCAAAAGAAATGAGGGCTCATCTTTTCAACCTGGGTGATGTCATCTTACTACAAGAAACCTGATTGGCGAATCCATTGAGTATAGAAGGATATACAGTTCTCTGCTTATCAGCATCACAAAAACCATTGGGGCATCCATTAGGGGGATTACTTTTAGCACTTAAGAATCAGATCTTTAAGAACATAGTAGACATTTGGAAAAATAAAATAGGTTTTCATGCATGCAGAGCAAATACATAATCTCAAGGGAAAGCTACAATTTGGGTCATGAAAAATATTTATTGGAATCCCGCCAGCTCAACACTGGACATCTTTCTGGAAAATTTGGGGCTATTACTCGAAGCAGTGAAATTGAACTCAGCCTCTAGCAACATCATTTTGGCAGGAGATTTCAACTCAAACTGTCTATACCCACAAAAAGGTGAGGCAAAACAATCAAATGCGGGGAAGGCAAGCAGGGGCAAATTGTGGCAAGACTTTATGGAACGTTGGGACCTTGAAATGGTTAACAGCTTACAAGAGAGGGATCAAGGAACATACACAACATGGCATAGAGGGCAAACATCCTCTGCTCTAGATTTTATCTTTGTCTCTAAAAATCTACATGCCTCAGCCTCCCTTCTTGTCCTTAAACGGGACGGGGGCAGTGACCATACCAGACTCGAATTAACATTTCAAAATATACTAGGAATAAAAACAGAAAGAGAACTGCAGAACTTGGAAGGAAAAAAGGGAAAAATCAGAATCAGAAAGTATAAGAATGAGGGAGTGAAGCTAAACAAGCAGCTAAAAGAGATTCCCGGGTCTATCTGGAAAGTGGAATGTGACCCGCAAAAGTTTAACAAATTCCTATGGTCAACACAAGCTCCCGAAGATCTAGCAGGGAGAGCTAAACAAAAACATCTTCACGCCTTCGATGAAACAACTCAAAAAAGAAAAAGAGATCACAGGAAAGCACTGCGAGAAATTAAGAAAATAGGATATCCGGTGAAACAATTAAAAATGGAAATAAAAAAAGAAAAAGCCAATTATAAATCATGGCCAATCTCACAAAGGGAAATCCGGATGCAAGCAGACAGGGAATATATACTCAATATGCTAAGAGAAAACAACAGCAAAAACTTCTGGGAAGCACTAAATCAATTTATGGGTGGAACAGGCAACTCTCTCTGAAATCTGGTCTCTGAAGAAGACTGGGTTGAATATTTGACTGAAACCTATAAGAGTGAGAGTACTTGCCTCTTCTCGACCATTCCAGATACACCGTGGCAACTTAACATCAATGTAGAAAAAATGTATGAGATCATAATGAACTTCTCAACCTCTAAAGCCTCAGGACCAAATGGACTGACTTATCAGACACTTAAAAAAGAACCAGAACTTTGGTCGAAGTTACTATCTCGTCTGTTTGGTGAAATCCTTAAAAACCGAGAATTTCCTACTGCTTGGAAAATGGCACTGATAATACCATTCTTTAAAAAAGGTGATCGACGAGCAGCAGCAAATTATAAATAGCGCTGCTCGATATCGAAAGCAAAATATTTATGACACTTCTCCTAAAGCAAGTTTCAAAATGGGTAGAAGATTTTGAAGTTTTATCACGCTTCCAAACAGGATTTCGGAAGGGGCATTCGACGTCACTCAATGGTCTGATCCTCGATTTATTGAATGAACAAATAGAGAGTAAAAACTCGCCCCCACTATATGGAGCTTGGATCGACATATCGAAGGCATTCGACCAAATTGAAAGAGTATTACTCTGGCAAAAACTGAGAAGGTGGGGAATGCGAGAAACATTACTATCAATTTTAGTGGAACTACATAAGTCTACAAATCTAAGAGTCCGCCTTGATGTAATAGGGCACCTATCAAAACTAATAGAGGTAAACAGAGGGGTCAGACAAGGGTGCCTAGGAGCCCCACTCTTCTTTAATCTGTTTCTGGCAGACATGGGAGCTTTTCTGGAATCTGCTGCATTGGTCAGTCCCACTTTAAATGGGAAGAAGATCTGTTGGCTGGCCTATGCAGATGATATTGTGCTTCTCGACAGGACACCAATCGTTCTGCAACATTTGTTAACCAGACTGAATGAGTGCACTGTAACAAACAAACTTCCAGTAAACCCTGCTAAATCAAATATTCTTATCTTTAAACATCCACTGACAAAAGCCAAATACAGCAATTGGAAACTGGGGGGGGGGAATACATCAGAGTTGTAGAATCCATAAAATATCTGAGTTACAATATACATGCCCACCCAGCCCAATACAAGACAGACGCTAAGGTGATGGATAATGTAACACAAGCTGGATCTCAAATGATTAAATTGAATTACAAATTTTGTAAATTTTCATTCTACCCTTAATTAAGTATTACCTAGCTAAAGTGGTACCAGTGATACTTTATGGCCTGGAAACCAAACCGGGCCTCTGGGCAGCAAACTGGGAAACTTATGAGGGTCGACTTTGGAAAAGAGCTCTGGGTCTTCCAAGTTGCACAGCTATAAACAGCTTGAGATTTGAGCTGGGATTGAAGTCCACTAAAGTGCATGGCATATTGGAAACCGATTTCCCTGTTTCGAGAAATAATTATGGGCAAGGAGACAACCCTATATGGAGATTTAAGGTCTCTAAAACTACAGGGTAAGTCTTCTCTCTTGACCATATTGGGGGAAAAAGTTTCAAAGGCACTGTCAGAAATAGAGCTTGATGTGGATTCTCTGATTTCAAACCCACTTAAAATTAAAAGAAAGTTGGAACTTTTGGATTGGATTGGAACAATAGAAAATGTCAGATCTGACCCATTCCAAAGTACTTTTTTGATGGGGGAAAAAAAGCTTGGTTGTCTTTCGAGTTATCTAATGAAATTCCCCAATAGAAAACTCTGCTCAAATCTTCTCAGAATGGAATTAAATCTGATTCATTGCGGGGCAATATTAGAAAAACGAAAACAAGGGACTAAAGCAAAAAAATTGTGTATCATCTGCATAAACCCTGCCAAGCAAACATTAAAACATCTATTAATGGACTGTGAATGTTCATGGACACATCGTCTAAGACTCTTTAAGAACTTTGTGCGCAGAGAGGAAGACATTATATCAGACTTTCTTTGGAACAGACTGGTCTCCGGCACAAACACTGCTCTGTCATTGGCTGCTCTACAGGTGTTAATAAATTGCGAAATAGTCATTTAATTTGTGAAACTCAGGAAATAGATCATCACAATAATATGGACCTTGACAGTACTTGAAAAGTGGCAGGGTGTTTGGTAAAGAAAAGGATTGTTTTAATTTTGTAAAACTGTGAAGAAATGTGTATCTTTGTCTGTCTTTTTGGTTTCTTTTTTGTAAAGGCTCATTTAGCCAAAACAAATTAAAAAAAAAAAGTATTATTAAGATAGTGTTCTTGTGAATGGTCAGGAGACACCTGCCATCAGAGACACTGGAGCCAGCATAACTGTGGTTGATGAATGTTTTTTCAAGGTAGAGGATGTTGCTAAAGCACCCAAACACCTAAGCAAGTTAGCTGGAGGCCCTGTGCAAATGGTTCCCCAGTTACCAGCTCTCATCCAGTGTAATGACATGACTGCCAGAATACCTGTTAGTGTGCAAAGTGACGTACCTAGGAGGGTTCTGTTGGGTAATGACCTGAAAACTCTCGCAGTTGTGTCTAGTACCCCCAGACCTCCCAGTAAAGGAAGCAGGAGCTCACAAGGTCTGCAAGGGAGAGAACCTTGAGAGGCTCTTCTGGGGACCTGATAGAAGAAGCTATCACCCCATGTCCACAGGACTTACTGCTATTGCAAGTAACAAAGAGACAAAGGGGAAACCCAAGTCTACCTGCAAGAAAACAGCAAGCACCTCTGTGCCTACAAGGACATCACCAAGACTATCCAAAGTCACACCTGTGACTCCTCCACCAGCTGAGGCTGAGTGTGAGGTTCAACCCTGTGTGGTTCCACCAGATACTGAGGTCTCAGATCTGGAAGAAGATCTTACTCTGGCTGGAGATCTTGACCCTGTTGAACATCCTGAGCTGCAGTGTTTACTGGCAGAAGGTGGACCCAACAGGGCAGACTTCAGCAGAGGACAGAAGAGTGTCCTACTCTTGAAGGTCTTTGCCTACAGTCAGCTTCTCAGCTCGATGGGGAAGAGCCTGGGAAGTATAGGTTGCACTGGGAAGATGGCTTCTTCTACAGTGAACCGACTGAGTCAACCCCTGAAGACTGCAAAAGACTTGCCGTGCCTCTAGTGAACTGACTCCAGTTCCTACAGTTAGCCCACGAGATACCTTTGGCTGGTCACTTACGTTTTAAGAAGACCAAGGAAAGGCTCTCCCTCTACTTCTACTGCCTAAGATGGGTTCAGAAGTAGACAAATTCTGTAGGAGCTGTCACACTTGCCAAACCTCTGGCAAGAGTGGAGCCAAGAAAGTGGCACCCTTGGTGCCTCTCCCAGTGGTGTGAGTTCCTTTTGAGAGGGTAGGGATTGACATTGTGTTATGACCGGCTCTTGGTCATAGGGTTCACTCCAAGGGACACTCAGGATACACAGGCCAGGTACGCATAGTGGTTACTTTATTAGCTTCCTAGGTTACAGGATCAGATGTCAACAAGTCATTAGGAGATAAAGAGGAAAGGGACAGGAGCCCACTGGCTCCCACCACCCAGGCTCACATAATCTAACTGCCTGGGTTAGAACCCATTCAACCCCAAACATTCTAATTTCACACTCCAGACTCACAGCCTACATTCTGATGGTGACATCAATCCTGGCTCAGCACACATGCAAGTATAAGAGCCAACCCTAACACCTCCTTTCCTACAACAAACAAACACACCTCAAACACACACTTAGAGAAAGCAACCCTAACACCTCCTCCTCTTGCATAAAGAACAACACACACTTTCACAACAGCAAGACACACCTCACTCTCAGCAGAGTTCCGCTAACCCCAGAGATTGAACAAACAGGCGTAACTAACATCCTATGACAGTCCCAGCCGCCACAACTAACATTCCTAACCAATCAAAACATCACAAATCGCCTTCCGTTCCCGCCTGCCACAAAGGAACCTCGAACTGCCACTTTCGAGCACTAACCGCCCACCTCGGCAAACAAACCACAACACTACTAAGACCAACCAAACACAAAGCTCCTTCCGTTCCTCTCTGCCACAAAGGAACCTCGGACTGCCACTTCCGAGTACTAACTCCCAAAACCGGGAAAAAACCAGGTACTGTCATAAGTGCGCAAGATACTTACTAACAACCCAACAATCTACCTGGGTCACCAAGAAACCACAGTCACAACTCATGCCGCTGTCAAATCCATTCCAAAATTCAAGCAACACAGACACACCTAATCACCAGTCACTCACCTCATCACACCAATAAAGAAACGCAACCAGCTGTCACTAAACAACCACCACCAGCATAACGCTACAAATGTTGGCCAGACAAATGAGCCCTTCAAAACCAAATAAACACCCCAAAGTGAACACAGCTGCAGATGAAACGTTGCCAGGCTTCTGAAATTAATCAAGAGCGGACTCAAGAACAATTCCAAAAGTCACCTAAAGTTAAAAGAAAACACTAAATGCAATGTAACTTGCATCTCCAGAATTCCAAGCAATCCCTGGACCTTAACAACTCCAGGGTCACCAAAAACATCAAAGCTTCACACAGCTTCAAGTAAACTCCGCAGAGCTAGACACCTTCAAAAACAACATAGAAGCTTCACACAGCTTCAGGCACTAGTCCCCTGCTAGATGCCTCTGGACTGCTCCGCAGAGCCACAATCCAAAACAACATAAAAGCTTCACTAGGTTTCATGTGAACTCCTCAGAGCCACCAATCATCACAAAAACACAGCTTTGCAAAGCTTATGGTACTAGTCTCCTACTAGGTACCTCTGGACCCCTCAGAGTCACTAACCAATTAATCAAAGTTCCAACTAGCTTCTATACTAGCCTACCACTAAGTAACATCACTAACCCCACAGGGCCTCAAAACACCAAACACCTCCAACTCCGCAGAGTCCCCTGACCAACCCTGGTCATGTACATCAATTAAAACATATTCCAAAAAACAATAAAAAAAGATTTCAAAACCCAACACTGGTCATGCACCAACACTAAAACATTCACATACTGCTACAGCACACACACAAACACAGGATGTTCAAAATACAGACAACCCCGGCATAGAATGTTAACTGCTAAGGAGCGCTGCAGTCACTCTGGCAGTCATCATGGGTTGCACATCCATACACGCACAAACAGAACATCACGCCTACAATGCCTCAAAAATGGTTATAGTAAGCATTGCAATGACATATCAATAATCACATTATAAATTGCAGATCTCATTTCCTAAAAGTCCATGTTGCCAAAGCATGGGCAACTCTAAATGCTGAAATGACTCAAAGATTGTGGTAACCATTAATGACCAACATCACTCTTATTGTGCTTTAAGATCACAAATCTCACACCACACACACACAAGCAAAACATAGTCTTAGGATGATCAGAACATTGAAACATAGTACATCCAAGTCACATTTTCTAAAAGTCCATGTCGCCATTAAACAGGTAACCTAATATGCTAAAATGCCTCAAAACGTTATACTAAGCATAATAGGATCAACACCCTTTGATTGTCCACCTCAATCAACCTCATATGTGCCACTCACACACAACCCCTGTCACAACACAAATGTGGAAACCAACTTTAAATGAGACCTAAACGTCCATGTTGCCAACTGGGGCCAACTCTAAAACCAACCTGCAATGCCTCAAAATGGTTACATCTAAAATAAAATGCATCTCCTATTCTCAGTGCAACATCATTCTCACTAATACTTCTCATGTTAATTCACTACTAATGCACAACAGTACTCTACTTGCCACATCGTTGCTCAATCCATTATGACATTTTACTTTTAAATGAAACTCCAAAATGTCTTCTGCAAGCATAAACTAATCATCCCCAAAAACTACTATCATACCCAAACCCAAACAGTAACCATTTTCTCATTGCGTGGTCCCCACCTAAGACCAAATCAGCATAGCGTCTATTCTCAATAAAACCTTTAGCCTCCAGGCGCATAAAAGGCACAATTACGCTTACTTGGCATGGAAATTACACTTCCATTTTTTAAATAATGCTAGCATAGTCACTCAGGAAATGGTGGCACACTTGGGCAGCCTCATGCAAACCTGTCAATGTATCCTCATGTACCAGGGGACCTGCTCCTGGCAGACTCCAACAGGCCATCCTTGCTCCAGGCTCCATGGGGCAGGATGCTTCCGACAGCCCTGGGTGGCTGCCTCCAACAGCCCTGAGGGCTGACTAAAGCAGTACTGGGTGGCTGACTCAAACAACCCTGGGTGCTTTCCATTTCTCCAGACTCTTGGACAGCCTCTAATGACTCCTGGCCTCAAACAGGGCACTCTCCCTTCTTTCCAGGGGTCTCCTCTGACGGGCTGTCCCTTCCAGCCCTGGGTGATTTCCATTTCTCCAGACTCTTGGACAGCCTCTAATGACTCCTGGCCTCAAAGAGGGCGCTCTACCTTCTTCCCAGGGGTCTCCTCTGACAGGCTGTCCCTTCCAGCCCTGGGTGGACTGGCTCAAACAGCCCTGGGTGGTGGGCGCAAACAGTCTATGGGGGGCAGTGGGCTCTCCCTCTCTCCTTTCATTCACTTGTCCTCTTGCCTGCACCCCCCGCAGCAGAGTCTCTTCTCCTCTCTCACTTGACATCACACAGGTACCTGTATCTCCTTTTGCTTTACTTGGTGTCCACTCCAAGGTCCTCCTTCACCATACCTTGGACCATCCTCGTCGCCAATTGTTATGACCGGCTCTTGGTCATAGGGTTCACTCCAAGGGACACTCAGGATACACAGGCCAGGTACGCATAGTGGTAACTTTATTAGCTTCCCAGGTTACAGGATCAGATGTCAACAAGTCATTAGGAGATAAAGAGGAAAGGGACAGGAGCCCACTGGCTCCCACCACCCAGGCTCACATAATCTAACTGCCTGGGTTAGAACCCATTCAACCCCAAACATTCTAATCTCACGCTCCAGACTCACAGCCTACATTCTGATGGTGACATCATTCCTGGCTCAGCACACATGCAAGTATAAGAGCCAACCCTAACACATTGTTAGTCCTCTTGATCCTCCCACATCTTCAGGTAACAGGTTTATCCTGGTTGTAGTAGACCATTCTACTAGTTATCCTGAAGCAATACCTATTAGAACTGTTACGTCTCAGGCTGTGGCTAAGGCCCTATTTGGTATTTTTACCAGGGTAGGTGTTTCTAAGGAAGTGATATCTGACAGGGGATCAGATTTGATGTCCCACTACATGCAAGCCATGTGGAAAATCAATGTGTGGAGTCACTTACAAGTTCTCTACTGCCTACCATCCACAAACAAATGGACTGGTGGAGAGGTTTAACAGAACTATGAAGAACATGATAGATGCTTTAGAAGAACCCCTTAAAAGAAAGTGGGAACTTCTACTGCCATGCCTTCTCTTTGCATATAGAGAAGTTCCTCGGGAGGGAGTAGGTTACAGTCCCTTTGAACTTCTCTATGGCCACCCAGTCAGAGGACCATTTGCCCTGATTAAGGAGGGGTTGGAGAGTGCTCCTTCCCCCAAGCCAGTTGGAGTGACTGACTATGTGATAGGTCTCCACAGGAGAATGTCACACATGATGGCAGAGGCAAGTGATAACTTGAGGGCTGGTCAAGCTCTGGTCAAACATTGGCACAACCAGAAGGCTAACATGATTGAGTTTACTCAAGACCAGCTTGTTCTTGTTATGGTGCCCACAAGTCAGAGGTCCCTGCAGGACAAGTGGATAGGATCCTTCAAAGTTGTGGGTAAACCTGGAGAGGTGAACTATCTAGTGGACCTAGGCAATCCTGAGGAGGCTCCCAGAGTCTTTCAAAACCAACCGTTTGAAGGCTTATGTCTCTAGTCCTGAAATGGGAGCTTTGCTTCTAGCTTCAGCTCAGGAGGAGGATAGTGAACCTCTGCCTGACCTCCTCAGAGGCATACCTTTAGATGAGAAAGTGGAAGGAGTTAATCTCTCTTCCAGTCAAACATCTGACCAGCAGGAGGAGTGCAAATTACTGTTAAATCAGTTTGCCTCCCTGTTCTCACTTTCACCAGGTTTTACCCCTTGGGGCCAGCATGATATCCTCAATGGTGTCTGTTTGCCTGTGAAAAGCAGGGGGTACAGAATGTCTGACAATGTGAGGGCCCATATAAGGAATGAGGTCAACAAGATGCTTGATCTCGGAGTTATAGAGTCCTCTACTAGCCCGTGGACAGGCCCAGTTGTGCTTGTACCAAAAGCAGGATCCAAAGAGATGATTTTCTTTGTGGACTATAGAGATCTAAATGTAGACACAAAGACTGATGCCCATCCTTTACCTAGGACAGGTGAGCTGATGGACAAACTTGGTGCATCCAAGTACCTCAGCACATTTGACCTAACGTCAGGCTATTGGCAAATAGCTCTGACAGACCATGCCAAGGAGAAGACTGCATTCTCCACCCCAGCAGGCCTCTACCAATTTAAGGTAATGCCTTTTGGACTAAAGAATGCACCTGCTACACTTCAGGGGATGGTCAATCAAGTTCTGAATGGGATGGAGGACTTCTGCATGGCATACTTGGATGACATTGCAGTGTTCAGCCCTACTTGGAAAGAACATATTGATCACCTAGGATATGTTTTGCAGGCTCTTGCGCAGGCCCATCTGACCATAAAGGCAAGTAAATGTCAAATTGGTCAGCTCAAAGTGGTCTACCTTGGACATGAGGTAGGAGAGGGTGAAATAAGTCCATTGCCTAGAAAATTACAAACTGTACAAAACAGGCCACCCTTACTACTCAAATCCAAGTGAGAGCCTTCCTAGGTCTCACTGGGTACTACAGGAACTTCACAGAGAACTGTGGGACCATAGCTTCTCCCTTGAATGTGATCTCCTCTCCCATATTTCCTAAAAAGGTCAGATTGAATGAGGAGTGCACTCAAGCCTTTGAAGGCCCGAAGAAAGCCCTTTGTCAAGCTCCAGTCCTAAGAGCTCCTGACTACCACCAACCCTTCATTGTACAAACGGATGCTTCAAATGCAGGTATAGGTGCAGTCCTTAGTCAACTGGATGAGAAAGGTAGGGAACATCCCATTTGTTTCATCAGCAGGAAGTTAAAGGATCCTGAGACAAGGTGGGCAACACAGAAAGTGAATGTTTTGCTATTGTGTGGGCACTGAAGAAGTTTAGACTATACTTGTATGGGTCTACTTTTGTTATTCAGACTGACCACCAACCCTTGAGATGGCTGATGCAAATGAAAGGGAAAACCCTAAACTACTAAAATGGTCAATTTTGATTTTACCATTGAGCACAGAGCAGGAAGTCACCACCAAAATGCTGATGGTCTCTCTAGTATGTTTATAACCGACTAGAGGTATGAGATCCATCCAGGAGTGGATTAAATCTGCCTGTCCCTTAGTATGGGGGGCGAGTGTTAGGGAGAATTCTCATTTATGGCTAATTTCCCTCACCTAGTGGGTCCCTCAGCAGCTTTGCTGGATTTCTGGGGTTTATTTTTTCCACCTGGAAAGAGTGTGAGCCTTTTTCCCACTCTTACATGTGTTTTGCCATGTGTCTTTCTACTTTTTGTGTGATCTTGGGCTCTGGAGTCACAGCACTCCATGAGCCCCACTTTTTTGTGTGTTACACAGCACCTTCAGTGCAGTGACACAGGATTGACTTTGAGACTTCCCACTGACTACATTTTTCTGGGGCTGACTACTGTCCCACAGAAACATGTAAAGTTGTGATTTACTCTATGTAGTCTCTTTAAAACTACAGACCCAGTACACCCCATTTTACATGGAGTATTGGAAAGGGTTAATTCCTAGCCCTTTTTGTCTGTGCCTCTTGGAGCTTTATTTCGCTCTCTTAACATTAGGACTTGGCTGGTGGCAGTGGTACCTCCCCTAACTTTTCTACCGCGATTATACAATATAAACGTGGTACTGTTTCAGGCTATTGTATTAGCCTCGAACATAAACCCGCTTGACCAAATACTTTTCATTTTGGTTCCGGTCGGGTTTATTTGCCATTTCTTTTTGTTAAAGTCCTTCTTGTGTTTTACTTTTCGCGCCAAACCAGTTTTGCCTTCTTTGTTCGCCGTCCTTTGGCAGGCTTCTGCCCAGAAGCTCTCCTTTGGCATCTGGGTGTCTAGGTGGGCTGAATGTGAGGGAGGGGTTTAGTCACCCCCTGCACACGGTCTCCTTGGAGACCCAAGACGCACTTTGTGTCTATTGGCTGAGGTGGTTGTCTGGGCCGGACAACCCCCCCCCTGCTGAGGGATTGACAGCCAGGCTTTGTGAATGGGGGATTTTGGCATAAAAGGCAGGACTCTTGCACTGTAAGTCAGAGTTGTCACTGGAACTGCAAGAACCAAAGAGAAGGAGAGAAGAAGACGGCTGCTGCAACTCCCAAGTCCCGGTGAAGCCCTGCTGCAGTCCTGAGCTATCTAACCTTCAACGACAGAGAAGATCCAGTCCAGAGTCTTCTTCCGTTGAGCCTGGTGGGATCAACCAGCTCACCTTGAACAGCCAGAGGATCCTCTTCTTGGTTGAAATCGCTACACACAGCTGTAGTGGTCTGGCTAGCCATCTGAAGAGCCTCTCCTGTTTTAAAGGAGTGCACCTTTTATTCACTGTTGCTTTGCTGCTGCTGGCTTCATCCTTGGGTAGTGCAGATTGATCCAGATGTCCTCCTTCTTGTCCCCACAACTGAAGCTCCAGGAACTGTGAGTATGCAGGAACTACCAGAAAAAACTGCCGTAGCACCAGCTTTCTTCAAATGAATAAGGTACTGTGTCCGACTTTGAGGAGTTGGGGTGAACCCTTATCCTCACCAAAGGCTTGTCCTTTTCTTCCTTCCCCCTTATAACTTTTGCTTCCCCTTTTGACAATATCCAAGTACTCCTGGCAATCTCGAATCGTGAACTGTTATAACCTTGTGATCCTCGACAACAGGATTCCTGCTCAATTCGACACTGTCGCAGGCCTATTGACTTTCATCTATTTCTTAGAAAGTGTCCTCTAATTCTATTTGCCTTGACAAAAGTGTTGCCTATTATTTTTATCCTCTATTCTCTTTTGTTACTTCATGTGCTAAGTATGTTTGACTTCGGTTACGCGGGTACGCTTTTCTTTCGTAAGACTAAACTGTCATTACTGTCAAAAAGTGATCGCCTATTAACCCACAGTAACATCTTTGTTTCACAACACTGGTCTGTCAAATCCCTATGTACTTACCTTGAATTCATCTGCACTAGGGGAATTGGTTGTGTGTAGTGAAGTGGGAAAAGTGAACAAAAGGCTCCCACCAATCCCCTCTCAACCCTGGCCTAGAGGATCACGGCCCAGACACCCACCACGAGAGGAGTTTGCCCATCTACCAGACGACCAAATACCCTGGTACAAGAACATACGGATGTGCCCATTCGCGTGCCCACCCGCCTGCCCACCAGCCTGCCCTGCACATGCCGACACCTGCGGCATGGATGGACTCGACTGAACCATCCAGCACCAAATCAACACATCGTTAGAGATGCCATGACGACCTAGCCAACGGCCAGCACACCCGTGCAAATATACACACCGGACACTCCCACACCAATCCACACGAAGAACATACTCAGTGCTATGACGTAGGCGACGGACACACCCACGGACGTGCATCTTTATTATTTTCCACATAGGCTTTTCAAATGCAGAAACCCAAGACGCATAATGAACTCATCTAAAAAGGCTTGCTCACGCTCTCCTAAACCCATGTACCATAATGAGAAATATAACGAAGACACAATACTGGGGATAGAGCGATATGATACCATAACCTAAAGCGCTCTGTATCACACGGTTCCACCTATGCACCAGGCCCAAGTAGGCCGCAAGCAAAAGCTTTCATGAACATTGAATGAACAAGAGTTCGGTTGCTGACCCTGCAGAATGAGCCCAGCGAAAGCGGACAGTCAAGGGCACAACGTTGCAAACTCTCATACCGCAAGCCGACGCCAAGGTCACACCTGCAAGATAAGCCAGGCACACAGTGAAAAATGCAATATTAATTGTGCAGAATTCTGCCTCAACTACGGTCCCACCTCACGTGACCAAGCCGAACCTGATAAGGTGCCAAGCCCAGGAGGAAGAAGGCGCCTGGATCCCCCACCTCAAAACACAGGCAGATACAATTAAGCGACTCAATGGACATCTGCGGCGGTGGGAGTAGTCGGCCTTCCTGCTTATGAATAAATCCTCACATTGTCTGCACATACCCATAGTGAAACATTGTTGCAAATGACAGGTGCACCGCGAGCTGGGAACAGCGATGGTCCCAGACTGGGAGGCTCGCGGGTGGACCAATCAGAACATGGGGCCCTTATCACTGACGCCATTAACATTGACCAATCCTCAGGGGTCTTCATGTAACAATTTTTATGTATCAAACTGAACGGACGACCCAAGTATACCACCTGACTGACCCTTAACCACTAACAACGTTCTCTATACGTATGCTATACTAACCCTACCACTCGGGGAACCAATCCAGAGTGGCGATAGGTTTTTTGCTAACTTTCTCAGGTGACCAAGTAGCGCGTCATACTAAGGTAAAAAGGGCCTGCGAGCCCCACAATGTTGAGAGAGTGTCAGGACGGACGCGTACGATCCTTGACCCATCCCTGCCGTTTTGTTTAATAAACAGCAGAATCACCTTGCTTCTTGCGTGTGTCTCATACTCTATCTCTTTTGGGATATACGGGAGGAGTTGGGGACTCCCTGCCCGGAGGTCTGCGGATGGCCCAGCCGACCCCTGGAGAATTTCCCCACGACAAGTTGGAGGCACTGCTGAGATCTGTTTAAGGTCTGCTTTTATTTTTATTTTTCCAAGTACTCCCGTTGCGGGGAGGCCCGGCGGCGCGGCCCCCTCTGCCGCAGCCCCCTTTTTGAGGACTACAGGACCATCGCGGAACTGCGAGAAGACCGGACAGCGCAATCCGGATATTGGCCCTCGGGAGCCGGTTGAGAAGTATCCCGCCCGTGGTTGGCGAGTGTCCAGACGTAGTCCAGACGAGGGGAGGTGGCGAGCCGCTTGGAGGGGTGCATGCAGTCGAGCGGCCCGGCAAAAAGAGAACTTGGTGAGTATGCCACGCCCAACAAGCAATGTGAAATTGTGAGGGAGGGGGGAGGAATTGAATACGGGAGGTATTACACAGGTGCGCGGCGAAGGTTTGATAATTTAGTGTTGGCAATGAAATGAATGGTAGCCGGACGAGTGCGAGAGCAGTCTGCTATGTTACGGGAGAGAAGGGGGCGGAGCACGAAAACATCACGTGCGGCCACTCATAGAAACTGATTGGCCTAGGTCGCGACCATGTGTAAGGGTGTGTGTGTGTGCGTGGTTTCCTACGATTTGGCAATTATTGATCAATGAGTAGATGAGGATCCCTATTGATCGAGCAAGAAAATCGATAGATAGATGACGTTTCCCTGTAGGCCGTAGCTAGCTAGTTGCCCAATACGGAAGATAATTGGCTGGTTAAGCCCTCCTGTCGAGGGGCGTATCACACGCGAGGCGACGCAGCGTGCGCAGTCCGATTATATTATTGATTACCTTGTTCCAGGAGTGACAGGAAGACAGCTGTGGGGTTACCGGGGGTAGATTGCAAGTGTATCTTGGACTTAGAGAATATATGAAGAACTTACCAGTAGTTTGAAGAGATCGGTGACGTCACCAGCAGGGCTTTCATAGGACATCTCGAGAACCAGGCATCTTTATTTTTGAGTGGCGGGGAGGAGAGCTGTGTTAAGGGCGCGGAAACGGAGGTAAACGGTAATGAGTTGATCGGGGGAAGGCGAAAAGGGGGACGTGGCTGCGCACGGAGAACGCCGGCCACGGCAAGTGTAGAAGAGGGAGGAGGAGCAAGTGAAAGTAGGACGGCAGTATAAGAACGTCACAAGGGGCACGCGGCCGCAGGGGGCTACGTGCGCCTCGGCCGCAGGGGGCCGTAAGGGTGTTGTATAAAGGAAGAAACGAAAGAAAAGAATATACAAATGTAAATACTATATTTTACTAATTTTTCCTCAGCGGACTATCACAAGTCCCCAAACTTACGGGGCCAGGTAAAGACATTAGACTGTATATTGTAAAGTACTAGTAAAATAACAGCTACCAAATAGGGGAAGGATAACAAGTGGAGCGCTACTATGTCATACGGGGCAGGATCGGGGGGGTGGGGGAACACCCTCACTACCCCACTGCAACACATATGTAAAACACTGTCACCCGATAGGGAGAAACTGATCAAGTATAGCATAGAATGGACACAGGGGACGGACAACAAAATGACGACACCATGGCCGCCTAACGGTAGCTTCGATCCATATACCCAACACTCACTATTAAACCATCTGCATAATACATACAAGGGGAAGAAGTTGACACACCACATGGAGGTGTTCAACTTATGGAGGATGTTCCAAGGGTCCCGACCAGGACCAAACGGAATGTTCATTGTAGGGGAAACAACGGGAGATAAGGAGATTAAGGAGGAGGGAGAGAATGGGGAAAAAGAGAGTGAAGGCACACAGAACACGGGGAACGGACAAGAGGCAGGAGAAAAGAGTGACAACTCAAACGAAAACGAAATAAAAAAGGAACAGAGCGGCGATATACCCATACCGAAGGTAGTGAAAACAGAAGGAGGGGGGTTGTATCCTTTACGAGAACTAGGAGAAATAGCAAGAGAACCATTAAGGGCGGCTGAGGGATACTCGAATCCGGCATACAGCCCGCCTCCATATACAGCTACAGGTGGCCACACGGGAGGGGAGCGGACTAGTACAACGGGATCAGCTCATAGGAAGACGCTAGCAGGTGAGGGGAGGACTGAAGAAGAGCAGACTACGGACATAGGAAATGATGAGTGGGTAGCTGCGCAGATACTATTAAAATTACGAGGTTCATTAACAGGAGAAGAGAAGGAGGTGGTAAGGAAAATGGACGAGGATAATACCAGGGAGGGTGAAATGAAAGGGGAAGAGCTGATAAGACAAAAGGAAGAGACTTTGGAGGAACGATTAGCAGAATTAAGGGATGAGCAGAATGCACTGATCAAGCAGCTCGAGAGGGGGGAAAGAGAGAGAGCACGGGAAAGGAAAGAAGGTAAGAATGAGTTGGTAAAAATGAGAGAACGAACTGAGGAGCAAAAGAGAGAAGCCGAAAGGGTAAAGGCAGTAGCAGAAAGGGTATCAAGAGCAGCACTGCGCGACAGGAAAAGAGAGGAAGAGGAGAAAGAAAAAGAAATGGCAATATGGAAGAAGAGATTACTGTCAGAAGCGACAAGGAAATACGAGGAAGGGAGGATGATAGAGAGTATATTAGAAAGGGAGAGGGAGAGATGGGAAAGGAAGAAAGAAGATGAAAAGATATTGGAAAAAATGAGTAGTGAAGTAATGGAAGAATTAAAAAACAAAAGAGAGGAAATTGGTAGAGAAATAGCGGAGAAAAATGAAGGGGAAAGAGAAGATAGGAGAGGGGAGAGTGAAGTAAGGAGGCATGTATATAGAGGTAAAGAACTAGCAACAACATCGGCACAAAGGGGAGCGATTAGTAAAGAAGAAAAGGAAGGAACGGACCTAATAGACATAAGAACAGTAACGATTGGGGGGAAAAGGACAGATTGGGGGTTGCCATTTTTGAATGACTTTTGTAGTGAGGAAGAAGAAGGAATGGAGAAGGAAGGAAGAAATAGTGAAAGGGAAAGCATAGATAAACTATACACCACCCGGACAAATAGAGACTCACCATGGCTCTGCAGGAGAAAGGAAGAACTGCAGAGAAGTGAGGAGGAAGAGCAAGGAATAGCGGAAAGGCAGACACGTGAAGCCACACCGTCACCATCCCGTCCTTCATGCTCCACCACCTCACGCTCATTACGTGCAACATGCCCATCTAAACTCGCGCCCTTCACAAACGACCTGACACCCTATGCAGGAAGGCTTAGAGACCTCCCTGGACGCAGGCAGGGAGAACGAATACACACGCCCACATTAAATAAAGGAAATGATGAAAGAAGGGGAAGTGGTGGAGGAGAAAGAGTTAAGAGCAGGAGAAATATGGAAGAAATTGACGATGTAGAAGAGACGGAAGAAGAGTAGGGGTGTGCGGACTCGATTTTGTGGAACCCAGGGGGTCAAACGGGACACAACTTGATGCCTCTTCTGGAGAGGGGAGGGGTTAGACCACAATACGTCCCTTGGAAGCATGCAAACAAGGAAAATATAAAGTGCAGACTCCCATCATTAAGTGGAAGTGCGGGGAAATGGATATATGAAATGGAAAAACACACCGCAGGACAGAAATTGGCAATGGGAGATGTAAAGGGCCTTCTAATATCAATATAGGGGATGCTGCGGATGACATCTGGAAGAGAGCGGGCTTCCCCGGGGTCACAATCACAAACACATCTCACGATGGGGCACCATTCGCAAACTGCAGACATGCATTATGGCAGGCACTGAGGGTACAGTATCCAGACACATCAGACATAGGAGCAATTACCTCGCGCAAGATGCGTGAGAACGAAGATCCTGTTGATTATATCCAGGAAATTCAAGAGAAGTGGCGTATGGAAACTAGAGAAGAATGGGACAAAACACCAGCAATATTCTATCATATACTAGTACAGGGGCTCCCAGAAGCAGTCCAGAAACAACTGAAGAAAGTAGTGGGGATGGAAGCAAAGGCATGGCCAGAAATACAACTGACTATAGTGCATCATTGCAGGACATGGCAAGAAAAAATGAAAAAAAAGGAAGAGGACAGGAAAACAGAAGAGGCTAAACTAGTACAGAAGAAACTTACTAAATACACGATGGAAGGCGCACTAATAACTACACCTACAACAATGACTCAAAGCCCCACACAAGTAGTGGCTGCACAAGATCCCACCCAAATACAATCATCGCAGACTGTAACACAACAGATGCCGCCACTCCAACCATACACGACTAACATGGGAGGAGGATACCCAACGCCAGGAGCTGGGTATTATAATTACAACAGGAGAAGGGGAGGAATAATGAGAGGGAGAGGATACGGATATAACACACAACAACAGGTGGGGGGACTTAGAAATTCCTACCCCACCGGGCACTCAGTATACCAGGACAACACAGGAAGCTTTCCATGGCAGAACAGGGAACCACTGGTGTGTTGGATTTGTGGATTAGTAGGACACATGTCACGCACGTGTAGAGTGAGACCTGGCACACCATCGTGGAATGAACAGGGACAACAAGAGCTCACACAGGAACAGCAGGGCATCCAGCAACAGCAGACATTGCAACAGGGAAATGGACAGCAACAACTAGTAACACAACAACAGCCACGGACATGTCCACCGCCTCAACAACAGGTAGCGATAACACAACAATCCCAAGCACAGCAAGTACAGCAACCTGCACAAATCCAAGACCATAACATAACATCTACCAATACCCAACTACAGCAAACACAACTGGGTAGGGTGACGCTACTGGGACACAACCCTTACACAGGAAGTGGTCAATCATTATACCCTCAATAGGACAGCCCACAGACGACCTTGGTGTGTCCCATCCTGTCGGTAACACCTAATAGTGCGGAGGAACCACGCATAGAGGTAACGATAGGTGACAAAAAATTATCATTCCTTGTTGACCGGGGCGACCCGGTCTTGCATAAGGGAAGGTAAATTTAAGATGTCAGGTGAAGCCATGAACACCCAAGGATTCTCTGGAGCTAGGGGGTTGGTTCCCTTTACTGATAACATTCCCTTATCAATAGGGGATTATGACATGTCAGTCCCACTTTTATATTCTAGGGCCTCACCAGTAAATATAATGGGGAGAGACATAATGAGCAGGTTGAATATGACGATCTCCTTTACGGAGGACGGCATAATTTGCTCCACTCCAGGAATTAACATGCTCACTGCACGACAGATTATGCAGGCATACTGTGGACAGACAGTGATTAGGGCTGAGCCAGTAGATGGTGAACTGTTCCAGTACGGGACGGACATGGCATTTGCATGGATGCCAGGGATAGAAGGAAAGATCTGGAGGAGGCCAGCAGCCTACTTGTTTAGACCAGAAACACCAGCCAACGAACCTGAAGGAAAGGTGATTTCAGTGGACATAGAGAGCATTATAGCAACCGCTGATTACATTGCAGTGCATGCCCAAGACAGAGAAGGAAGAGCATGGAGGGCAGTGATAGCACTAGCAGAGGGATGTAGACTCACCCAGGTGTCAGATGAGGAGCTCTTCTCAGGAGAAAAGGAAGAAGGTGAAATGGTATTTATGATGAGTGTGGAAATATGGCTAAGGGTGACGTACAAACAAGTGGCACAGAAAATTGCAATGGCACTTGAGGCACCCACGTCCACCCCAGTTCCCTTCTTTGAGGAGGATATAGCAAAAGTACCCACATCATTATGGACTACTAGCCCCTATGACGTGGGGTGTATAAAAAGCATAGGGGGAGTAAGAATAAAAATGAAAAAGGGTGCAATACTCCCCAGAGTGAAACAGTACCCACTATCAAAAGAGGCAGATGAGGGCATATATGAAACAATAACGGCCCTTATTAATAATGGCATATTGGTCCCATCAGAATCACCATGCAACACAGCTGTATACCCAGTGCGCAAGGCTAAAGGGGGGTCTTGGCGCTTCATACAGGACCTCAGGCCTTTGAACAACATAGTGGAAGCAGAATACCCCATAGCAGCAAACCCGGCCACAATATTGTGCGGCATTCCAACAGAGGCATCACGGTTTACAGTGATCGACCTTAAAAATGACTTTTTCTCAATACCACTGCACCCAGACTCACAAGATCTGACAAGCTTCACTTACAGAAACACAAAGTGGAAACACACCAGATTGCCCCAAGGGTACTGTGAGTCACCCTCAATATTTAACAGAGTAATACAGATGGATTTGTGTAACATTGAAGTAGAAAGCACAGTGTTGCAGTATGTTGACGACATAATAATTTGCAGCATAAACGAAAGAAGATGCAGAGAGGACTCATTAAAGATGCTGACAATATTGGCTGAAAAAGGTTACAAGGTAGACAAGGAAAAGTTACAGTACTGTCAGGAACAGGTACTTTACATTGGCCAGCTCATATCCCAATATGGAAGAAAGATTGCACCACAAAGAGCACAGGCCATTTCAAAAACGCCATTGCCACAAACAGTGAGAGAATTACAGCAGTTCCTGGGTCTGTGCAACTACTGCAGAGCATGGGTATTTGATTACAGCTCATACATAGGACCCCTACTTGAGGGGTTAAAAGAAGCTAACAAAGGGGAGAAAAGGTTGGGGTGGACAATGGAAATGAAAGAGGCTTTTGATGAACTGAAAGATGCTATATCAACCGCTCCCGTACTGGCCACCCCAGATTATGAACGACAATTCTTTATATTTTCACATTGCGACTCAGCAGTAATGAAAGCAGTGTTGGCCCAAAAAACAAGCATGGGCTACAAACCAGTAGCGTTTTACAGCGGCCACTTGGATCCTGTGATGTTAGGTCATTTCCCTTGCGAACAAGGTCTCGCCGCAGCTGCCTTTGCGGTAGAGAAAGCATCAGCAATCACCATGGGGTGCCCAACCACACTATTTGTGGAATATGCACTATTTGCAATATTGAACAAGCCTAAGTCCACACTAACCATGCAGACTGCGTCAGGTTATGAGATAATCTTATCTAGAGCTGACCTATCAATTGTTAGGTGCTGCACAGTCAACCCTGCAAGGTTTATAGCAGAAGCAATTAAGGAAGGAGACTATGCGCACGATTGTACAAAGACTACCGAAATGTATTCATGTACTAGAAGGGTTGAAGAGAACGCACTAGACGGAGGTGAGCTCTTGTTCATTGATGGGTCATCAACAATTAACCAAAGTGACGGGATAAGGACAACTGGGGCAGCAGTGGTAAAAATGACGGCGGTACCGGTGTGTGTGGCGATGAAATGCGTACAATTACCACAGCATTACCCTGCTCAAGCAGCGGAATTAGTTGCACTGATCTTGGCGTTGAAGGAAAGCTTTGACAAACGAGTGACCATATATTCCGACAGTGCATATGTCACATCTACTGTCCACTCAGGGTTGTCCAAATGGAGGAGAAGAGGGTTTAGGAGAGCTGACGGCACTCCAGTGCAACATGCCCTCTTATTGGCTGAACTAATTGAAGTAATAAATGACCCCCAAGAATTAGCCTTGGTCAAATGCACCGCACACACTAATGGAGAAGATCATATTTCAAAAGGGAATGCAGCAGCAGACGCACACGCGAAGCATGCTGCATATTTTGGCGAAATATGGAACCCCCCAGAGTCAGAGAGAGGGAGAGGGAGGGGAATAGCTAAGGAGATGTTAATACGAGAAGGGTACATCCATCTCCCAGCCACACAGATAATGGAACTACAAGCGGCTGCACCAATGGCAGAAAAAGAAATATGGGTGAAAAGAGGATGTACAATGTCACCAACTGACGCACTATGGCGCCAGGTTAGCACTGGAAAGATGGTAATGCCACTGGCACTATTGAACACCGCCCTGAGCCAACTACACCACCCAGCCCACACAGGCAAGGAAGTCATTGCAGCACGAATTAGGGAAGATTGGTTCTGCCCCGAGTTAAATTCCCATGTGTCAAATTTTATCAGCAATTGTCTCACATGTCAACAGTTCACGGCCGGTCACAAGCTGAAGGTGATAAAAGGTACTATACCCCGGCCAGAGGGACCCTTCCGACACATCCATATTGACTATGTTGATATGATCAACGTATGTCAAGGAAATAGGTATATGATTGTAGTTGTATGTCCATTCTCGAGGTGGATTGAGGCAGGGCCCTGCTCACACCCAGATGCATTCCGAGCAGCTAAATTCCTAGTGAGGGAAGTCTTCCCCAGGTGGGGAGTGTGCGAAATACTGCGGTCAGACAATGGCCCGCATTTCGCCAATGAAATGTTCCAGCATATCACATCCTTACTGAACATCAAGCATAAATTTGCATGTGCATACCACCCGCAGGCCAACGGTATATGCGAACGCCTGAATGGCCTATTAAAGGAGGCAATTGCAAAAATACAGCAAACAACAAAGAAGAGTTGGCTGTATTGCCTTCCGCTAGCCCTATTTGAGCTAAGGAATAGACCAGGCTCCGACCACCACCTCACCCCTCACGAGGTGGTGACCGGACGTCAAATGCGCCTTCCTCTGACGCCAACATCAAGAGCATTCACCGACCATGAGAGTACTGCAACTGTCCTTGGTGATGAAATGTACCAATATGTGTCTTCTTTGATTACTAGTGTAGTGTTTGTGTCTCAACAGCTCGAGCGCACGCGGGGCGGGTGATCAACGAGAAGACGCGGATGAAGAATTGGAAAAGGAAAAACTGTGCAAAATTGCTAAAGGTGACCACGTACTACTCCGCAATTTCAACAGAAAGTGGAACAGCCCACGCTTCACTGGCCCCCACTTGGTAGAGGAAGTATCAACGAGAGCAGTAAAGCTACAGGACAAACGTGCCTGGAATCACCTACACGACGTAAAGATCTGCAAACTCCAGACCCGCCCTAGCGTCACCGACAGGGCCTTTGGAAGAACAGCAACAGCGTTGCCAACGGAGAAAGGGACTTCTACCGCAGCTAACGGCCAAAGTGCCCCCATACCCTGCCACCCACCTGATTACCCAGAGACAACTACTGAAATAGAAAGGGGTAATCACCATACCGCCCACCCCATGGTCACACGATCAAAGAGTAAAGAGACCTCTACCAGTTGAGCCCCAAACCCTCTGCCCATTGACCCCCTACCCACTGCAGTAATAACCCAACTGAAGGACATTGTTTTGCACATACACATGTAAACACTTGAATGTTCATTTTTTTCTCTCGCACATGCAGGTACGGTGTATTATTGTACTGCTAAGAAAACAGATAACTAACAAAGTTCACTGCCCAGGAGTAGATGATACCCTCAGACAATAACTACCCTGAAGAATTATCGCACCAATTTGTCTATTACATAAAAAGGCCAAAGTACCTGAAAAGGAGGAGGGTACGTGTCTACTACACAGCACTTCTCTTGGCCATAGAACAATCAATGCCCCACCTCCACCCATACTTGCCTGTCCTAAGAGATAGATCACTTAGATTGGCGTGGGAACAGCTCTTCGCCTGGGCACTGAACGACTACTTGATAGGGAGAGCTTGAAAACAACAACTAACACTAATAACAAGCATATTGAGAATTTTCAGGCGGGCAACTTTAACGTCGCAAGAATTAGCTGCCGGACTGCAGCAAGGTAAGAGCAAAATGCCGGTGAGACTAGCCTCTGTAATAAAGATGATAGGGATTTTGATGATCACCGGGTTCGTGGCTGCCTCTGTATAGCAGAACAGTTATGCTATCAATATTTTTGCTGTACCCAAACCTAATATACCCCCACCCCCAGCTGCAACAGGTGTCACGTCAGGTGGTACTAGCAAAATTCCACACAAAGGAAATAGAGTTAAATGCAGCACATACTCAGACAATAAAGATATTGACAACTACATACAAAATTCAGCACACGTCTCAAACAACATGTGGTACCAACACATGACTCAAATAGGTAAACAAACAACAGAAGACAGCTGCTACGTCTGCTCATTGATCCCATACGCCATGAGTGCTTCACGAACTTTCGTTGCCACGGAAATAGATGAAAAAACAGCATGGTGCATAATATACCTGGCACTGTTCCAAACGAAAGGGAGGTTTCAAGGAAACACGGTGCACCTGGTATGGAAAACACGAGACACATACCCGTACGAAAATAACTTCCTTAAGAGTTATTTGAGTTACCACAAGGCCGGTTTACATGCTGAAGCATTCAGATACATAACAAATGGCCCTGAAAAAGGAGAAACAAAGAAAGTTACACTACAGTACCTACCATGTGATTGGTACGCCACTGAAGTTCCTGGTAAACAAGGATGTTGGGAAAGACCACTGATAATAATAACAGGGAAGGTGTACCTGGGTGACAAATGGGACACAGGAGTGGTTGGCAGCAACATGGTAATGAGAGAGGATACTACAACTATTGCTGAACACAACAACAGATTTTGGATAACTTGGGTCAAGTACGTACCCATGCTAACGTGGATAGAGAAGGATGAAGACCCAATAACAATACTGCCGATGACTGCACCTAAGGTATGCTACCAACATAAAGGAGAAGTGGACGTGGGATACAACACCAACTGTGCAAGCGTGACAGAGCTACCTGAGGGGGGAGCAGGAACAGCAGTAGTAATGGACCATTACTGGGCCTGTGGAGACAAGGCATACCACACACTGCCCCCTCTGTGGAATGGTGTATGCACAATGGTACACGTTAATGTACCATCACTAGTGGTGCCCCAGAAACATGTGAATGTGGCGGACTTCCCCAAAATGGATGAAGGAAACAAGAGGAAGAAGAGATCTGCAAAGCTTCAGAAGGGGCCAGAGAACCAAAACAACGGCAACAACACTGTCCTGAATAGAAAGAAAAGACAAGGAGAACCTCTGACAGGAAATTACCTATGGGGAAGGTCGGAAACAGCATTCACTTCAATTCCGCCAGAACACAGACTATTCAGCAGAGCAGAAATGTTCTTCTCCTCAATAATACATCCGGGACTACAGGCTTACACAAACGCAAAATGGCTCCAGATAACTAGATGGGAATTAATGATGACAATTAACTCTACAGTAAATGGATTCAACGCAATAAAAGAGGAACTGCGAGCAGTGAGGATGGTAGCACTACAGAACAGATATGTACTGGACCTCCTCACAGCAATGGAAGGAGGAGTTTGCGCAAAGATAGGACAATCATGCTGCACATTCATTCCTGCTAACGATGCTGACAATGGTACACTGACAGAAGCGGTATCACAATTGGCCCAGATGCACTCCAAAATGATGGATGAAAGTAAAGGTGTGAAAAAGGATGAGAGCTGGTTTTCGACGCTATGGTCATGGATGCCATCTTGGCTGTCAGATGGACTGAAGATTATAGTTGGATGCATTATTTTGGCTGGAGCTGCACTTATCATAATAAGATTTTGGAAGGCCCGGAAGGCACGCACCACAGACGAGATGATCGAAATGGTCGGTATGCACCCCTTGATGCCAGCAGATGACGGCCAACACACAGGCACAATAATAAAAGAGAGAGAGAGAAGTTGCGCAACCAGATCATCACCAACCACCTGGACCCACCATCTGTGAAGCTCGAAAACCCAAGAAACCCAAGGAGCTACATAGGGAAATGGGTATACTGCACACCTGGAGGGACCTGTGTATATATGTACTGGTCATTTGAAGACCATGTTAACCACTATGGGCATTTGGGAGGAGTAACTAAAATATGGAGAGTGAGAGGAGATAAGGAAAAGGATATGTTTGTGGTCGACAAGTCGACCAGAGGGGGGACTGAAGTGGGAAAAGTGAACAAAAGGCTCCCACCAATCCCCTCTCAACCCTGGCCTAGAGGATCACGGCCCAGACACCCGCCACGAGAGGTGTTTGCCCATCTACCAGACGACCAAATACCCTGGTACAAGAACATACGGATGTGCCCACTCGCGTGCCCACCCGCCTGCCCACCAGCCTGCCCTGCACATGCCGACACCTGCGGCATGGATGGACTCGACTGAACCATCCAGCACCAAATCAACACATCGTTAGAGATGCCATGACGACCTAGCCAACGGCCAGCACACCCGTGCAAATATACACACCGGACACTCCCACACCAATCCACACGAAGAACATACTCAGTGCTATGACGTAGGCGACAGACACACCCACGGACGTGCATCTTTATTATTTTCCACATAGGCTTTTCAAATGCAGAAACGCAAGACGCATAATGAACTCATCTAAAAAGGCTTGCTCACGCTCTCCTAAACCCATGTACCATAATGAGAAATATAACGAAGACACAATACTGGGGATAGAGCGATATGATACCATAACCTAAAGCGCTCTGTATCACACGATTCCACCTATGCACCAGGCCCAAGTAGGCCGCAAGCAAAAGCTTCCATGAACATTGAATGAGCAAGAGTTTGGTTGCTGACCCTGCAGAATGAGCCCAGCGAAAGCAGACAGTCAAGGGCACAACGTTGCAAACTCTCATAACGCAAGCCGACGCCAAGATCACACCTGCAAGATAAGCCAGGCACACAGTGAAAAGTGCAATATTAATTGTGCAGAATTCTGCCTCAACTACGGTCCCACCTCACGTGACCAAGCCGAACCTGATAGAGTGCCAAGCCCTGGAGGAAGAAGGCGCCTGGATCCCCCGCCTCAAAACACAGGCAGATACAATTAAGCGACTCAATGGACATCTGCGGCGGTGGGAGTAGTCGGCCTTCCTGCTTATGAATAAATCCTCACATTGTCTGCACATACCCATAGTGAAACATTGTTGCAAATGACAGGTGCACCGCGAGCTGGGAACAGCGATGGTCCCAGACTGGGAGGCTCGCGGGTGGACCAATCAGAACATGGGGCCCTTATCACTGACGCCATTAACATTGACCAATCCTCAGGGGTCTTCATGTAACAATTTGTATGTATCAAACTGAAGGGACGACCCAAGTATACCACCTGACTGACCCTTAACCACTAACAACGTTCTCTATACGTATGCTATACTAACCCTACCACTCGGGGAACCAATCCAGAGTGGCGATAGGTTTTTTGCTAACTTTCTCAGGTGACGCAAGTAGCGCGTCATACTAAGGTAAAAAGGGCCTGCGAGCCCCACAATGTTGAGAGAGTGTCAGGACGGACGCGTACGATCCTTGACCCATCCCTGCCGTTTTGTTTAATAAACAGCAGAATCACCTTGCTTCTTGCGTGTGTCTCATACTCTATCTCTTTTGGGATATACGGGAGGAGTTGGGGCCTCCCTGCCCGGAGGTCCGCGGACGGCCCAGCCGACCCCGGGAGAATTTCCCCCCGACAGTAGTATATTTGGAGTGTGGTTTTATTTTAATAGAAGTGAAGGGGTTTGTAAACAGATGGTTTAAATAAATGTACTTATATTTTTTAACCAAAAACCTTGAGTCAGTGTTTGCTTGAGTCACAGTAATTGTAGTCCTTTGTGTAATCTCTACTACTGCTCATTTTCTCTTGAGATAAGTCTGGCTGATCAGCCATTGCTACCACTTTACTGAGTAGTACAGGCTTGTACCAAAGGTGAAATTGTATTACCACTTGTAGTCTTAATTGTGTGCAGTGGTGCCTAGGGGCACTGCATATGTTTGTGCCTAACAAGGAACTACATTTAGAAAGACAAAAAAAAGGGCATTGATAGCTCTCGCATGCTCTGGGACAGCCAATCTATGAATATACAGCACGAACTACAGATGCTCATGAAAGAGACACTGAGGACCAGGATCAATAGTTCCTACTAAGTTGTTTATAGTCAGTGGCAAAATCAGGCTTGTTGCAAGTGGAAAAATCCTCAAAATAAAGCTCTAAGACATACGGCTAAAGGTAAGGTGCCAGAAGATATAGATTTTCTCAATCTTTAGTCGTTAGTTTTAGTGGTAAGGTCAGATAGAAGTAGTTTTGGGACTATGGACATTTTTCTTTGGACGATTGACGAAGGACGAGCCCCTCAGTTAATTCGGTTAGGTAGGGAACATTTCCAAAGCAACAAGGCAAGTTAGGTATTTTTATTATTATTTAACTAAACAAGTTAGAAAATGTCCAATGCGAGTCCGACTCCTTCTTCTACCCTGTAAAAGTTTCCAGAGCAAGGCAGTAATGTTTCCTGGGATTTAGTTAGAGGGTTGGCCTCTCCAGCACTGGTAACCAGTCAGGTGTTAAAGCAGGTAGACTGTCCTCATCATTGTCAGTTCCAGGCAAGGTTCCTTCCAGTCTCTTCTTCTATACCCTCACCCTAGATAAGCGGTGCACCAGCGCCCACTAGGGTCAGACACTTTAGGGGGATAGTTACTGGAGGTTGGAGGGAGAGAAAGTAGGATTTCTTCAAGTCTAACTTCTTAAGTAAGATTTGAGATATGAACTTCACTGTGTGATAATATTGTCGGCCTTTGGTTCAGGTCTGCTGGCTCCCTTTGGGCTCTACCTTGCATTTTAACTTTCCTTCCAGGCCAGGCAAAGAGTTGTTCCTGGTCAGCTGATCAGGGCAGAGCCTGCCTTTATTGCACTTCAGAATCCAGAAGTGTTACAACTGAGTTATCCATCAGTATAGGTTTCTGTACCCTCCATATGCAAATCCTAAGGAAACGGGAATTGACAAATCCTGACGCTAGTATGTATTGTGCACCAGTGTTCTACTTCATTGTGCCCCCATTTCTTCTGCTTGAAGGTCACAGTGTTGTGTTCCTGCCCCTTAACGAAAATGGCAGAGGACTTAGACAGTGGAAAGAAAACTTTCTCAGGAAATATGTCCACCAACCAAGCTACTACTGGAAGCCATGTGGCATGTGTGAGGGGACAGAAATGAGATGCGGACACAAAGTTACAATATTTTCAACAACAGACATCTTTAATAAAGAAAAAGGGTTGGATAAAGGCCTTTCTGTCCCTATCCTAAAGGGAGTTTCCCTTCCTAGGAATGTAAACTAAAGATTAGTCTGTTTTTCATCATCAGAGTTATGCAAACTGTCCTTGTGTTCAAAACGTATCAGACCCTCACACTAAAATCAACAAACAAAGGTGTAAGGTAATTGTCTCTGTTTTCATTTAGCAAAAGGTGTAAAGATCAAATGTGAGAATTCAACAATAATCCTGGAATCCAGAAGGTGCTTCCCTTCCTCTGGATTGTTTCAAATAGAATAATAAAATTGTTCTTTTCAACCAATGATTCCTTAAGAGCAGCGGAAATTTCTCTTTCACAGAGCACTTTCTTTGAACAGCAAAATGTCTTTTGGAAAATTAGCAAAAGTGTTTCTTTTACACACCACTTTCTTCGGGGTGGCAAAGAATGTCTTTTGAAGAATAAGTGGCTCTTTCATACAACACTTTCTTAGAAATGGTAAAAAAGTGTCTTTTGAAGAATAGCAACTGTCATGGGAGGAACGCTCAGGGGCAACATTTTCGCCTTGTAAGCAAGACGACATGGAGCAACAGATGTTCGGTCCCCGAGTCTGCACTTAGAAACCTCTGGGTATTAAGCACCTTATAAAAAACCTATCATATTATAACATAACTTTTTCACAACAACTTTTAAAGGATGGCGATAATGGTGAACGTGTCAAACAATGGTTCCTCAAGATTAGCCGAAATGTCTCTTTCACCCAACACTTTAGTGAGGATGTTTTCCTGCTAGACTCCCCTGCCAGGAATCCTTATGGGTTTTGCAGATCTCCTGGTATACTCCCGTGCCAGGTATCTTTCTCTCAAAGGGTCAGTGTCTGATGTGCTTCTTTCACCAGGATTCTCTGTGATGTTCTTTTTCAGCATAGCACAGTTGTACTCCTTCAATGTTTATACTGTTTTGATTTTAGCTACTACTTGTTCCAACTTTCCCCATATTGACATCATATATATGGAGACTTGTACAAGTTATGTCTGTTAGCTTCTTCACTGGTAGTTAATTGCTTTTGGCAATGCTTGTTCCAACTTTCCTCAATTGACATCTCATATGTCGAGACTTGTTAAAAAAATGCTTTTCAACTTCTTCATTAATGTTTATTTGATGTTGATAATATTTACTTCAACTTTCCCCATATTGACTTCTCTTGCTTGATGACTTGTGTAAATACTGGCTTTCTAAGTTACTTAGTCAGTATTCCAAATAAATGTTCAATTGTTCATATGCCTTTCTGCACGCCCCGGGGGCCCCAACACCTATGGGCAGACTCACCAGTGTTTGATGGCGTTTCAAAATTGCGGCAGGTTTATGCAGCAATGTTTTTACTTTTGGAAAGCTTCCCCAGCATTGCAGACCCTCATTCAGTTCTCTCGCTGGCTCAGCGTTCCTCTGACGGTAGAACTGCTGCTGCTCACCAAGACCAGGTCTCCAACAGCTCTGCCGCTGCTGCCGGTCTTCCAGTGGCCCCTCCAAGGCAACCGCTGTGCCTCTCAGGGTCCCATGCCTCACCAGTAAGTTATGCTTCCCAACAATTTCTTCGAAGCGCTTGCCTTTCTCAGCACGTTCTGTTTCCCAGCGTCTTCTTTTGCCTCTGGTTCTGCTTCCCGCTTCACCCCAAGTGCATTTCTCTCCTTCTCCTTCACTACTCAATTGCAGGTGTTCACAATGTTTTAATGTCCCATGCAGCTGATTTATATTTTAACAACTAGTCTGCACTTTTAGCTTGGGGTTCCCTTCAATCCACATTGACTCCTTCTTCCTCTTCCTTGTCTCAGTACTTGAGCTTTAAGGGAGTTGAAGTCCATAGGAATATTGTATCTTTTAAAGTTATATTGTTTTGGGTTTTTGTTTAAACCAAAAACATCAGAGACAGAAGATTTTAAGTATTAAGTGTACAGGAAGTATCCATGGTATTCTGCTTGGAATGCTTTGCAAGAAGTGGTTTGGGGGGTTTAAAATGAAAGGGATTTTTAAAGTGACAACAAGCCACCAGGAATTCAGGAATTAGAGTGTCTTCTTCATTTGGAAGGGAAGAATACTACGTCCCCCCTGATGGGGTCACCACATCTCCCCGGCAGCCATCTCCACCCATGTGATCCTCCCTCATAATACCACACCCAGGGTCAGGATGCGGTAGCGCTTGCTGTCCCCTGGCCACATGGGAGGAGATCTTAGGCTGGGGATCAGGATTCATTGCACAGGCCTGCAGACTAGGTGGTGCTAATTGCTGTATTTGGAGCCATCCATTGTGGCTTGGCCCGTTAGAGGACAAAATAGTCTGGAACCCCCGCAGAGCAAGTGTTAATGGCATGTCCCATACTTCCCAGGACCATCTCATGGATTTATGCCCCCTTGGCATGGCTCATCAAGACTGTGGGAACAGCTACCAGGCCTATTGCCCAGACCTAAGCAACTTGTGTAAAATAAGAATGCCAGGTTTCTGTTGTAACATGTTTAAACCCTGTTAAAGTATTAAAATTATTTTGACCCCAAGTTAATTTTTTTATCTCCTAACACATATTTCTAAAATGCGTTTGGTAGCTCACTGACAATAGTTGTCATGCTTTATATTAAACTCCTAATTGTTACGGTTTGGCGTGTGAAGAGCAAGTTCCCAGGGGCTGCTAATGTTCTGCTCCTAACAACATGTGGCATACAGAAGAAGTGCTGTTCATGAGTGAAAAAGGTGTTCCTCCACTACGGCCCTTTGCTTACAGTCCACACACACTCTGTGCATCAGGCCTAGAAGTGTGTATCTAATAGCATCAGGCTTCAGGTACACTCTCTACAGGTCCTTGGAGTCAAACTGACAGCACAGTAGTTGGGTAAGGTGTGGCTGGAGCAGGACTTGACAGCTTCCAGAAGCACAAGGAGCTGAGCCCAGCTGTTTCTAGATCTCAGACTCCAAGTGGAGTCAGAATCGACTACAAAAACCCACTAAAACAAGCATTGGAAAAGTCATTCGTTTTGGAATTTACTGATGTTCTTTGCATTTCGCATTTACAGGCACCAGGGTGCAAGGAGGAGAGTGCAAAGAAATCAAAGGAGGGTGTGATAAGGGGTGCAGATGTGCAAGAGAATGAGAAGGGGAATAGAGAAAGGGAGGAAGCCATTGAAAGAACATGACTTTGATGATGAGCTGGAGGAGATGTGAGAGAGAAATGGTGAGAGGGTAAGAAATATAGCGAGAGTGTGAAAGGAAGGATGAGAGGGGGTAGAGAGAGGAGGAAGGGTGGGTGAGTGCGGGAATAGAAGGGGTAGGTTGGATGGGTTAGAGGGAGCAGGGAGGGTGTGTGGGTGGGGGTAAAGAGAGAGGGGGTAGGGCTGATTAGAAAGAGATGGGGTAGTAAGAAGGAGGTAGGGTGGGTCGGCAGGAGTAGAGAGAGTGGTGGTCATGTAAGCATGTGGGGTAGAGAGAGTAGGGGTAGGCTAGGTGGGTGGGGTAGAGAGAGTTGCAATATGGTAAATATAGTGGGAGTAGGGAGGGCAGGTGTGGTTAGAAAGTGTGGGGGTAGAGTTGGTGGGTGACTTAGAGAATGTGGGGGTAAGGTGGGTTGATGGGGGTAAAGATTGTGAGGGTATAGTGGGTACATGGCGTAGAGAGATTGGGTTATGGTGGATTGTGTTAGAAAGGGTGGGTGGTTGAGGGTAGAGCAGGTAGGTTGGGTGGGGCTAGAGAGAATGGGATTGGGTGGCTTTGGGTAGAGAGAGTGGGGTGTGGTAGGTGGGGCTAGAGAGAACGGAGCAGGTTTGGTACAGTGGGGATATAGAGAATGGGAGTGAGAGGGTGGGGTAGAGAGAGTGGGCGTAGGGTGGGTGGCTGGAGGTAAAGAGGGTGATGGTAGGGTGGGCGGTTGGGGATAGAGAAAGTGGGTGTTTGGTGGGTGGGCGGTGGTAAAGAGAGTAGGGGTTTGGTGGTTGCTGGAGGTAGAGCGATGATGGGTTAGATAGAGTAGGGGTCGGGTGGGGATAAGAGAGAGTGGGGCTAGGGTGGGTGGGTGGGGGTTTAGAGAGAGTTGTGGGTTCAGTGGGTTGGGGTAGAGAGAGTGGGTGGTGTTAGTTGCTTGGGGGCAAAATACATGCATGAAGAGTAAAGCAGCCTTGAGAGGACTTGTAGAAAGTAGCCCAAAATAACCCAAACAAATCCCGATCAGGACATGTAATCAGGGAGAGGTGTGTAGGTGGGGATAAAGATAGTGAGTGTGGGGTGGTTGGTGGTAGGAGAGAGAGGGTGGGGATTGAGAGTTGGCATGGAGTGGTGGAGGCGATAAAGAAGCAGCATCAGGGGGACTAAAAAACAGATCTGCTATCAAATGTAGCTAAAAAATAGCCAAAATGTACACAAAATAGCTCAATATCACAAGCTTACAAATCACTGCGTGGCTGGGAAATGGAAAGACCGGCACCCGACTTGATTGGAGCAAATATTGTCAGGGAACTCCTCATTGGGTAGTACGGCGGAGGAGTTGCCATGAACCATCGGACGAGTCCTTTCTGGACATCCTGGTCCCTGACCCATAGGGGCTTGCACTCAACAGTACTGCCAACATGGCTGCCAAATGCGGAATACTGTTTACCAGTTTCTTCGCCGTACGCAGTATGTTCCCTGCGCGTCTCAACGCTACTGCTTGCCGTGGCTAGACGTGTGCTGCCATAGTTCACGTGTGTTTCTCTTTTGATTCCTGGTTCCCGATTCCCCTAATTTCCTCCTCCTTCATTCCCCCTCCTTTTGTCCTCCCTGCGTCCTGGATCTCCATGCATGTCGAAAGTCAAAATATCGAGAAAATAAAATGTCGAAAAAAAAAAAAGTTGAATTTCTTTTTCATTATGTTTATTATTCAAAATGGGGGGGTTCCCCCCTAACCCCTCTTTTTTCTATTTTTTTATTTTACCCCTTTTTTCTACTTACTAAACCCAAAAAATATATATAAATCAAAAAATAAAATAATCGACTTTTTTTTTTCGACATTTTGTTTTCGACATTTTTGTCTTTCAATATTTTTTTTTTCGATATTATAACTGCACACCACATTTGCATTTCAGCTAGACAGATCACCAGCACCAAATGTTCCTCATTTGCACAGCGGAGTGCAAAAGGGGAATGTAAAAGGCGGAGTACACACTTGCACGCCGCCCAAATGCACTGTGCCGTGCAAATGAAATAAAAAATGCCTGTCAGGTACGTATTTGCATGGCTGGTGCAAAAGGCCAGCAGAGTCCATAGGAATCCCCAGCCTGTGGGCAGGCATGAGAAATCATGCCAGTGCAAATGCTGGAGAATTCCTGTGGCAGAGAGGAAATGTAAGGCGGAAACGTACGCTGCATTCCACCCCATCTCTCTACCAAACAAATTAAGGAATATGAGGCGCACCGTTAATGGGATGCGTAAAAGTCCTCCTTTTACGCTTTCAGTTAACGGCGCACCAGAAGCAAGGTGAGTTCCCATCCCACCACTTGAAAATAAAATGTATCAGAGCGCAAAAGAACACACACAAACGTTCACAAATTACTGCACATGTGAGCACTTGGGAGCAGGAAAAGAAGGGGGAAGGGGAAAACAGCAAGCTCCTCAATATGTATTTTTTGAGAGAGCAGAGCCAATAGAAGCAGAGAAAGGACAACGCCCTCCAACCAATGGGACTGGGAGCCATCATTGTCACAGGTATGTCCTAACCGTTGATGACCAGAAAGTTGTAAAACCACCTCAGGGAAGGTTCAATTGAAACTCGTACTGGTAGAAAATGATGCTTTAGGAGCAAATGGCCACCTCAGACGTGCATGGTTACTTCACGTGTTGCAATGTTAGTTGCAACTGTTACCAAAATGCGTAATGTGCAACACATTTTAGCATAAAACTCGCCCTGGAGTACACCTCACACAGTCTGTCACAAAGGAAACTGTTATCTGCGACGTTGGGACACTTTGCCATTGGCCATTTTATGCTCCGCCCGACCCTGGCCATTACACAAGGAGTCTTAAGATCGCTTAAACTGGCCACACAGCCTGAACGTGCGTTTTTTTGTTGTGGAAAATAATACTTGTGTATTCTGCTCTGGCTGACACTGCGACATTTGTTGTTCGGTACCAGGTGTACATTTTACTTCCTCTTTCCTGATTCCTTTCCAGCTTCAATGAAAGGCCAGGGCCGGCATCCAGCAGCACAGAAGGAGCGAGTATTCCCTTTGCATAACTTCCAATGGTTTGCAGCCAGGATGGCAGAGCACTGGAAAGGGGATGTTCGCCATCTGCTGGTGGCCGGAGGGAATCCGGAAGTAGGTTCACCACCCTTGATGCACTTTCCGAGCTTTTGCTTGGACTCACGATGTTAATGTCGATCGTGTGCCTGCGAATTTGAGAGACTACTATACCCCATTAGAGAGCCGGTGCGTGGTCGGTGCCTTAGGGAATGTAGAGTTTATAGTTTACTTTTTGGAAAGGTATATTTTTTCATGCAAGATTTTGCATTCCGAGTAACACTGGTGGTTGTGGTGTGTGTTCTGCATCCTTTCTTCGGTGATCCGACTGCCGTGTGATCATAGTCTATTGTAGCAACCCCGGCCGGGTGCCATCAGCCGTTATCTCCTGACCCGGTTGTTCCGGATACAGCAGGGTGACCCCTGCCATGTGGCTGCTGCGGGCCTGCAGCGCAGCTGTCCCGCCAGGTGATCCTAGCACTTGGTGTGGCCCGCCCTGGTGACCTGTGGCGGGCCACCACTGAGGTCGAAAATCAAAAATATGTCAGTGCAGGAGTGCACCACACTGTCCTCTGCTTCTCTCCATCCTCATCCCCTCAATACCAGACAGTGGTGAGGAGAGGTGGAGGGGAGTATGGACAGAAATGTGAGAGAGTAGGGAAAGACCTGGAGAAGCCTGAAGGTAGCAATGAGATACTTGGGGTGGGAGAGGGGGGAAGGAGAAGGGGGATTGAGAGAGAGAGAAAGAGAGAGAGATAGAGAGAACACGAACTTGAAAGGAATGAAGACGGGGTGAAGGGTCAAGTCAACAAAAGAGAAAGGGATAGAGCTATAAAGAGGTTGGGAAAACATCCATTAACAAAGGGAGAGGAAAATAGAGACTACAGAGTCAGCCTGAAAAGGAGAGAAAAGAGAGAGAGGGGGAGGGTAGGAGAAGTATAGGAAGACAGAGAGACACAGCGAGGAAGTCATTCCATGCATCTGCATCATTTGCCAAGGCCTTAGACTCCCAACACAAGCTAGTGCAGCCATCCCATGCCCTCACAACATGTGACATGCTTTGCAATACATCTACATGTACCAAAGTTATATACAAGCTATTGGCATTATACACCAGATCTGATTATACGCACTGACACACCATTATGTAACAGGTATGCCTGGCATAGTTGAGGCATTGTCTACATTTGCCCAGATTCTTGAATATATGATATGATATGATATTTTATTTATAGCGTGCCTATGCACGTGTTTCAAGGCGCAACGAGGCAAGGGAGGGGAACAGGGGAGTACAAGACAGCGATCTTACTAGGTCAAGTGACATTGAGAATGTGCAAATGCATGGGAGAGGGAAGGGGAAAAGTGCCCGGGGAAGGGGAGGAGGGGAGTCACTATATTTTCCCAACCTATTCCCAAGTACTAGTACACCATATGCAAGGAAGCAGCACCGTGTATCCAGGTACCCAACTCATACGCCGGGTATTGCAATTAAATGCCCAAATACATATACTGAGAAGGAGGTTTGCATTCATTTACCAAGTGTGAAGAATCACCCCTAGTGATTTTGACAGCAAGGCACAAACCACTACGTTCCCATAGGAATGTGGCAAGTCCTCACTCTCCTGGTTAACTGTGGTGGTTTCAGGTCAGTTCAAGATCCAATAGCAGAGGCATATTGAGACATCTCCTGTGGTGAGAGAGCCCGGCCAGAGCATCAAAAGAGAGAGAGGCGACCAGGGCATGCAAAAGATTGGGAAATGTTTTGGTTTCCACTGTCATGTGACAGGACCAAAGCAAAGAGTGTAATGAGAAGGTGGGCCCGGGTCAAAGCCGTTAAACAAATCTGAAGCTGGCGAAAAGTTAGAGAGACTTTCTAACAATCAGACACCAATACAAAGCGCATAAGAAAAGCAGTCTTCCGAGCGGAAGCCTATCACCGTCTGCTGGCAGCTGGAGAAGGAAACACCATTAGGCCTACAAAGGTTCTAGACTCACTGTCAGACCAGAAGAAAAGATCCAGAAAAAGAATTGCCTAACCTTGGCGGATGACATGGGCACATTGTCTAACCCTCAACTACTGCTTGGACACTGATCCTGAATACTGCCTTCATTAAGTCCTGAATTGGAGATTATTACCCGGCGAGAGACAATCGGATTGTTAGATGCAATCTGATTGGCTCTCGCCCGGTCCATACCCCACACAGAATCCCTCGAATGTTCATCCCCGGTGAGGGGTGTGGCAGCCCCTCAGCCAATGAGGATGCTCGAAACGTGGCCGTCCCCGCTCCGAGCCTCGACACGGCTAGAGGCTGCCATCTTCCCCCGCCGGGGATTCACGTACGTTTTTTCTTTCCTCCCCCCCCACTGTGCAAACAATCCCCAACCCGCCCTCCCAACCCCACTTACCTTCTTATTTCTCCTTTTTTGGGAGTGAACGCACTGGGAAAACTTCTCTTCCCAGCGCATCCGCTCCCGATGGGTGCCATGGAAAGGGAAAACGGACTCTGTGTTCCCTTCCCCGGTGGCCATTTTCTTTGACATTTTTTTTTCTGTTCCGAAACGCTGCAGCGTTTTGGAACACAAAAAATGCTATTAGTACCCCGGGCTTGCAGGCCAGGCTACTAATAGCAATAAGCACCTTGCCGCGGGGGCATTACCGAGTCAGGTAATGACCCACAGCATTACCTGACTCGGTAATGCCTTTGCGGCTTGGGGCTTATTGCTTAATTAAACCTGCGCCTACTCTCCATTGACTCCTGAATGAGACACTGAACGTGCACTGAGTTGTCATTGAACCCTGAATGGAAGACTCAACCTCTACCTACTCTCCATTGAATCCTTAATAACAGGCAGAAAGAAACCACTGAATCCTGAATGGCAGACTGAATCACACCACTGATTCCTTAATGGCCGACTGAATCACACCACTGATTCCTGAATGGCAGACTACACCTGCAACATTCAATCCTGAATGGGAGAGTGAACCTGTACGTAGTTTTCATTGATTACTGAACCAGAGACGGACTCAGTGGCAGTCTCCATTGGCTGGTCATTGTCAAGAATATGTCACCACAGTCCGCTTCTCATTAAGGATTACTTTGCTGCCGCTAAAACCAGGGACAAAACACTGCCCCTAAAACACCTTGAATGGTTATTAAAGAGTAAGACCGCTTCTCAGGCCAGCGTTATGTGACCGTTACAACATATTTTCGGTGAAAGGGAAGCTATATTAAAGAAATGCTAACTAGACTTGTTTTTACTTTCAAAAACCTGAACACTCATATTACAGAAAAGTAACAAGTTCCTCAAAATAAGTAGCTCTTAAAAGAAATGGAATGATTTGACTTGAGCGGAGCTGGATTGGATGTCAAGCTTCTCAAGCTTATCAAACGTGTGCTGCTTGGCATAGTCTTGTTTCCAAGACAAGTGTGTTGCCCCTGAGCTGTGCTCCAGCTCCATGAGGGAATGAAGGAAAGGTAAGTAGTCACTTGATGAAACAATTGAAAGCCACTGTGTGTTCATTCTGCAAATAAAACTGCAGAAGTTTCAAAAGGATGCAAATGGTAACCCATGTAACAGATTTTAGATACTTGAAGTGCCAACATCTTTTTCGAAGAAACATGGGTTCAGACACGCCCACAGCATCTACAGTTTTATTGATATTGGATTCTGATAAGGAAACATCTAAGCCACCACAGGGGCCTCCCTACAACCAACAACATTGAAAAAGTCAACTGCAAGGAACTGCACAAGTGTTTTGTAGGCACAAGAAAGATCGGCTGCCAAAGCGAAAACAAAAGGGATCCTGGCAGGACTACACAGGGGATCTATGTGGTTTTCTCGTTTCTTTTTGCCAAAATACCCTTTTGCCTACTTTTTTGACAATTTGTACCACTTCTCTTTACCACAAAAGGTGGAGGAAGACGCCCAAAACCCTCGCCGTCCATCTACAATGCCCCTTCTATATACCTACCCCATCTTAACATCTGCATTTTTATGGGGGGGATGGTAAAAAAGGTGGAAAATAAAATTGGCAAAAGTGTATTTCGGCAAAAGTGTACAAAAGCCACTTCAAGGATCATTAGTCATCAACATTGCTGATCAAGTGCGCGCAAAAACAGAATTCAGAGTAATTAGATTCAGAAGTGGAGCGAGAGAGGGAGGGAGATCCATAGGCACAAACCTTGGCAAAGATGCAATCGGTAACGTCCAAAAAGCCAGAAAGAAAATGACGAAGGGGAGATTTGGCCAAATTTCGCCCTTTCAAAAATTCTGAACAGCCTAAAAGTTCGACCAAATCCCCCATTCGGTTGCAAGGGCTGCAGGGGCTGCAGGGGTGTCCCCTGCACCCTTGCTCACTATATTGTGCGTTGGGGTTGCAGGGGTGTGCCCTGCAGTGTGTCCGGAACAAAGTAAAGAAAAGAAAAGAAAAAAAAAGGAAAGGACCCTGTGGCGCCGGATCCCGATCACGGAAGTGAAAGGGAACAGGCGTTGCAGGGACACCGCAAGTCGCTGGCACACAGCAAAGTGTGCCGCTGCAAGGTAAGTAGGGGGATGGAGGTTGTGTTGTGTGCATGGGTGGTAATGGAAGCCTGTGGCTGAAATTCTCAGAGGAGAGAAGTCTTTTCTCCCTCAAATATTTTAGCTGCGTACTTCCAAGCCACGGGCTTCCAACCCCAAACCATACAATCTACTCCCAGGAGCTTGTATCTGCTGGTAGAGACCCATCAAGTCCTGTGACATGTGCCCTTCAGGCACTGATCATCCTGTGGTGAGGCTACATTTTGGAAAGATTTTTTTTTTTTATTGTTTAAAGAGCAGACCTAGCTTGAGAGCACCGTAGCACTGTACAGGGTGTGGGTAGCCAGCATTTGGGCAGGTATCTTTTAACAGTAGCCCAGTATTATGAGTTAGAGGTCTGTGCGTCTGTGTGGGCATCCATTGGGATTAGTCCTTTAACAGGTGTTGTTCAAAAAGCCACGTTTTGAGAGATTTGCGAAATTGAAGAATTGTTGAGGCCTTCTGAGGTGATTACAGAGATCAGGTTTCAAAGGGTGGGGCATGACAAGAGAAGGAACCTTTGTAAGTCTTCTCTTTGTAGAGGAGCGTGTGTGACCAGATATGTTGAGCTTAGTGGCCGGATGCGCTGCGGGGCCGCTCGTGACTGCTTTGTAGATGACACATGAAGTCTTAAACAGGATCCTGGCATGGAGAGGAAGCCAATTTAGTAGTTTGCATACGACAAGGATGATTCAGTCAGATTCTTAGAACCTACAATAACACGTGTTGCAGCCAAGTGGACGATTTTTATGGGAGCCTAGTGAGTGGCTGGGAGCCCTGTCAGGAGGGTATTTCTCCCATCGACATGCAAGACCACAAGGGTCTGCACTATGATTCGGAGGTCCTGCAGTCAGATAAAGGCTTTGATTTTGCAGAGGGTGGGCATTTGGAGTCAGGCCGTTTGGGCCTTCTTGTCTGTGTGTTTCGGGAATGACAATCTGCTGTCAATGGTGAAGTCAAAGGATGTTGCTGAATCCGAGAGTTGCGGATCAAGTCCTTCTAGGCACATACCATGGAGGCTGGTGCAGGAATATGGTAGACTTTGCTGGTCACATGCAAAATCTTAACGTCAATCAATTCAACAAAATAATACTTATTTTCATTTAACATAATCCATAAATCATACCATGCAAAATGTAAAATTACAGCTAATACCGATAATTCAGCTTTTGAATTACAGCGGAACTCATCACAATTATTGTATGCACCTTTTATGAAATGCTGCCATGACATGTGCTGTACTGTAAAACAAACGGCAGGGTCTGATCATATTAATAAAAGGTAACAAGCTTAATGGCATTGTGTACAATTCCTGTTGTTCAGTAATGGGACAAGTAGTTTCTGCCTTATAGTTCAATAGGGGAGGATGAATAGAGAAATTTGCATTGGTGTTCCAGCTTTGTTTAGAGAGTGGGAGCATTCATATTTAATAAAAATAGACAATACATTTGTTGTTCTCCCATTTCCCATAAACAGTTGCAAAGGAGGAACACCTTAAACATGTTATCTTACTGCTCCTCCCTTACTCCCTTTTTACCTTTTTTCTGTTTACAGGCCCGTGGCTTCAATGGCCCTCATTACGACTCTGGCGGTAGCCGTGCCGGTAAGTACCAGCACAGCTGCCGCCAGAGTCATTAATTTTCCAGCACTTACCGGGGCATTATGCCCCCGGTGGTTCCAGTAATTGCCCATTTCCGGGCACCGGAAAATATTACTCACCATTCCCATTCGAGTCCCATGGTACTCAATGGGAATCGGGAGGACGGATACACCGGCACCATTCATGAATTGTGCCGGTACATCCATCTACATCTGCAAGCGGGTGCCTTTTAGTCTGACAGGTCAGACCTGGCGGGCTGGAAGGCACCCGCTCGCAGAACTCGTAGTTTGCCGGTCCGGAAACAATGGGCCCGGCAAGCTTACCAGTTCCGTTTTTTCCTGACCGGCAAACTCTTAATAACCCCCAGTGTTTTTTTGTTATCATTACCCAGTCAGTCATTGTTTTATGATTATGGGTATTTTGCTGGTAGCTGATACGTTCTGTGGAAAACCTAATTAAAACAATATGGAAAAAACGTTATCAAGACTCTCTGTGTTCAACTACGATAGCCAACCAGGTAGTCAACAATGGCTCCTTGGTTCCCAATTAAATACAACAAAACAATGTATGGGTTTTCTGTTTCATTCGACTCAATTTCACCTTTATATTAGTTGCAGGGAGTGGCTTTACCCTGGCAAATCATTTTCTTAGAGGAATCATTGTACCAGAGAGGCTAAATTGATAGAATTAAGGTGGCCATTGACATATTTTGGCCAATTGATTTTATAAGCTGCTAATCAAAAGTTCTTATATCTTAGCCTGAGTAAATGTTGCACGTGGGTTGGTCCCGGGTTGACAACCAGAAGCACACTGGATTTAACTTAAGGAGGTGTCCATTGTGTAACTCATCCCTGTTTATCCATGCACTGAAAACCTTTGAAATGTACGCTACTCAGGATGAACCCCAAAAGTACTTCAGATTCATGTTTGTGCTTCAGCAGTAAGCACCTCTCAACATTTCACAGCCATAGGTGGAAAGTGAGATTGGTTTATCGCTATAAACTTGGAGCACTCGGTACCAGGGAGTCCAGCCAGAGGTTTCTGTGAAAAGAAAGATTGCCCTGTTTGCTTGAAGCCTGTTTTGGAGCCAACAAAGTCATCTGAACAGTGTGTGCCAATTAATGGAACTTTTTACAACATTGTAATCCAATTAGAAGACACAAGAGGAGTATTGTTTGTGCCCAGGAAAACATCATTTGTGATTCGGTGACATTTAATACTAAGCTGCTCTTGGCAATGTCTTTGTTTTGTGTGTGGATTGAAGACTTTGGTGCTTTTGAGGCATCACATGCTTGGACCATTATGTACCGCGCACTTCATGTGGCGTATCAGTCGTCCTGTTTTCAAACTGCTGACAGAATTAGTTGGTGTGAAGTATCAGTGCTGAGCGAGCATAGGCACACAATAGTCAGACTCTTCTGGTAGTGGGAAAATGTGATGTGTGTTTCCACCACCGTACCTAAATGATGATGTAGTGCCATAGAGCGTTTTAATGCACAGCAGTGACGGCTTGTCCATAATGGACGAGGGGGCGCCGACCCACTGGCACCATCACCCATTATGGAGGAACTGAGGAACCAAACCAGTGTAAACAGTGAGCGCACTCTCAGCTACTTTTTGCAGCTCAGGGAGCACTCCTAGGTTGGCTTGAACTCTTAAAGGGAAGCGCGGCTTCTCTTTGACAGTTCTGTTCCCCAGTCATGCATGTCCAAAGGGCCTTGCAAGGCGAGAGGCGTTTTGCTTACCCAACCGTACATGGCCCATTGGGGATGCTGGCTGGGGAACTGCATGTGTGTATGTGTGTCTCCCCGCACATACAAACAGAGTGGGGTGCTTCGCGATTAACGTTCTGGTGCTCATGTACATGGGGCTTTAAAACACAATTTTCTTGATGTATAAGAGCCTTACAAATGCACAATAACATTTAAAAAAATGTAAACACCAGCAACCTTCCGGGTTACTGTTCATGCTACGCAGGAGTTGGAGGACATGGAGGAACCTTCAGGACCAGGGCAGAAGGTCCATTAATTTAAATATGTGTATATATGCATGTATGTTGTGTTGTGTGTGATGAGTGTGTATATGATGATGGGTGCATGTGTAAATGAGTGAGAGCATGCCGAGTGTGAATGATGGGTGAACGGGATTTTTGTGGGCTGCATTTTTCAGGGGGGTTGTGCAACAACAGCATTTTAAAATTGCCTTTCTTGCACATCTCCCTCCCCAATGGCCAAAATCAGGTCCCTGTGCAAGGTGCTAGGGGATACAAGAAACAAACATGGAATTTATTTTACTGGGCGTCTATGATAGATGCCAAGTAAAGAAAGACCATTGCCTGTGCCATGGCACTCCCAGAGCCTCGCATACACACGTAATCACATTGATTGTGGGTGCATGAGGTGCTGGGGGAGTCCGTGACAGGCATGGCATTTTTTTCCTGGGCATCAATGCCAGCAGTGTAGTTAAATAGGTTAAATTGGACAGAGCCAAAGTACTCCCGGTAGCATACCACTGCATCCTCCTGTTGCTAGAAATCCTCCTATCTGAGGCGCCATGCCCAATTGATACTATAGTGGAATCACACATGGAAGTCACAGCCTACCTTGGGAAGTATTTCACCACCAGTGCAAAGTTGGTGGAGAAGGCTTGTCTTAAGCTTAACTCCTGGTATAACAGAAACTGTAGTGAAGAGGGAAAATGGAGACCAAATCCATGCCCCCGCACCCCAAGCGCCCCAGCGCACCCATGAGTGACAAATATGCTGAAACACACCCACTTCACCAACAGTGCAACTTCTATGCTACATTAGAATCAATGCTGCAATATCAGAATCTACAAACACAAAAATCCCTGTTTAAAGGCTTGCAAATGCCTATATGAATTAACATGGTCTAAATGCACAGTGTAAAGCTATGTTTCAGGAAAATTACAGCTAAGTTCATTTCACTCACTGAACACTGAACACTGGCTGCGGGAGCCTTATCAACATTCCTCGCAAAACAAGTCCGACTTGCCAAGGCCGCAAATTCAAGATAAAACTACTTTCTGCAGACAGACATTTTTTAATTATCCACAAATGCGAGTAAATCACGGCAACCCAGTGTGCTTTTTTTCTTTCTGGGAAAGAAAGACATTTTCTCAAGGACACGCACAACATTGAAACATAACTTGTAACAAGCCAGAACCAGGTGCGAACTGCTTGTCCAGCTAAAAAGTTATGGGAACAAAGTCACATTGCAACATGATTAGAATTAGGTAATGGGGGCTGGCACAGCTAAATCAACCCACTGACGCAGGAGGTAAATATCCAATTATCAGGCTCTCTATAAGTGCTACATATGTAACCCACCACTCTGCAGCCAATAACGGGAGGAGATAGGTTTCTGGGAGCTGATCCAATTTTGTGAGGTCAGCCTGCAGTGTGATTATAAAACTTACTTGCAAGACAGCCCCGGGGGAGACGGCGCCTGAACTCGCGATACACGATGCTTTTCTTTGGCTTTTTTTTCTCTTCTGTGCCTAGAAATAAAGCAGTTTGAAACATGTTGCTGCCTGCTTGGAACTCTGTTGCATTTCTGGGGGCCATATGGGAGGTGTTGGGGCCTCCCATAGCTGGTGAGGCTATGGCTGCTGGCCCCCCACTGCCCTGGGGGTGGGGGGGGATCCAGCTTCTCCCCGACAAGTTGGTGCCCTCTGTGAGGCTCATTGCTCATTGTAACATGGGTAATTGAGCTCTGCCTGCGCAAGCCCTGTGATGGACTGAGCTCCCTGCCGCCGACTCAAGGAAGCTGTGAGACCCTCGCCTGCACCTGAAGACCACCGGAAAAACGCGTAACCGGCTAAAGGCTTCGGGGGCCACTTGGAAATACCCCGCTTGAGGGCAGGTGAGAGCCCTGCAGGAGAAGGGGTCCGGTGAAGCGCATTGAGGGAGTGTCCAGCAGTGGTGCAATTGCCAGTGCAGCATAGGAAAATGTAAGTAAACCAGCAACATGGGCTCTGAGGGGGGGAAATGTTTAAAGTAGAAATGTTAAAGTGTTTTTTTTTAAAAAATTTTTTTAGGGAGGGATTGTAAATTGGGTGGTGGGTGATTGTACATTGTCACAAAATTCAGCGCATTGGTAGTGATCGGCACGTGAATTGTAGTTGGGACTGGGGTGGTGGCAGTGGTCCCTTCTTGTGTTTTTGAGCATATTGGGTGGGGTAGTGACTCCCTACACATAGAACAGGAGTGCCGCGCTGATTGGTCTAGAACAGGAGTGCCGCGCTGATTGGTCTAGAACAGGATTGCCGCGCTGATTGGTCTGGATGGTGATTGCATGTACGGGGTCTGGATTTCCTATGAATTGACGTTATAGATCAATGAGTAGATGAGGTTCCCTGCTAATTGAGCGTTTTAGTTCAGTGAGTGGATGATGTTTCCCCGCAGGAGGTAGCTACATTGTTCCCGAGTGCGGAAGATAGTTGGCTGGTTAAGGTCCCCTGGTGAGGAGCGTATCATGCACTAGGCGACGCAGTGTGTGCAGTCCAATTATAAGAGTTTATTGTGGTTTACCTTGTTCCAGTTGAGACAGGAAGACAGCTGTGGGGATTGTGGGGTTTTATTTTGGGATTTTTTTGTGGGGTTGGGAGAAATGGGTTATTGTTCTGTGTATGCACATTTGTCTTTTCATTTGCATTGTGTGTTTAGTTTGGTGACGTCACCTTCAGATTGATGCATAAGGACACAAAGTTTTGATGGTGAGGAGATAGTGGTGTGGTTTTGGAGAATAGGTGACCCAGAGGCGGTGTGTGGAAGACACATGCGCAAGATTGTGGGGGTGTGCCGGAGAAGGCAATGGTTTGGTGAAGATGGATTGCACGTGGAGTGCACTGGCTAAGGTGCGGAGCAAAGAAGGCTCACAGAAGTTGAAAAAATGTTCAATTATTTTCTAACTTTTGCTCCCTGAACAGCGGACTACCGAAATTTTCGAATTGAATAGAGGTAAAATGTATCACACAATACAGAAATGACTCCCCTTCACTTGTTGTGTAGCACACAGCTTCCATGCTGAAATAAGTCAGTAAAACATAGTGTGCAAAGATTCAAAAGTACTGAAGGTAAATTAAAAAGACAATGGCTGCTCATAGGCGGCTTCTCCAGAAGCGTGCAGCAATAGCTAAGGACACACATACACAGCACTTACACGGGAATAGCTTTAAAAGCACATGTGCAGCAATCGCTAAGGACACACATACACAGCACTTACACGGGAATAGCTTTAAAAAGCACATGGCTACAGTTGAACTGTGTGCACGAAGGAAAAGGAAAATGCGAGGGGTCAGCTGATGTTGAAAAAACACGAGCAGAGGGAAGAGGGGACTCACCCTTCTGAACCTCCGGGAGTGTAATATTTGATGACACAGGGGCAGAGAAAGGCAGTTGAGGACAAGTAGGCACAAAATAAATAATTCAAGCATGCGATGGGAGGGGCAGTTAAAAACAGCTTCAACACTCAGGCACACAATAGCAGTGTCAACAATCACCACAATATGCACCGCCCATGTGGGGAGGATACATGGGGCAGGATGGGATCATTTCAGCAGACACCACAAGCACCAATCCAGGTACTGTCACCACTACATGTACAGACACAACAAATGACAGCACCACTACCCCAGGACTGACTAGAATAACAACACAGGGGCACTGCACAGCAGCCAGCACCCATACAGAACACTGACACAATAGCAATGGTACCGGTTACATGACTGGGTGGGGTCTTCCTGATGGGGAACAAATCTTTCAAAGGACATAGATTGACATTATACCGCTAATAGGACAGCCCAAGACAAACTTGATTTGACTCACTCTGCCACACACACTCATGCTCCGCTTCACCGACAGAGCGGGCGAGACGCGCGCCGACACACACACTCACGCACACTCAATAATGCAGAGGACAATTGCATAGGGGTGGTGATAGGTATCAAAACATTTTCTTTTCTGGGTGACAGTGGGGCGACTAGGCCATGCATTAGGGAAGAGACATTTGTGACATCATGAGCAATGTGGATATGACCACCTTATTAACAGAGAAATACATAACTTGTTAAACACCAGACATACACATGTTGAAAGTAAGGAAGATTGTTTAAGAATAATGGGGGTGCACGATACAGAGGGGGGTGCATAATGATAGCGCATCACAAGAGAGTACATTTAGCTACATTTTGAGCACACATCTTTCAGTGAGGAGACTGGGCTCATGAATACACGATTAACACAGAACAATTAAATGAGACACACAAGGTAGAAGAAGGTGCACTTGAGGGGGGAGGACTACATTTCATTGACAGTTCACCACAGGAGGAGAGAAATAGGGGTAAAGAGTGGATGATCCATGTTCCCAACAGAATTAATTTGGCGACAAAATAACAGTGCAAGTAGTACTGCCACTAGCGCTTTTGAAAATAACACTGGCACAAATGCATTAGCCAACACACATAGGGAAAGAGGTCATTGCTGCACGAACTGGAGAATGATGGTTGTATTAAAATTTGAAAGCAGATATTGGGGGGAGAAATATATATTGTTTAAATATAACAGTAATTAGAAATATATATTGTTTAAATGTAACAGTAATTAGAAATATATATTGTTTAAATGTAACAGTAATTACAGTAGTGGAGTAATAAAATACTAGATTAAATGAGTAATTAACAGAGTAGGTAAGCTTTAAAAAGTGGACATGGGGTGGGATAGAGAGAATGAGAGTAAATTGGTAGCGGATTTCATTAGTACCAGCTTAAAGTGCCTGCAGTTCACTGCGAGGCACGCCCTGAGAAGTGTGAGAGGAGCCATAGAAAAAAATAAATAAATAAATAATTTAAAAAAAAAAGGATTTTAAAACCCTGCGATCATCTTAACTAAGTAACATGGTGCACTTAATTTAGAAACACAGCCACCCTATATGACAAATTTACCACCCTGATGTTTCCCTATTTAGCTTGTCAGTGCCTGATGCCCCACGGGACAAAGGCACGCACTATAAATAACTTACAACAAAAGCACAGTAAATACAAAGATCCAAAGGCCCATTTGTACACTAGCACCCAATTTGCATATATATGATCCAAGTGTGTAATGAGTATCTTCACAAAAATTAAGTGCCTACCCATTTTCTGGGTACATTCCGAATTGTGTAATAATTTACAGTCAGACCGCCATTGAACGCCACCAGGTGGTGACAGGATGGTGCAGAGGTGTACCATTGGCTCCTCCCACTAGGACACTGAATAATGTGAGAGTAGTGCAGAGAGGTTAGGTCAAGAAAATGAAGAATATGTAAATTCTCAGGTCTCAAGCGCTTCCATTTCATTTCTCGCCAGATACAAAGGACCCAGGGCAGGCCTGAAGACAACGGACAACCAACACCCAATGGCTATGGACTACAGTGGGACATTTTCCCCTCCTGACAGACTTGGTCAGAAGTGTAAGGCGTCAAGCCCTACAAAGCGGTGGCCACCCTGGCAACGAGGGAGCAACGATCAACAGGGCCAACGCAAGAGATTTTCATGAACTGCAAAATAGCACGAACTCTCCCGAGTTAGGGAAACATGGCCATCCCATGGTCCAACGCACACTAGCAACTAGAATAGGGACTGACACACGCATTTCCAAAGTTTAATTGAGTTTCATATTACATTTTGTGCACCTACAGCTGTAACACTGTTTTGTTTCTTCTCTTTTCCCCGCACATGCAGGTTGTTGCGTATGTATGCTGTTAGAAATGTGTAGGAAATTTCCTTAATGTTATCTTCCATTAGAAACTGTGAGGTCCACTGAGTAAAACATTGTGAAGAATTCCCCACTCAATTGCCCACCCTATCAAGAACCTCAGACCCCTTAGAACATGTTTCCCTGAAGTATATTTCCTTGCTTGCATTGAATAAACAGCCCAAGATTTTCCCTACCCATATTGAGAAATTTTGAAAACACGAAATGTCCAGGGGAAGGTTTGATTTTTGCCCCTAGTGATTGTTTAGTTCGCGGAGCTTGATGTTACTAACATGTACTAACGTATTAACGCTTTTCTTGCGATTTTCAGGCGGGCAACTTTATCATCTCATCAGCTGCAAGGACCCAGCAGCGTAAGTGGTTATGGGCACGCAAATAAGGACTTTTACCTTCACGATGGGACTATTAATGATGAACAAAATTATGGGGGTGGTACTTTGAAAATTATTTGTAATAATGAGCATTACCGCTGTATCCCCTGCTAACATTCCCTAACCTAAGCAGGAACAGTTACGTCGTCAGTGGGTAAGGAAAAGCTGCTGCTAAACTAAGGAGAGTTAAAGGCAGACACAAGGGGAGTAAAACATACACATAACACACATATCAGAAGTGACCAACAACATGCACACATGTACAAAATTGGTAGGGACACCACTGGAGAGAGCTGTCCTGACTGTTCTTTAACATATGCCGGAAGAGAATTGATTACAACAGAAATTACTACAGCAGAGCACGACGCCCATGTATGACAAGGTGCGAAGAAGATTGCAAGGGAAAACAGCAACATTGAGATTGGAAATAAATAAATAAATAAATAATAAAAGAAGAAAGAAAAACAAAAGGAGAGAAGAACAAATAAAATAATAAGAGACAAAAATATGATAAGTGCCTAACAGAGTGAGAGAAAAGAGCAAAGATGGTCACTGAAGAAGGACGTATACTGTTAAGGTACCAACGTTATGTTACCAGCACAACAGTGACAAGAAGTGGACAATTATGCTGGATGCAAGAAGGTTGAGAGAAGTTGCGAGATGAGAGCAGGAACATCACTGCTTATGGACTACTATTGAGCACATGCATCCAAAGATCAAGAGAAACTACCACTGAATTGGGGAGGAGAGTGTTGATTGGTGCGCATCAGCATGCCCTTGTTGGTGATGACCAAGGAAGATGTGAAGAGTGACACATTCACCAAGGTGGAAAACAACGGAAGAAGAGAAACAGACAGAGAAGTAAAAAGAGGGGGGAATTACTTCTCGAGCGAGAAAGAAGAATGAGTGGGTGCAGTACAAGCATACCAAAGAATGATCAGCAAAAAATGCATCTGAAAAGAGAAAGCAAAGAACTAGCTAGTGCTTGCATGGTGATGGATGACATCATGACTGCCTGGTTGCTTGAAGGTGATAACGGAAGGACGAGTACCGAGCACAGCACCCTTGTGCAAGATAGAGATACATTGCAAAAGAAGAACAGAAGAAGTTATCGGAATGCAAACAAGAGACATGGTGAAAGGAAGAGCCGGACTAAGATAGCGGTGCGCAACATGGTTCCAGCAGTAATAAAGGTGGCCACTCCCTGTGATCAGAGGAAGTACGAAGGGGAGTGAGTGTGGTGGAACACAGAAGGGGAACACTGCTATATGTACTGTTGATCAACAACAATGCAGAAAATTATGGACACTTCAAGGAATTGGCAAAGATATGCAGACCGGAAGGAGGTGAATGTTGCTTGGTGGTGTGGTCGACAAAGTCGACCAGAGGGGGGACTGAAGAGGGAAAATGGAGACCAAATCCATGCCCCCGCACCCCAAGCGCCCCAGCGCACCCATGAGTGACAAATATGCTGAAACACACCCACTTCACCAACAGTGCAACTTCTATGCTACATTAGAATCAATGCTGCAATATCAGAATCTACAAACACAAAAATCCCTGTTTAAAGGCTTGCAAATGCCTATATGAATTAACATGGTCTAAATGCACAGTGTAAAGCTATGTTTCAGGAAAATTACAGCTAAGTTCATTTCACTCACTGAACACTGAACACTGGCTGCGGGAGCCTTATCAACATTCCTCGCAAAACAAGTCCGACTTGCCAAGGCCGCAAATTCAAGATAAAACTACTTTCTGCAGACAGACATTTTTTAATTATCCACAAATGCGAGTAAATCACGGCAACCCAGTGTGCTTTTTTTCTTTCTGGGAAAGAAAGACATTTTCTCAAGGACACGCACAACATTGAAACATAACTTGTAACAAGCCAGAACCAGGTGCGAACTGCTTGTCCAGCTAAAAAGTTATGGGAACAAAGTCACATTGCAACATGATTAGAATTAGGTAATGGGGGCTGGCACAGCTAAATCAACCCACTGACGCAGGAGGTAAATATCCAATTATCAGGCTCTCTATAAGTGCTACATATGTAACCCACCACTCTGCAGCCAATAACGGGAGGAGATAGGTTTCTGGGAGCTGATCCAATTTTGTGAGGTCAGCCTGCAGTGTGATTATAAAACTTACTTGCAAGACAGCCCCGGGGGAGACGGCGCCTGAACTCGCGATACACGATGCTTTTCTTTGGCTTTTTTTTCTCTTCTGTGCCTAGAAATAAAGCAGTTTGAAACATGTTGCTGCCTGCTTGGAACTCTGTTGCATTTCTGGGGGCCATATGGGAGGTGTTGGGGCCTCCCATAGCTGGTGAGGCTATGGCTGCTGGCCCCCCACTGCCCTGGGGGTGGGGGGGGATCCAGCTTCTCCCCGACAGTAGGGAGGCAAAGGGCATATTAGTGCTCAGAGCAAAAGAGGTTCCATCACTAAGGCGAGTCCCACTGCAAGAGGCAAGGACGACCTATAGAAAACTAATGAAGAGTAAAAAGGAGACATTTAATGAGGAATTGTGGAGGAATCTTTTGTCATGTACTAAAAAGAAAGATTACCAGAGGTTCTGAAAATTAGTGGGAGCGGGCAGTCCAACAGAATATGCATCACTGGATGGCTGTATCTCAGAGCAAGCATGGCACGATCATTTTAAAAATCTGTATCATGAGGATAGAAATGTGCAGGACCTGATGCAGGTGGTTGTAGACAATGAACCAGGACTTGCAGAGGTCATGACAACACCACTGGCCCTCAGCCAAAAGGACGTTTGAACAGCATTAATAATGCAAATGTCTGGCAAAACTCCAGCCTGGGACAAAAACCCAGTTGATTATTATCTGATGGAATCAATGATCTGGGTATTTGTTCAATGAGATCCTGGAATCCAATACTGCCACAACCTCGTGGCCGAAGGCAGAGATTGTCCCTATATTCAAGAAGTGGAGTAGGGATCAACCCTACAACTATAGGCTGATATCCTTATTGGATGCGAGTAGGAAGATTTTTTCTAAGGCTCTATTGGGGCATTTGTAGATTTGGATCAAGGAACATCATGCCATCCACAATCTTATGGTCTAATGAAGAGGACATTGACCTAGCGAATACGTGGGAAGATCATTTGAATGGAAGCTCAAGAGTAATGCTTGAACTACTAGTAGAACATGCAACAAGGAAGCATACCAGAGTGGCTGACCTAATTGAATCTATAAAAAAAGAAATTGTAGAAATTAAATCCTTGGAGATTACAAAAGAAAAAATGATCAGAAAATGTACAACATATTAAAGGAATACCAGCACACGGTAAAACTATGCAAAATGAGGACGCTTATTTCGGGACGAAAGAGACTATTGAGAGTGTCGTGTGTACATGTTCCAAGATAAATATGACCAAAAATCTCGTTCAACTTCAAAAGGGAGTTCTCCGAATACATCACCAGGGAGCTCTGATATTGAATCAGAGCAAGATGGAACGAGTACAAGTAATGGTTAGAATCCTCCAGCTACGAAAGGCTTTATGAACCAAATTAGATGGTACAAATGTGGGTAATTAAATATAGTTACTAAACAAGTACATTTCCAATTAACAACAAATGTAACTATCACAACACCAATACTAGGAGGAGAGGAAGGGGGGGGGGCAGGAAGCTCAACAGACCCAGATGTGCAATACGATCAAAATTAAAGAATAACCAGAGCCAGTGCAAAAGAAGTTACCAAGAGGAACAGATAAATAATATTGTGATCAATTTATCAGACAGGTCTTTGACACCAGAGGAATTTTCCTTATTGAATAAAGGCTTTTCCTTTGCACCATCTACTTACTATGCCCGATAGAATTACAAATAGACTTATTTCAATTTATTCAGAAACTAAAGCTAAAAAAGTTCTTTGCTACACAGACAACTCAATTTGCGGGATATAGTCACAGACCAGAGCAGAGCTTACTTATAATTGGAGGTATTGAAAACACATATTTACTTAGGTCCCTGGTAGAATCAGAGGACTTTGACATCACAGATATTTTACAGGAACTACATTTCAGACCACCCAATCTCGACATGGAGGAGCTGAAACCAAAATCAAGATTCACTCCACAGATGCCAGCAGAAAATGCGATTGACACTTTTCAAAGAGCAGTGACTAATGATTTAAATAAAGCAATGGAAATACAAAATAAAAAGAAGCCTAAAGGCAGTGACAATTTATTGAGTAATGAATATATAGCTCTAAAAAACTTGGCTAGTGACAGATCTTTTATGATAAAAGAAGCAGGCAAGGAATGGAATATTGTAATAATGAATAGACAAGATTACATTTTCATGGCAATTCTTCACTTGGAGACTGCTAACTGTTATAAGGTTCTCCAGTCAGATCCCAGGAAAGAAGTGACCGAGCATTTGGAGGAATTCATTTTGAAGTGGTACAGGCAGGGACTGATAACCGATGGCGAGAGAGCATTCTTAAGTATCAAACAACCAATTTTAACGATAATGTATTTTCTTCCAAAAATACACAAACAATACACACGTATTCCAGACTGCAGACCAATCCTAAGTGGGATTGGATGGGCAACAGAAACAATGTCGGAATACTTAGATAACACCATTCTACCGCTGGTGACTAAATTGCCGGTTTACCTAAAGGACACTATAAATGTCCTTAACATTCTAAAGGGCACAACTTGGAAGTCAGATTACCTCTTGGCTACTTTAGATGTTCGGGCACTCTACAGCTCAATACAACATGATTTGACAATTAAGACATTGGAATATATGTTTAGAGAAAGTTCTGCTTCACACTATCAGCATCTAGAAATGCTTAAAGAAATTCTTCAAGCAACTATGAACATAACACATTTATTTTCGATGATGTTTACTATCAGCAGACTAAAGGGTTCCATGTAATACTATCCCAGCAAAAATATCGCCATTTAAGAATGCCACCATATTTCTGTGTGATATTACCCCATGGAACCTGCAGGGAACACCCCGCAACCCCCATTTATTTTTAAAGGGAGCGGGGGACAACCACGCACCCATTTACCCCAAAAATTATCCCCACTGATAATATCGCCTATGGCCGTTCCCGATGACCATATATATGGCGATATTATCGGTGGGGATAATATTACCTGATATCAACTAAAGGAGTTGACATGGGCACGAAATATGCACCAGCTTTGGCCAATTTATTTATGGTCTTATTTGATGATGCTGTTGTCTATACAGATCAGGAATTTCAGGACAAGGTGTCACTATGTTCAAGATACAGTGATGACATTCTATTTATATGGAAAGGAAGTCAGAAAGAACTGGAGGCGTTCACAGCAAGACTGAACTCTAATGACTTTGGCATTTCTTTTATTGGTACCTATAATTCAAAAGCCATAGATGTTTGGGATTTGACAATTTATGTATCTGGTGATAACCTACGAACTTATACATACAGAAAAGCAACTGAAGTAAACTCAACCTTGTATTCCACCAGTTGCCACCATCAGTCCATAATTCAGAATGTACCACCTGGAGAATTCATAAGGGCTCGAAATAAATGCAAGGAATTGGATATTTTTGTAAAAGAATGAAACCTACTAATGGATAGATTCCATAAAAGGGGGTACTCAACACAAAGTATTAACAAAGTTCAGAAGAAAGGAAAAGGAACCCCAAGAAGTGAAACAAAAGGAAAAGGTAACAGATACAAAGACATTAAAAATTCATTTTGGAACCAAATTTTGCCAGAACCATTACAAGATTAAGAACATGCTGAAGAAACACTGGTACTTAGTTAGTCTAGACAAAGACCTTATTAAGTACAAGACAAGAGACCCAGATTTATCTTCAAAAGGGCAAGAACCCTTAAGAATAAACTAAGTCCATCTTAAGCATAAACCCTGAACCAGCACCGACATGGCTACAGCCAGCAGGCAAAGGCTTCTACAAATGTGTAATGTGAACTATGTGCAAGTTTGCCCATAAGAACATACAGACATTCACAAACTCAAGAGGAACCCGTTTTCACATTCAGGACAATATTAACTGTAAATCGAATTTTTTTGTCATTTCTGCTTTGATATGCGTTTGTGATAAAAATGTATATAGGACGTACAATTTGAGATTTGAAAACTAGAATAAGGGAACATATCTCCACTATTGGCAGCCAGGATCCTAAATTGCCATTGGCCCCGCACTGGCAATCCACACATCAAATACATAACAAACAAGATCTAAGATTTTTTGGTCTAACGAAAATCTCACTACGCAAAAGAGGAGGGGACAAAGAAGGTCTCCTGAGACAAATGGAAGCCAGGATAATGTGTAAGATGCGGGCAACTGAATTTGGCCTTAACACGGACCACAAAATGGGGTTATTCTTATGTACTATGACTATTTGTATGCTAACATGATAAATGTAGGATAATATTAAAACCATGTAAGGTACACTAATATCGAGTATACTTAAGCCTTAAGAAATCAGATTTTATACTACTATGATTAATCTAGGACAACAGCCATTTGGCGCAGAATGTGAAGGTTTGTGTAAACATTTCAGCGTATACTAGCATTAAAGCTTTGAGAAACAGCTCTAGGTGATTTATATAGAATGCCCAAGTTTTAATAAGTTACGAGAGGTAATAAGGCACGTAAATATTCACTCATTCTATATAGGAGTAATAATCCTCATAATAATTTAGCACTTATATAGCGCTACGAGCACTCAGGCATCTGAGCGCTGCTTATTATTACCCACGGTGTGTGGTGCTCATTTATGGACCTCGGAAGGATGAAAGGCTGAGTTTGGCCCTGCCGGATTCAATTCTGCGTCAGCAGGCTCTGCAGAGATATCAAAGAGAGCGCTCTACTCGCTGTGCTATCAGACCGGGTAATGCATAGTAATACAAGCCAACCTGTCGACCTACATTTTATCAAGATGTGGACTCACATAGGGCTTGCAGGGTTTCGACTGATCAAGTAAGCCCATAATGAACCTATATATAATATATCATAGGTGAATATAGATGGCACATACATACGGTCAAACAAACAAGTGTAGGATATTACATCGTAATAGGTAGTTTTGTAAAATAATTTAAACAAAGCTTCTTACAGGGCTAAGGGAACTAACCTGGGTATTTGGTTTTGAGCAATATTGAACACAAATTGACATAAATATTGAAGAAAATTAAGTGGGTGAGTATTGTTCATATATGACTATCAATGTTGGATACTTATGGAATATATGAATTGTAGAAAATAGGGGTAATCCAACCGATAGATAATTATGTAAATCATTTTTGTAAAAGAGAAAGGATATAATGCAAAAGTGAGCTATTATAGTAAACATATACGAAGATCTGAACACATGAAATAGATGCTGAGATGTATTGTTAACTAATCTAATGAGTAATATGAATGTTCATAATGATGAGATAAGAGGCCTATAACTAAGAAAAACTTGAAAGAGAAATAATGTATCAAATGATTTTACAATTGCCCACAATTAGTGCATAACTAATGATATATGGATTTCTTGTCTCTCATTCCCCACTAATCCTATCCATCACCAACCCATATTCTCTGTCTATGTGTTCCAATGGTGCACTATGTATATACTTGATTTAAATTGGGATTTAATTCAGAAACAGCATTGTTTGTTTTCGGAAATATATAGCCCGGTTTTGAGAAAGGCATGTTGGCCGAAACACGTGTCAACTAGGAGGGCATTTGGGTACAACACAATAAGTACCTTTAAGATTTATATTAAAGAAAGAATAACCAACCTAATAAAGTTTGAGTGAAATCAACTTTCTTTTTGAGTATCTGGCGCACCACAAGAATACCAATACTTACTAGATCCAGACTAAGAGAGATAGGAAAAGACATTACATACACCTAGGTTAGGCACCGTCCTTTTCTTACAAGCAGTATTCATCGAGAAATTAGTCAGAACGAATGATCCCTCAAAGACATTTTTTTCGTGCTTTTCTATTATATGTAGCCCAGACACACCCACAATTGACACGTGGAGACACATCCATTATTTCCTTACTTGGAGACCCGAGAATCTGTTTAGTGTAGGAGCGATTGTTCTATACAGCACTAGCACAATACTTGAGCTTGAATTAACTCACACTACTTTTTAGCATCAATCTACAGATGCTTGAAGCACTGCAAGACAACAAGATGTGGAAAAATCATAGAAACTGTTGTGATCATGTTTTGTGCTTTCTGCTGTTTCTACTTCTTTACACTCCTTGTTTTACAAAGATTCTAGTTCACACATGCACAAGCTTTGACACTTACTGAAGTAACCCCAGTCCATACTGTTATGGAAGCCATATCTAGGACAGCAACAATTACTGCTAGAAAAGTAAACAGAGTTAAGCGCAGTGCAGAAGTGCATTTCAATCAGGCAAATTCATGCATAACTGATTTGGCCGATATATCAAATAACATGTGGTATAGCCTAGCCACATGGCTAAAGTGAGGAAACAAACAACAAAAGAGAGCTGTTATGCCTCTCTCATCCCCTATGCCATGAGTGCTTTTAGAATGTTCATGGCAACTGAAATTCCAGAGGCAAGAGCACACTGCCTCATGCATTCATCAATTTGCACCACAAGAGGACGATTTTAAGGGAAATGAGCAACACTAAGGTGGATGGCCAAGAAAACATTCCCATATGAAAATAACTACATAAAGAGCCAGGAAATGTTAGACGATTACTGGAATACAGATAAAAGTATTGAATATATTACAGACTGAATATGCAAGGAGAAGTACAGACAGTGACACAGAAGGAGTTACAGTGTCCCAAGACAGGGCACGTGGAGATTAGAGGACTGCCAGGATGTTGGGAAAGACCGCAGATGCAGGTGTATGGAAAAGCATACACCTCAGAAGTATGGAAAGAGGGAGTAGTTGGGAGCAAAGCACATGCTCTCCTAATGGTTCCAGTGGATGTAGTACAGCAGGAAAATGACAAGTGCCTCAAGGAATGGGAAGCAAGCGCCAAATGTATCACATGGGTAGAAAACGAAGCAAGACCCATGCCTATCATACAGATCAATGGAGCTGCTTTATGTTTCCATAACAATGCAGAAGTAGAGGTTGGGGAGAATGAATAATGCAAACAGATTTCAAAGATACCAGGCATTAAAGTCGAAACAGCAGTGCTCATGGACGACTACTGGGCATGTGGGTCGAAAGCATACCTGCATATGCTCAGTTGTACATCTGAACACCCCAGCATTAGTAGTGCCTCAGAAAGACTTACAACTCGAAGTGAACCCTAAGGTAGACAATGACAAAAGAAAGAAGAGGTCTGCAGGACTTACAAGAATAAAAAGAGGGAACTATGCCTAATCAGACATGGAAAAGGCATTGTATGTGATTCCACCAGAGCATAAGCTGTTCAGCAGAGCTGATATGTTCTTTGCATCTATTTTTCCAGCAGTCCAGGCAAGTAAAAATGCCAAATAGTTCCATATCACACATTGGGAGCTGATGCAGACAAATAAATTCAACTGTCAAAGGGTTCAACACCATCAATGTAGAACTGAGAGAGGTTAGGCTAATGGCCCTCCAGAACAGATACGTTCTGGATCTCCTCACAGCCATGGTGGGAGGTGTTCGCACCAAGATCAGGTCTTCTTGCTGTACGTTTCGGGATGAAGGTACTGATTGACATCGAGACATAAAAAGATAAGGAAACAAAAACACAAAATGCATTAAGAACACAACTGACGCAGTGCCTTCTGTTCCTGACAGGAGCAATGTTTGAGTACCTGTACAACACATGTGACTATTGGGGGAAATGGGTTTGCCGCACCCCTGATGGACACTGCAGTTATGTCACATGGAGCCTAGATGATCATGCAAAGTACTATGGACATCTCAGAGGGATAACAAATGTTTGGCTCCCCTAACTGCAGATGCATAGAGTTAGTCGTGGAAAATTCGGGAAACACAGACAAGCTGGCATGATTGCCGTAGCTCAAGGTGTGCAGAAACAGGGCACCCAGCCAACTGCAGAGTGGAGACAGGAAAATTCCAGCTACTGAGATATTGAGCTACATGCAGAAATTCAGATTAAAATCCTCATAATTGCAGAGAGGGCATAATTACATGATCTTAACACACATGACCCAGCTGAACAGGACAATGTCCATTCAACCAAGGAAGACAGAGAGGGCTTTTCCCATCGAACCAGGGGAGAAGAAGATACAAGTGTTGCCTACAATTCGTTAACTGACTGTACTCTCCCAGGTGATCAGAGAATAGCAACATTAGAGAACGCTTCGCACCTCCATGTTCTTTCTCATTGCCTTGAAAAGGTGAATTCAGTCTGAGAGGTACCCCATCCAAATTCACCTTTCATGCGGGGATATAGTTTGTTGTAAGGGCCAATGGTCTTTCGGTGACCTTGCAACATTTTAGACGGGTGCTAGTAGAGGTGGTCCGAGTAGGAGCCACTGGATATGGCTAACTAATTGTAAAACCTACCTATATATTCTTTGTATGTAACTTACCCAAACTGACCAATGCAAATGGCTGATAGGTTTCTGGGAGGGAATCCTGAATTAGTGACATCACACCGAGATAAAACCGGGTGACACATGCTTAGAAGATGAAACTTGTTTTCCTGGTGTGATCCCTGTTATGTTTATTTGCTAATAAATGACAGTAACTTTGCCCCATTGCTATGTCTTCCGTTCTTGTGGCGGGAAGTCTTTGAGGGGCCCGGGTGTACTCTGCTGATCATTGGGGTGATGCTAGAAGACCCCGGCCACTCTATACTGTGGGACTGTCACTGTATCCCTACAGCCCCCTGCCCAGCACTTGCTCTGCACTTACCTCGCACTTGCCACCAGCTGGCCCTTTTTATTTATTATTTATCATTTATTATTTCATTACGCCACTTACCTTGTACTGCACTTCTCCCCCCACCTCCTCCCCCTGCACTTTCTCCTTTTTCCCCTTACCTCTGCACTTGCGCGATCTGAATGACACCTGGCCTAGTAGGATCGCTTGTCCGTCTTCCCCTTGTTTCCCTCCCTCCCTGCCTCGTCGCGCCTTGAAACACTTGTGTATAGGCGCGTTACAAATACCATATCATATCATATCATATCATACATCAGTGAAGTAGATATATTATATTATTGTCTTGAGTATTTAAGACTCTTTTTATGCATCCCTTACTTGATTAGGAGATGGCTTTATTCTACAGAGTACATCTTCATTTTTTACCATGAGGTATCTTGGTTTTATATACTTAATATCGTATTTGTATCTTGTGTTTTTAAATCGATTGTCTCGATCTTGATGTATCTTTAGTGAACCCATTCAAGTAATTTAGAAATTTTAAATATGAAATGAACCTAGAAGACACACAGCAGCTTTTGCTAGTACATAAAAGATTGATATGCTATGTTTTATAATTCGACTGGACTCAGCACTGATTTGCAATGCTAATCGCTTGAACTGTATGCAAGATGCACTTTTTCTAATTTGAAGATGATTCTGCATCAATCTGCACTCCTAATAATGTGTACCATATGAACAACGCACCCTTTCTAATTTAAATGTGATTTTGTATTGACCTGTTTAGACAAGTGTTGCAATGTTTGTATGATGTACTTATGATTCTAAGTTTGATTCCAAATTTGTATATTTTATTATAATTGCATGTGCTTTCATGGCTTTTTTGGCTGAAATAAAGATGATTGATTGATTAGATTGATTGTTTGATACTATGCCTGCCCACTGGGCCCACCAGTGCCTCACCTAAGCACATGGGGCCTCATTACGAGGAAGGCGGTAGAGGGTTAATGGCTCCGGTAGAGCTACCGGCACCGTTAACCCTCTACCACCTCATTACAAGGTATGCTAGCGGGACCCGCTAAGGATGTCTGGTAAAACCAAGCATCCTTAGTGGGTCCTGTGAGCAGACCAGGATGCTACCAACGGGCCCGCCATTAAGGGCCCGTTGTTAGCATCCTCCCCCTTCCCATTGAGCCCTTTGGGGGCTCAAATGGGAATGGGGATGAACTGGGTCCGGGTTTCTGGAATGGGGAAATACCGGTCCCTCCAAGGTCGGAATGGCCTGGTATTTCCCCATTCAAGGAGCCCGGACCCAGTACCCGGTATGGGAGTAGCCATGCCGCTAAAGGCTACCTCCATACTCGTAATGAGGCCCATAATCCCATTGATTGTGTGCATGGGAGGTGCTGGGGGGGTCAACTGGTTAGTGTGAGAAACCAGAAGGTGTCTCAACCACTAGTCGCCGGGGATCTGTCATCCAGATGGCCAGGGCACAGCCATCGCTTTTGGATCCAGTTCCTGCTGGTAGACCAGTGCGTGAGGATCAACTAGGTGAGAGGGCTTCAGGGAGTGGGAGAAGGACACCGGATGGTGAGATGCAGAATCCCCTTCCTTTCAACATCTTTACCCCATGCTACTCTGTAGGAAATCTAGGAGCTATACCCCCCTTTTACAACACAAACACTTTCTCACAGACAGCCCGCTATAAGGGGAAAAAGACTAACACCCGAGCTGTGTACCTGACATGTCCCAATACTATGTTCAGGCAGTTATCGACAATCACTCACACCTGACTTCCATTACAGTTCCCCACATGGATAAAAGGCAGAGCACAAGAGCACACTCTGAGCGAGGCAAAGTACACGAGGAAACAGCAGTTTCGAGATGGCAGCTGAGCAAGAAGAGAAAGATGTCAAAACCGAAGGGGTTCGCAAAGAAGGAAATTCCTTTGACCTTTTTGACAAAGAACTGAACCATAACTTTGCAGAGACCTCAAGAATAGAAAGTGTTAGACCAGGAAACTAGGCTGAAGAATCCTGCATTGTGTTTTGGAGATACCCGGGCCCTCCCACATCAGTAATCAAGGAGGGGAGAATCACCAGCCACTGTGGTACCATCCTTGGCTCCAAGAACAAAGCAGCATCAGTGAAGTCAACACAGGCGCTTGGTTGGGGAGACCCATACAAGAACGGTCTGTGTTGAAGCCAAGGTTGTAAGAAGAAATATTGTATGGCAAGCGGTGGAACGAACAATGTTAAAACGTGCGTGATAATGGCGAATTAAGTTAAACTGCTGATGAGTGATTGAACTTTAAAGCAGGGTACAATACCTTTGACAGAGTGGTCCGGCACTGCGTGGGTGATCAATCGAAGGTCTGTGTAAGGTATCCAGCTGAGAAGTAATAACTGTAGATAAGTGTGGTCCGAGCCCGGCGGAGGAAGACCAATTGAAAGAAAATGAATAAATGTGAATCAAAGTGGTCCTGCAACGGGTCAAGAAAAATCCTGTGCACAGCCGAAAGTCTTCGATTTTGATGAAATAGAGAACGTTTAGAAAAGTATGTGAATTTTGTCCGAGCCCAGCAGCGGGAGACCAATTGAAGGTTTTGTATTAAATTGGTACTGAGCCCGGCGAAGGGGGACACGGGGTGAACAGAAAACACCTGAGAATTTGTACATGTGAAATCCTACAATGAAAGGAACTTTGATGTTTCTCGTGTTGCATCAGGCCCTCTAAAATAAGAGACTTTGAATGACAAAGACACTTTGGCACAGAAGGCCCCGATGTTGAAGTTTTGAACTGCATCATCATGCTACAGAAGCAAGAGACTTTGCTAAGCTCAAGTGTGCTGCCTTGTCCCGTGCTGAAAATGTGGGGAAGGGAAGCCAACTGCTTAAATATCCTGACATATTTCTTGAACACTTTTCTTTTGCTTAAACATTGTTTCCCACACTATTTGTATTTAGAAGTAAGGATTGGCAATAGGTTTATTAGGATAGGCCCTTTTATTTTGACAAGTCACCACTAGGACTGTGTTATTATTATGTGATGGTCTTAGCTTGCTCCCATCTTTAGATTTAGGATTAGATAGGTGTTTTTCAAAACGAATGGAAGCTCAAAAATGACCCTTGAACTGTGGACACTTGTGTCTGTCTTACTGTTTGATACCATGCCTTCCTTACAGCAGGCATGGCATTTTGTACTGGGTGTGCCCAGTTATAAATGTAATGCCTATACCCTGGGCATCCCAGCACCTCACATGCAATGTCATATCTGTACCCTGAGCTGGCCAGCGCCTTGCATGCCCACATCATTGATTATCTCTGTGTGTGTGGGCTGAGGAGCCCTGGGAGAAGGCATGACATTTTTAATGGGCATCTATGAGAGATGCCATCTTATGTGGGCTTGCAAGTCACTGGGGGCCCGAGAGGGCAGGCATGGCAGTTTTTACATGGCATCTATGTCCATTGAACAAAATGCCAAAATCTGCACCATGGACCCGCAGTGCGTCGGGCTCTCACATAATCTCATTCATAATTAATGTGATAATATGTGCATGTGAAGCGTTGGGGGCCTACGGGCTTACATTGCATTTTTTACTAGGCATCTATGACAAAGCACGCATGATAAGTGTTATTATGCCCAACCGGACCATTCAAAAACCTGATAATGGTTTAAATCATTTAACCACACATTGAACGAAGCTGCAACTAATTGTCAGCTAGGTCAAAACAAATTAATATAACATATGAAGAATACTAAATAAACATAATATGATATTTTATTATGTTTTGGATAAATGAATCGTCCATTAAATGGGAGTATTCATTAACTTGTACAAAACATTAATAAAGCAAATACAGAATTAATCAGAAAAGTGTGCAAGGTTCTTATTCTCTTGGGAGCAACATAACACAAAATAATGTGAACATATGAAAAAAGTGGCAGAATTTCCTACATTGATTACATACATAAAAATCAATAACACTTTTCTAATTGCTATCTGGGTTGACCCCTACCATTGAAAAACATGGAAGAAAGAGAGAAAGAACACCCCCCCCCCCTGTTCAAGTCCTGATCTAGAGAATAAGGGAGTTGTACGGGTATCTAGATATTCAAGGCCAGAACTTAGTTTGTTCGAGGCCCAAAGACACATCACAGGTCTACGTCCCAGTAAGAAACACCGGGCACCTTAAATGTGCAGATGGTGCCCGATGCTAGGTGTGGACGTTTCAGCACGTAGATAGGTATGCCACCTTCTTCAGGACCCCAGGGATATGGAGCACTGTGGATGTGGAGAAACAAACTATTCGATTTTTTAAGAAAACGGGTATCAAAGCCTCATTGGTTAAAAATAACTCAGTATACAATTAAAATTGAAAGCCCACTAGGTGTGCCATCACCAACAGACGAGACATGGAGAAAATAATAGCATGTAACTCCAAGACAAAACGCTTTATTTATTTAGAGAAAGTGAGAGTTACACAATCCAAACCACCACATCACCCATGAGACTAGTGCAAGGCCCCACGCAACATGCCCAATTCCTTGATGGGTCAGTAATGAATTTACTAATTGTAATCCCAAAAGTTCACGTTGGGTCGTAGTAAAGGGCCAAGAAGAATGGGTGTGGAAGGGTTTCCGTTTTTTGGATTCCAAAAGCCGTATAGAGGGAGGCGGAAAGAAGACATGAGCTAAGCCAAAGAGAATAATGTCATTGATTACTCTAGATGACAAGTGAATAATGCCTACTTAGTAAAGGATAATGAGGACGGCAAGTATGCACCACACATACCAAAGTAAATCATAACTGGCTGACATGGTAAAGGGAAACAAGACCTAAAAATAAGGGGAGCAAGACACGGGCCAACAGTAGTACCTGGGGCATGATGTCCCTGTGAAATAGGGTATCTGTCCCATAGTCAAGCCGGTTTAGTGAATGATAGGCCAGTCCTTAAGATCCATTGTTGCCATGAAGTTAGACTTCTACTCCAAAAAAGTGCGTGGAGACAATCAGTGCCAGAAAATTGACAGAACTCCTACAGCAGCAAAGAAATGTAATGAATAACATATGTGACAGCCCGTAGGCCAGTTGCACCAATGTTGATAAACTATATGGAGCCGTAGTTTCATACAAGACAAGTTGTACGGGCCATCAGCAGGGAAGGACAACCTACCTGGATGGTGACCACGCATCTAGTATTGGTGTGCCGTCGCTCCAGCGTAGATATTCCAATAAATGTGCCACGGTTCCAGAGATACAAAGTCCTCTGAAACTAGGAAGCCAGCTGTATAAAATGTAATAAAAAAGCTACCCATTACCGCACAGAGAGGAAGATGAGCCCAAATAAGTGCAGCCGAGTGATAAGGTAAGAGGCTGGATGAATCCCACGGAGGGAACAAGATTACTTACTAGGTGGTCCTTGCCGGAATCAAGTCACATCTGCTGTGGTGCTCCAACCGCAAGGATACGCCGATGAGGTGTCGGCTGTGCATGTGATCGCAGGAGGCAGTGCAGGAAAAGGGGGATGCGACCCAAACACATCCAAGGGGGCGTGGTCCACTGGTGAACCTATGACGTATGCTTAAAGTCATATCAGCCATGTTACTATGTGGCTAGACTGGAATTGTGATGCAGCCAATCGATCCATTTCATACTCTGGCATGACATTTTGTATTGGGCAGCTTCGATAAAGCAAGCACGATATGTATTATTACTGGCAAGACTGGTATTTTGGTTAAGCTAGTCTAGCCATTTCTTACTTTGGCTTTACATTTTTTTTCTCATCTTTGATAAAGCAAGCATGATAAGTGTTATTAAGTGGGTAGACTAGCATTTTGTTGCAGCCAGTCTAGCCATTTCTTAATTTGGTCAGTGTTGTTGTCCTCAACAATAACCTGCGCCACACTCAGAGTTTACGGTACATTTTAAGAAAGATGTATAACTCATGGTGCGGACTTGTCAAAATTATTTAAATGATACCATAATTCTTGTGATTTTTCTGTGCACGTTTTAAGACGCGTTGGGAATTTGTGTGATGTTCTGGGGCAAAACCCCGCTATTTTTGGATACTACACACTCTGTGTTTAAGCTAGAGACATGGGAATTTACTGGAGTATGTATGGACAGGCCGTGTATATGTGTATAATTTTTAATGAAAAACCAATATTGCAAAACCAGTTAAAAAACGCAAAATGTTGCCGTTTCTGAATGCAAGCTCTTAGAAACATCAGAACTTGAACAGAGTATACCTCATGTGATACGTGATGGGTGCATGTAATTTCGAACCACTGTGTATCTATGAAATATGTCTTGGGGTCAAATATAGATTTGTGGGCAAAATGAACAGGGGAGGATCCTCTGACCCATAAAACCTACAGCATCACCATGACACACATTTCCTTCCCCAATCAAAGCAGTGCGGAAAGCTTGACCAATGGGCAGTTGAAAGAGGGGCTGGCTAGTGATGCTGCACACACACCCACTTTCAAAAGACATAAAAAGAGCCACTGGAAGCTAGAGAGGACATTCAAATACAGTTGCTGCAACGCGCTCTGCCGGACCATACAGCATCCAGAAGATACCAGATTCAACACTTAGACTTTAAAAACTCCAAAGAACTTGATTCAGAACTCAAAGCAAGGGCCTAAACCCACAAACTGAGAACTCTTCTCAGTAGGCCTCAGCATCCAGCAAACCTAACAGCGGTAGCAGCATCCAGGGGCCGTGCAGATCAGCGCTGGGTCCAGAGAAAGCTGTGCAGAAAGATCCAGAAGCAGTGCTGTACCCAGAGAAAGCAGAGCAGTATCCAGAACCAGAGGCCAGAGATCTGCCTCCTAACTGTCACCTGTCATTTGCAAAGCTGTCACCTGTCATTCTCTAGCTGCAAGCTGTAACCTGTCGCTTTGAACTTTTAAAATTTCAAATCCGAAAAACTACCTTTATTTTATCGTCCGTATCTCTGGAACCGTTTGGGCTAGGAACTTGCTACTCCTTATACTTTTGCTGTAATCGTGATTCACGCATTCACGAATTTTGCAGCGATTCGCGATTTGGTTAAAAATCCAGCCACGTGTGAAAACAGCAGCTTCCTTGCTTTCCTTTGCCAAAATTCATTTAACCTGCTAGTTACTCCTAGATCCTTGCTAACGTGAGCCTGAACTCATCCGAAGTATATTTCACTCACCCTGAACCTCCTAAAGGGAATTAAAACCATTTTCAGCATATTCCTCACTTCATTGCCAGCACATATAAAAGCATTTTGGGCCTGTGTTTCAAACTTCTGTAGTCTAAGCTTGCTGGGGTGAACTGAATTGCATTTGATTACATTTCTAAGAACTGTGTGCTCTCCTCTTCATTAACTTACATTGCATAAGGGGGGGAGTGGATTGCCAGAGAAAAGCGATTACATTGTTTTGTTGAAATCATATTGAGTATTTTCTGTATTGCATTTTCATTCAACATTGCATCCATCTGAAACTAGATAAAGCATTCTCTACCACCTTATTCTTCTGTTTCTATTCCCAAGCGTGCTACCTCATCCTTTATACTACTCCTGGGTAATCAAATCAGTTTATTAGTAGAACATTACCCATTGTTGTTAACTGCTCATGTTCTGAAGTGTGATATTAATTATTAATTTATTATAAAGTGTGATATATATATATTGTTTACATTCTCAAATAAACTGTTTAAACTTGAAAAACAGAACTACTTCTTGGCTCAGTGGGGTCAGGGGGTTCCAAGAGAGGGGTGTTATATAGGGGTAGTCATCCAGAACTCATGAACTGGACATAAAGATATATCAATAAGGGTTTCCATTCAGTATCCCAGACTAGGCATTGACTTAGCTGTAGTGCTGGATTGAATCCTCTTACAAATTGGGGGCTCTAGCCGGACGTTTGGGTTAGATCTATCACTTGTGCAGATTAATACAGTGTGCCAGCTGACCAGATACACATATCCGGTCGGATCACCACGCTGTGTTACGCTGTAAAGCACTCCTCAAAGGAACGCTCTAAGGAAAAGGTCTGTTTTGCAAAAATAAAATACAAACTTCTGTAAGTCAGGAAGGAACTCAAATTCCAGAATGACGACCTTGGTAGATATGAAAATAGCCAGAGAGCACTTCTTACATAAGCTATTTGTGAGAGGTGAGTGGACTCATCAGGACCAGACGGTCTGGTTGCTGGCAATCGCACCCCAGATCACTGAAACATGGTCAGATACATGGAGAGACCAGGGTCCCTTACATGTGGTCCTGAGTGAACTATATATGTCCCCTAAGGCCAAGGATGAGCACAACAAGATTGCCAGGGTAGCGGCATATTTATATTTACATATGGGAGCCATGCAGGACAAATGTGCTGAAGGCCAAGATCTGGCGAGTAGGCAACTGCTGGCATTACAGAAGGCCCAATCTGATCTGGACTCTTCTGAGCAGAGGCTGCAGCGGAGCCAGGAGTCAGAAAATGATAGTAGGCAGTATATCATTAAAATAAAAGAGGACATGGATATACTGCAACAGGAAAAGGCTGACCAGGTTACCAGAATTCTGGCCTTGCAGAAGGAACGCCAAGACAGTTTGGACTCCCTACTGCAGAGCCAGAAAAAGCTGGAGCAGCAGATCAATTTCAACAGGGCATGCACAGAGCAGGTAGCCACCCTGCAAATCCAACTAGACAGAGAGAAAGAGGAGAGCAATAAACTGATCCTGAAAGACCTGGATACCCAGGCAGAATTTGATCAGGAGCGCCAGAAAGCTGGTATCTTCCAAAGGCAAAGGGACGACCTGACGGTACAGATGCAGACTCTTAGTCAGGAAAGGGACACCTTAGGCCAGGAAGTCTGCCACTTAAAAAGAAAAATGGAAGAAAATCACCTGGCCCACCAGGGACTGGGTGACCTCCAAAAAGAACACCAGGACTTGCTAGAGCACACCAGGAGGGTGGAGGAGGCTCTGGCAAGACAGGAGCAGGCCAGTAGGGATGGGACTCAGGAGGTAACCCTCCTGCAACAAAGACTGGCTCCAGGACCAATCAGGAAACGCAGAGAGAGAATGAGGCTCTCTGCCAGCACAACAATAGGTTCCAACAACAGGTAGCGATGCAGGAGAAACTGATAGAGTCTAGTAAGGCCTTAACTGAGGAACTGAACGCGCAGGCTCTTGCATTGCAACAGGGATCAGGGGCGGATAGAGACCAGGTTCGCTGGGAAAGGAAAACTCCTGAGCATAACCTCAGGAGCCCTAGCACCAGAGGCCTTTATCTCTCTCAGTCCCTGGACTCTGCCACCCCCATGTCACCTGGCGCACATGAGCACCGGGCCACAGGGATGGCAGATTACTATCCAGCCAGAAGCATGGGGCTCATAGGCCAGTACCTCCCATGAATGGATGGGCGGGCATCTGGGTATGGGCACCCAAGCACAGTGCAATTTAGTGGGGAACCCCAGGAGAATAGGCCCATTAAGGGCATCCTGAAAACTTCTGCCCAGTTAGGTCAGTGGGGGGGTACCCATCAAATCCTGGCAGCAAGGAGGGATCTGAAGACTCCTCTGAGTGGTACAGGACACAGGAGACCAAGTCCCCACATTCTGCCAGCCACTCCCAGGCTCGCAGAATCCGGGAAAACTTGAAAGATCAGACAGGAACCTCTGGGAGCAGTGCCTCTGAGTCAGAGGATGAATGGACCAGGGTTACCCGAAACAAAAAGGCCAATAAGGCAAAAAGGGCCTTGCTTAAGGACCCATTGAAGCAAATAAAGGCAATAAGGAGTGTCATCACGCCGTATCACAAGAACGCCAAGTATTCTGTTTGGGAACACTTGGAGCTTTACGAGCAAATGATGGAGACTTTCCATTTGAAGGACAGCCAAAGCTGTATTGAATATGTAAAGTGGACCTTCTCACCAGAATACTCCAGTTTCTTTGCGGGGCTGGAGGACCAAAATCATTCAAGGTGGTCCACCTATAGGGCGGCCATATTAAAACATTTTTCTGTTCACAGAAATCCCCAAGAGGCTCGCAAGGCAGCCTACAATTTGCAATGTGGGGAGGATCAGGCCCCATAAGAATTTGTGCAAGAACTGAAACGTGCCTTTGCGCAGACCACCAGAAGGGTGCGCACAGACAGCAGAGAATTTGTCAATACATTTTTCCATGCCTTGTCCAAATACATCATGACCCAGCTCGTGAGAGATTTTCACGAGAAAAGATCTTTAGACTGGGTCATTGAACAGGCTACCCGGATCTATGAGGTACAGAAGCCCATAGAAAATAAAAATAATGTGCCCAAAAACCCCAAAAACAACAGCACCCCTGCTGCTGCCAAGGTGGCAGAGGTAAAGGTTGCCCCCGTTTTAGACTTGGAGATGGGGGGGCCTAAAAACCTACCTGCACCTAATAATCCTAAGCCCAGAAATCCCTCGGGCCAGTCACAGACAGGGAGTCGAGGAGGTAGTCCCACAAATGGGGTCCCCCGCTCCCCTGACTATGTAAGTCCCTGCTATAAGGGAAACCGACCAATCCTGGGTTATGTGTGGACTCCTCCAGCCCAAGGGGGGGGATCCGGCCAAGCACCTAACCCAGGGAACTTCCCTCCCAACTTCCCACAGGAGGGCAGAAATTCTCCAAATCCTGGGCAGAACTTTTTCCCCAGGTATCCGCCCAATTTCCAGCCCCAAAATCATCCATACTTCTTTCCCCAATTCCCTGAGCCCAGACAACCTAATCCGGGAGAGGGGAGGCCAAGGGTGGAGGGGTAGCAAAATCTTCCCAACCAGGGGTACTACCAGAGAAAGGATAGCTACCCTTCCCGGGATCAGCCCAGGGGAGAAAATAGAGCCCCATATCAGCCTGAGCGGGTTTCACAACTTGGGCGCCTGGTCCAAAATATGGCACGAGATCTGGGGCACATACTGAGGGCTCAACAGAACCCTCAGATGAGCATGTCACCACAGAATGCACCAAACACGGGACCTGGTGCTCCAGAACAATGACGGGGGCAGCACCCCGATAACCCACCAGTTCCCAGGGAGGAGGCACAAGGGGAAGGGGGGTGTAAAGCCTTGGAGGAAGCTTCCTTCCCAACTTGTAAACATCCCCTGGAAAACCAGGAACCGGAAACAAAATCTCCTACCCCTGAAAGCCTGCCTCCAAAGGAGCAGAGGGGGGGGTAGGAGAAACAAAGGACCCAAACAGACCCACTTTGTGCAGGAGGTACAGGTCTTCATATTTGAGGGAGAGGGATCCTCAGAGGATCCTGGGGAAAGGACCCACTCCTTCAGAGATGGGGAACCCCTCCCAGGTAAAAATGGGTCCCAAGGGATGCCAATTCAGACTGGGGAGATATGGAGACTGAGCTACCGCCGCCCATCATCTCATCCCAGAACCCACAATACCAAAATCTCGTGGTTCAAACCCATCCTGATGACTGCCTCCAAAAAGAGCGGGACGGCCCAGAACCGGAACCAGGGGAACCCACAATGGCTCTGATCTCCAGTTGCCAACTTTTTCTTTCAGAATCCCAAGGCTCTCCACAGAATTCTGCCCAAATCTCTTCTCGCGCCATGTCCAAAACCAGAAAGTTAGCCCACCAGTTGTCCAAAAATGTGCATTATCTCTGCCCCCTTGAGGAAAAGGAGGGAAGATACTATGCCCCGGTACAAGTACAGGGGCAGGGTACAATTTTGGCACTGGTGGACACTGGATCCCAAGCTACCCTTCTGTCCAAAAGGGCCTTTGATGAACTAAATGCCAGAAGGGGGGAGAATTACCGTATTCCTCTCACCTCTCTTCCTGGACAACTGCAGAACTTTGACGGGAAGGAAATTCCCGTTGAGGGGACTGCAGACTTGGACATTAAAATTGGGCGACACAAGGTGAAACACCCGGTCATAGTAGTGACTCCAGAGGGCACCCCTTGTTTACTAGGGAATGACCTCCTGAGAAGGTTGTCACCCCTAATAGATTGTGTAAACAAGGTCCTCTGGACCCAGACTAGCCGACAAATAAAATTAAAACAGAGTGTCAACCATGTTAGTTTAAACGGCACCTGCCACATGGTTGAACAAAAATCTGACCAAGTACAATTTCACTTCCAGAACAACCAAATTCCAAACCTGACAGTAATAGCAGTTGGACAACAGACTGGTGATGGGGGGTCCTCTCTATTTCTGAAAATCAACCTTCCTTCCAGTTTAAGGTGGTATTCCACACTGGAAGGAAACACCCTGAAATTCTTTACTAATCCACAATCAGAAACTCCCACTCCTATAGTCCAGAAAGATGTGAAATCAGCTCAGAACCTGGCTGATATTCAGCAAATTGGAGAGCAGTTGTTCATCCCTGTCCAGTTAAATGATGGGAAGGACTCTGTTCTCGCTTGAGTGCGTGTGAACAACGGTAAGAGCTTCATCAGCGAAGCCATGTTCCCCCAACTCCCAAAAGATCAAGCCATTCCCACATTCAAACTGATAGACAAATGGGAAATGGACCTGGAAGCACCTAATTCCAAACATCTCCTGCCAAGCAGGTGTATGCTCAAAATCTCCATTGGCAACAAGAGCATAGTCCATAATTGTTGGGTCGTGCGAGACGTCACTGCCGCCTTTTACTTAGGCAGTGACATTCTCAATCACTTTGCCATTAGTTTGGACCTAATAAACTTCAAAGCTTGGTCCCGATTAGCGGATAATCCCATGGGCTTTTAGGTCAGCTCAATTGCTACCTTATGCAGTTGAAATTCAGATTAAAGAGGAAGTCACCATCCCGGAAAGGACCCGACAATTCTCCCTGGAAGTGAAAGTTAAAAGAGGACAACATGGGGGCGTGGCCTGGAGCGCTGGCTATGCAGTCGCTCCCGTGATGGCCTCCGTGGAACGCCCGTTGCATCACAGCTTTATATGGCTCCTATGCTGCGTTTTTCGAACCCAACTAGATGAGAGGGTGTGAGAAGGTGTGGAGCCCGGCCTGCGTGCTGCTGGAACCCAGAATCGTCAAGATGAAGATAATCGGGCTCTTTTTATCCCGCGGCCCCTCCGCCGCGTAATCCAAGATGGCGGACGGGACCCAGCGACAACGACCGAGACGCGGCCTCGCTGTCGAAGCTCCCCCTATGAACCCTGGAATCGACCTAGACCCATGTGTCTCTCGCCTCACATGATCAGAGGGCCTCGAGCCACACGTCTATGCTCCGGCTGATACTCCCGGCGGCGCTTCGGGCAGCACTCTCGGAGGAGCACGGACGGCGGAGGACGCGGTAGGTGCCCCGGGCCCCGGGCCTCCTCAGTTCTGGCTCACCTCCCCGGACATCCCCAGGGGGATAGAACCCTGCAGCCACCCCAATACGCGACACACAGCCGCAGCCTCCCTGCTCTCGTCCTCTCCTATATCCCTCCGCCTCCACTCCAGAAGAGGGGGGCCGAAGCCGGAGAGTTCTCAGGGGTGCCCCGCAGAACACCCCAGTCTTCAACTGTGAGGAGGCTGCAACATCCGACTGCCCCCGACACCTCTGCGGGAGTGGACCCACTGGCTCGTGGCTCCGGTCAGCAGCGCCATGCTCTGTCGCCCTCCTTACTGAGCAATCCACCTTGATATAGCTCGTCTACGGCCACCACCAACAGTCTCGCTAACACCCGTGGTGATCTGGGTCCTCACCATCCACCCCAAAAGACCCTCCTGGACTGGTGTGCTCCGGTATTAAAATCGCTCCCTCTCATCTTCCCGCTATTTCCTGGGGCGCCCCGGCCCACATTCACCTTCCCCTTGGCGTCTTGGTTCCAGCGAGACCGGGACGACACAGCAACCTTCCTCCTCTTCACTCGCACTGAAGTCTCCTTCGCTAACTAAAAGCCCAACCAAGACATCGGAATCCTTATCCCAACTCTTTGAGAGACCTCCGACTATCGCCACCATTGCGACTGAGCCACCCTCAGCCGTTAACCCTCTCCTGTCAGTCCACACGATGTCTAAGCAATCGAAATCCACCAAGTCATCAGACATAGCAACAATGCTAATGTCAGCCGACAAAGCGAAGAAACTGGACAATCCCCCCTCCATCGCACGAGAATCCCTGGACAACAAGGGACCTCTAGCAACCAAGGAGGATATTCGGGAATTCATGGCTGACATTAAAACTGAATTTCGATCATGTATGTCTGAGCTTACTGCCAAGCTGGAAAATACTGATAAGAGGGTTTCGGAGGTGGAACAGAGAGTGAGTGAGATTGAGGATCGCGCCCTCCCTGACTCAGATCCAGCGTTCCGTTGGGCTTCTGCAGGACAAGGTCGAAATCCTGGAATACAAGCAGGAGGACATGGAGAACAGAGCCCGGCGCAACAACCTCCGCATTCGCGGGGGTTCCCACATCAGTCCCAGACCAAGGGCTAGCCGAATATGTAGGCCTTTTCTTTCAATCTCTTCTCCCCGATTTGGAGGACTCACTATTGCTGCTAGACCGCACTCACAGGCTAAATCCCCGTCGTGGAGTGGAGTCAGACGGCCCGCCTGATGTTATCACTAGGGTGCATTTCTATACGACAAAGGAAGCCATTTCGGCAATAAGTCGCTCCAACGACGAAATCACCTTCCAGGGGACCCCCCTTCAGATCTATCAAGACCTATCTCCGTTGACCCTTCAGAAAAGGCGAGCCCTTCGCCCACTGACCACCTTCCTCCAAGCCCAGAAAATTCGCTACAGATGGCTCTTTCCTACAGCTTTGCAATTCTCCTATAAGGGTACCATGCGTAGGATCAAACATCTGGGCGATGCTGAAAGTATATTGCATCCGGACTCCGCTAACACCTCGTCCCAACAGGCCACTGAAGCGCCGGCTGACCCGGACCCTATAGCTTCTCCTAGGCCCATACAAAACACATGGTCGAGGGTTCCGAGATTTAGGAGGAGGAAATGACCCGGAGCTACCCCACGAGGGACTCTTCAGCGCCCTGAGACCCGGTTTAGTGAACCCGGCACTGTGGAGCCGACCGCCACCTCTGAAAACATGGATGATCTCCACCCCCGATGCAACGGGCTTCCCCCCACGGCCCATGCCCAACTCCAAGGTACGTTCCACCTATAAGTCCTTGGAGCATTTCATTCAGACTACTCATACCTTTAGCCATGTTGGCTATTCGCTGTTTCACGGCCCCGTTGGCCAGGGGAGGGCCTGACCCCATAACGCGTCCCCCTCCCCCAGTTAAACCTCGGACTGCCCGTTGGCGGTCCGAGAAAAAACCCCAAAAGCAGGATAACAGATGGTCACATCTCCCACGACATAATGGCTGATTCTCCAGTAGGCCCCCCCCCTCCGCAAGTCTCATCAGCGATCCCGGGTCCCGCCCCGGCGCAGCAGTTCTGGAAGTTTGTCTCTCTAAACGTCAGGGGATTGAACTCACCGCCTAAACGCAAATCAATTCTACAAAAACTTTGCAATGACTCTGCCGATGTGGCCATGCTACAGGAAACTCACCTGCTTCCGGCAGACTTCAGCCGCCTACACTCTCGCGACTTTCCAAAGCAACTCTTCGCATCTGGAAGCTCCAAGCGGGGCGGTACAGCAATCTTGTTCCGGAGGGGACTGAATCCCCAGATTCTGGACTCCATAAGCTGCCCGGAGGGACGCTACATAGCAGTGAAATGCCTACTATCGGGACAGCTGTTTTCCTTGGTCTCCGTGTACGCACCGAATTCTGGCCAAGCACCCTTCTATGATTTTTTAACCGCAACCCTCTCTCCCTTTTTGGAGGGCCAGATAGTGATCGGTGGGGACTTTAATGGGGTCCCAGACCCCGTAAAAGACAAATCGCATCCACCCTCCGCCGGGGACTTCACCACGGCTCTAGCCCTTTTGCGATTATTTAGAACCCTTGGAGTGGTGGACTCATGGAGGGTACTTCACCCATCTGAAAAAGATTTCTCCTTCTATTCTTATGTTCACCGGACATTCTCTAGGATAGATCTTCTACTGATATCTCCACAGATCTTCGCTTTCACTGAAGAGGTAACTATAGGCTCCAGAATCCTATCCGACCACGCCCCGGTAACCTTGAAAATCCGAGTCCAGGGACCCCCGGAGCCCCAGAGGCACAGATGGACTTTATATGATCCCATCCTTAATGAGATGCCACTCAGAGACGCAATCGCAACCGCGATCAACAACTTCTTCAAAGAAAACTCTAGCGGAGATACCTCCTTAGCCAACAACTGGGATGCAATGAAGGCAGTGGTGCGGGGAGAACTGATCGCCAAAGGGGTAGCCTATCAAAGGCATAAACGACAGATTCGTCAGGATCTTGAAGAGGAACTCGAGAGGGCGGAGAGGATCCATAAGGAGAAGGGCTGGACCCCTAAAACGCAGCGAGCCCTCCGAATAGCAAAAAAGAAAATTGAAGCACACTACGCTGTACATACCGCCCATCAAATGACGGAGGCTAGACAGGTCTACTATGCCAAAAATAACAAAGCAAACAAGCTACTGGTGGCTAAACTTGCCAAGACAAGAAGGAATAACACAATTGTGGGCCTTTGGGACCAACAGGGCAAGACTCAATATTCGGATCACGACAAGCTTCAAATCGCATCGACCCACCTGACCCAAGTGATGACCGCCCCGGCCCGAGACGTCAAAGAACAGAGGGAATACTTGCAAAAGGCGGCGCTCCCCCGACTGAAAAACGTAGCTCGGGACTCGCTGGAAGCCCCAATCACCACTGAGGAAGTCGATGAGGCGATAAAATCCCTTAAATCCCGAGCCCCAGGCCCAGACGGCTATACGTCGAAGTTTTATAAAGTCTTCAAACTCCAACTCCTGCCACATCTGGTACAGCTGTTTAATTCATTCAGGAACACAGGCACTATAACCCCGTCGATGCAAGAATCCATCACAGTTTTGCTGCCCAAACCTGGCGGTGACCCGAAGAACCCTGCGTCCTACAGACCGATTGCTTTGCTCAATATAGATGCCAACATTTACTCCAAAATTTTAGCAACCCGCCTGTCCCGGATTTTGCCAGAGGTAATCGACGCCGACCAGAGTGGCTTCATCACACACCGCTCTACCGCTGATAATATTCGTAGAGCTCTGAACTTGGTGGAACTCGCCTCCCGAGACTCCCGGGAGCTGGTGCTTCTGGCCCTGGATGCAGTTAAGGCCTTTGACAAGGTGGACTGGAACTTCATGAGGCTTACCCTCGAGGCCTTTGGCTTTGGTCCGGAGTTCTGCGCCACGACGTTGGCTAACTATACAGCGCCCAAGACCCTTCTCAGAGTCAATGGCATCCTCTCCCCCCCTATCGACCTGACCTGTGGTACCAGACAGGGCTGTCCGTTATCGCCACTGCTTTTCGCACTAATTATGGAACCATTCGCCCAACGGATCAGGCGAAACCCGGCGATTAAGGGCTTCCAATCGAATGCAACACACCACAAACTGGCCCTCTATGCAGATGACGTCCTACTAACCATCACGGAGCCTCGTACTTCCCTCCCTCAGGCCCTAGCTGAGATAGAGAGCTATGGAAAGGTCACAGGCTTTGCTATCAACTTCCGGAAGTCAGCTGCCATGGGGGTGGGCCTGTCCCAGGAGATCCGGGAGGACCTGGCCCCACTATGTCCGATACAATGGACGACTAAGAGCATTAGTTACTTGGGTGTCCAGATCCCAGCGGACCCTGGGGAAGTCTATCGAGCAAACTTTCCCCCACTGTTCACGGACCTCGAGGCAGACTTAAAGCGATGGGCGGCACAAGAGATCTCACTGATGGGCCGCATCACGGCCTGTAAAATGAACTTGCTACCAAGGTTCCTATATGCCTGCTCCTCGCTTCCAGTACCAATTCCGGCACCTGCTCTTCAGAAGCTACAAAAGGAAATGACACGGTTTATCTGGAAAGGGAGGAAGCCCAGAATCCCCAGGTCCACGATGCTGGGCAACGCTAGACTGGGTGGCCTCGGAGTTCCAGATTTACAAAAATATCAAATGGCGGCCCAACTCGCCTGCATCCGATCATGGCAGATACTTACCAACCGTCCAAGATGGGTGGACCTCGAACAGGCGCAACTACCGCTCCCGCTACGTTTTCTTCCGCACATCAATCCCTCCAAGCGCCGACTGTGGCAGAACCTCCTGAGGACCACCAAACACACTATTGCTGTCTGGGATAAAGCGCTGAAACAAAAGAAAACCCCAGTTGGACTCAGCCCTCTCTCCCCGGTGTTTCTGAACCCAGCTTTCTCCCCTGGCTGGTCCACCCGGAACTTCGGGGCCTGGATTGCTGGAGGCCTGGAGACCCTGGGGCAACTATTCGAAGGGGGACAACCCTGCACCTTTGGGCGTTGTAAAGAACTCTTCCAGCTTCAGGAACAGGATAGATTTACATACATCCAGCTGCGCCACTGGTGCTCCCATCCACAGACCCGCCAAGCCGCCACCCGCTCTCCCACGGCTATTGAACTGACCCTAAATGACCTCCCAACCAGGGGGAGAATTTCCACTCTATACAAACGCCTCCAAAATGACTTCCTAACCTCTAAAACCCGATACATGGCCCAATGGGAGGCGGACCTAGGCCACCCAATCGAGGACCAGCTATGGGTTGACATTTGGTCGCGGGCACACACTTCATCATCCTACATTACAAACAGAGAGGGCGCATACAAAATCCTTCTTCGCTGGTATTATCCTCCCCTGAGACTACACCATATGAACCCTACACTTAACCCGAACTGCTGGAGGCAATGCGGCCAAGTAGGGTCTTTCTTTCATATGTGGTGGTCCTGCCCGAGGGCCCAGACCTTTTGGAAACAATGCCTAGCAACAATCGCAGACATCACTCAGATACGACTTCCCCTGGAGCCCGAGCCCATCCTTCTGGGAGCCCCGGTCCCTGGGATCTACCCCAGAGCTGGCCCTACGGCCACACTACTGTCCCAATGTCTACTGGCAGGCAGAAATGTAATAGCCCGCACTTGGAAAACCGCAGGAGGACCACTAATGCCTTTTTGGTGGATTAAAATTTGGGACATCTTAATCGCGGAGAAGGTGACGGCTGCTGGGGCAGGCCGCCTACATCGCTTCGAGAACATCTGGGGCCCGATCCTGGACTTTGATCAGAATTATCCAGCTCTGACATACAAGCCCCAATTAGCCAGGAGAATCTTACGGAACGATGATTTGCAGCTGGGCCAGATAGAGGAATATTAAGATCATGGGGAGAGGAAAAAAGTGCAACCAACCGTATTGCTTCTGTACCATATGTCGTGATTGATTAAGCTTTGTATCATTTTATCCTGTTTGTTTAAAATAAATATTTTGAAAAAAAAAGAGGACAACATTTGAAAAACCCTGATGCTTACATACATCTAAATGCTTCTCTCCAACAGCAAGGGTTGGGGGTAAACCCAACTGCATTAGTCAACATAGAACATGACACCATTCTAATAGAGGTGGATAACAGCGACTTAAAGAGTATTACTCTAGCCGCAGGCACCATTATTGGAATGGCGGTTGATGACCAACATTTTTCCATCGATTTAGGAAATTAACTGTTAGGACCAATCCCCAAGGACTGTTTTGACAGTGACAGTGATGACAATACAACACCAGACAGGATTTTTACCCGGCATGGGGGGAACTTCCTGGTGTACACTTCCTGCCCTTATGGTTAGGAAGATGTGACTTGTGACTTCAGGAGGGATGAGGTGATTTTCCAGGTCCATGAGGGTTGCCTTTCCCACCTGAGGCCTCCAGTCCAAATCAGCACTCTGACCAGGGACTTCTCCACCCAGCTGGAGGAGGCCGCTGAGATAGCCAAACCAGAAGTCTTTCCAGGCTTCAGGCAGATGGTGGAAGAGAGAGTCAACCTAGCCGATGCCTGTGTGACTCTGGAACAAAAGCAAAAGTTGAAACAAGTTTTCTTGGATTTCCAAGATCTCTTTGCGGTAGACTCATATGACTGTGGCCGCACCGACATCCACACAACAACAATCCCGACGGACCCTGGAATGATTCCAGTGTTTGTGAAGCAATATCGCTTGCCTCTCGCATCCATGGAGTCCCTTACCGAAATAATTAAGAACCTTGAGTCCCGGGGAATAATCCATCCAGTCCACAGCACTTTCAATAATCCGGTGCTGGGAATATTGAAGCCAAACAGCCAGTGGAGACTCTGCGCCGACCTTAGGGAGCTCAACAAACGGGTCCATACTTCCCGATGGCTTCTTCCCTACATTGACCAAGGGCTGGCCCAGATCCAGGGGTCACAGGTATTCACTGCAATAGACCAGTGGATACTGGACTGTGCCTGTCAGTAGGGAATACCAATACAAGCTGGCTTTTACCTTTGGGGGCCAGCAGTACACATGGACCCGGACTCCCTTCGGATACCTCAACTCCGGCAATGAATTCAACATTTTCCTACACAAGGCCATGCCCGACCTGGGTGCAAGGGGTAACCTGGCTTATGTAGATGATGTCCTCATCAAAAGTTCAACTGTGGAGGAACACATAGCGGAGATCCGTTATGTTCTGACCCAGTTGAGGGCCGACGGAGCAAAACTTTCCTTTCAGAATGCACAGTGGTGTAGAACCCGTGTTAATTTCTTGGGGCATGAGATTACTCCTCAGGGTCTCTGTCCCCAGGAAAAGAAAGTGGAAGCACTTCAGAAACTGAAAGACCCCACAACTCTGCGGGAACTAAGGAGCTTCCTTGGACTGAGTGATTACAGCAGAAAGTTCATTGAGGGTTACGCAGAGATCACCAGACCCCTGATTCATCTCCTGAAGGGGGGGGTCAAGTGGGAATGGGGTCCAGAACAAGCCGAGGCTTGACGGCAGTATTATACCAAAAGCATGACAAGGTCAATAAAGTAATCTCCTATGCGAGCAAAACTTTATCCTCTGTGGAGGAAACATTCAACGATTGTGAGAAGGCACTCCTGGCAACGGTGTGGGCATTGAAGAATTACCGCCCGTTTATCCAGGGGAAACACATAATAGTGGACACTCCACACCAGCCTCTGCAATATCTCCAAAGTGATAGAATCCGGGCCGGAAATGTGAGTAATTCCCAAATTACTTCCTGGATTCTGTCAATGCAAGGCTTTCCTGTGGAGGTCAGATATGGCCAAAACAAGAAGAGTCCCCTCGCGCAAGGTCTGGCTGACTTGCATGATTGTGCCAGAGAAAACTGTCTCGAGGACGAAAGTCTAAAAATCAAGGACAACACAGAGGCATACCTTAATTCCCCACACAAAGTCTTTGAAGAGGACAAGTGTGAGGGAATGCCCACTGTCTGTGTGGATGGATGCTCTTACCATGTTGACAAAGACGGGGAGAAAGAACTGGTGGCTGGCGTAGGGAATGCATGGGTGAAGAAGTTCCCAGAACCCTCCGCTGGATACAAAATTGGTCCCCGAAGTAGTCAGGTGGCAGAATTGATGGCTGTGCATCAAGCCATCCTCACTGCTGTCCAACATCAACTCCGCGAACTGGTCATAATCACAGATTCTGATTACGTACGGAACGGGTTCGTGGAGCACCTGGTTAATTGAAAAACCAGAGGCATGTTATGTGCTAACAACAAACCCTTGAAACATGGGAAGTTGATCCAAAACATTGATGATCTGGTCACCTCGAATTAGATGACCATCTATTGGAAAAAGATCAAGGGTCATTCCAAAGTAGAGGGACCAGACAAAACTGGAAATGACTTAGCTGATCAGCTGGCCAAAACCGGGGCCATCCAAGGGGATCTAATTGAGATTGAGTCCCTGTTGGGGGAAATCCAGGTCACTGCTATCACTAGGTCGCAGACAAATGCTCACAATGATCTTTCAATTGCACAATGGAGTAAGGAGACCCCTGATGCTGATTTGATTACCGCTCAGAAGGGGGATCCAATAATTGGTAAATTTTACCAACACATTGAGGACCCTGAGAACTTTCCCCTGACGGATACCGATTACAACGGGAAAGAGGACCTTAGAGTGTTGATGAAATGTCCAAAAATGTTCCAGATCCAAGACGGTTTGTTGGTAAGGAAATCCCAAGTTGGCCATGATCAGTGGGTGGTTCCTACCTCCTTCCGAAGCCTGATGTTAAGTCACGCCCATGATGCGGCTACCGCCGGTCATAGGGGGTTTCATACAACACTTGAGATCTTTTTTTTTTTAAAAACTTTTATTTTTGAACGGCAGAAGTACACAAGGCACACACAAGGCAGTAGGTACATAGCATTTACATCTTGGAGCAACACATCAAAAGGGATACAGCAATCACAACATAAACAGCCGGGCGGTATCTGAGAGGGGGCATACCAATCCAAAGACAAGGGAACAAGGTGGGGGCTCACCTAGTGGGATCTGAGCCCGACGGGGCAGGAGACAGACCAGATTCGGGGGTGGCCTCGTCCCGGATACTAAGGTAGGTGTTAAATGCAGCCCAAATGTTCCTGGGGCGAGACTGGGCGGGGAGCATGGACAAGTATTCCTCTTCGCAATTGCGCGACCAGGTGAGTAAGCGCAACCATTTCTGAAAGGCCGGGGGAGCGGGGCTTTTCCAGCTCTGGAGTATGCACTTTTTAGCAATCATACAGCCTATGTTTAGGAACTTAGCTAGGCGCCTGGTTCCATCAGTTTTCCAGACCCCAAACAGAATCGACAAGGGGTCAGGATCAGCCACAGTTTCAGCTATGTCAGAAAGCGTTTTCAAGATGCATTCCCAGAACCCAGATAGCTCCCTGCAGAACAGAAACATGTGCAGGTGATCAGCCCCCTCAGATCCACAGCGAGGGCACCCGGTAGCAGTGGCCCGGGCAAACGCCGAGGTCCTGTGTGGAGTATAGTAGAGCCTATTGAGAAGTTTGTACTGTATGGCTCAGTAGCGGAAGTTGAAGGAGACTTTTTGAGTATGTAGACACATCGCGCCCCAGTCGCCATCAGACAACTCCAGGCCCAGCTCATTCGCCCAGTCGTCATGCGCCCTAAGTGCTGGAGTTGTGATGGACTCCTGAAGGATCCTATATAGTGAAGAGACGACAATACGGGCGCCGCCTGAGTTGGCAATGTATGCGATCGCCGGGTTATCCGGGGGCTCATCGGGAAATGAGGGCCATGCAGTGCGGAACGTTGCCCGTAGCCTATAGTACTGGAGGGTCTCCAAGGCGGATCTAGTGTGGCCCTGTTTCCATGTTTGGAGGTCAATGAACTTGCCCTCCGGGTAGAAATCGGACAGCGCTTGATACCCCAGCATTCCCCAGTGTTGTGCCATGGCGTTATCATGTGTAGGTTCCAGAGCAGGCAGGCGCCACACCGGGAGCCATCTGTAGTAGGGAGGGGACCCGTCCGTCGGACTTAGCAAGCGTTCCCATGCGTGGATGGTCGTGGCGACAGGGTTAATGTGTGAATCAGGTGTCTAATGACGATGTAATATAAGGGACATCATGTTGGTACCGGCGGCTGCTAGTCGCTCTAACTTGACATGTGGTCGCGTTGGGGAGCCCGGGTACCAATGGGTAGCATGTTGAGCCTGGGCCGCAGTCCAGTAGAGTAACAGATTCGGAGCGGTGAACCCCCCTTGTTTATAGGTGAGCGCCATGTCAGACCACTTCTTACGCACTGCACCAGAGTGCCATAGGAACTGAGAACATAGTGTATGCAATTTAGTGAAGTAGGCCTTCCCGGGCCACACGGGAACGTTGCTAAAAGTGTAAAGGAGCTTGGGGAGCAGGACCATTTTAATTAGGGAGAGACGACCAGCCATGGATAGTGGGAGCGACCGCCATCTTAACATCTTGGCCTCGGCAGCTTGCGCTGCGGTGGAGTAATTGTCGGTTATCAGAGTAGATTTGGTCAAGGATATCTGCACCCCCAGATATCTGACACCGTCCGGAGACCAACGAAGGGGGTACTCAGTGGTAGGTTGTTGGGTAGATTTCGTGAGCGGGAAGATATCCGACTTTGAGTAATTGATCGCGAAGCCAGAGTAGGTACCAATACGTGTGATGTCCCTAAGTATGGGGTCAATGTGGGTCGCAGGCTCTCTAATGTATAATAGCACGTCATCTGCATATAAGGATATGATTTCGGGGTCATCCTTCAGCCGTATCCCCTTGCGGGCATGCCGAGCACGGACATAATCCGCCATTGGCTCAATTGCGAGGGCGAAGAGGATCGGGGAGAAGGGGCAGCCCTGCCGGGTACCCCTAAAGAGTGTGAAGGGGTCCGATGTCAAAGAGTAGGCTCTGACCCGAGCCACAGGGGAGGCGTATAGTAGCTTAATGAACCCGATCATGTTTGGGCCAACTCCCATCGTCTCCAGCACCAGCCACGTGTAGTTCCAGGAGACCATGTCAAAGGCCTTCTGAGCATCCAGAGTGACCGCCACGGCCTGGGCCTCTTGATTTATACGAGACATGACATTGAACAGTCTTCTTATATTATGTGAGGTGGACCTGCCGGGAACGAAGCCCGCTTGGTCCTCGTGGACCAGATATGGCATAATGGGAAGAAAGCGGTTAGCTATGGTCTTAGCAATGATTTTCGTGTCAAGGTTCATGAGGGAAAGGGGCCTGTAAGACCCACATTCGTCGTCCGGTTTGCCAGGCTTGAGCAGTACCGTGATGACGGCCTCACGCATGGACGGGGGAGGAATAGAAGAGCGGAGCGCTTCGACCCAGACCTCGAGCAACTTGGGAGCCAGTACGGACACGTGTTCTTGGTAAAACTCAGCCGTGAGGCCGTCAGGTCCCGGCGCCTTGCCTTTGGGCAGGTTAGATATAGAGGTTACTATTTCGTCCAGCGTTATCGGGGAGTCCAGCTGGTCGCGGGTAGCAGGGGAGATTTCGGTGGTGGGGATCTGAGTAAGCAGCTCGCGCATGTGTCGTTCGGAGTGTTCGGGAGGCTGGGAGTAGAGAGACCTGTAGAACTCTGTAAATATCTCCAAGATCTGTTGGTCAGCCCACTGTACATTGCCAGATGCATCTTTGAGGGAGGTGATCTGAGCTCGGCCAAATTCCCCCCTCACCACTCCTGCCAATGTCTTCCCCGGTCTGTCCCCCTCGCCATATTTCCTGGCAGCCTGTGGACGGCTGAAGTACTGGACTTCATTGGTAGCGAGCGTGTTATATGCCTGCAGTTCCTCGCTGATTTGGAGAAGTAAGGCGGGATCGGCGCCAGTGGAGCATTGCTGCTCCAGCTGTTTCAGTTAAGCTTCAGAGCGATCGAGGCTGGCTCGGATAGCTTTCAGTACCCCAGCCTCCCGCGAGATGGACATCCCCCTAATATATACCTTAAAATCCTCCCACTGAACCGCGGCTGAGGTGTCCTGAAGAGAGTTGTGGTCAAAAAAGGATATAATGTCTGCAAGTATATCAGCCCTAAAGACTATGTCCCTGAGGGCCTCAGATTTAAAACGCCAAGTGCTCAGAGTCGGATGGGGTTATACCCAGCCTCACAGAGAGTGCGATTGGAGCGTGGTCAGATAGAGTGCGGGGGAGAATCCAGGACCCCTCCACCCCTCCCATGGTTTCCTTGGACACTAAGAACAGGTCTATATGAGACGAGCTGTCGTGGACCGAAGAGTAATAAGTGTACTCCCGGGACACGGGGTGTACTGTCCTCCAAGCGTCGCAGACATTGAGCGTCTGCATATGGCCACACAACCTGCGTGCGGCACTTGTAAGGGCTCGGGAGGACGTGCCAGTCCTGTCCAAGACAGTGTCAAGAATAAGGTTTAGGTCACCCCCCCATATAATCTGGACCCCCACGTAGCCCAGTAGTATGGCAGTTACCGCATCAAAGAACTCAGGAGAGTCAACGTTGGGGCAGTATGTGTTAACAAGTAGGTATTCTCTATTCACCATCGTGCAGTGTAATATGATATAGCGACCCTCGGGACACACGTAACTTTTGTGCAGGATGAATTTGATCGATTTGTGGATCATTGTGAGGACTCCCCTGGATTGGGAGGAGTATGAAGTGAAGAATCTATTGGGACCCCACGATGGGGCCATGGTGCCCGGAATGTGGGCATTGGAGTGTGTCTCCTGCAGGAGTAGTATCCTGCAGCCATGTCTATTAGCAAAGGCCATGATCTTGCGAGCCTTGGTGTGATTGCTCAATCCGCGACTGTTCCAGGACATTATAACGGTAGACATGTCAATGGCGGATCTCTAATCCCGGTGTACCCGTATCAATGAACATCCCAGGTGTAGCAGCAGTGTTCACTGTCGGGGTTGAGGTCGGGAGTGCGCTTATGTATTGCCAGTGTGCGTGCCGTGAGCCTTAGTGTGCCGTTTTTTTCGAATACCCCATCACCGCCCCCCACCCTCACCGCTGACCCAACTACAGCAGTGTAAACAATACCCACCCTCGACTGTGCGGAGCCGGGCCGACCCCAACATGGCCCAGACTGCACAAACGCCCAACAGGGGCTGGCCCACAATAAGGGCGTATACAAAACCAGTGCAATCGCAGTGGGGTGCGCCGTTGCCGTGCGGGAGCACGCTAGGAACCATTGGTTCCGTTACCAAACGAACATTGTTAGCGGGCAATACTTTGATACCTCAGTCCCGCCCCATGGAGCGCAGCGAGCAATACACATAGCACATAGATTCAGCAACCCATCCCAAGCGGAGCTATGAGAGGAACCACATTCTGGTGGTCGTGGATAGAGGGGAACGGTTGCGGCCAGAGCACGGGAGCTGTGCATAGTAAAAAGCAGCAGGAGTAAGTGTGGTAGAGTGACTTGGACGAGGTGACAGTTGCTCCTCAAGGAGCAATACTTAAGCCCACATAGGAAAGCATTGCATACAAGTGGATACAGAGGTGTGATCGCTCGCGTGCGCGAACCGGGAGAGGCGGGATCCAGTTCACATATTAGCATGGTATCAAGGCATCACAAGGCAATTATAGAGTTCACTCGTTATTCATGTTGTCATCAGCCGGAGGATGGAGCGGAACATGTGCCTCAATGAATTTAACTGCCTCAGAAGGCACTGTAAAAAAGTATAGTTTATCATTGAACGTGAACTTCAGGCGTGCAGGGAAGAGGATGGCATATGGGATGTTCCTTTCCCTGAGGAGTTTCTTCACTCCAAGGAACTGGCGACGTTCCTGCTGAACTCCAGTGGAAAAGTCGGGGAAGATCCTGATGACCTGCGAGTCGAAGCGTAGCTCGCCTTTCTCCCGTGCGAGGCGAAGAATTAGGTCGCGGTCTTTGAAGCTCAGGACCTTGGCAATGATGGGTCTCGGAAAGTCACCGGGTTTAGGCCTAGGTGAGAGCGCTGTATGGGCCCTTTCAATGGTGAAGAAGGGAGACATGTCCGGATTACCCAGTAGTTCCTTCAGGAGTTCCTCGACCGCTAGTTCCAGTCTACCCTTCAGCGCATTTTCAGGGACACCCACGATGCATATATTGTTCCTGCGTGACCTAGATTCGAGGTCATCACATTTGGCTTTGACCGCCTTCATATCCGAGACCAAAGTGGACACCGTGCCCTGGAGTGTAGATATATTATCCTCATTGGTGCCGATCCTGTTTTCGGTCTCCGTGATTCGGGCCCCCTGCTGATCCAGTTTGGCTCTCAGTGAGGCTACATTGGCATTAATGTCATCGAGCTTTTCATGAAAGGCCGCAAAGTTTCTAGCCATGGACTCCATTATCGTTGTCAGGTCAGTAGTGGGTGCCTCTGCGCCCGGCGGTTCATCAGCAGGGTCGCATGGTGCGTGGGCCAAGTCGGGTCTCAGGGCGGCTTTAGCGAATTTGTCCATGGCTCCGGTTTTTTTGTTATTCCTCGATCTGTTGGACATCGTGAATGTCGTGGCGGGGCCCTGATCGGCCAAAGTAAAGACTCGTGTGGGAAGAAGCAGGAGAGGTTCAAGGCAGATGACAATGGTCCAGCTCGCCAATTCAAACAGATCCCGACATAGGTGATAGGAGCTGAGGCGTCAGGAAGGTATGGAGTAGCAGCAGGGATGGCGCGATCCAACCGCTCTGGAGGATGATGCTGGTGTCCAGAGCAGGCCAGGTGTGAGCACCAAGGAGAGTGCCAACTGCAGGAGTATGGGCCTTAGTACTTATGCGGGTGTTGCATGGGGCCGTGGAGATGAAGGTGAAGACCAGCAGGCCGCGCCAGAGTGTGGGCCCCAGTGTTAGTCCGGGGGCGCCGCGCTGACGGCAGGAGCGGACCGACCCGAATCCGCCAGGATATAGGGACACGGGCCCGGAGAGCGATCAAGGTGGCGCGGGAGCCAGCCGGGGCCGCCGGGCGCGGGGACCGAGGCCCAGGTCGGGGATGGTCTGTGGCGGTAACGAGAGCCTCAGCGCGCCGCAGCCCCAGCAGCTCCTCACCTGGTATGTAGCCCGCAAGTGTCCAGTCGGGAAGTAGGTGTAGCTTCTCAGGTCTTCGGGTGTCACCGGGGTTAGATCCGATCTCGGCAATGGTGCAGAGCGGAGGTCGAAGGGCGCGACAAGGCCGCCAATGTCAGGCTAGCGGGCCCCAGTCAAGCGCCGCTGCCAAGCCCAGCAGTGGGCGCAGCTCCCTCCAGAGAGGCACGCCGTCCAAGTGTCGAGTCGCGCGGAGGGGAGACAGCCAGGGGCCTTCTAGTGCCGGGCCTCACGGTCGGGGAGAGTGGGCTAAGCGAAGCCCGAAGAAAATCCAGGATGGTCGGCAGAGGGCACGGCCCGAACAGCGGGCGCCAGTCCGGCGAAGAGTGCGACCCAGTCCGCGGCACACCCGGCACAGATCACAGGCCCAGCGATAAACGTCTCCGCAGGCGGGCCAGTGGAGGGATGCGGCGGGGTAGGCCCGAGGATCTCGCAGAGTGGATCTCCGGTTCCCAAGGTCCGATCCGAGTCAGGATCACATCGACATGTAGCTACAGCTATAGGGATGCCAGTGGGTCGGTCGATTAGTCGCAGCACTGCATTAGCCCGCAGATGTCATCGGATGAAGAGCGGCTGTGCACGGAGCTCAAGAGCTAGGCAGCCATCTTGACGGCTGCTCAACATCGCCCCCCCAACACTTGAGATCTTAAGAGAGGTTGCCTACTGGCCACACATGGGCCAGGACCTCAACCAATATTTGAAGGGTTGTCTTGTGTGTGCACAGTTTCAGCCAACATCCCTCACACACCGGGCACCTCTCCAAAAGAGGGGAATGACACTCCGATGGTCAGATTTACAAATCGACTTTGTAGGCCCCGTGATTCGCTCTGCTAGGGGGAATACGTACATGTTGACTGTGACATGCTTGTTTACCAAGTGGGTGGAATGTCTCCCAGCCCCAAACTGCAAGTCAGAAACGGCAGCTGCCTTGATGATTAACCACATCTTTTCCCGTTTTGGTCTACCTCAAAGGATTGAGTCAGACAGAGGTAGCCACTTCACCAGTGAAGTGATGACAAAGATGTGGGAGATACTGGGGGTCAAAAGGAAGTTGCATATTGCTTACCGGCCAGCTTCTTCTGGGGCAGTAGAGAGATATAACCGAACCATTGTGAGCATCTTAAAAAAGTTTGTGGCAGATTCTGGGCCAAGTTGGGATATCCGATTACCTCTGGTCCTAATGGCCATCAGATCTACCCCTTCATCTGCAACCAAAATGTCACCATTTGAGTTGATGACTGGACGCAAGATGGTGCTTCCTCAGCATTTGCTCTACAGGACCCAAGAGCAAACGTTGATAAATGCCTCCACAACTCATGAGTATGTGGAGAATTTAAGGAAACACCTTCAACATGCTTTTGCCTATGCTCAGCGGAATCTAGAAAGATCAGCCGAGAGTATGAAGACCCACTATGACCTGAAAACCTCCAGGAAGGAATATCAGGTGGGGGATCGGGTCTATTTATACAACTTCCAAAGAAACCAGGCAAAACAGTGAAAATTCTTGCCTACATGGAAGGGACCCTTTGAGATTATAGACAAGATCTCCCCTGTGGCCTACAAGATCCGCATCCCCAAAGGCGGTTTAGCAGAGGGGGAAGACAAGTGGGTCCACATAAACCAGTTGAAGTGTTGCCATCCCAGGCACACTCTGCAACAATTGGAGGAATCCACTGGAATCCCAGAGGGTACCGCTCCAGAGTAATTAAATTCCTAACTTAAAATATCCTACATATAGCCTATCAAATTATGTGTTTCTCAAGTTTATGTGTTCCTGTCTCTTAATTTAAAAAAATGTGCATGTTCATATCTGTTGAGTTCTAAAATATATATGCCACCCCACTATATCAATGGTGGGGGAGAAATGTCCATGAATAGGTATTGCCGCTCTTCCTTTGTCATCCTAGGAGAAAGAAAACCTGGAGACTGGCCAAAGAGGACGATCCGGAGACCGGGAGCAGAGACCCGAGGGGCCCGGGGTACCGCCCAATCTTCCCAATAGGACCGGCGAGGAGAACCGATCGATCCGACCAGATGGAGAAAAAGATGCTGAACTGTGCCATCTATTGGAAGAAGATGAGGAGAACATCCCAGATCTTGCGAGTTCCATCAGTGAAACAGAAGGGCCATCGCAAGAGGGGGGCTTGTGGGATGTTTTTACCCATGCATCCGAGCCCTACCAAAACAAAAAAAACCTGTGCATTACTGGCATGGAAAACATCGAGCTTCCCAGAAAATGCCCAGGGAAATGCATGAAGAATAGGCTGCCACCCATTTTTGCCGATGTTATGGGCACAGAAGGGCACTGCCTAAAACCACCATCGGGCTACCCACACAGTAGCCTGAAACCATTGGGAATGGCAATGCTGATTGCCAAAAGCAACCTAGAACTGTGGGGAATTCATTTTCTTAAATCCCAAAAATGGTTGCATTACCAGTACTCACCACTATCAGAAAGCCGGCGTTTTAAAACAACACCAGACGTTTGTGTAAAACTGAATAAATGAACCCAAAGCAGGCCAAAGAAAGACTTACTAAGAAGTGGATACAATGTAAAGTTATATTCTGAAGTGACTTGAAGGTTTATAACAAGACTGGCTGAGCTCTGCAGGTCTGCAGCGGCTTAAACTGAAACTGGATTTAAAATTACCAAAAATCGAAATGTGTAAATAAACTGAGGGACAGACTTGTGACCGCCACATAGTTTGTCACTGTTAAAATGTCATAGTTTTGAACTTAGAATCAGCATTCCAGCTGCATGTGTAAAAATTGTTAGTTTTATTTGAATGCAGAAAACTGGGTAACTAAAAGTGACATTAGCTGGGGCCTGGCTTAAGGAACTGGATTCTGCCCGACAACTTCCCCCCAATTGGAGTGAAACTGGATCCACAGCAGTTCTCAGGCCTGGCTGCATTCTGAGGGGAGGTTACCCCTCTCTGATTGGATTACCAAGGGACTGCTAGAGACTAAACAAAGGACCCAGGCAGAGGGTTTATTGGGGGGAGGCCATAAATGGCTTCCTCTTGAACAATGGGCCTTCCTGGGCCCAGGCAGATGGTTTATTAGGGTGGCCGTAAAATAGCTTCCTCTTGGCAGAAGCTGGGACGGGCAGGGCCTCTGAGCTTGGCAGAAACTGGATAAACTGGTTTCTCCACCATGTGACCTGGGAAGACACACCCCTGTTGGCCAGAATATGATTTTAAGAAAGATGTATAACTCATGGTGCGGACTTGTCAAAATTATTTAAATGATACCATAATTCTTGTGATTTTTCTGTGCACGTTTTAAGACGCGTTGGGAATTTGTGTGATGTTCTGGGGCAAATCCCCGCTATTTATGGATACTACAGACTCTGTGTTTAAGCTAGAGACATGGGAATTTACTGGAGTATGTATGGACAGGCCGTGTATATGTGTATAATTTTTAATGAAAAACCAATATTGCAAAACCAGTTAAAAAACGCAAAATGTTGCCATTTCTGAATGCAAGCTCTTAGAAACATCAGAGTTTGAACAGAGTATACCTCATGTGATACGTGATGGGTGCATGTAATTTCAAACCACTGTGTATCTATGAAATATGTCTTTAGGTCAAATATAGATTTGTGGGCAAACTGACCAGGGGAGGATCCTCTGACCCATAAAACCTACAGCATCACCATGACATACATTTCCTTCCCCAATCAAAGCAGTGCGGAAAGCTTGACCAATGGGCAGTTGAAAGAGGGGCTGGCTAGTGATGCTGCACACACACCCACTTTCAAAAGACATAAAAAGAGCCACTGGAAGCTACAGAGGACATTCAAATCCAGTTGCTGCAACGCGCTCTGCCGGACCATACAGCATCCAGAAGATACCAGATTCAACACTTAGGGCCTCATTACACGGTAGGCGGTAGGGATTTACCGGTACCGGTAAAATACCGGTACCGGTAAATCCCTGCCGCCTTACTACGAGGTCCCTTAGTGGGTTGGAGTTTTAACGCCTGCTTTTTGCAGGCGTTAAATACCAACCCGCTAAGGGACCTCGGAGCTAATTACGGCACCGCTAAATTGCGGTGCCGTAATTAGCGCCTTCCCCATTCCCATTGAGCCCTATGGGGCAGAAATGGGAATGGGGAAGGGCAATGGCGGAAGGGGGATTTACCGCCCCTCCAACCTTGGGATGGGGCGGTAAATCCCCTTTCCGCCAAGGCGGTGCCGGTATTTTACCGGCATGAGCCATGGCGCTAATAGCGCCATGGCTCAAACTCTTCTCAGTAGGCCTCAGCATCCAGCAAACCTAACAGCGGTAGCAGCATCCAGGGGCCGTGCAGATCAGCGCTGGGTCCAGAGAAAGCTGTGCAGAAAGATCCAGAAGCAGTGCTGTACCCAGAGAAAGCAGAGCGGTATCCAGAACCAGAGGCCAGAGATCCAGAGTGACCCAGACCACTGTTAGCAGAACCAGAGAGCTGACCCAGATCACTGTGAAGTGCCGAGACCAGAACCGGAGTCCAGTCCAAGACCTGACCAGATCCGTGGGGAGGCCTATTTCAAAATATATTGTGAGTACTTAGCAGAACTGTGCAGAACCAATCTCTTAGTTAAAATAATATAATTCAATCTATTTTAATCTAACCAGAACTGCCTCCTAACTGTCACCTGTCATTTGCAAAGCTGTCACCTGTCATTCTCTAGCTGCAAGCTGTAACCTGTTGCTTTGAACTTTTAAAATTTCAAATCCGAAAAACTAGCTTTATTTAATCGTCCGTATCTCTGGAACCGTTTGGGCTAGGAACTTGGTTTAACTTTCCTCTGAAAGCTTAGAATCTCAGCTTTTCAACAAGCAACTCATTATACTTTTGCTGTAATCATGATTCACGCATTCGCGAATTTTGCCGCAATTTGGTTAAAAATCCAGCCACGTGTGAAAACAGCAGCTTCCTTGCTTTTCTTTGCCAAAAATTTGTTTAACCTGCTAGTTACTCCTAGATCCTTGCTAACGTGAGCCTGAACTCATCCCAAGTATATTTCACTCACCCTGAACCTCCTAAAGGGAATTAAAACCATTTTCAGCATATTCCTCACTTCATTGCCAGCACATATAAAAGCATTTTGGGCCTGTGTTTCAAACTTCTGTAGTCTAAGCTAGCTGGGGTGAACTCAATTACATTTGATTGCATTTCTAAGAACCGTGTGCTCTCCTCTTCATTAACTTACATTGCATAAGGGGGGGAGTGGATTGCCAGAGAAAAGTGATTACATTGTTTTGTTGAAATCATATTGAGTATTTTCTGTATTGCATTTTCATTCAACATTGCATCCATCTGAAAATAGATAAAGCATTCTCTACCACCTTATTCTTCTGTTCCTATTCCCAAGCGTGCTACCTCATCCTTTATACTACTCCTGGGTAATTAAATCAGTTTATTAGTAGAACATTACCCATTGTTGTTAACTGCTCATGTTCTGAAAGTGATATTAATTATTAATTTATTATTAAGTGTGATATATATGTATTGTTTACATTCTCAAATAAACCGTTTAAACTTGCAAAACAGAAGTACTTCTTGGCTCAGTGGGGTCAGGGGGGTTCCAAGAGAGGGGTGTTATATAGGGGTAGTCATCCAGAACTCATGAACTGGACATAAAGATATATCAATAAGGGTTTCCATTCAGTAGCCCAGACTAGGCATTGACTTAGCTGTAGTGCTGGATTGAATCCTCTTACAATACACCCTTGCCAGAGAAGCCAAGAATAAGGAAATGGTTCAGGCCATCCCAGAACTCCTGCAAAAGAAGGCCATCAGGAAGGTACCAAGGAAGGAGGAGGCATCTGTTCCATTGTTTCTTGGTCCCCGAGCCATCAGGGTAGTGCAGATGGATAATAGATCAGAAGTCCTAAATACCAGCATGCAAATTCTCAACACTTGATGAAGTTCCTGCAAATAAATATTACAGGATATGGATTTTCTGGAATCCCTGGATCTTCAGAATGCCTATATCCATATTCCCATTTGGAAACCTCATCAAACATTTCTGCAATTCGCTGTAGGCAGCGATCACTTCCAAGCCCATGCAGCCTCAAATCAGCACCTCTGGTTTTCACAAAGGATGTGGGTACAGTCGTGGAATCTCTCCCTCTACAGGGAATCCAGATATTCCCATACTTGGACGACTAGTTACTCAGATACCCATCTCAGAGCCCACTGATACAGAGTTTAGGCCAGACCTGCAAAACAATGGAAATTATGGGTTTCCTTATCAATTGGTCCAAGTTACAGCTACTCCAATCTCAGGATCTCTAGTATATAGGAGCAGGATTTTGGACAGAAATGGGGAAGTGATGCTGCAAGAGGGCAGGGCATTGAACCTACAGAAGACCATGAAGGACTTTCTATACTAGCAAAGGAGGTCTGTACGACACTTCCTACAGATTCACGGGCACAAGCCGTCAGGTGTATTTTTGGTACTTGACCGTTGCTTCATCTGAGACCATTGTTGCTTCTTCGCCACATTTTTGATAATTGACCGCTTCTTCATCCGAGACCATTATTGCTTCTTCGCCACAAATTCTGGAGAGAGGACTGTCAAGAAAACGAAGCCCTAATTTCAGTAACACCAGACTTGCAACTGAAACTGCATTGGTGGCTCCAGCTGAAAATCTATTGGAATGTTTCCCTCTGAGCCAATCCCTTCTGACGGTGCTGTGCTAAACACAGATGCCAGCAGGGCTGGAGGGGGTGCAGTATTGGGGTCACAGTCTCACCAAGAATTGTGGACGATGGAGGAGGCCACCTTTTCCTCCATTTGAAGCAAATTTGCAGTGACCTTCTGAGCACTGCAAGTCTTATATCAGTCCTCCATGGGGTAAGATGTCTTATTATGGACAGACAATAAGACCACAGTAACATACATCAACCAGCAGGGGGCTTTGGATCATGGGCAAGGAGTTGGGAATATGAGTAGAGAGGAACCTGCTGTCCCTGAGGCCTGTCCATATGAGGGAAATAGAATCTGAACTGTGGGAGGAGGTGTTTCACACTATTTGCAAGAGGTTCGGGACCACCATTGAGGATCTATTTGCCTCACCAACAGATGCAAATATACCCCTGATTATCTGCAGATTCCACACCCCAGGGGCTAGAGGAATGTGATGCTATGTCCTTTGGCTGGCCAAGGGATCTCCTGTATGCCTTCCCACCGCTTCCAATATTAGCGAGGGTGGTTTTGAGCATCAGGGTCACTATGGCTGATATCATCCTAGTGGCCCCATTCTGGCCCTGTAGGGGCTGGTTCACACAACTTCAAGAGCTGGCAGTAGCTCCAGTATTTCACACTCCCAACCTCCCACATGCCTTGATCCAGGACCACAGGGGGCCGGAGGATTCGAAATAAAAGCTCCTATGGGTGGGATTTGAAGCTGAAAGGAAAGGTTGCTGCTTAGAGGTCTTTCCCAAGTAGTAGCACTTTCTTTACAGGATGACAAAAGACCTTCAACCCTGAAAGAATACAACATACATTGGGCTAATTTCCAGGGGTGGGGTGCCAAGGCATGAGTGTCAGTCTCCCTGTGTTCTGGGGCCTCCATCCACCTGTTCCTACAAGAGTGATTTGATACAGGTTTGGCTGTTTCTACCTTAAGGGTCAAATGGACCACCATTTGGCCCTTAAGATGATTTGGGTCTACAGATGGAGGTGACAAGGGGGATCATGCACTGATCAACAAGCTGATGAGAGGTTGTTTCTGATTAGACCGTCCCAGGTCTCAGGACTTCCCTGTGGGATTTACTGCTGATGCTCAGAGTCAGCTCTCTTTGAGCAACTTGATAAGATCCCTCTCAAATTGGTGGCCCTCAAGAAGGCCCATCTGGTCACAATTACTTTGGCTAGCAGGTTAGTAGAACACTGCACCCTGACATGTAAAGCGCAATAACTGATAATATAACAGTATGCGTTGTTTCTTAGGTGTGACCAGTCCTTCCACCCTAAATTGGTCTCCAGGTTCCACTACAAACCAGCCCCCACTGCGTGGAGCCCCCGGAAAACATCACAGCAGCCCATCAGCTTACACCCCGGCCCCCACTCCTTGCAGCCCATTAGCCTGCACCCATGCAGCAGTGCCAGGACAGTTGAATGGGTAGGTGAGCTGGAAAGGGTTTATATGCCGAGGCTATCCCACCAAGACCTCACAATCAGGTCCTGTCACCTACCACCTGAGCCTGGCCACCATCTTCAGCCTCCTGGCAGACATTGTGTGCTACATTGAGCCCAACATTGAGACAGTTATAACACTTCTACCCCCTCTGGTGAAGCTCCACACAGTGCTCCATTTCTGTGCCACAGGCAGTGTTCAGCACATTGTGTCCATAGTTCATGGCATCACCCAGTCATGTTGTCTGCCATGATGAGACGAATGCATCACCACACTGCCTTCCTCACCAAACCCGTTGTCCTAAACTGTATCAAGGCCCTGACCAATGCAATTGTGGGCTTCCAAAACGTCTTTGGGGCCCTGGATTGCATACACATGGCTTTTGTACCAACCAGGGCCAAAGAGAAGGTCTTCTTCTTCAACAAATGCATGCAGGTGGGTTGGCATTCAAACCTGCTCTTTACACACATATGCACCAGATTTTCCAACTCTACCCATGACTCCATGACCCTGGCCCAGAGCAACCTGCCACGCATTATAGATGGAGGGATGGCTGCTGGGTATGTCCATGAAACCATAGCACCTCCCACATGTATGCCATCACACATTTACCCTTCCTGTGACCCTGCCTCATCCCACTGTGCATGCATATGGCCGAATGCAGGTAGAGGTGATGCGACATACATGGCTGTCATCATGTCGGATACACCGGGCCAGAATAGAGTGGGCTTCACTCGGTTGGTGGTCTAGCAGTTGGTGCATTACATTTTTCAGAACAAACCATGAGTGAACTGTGCTCCTCCTTGGCTGTGGCCCCTGTGATGACCATTAATGTCCTTCCACTACACTATGAAGCACTACTAGAGGAATCTGTGTCTGCTCTCTGCAGGCATTATAGCTCTCCCGGCTCTGCGACCACAGTGTAGCCCTCAGTGGAATGGAATAACTGCACGGTGCAACATCGCCCATGGCCTCCAACTCTCTACTGTCACCACACGTGTGTGGTACTGTCACTGAACATGTAAAGCTGCATATGATATATTGGAGGGGTGGGCCAATAGTTCACATCGGTTTGGCATTCCTAGTGCATAGTAGTAAACTCTTTGCACATCACGGCGGCGCCTGGGAAAGTGTGGCCTGAAGTAGATTGGCAACATGGATAGAGAGAACACAAAAAAGGCAACTATTTGCAAAATTGCCAAATATAGCCTGCACCCTGCCCCATGGTGTGCCTCCTCTGAATGTACTGCTGTCATGTCAAGGAACCGAACATTTCACAAACATCATCTGATATGATGTGGTGTGCTAATGGCAAGTACCGCTCTCTATCACACACACTTTACAAGCACCAGAATGTAAAGGCAGCACTGAACCAGCACTTCACGTTTGGAAGTTGGCATGTGGGCATGATGCCGAGGGTTGTCAGAAGTATGATTTGGGAGCATACATGTTTGGGAGGTACATGGGACTGTCTGTCATACCAGACCAAACAAAATGCTCAAGATGTGGGAGGCATCAATGATATTACATACCAAAGGACATGTATATTCAAAATGCAGGCTACATTACAGTCACCATTTCCGAGGGGCGGGGTGGGGGTGAGTGGGCATATGCAAAGTCACCATATTGACTGTGCCGCCGGCTAAAGGCAGCATGCCTTTGGGTCAGCCAAACATTCTTACTAAACCTTTGTGGACACATCTTGTATGAATCATTGGGCCAACCCTGACTCATAATACCACATAATACCACATGTGGTAGCGCTGTCACCTGTCCTAGTGCTATGTGTAGGATGGCCATCTAGGCCGCTTACATGTGTTGCACTCACAGACGTGTCATACCTCATTGCCATCATAATCCCTGTCATACAGGTTGGCAAAATGCAGGGCAGAGGAACTGATGTCTCATCCAGGCATCTCAGGATGAGACCTCAGAACCAATCTTGGAGACATCATGACCAACAGCCAATCACCGAGAGGCTGAGGCTAGTTGCGGCACATGAGGCACTGAATCACAGCCCAAAGCAAGGCAACATTCATGTGCCTGTGGCTTTCACATGAAAGCTTTGACCCACTTCATGACAGAAGCACAAGCAGCACCTACATTCATGGAGGTCTGATGGCCATGGACTCCCCCTTGCTGCATGGACACACCCCATGAGATGCGCGTCTCAGGTACCAGAGTGACCAGCAGAGGAATCCTTTCCACTCCCCAGGTGAAGCTGGCTGCTTTATTTAACTTTGGCTGCTGGCACCACTGTGCAATCAGGGGTTCCAGAACAGCAGGCCTGCAACAATGCCCACACGTGCCTCTGCACCACCACAGAGTGGGCATGTGGGCTGTCTCCATGGAATTGGTATACCATGACTGTACCGGCCAGGGAAGGTTTGCCTCACCGTAGCTACGTGAAGTATGTTGCGCAACATAACCACCAGATAAAACGTGCCTATGACTGATGATGGCACTGAAGATAAAGGCTTAGATGATGAAGGCCACCAGGGCATTGCCAGCAAGAGGACAACATTGATGGCCTATTGCTGTTCGAAGAAATCACCCACACATTGTGCTGATTACGCAAGTTTCTTGAAAACACAAGGTCCATGGTCAGTCCATCAAAAGAAAAGTCCAGAATAATATCCATGAGTGGGCAATGCAGGGGCAGTTGCAACAAATCTAGAGAGAAACGAGTTGCATAATATTCCAGACAGCAGAAAAAAACACAAAAGCAACGGCTAATGTGATTGGGGAAGAGTTTGGAAGGAAGGTAAATGGGAAGGAGGCTTACTTTCTCAGCTGTGGCCACTTCTGCAAGCCCTGTTTTGGTGGTGTGAGTGGACACAAAAGATGCTGATGTCTGTGCAGTGGGGGTGGGAGAGTCTAACAGGAGAGTGCTCTGCTGACTTGGACCAGCGGTGGGGGGGGATTAGATAGAGGCGGGGTAGAATCCCACTCACATCACTCATGCATGAGGGTAAGGGACTGCTCCTGGCGGGTCAGTAACCTAGTCATTGCAGACTGATTTCAGGTCACTGTGGCTATTCAGCTGGTGCATTCTACTGGATGAGTGCTGTATCTGAACAGCTTCAGCGGATGGCGCCATTGTGTCCCATGGAGCTTCGGACACTTCTCAGTGTTAGGAATACATGCCCCTTTCATGGGTTGTTCCCTGTCAACGTCATCTTCATCCCCATACTCTGCTTCTCCCCGGTATCATCCGGGTTCCATCTGGGTGAGTGCACAATGTGAGTATATTAGGTACTTGGAACCATTTTAACGTGAGACACATGTAAACATGTGCTTGCTTCACAGCAGTCTGCACTCTCTGGTGTCCATTTACTTGTCCTTTGCTGGAGTAACAGAGATGCATAGGAATTATACATAATTGTACCGTCATTGGGTATCACAAACTCCAGTATATGTGTCACTGCCGTGCTGAATGCTAATTTGTTTTAATATTTTTATTTGTGTTGTTTCAAAAGAACCTTAACAAAATGTAACATGTATTTGACAGAAACAACAACATTTTAAAGATCGTTCTTTGGACTACAAAACAATTACCTTTTTTAACCTTTTAAAGGTATTCATGACAATTCCCCTATAAATTCAATTAATCATAAGAAACACCTTAGTTCATGCCTAAAATTCATAAAAATTCATATTTACAGATATACAGAATGATTCTCAACAGGAGTGTGAACTGGTTCTTATTAAAAATAAATGTTCCTCTTTCAATCATAGGGTCTATGGTTGTGCTAAGGGGACACATCCAGTTAAGTTCCGCTGGTGATACCCCGTCATGACAGTGTTGACACTATGGGCCTCATTACGAGTTTGGAAGTAGCCATGCCGCTTTTAGCTTTTAGCGGCATGGCTACCTCCAAACTCCGGTCTGGGTCTCTCATAAAGGTACTTACCAGGCCATTCCGACCTTGGAGGGCCCGGTAATTCCCTTTCACGGGACCCGGACCCGGTACATCCCCATTCCCATTCGAGCCCCCATAGGGCTCAATGGGAATGGGGAGGATGCTAACAACAGGCCCGTTAATGACGGGCCCTTTGTTAGCATCCTGTTCTGCTAGCGGGTCCCGCTCTGCACGTCTGGTCTGACCAGGTATGCAGAGCGGGACATGCTGCAGACCTCGTAATGTGACGGCCCGGAATGAACGGTGCCGGTCTCTTACCTGCACCGTTCATTCCGCAGCTGCCAGCCTCGTAATGAGGCCCTATGTTGTCTTATTCAGGCACACTGAGATCACTTGCCAGACTGAAAACAAAGCCACATGCACAGGTTCAAGGTCAGTGTTTAAACAATAACACCGGAATTCGTCACTTCTAATTGCGTCATAGCTTTCCACAAATTCCCCCAGCCTTGTCATGTACGTAGATCCCCATGTTAGGCACAGAGTCAGTACGTGTCTGGGTGTTTCCATATGCTCTTTTAACCTACACATACAGCAAATTCTCTGGACAGCCGGTATTTTGGCTTGTGCACCCTGCAGTGCCAGCAATGGTAGCTGGTTTGTCCATAGTTTTAAAATGAACATTCTAAATGCCGGACTGGGGCACTTCGAGAGGTACTTTTGAGTCTGAAAATAGCAATGGGCTATCCCTCGTACATATTTGAAGTTGTGTAGCTTTTCCAGGTGTGTGAAGTTTCCCAGCCAGTCGCACTGTTGCACTTTGTTTTGAAACAAAATGTTTAATAGCTCTGTGTGACCAATCTATGTTTGAGAAGCATGTCTGATTCATATTGACGTAATCGCGATTGCTTTCCCTTTCATATTTCGATCCCTTTAGATTTAACAATGTACAGATTGGTCTGTTTCTAGCTTTTATGTACAGTTTACCCCTTTGTATTAAAGCTTGGCTCTTGAGGTACACTAATCCCAGTTCGAATCTTATATAGGGCATTGGGGTTGTGGATGGGAGACCCAGGAGTTACTCCAGAATTGGCCCTCCACCACGTTTAACCAGGTCAGGTCCCTCATGGCCAAAGCGTTGAGAGCATTGAGGATAGCAGGTGAAATGCGCTTTTTGTATAGCTTTATAATCCCTTCCAGCGTGTACCCTGCTGTTTGTTTAGCACATTTATTGATCAAACATGTTAATTGTTGAGCCTTTCTCTTTTTACTCTCTACTATTGCTCTATGACCCCCATCTACCAATAGGTCAAGGACCAGATAGGGGTAACTGTCGACATACTCCACCTTGTGTGAGTCTATCTGCAGCCCCAAGCCTAGCTATCTTACTACCTGATCCAACCATCATCTTGGTCTTGCCCATGTTGATGACTAAATCATTCAGCTAAGCATATTATAATAGTGTCTTACATTTCTTTTTCGCACCTTTTATTGTCTGATCGAGCAAGACAATGTTGTCTGTGTAGAGTCAGCTAGCTATGTAGTTCAAACAGAACTGAACAGGGCATCCTGTGCTACCCAGTAGCTTGGCCGGCTGGTCAGTCTAATACAGGCAGAAGAGCAAGGGTGCCAGATTTCACCCCTGTCTGACACCCCGGTTTACTTCTATTGGGGTAGACAAATCACCCATACTATTCAGACGCACTTTTGCTCTGTTCTTTGTGTGCAATTGGATCAGTGGTCCTACCAGCTACATTACGGTTGTGACCATAATGGAAGAAGTGTAAGAGTGTAGGTAGAGAAAGTGAGGGACAGCAGCAGGTTAGAGGCAAGGGTACAATGTTAGCTCATAGGCAGATGAGAGGAATTTTAAGAGGATAACTCAGCGGCAAGGAGGTAGGCTTTCAATATGGATTTGAACAAATCCCATGTTTGTATGTCATACCTAGCTTGACCACTATTAGTCTGCATGATTGACTTTGACTCCCATGAACATGGGAATCTGGCAATATATGAATGATATATCAGTGTATGTTGCTGAGCATAGTTTGTAGTGGCAGACATTATGCATGGGTCATGTAAGCTGCTGACTCTTGCTTGCCCTGTACCGTGTGTCCCTATAAATCAAAGCATAACATTTTGCAATAAGTCTGCAATAAAGGGCATTGCAACAAACTATGCATTTTCTTTCCTCACATATGTCTAATGTAAGGAACATTGAGGCTTCCTCCCATCTACTCCCCTTGGCTCCTCTTCTCAGGTGGCCAGGGAAAGGCTGTCGCTTTTGGATCCTGACCCTGGGGGTGGATAGGTGAGGAAGGATCACCTGGGTGGAGGGTCCTTGGGGAGTGGGGAGAGGGTGTCTTCAGATGAGACTCAGAATTTCCCATTCCCTTTTTCCAATTAACCTTCCGTCCCAGAAATATTTGTGGGATACTGTCAAACCCCATCTTTTTCTCACATTAAAAATGACCCTCAGATATTTCACCAATATAAAGGAACAAGAAAGAGGTCAGTCAGGAGGACACCCTCTCATGTGAGCAGTTTATCCCTACATGCCCCTTTCCCTTGTCAAAATGCACCCTGCCCTCCCCCTAACTTTGCAGGTTATCATCATTCTGCACCTATTTCACACACACATACTGTCCCACATGCATATGCCTTTGGGACTGGGACGAAGAAGAGGCAACTAGGAGTAATGCACACTTCTATTGGTGTGCACCACTCTGGTACAGAGATGAAGAAGAGGACTGTAAAACACTACTACCATTATCAGACATGTCCCACTGATTGGGGTCAGGCAAAGGACTTACACCGGCAGCCAGTTGAAAGGCTACAGATGTATATAAAGAGAAACCAGCAAACGGCAAAGGGAGATCTGCCTGGGGCGAGTGAGCTGCCTGGGGCAAGAGAGCTGCCTAGAGGAAACGCAGCAAACTGGTACAGAGCAGACTGGAAAGGTGTTGGTGGCAAGGTTGCGAAGCACCGCAGGAGAGCAAAAAGGCGCCCGCCGCCCGAACAGGCTGTGAGGAAGGTTCGGAAGCGTGAGCGCCACTCATTGGAGCTCCAGGCGAGTGAACAGGGAGCGAGAAGCCACAAAGGAAAAAGCCAGAGGCACCCGAAGGAACTGCAGGAGACGGGTGAGTGACGAAAAGGGAATAGTCACACCGGGACACTCCATGGGCTCGGCTTGGGCTCAAGGAGATGCCAGTCAGTCAGATAAAAACTCATAATAAGAGGACCAGGAGACTGAATGAAAGATTTGTGAATGGCGGACAAGTTAGAAAGTATATTATTTTTTTTTTATGCGTTTATTTCAGCACGCAAAGCCCTGAAGCATCTAGGCGCTGGTTACAGTAAATGCTTGATACAGGACAAAGAAGATACAGTATACAGACTGGTAGAGCCTCTCCTCATGTTGCAGGGAGCTATATCAAATGTGCATACGCATTATTGAAGACCAAACTGCTTTATTGAATACTGAACCAAAGAAAAGTTATGCAAAGTACATGAACGCAACACACAAGTGGAATGAAAGTTGGCTGCATTTACAAATACATTGAAAGCAAATATAAAATCAATGATTGACAATGTTAAAGTATGAGCTGAAAGAAAGCCTGTGACAAGGGCTTAGGAAACGATTGAAAAGCAAATGATAAGCACTGTTGTGAAGTGTGAAAGCAATGTGGTGACCAGGAAAGCATCCCACAAATTGAATAGTGTGAAAGGCACATTGTGGCAGATGCAAGAATCTGCCGAGGATAAAAAGAACTGCAAAGTGAACTAGTGACAGAGGTTCAAAGAGGGAGCTTCTGTTGGCGAGGACGTCCAGTGAAAACAAGTGAATATAACAAAGTGCCAAGGGTTATCGGTTGCATGACCTGTAGTGGGTGGACTGTGTTGTCTGACAACTGCGCCTAGACCGAGTAATCCCTACTTGGAGTGAACCAAGAAAGGTTATGTTTCTGAAGCTGTGGTGCCTATCAAGTATTGAAGAGATCAGGTTGAGTGACCCATTAAGAAGCCCGGACGGTTGCAAAGTTGATTTAGAACACTTATTGAAAGTCAAGAGAACTGAATGTGTTGAACTTGGGGAAGGGAACCCCCCGAGGCCTATTGTAACTGTGTTGAACTTGGGTAAGAGAACCCCAAGCTCCTTTTGTGTGGAACTGTTTTGAACTTTGGGAAGGGGCTGAAAGAGAAGCTAAGAGCTGAAAGAAGCTCAGAACTTTGTTTGTAACACTATTTCCTTTGGTGCCAACATCCGTACACATTGTTCAGTCTTAGTTGTGAGGGCAAGTATAGGCTTTGGACACAGACTTTTAAGTTGAACTTACTGACTCGGACTATCCTTAGTTTCTTAAAGTCGGGAAACCCCACTTCAGTATAGGGCAAGCTAGACACCTTACACCATCCTGACATTTGAGTTAAAAGTATTTGAGTTGAGCATTGAATTTGTTGTATGTGTCTTGCTTCATGATGCCTTCACACTAAGCAGGCATGGACATTTGATGGGCCATCTTTTCCTTACCCCTTCCCATGGTTCCCCTCCAGCTCTGTATCACCAACCAGACAGTTCAGGTGATTGAGGCCATGTTTTTGAGATGCCTCAGGTATACAGCATGCAAGGGAGGAATTCATTGGGCAGGTAAGAGGTGGAAGGATTTCTGTTGAGCCTGCTATTGTTCATCTCTATTTACATCCTGCAACACATGCAAACGCACATCTGGGATTTGGTGTGGGGTCTGGCGCAAAGACACATTGCATGCCATACCTTAGGCAGTCACATGGGGCTTCTTTTCTACAGCCACAGAGTACTTAAGCATGTACACGTGGGTTGTGTGTAAACACATGATTTTGCACACCGCATCTCTGCCACAATTTTATTTTTTTGTAAATACAATTAAGACATATGAGAACGTTAACATTATTGCCACCGATCTGAGCTCCAGCTAGCCACATGATGCATTGTTTCTCTTTGTTTTCTGACTGCTTTTACTAGTTGTCAGAAGGTGTTGGGTTCCATGGAACCTCATGGACACTGACTCCCACCCTTTCTACATGGTGGGATACCATTTCACTTCTTGATTGCCATGAACCCATGAATGCCTGGATGTAATTGCAGAGAATGGCAAGGGAATCCATGCACTATGCACATTGCGCCTGGTGACACCTGAAGACGGTCAGAAGAAGAATGCAGACACTCTATTGACATGTCTATTTGGATTTTTATTAAATAATAAGAAAAGGCGTAACTTTCCCTATGGCTATGTGGGTATTCCCTGTCTATATAAATAACTAGGGTGCTTGTCCATCGTCAGGAAGTCGTAAAACACAATATAGGTCCACTGTTCAAAAGCTAATCGTATGTTGGCTGATAGTTTGCATGCAGAACATAATGTACATTACTTTTTGTCAACAATCACCATGTTTTTCCCTGAAATGTTTATGTTAGCAGGGTTACATTTTTCACATGTAAACTGCAAATACAGATGCAAAGTCATTTTTGTGTCAGTGTTTAAAAACCCTGTTTTTTCATGTGAACGGGACCTTTGAATTTCTTCTTCTATTGTGAATTAAAATGTTGCTTTTCCTTTGGTCATGACAGGCAGGCCCTTCAGTTTGGGGCCTTTGATTACACTCCAGAGGGCAATGCATGTCTGGTGCTTTGCTTTTGCTCCAAGAGCAGTTTTCAAACTTGCAGGATCTGCGGCTCTCAGTGACTCCTCCCACTTTAGATGTTATGATATGATATGATAGGGTATTTATAACGCACTTAATACACAGACATTTCTAAATGCGGACCCGTCCATCGGACCCGTGTTGCTACGTGTCGCCTTGCTTCCAAGGTGAGCACGTTGCCCCTCAGCTATCCTCGAGAGACTTCCCTTGCTTGCATATGTGTCTCTCTGCCTCGGCTCACTTCGGTGCGTCCTTCTCTACCAGTCTCCTTCTCCTAGTTAAATGGACATTTCTGTTTAAAGGGATAGAACCTCTGTCTTGTTGCTAACAGTATATTTTAGTTTTCTCTTCAACCAAGTCTCTGGATTGTAAACTGTTCTGTGCACCTTATATTCCCATGTCTGCCACTGTGGGGCATGACTCAGGGAATTCCTCACAGGAACGGGAGTTCTTGTCCCTAAAGGGGGAGTCTGGGGGATGGGAATGTATCAATAGAGAGGACACTAGGCAGTAGGAAATTTTGTGAGTGAGTGTAGTTCCATGTCCAGAACGGTGGAGGAGAAAGGGAGGAAGGCCAGGACAGTGAAGTCGCATTACTACTTACCAACACTGCTAAAGATTGACAAAAACTGATGGGGGTGGACTGTTTAGGGTTAGCCTCTGGTGACCTGCTCTTCTTCTCTTGTCATGACTAAGATGACTTATCTCTGGCTACCTGCTTATGGAACAAGTCCAGAGCAGACAGGGGAACATCTACTGGTGGGGTTGGATCACTTGTGTGGTCTTCCTTCTGCTGGTAGCAGCACACAAACACATAACAAGTTCATGGAGACACCTCCCTCAGCTCAGGCACAATCCCTGACCCTGCCCCCTACTGCACTCCTATACAAGCTGTGTGTAAGGGCATGATAGGCAGGATGGGCTCAAGGGCAACCTAGTTGTATCCAGGTTGGGCAGTCTCTGCATCCCCTCTGGGATCAATCTGAACCGACTGTGTGCAAGTGCAGCGGGGCTGATACATGAAAGCACTCTGCACTGCAACCTTGCAGTGCTGACACAAGAAACACCATGTCCATGACTGTGGCAATATTCTGCCTTCAGTTCTAGAGGTAATGGGATGGGTCCCCATCCCTATCACCCAAATGTGCCTCCCCCTCCTACTTTTAGTGACCATTCCAAACTTACTATGAAGTCATACTTGTAATGCCTCTAAAAGCCCAGCTTGAATTTTTACACAGATGTTCCCCTTTGAAATTAGGGAGATGATTTTAGGTAATGGGACAGTCAATAAGGCACAAAGTTTTGCAATAATGTGTAAACCAAGTACAATTCAAATCTTGCTTAGCAGAAATAAGCACTGCTGCACAGATATCACTTGGATGTATAACTTGGATGTATAACTGACCCTGTCATGATAAAAGACATTGATGTTGAAGTCCCATGACAAGGAAAAAAGAGTACCAAGAGAAAGTGATCACTCTACATTGGAATGAACAATTCCATATCTTAGCCATTGCCCCATCACTCTTCTGAACAATGCAATAGTTAACATTCAACTTAGGCATGTCGTAATCAATGGTGGCCATTCCTGAGGTGTAGAGCCTCTTAGAGTTCTGAGGCTTGGTTAAAGAAGAAATGACATGAATGTGGGAATGCATGCCTCAGATCAGTCTTCAGTAAAATACTGGGATCAACCATGTTTGATCATCTTTATCTATAAACCCTTCCAAAATTCCAACCCCATCTCAGTATGGTACATCCCCCATTCAAATTGGAGCGAGAGGGTGTGCCTGTCATAATTGTTCTTTTATTCAATATTTATTTGGGTATCTTGTGGTTCAAAAAGAGGGGGAATGTCACTTTTAGCAGAGGGTGAGTTGCAAAAAGTTCAAGTGGAATGAGACACAGTGAATTGTCTAGAGGAATAAGTAATTTAGGTAACAAGTAGAATATTATATTCTATATAAATATTAGAATAATCTAACTTCATTGAGATTCATAAAACAAGTTATTTGCATTCGGTTAGCTAAGAGTGCTCATTTCTGGTAACAGAAATGGTGCACAATCACCTAAATGTTGTTTGGTTGTCATTCAGATTTTTTTTTTTTTTTTTTTGCAGAAGAACTAATAAAATAAGCCCATTCATCCTGTCTATTCTTGTCCAGGCCAGCAATATTCCAAGAAAGAATCCTCATTGGAGCCTTTAAAGGGAGCCCCTATCCCTCAGGTCAATCCATGTCTTTCAGAGATGCTAAGAAAGCAAAATGATCACAACAAGGAACACATAGTTTGTTTTTGAGTTAGGATGCTTGCTTCAATATAAGAATCATTCATAGTTTTCATAGATCTGCCCAGAGCACTTAAGAGAAATTAGCCTTTTATTTCTGTTGGTTGATTCAAAGCATTTCACTAAACTCAAGGTACGCATGGTAATACCCTTCTTATCCTACTTGGGTGTATGGGCCAAGTTCATGAATCTGAATAACAGATAGTGATGCCGGGAAGACAGGAAAATACAGATAATGTCAATGGCCTTTGACTGTTTGCATTCCAAATTAATCCCTCTTTCTTGTTTGAGAGAGTATATCGCCTTTTAAAAAGAAATTAAGCAAGAACATGGTCTTATTTATCAGTGTGGAGACTTTCTCAACCAATGACTGTGGCTCCCATAAAAACTAGGAGCAAAGGGAAAGTTTGCAGAGGTAAATTTCAACTTTCAGTGTGTTTGGGGTGAGGGATGCTCAAGGTACCAGCTCCAAAACACTTAGTACCAATTAAGCTTGGGCGAATGTAGGCCTGGCTGAACACATGAGTTGAACTGAATCCTACATCTGTGATTTGGTGAACTTGTGGTGCAAGCCCAAAATCACACCCAAACCTCAATACAAATCCTTCAGGTGGATCCAAGTCGAGTTTACCACTCAGATCCAGTGAATCTCTTAGAGAGTTTTGATGGACCATTCATATTGCCAGAACCTCCATGGAGAACTGGTGGACATATAAAAGCACCAGCTCACATTTCCTTTCAATTTGTGAGGTTTCTTTGGCTGCAAGAATAGTGTCCAGGGCAGACTCCGAACGTGTGGTTTAGAGACGATTTAGGTTTACTTTGGTGATGTTTGGAGGCGTTGAAATGCAAACTCAGACATTGTGGGTGCTTGTTGATCATTAGTTGCTCCATTTTTCTCTTCAAATGTGTAATGGGTGTATTTGGTCGTGTTTCAATTCGGACCATTCCTTTTCCTCCTAGAACATTTTAAAAGCACCCAAAAACATTTTCCATGTCCTTCTCACATTCCTTTCCCCCTTATACAATCCCCAAACTATAAACTTCTCTCAATGTAACCCCAAATGATGAAAACGGCAAAAATAAAACAACCATGTTCATGTTTTTAATTCAAATCCCATGTGGGTATGTTTTTCTATGCAATGCGAACTTCTTCCATTTGTTTTTCTTCCCTTGCATTTTAAAAATGTACCAATTTCAATCACCCTTCAAAAAATGAAAATACCAACAAAACATTTTCTAGTCCCCCCGACCCCTGTTTTAACCACAGAAAAAAGGTTCTTGTTGTATTGCTGAGAGCCTAAAAACACTGTTCCATTTTTGTTGAGCCGCATAATCACTCTTGTGTTTTGGTTCACCTTTCTTTGTCTGTGTTCTGTTTCATTTGAATCTATTTGTTTGCCCCAGTCATCTGTCTTTGTTCTTTTTGTATCATGTTACTGCTTATAGAATGCAATTGAAATCATGAATTGGGAACAGATATTGTACTTGGAGGGAGAGGTAAAACAGAACAAGGAGGTTAACTTCGAAGAGTTCAGGAATTCTTGCTAGGTCTTGGAGAAGGATGCGGAGCCACTTGTGGTTGGGGGAGTAGGTCATGCTGCCATTTACTCACAGCTACAGCAGGTGTTCCCAGAGGTAGGCGAGTTATTTGTGGACAGCTCAGGGAGGGGGGGGGTTGGATGAAGGGTGGGGCAGATAAAGGATGGTTTGTCACTGTCAGAGGAGGGATAAGGGGGGGGGACTTCTGGGAGAGGGAGGGAGGGAGGCATGTCAGAGTGGGTCCGGCTGGTGCAGGACATCCTTGTGGCAAAGGTGGTGTAAGGAGCTAGAGTGGTCTATGGGGAGGCATAGCTATCATGAGACTGCAAGAGCAGATTGTGTTATCTGCAGACACTACACCGGAGTTCCGGGAGAATCTCTCTGAGTGTAGCAACCTTGGAGAGGAGGTGGCAGAAATGAATGAGAGAGTTATTTGGAGGTGCTGTGAACCCCAGAGGAGGAAGATGAGAGTAACTATTCTGGTGCTGCAGGAGATTCCAGAGAATATGGTGGAGGAGACAGAGGTGGTTCCACAGCATATTGTTCTAGAGAAGGAAGAGATTGTGGTTTGTGCAACTGTTTCTGACCTTTCAGGGGGGGGGCAGGCAGGCACAGGCATCCCTTATAATGTTTCAGACATGTCAGAGTCATCCCTAAGACATCCTTATCATGACAATGTCCACCTGGTCATGAATATGGAAGTACTTACACTTGCCATGGGGGGAAGTGTGATGCATTGGGAACCACAGCAATGCACATTTGACAGTGTCAATATTCCGGAAGTCTTCACAAAAAAAAACACAGGCAACAACAGAAGCAACATTAATGATGGGTGAAGTTAAAAATGGGCAGGGAAAGATGAAGGAATTGACCGAAGCTCTGAAAGAAAAAGCAGAAGACCAGATGAAGATAGCTGACTTGGAGGCAAACTCATGTGAACAATCTTTGGAAGAAGACCTAGAAATTCAGGAATATACCGTCCCAAAACTCTGGCCAAAAGCGCTAAATAAAATACCAAAATACACATCACTATGCAGAAGTGCCATCTTGGACTATGTTAAAAGAATTCCCAACCTCTACCTGTTTGGCTCAGGGGACTTGGAGTTTGTAAAGTTTCCAAGTAGAAATGTGAGGACTATAGTAGAGGTGGGTTTTACATCACAAAAAGCATGGAAAGCTATAAAAAGTAACAAAAAAAGAGCTGGAAAAAATTAGCCTGTTGATTTTTGAGAAGCCACTGGTTGAAGTGCAAGGTGGGATAAACAGTGAGAGTCTTGCTACTGAAGAAGCAAGCGTAAAAGCTGTGGGAAACGAAAACCAGGAGCCAAAAGTATCCCCTCAGGGAAACTCTGGAGATACCAAGGCCAGTACCTTAGCGGCACTCCCAGAGATTCTCACACAAGTCCTACTGAAGCTGAAGTCCGCAGAATCTTTAGGCAAAATGAAATCAATATCACAAGCTGGAAAACCCGTGGACCAAAGACTTTTACTGCCAGCAGTATGAAGAAAAATCTCTTTTTAAATTCTGATGCCATTCTACTCCAGGAGACCTGGTATACACATCCAGTAGAAATAGAAGGGTATACGATATTTACAACCTCAGCAAGCCAAAAATCCAAAGGACGACCATAGGGTGGACTGTTACTTGGGATTAACAACACATTTTGCAAAAATATCACACTTTTGCATAATGGAAGGGAAGGCATCTTGGCATGGAAGCCAAGCTACAGTCCTATCAGGGTCATCTTTCCCTTGTAGTAGTGAACATTTACTGGAACCCAGCGCAATGCAGTCTGGAACAGTTTCACTGGTCGCTGTTGATGGTCTTGGAGAAGATCGCACTGTTTCATGGAGATGCCAGTGTAATCTTGGGTGGTGACCTGAATACACAATGTATAGTTACACAAGATACGAAGAACTTATCAAAATGGGCAAAAATCTCAAAGACAGGGAGACAGTGGATAGAGTATCTGAATTCATGGGGCCTCTTTATGTTAAATGGCACTGTAGAAGGCGACTGCCCATCGAAACCAACATGGACCCGTGGCAACTCCTTCTCCACATTAGATTATGTTTTTGTTTCTGAAGAGCTACAGTTGAAGGAAACATCTATGGAAACAATTTGGGGTGAAGGGAGTGATCATGCTCGGCTAAGAGTCAAAATCAAGAGCTCAAGTCCAACTGGAAAAATATCCACAGGACCTACTACTGAGAAAAGGCAAAACCATCCTGGTTGAATACAAAAGAGAGGGACGAAACTTGAATGAGAAACTAAATTTTATCTCAGTAGAAGAACAAAAACAGAATTGCCAACCTGACTGTTTCAAGCCATTTATTTGGTCGGTGCACCACCCAACTGCAGGAGCCTTGATAAAGGAAACTCATCATCAACATTCGTTCGACGAGGAAACGTGGATTCAGAAAAGGACCTTAAGGCGAGAAGTTAGACGGTTGAAGAAATCTATCACAAATCCATTCGAACTTCAAACAGAACAGAAAAAGCTCATTAGAAATTACAAGCAATGGGCAAGAAAGGTCCTTCGACACCAAAAAGATAATGAGCATATGCTGGAGGCCCTTTGAGATAACAGTATTCGTAATTTCTGGTCGATTATAAACAGAAAAGGAAAGAAATTAGCCAGCAACACTACCCAATATAATGTGGGTCCAGAAAAGAGATGGATAGACTATCTGACAAAGAACTTTAAAAACACATCAGCCACCTTGGAAGAACAGCAGGAGGTCATCAAGTGGGAACTCAACTTTGATATAAAACTAATAGAAGATCTTATTATGAGCGCCTCATCATCAAAGGCAGCGGGCCCAAATGGGTTAACCTATCAGGTCCTAAAGAACAATGCAAATACCTGGGTGACCCTTCTTGAGACCCTCTATAGGGAAAAACTAGAGTTAAACTGCTTTCCTCTTTCCTGGAAGCAAGCGGTTATAATACCATTGTACAAGGGAGGGGTAGATTTCAGCCTGAAAACTTTAAGCCAATTGCCCTCTTGGACATCGAAAGCAAGATATTCATGCGGATCCTCTTGATAGAGATAGAGGATTGAGCCAAATCAAAAAATATTGTTTCCAAATTTCAAATGGGATTCAGACGAGGAATGTCTACAACACTAAATGGCATCACTCTGAGCCTCTTAGTAGAACACTCTAAAAAATATGGCGAGGGTCCGATTTATGGAGCCTGGGTAGATTTCTCCAGAGCATTCAACCTAGTAAATAGGCAGAAACAGTTGGCAAAACTGAGAAGGTGGGGCCTTCCAAGCAAGCTCCTGGCTATATTAATTGAGCTTCACAAAAACACCTCACTTATGGTCAGACTAGATGAGTCTGGTCATCTTACAACTAAAATCATGGAGCAAGGAGTGCGACAAGGGTGCATGGGAGCTCCCTTCTTCTTTAACCTTTCTTTGTCAGATCTGGGTGACTTTCTTCAAACTTGGATTATGGCAAGTCCCAATCTCAACACCATCAAGGTTCATTGGCTCGCCTATGCAGACGACATTGTCCTGATTGACAGGACAGCAAAAGGCTTGATGCACTTATTGAATGGTTTAAGTGAATATACTAAACTTGATGGTCTACAAGTAAACTCAAAGAAGTCAAAAGTTTTGGTGCTGAAACATCCGAAAAAGCAAATTAACTTTGGCAAATGGTTTTTTGAAGGTGAAGCGATTATGAGGGTAGATGAATTAGTCTACTTGCGCTACACAATGTTTGCCTCTCCTTCAGTCAGTAAAGTGGAACTAGAAATTACATCTAAGGTTGAGAAAACAATACCTCAGATGAAAAAGATCTCTTTGAGCTCTGCAAATTCTCAATTAAACCATCAATAAAGTTTTATAATGCCAAAGTAATCCCAGTGATATTGTAGGGGTTGGAGGCCCAACCAAAGCTTTGGGACATAGACTGGGCAAAAGTAGAAGGTCAGATTTGGAAGAACTCTTTGGGATTGCCTAGCTGTCTTCCTATGCAGGTCCTAAGGTTTGAACTTGGCATGAAATCATTGCAGCAACAGGTAGCCTGCAGAGTGTTATCTCTATACAGGCTAATAATAATTCTACAAAAAAACTCCCTCTACGAAGACATCAAGCATCATCTCCAAATGGACAGCTCCAAGATCCTTCAACATTTGGACATAAAAGTACAAGAAACCTGGCAGGAGCCGATTCATCGGTAGCAACCCTGAAAAAGAATCCCATGAAAGCAAAGAAAGAACTGGAAATAATGGACTGGATCAAAACAGGGCTAGAAATGAGGCTCGTAAAACCAAAGAATATTTTTTTAGTAGTGGAAACAAAATTGGGAGAACTGCGTAAATACCTGCTAAAACATCCAAGCAGTGAATCAAGATATGTATTTCTTAGGGCGCGCCTAAACCTAATCCATACAGGCGAGATTTTAAGCATCAGAGGGCAAAGTCAGAACACAACACCGTTTTGTAAATTATGTGCAAACCAAAATAAGCAAAACCGGCATCATTTGCTCCTAGAATGTGAAGGAACTTGGGAAACCAGAGTCTGTACTTTGGGAAATCTGTTCATAAAGTGGAGTGCTTGCACTCAGAGAACTTTTGGGATCGTTTGATTTCAGGGCAAATCCCCCCTTGACGATTGCAGTTGGTCAGGTCCTATTAAAACTTGGCCTGACCCAAACAGGCGCTTGTTGGGACTAATGTCTCTCAAGAAAATCTGGCTTAACTCAGCAGTAGAAATCAACAATTTAGGATGGGGTGCAGGTTTTTGGGGGAGTGAAGGTTTTTCCTTTTCTTTTTCTTTTTCTCTCTCTTTCTTTTAAAGGCATGTCCTCTGTCTTGTAGAACTGTATAAAGGACAACTGTAAATTTAGTGTTGATCATTAATTGGCAATATGTTGGTTTTAATATTTTGTAAAGATCTAATTGATCAAAACAAATTAAAAAAAATGTTTTAAAAAAAAGGAAGTACTTACACTTGCCATGGGGGAAGTGGGATGCATTGGGAACCACGGCAATGCACATTTGACAGTGTCATGTTGCTTGCTACAGACACATTTCAATGTCTCTTTTCCGCAGCGCTCACCAGCCATGGTCACAACAATTAAGGAGAGTCTGCAAGTTCCTCTTGGGTGGACACAACTGCTTGTCAGCAGCCATGTGGACACAAAAAGCACTAATTTCCTCTGCTGTATGGGTCTAGCTAAGAACCCCCCCCCGTGCATATTAAAACCGAACCTGTGCCAATGGCATTATACACATGCAGAGCCATATTTACACCCTAACATCATCCTTTTGGTGGTTGGGATTTTAGTGGCAGCACTGTAGGTGTGGTGCTGTTTGGGCAGTCAAAGAGGGACCAACTGGTAAGAGATGTACTGCCTATGCTCCCAGATGAGCATCACTCAGGGGAAAACTGAACCCAACATTAATGGAAGATGCAATGTAGAGGCGGCACCACCCTACACTCTTGTAGGTGACCAAGGAAGAGGACAGGAAAAGACAAGACATGGTGGAGTAACTTCCTTGGGAGGGAAGGCCCCCAAATATTGTGGGAGTCTCAAGCGACACTTTAATTGTCTGAGAGGGTCACACTCAGAATTAGTTGCAGAATACTCTGCACAGCACATTGCTTTAAATAAACAAATGCAAACACACTCACCAATGGAAGTTATTTGCAGAGTTGAAAAGGAGTGAATTCAGAATACATGCACTGTACCTGGGTCAACTGAATCCTCTTGTTTGGCATGTCATGGCACATGGTTGCCCTATTATTATTATAACTTTTTCAGGCAGATGTCCAGTGTATTATATTTCACTTGTTTTGAAGTATTTGCAGTCTTCACCCACAACATGCACAATTCTGCCAGCTAGGAATGTGCCCCTTGCACTATTATCTGTCACGGATGGAAGAAAGCATAATGTGCATTTGAAATGGTGAAGGCTTATGCAAAATGCATCAAGTCACTGAATCTAATGTTGGTTTTACATTGGTTGAATAAGGAAGAAGGCAAGCATGAAACATGCTGATGACGATGTGAAAGTTACAGCACTAAATAGTCCACAAAGACTACTTGTCCTCCCTACGTTTTTAGTTCTACAATGGTATCAACTTGTCATTGCTAGGCTGGTGGTGTGCTTTCTCAGGCAATTGTCCAAATGTTTGCAATGTTGGAAGTGTACAAGAATAAAGTTAATGCGATTGAGCATGAAAATGCATTACATAAAAATATTGCAATCGAAATGTGATGGAATGCTTGCTGCTGACCTTAAACAGGGGGAAACCCTGAAAGTTGGCAGAGGCACAGACACCCTGGTTGGAAAGTGGAAGGTGACATTACTGTGGTTATAGAACAACAGATGCAGGACTCAAGAACAGAATAATAATAGCTCAAATTGTAATGGCATACCATGCCAATGGCTCTGGTGAGCCACTAGAGCTATGTTACAACCACAACGTTCTATAGGGTGACAGTATGGGATGGGATGGTCTCTGGGTGCTGACTAGAGGGTTGCAGCAGAGGACCTGTGGGTTTATTCCAGTCCTCTGCATGGTGTAGTATCATATGGCCCTACCAACACGTGGTACCCACGTTGGTACTAGTCTTTCCCGGACACAAGGTTTTCTTTCTCGGGGTGCATGGGGCAGGATGCTGTTGTTCTTTAACATGTATGAAGAAATTGCACGCTTTGGATGTTCTTAGTGAGTGAAGACATGTTCTACTACTCTCATTTAGCCACATACGTGGTGGCGGTGGTGGCGGTGGTGCATGTGATGGTGTAAGTGCCCCATGCTGATGGCTTTCACTTTCAGATATGCCAGGCTTTGTTTGAAAGACACTCTAGACATGTGAAGGAGTAGCTTTGTCTTCCCCCCCTATCCCTGTACTGTAGCATTGTCCTCCGTGTCCTCTGCCTCGGGATCCCTTGGTTGCAGAACGAGAGGTTGGGGCCAGGACTCAGTCATCAACTTGTTTGTGTTCATCATCATCCATTTTCTCAAAGTCATCAGACGATGTGGTTTATAGGCATTCAAATGACCCCACACACGTATAGCATCCCGATGCGCACAGCAACTGTTGTGGCTAATGTAAAATAGCCCCTGCCACTGTGCTGCTCTCTCACCAGCACACTGCCTTCTATTGATCCTTCCTCCCCATCTAATGTTCAGTCTTTCTTCCCTTTATCTCCAAGATCCTGGAAAGAGTCGTTTATGTTTACATGTGTTCCTATCTTGATTGCCACCCTTTTCTCTCTCTACATAAACATATGTGCTGTATCTTTCATTGTATTGAAACAGCTTTGTTCTACATTGCTCATTCTTTACTTTCTGGCCACTACTCCACACACTCTTCTCTTCTCATTTTACTTGATCTTTCTGCTGTTGTTGATAATGATTATCATTCTGTTCTCCTTTCTATTCGTTCTTCTCTCTGGTTTTCTGAATCCTTTATCCGCTAGTTTCGTTCTTATGCTTTTGATCACATGTACACCGTTTCTTGGACTGTTGAGTCGTCCTCTGTGCTGCCTCTTCTGTGCAGGGTGTCTCATGGGTCTGTTCTCAGCCCTCACCTCTTTTCCCCCTACGCTATTCCCCTGGCTGCTATTATTTCATATTTAATGTTTTCTATCACTTTTATTCTGACAATTCCCAAATCGTTCTCTTGTTCGTCATTCTCTGACTCTCTTCACCCTGCTCTTTCAGCTTGTCTGTTAGCCACCCTGACTTGGATGTCTGCTAATTCTCTTCACCTCAACCCTTCTAAAACCAAGTATCTTCTCCTCCTTGTGCCCCCTACACTAATACTGTGTCATCCATTTCCTTTCCTGGTTCTCAAGTTCTCTTTTCTATTTCTGCATATAATCTTGGCATCAACTTTGACTCTTCCCTTGCTTTTTTATCTCACACTTCCAATATTGCCTGGTCCTTTCATCTCTATGTGTTATGAGTAAAGTCCATTCAATTCTATCATTGTGTGCCTCCTCCTTAATCATTTCCTGTCTAACTACTGCTCTGAATGGTTACTTGTTGTTCCAGTTTATCGTCTAGCTCCTCTTCATTCTTTTTATCACATTTCTTTTTTTCTACTTTGTTGTCTTTCTCCAGGTGACTCTTTTTCCAATGTTTTGGTCTCTCGTTATTTTATGTCTTCCTTTTGACTTTCATCTATTAATCCATAAGTCTACTTAAATGTGTACCTGGCCCAGCTCCTCCTTATCTTTCTTCTCTCATCTTTATAGTCCTGTTTGCACGCTTTGATCACAGTCTCAATTTCTTCTTGCAGTCTCTAAACCTCTCTGTGCCAGTCTTGTTTCTGCATTTGTAGTCATTTAACTCCCAAACACTGCAATCACCTACCATTGTCTATTGGATGTTAACCTTCTCTCTCTGTCTTTCATCCTTGACTAAAATAATATTTTGTATCACTATCCCCTTCTTCGCTGTGATGGTTTTTTGTAAACTGTTAGTTTCCTGATTTTGTATAATTTTAATATGTGCTATAAAAGTTAAAATAAAACATTTAAAAATACACACCTAAGTGCTTCAGACATGTTAACACTCGAAGTGGTAATTTCTCATCTCCAGCCACATATAATGGCACCTGAGTTGCACACAGCATGGAATTTATTTCCTGTTTTCAATCAAATCTGGGATTTTCTCTTTACTAGTATTCTCTAGTAAGTGGTCTAAAAAAAGATGTTCTGAATTCAGCTAAAGTCACTGAATGCAAATCCCTTGCCTGCCTCCAACCATCTCTGACATGGTCTCTGCCCTAGCAGTCACTGATTGGCCATGTCATGTGCATGTGTGTTGTGCAAGTTGGTCACTGGGATTCTCTTCTCTCTAGATCAAGCCATCACATGAAGATGGCCTGTGTGTTGCACACTCAGTTACAACCCCTGAATGTTATCTGCCGTGGCCAAACAATTATACCATTTTTTCTTTGCAAGCATTTTATCTCAAGTGTCACAATAAAGTGACACACTCACTTACAGCCACTGAATGAAATCTCCTGCCTCCAAACAATTCTAAAAATGTTTTCTTTGCAAGTAATATTGTGTCTTATCACATGTCTTCACAAATAGTATGTGTTCAGTGTGTAGCACAAACGTAGTAGGACTGTGATGAAGGAGGATGAATGTGATGATCAAGGGCTGTGAAGAACAAGAAGTACTGTGACTGAGGGAACTGTGATTACGGAGAAGGAATGTAATTAAGGGATGTGATGAGGGAGTTGGAATGGGATGAAGGGCTGAAGAACATGGGGACTGTAATGAAGAAGAATGACTGCGAAGAAGGATCATTACTATAAAGGCAAAGGACTGTGACAAAGGAGAATGACTATGATGGAGGATGATTATGATGAAGGAAAGCACTGTGATGAAAGAAAGAAGGCCTGATGAAAGAGGAATTTGAAAAAGGTGTAATGCGATGAAGGAGAAGTACGAGGTCTGTGGAAAATGAGAAGAACTGAGACCGACTGTGACAAAAGGGAAGGACAGAGACCAATTATTTTATGAAAGAGGACTGTGATGAAAAACTATGAAAAAGGAGAAGGACTTTGATGAAGGAGTAGGAATGACAATGAAGGACTGTGATGAAGGAGAAAGACTCTGATGAAGGAGAAGAACTATGATGAAGGAAAGCAGTGTGATGAAAGACACGAACTGGCGAGGAAGTGATGAGGAGTGAGCACTGTGACGAAAAAGGTTCTGATGCAGGTGAAGGATAATGAAGGACAAGGAATGGTTCAAGGAGGAACTGTAACCAGAAGAGCAGCGAGTATGTAATTGTGGTATCATAGACCACATTGAGTATTCTCATTACCTGCCTGGCAGTCTGATATTTCGCAAAGCTAACAACACCATCCTGATGTATTGGCATTTGAGACACTTCAGAACATGCATATGAATATACCAACCTCCCTGACCAAATAGCTACTACATGCAAGTTAGTATTATTGTTATTAATAATATTATTACCACTCTTCACATATCCTCTGCGTACCAAAATGACTTCAAGAGGATGCTAAATATCTGGCCTCTTTTGTCACACTGCTGTGCGCAACTAGTGTAGTTGCCGCTGCAGTGGCAGCAATATTCCAAAGGCTGATGCAAGAACTTGTTCGTGTTAAGCCAGTAGTTAACTTTTTTTTACAGATAACATTATGTTCATGGGCGAGGACAGAGTTGGAGACTATGCTCACCTGCAAGGGGTGTTGGGGGTCATCAGAAAGAAGGGCCTGCCACTCAAATTGAAAAAAAAATGTCAGATACGGGTGGTGGAAGTGTCCTAGTTGGGCCATCCCGCAGGCAAAGACACGATCAAACCTAAGAGGGAGCAAGTGAATTTCATGCGTACTCTTGCAAAACTCAACCATAAGGATGAACCTTAGACTTGTTCGAGGGTAAGATTTAAGACAACGCTAAATTTAAGACCAATAGGAGAGTAATATTGAATAAGGGGGCGAACTTTCAGAGGTGGAAGCTGTTTGATGCTCTGATGGAGGAAGCTCTCCCACGCTCTAAATGTTTGATTTGTGTGGCAGATTCTTTGATACTGAATAGTTTGTTCAGTTTTCCTTTTTTACCCCCTTTGCCTATTTACACAAATTAAAGAGGCGTTTCTGAGCTTCTCAATCTAGACTCTGAATTCACACGCAGGATGCACATTAAAATGTGCACAAAACAACCACATTCCCCTCTGCCTTTATTCACGGGTGCAGCGGAATGCACAATGCATGATAGCATTCGTTCTGACCCCCTCCTGCATTGGTCTTTTTATCTGGAACCGCAGCGGTTTAAACTGCTTCCCCACTTGCATATCCAGACCCCAAACGGAGTTGACATTTTTGTTTTGTTTTCACAACGGTTCCCAAAGAAGAGACCTTTAAAGGCCTGTCACTGTGACGTGTGGTCCCAACACCCACGTGGCTGCTGGGAGCCTGTAATATCTTAGACTCTGGAGTGTTCTCCTGACGCTGATGTATGCAAGGCACCTGCTCAGCACATTCTTTCTGCTGCCTCCCAGAAGAGTAGAAATGAGCAGGGCATCTTTCTGCACATTTCTCCTAGTCACTTGGATGAAATAAAGTGCATCCTCCGCAGTGGTGCACATCTAGCGTTATTGTGGTGCTACCTACGCCACCTCTGCATCATCCACCGCACCGGTTTGTGATGTTCATCTGGTTAAGCGGCAAGCGGGCATCGCTTATGTATTTTGGTCTAAGTCTTTTTTGTGCGGTCACAATGTAACATGTTCATTTCAATGGTTTCCCAAGATGGGATGACACAAGGGGGCAGATTTTCAAAAAGAAATTCAACTGGACTTTCCCATGTTAAAACATTTTTTTAAATCATGCCCAAGATGTTGCGTGACTCCACTTAAGAGAGTAACGTAGAGCCGTCAGACAACGCTCTGGCTATAACAATGCCACCTTACTTCCAGTGTTTTGCAACATTTTTCAATGTCAGCATTGGATAAACACCATTTTCATACAAGACCAGGAACACCACAATGTGATCCTTATCAAGATTCTCAAAACTTTGACATTACTTTTTAAATACAAAACATCATTGTCAAAAAATACTTACCAGGCAGAATCCATTTATACAGCAAATAAGCAACCTATTATTTAAAATTTTTATAGTGCAACAATGCCTCCTGAAAAACCGCTGACATCTAAAGCGAGGAAACACGTGACGAGGGTTGACCCAAAAAATGTAACATTATCAGTCAACTTTAAACTGAATACCAATTTTTCCTTTTGATTTTGAAGACATACAGGGTAATTCATGGAATCAAGCGCAGAAGAGGCGTGCGCGGCTGGCGCACAGAGGGAGCGTGCGCCAGCTTGCGCCAGCCGTGTGCGCCAAAACCCATTTTCACGCACCGGATATTCATGGATTTCCCCATCCATATCCAGCCGTGGCGCAACGTGGCGCAGCGACCCTGCAGCAGCGCCAGTTACGCCCCCAACTCCGTCCCTTGTGCCAAAAACAGCTGCACAAATCTGTTACATGGCGCAAAGGCCAGTGGACCAGCATACAGCCCCCCAACAGCGAAATTGCACAAAAAACACCACTCACCCCACTCGCGCAAGCCCAATCGCATGTAAAACTCCTTGCGCACCCCTCGGAATACGCGTACCCTGCTCGTGCCAGCCCAATCGCATGTAAAACTCCTTGCGCACCCCTCGGAATACGTGTACCCCGCTCGCACCAGTCCAATCGCGTGTAAAACTCCTTGCGCACCCCTCGGAATACGCAAACCCTGCTCGCGCCAGCCCAATCACATGTAAAACTTCTCGTGTACCCCTCAGAATACGCATACCCCACTCATGCCAGCCCAATCACGTGAAAATCTCCTTGCGCACCCCCTGTAATACACGTACCCAGCCTGTGCCAGGCAAATAGCATGGAAAAAGTCCCCCCTGTGGCATGGGCTGCCTGCGGGCCATGGTCAGGGTGGATGGGCTGCCTGCGGGGCATGCCCAGGGGTGATGGGCTGCCTGCGGGGCATGGTCAGGGGTTTTAGGGGTGTCTCCTGTGGTGTGGACTGCCTGCGGGGTATGGTCAGTGTGGATGGGCGGCCTGCGACGCATGCCTAGGGGTGATGGGCTGCCTGCGGGGCATGGTCAGAGTGGATGGGCTGCCTGTGGTGCATGCCCAGGGGTGATGAGCTGCCTGCGGGGCCTGGTCAGGGGTTGTAGGGGTGTCCCCTGTGGTGTGGGCTGCCTGCAGGGCATGTTGAGGGGTGTAGGGTGGACCCCTGTGATGTGGGCTGCCTGCAGGGGTGCATGTGGCTCCTCACCACACTGGTGCGTGAATCTGGGGTTACGTGAATGTGCTTTACTTGCGATTTCGCTGGCGCATGCGGGGTACGTGTATTCCGTGGTACGCAAGTGTGCTTTACATGCGATTTCACTGGCACAAGCGGGGTACGTGTATTCCGGTGTACGCGAGTGTGATTTACACACGACTTTGATGGTGCATGCGGGGTATGTGTATTCCGGGGTACACGAGTGTGCTTTACATGCGATTTCACTGGTGCGTGCAGGGTACATGTATTCCGGGGTACGTGAGTGAGCATTACACGCAAATTGGCAGTGTGGGCCCTCCTGGGTGTGCCCTCCCCATGCCCCGCAGGCAGCCAACACCACAGGGATCACCCTACACCCCTGGGCATGCCCTGCAGCCATCCCACGCCACAGGGGACAGTCATAAATCCCGGGGCATGCCCTGCAGGCAGCCCATCACCCCTGACCATGACCCGCAGGCAGCCCACACCACAGGGGACCAAACTACACCCCTGTCCATGACCCGCAGGCAGCCCTCACCACAGGGGACACCGCTACAATCCCTGACCATGCCCGGCAGGCAGCCCACATGGCACCATGCACTTATGAGCCCCAACACATGCCCCCCCACCAGTGATGGGCACCTGCCAGCAGGCCCCGACACATGTCCCCCCACCCCACCCCGATTGACGGCAACCTGCCAGCAGGCCCTTACTCATGTCCCCGCCCTCATTGACGGCAACCTGCCAGCAGGCCCCGACACATGTTCCCCCCACCAGTGACGGGCACCTGCCAGTAGGCCCCGACACATGTCCCCCCACCCCACCGTCATTGATGACATCCTACCAGCAGGCCCGACTCATGTCCCCCCCACCAGTGACAGGCACCTGCCAGCAGGCCCGACTCATGTCCCCCCACCAGTGACGGGCACCTGCCAGCAGGCCCCGACTCATGTCCCCCCACCAGTGACGGGCACCTGCCAGCAGGCCCGACATGTCCCCCCCACCAGTGGCGGGCACCTGCCAGCAGGCCCCGACACATGTCCCTCCACCCCACCCCCATTGATGGCAACCTGCCAGCAGGCCCCGACTCATGTCCCCCCCCACCAGTGAGGGGCACCTGCCAGCAGGCCCGACACATGTCCCCCCCCACCAGTGACAGGCACCTGCCAGCAGGCCCCGACTCATGTTGCCCCCACCAGTGACGGGCACCTGCCAGCAGGCCCAGACACATGTTCCCCCCACCCCACCCCCATTGACAGCAACCTGCCAGCAGGCCCCGACTCATGTCCCCCCACCCAACGTCCTGTCAGAATAGAGGCCCATGTCAGAAATGCCAACCCAAATCCCACCCAATGCCACAGCACCCCAGTCCAAACACACAACCATATATTGTACCCACTCCCCATTAAAAGCACCAGGCCACACACATGCACCCAAAGACATGTCCAACAGAGCCACACAGTGGTGACACATAACAGAGGCAATGGACAGTGACACACCCCTGGGCATGCCCCACAGCCAGCCCATCACCCCTGACCATGTCCTGCAGGCAGCCCATCACCCCTGACCATGACCCGCAGGCAGCCCACACCACAGGGGACCAACCTACACCTCTGTCCATGACCTGCAGGCAGCCCTCACCACAGGGGACACCGCTACAATCCCTGACCATGCCCTGCAGGCAGCCCACATGGCACCATGCACTTATGAGCCCCAACACATGTCCCCCCCACCAGTGATGGGCACCTGCCAGCAGGCCCTGACACATGTCCCCCCACCCCCATTGATGGCAACCTGCCAGCAGGCCCCGACCATGTCCCCGCCCTCATTGACGGCAACCTGCCAGCAGGCCCGACTCATGTTCCCCCCACCAGTGATGGGCACCTGCCAGTAGGCCCCAACACATGTCCCCCCACCCCACCCCCATTGATGACAACCTACCAGCAGGCCCGACTAATGTCCCCCCACCAGTGACGGGCACCTGCCAGTAGGCCCCGACACATGTCCCCCGCACCCCACCCCCATTGGCGATAACCTGCCAGCAGGCCCCGACTCATTTCCCCCCCACCAGTGACGGGCGACTCATGTCCCCCCCACCAGTGACGGGCACCTGCCAGCAGGCCTGACATGTCCCCCCCACCAGTGGTGGGCACCTGCCAGCAGGCCCCGACACATGTCCCTCCACCCCACCCCCATTGACGGCAACCTGCCAGCTGGCCCCAACTCATGCCCCCCCCACCAGTGATGGGCACCTGCCAGCAGGCCTGACACATGTCCCCCCACCAGTGACAGGCACCTGCCAGCAGGCCCCAACTCATGTTCCCCCCACCAGTGACGGGCACCTGCCAGCAGGCCCAGACAATGTCCCCCCACCCAACGTCCTGTCAGAATAGAGGCCCATGTCAGAAATGCCAACCCAAATCCCACCCCATGCCGCAGCACCCCAGTCCAAACACACAACCATATATTGTACCCACTCCCCACTAAAAGCACCAGGCCACACACATGCACCCAAAGACATGTCCAACAGAGCCACACAGTGGTGACAGAGGACAGAGGCACTGGACAGTGACACATGCACAAAACTAATGAGAGTAGACCACACCAATAATAAAGATTTGTGAAATGTACTAAAAAGAAAACAAAATGGCAAAATCAAAACCACACATGTTAGTCCTAAAACGAATCCTATCACAGTCTTGCCCCCCTTGGGCAACCATGCACCGGTCATTGACAATTCTAGCCAACCCTAGACAACCCTAGCCAATCCCTAGGAGGCTTTGGACCACTATGCCCCCCTACTTTCGTATCTCACAGCCTTTGTGCACTGTGTTACTTCTAGATTACTCCCAACATACTCCTATAGACACAATAACATAAGACACAAAGAAAACACATGAATCGATTCAATTATAACAATCGAATACATTTATTTATGCACAACAAAGCATGATGCATATAATACTAAAACTATTGCAAATATCTAATTTGCACCTTTTATGCTTTTGGTGCAAATCTACCATGCAATAACTATAAGCTTTACAAGCTTCTAATGCAAGCCTGTGATGCATGCCTGTGATTCTAATGCAGCCTAATGCAAGTGTCAGCATTCCTCTCCAATCCACACCATACTTCTCTCTCTCTATCTAAGACAATCACTGTCTGATTTCCCCTTTCCCAAACCCAAAGCTCTTTGTGTGAGTGTCTAATCAATCAGTTTAGTCCATGAACCATACTTCCCATCTGCATGTGCATCTCTCCCTTCTCCAGCTCTGTCTTTGTCAAGTCTCTCCAAGTCTTTCCTCTCCTGCCACTCTGCAACCAGCCAGCCAGTCACTCGAACTGCCGCAAGCCTTTGCCAAGCTCTCGATCTCCAAAAGCCATCGGATTCTGCTGCACCAAGACACCTCTCTCTCATTGAACTCCATCAACATCTAGCACCATCTCCAACAACAACTAAAAACTCCCCTCTCTTCACCTCTGGTTATACTATTCCATGATGTACTCATTCCCCATGGTTACATTCGTTCTCTAAGCCAAGAATGTCTCTTTCTGTCTGTCAGCATTTCTAATAATATGAGCAATGCCTGAAAGTCTGTGTTTGCATGTCCTTTCACTTTGTGTTCTTGTCGTGTTCTTTATCAATGTGACATTGGACATCATATCTCTTTCATGGCCTATCTGTCTGCAGTGCCTGCAAAACACCATCTATTCCTCTATTTCTCCATTTATACCCATTCACTCCACCTTTGGCTTCACAAAATCCTCTTTCCGTGCCTATGTGCAAGACCTCTCCCTCCAAAAAGCACCTCTCCCATTCTCCATGTGGCACTGCCTCCCACCTTTTCTGTCTCTGCGAAGCTCAGAGCCCAAGCTGATAAGGCTTCCTTCGCCTTCCACTCAGACAAGGTTTGTGTTACCTGTCTCTGCCAAGAAAATGTCTACGAATACTTGTACTCAATGTTAACTCATAACAATCGTCACACATCGTGGCGCTTCTCTGTCTCATTCAGTGGAATGGCTTTATAATGCCAGCTAAATGCTTTCTAGCGTTTACTGCAAATCCAAGCACTATCTATATGCAAACTCATTCATACACTAAGTGCACACTCTACGTGCATGGTGTCTCTACAATGCATACATGTGTACATGACAGTCTCTACATGTGTAACTACAAATATACTGTAACTAGTGGTTTGCCACACAATGATTGCGCCACACTTGAGTTTTAAATAGACATTTTTCTTTATATTTTAATGTTGGGTCTCAAAGGTTTTCCATTTAATATCATAGCCTCTTAGTTGACACGTGTTTCGGCTACTCAAGAGCCTTTTTCAAAACAAATAGGGAAAAAGCATCTCAATTCAGTACAAGATCATATTCTTGCTCTAAATCCAGGTTAAATTACATTATGGTTATGCCATTCATGTATTATCCACAGAAAAGGAGAAAAGAAACAAATGAAGAGTTGCATATAGATAGTCAGTTATAAAGTTTTCCATAAAAACAGGAATAGAGTTTTTATAATAAATGAAATCAGTTAACGCAAATGATCCCCAATGCAATAATGAATACATGTCATTGTAAGAAGTGCACAAATATAATGAAAAACAATACAACAAAGAAAAAACGGGGAAAGGGAAAAAAATAGAAAAAAACATTTTAGCACACTTTGTCATGTACGTAATATAAATCAAAGAAACCACTTCTTAAATTGCTATTTGTTCTAGTATCCCAAAAAGTAACCATAGTTCAGCTCAATACATGCAGTGTATTCCATTTCATAATATAAATATATATCTATATATGTCTCCAATGTCCACCTTGATAATGTAGATTTAAAACTGTGACATTTGGCACCATACCGAAATATAATAGAAAAGGAATAAAAAAAAGATAGTTATATCTTACCCATCATTTTTGAAAGAAAGTCCCGGGTCAATCCCTATAGTGTCAAAAAATATATATGTATAATATGGGATAGTTTTTTCTACTTTCATGTTATTCACAAATGCTTAAATACACCGATTTACTGGAATCCCTAGCGCAATCTAAGATGCAGATTAATTTGTATTCAAACTCTATTGTTTATAAAGAATAGATCGTTTCGGGTATCACTAGTACACATATCAATACCACACGGCATCTGGAATCGTAAGCCGCGATGCGTGTTTTGCGAAAAATAGTGTCTATTTTGAGCTGTCCAAGGTCCATGTATCCCTTCTTTACGTTACCTCAGTACGGGCATACAAAAACGTCTCCTCAATCCCTGTTCCATGGCTCACAATGTCCGCTTACCTCATTGTACTATTTTTCCTGTTCCTCGCGTCGGCCTTGCACTGCAATGAGCCGCCGCGCGGGTTTACAGTGTTTTCAATAGTGTTGCCATGGTTTCGAGACACAATCCTTTTTCCGTTTCTACTCGCTTTCACATGGCCGCCATTTTGGAGCGGTGTGGAATACAAAGCCATGCAATGCGATCACATTGGTGTTCCCTAGTGCATACAAAGGATACATATGCCATCCCTACAAAAGTATTCATGAATTGTAAGTCAATAAACATAGTATTGTTGTACAGTGTTCCTTTACAGTACTATTTCAGGAAATATTATTTCCCCTATTTCACGGTTGTGGTACAGTAACCACAGGTGCCAAATGTACCATGCTGAAATCTACATTAGGTTTTTTTAAAACAAAATACTATACAAGCATAATGCCCCCACATTTTATAAGTGCTGTTTTGCAGATTCAGCTTCGAAATATACACTACTACACATCCCAACCATAATAATATCGGCCATCTTAGTAAACACTACAGTAATTACCGTCCTTCACCATGTTGTGACGCCCTTCACATTTATAACTAAAAAATGCAAAATAAGCTCAAACATATAGTCCCATTTCTGCCTATGTACACCCCAGAGGCCAAAAACAGTTCATACACTTTGGATGTTCACTCATATATTCACAGGAAACTCCCCATTTCATTATCCTGATTCAGACCAAATTATATTGATCTGAATTTACAAATTAATCTTGCTTCCATCTGCCTCAGTTTTTCTTCAAGGTTTCACCCTCTTCTTCCTAGTTTCACCTTCTGTAAGCCAATAAATTTCAATTCCTTTTTATCATTCATCTGATGATTACGCTGCCAGTGATGGGCCAAGGGTAATGATGCATCCTGGCTTCCGATCGTTGAGAAATGCTCCCATATACGTATTCTTGTTTCCCTGATCGTACTTCCAATATAAATCATTTGGCATGGGCATATTATCGCATATATGATATATTTCGAGCAACAATTTATATTCCCTTTAATTTTCACACTTGTTCCTCTGGAGTCCACAAAGACAGTGGTCGCCTCATGTGCAAATTGACACCTGGTGCATGTACCACATTTCCGAAAACCTGACACACTTGTGTCAAGCCATGTTCTTGTCACTTTAGCATCCCTATCTGGGAGTAGTGAAGAGCTCAAGGTCATCTTCAGTGTGTAGTGAAGGGCTGAAGGTCATCTTCAGTGTTTTTGCTTTACGATATGTCATTTTCGGTTTGTCACTGATGTATCCATTAAATGCGGATCTAGCTGCAGTAGATGCCAATTCTTATTTAAGGTTTTTCTTAGTTCTGTATTATTCGAACTATATGCTGTGATAAAGTTTATTTCATTAGGCTTGGTCTTGTCAATTCTTGATTTGGGCACCAAAGTCTGTCCCCATGTCACATTGTCAACCTTCTGTTTTGCAGTTTGAATGCATTTTCTTGAGTATCCTCTTTGTCTAAAGCGGCTCTTCAATAGTTCACACTCTGCCTTAAAATCATTCGTATTCTTACAATTCCTCCGGGCTCTAATAAACTCCCCCTTTGGGACATTCCATTTGACAGGTTTGTGGTGACAGCTCTGTGCATGTAGTGTGGAATTGACCTCAGTTTCTTTGCAGAATGTACGTGCTACTAATTTATTTTTCTGTACGAAAATGGTCAGATCCAGAAAGTTTATAGATTTCTTGTCGTCCTGTCCCACAAATTCAATGCCAAGGTCATTCTGATTCATTCTCAATCTGAAGTCATTCAGTTCCAGACTTGTTCCATCCCAAATTAATAGAACATCATCGATAAAGCGAACCCACAGAATCACATGCTCATCAAATGCCTCATCCACATATACAGTTTTCTCTTCGAACATTCCCATGAAAAGGTTTGCCAATGCCGGTGCGTACTTTGTGCCCATGGCAATTCCCTTTCTCTGCTGGTAATATTTATTATCGAACATGAAAATGTTGTTTTCTAATGTCACTGCCAACATCTCCTTTAGCATTTCTATGTAGTGGTAATGCGAAGCCGAATCATCTTTAAATGCAAAGTCTATAGTTTGTATGGCTGCCTGATGTTCAATAATTGTATATAGCGCACGGACATCCCAGGTAGCTGGTAGGTAGGAAGATTTCCAAAATATTTTGTCAACTGCCTTAATTGTGTCAGTAGTATCCTTGATGAAAGCCTTCAATTTAGGGACTCTTGGTTTTAGTACACTGTCTATGTATTCCGAAATCCTCTCCGTTAGCCAGCCAATACCACTCAGTATTGGACGACCTTCAGGAATATTGTCAAATTTTTTGTGTATCTTCGGCAAAAAATACATGGTCGGAATTATTGGATGTTTGATGATTAATGCCCATGCCAAATGATTCATATTGGAAGTACGATCAGGGAAACAAGAATACGTATACGGGAGCATTTCTCAACGATCGGAAGCCAGGATGCATCATTACCCTTGGCCCATCACTGGCAGCATAATCATCAGATGAATGATAAAAAGGAATTGAAATGTATTGGTTTACAGAAGGTGAAACTAGGAAGAAGAGGGGGAAATCTTGAAGAAAAACTGAGGCAGATGGAAGCAAGATTAATTTGTAAATTCATATCAATAGAATTTGGTGTGAATCAGGATAATGAAATGGGGAGTTTCCTGTGAATATATGAGTGAAAAGCCAAAGTGTATGAACTGTTTTTGGCCTCTGGGGTGTACATAGGCAGAAATGGGACTATATGTTTGAGCTTATTTTGCATTTTTTAGTTATAAATGTGAAGGGCGTCAAAACATGGTGAAGGACGGTAATTACTGTAGTGTTTACTAAGATGGTCGATATTATTATGGTCGGGATGTATATTAGTGTATATTTCGAAGCTGAATCTGCAAAACAGCACTTATAAAATGTGGGGGCATTATGCTTGTATAGTGTTTTGTTTTAAAAAAAACCTAATGTAGATTTCAGCATGGTACATTTGGCACCTGTGGTTACTGTACCACAACCGTGAAATAGGGGAAATAATATTTCCTGAAATAGTACTGTAAAGGAACACTGTACAACAATACTATGTTTATTGACTTACAATTCATGAATACTTTTGTAGGGATGGCATATGTATCCTTTGTATGCACTAGGGAACACCAATGTGATCGCATTGCATGGCTTTGTATTCCACACCGCTCCAAAGTGGCAGCCATGTGAAAGCGAGTAGAAACGGAAAAAGGATTGTGTCTCGAAACCATGGCAACACTATTGAAAACACTGTGAACCCGCGCGGCGGCTCATTGCAGTGCAAGGCCGACGCGAGGAACAGGAAAAATAGTACGATGAGGTAAGCGGACATTGTGGGCCATGGAACAGGGATTGAGGAGACGTTTTTGTATGCCCGTACTGAGGTAACGTAAAGAAGGGATACATGGACCTTGGACAGCTCAAAATAGACACTATTTTTCGCAACACGCATTGCGGCTTACGATTCCGGATGCCGTGTGGTATTGATATGTGTACTAGTGATACCCGAAACGATCTATTCTTTATAAACAAAAGAGTTTGAATACGAATGAATCTGCATCTTAGATTGCGCTAGGGATTCCAGTAAATCGGTGTATTTAAGCATTTGTGAATAACATGAAAGTAGAAAAAACTATCCCATATTATACATATATATTTTTTGACACTGTAGGGATTGACCCGGGACTTTCTTTAAAAAATGATGGGTAAGATATAACTATCTTTTTTTTATTCCTTTTCTGTTATATTTTTGTATGGTTCCAAATGTCACAGTTTTAAATCTACATTATCAAGGTGGACATTGGTGGCATATATAGATATATATTTATATTATGAAATGGAATACACTGCATGTGTTGAGCTGAACTATGGTTACTTTTTGGGATACTAGAACAAATAGCAATTTAAGAAGTGGTTTCTTTGATTTATATTACGTACATGACACAGTGTGCTAAAACGTTTTTTTCTATTTTTTTCCCTTTCCCCGTTTTTTCTTTTTTGTATTGTTTTTCATTATATTTGTGCACTTCTTACAATGACATGTATTCATTATTGCATTGGGGATCATTTGCGTTATCTGATTTCATTTATTATAAAAACTCTATTCCTGTTTTTATGCAACTCTTCATTTGTTTCTTTTCTCCTTTTCTGTGGCTAATACATGAATGGCATAAGCATAATGTAATTTAACCTGGATTTAGAGCAAGAATATGATCTTGTACTGAATTGAGATGCTTTTGCCCTATTTGTTTTGAAAAAGGCTCTTGAGTAGCCGAAACACGTGTCAACTAAGGGGCTATGATATTAAATGGAAAACCTTTGAGACCCAAAATTAAAATATAAAAAAAATGTCGATTTGAAACTCAAGTGTGGTGCAATCATTGTGTGGCAAACCACTTGTTTCTGTTTCTCTAACCGAGGAGGTAGGGGATTGGTTCCTCCAAATAATTGCCACACGGATGCGACACGGCTGAAAAGCTGAAAACAATATAAGGTCGCAAACATAAGAAGGTGTACCCACAATCATCCCCACAAGACAAATATTCTAGAAATATACTGTGTCTCTAAATGTGTCTCTACAAATATAACAATGTGTCATTCTAAGTGGCTCTACATGGTATTTCAAATATGACAGTGTGTCATTCTATAAGCAAATTGCAAATGCATACAAAGTGGCAGTCTAATAATGTGTATAGTGTCTACTTCAGCAATGTATAATGGATAACTAAACAGGATGCAATAATGCAAAGAGTAATGATTCCATAACAGAGGAATGATTGGGTAATGATAACAATCCAGGCCTCTCATTTTATCAGATTCTACAAATGAAGAAATAATCAATGCAATACCAAAAAGAAACTAACATCCAAGGAAAAATAAAAATCCAAGACATGAAAACTGAAAAGTGGTCCATCGCCAAAGTCCATAGAAATAAATCCAAAATTGAAAACCATAAAAAACCATTACTCCATGTGATGACGTAAAAAAGAAAGTATGCACATGTCCGGAACTATACACAATGTAAGTCACAAGGGTCCATGATCCCAAAAATAAAGCAAACGAAAGGAAACCTATGTCTAAATAACTATGTACAAAGGCGGCGGGCTAGTCTGACGGCTCACTCACTGATGTTCCGGGCCAGGTCATCATCGAACACCACATCGATGTTCCGGAGGCGGGTCTGTTCCCTGGCCTCGAGGTCTCGCAGGGATGCAGCCATGGCATCCACCAACTCCCTGCGAGTGCCTGGAGGCACTCAGTCCGCTTCAAAGCCTGGTGCATTGAGTTTTCCACCCTGGCCATTGTGAGCCATGCCCTGTCCGCCCGCCGCCGCTCTGCATCTATTTGCTAGCCCAACTGCTGCCACACGGAAGACACTTCCAGTCCTGGGTCCTCCTGCACGCGGGCCGATGCCTGCCCCCGGGACGTTGTTGGCCCCACGCGATGATGCCTTCCACACCGAGCCTGCTGCTGCCTCAGAGCCAACTGCCTCTGCCACCACGATGGCCTCGAGCTGTTGGAATCAGCCAGCACCGTCATGCACGTGCCCTACTTGATGATGCCTGCACATCTTCCATTTGCTGGGGTCCAGTTGGTGGCGTGACCACCCCTGCTGGACCTCCGACTCCCAAATGTGGCAGGGATGTGCTCTCCACCAGCCTGGCCACAGGCTCAGGAGCAGCTCCACAGGGGGCCCAGGTGATACATGAGCGGGAAGACGGCACGTAGGACGACTGGCACATAGGGTGTGCAGTTGAGGAGGGGGTCGCAAGAGCGTCCAGCACATGTAGGAGTGCTGCGCCAGTGACCTCTCCTAGCAAGTCGAGGCGGCCACGCAGGTATTCGAAATGACGTGCACTGTCCTGCCTAGAACCAAGCATGTCATCCCGAATACCACTCGTGCGCAACGCCACACCAACTAGGACAGGCTGCACATGGTCATGGATTGCCAAGTCCGCAGGGAGAGGACGGCCAGTTGTTGTTGACGCATCCCCTACCTGCAAACGGGCCTGGACAGAGGCATCCCTGCTAGTGCGGGATGATGCAGTCACAGGGACAGGATTACACACAAGCACCTCCATGGAGACCTATGCTGCCTCTTGCCCCTGGACTGCACCACTCGCACTAGTGAAACCACCCCCTCCAGTCCCAATGCAGGAGCTGATAGGCCTCCTCCTCAACCACATCCCCCACCAACCTGTATGACTCTGTGCCGTCTTCCTCAGTATGCCCCTGTGGGAGCTTAGCTGCCCCTTCTGCTGCTGAGGAGTCCATCTCCAACCTTGGCCTCTTGGACCTCCCCTCGGCAGCTGCGACCATGGAGGCGGCACCAGACTCCTCAATCCCGGAAGATATTATAACCTGGAAGGGGAGCTGGGCCCTGGGTCTCCGGCTGGCAGTGGCATCCCTGCCGCTGGGCTCCACGGCAATGTCTTCGCCCTCTTCATCAGTCGACGCTGCTGACAGGGAGAGACAGAACACAGGCATCAGGGCACTGTACAATGGTCTGCTACACACATAACAGTTGCAAATGAGTGTCAGTGTCAGACATCACAGATGGCATCACACTCGCCAACACTCATGTCATGTGAACCCACACACATGCACAAATAAACTGGGATCATGCTACAGGCATCTTCATCCATTCACATGAACGTGCATGTACATCCCCAGGGTGACAGGAAGTTGCAAGCATCATGGGCCATGACAATCACATGCACACATGCCACCACACAGACATGCCTATGGCCATCTTAGCCTCCTGTCACAATGCAATCATCACCAACTGTCTCACATCTGCCAATCGGGCACCCTGATGTGCGTGTCACATGCATCCATGGTGTCTCACAGTCACACACATACCAAACAGACACACAGACACTTCATGTAAGTAGATTAAGGTGGGAAGGGCATCCATGTGTCGCACAAAAACATGGCATAGTACACACCCAGACATGCAAACATGCGTGCATCAACACATGCAGTTGTGCATCATCCATCGGAACACATACACCACTGATGTGCTGCACACATGACTTGGCACACATGCAGCACTGTTTTAGGGAGAATTCTCAAGAATGGCTAATTTCCCTTACCTACTGAGTCCCTCAGCATCTTTGCTGGATTTCTAGGATTTATTGTTTTCACCTGATAAGAGTGTGAGCCCTTTTTCCCATTCTTACATGTGTTTTGCTGTGTGTGTTTAACATTGTATGTGTTCATAGACTGTGGAGCCTCACCCACTCCACAGGCATCATCTTTTTATTGTGTGTTACACAGTACTTTCAGTGCAGTGACACAGGGTTGTCTTTTAGACTTCCCAACTCAGACTCCATTTTCTGGGAATGACTACTGTCTCCCAGAACATGTAAAGTTGCCATTGACTTTATTAGTCTTTTAAAACCACAGACCCAGTACACACCATTTTCCATGGAGTACTGGAAAGGGTTACTACTTATCCCTTTTGTCTGTGTCTCGTGGAGCCTTATTTGGCTCATCAAGACTTGGCTGGTGGCATAACTACCCTATTTTTCCTACCGCGGTTATCTTAAATAACCCTGGTATTGTTTTAGGCTATCTTGGAAGCCTCAAACTTAAACCCGCTTGACCATATTGTTTTTAATATTGTTCCCGCCGGGTTTAGTCGCCTTTTCTTTTGACAATGTCTTTCTCATGTTTTTCTCCCCCCCACGCCAAACCAGTTTTGGTTCCTTTGTTCACCATCTTTTCGCAGGCTTCTATGCAGTAGCCCTCCTTAGGTGCCTGTATGTCTGGGGGGGACAGGATGTGAGGGAGGGGTCTAGGACTCCCTGCACAGGGTCTCCTTGGAGACCCATGTCGCACTCTAGCATGATTGGCTGTGGTGACTGTCCCGGCGGGACAGCCATCCTGCTGTGTGATTGACAGCCAGGCTGTGTGAATGGGGGAAAACTGCATAAAAAGCAAGTCTCTGGGTCTGGAAAGACAGAGCCGCCACTGGAACGAATGAACCGACTAGGAGCTGACGGAAGAGGATCCCTACCACGACAGAACCGCCCGGTAAAGCCCTGCTGCAGGTCCGAATCCTCGAACTCCAATGGCAGAGAAGATCCTCCAGGAATCTTCTTGCCTTGAGCTGGTGGGACCAACCAGTTCGCCCAGACTGCAAGTCAGGACTCCCTCCTCTGGTCGAATTTGCTGTACAGAGCTATAGTGGGCCTGATCACCAGGAAGGTTGGACCCTGCTTGGGTTTTAAGGAGCGCACCTTTTATTTGTTGCTTTGCTCTGCTGCTGGGTTCTTCCGTGAGTGGTGCAGGACCCTCCAGTCTTCCTACTTCATGTCAGTCCGACAGTTGCTTCAGGAACAGTCAGCCTGCAGGAACTACCAGGAACGTCCGCCTCAGCTACAGCTTCTTCTCCATTTAAAGGTATTGTGCAAATCTGGTTGTTCGTTTCGCTCAGCCGCGCTGAAAGTGTTTGAAATATTTCTCCAAACCCGAGGGCTTGACATTCTCTTCTCTTTAAACTAACTTTTATGCCAACCAACTTCATCCGGAACTCTTGGCAAAGACTTAACCGCGAACTACCCTGAACTGTGTGATCTTGAGCAAAAGACTTTTGTCGTATTGACTTTGGCCCTAAGCCTATTTAATTTGATTCCACCACTGTAGTTCCTCTTTCTAGATTGCCTTGCTTACTTACCTGTTGGTGCTGCTCAATTTCTACCTAACTTTGACTTTCCCTCCCTTTTTTAATTAACAGAGTGCCATTTTGCTCCCACTTCATTTTGTGAGCTTAACTTGTCTGGAAACTTTTGGGAGTGGTGTGGTGTATTAAAAGTGCGATTTTAGACTGCTTTACTTTAGTGAAATGATATATAACTGATGAGTAAATAAATATATATTCTTTTACTTGGAAACCTTGAGTCAGTGTTTGCCTGAATCAAAGTAATTGCTGTCCTTTGTGTAACTATTGATACTGCTCACTTGCTCTTGAGATAAGTCTGGCTGCTCAGCCATTGCTATCACTTTTACTGTGTAGTACAGGCTTGTACCAAAGGTGAATTTGTGCTGCCACTTGTTGTCTTAATTGTGTGTGGTGTTCCCAAAGGGTACTGCATATAATTCTGCCTAACACACGGTCATGTCCCTGCACACACACATCCATGAATGGGCCATGTCACACATATGTCCAAGCTGCACACCTCTGCCATGCCTCAACATGCACTGCTTGGAATGAGAATGCATGGACACTTACCGCTCGACTCCAGGCGTGTCTGCCTCTTGAGTACCTGGTGGTGAAGCAATGGGCGAATATGTTCCAGGACCCTCATCTGGTCGATGGCAAGAGGCTCCGGGCCTTCCTGAGGGTCCTGGACTTGAAGTCCTCCCAGCGCTTCTGGACGTGTTTCAAGTCTGGGGTTGCCACCCCCTCCACGTTGATAGCAACCACGATGTCCGACCAGATCCTCCTGCGTCCTTCCTTGTTGGCGCACAGTCGTCTGAAGAGGGCATCATAATGGCCTAGGACTTGCTCCACCAGGATGCCAACTTCTCTGGCTGAGAAGCTGACAGCCCTCTGCCTCTCTGGCTGGGGGTTGCCATTGGTCTCAGATGGTGTTTGGCCTTACATAGCAACCCCCGAGGCAGGTGTGGGTGGGCAACTGGGTTCTGGGGCTGGGCTGTGGAGCAATGGAACACCAGTCGGGAGTCTTCTGTTCCAGCAGGGGTGGTAACAGCAACTGGAGCCCTGGCAATTGCTGATGTGCAGGCACCAAATAGAAGGGCACGATAGCAGCAGGCAGGCAGCAACAGATGGCTCTTGGGAAGCTGCTCAGGGCTCTGGGGGCAGGTAAATGGCCTTCTGGGCAGGAGTGTGGTCTTCCGTGCGTTGTTGCTTGGCCAGCTTGATGCAGATTAAATCCGCATGTGAAAAACAGCACGTTTGCTGCGCGGGTTAAAGGCCTGCGCGGGTCAGCAGAGCACTGCACATGCTTTTCGTGAGACCGATGCATGTGTTTTTCCTACTTTGGGGTTCACACACGATCACTTCACAGCGGTTACAGTCTGTACTTCTTCTTTTGGCGGGGGTGGTGCCTACACGCACAAGCGTGTGTGTTTTTCTTTTCCACGCAAGGCAGATGGTGAGTCACGCACATTATTTTTCCCACTGCGGGTGACCCTGTTTGTCTCGTACCCCTTTTTTAAAGTCATGGTAGCCTGCGTGTAATTCGCATACGCTTTTTTGTATTCCTGGCTGCCACAGCGTACTGCGTGAGGTTTTTTCACATGCATGTGGGATACAGGGGTTGCATGAATGTGTATCTTGTGTTATTGGGGTGCCTGAGCGTTGCGTGACCCGTCATTTTCACCCAGGGGTCACATATAGCCTTGCAGGAGCACAGGGGTGCTGTCTACATCACGTACCCGGCCCCCTTCACCCCAATTACCCAGGACAATTGTTGTGTGAACCTCTGATTGGCAGCGTGGCTGCAGAGGGGGAAGAGGCAGGGGTGCACCACATGGGCAGGATGTCCAGCCACATGTTGGTGCAGCCATGACACCTTCCCCTGCGGCTCAGGGAGATGCAGCTGTTGCATCCAACTCTAGTGCCCATGTGACCCGGCAGTCAGTTTCATCTACTGTCACAGGCCTACCGGTAGTGGTAGCTGCAGGTGCAGCTGTGGCGACCACCACCCAGGCTCTGGATCGGCCAGCACATGATGCGTTGGCACCTGAGGACTCCCAGGCTGATTTCCAGGTGGTCAGGAGGCAGAAGCAACGTGCGCGCACGGATGCTGGGACTGAGGCATATGTCCCTGGGGCATTGTTGTCATCTGCTGCCCCAAGCAGCCGGGTGGTGGCAACTGCATGGGCAGATGCAGCCAACATTGCCCTGGCTGTGAGTCTGCCAGCCAGGACTGTGTCGGTCACAGACCTTAGCACTGCAGCAGTTGCGGAGCTGGGTCCTGGCAACAGCACCCAGCAGCCATTGACTCAATGGCTTCCGTCCTGGTTCCACCAGCCACTCCCTTGGTCCAGTCCACCAGCACCACTGACCCTACTGATCAGGGCGGCATTTGCCAATCAGGGTCCGTACCAATGGCCAAGTGGAAGAAGGTTGCTCCAGTCGAAGAGGCTGCGACCCCAGACACGGCTCCGGCCTCCGGCACATAGAGGAAGAAGCCTTTCAACAAGCAGGAACTGGACTTCTTTGTGGGCTACGTGTCGGTACTCGTACGCAATATACTTGTGGGCCCAAATTACCATACTACGCCTGCCCAGCGTTGGGTCCACTGGCAGCATATTGCAGATGGTGTTAATGCATTTGCGCACAGCTCAGGACTGCAATAAGCATTGGGATGACCTCCAACGCTGTGCAACGAAAAAGCGTGCCTCCAAGTTATGCCATGACTCAAGTGACTGGCAGTGGGCCAGCACCTGAGGAGGATGAACTCACTCCGCATGAGGAGTTCGCTGCAGAGTTTATCGAGGTAGAATTGATCCATGGAGTGGGAGAGATGCTGGATTATGATGCATCCTCCGGTGAGTGTAGATGCGTGTTTCTCCAGCCCATGTGTTCTTTGCTTGGGTGATATACCAGTGATTCTCATGGCCTGTTTTGCAGGGGGGGTATATGCACCTTGCATGTGTTCCTTTTGGTCACACAGGATTGGTTATGTTTAAGTAGCTAGGGATGCACACAAAGTAGCATTTCTGTGGAAACATTCTCAGGGTGGTAAGGTTGTGACAGTTGACTGTCCCTTTGTCATCATCGATTGTCACCTAGTATGTGCCAGGCCTGTGTGCACTCCGCAGGGGTGGGAGTTTAGGTGTAAATGTGGCCACAAGCTGTCTCTGGGCTGCCTCGCCACGTGCCCTTTCCCCTCCCATGCACAGCGCCAGTGAGTGTGGTTTGGGATGTGGGGGCACCACAATGGCCACCGGTACGCCCCGCTGTGTTGCAACAATGTGCAGGACACATGCTGCCACACTGATCCTGCACCCTACTGGGGGTGCATATAGTAGCTGCCCGCCAGAGCGGTCAAGGGAACGGAAGCGTGACTTGAGCACTCCAAATGTGCGGTCCACTATGGCCCTGGTTGTAATATTGGCTGCGTTGTATCTTACCTCGGGTGGTGTGGTGGGGTTCGGTATTGGCAACATGATGTGGGTGCTCAGAGGGTAGGCACTGTCCCCTGGGGAGGTGATGATGGTTGTCATTAGTTGGATTTGTGTATTTGTCTCTGTGTGACATGCATACATGTGCACTGACATTTCTACTCACCACTGAACATGTGTTGCCATGCTTCTCAGCTTCCAGGGCCTGCCTCAGGGAGGACATTCTGCATATGAAACTGTCATGGGTAGACCCAGGATAGTTTGCATAGACAGAGGTGATGATTCCCTGGGCATCGCTTGCAACCTGTATGTTGATGGAATGCCAGTGCTTGTGGTTGCGGTAGATGTTCTCAGTGGCCCTAGGTGGACGTAGGGCCACATGTGTGCAATCTATGGCACCAAGCACTTTGGGGAAGTGTGCCACCCTGTAAAAGTCCTGGACCACGGCCTGCCTTTCTGCGGGTGGTCTGCGCATGTATATGTGCCTGCGAACTGAGGGGCGCGCAGTCATGATTGCCAACACCTGGTGTAGACAGCGTGACTGTGTGGCCTGTGAGACGCCCCCAAATATGGCAGTTGTCCGCTGTAATGACCCAGTGGCCAAAAAATGCAGGACATTGAGCACCTTTTCCAAAGCACAAGGTGGGTGATGTGAGGTCATCCTCCCACTCAGTGACCAGGTCTAGGATGATATGAGGTGGAAACCTATACCTGCCGTAGACCTGGTCATCAGGCATCCCAAAAAGGTTGGTCCTGGCCAAAGAAATGCAGCGCCTGGCTATTCTCCTCCTCCTGCGGTGTCCCACGATCACTGCTGCGAGAAATAGGACATTCATCTAGCTGTATATGCGTGTTTGTTGTTTGCACGTATTTTTATACTGCGCGGGGGCGCTTCTGCCTGCTTTCATGTGGTGGACGTATTTACGCCTGTGTGTGTCTGTTGGTGTGCGCGGGTTTTCCCTATTCGATTACATGAATGTGTGTTGTTCGCGAGCGTGTGGGCGTTCCATGTATTTCCCAGCAGTACTTCCCCAGTTACGCCCTCATTTTCTTACGCGTTATTCCCCGTTCTGCCCCCTTTTTGGTGTGTGCGCTACGCGTTGTGCGCTTTCGCTGTGCGCATCGTGCACGGCGTTCAGGATTTAGCAGTGACGTGTGCGCCACGCAGTTTCGGCAGAGCTCCCAGGAAAAACACACGCACAGACTTCCATTAACCGCTTGCGTGCGATTCGCACGCATGCGCTGGATTATTCACGCTTGCGCCACAGATTTCAGCACACAATTGTTCCATGACTCGGCCCCATAATGATTTATGAAAAGAACTTGTGAGACTCAACAGCTTTACTAGCAAAATGAATCACAATGAAACAACTTAAATTCTTATTTAAACACAGAGTACAGTGTATCATTTAAGGAAAAGCACAACTCAGGATTACTCATTAATTCATCATTTTCCCCCGTTGAGCTTTGGTAGTTAGTCAAAGCATCCCAGACTGCTCAGTTGCAGCCACGTGGACATTTTGTTATTCGTTTCTGTTATATTTCGTTGAAAGGGAAGCATGGATGTTATGCTTTCTGTGCACATACTGCATGACAAGGTTCAATGGTTTACATTCCAATATGTGTAACATAGCTTTAAAGAATCAGAGATCAGAGCGATGTGTTCTACGACCTACATTGAAATGTTTTGGAGCCAACCAGTTGTTTCCCAGTTCTCAACGGTGTGACTTTTATAAAGAAGACCCTACATATTTAGAACACATGATGGTTTCCAAATTCATGCCATATCCATATCGAATTAACACATTATGCATTGCAGTTGTGTTGTTGAAAAGAAACCTTATAAATAAACGAATGAAAAATGTATTTTGATCAATAAAATACAACCAGAAAGCATACTTATTAACATGCATAAGAGCAGGTTATGGCTGTTTCTAAGGGTTCGGGTAATTACAATGTCCACAGTGGTGAGGAAGTCACCCCAACTGCTCTCATGAAGTACACTTCATACTCTGTTCCTGTGACACTACAGTCTGATCTGCTGCAAAACCCTCTCATTTCAGTCACAGAATGTTGAATTATTTTCAGATTCGGCCCAGGTTCTTGAAACATTTACTTTGAACCGGGACTCCCCTTCTACTGGGCTCAGATGTTGATTTCTCATCACCAGCTGTCATTGCTTTAATGTTTTCCCTTCACTATATATTTTTCTCCTTTTCACAGGCTGCCTTGTTTGAATAGAAATATATTGCGCCTGTCTCTGAAATATTGCCTTCTCTTTGGAGTTAGAGATGCGCACGTCAGGTTTAATACATGCGAAATCTTCTGCCTAACCTCTTCCCGCTACCCTAAAAATTGAAATTGTCTTGAGATTATTCTGAGGCAATTTTGCTGAAAGGAATTTCTTTTGGTGGCGTCTTGCAGGTCAGCAGGTCAGCCATTGCCCACCCGCAGCTTGCTGCCATGAAACCTGCAGCAGTCCGGCTCCTTGAACAGGAAATGACGCGCGTCTGCAGCACCTGGTGCCGCCACACAATGACTCACGCAGGAGATTTCAACCAAATGAAGTCAATAGGTCACGGGTCTCTCCATGGCCGCCAGTCAAGAACCTAATCCGCTATATGTTTTCAGGATATACAATTGGATTTAGTGAACATAAATGTAAGTTATTTGGTTCTACGTAAGTTTTCCACATTTTGAAGGTCGCACATAAAAAAGACTGATTTATTTAGACATGTCTAAAGTTTTTTTTGGGTTATTTGAGGGGGTCCCAAGCCCTCCCTTGCTCCTTGCTGCCCCGCTCGCCCACATTCGCAATGCGTGCGCGAACACACACACACACACACACACTTTAATTTCTTTTCTTACACACACTCACCTGACACTCCCGCAACACGCCCTCTCAGTCTCACTGGCCCCATCAGCCCCAGTGCGCACTCGTATGCATTGCAGGAGCTGACCATTAGATTTAGAAAGACTAGTATGTGCTGTCACGGAGTGGTCTTCCTAAATCAATCTTTTTTGTAATTTTTTTTTTTGTCACACCAGCCTGAGGAAGTCTTTCAGGGGCTCCCCGAGCTGGCGTGGCGGGTGAAGGTGCCCTATCGAAATGAATATCCCCTGCACTCGCCAGCGCTAGGTCGAGAACAGGGGACATCTCCTTTCAAATGGCTGCCCCATGCTGCTTTAGCACCAGCGCCCTATTAAATTGATTAACTTCCCGCTCCAGCACTGGAGTGCCGCTGCTAGGGGCCCTCCAACCCCTGGGCTCCGAGGGGGTGGGGGAGCAGATTTGTTTTCCTCGCCCCGGGTGCTGCCAGAGCTCGCCAATAACTCGGGAAAAGTGAGTGTGAACCCACGTAAACGCTCCTGCACCCCGCAACACAGTTTATATGCACCCCTACGTTACATCGGAAACCCGAAATATGACATGCGATCCCACCTGTGCGCTGAAAATCCTATGCGCAAGTGTACTTGCGCCAGACTTCGGGCAGCGGATCCTATGAAGGACTTGCGTAGGCATTTCCCAGCTGAGACGTTGTGCGATTGATTCCTTGAATATCTCCCTTGCTGTGAAATAGTGGGCATGCGAGAGGCTGCCTGCCTGGTGTATTTCTCTAACTGCATCCTTTGGGCCCCCACATCAAATCCAATTGCCTACATATTCAGTCATCAGCCCATCTGCCACCGAAATCTAAACTTCCGAACTGAACCTGGTGATGTCCACGATGTGCATCGCTTGAGTAATGATTCGAGCCACAGCCTTCTTCAGTTTGACTCTGCTTTGACATATGCATGCCACTGGACCAGTATACAGTCATTTTATTGCGAACAAAACAGAGTGGTACATAACAGAGTGGAAAACAACACAGAAAAACACCGAATACAATCAAATAAATATATAAAGGGTAGTGGGGTAAGGGGTTAAAATGGGTCGGGATGGGGCTTGGGCTGGCCTTAAAAGGGTGTAAAAAAGGTAGGTTCAGGGGACCCCCCCAAATAAAAAAAAAAACAACTCAGTGTTTTTCAATGTTTGTCCGCTCTCTTATGTACCACTGTGTTTTGTGGTCAGTACGATCACATATAACCCACTGGACCACATGGAATGCAACATTTCGAACTGCATTGAACCACTGAACAGCACCGAGGAGCTTGTTTCGCTGTTGTTGAACGACCAAAACACTGCAAAGGTATATTTCCCTGAGAACTGCCGCCTGGTCCATGTTGGGCCCTAGAGAATGGCTGTACCACGTTAATCCCTTTTTGCAACTCAGGAACTCAAGGACATATCCTTTATAAGAACATTGTGATTTTAATACCTTTTCTCCAAGTGTCTCTTTGCCCAGAGTACTGCATATTTCTCTCTTGCATGTTCTGTGTTCTTTTTGCAGAGTGTGTTTTGTAGTGTTTTCTATTTAGCAATTATTAAATATGATGTGTTTAATGAAAGTATATATATACCAAGATTAAATATTCCTTTATTTGGACTTTTGGACTTGCTGTTTGTGTTACCACTTTATCACATTCACACCCCTTTGGAGAATATGCCCTTCCTTCAGGCCGCATTACCACAAAAGGCGAAGGAGGTATATCTCTTAACTGTGCCTGGTGTCCCTTTATGATTGGTTTCACTCTTGTTTTGTAGAAGTGAGAGGGCTGAGTAGGCTCTTTAGCTTCTACTCATCCTTGAACCGTTGCAGGGCAGACGTTGATTCGTCATATTGGTGGGCAGCAGCTGGCTTTTGAGACAGAATGTGCCTACAGTATAGTCTGCCAAATTAAAAGTGTGCAATTAACGTTAGATTCATTGCTAAGGCATGCCTTGATTGCTACAACAGAACTCAACATGCACCTTGTCAGTAGGTAAGCTTTAGTTGAGTCAGGCGACTAGCCTGCTGCAGTAAAGTTAAGAAGGCGGAACTGTTAAAGAGCCTTCAAGATTTTGAGGAAGCTAGGGGATGGAGGATTCCCAAGGATCAGTACCTAGCCTCCATCTCAAGTATCCATTGCTCTGGAAGGCATGGTTGTGGATGAGGAGGGCAACGGCAATGACACTTTGCACCATTCCACCCAGAGAACGTGTAGTGCAGTTTCTTTGAAGTCTCAGATGTCCCACCAGTCACAGGACTCATTCAGGTCCCACATTCTGTAAGGTTAAGGGTTTCCATGAGGTCCCAGGGAGCCACTCTGGGAAAAATCTAACCAATAGGGAGCCCTTTGTTAAAGAAAGGAGCTTGGATTCAGGGGAACGGATGCAGAAGAACATTGTCGACCTAGGTAGATAGAAGAAGAAGGCTTCTATCAATCTGGGGAGCAAAAACAGAAGTCTGCTGTTGCTCTCCACAAGCAAAAGCAGAGGGAATTTGTGCTACTGCACAAGATGGAGCTAGAGCATCAAAGGGAAGTGAGGAGGACTTCCAGTGGGGATGGAAGTACCTCTAGAGTTAGCAACCAAAGGAAACCTAGGTGTCACATCACCAAGGACTCCATATGAGATGGAGAACATGATCAGTGATTGGCTTGAGGGACTGGAACTCGCCTTCCAGCTGAAGGAAGTGGAAGAAGAATTGTGGAATGCAGCCCTTATGAGCCACCTACCGATGGCTGGAACTCATGTAGTAATTCAGGTGGCTCCTATGGAGAGGCCAATTTATAAGAAAATGAAGGCTGCCATCCTAAGGAAGTTCTGAAAGACCCTGATGCAGTACCAGAGGAGCTTTAGAGAGCTCACAGAAAAAGGTGGTCAAACATTTGAGGCTTTGCACATCAATCAATGCAATATCTGAATGGATGGATTACAGCTAACCAAGTTGAGACATTTGAGGCTATGTTCAGTCTCATTGCATGTGAGAATATCCTTAAGAATTATGAGATGGCGTTACATAAGCATTTAATAGACAAGAGTATTACAGACCCACAGGATCTTGCAACGACTGCTGACCAGTGTTTGAGTACTTGAGTCCAGAAAATGGCTCAGGAAGCCACATCTAAGCCAGATGAGAAAACAGTTGATTGAAGCAAATATAAGGAGGGCAAGAGAACAGGCTCTCAACCTCCTGCCATCAAAGTGCCCCAAAAATACAATGGGTAATCCCTTCCACATGGCTCGCCCGCCCCACAGAAAAAAGGAGCTAGGGTACCCCTAGCACTGGCGCTCCCACCTCCACAGCCCCAAGAGTCTGCTTTCTAAGTGGGAACATGACACCACATTTTATAGACGATCCAGCTTGCCAGGTAGAGCCAAGCAGGCATTTGTTAGTGCCACCCTCATGGAGGAGGAGGAGGCAATAGTCCGCGGGGGCTCAAAAATTATGAATCCCACTAGGCCAAGAGCTGGCCGAATGTACCCTAATATCCCTAAGTGGGATAGGCACTGGGTTTTCAAAAGATCATGCCAACACAGTGATATATTTGGACTATATGTTCATAAATGGGGACTGATCCCCAGCACTTTGTGGTACCGTTGAGAGTATCACTGGCATCCAACGATGGTCGGTGCAAGAGGACAAGATCCTGTCTGGTCTTCCCAAGCTAGTCAGGGGATTGACAAACCTTCCCCTTTTATAAATATGACACACTTCGGATTGACTGTAAATGCCCACCCAGGCTTAGCACAATTGTAGGGAACCCAGCAAGATCATAAATAATGTCAATTCACGTATAGATGTTGTCTATGGTTTATCTACACCAATGACTTATGCCCTGGGAGGGCTCTGCTCCCCCTCTAGCATACAGAGTGGAGCACATTCATACCAACATTCAAACTCTCTAGGTTGCCTATGTATACTATTCCGCTTTACCCTGATTTTACCACTGGCGGTTGTTTATTTCTACCACTGTGATGTGAACACCACAGCACTTTCTAATTAGTTTCCCCAGTTGAAATATGAAGCTTTAGAGGCATAAAAAAAAATCCTGACACCAAACCAGTCTAACAGGGTAATTCATAGAATTTCGCAGAAAAGTGTCGCAAGCGGCTGGCGCAGAGTGTCCGCGTGTGATTGTCTGCGCCAGGCGCGTGCGCCAAGACCGATTTCCGCGCACAGCGTATTCATGGATTTTAGGCTCCCAAACCAGCCGTGGCGCAGAGTATCGCAGCGACCCTGCAGCAGCGCCAGTAACGCCCCCAAGAACGCCCTCGCGCAAGGAAAAGCCATCAAAATTGCTAAATCATCGCAAAGGGCTGCGCTAACCCTGGACCAGTTGATAGGGCTGCCAAACAAGGAACGCAAAGCGGGTAACGTGCATATCAGGGGTACGCGGGAAGTTTTACATGCGATTAGCCAGGGTACGTGTATGACAGGGGTACGCGTGAAGTTAAACACACCATTAGCCAGGGTACGTGTATTACAGGGGTATGCGGGAATTTTCACACGCGATTTGGCTGGGTACGTGTATGACAGGGGTACACGTGAAGTTTTACACGCGATTAGCCAGGGTACGTGTATTACAGAGGTGCGCAGGAATAATCACACGCAATTTGGCTGGGTACGTGTATTACAGGGGTGCGCGGGACTTATCACACGCGATTTGGCTGGGTACGTGTATTACAGGGGTGCGCGGGAATAATCACACGCGATTAGGCTGGGTGGGTCCTCACAGGTGTACCCTGTACACCCTCCACGGCCCCTGCAGGCAGCCCACAAAACAGGGGACTACCCTGCACACCTGCTCATGTCTCCCACCACCCCCACCCCCCCAGCAGTGTGGGGAACCCTCCACCAGGCCCCCACCCATGTCTCCCACCACCCCCACCCCCCAGCCACCATGGGCAGCCTCCACCAGGCCCCCACTCATGTCTCCCACCACCCCCACCCCCCCAGCAGTGCAGGGGCAGCCTCCACCAGGCCCCCACCCATGTCTACCACCACCCCCAACCCCCAGCCACCATGGGCATCCCCCACCAGGCCCCCACCCATGTCTCACACCACCCCCACCCCCCAGCCACCATGGGCAGCCTCCACCAGGCCCCCACTCATGTCTCCCACCACCCCCACCCCCCCAGCAGTGCAGGGGCATCCCCCACCAGGCCCCCACCCATGTCTCCCACCACCCCCACCCCCCAGCCACCATGGGCAGCCTCCAGCAGGCCCCCACTCATGTCTCCCACCCCCCCACCCCCCCAGCAGTGCAGGGGCAGCCTCCACCAGGCCCCCACCCATGTCTCCCAACACCCCCACCCCCCAGCCACCATGGGCAGCCTCCACCAGGCCCCCACTCATGTCTCCCACCACCCCCACCCCCCAGCAGTGCAGGGGCAGCACCACCAGGCCCCCACTCATGTCCAACTCATGTCTCCCACCACCCCCACCCCCCCAGCCACCATGGGCATCCCCCACCAGGCCCCCACTCATGTCTCCCACCCACCCCCACCCCCAAGCCACCATGGGCAGCCCACACCAGGCCCCCACTCATGTCTCCCACCACCCCCATCCCCCAGCCACCATGGGCATCCCCCACCAGGCCCCCACTCATGTCTCCTACCACCCCCACCCCCCAGCCACCATGGGCAGCCTCCACCAGGCCCCCACTCATGTCTCCCACCACCCCCACCCCCCAGCAGTGCAGGGGCAGCACCACCAGGCCCCCACTCATGTCCAACTCATGTCTCCCACCACCCCCACCCCCAAGCCACCATGGGCAGCCCACACCAGGCCCCCACTCATGTCTCCCACCACCCCCATCCCCCAGCCACCATGGGCATCCCCCACCAGGCCCCCACTCATGTCTCCTACCACCCCCACCCCCCAGCCACCATGGGCAGCCCCCACCAGGCCCCCACTCATGTCTCCCACCACCCGCACCCCCCAGCCACCATGGGCAGCCTCCACCAGGCCCCCACTCATGTCTCCCACCACCCCCACCCCCCAGCAGTGCAGGGGCATCCCCCACCAGGCCACCACCCATGTCTCCCACCACCCCCACCCCCCCAGCCACCATGGGCAGCCCCCACCAGGCCCCCACCCATGTCTCCCACCACCCCCACCCACCAGCCACCATGGTCAGCCTCCACCAGGCCCCCACTCATGTCTCCCACCACCCCCACCCCCCCAGCAGTGCAGGGGCATCCCCCACCAGGCCACCAACCCATGTCTCCCACCACCCCCACCCACCAGCCACCATGGGCAGCCTCCACCAGGCCCCCACTCATGTCTCCCACCACCCCCACCACCCCCACCACCCCCAGCCACCATGGGCATCCCCCACCAGGCCCCCACTCATGTCTGACACCCACCCCCACCTCCCAGCCACCATGGGCAGCCCCCACCAGGCCCCCATTCATATCTCCCACCACCCCCACCCCCCAGCCACCATGGGCATCCCCCACCAGGCCCCCACTCATGTCTCCCACCACCACCACCCCCCAGCCACCATGGGCAGCCCCCACCAGGCCCCCACCCATGTCTCCCACCACCCTCACCCCCCAGCCACCATGGGCAGCCTCCACCAGGCCCCCACTCATGTCTCCCACCACCCCCACTGCCCCAGCAGTGCAGGGGCATCCCCCACCAGGCCACCACCCATGTCTCCCACCACCCCCACCCCCCAGCCACCATGGGCAGCCTCCACCAGGCCCCCACTCATGTCTCCCACCACCCCCACCCCCCCAGCAGTGCAGGGGCAGCCCCCACCAGGCCCCCACTCATGTCTCCCACCACCCCCACCCCCAGCCACCATGGGCATCCCCCACCAGGCCCCCACTCATGTCTCCCACCACCCCCACCCCCCAGCCACCATGGGCAGCCCCCACCAGGCCCCCACCCATGTCTCCCACCACCCCCACCCCCCAGCCACCATGGGCAGCCTCCACCAGGCCCCCACTCATGTCTCCCACCACCCCCACCCCCCAGCCACCATGGGCATCCCCCACCAGACCCCCACCCATGTCTCCCACCCACCCCCACCCCCCAGCCACCATGGGCAGCCCCCACCAGGCCCCCACTCATGTCTCCCACCACCCCCACCCCCCAGCCACCATGGGCATCCCCCACCAGGCCCCCACCCATGTCTCCCACCACTCCCACCCCCCAGCCACCATGGGCAGCCTCCACCAGGCCCCCACTCATGTCTCCCACCACCCCCACCCCCCCAGCAGTCCAGGGGCATCCCCCACCAGGCCACCACCCATGTCTCCCACCGCCCCCACCCCCCAGCCACCATGGGCATTCCCCACCAGGCCCCCACCCATGTCTCCCACCACCCCCACCCCCTAGCCACCATGGGCATCCCCCACCAGGCCCCCACCCATGTCTCCCACCACCCCCACCCCCCAGCCATGCAAGCCCACCCCCACCGGGCCCCCACCCATGTCTCCCACCACCCCCACCCCCCAGCCACCATGGGCAGCCTCCACCAGGCCCCCACTCATGTCTCCCACCCCCCACCCCCCCAGCAGTGCAGGGGCAGCCTCCACCAGGCCCCCACCCATGTCTCCCACCACCCCCACCCCCCAGCCACCCTGGGCAGCCTCCACCAGGCCCCCACTCATGTCTCCCACCCCCCACCCCCCAGCAGTGCAGGGGCAGCCTCCACCAGGCCCCCACCCATGTCTCCCACCACCCCCACCCCCCAGCCACCCTGGGCAGCCTCCACCAGGCCCCCACTCATGTCTCCCACCACCCCACCCCCCAGCAGTGCAGGGGCAGCACCACCAGGCCCCCACTCATGTCCAACTCATGTCTCCCACCACCCCCACCCCCCAGCCACCATGGGCATCCCCCACCAGGCCCCCACTCATGTCTCCCACCCACCCTCACCCCCAAGCCACCATGGGCAGCCCCCACCAGGCCCCCACTCATGTCTCCCACCACCCCCACCCCCCAGCCACCATGGGCATCCCCCACCAGGCCCCCACTCATGTCTCCCACCACCCCCACCCCCAGCCACCATGGGCAGCCCCCACCAGGCCCCCACCCATGTATCCCACCACCCCCACCCCCAGCCACCATGGGCAGCCTCCACCAGGCCCCCACTCATGTCTCCCACCACCCCCACCCCCCTAGCAGTGCAGGGGCATCCCCCACCGGGCCACCACCTATGTCTCCCACCACCCCCACCCCCAGCCACCGTGGGCAGCCCCCACCAGGCCCCCACCCATGTCTCCCACCACCCCCACCCCCCAGCCACCATGGGCAGCCTCCACCAGGCCCCCACTCATGTCTCCCACCACCCCCACCCCCCCCAGCCACCATGGGCAGCCCCCACCAGGCTCCCACCCATGTCCCCCTGCCCACAGGCCCTGACAATCCTCAAGCATGGGCCTCATGGCCAGCCACCACAGCCCAAAGACACAACCAAGTATTACATGCACCCATGATACTACTCCAATGGAAACAATGTAAATCAACACATGTTTCTCACACACACACAATGGTTGCAAGTGAACCTGAAAACCCATATCATGACATGCATGAAAACAATGAGATGAAATCACACATTGAAGAATTAAAAAATCCAAATAATGTATTAATAACAACAGTAATGGCAATCAAAATGAAACAAAATGCACAAGTAAAAAAAAAAAAACATTAAGCTGGCTGTCTCTTTTCAAATTAAAATCAATAAATGATAATCCTAAAAATGTCTTCCAAAGTTCAAGTCCATAAAAAGGAAATGAAGGGAAAAAAGAAAATGAAAACCATTGCTCCATGGAAAAAAATATCCATAGTAAAAAAAATATCCAAATCCAAATTTCAACTATGTACAAAGTATTCAGGGTCCATCATCCCAACAGAAGAAATGAAACCTACCAAAAAACCTATCTAAAATGGAAATATATACAAAAGGTGGAGCAGTGTCCGTCGACTCCAAATAAAAATAAACTATAAAGGAAACCTATCACTAAATAACTATATACAATGGCGGCGGGCCAGTCCAGCGGCTCACTTAGTGGTGTTCTGGGCCAGGGCATCATCGAACTCCTGGTCTATGTCCCGGAGGCGGTCCTGTTCCATGGCCCCGAGGGTCCGCAGGGACGCCGACATGTTCACCTCCAACTCCCTGCGGATTGCCTTGAGGCACTCGGCCCGCCTCAGGGCCCTCCGCATGGAGTTCTCCGCCCTGACCATCGTGAGCCGCGCCTCTTCCACCCGCTGCCGCTCCGCATCTATGGCGTGGCCCAACCGCTGCCACACGGAAGACACTTCCCGTCCAGGGTCCTCCTGGCCTCCGGCCGATGCCTGCCCCTCCGATGTTGAAGGCCCCGAGCTATCGTGGCTCCCACCTACAGCCTCCTGCTGCTGCAGCTGCTGCTGTCCATGTGCCCTGTCCGTTGGTGCCTGCACATCCTCCTCCAGCTGGGGTGCAGTCGTTGATGTGGCCACCCCTGCTGGACGTCTGACTCCCGACTGTGGCAGGGATCTGTTGTCCACCAGCCTGGCCGCACGGTCGGAGGCAGCTCCACAGGGCACCCAGGTGACACATGGGTGGGAAGATGGCATGGAGGACGACTGGGGCATAGGGGGTTCCGTGGAGGAGGGGGTCGGAACAAGGTCCAGGAAACGGAGGAATCCAGCCCTGGTGAGCTGTCCCAGTGGGTCAACGCAGTCAACGAGCCATGCAAGAAGACGTGCAGACTCATCATGAAAAGACTGCAGGTCAGCTTGCATGGCCCGTTGACGCAACGCCACCCCACCTTGGACAGGTTCAACCTGGTGCAGGATAGCCACATCCGCAGGGAGAGGAAGGCCAGGTGTTGTAAGCCAATCCCCTCCCTGAGAACGGGTCTGGAGGTAGGCATCCCCGCTGGTGCAAGATGATGCAGTGACAGGAGCAGGGACAGGATTGCACAAAGGCACCTCTGCGGCGGCCTGTGCTGCCTCCTGTCCCAGATCCATACAACAGCATGAGCAGCCAAAGGTCATCCACACATCACATGCAACATAGGGAGTACACTACACATGCACACACACCACCCAACTTGCATGCATGTGTACACCTCCGCCAACTGTTGCAGTGTTCCGATCGACATCCATGTCACACCTGACAATCATTCCTCCACATTCTGTGCCATGCAAGCCCACACACACAAGCACCATCCATGTGTCACACATGAGACCCCTCGCATGTGTCACCCTCATGGCTCTGTACACCCCCCCCACTTGCCCACATAAAAATACATGTTCAACCTGCACACTCCTGGCACACCACACGCACAGCTTACAATCAGTATGCATGTACACTTACCGCTCAACTCCAGACGGGTCTGCCTCTCAAGGACATGGACATGGAGCGCTGGGGATATGCGTTCCAGGACCCTCATCTGATCTTCCGACAAGTGGCCCCGGCGCCCCTTAGCATCCGCTGCCTTCAGGAGGCGCCGGGACTTGTTCAGGGTCCTGAACCTGAAGTCCTCCCAGCGCTTCCTGACACGTTCGTAGTCGCGGACTGCCACCTCCTCCGCGTTGATGGCAGTCACAATGTCTATCCAGATCCGAGTCCGTCCTTCCTTGTCGGCGCGCAACCTTCCGAAGAGGGCATCATACTGCCCCAGGACATGCTCCACCAGGACACCAACTTCGGTGGCAGTGAAGCTGGTGCCCCTCTGCCTCCTTGGCCGGGGGTTGCCACTGGTGCCAGATGTTGCAGTGCCCGACATGGCAACCCCAGAGGCAGGAGTGGGTGGGCAACTGGGTCCTGGGGCTGGGCTGTGGGGCGATGGAAAAGCAGTCGGGAATCTTCGGTTCCAGCAGGGGTGGTCACAGCAACAGCACCCCTGGCTGATGTGCAGGCAGCAAATGGCAGGGCACGTGGGCAGCAGGCAGTCAGGCAGCAGCAGATGGCAGGTGGGAGCGTGCTCAGGGCTCTGGGGGGCAGTAATTCGGCCTTCTGGGCAGGAGCGTGGTCTTCCGTGTGTGAACGCGTGGCCAGCTTGATACGGAGTGATTTTGCACGTGAAAATCCAGCAAGTCTGCGTGTAATTCGAGGAAAGGCCCTTAGCGCGTAAGCGCGTCAGCACACGTCTGTACATTCATTGGCCCAGCGTATGCGGGTCTATGAAGTCACGTGCATGTTGAATATGGCACACGTTTGAAATGTTGCGTGTTAAAAAAATGAAAGACACTTCCGAGTGTCAAAGCGTGTTATTGGTGGAAATAGCGCATACACGCGGAATTGACAAAGCGTGTAATTGGTGGAAAGAGCGCATACACGCGGAAATGACAAAGCGTGTAAATGGTGGAAATAGCGCGTACACGCGGAAGTGACAAAGTGTGTAATTGGTGGAAATAGCGCGTACAAGCGGAAGTGACAAAGCATGTAATTGGTGGAAATGGCCCTAGCGCGTACACGCGGAAGTGACGCTGGACGTGTGGGCCTGCATAAAAGGTACGTGTAGAACACCATTTCCTTGTATGTGCTTTTCGTGGAGAGCGAGTGGGTGAAATCTGTACTTCTTGTCAGTTCACACGCGATTTACTTCACGGTGTTTCAATTTCGTACTCTCTGTTACCTCTGACAGCTTTTTCTTTTTTTTCTCTTTTTCTGGTTTTCCTGGGCCTGTTCCCTCAAACAGTGTTCCCTTCTACTGTTGTCCTGTCTCCTCAGACAGCATACAATTCTTCTTTTGGCGGGGGTGTTGCCAACCAAACGCGCTTCTTTTTCACGCTCTTTTTCCTGGCAGATGGTGAGTCACGCACGTATCTAACATCTGTGCTTGCCCCGTGTGTAGCCTACCCCTTCAGAGGTCATTCTAGGCTGCGTGTGACACGCATACGTTCATTCTTGTGTTACTGGGTGCCACAGCGTAGTGCAGGTTTTTTTTTCCGCACACGTGGTCTAGGAGGGGTTGCGTGCACGTCATCTCCCTTTTTTGGGCTTCCTGTGCGTTGCGTGACCCGTCATCTTTCCCCAGGGGTCACATTCAGCCTTGCTAGAGCACTAGGGTACAATTACCATCTGGTACCCAACCCCTTTGACCCCCAATTGCCCAGGACAATAGTTTACAGCCACTCCCATACGCATATTAACATCAGTGCAATGGTTGGGAGGCGAGGAATCCGTAAGGGTGGCAAAGGTGGACGAGCCACAAGTGGTGGCCATGGTGGATCCGGTAGGGGACGTGGTTGTTACTTGCAGGGTGACCCTGTCCCCCCATGTGTGGAGGACCAGTCAAGGGCACCCATAATCCCCCCCCCCGGTTGAGGCTGATGTGGCTGACACCATCCATGCCATGCTCAGCCCTTGTTGGACCAGCCCATTGTGGCACCAGACCTGGCTGACTCCATGGCTGACTTCCAGATCAGCAGGCCTATGACACGTGCGCTGGTGCACGTTGATGTCATCAGGCCACGTGGATCAGGGGCAGCAAGGTCATCTGCTGCCCCAAGTAGGCAGGGTGGAGAGGCTGCAGGGGCAGCTGCGGCTCCATCCACCCCAGCTCTCACACACCCAGCCAGGACAGTGTCGGTCCTAGTCCATCCTGCTGACATTCCCCCTGACACCATTACACTTGAGCCAATGCCTGCACCAACTCCCATGCTGAGTGTGCAATCCCACACTCCTGATACAGAGTCCACCAGGGCTCCTGCCCCTAGTGTCCAGAGCGGCGCAGGACACTCAGGATCACCACCACCTTCCAAGCGGAAGAGGAAGAGTGCTTGTCCGGCACAGGCTGATGCCCCAGACACGGCTACACAGTCCGGCCCGTCGAGGAAGCCCAGCTTCACGGATGCCGAACTGAATGCACTTGTCGAGTATGTGTCCGCACATGATAACGAGATGGTCATTGTTGCAGGATCCAAGACCACACCTGCACAACGCCAGGCACACTGGCAGACCGTTGCAGACATCGTAAGTGCCCTTGGAATCGTGAGGCGCACAGCCAATGATTGCTATAAGCGCTGGAATGACCTAAAGCGCAGGGCAAAGAATAAGCTGGCCTCAAGTCATGCCGCAACTCTAGTGACTGGAGGTGGGTCTCCAGTAGTGGACATGGAACTCACTCCACATGAGTCAGTCGCTGGGACCTACGTCACGGAGGAACAGATCCAAGGCGTGGGAGATCTGCCTGATTATGAGGCATTGTCCGGTGAGTGCACATGCATGTGTGTGTCATCCATGTGCATGGTGTGTGTGTGAGGGCTTCTGTTTGTATGCCAGGTGAGGGTGTGTGCGCCTGAGTCGTTTGGGTCACCCATGTGCTTCATGCAATACATTCTGCGCAGCAGCATTTGGCCATAGCAGTATCCCTTCTGCCAACAGTAGACATCTAGCCCAACAGCACGCCAGTTGCCCTTGAAGTGTCACCTTGCCACAACATTGTTGCTTATTTTTCTCTGTTCATTCAGGCAGGTTGTTTGCATTCCACCACTTTTACTAGGCATTTCTCAGTCCTCTAGTCACATGTCTGACATGGCTATGGTAAATTGGAGTGACTTTGTTACCTGGATATCATTTGTTCACACATGTCCCTGTGCAATCGGACCATTTTGGACTGGCAGCTCCAGGTGAAAAATCAGACCTGTTTGAATTAGAAAAGCTATTACATGAGGGAACTGCACTGAATGAATAAGTGCTGCCCTCCTCTCCATCTTCACTCAATAGCAATGGTACATGCCATCTGTGTGATGGCATGTGTATTTCACCTGGCAATCACAGGCCAATGTGTGATGCCACTGCCAGGCAGCATGCAGAAAATGTGTTCATCTTCCATCTTGGTGTCATCAGTGTGTGCCATTTGCCTGCCCTTCATACGCAGTGAGGGTGCATGCATGGGAGGGTTTTAGTCATGTGGGACATGTGTCAATCAAGTACTGATTCTGTTGCTTCTCAGCCCTCATTGTGTGCCATGGTGCTAATGCCTGTTTCCATTTGTTTGCTTTTATGTCTTTGCAGGGGAAGACGCACCTGATACTGCTGGGGTTGTGGAGATGGTGCAGACCCAAGAGGGGTCCGAGGGCCGACCGACCACCAGTGAGGGACGTTGTGTGGTGGTGGGTGAGAACCCACAACTGCTGCAGGTCGTGCTCTCAAGGGGTGTCTCTGGCTGCACCTCCCCCGAGCTGTACTCAGGTGTTGATTCGGATGATGAGACCTACGTGCCGTCGCAGGTGAGTGTTCCTGGGAGGGATTCTGTTCTGTCCCACCCACCTGCACCAGGGTCAGAACCCTCAATGGGGATGTCAGTGTTGGCAGCTTGTAAGAGGATTCAATTCAACACTACAGCTAAGTCAACGCCTAGTCTAGAATACTGAATGAAAACCCTTATTGATATATCTTTATGCCCAGTTCATGAGTTCTGGATGACTACCCCTGTATAACACCCCTCTCTTAGAATCCCGCTGACCCCACTGAGTCAAGAAGTAGGTTTGTTTTGCAAAATTAAAAGATTTATTTGAGAAATTAACAATTTATAGATATATCACACTTTGATAATACATTAATAAGTGAAAGCACACTTAGGCATATGAGCAGTAATCAGCAATAAGCAATCCTACAATAGCACAGTTCTGGTGACTTATGACTAGGAACAGGGGAATAAAGTATCAGAGAATGCTTTATGGTTTCAATGAATTGCACAGATGAAAAAGAATGCAGCACAGAAATCAACTTGATAGGTCTTCACTAAAAGACAATGTAATCACTTTTCTTTGAAAATTCATTCCCCCCTTTATGCAATATAAGGAGATGGAAAGGAGAGCACACAGTTCTCAGGAAAGCAATCAATACAATACGAAATTCAGTTCCCCCCAGCAAGCTTAGAGGAAAACAGGTCAGAGTTTTAATCACAGGCCCAAAATGCTTTGAATGTGGTTTGCAAGGAAGTGAAAAATATGCTAAAATGCTTTTAATTCCCTCTAGAGGTTCAGGGTGAGTGATAGATACTTTGAATGAGTTCAGGATCACTTTAGCAATGCTCTATGAATGGTTGTCAGGTTGCAAACGAATTTTTGCAAAGGAAGGCAAGCAGCTGCAGATTTTTACACGTGAGCTAACCTTTCAATTCGTGGCAAAATGTCAAATCGCGGCAGATTTTTCCGAGTGCGCTGGGCGCGATTACAGAGGAAATAGAAGGAGTAGCACTATCGTTTTGGGGTCCTAGGACAGCCTAGGATCTCAGCTTCCTGATGAAAGTTAAATTTCGTTCCTAACCCAAACGGTTCCGGAGTTATGAACGATTTAGTAAAGGTAGATTTTCGGATTTAAAACAACTCAAAATGACAAGTGACAGCGTGCAACTTTGGAATTACATATGACAGCTCGCAGCTTAAGAATGACAGGTGACAGGATCTCTAGGAGACAGTTCTACTCAAGTTAAAATAGCTTGCATTAGATTATTTTAACTAAGAGATTGGGTTCTGCACAGTTTTGGCGGATACTCACTCCTAATTTTTAGAAGGACTGGGCCTCGTCACGATCTGGTCAGCGGGTTTTCTTCACTCGCCACGGACGGTCTCTGCACACAGCATCTGGGTCAGCTCTACTCTGCTGGTCTGGTCTGGGTCTCTGGTTCTGATCAGGTCTGTGGGTCCGGATACAGCGGTCTCCGGTTCAGCTGGTCCCTCTCTGGAAACAACACTGCTTTCTGGCAAATGGCAAGAGTTCTTGCAAAGAATTCAAACAGCTCGCCTGGCTGTGAATAGTTGCAATGATTTGAGGCCTGCTAAAGAGGGATTTAGCTTGTAGTTGACCTCTCTGCTACAAATTCTGAAGTAAAGTCTTGGTCTCTGAAGGTGGATAGATTGAAGTCTCTGTGTTGGCTCTCTGGAGGTTGATGGAGGTAAAGTATGGATTTTCCCAGCAGAGCGTCCCGCAGCAGATGGAATAGAATGTCTCTATCTGTCCTGACTGTCTGCTTTTATGTGTTTTGAAAATGGGTGGAGAGGCTAGCTTTCTAGGCCCTACCCCTCTCCACTTGTCATTGGCCACTTCCTCCTCTTCCCCTTGATTGGGGGAATGAAATGAAGTGTCATCATGATGAGGTCGGTTTATGATACAGAGAACCCACCCCTGTCAACTTTACACACAATCTATATCTGATCCTAATACATACTTCCCCGATAGACAGTTGTTTGGCATTGCATACACACATCATGCATTTACTGATGGTAGCCCCTGTTCCAATTCTGTCGTTTCTAGGAGCTTGGGTTCAAACATGGCAACATATTTCACGTTTTGGTCGGGTTACCAATATTGGATTTGTCCCCGTATTTACACAAATGTTCGCAAAGCATGTGGGCATTAGGTGGTGGAGTGTCAGATTTTTAACATACATACATTTAGAGTAATATCCTCTTTTCCGCTAAAACCCCCCTGAACATACCACCGGGTCCTAACACGTCTTCAAATGTGCACAGAAAAATCACAAGAATAATGACATCACTTATAAAATATTCACAAGTCCGCTCTATGAATGATCCATCTTTTTAGATTTATGTTCTGGCCCCAAAGGGGTGTGGTTCCCCCCCAGCACAAGGTTGAATTTCTGTTTTTTCCAGTTCTGCCAAGCCAGCTTGCTCTCACAGGCAGTGCTCCTCCCCTTTCCTTCCAGGAGGAAGCCACTTTTACGACCCCCCCCAATGAAACATTTGCCTGAGTCAGGACAGGGCTTTGTTCAATTTCCTGCAGAGCCCAGGTAATTCAATCAGAGAAGTGTCATATCCCTTTTGGTGGGAACAGCAAAAGGCAACTAGGCCTGGGAACACAGCTGTTGTGCAAGTCTCAACTCCTGTCGGGAGTAGCTGGTGGGCAAAATTCCCTCTTTTTAAGCCAGGCCTCAGCTAAATGTCTCTTTGGCTGGCAGTTTTCCTGTCCAAATCAAACTTCCAATTTTTACGCATGCAGCTAGAATGCTGATTCTAAGTTTAAAACTATGACATTTAAACAATTGCAACCTATGTGACACTCAAAAGCAGGTCACTCATTTCTTTTAAACATTTAGATTTTTAGTGTCTTTCAGTCCAAATTTACTTAAACTGCTGAAATCCACAGCTCAGCCAGTTTTGCTATGAACATTATTTTAGGCTCATCCTCTTTCCAGATTTTGTATGCCCACAAGACTTTATTCTGTCAAATGTCTGCTGGTGTTCAGTTAGATTGTTGGATATTCTGCAATGTTTGAAATGGGCATTCTGAGCTTGCCTTCAGAGAAACAAAGGGTGATTTTTAAAGTGCTTTCTAGCGAACAGGCACTGCTGTTTTTCTCTTTGGCACCCCATTTCACTCATGGCTCTTCTGACCCAGCACACCCGCACCGGGGGGTGGCAAGTCAGGCGACCATTTTGGTGTGCGCACAAACTGCGCAGTTTTCATAGATTCTGGCGCACATGTGGGCTTTTTCGGCCATCTTGGATTTCCTAAGCCCACAGCACCAAATGTTGTAGCATAATAGTTCAAACGTGGGTCAGAACACCCAACAAACCCCCCCGCCCGACTGCACTTGGATTGAGTCGAGGGGATGTCGGGTGCTAAGGATGTTGACCCACGTGCTGGGAGGTCCGCATCATCTTCTTCCAATTCCGCAGATGACAAAGTTCAGCATCCTTTCCTCCATCAGGGGTGGATCAGTCGGTTCTCCTCGCCGGTCCTGATGGGAGTATTGGGCGGTACCCTGGGCCCCTCCGATCTTTGCTCCCGGTCCCTGGGTCGTTCTCCTTGGTTTCATCTCTCCTAGGACGAGAAAGCAAAATCGGCAATACCTACTCATAGACATTATTCCACCACTATTAATGGTGTGGCAAACATATATATTTTATACATACGGAGACGTAGCATTTTTAGTTTGAAAAACAAGATATAATTCAGAGACAGTCGCTCACAAGAAACATAATATTTTAGAGACTATATGTGGGATATTTTAGGTTAGAACTGACTTACTCTGGAGTGGCCCCCTCAGGGATTCCAGAGGATTCCTCTAGTTGCTGTAGAGTGTGCCTGGGATGGCAACACTTTAACTGATTTATGTGGACCCACTTGTCTTCCCCCTCTGCCAAACCGCCTTTGGGGATGCGGATTTTATAAGCTACAGGGGAGATCTTGTCTATAATTTCAAACGGTCCCTTCCATGTAGGCAAAAATGTTCGCTGTTTGGCCTGGTTCCTTTGGAAATTGTATAGATAGACCCGGTCTCCCACCTGATATTCCTTCCTGGAAGTTTTCAGGTCATAGTGGGTCTTCATGCTATCAGCTGATCTTTCTAGATTCCGCTGAGCATCGGCAAAAGCATGTTGAAGGTGTTTCCTTAAATTCTCCACATACTCATGAGTTGTGGAGGCATTTATCAATGTCTGCTCTTGGGTCCTATAGAGCAAATGCTGAGGAAGCACCATCTTGCGCCCCGTCATCAACTCAAATGGTGACATTTTGGTTGCAGATGAAGGGGTAGATCTGATGGCCATTAGGACCAGAGGTAATCTGATATCCCAACTTTGCCCAGAAATGCCACAAACTTTTTTAGGATGCTCACAATGGTCCGGTTGTAGCGTTCCACTGATCCAGAAGAAGCTGGCCTGTAAGCAATATGTAGCTTTCTTTTGACCCCCAGTATCTCCCACATCTTTGTCATTACTTCACTGGTGAAGTGACTACCTCTGTCTGACTCAATCCTTTGAGGTAGGCCAAAACGGGAAAAGATGTGGTTAATCATCAGGGCAGCTGCAGTTTCTGCCTTGCAATTTGGGGCTGGGAGACATTCCACCCACTTGGTAAACAAGCATGTAACCGTCAACATGTACTTATTCCCCCTCGCGGAGCGAATCACGGGACCTACAAAGTCAATTTGTAAATCTGACCATGGCAGTGTCAGCCCCCGCTTTTGGAGAGGCGCGCGATGTGTGAGGGACGTCGGCTGAAATTGCGCACACACAAGACACCCCTTCAAGTATTGGTTGAGGTCCTGGCCCATGTGTGGCCAGTAGGCAACCTCTCTTAAGATTTCCAGTGTTGTGTGAAACCCCCTATGACCGGCAGTGGCCGCATCATGGGCGTGACTTAACATCAGGCTTCGGAATGAGGTAGGAACCACCCACTGATCGTGGCCAGCTTTCGATTTCCTTACCAACAAACCGTCTTGGATTCGGAACATTTTTGGACATTTCATCAGCACTCTTAGGTCCTCTTTCCCAATGTAATCGGTATCCGTCAGGGGAAAGTTCTCAGGGTCCTCAAGCTGTTGGTAAAACTTACCAATTATTGGATCCCCCTTCTGAGCTGTAATTAAATCAGCATCAGGGGTCTCCTTACTCCATTGTGCAGTGGAAAGATCATTGTGAGCATTGTCTGGGACCTAGTGATCGCAGTGACCTGGAGTTCCCCCAACAGGGACTCTGTTTCTATTAGATCCCCTTGGATGGCCCCGGTTTTGGCCAGCTGATAAGCTAAGTCATTTCCAGTTTTGTCTGATCCCTCTACTTTGGAATGACCCTTGATCTTTTTCCAATAGATGGTCATCTCATTCGAGGTGACCAGATCATCAAAGTTTTGGATCAACTTCCCATGTTTCAAGGGTTTCTTATTAGCGCATAACATGCCTCTGGTTTTCCAATTAACCAGGTGCTTCACGAACCCGTTCCGGACATAATCCGAATCTGTGATTATGACCAGTTCGTGGAGTTGATGTTGGACAGCGGTGAGGATGGCTTGATGCACAGCCATCAACTCTGCCACCTGACTACTTCGGGGACCAATTTTGTACCCAGCGGACGGTTCTGGGAACTCCTTCACCCATGCATTCCCTACGCCGGCCACCAGTTCTTTTTCCCCATTGTTGTCAACATGGTAAGAGCATCCATCCACATACACAGTGGGCATTCCCTCACACTTGTCTTCTTCAAAGACTTTGTGGGGGGAATTAAGGTGTGCCTCCATGTTGTCCTTTATTTTTAGACTTTCGTCCTCGAGACAGTTTTCTCTGGCACAATCATGCAAGTCAGCCAGACCTTGCGCGAGGGGACTCTTCTTGTTTTGGCCATATCTGACCTCCACAGGAAAGCCTTGCATTGACAGAATCCAGGAAGTAATTCGGGAATTACTCACATTTCCGGCCCGGATTCTGTCACTTTGGAGATATTGCAGAGGCTGGTGTGGAGTCTCCGCTATGATGTGTTCCCCCTGGATAAACGGGCGGTAATTCTTCAATGCCCACACCGTTGCCAGGAGTACCTTCTAACAATCATTGAATTTTTCCTCCACAGAGGATAAAGTTTTGCTCGCATAGGAGATTACTTTATTGACCTTGTCATGCTTTTGGTATAATACTGCCGTCAAGCACGTATTAGAGAACCCCGTCTCCAGGAAGAACTCCTTGTTTCTGACAGGCTAAGCTAGGCAAGGCGCTTGTGAGAGGCTTCTTTTGAGCTGCCTTACTGCCTCGGATTGTTATGGACCCTATTCCCACTTGAACCCCCCCTTCAAGAGATGAATCAGGGGTCTGGTAATCTCTGCGTAGCCCTCAATGAACTTTCTGCTGTAATTAGTCAGTCCAAGGAGGCTCCTTAGTTCCCGCAGAGTTGTGGGGTCTTTCTGTTTTTGGAGGGCTTCCACTTTCTTTTCCTGGGGACAGAGACCCTGAGGAGTAATCTCATGCCCCAAGAAATTAACACGGGTTCGACACCGCTGTGCTTTCTGAAAGGAAAGTTTTGCTCCGGCGGACCTCAACTGTGTCAGAACATAATGGATCTCCGCTATGTGTTCCTCCACAGATGAACTTTTGATGAGGACATCATCTACATAAGCCAGGTTACCCCTCGCACCCATGTCGGGCATGGCCTTATGTAGGAAAATATTGAACTCATTACCGGAGTTAAGGTATCCAAAGGGAGTCAGGGTCCATGTGTACTGCTGGCCCCCAAAGGTAAAAGCCAGTTTGTATTGGTCCTCCCTGCTGACAGGCACGGTCCAGTATCCATTGGTCAGGTCTATTGCAGTGAATACCTGTGACCCCTGAATCTGGGCCAGCCCTTGGTCAATGTAGGGAAGAGGCCATCGGGAAGTATGGACCCGTTTGTTGAGCTCCCTAAGGTCAGCGCAGAGTCTCCACTGGCCGTTTGGCTTTAATATTCCCAGCACCGTATTATTGAAGGTGCTGTGGACGGGACGGATTATTCCCCTGGACGCAAGGTTCTTAATTATTTCAGTAAGGGACTCCATGGATGCGAGAGGCAAGCGATATTGCTTCACAAACACTGGAGTCATGCCAGGGTCCGTGGGAATTGTTGTTGTGTGGATGTCGGTGCGACCACAGTCATATGAGTCTACCTCAAAGAGATCTTGGAAATCCAAGAAGACTTGTTTCAACTGTTGCTTCTGTTCCAGAGTCACACAGGCATCAGCTAGGTTGACTCTCTCTTCCACCATCTGCCTGAAGCCTGGAAAGACTTCTGGTTTGACTATCTCAGCGGCCTCCTCCAGCTAGGTGGAGAAGACCCTGGTCAGAGTGCTGATTTGGACGGGAGGCCTCAGGTGGGAAAGGCAGCCCTCATGAACCTGGAAAACCACCTCATCCCTTCTGAAGTCACAAGTCACGTCTTCCTTGCCATAAGGGCAGGAAGTGTACACCAGCAAGTTCCCCCCATGCAGGGTGAAGATCCTGTCTGGTGTTGTATTGTCATCATTGTCACTGTCAAAACAGTCCTTGGGGATCGGTCCTAACAGTTCATTTCCTAGATTAATGGAGAAATGTCGGTCATCAACCGCCATTCCAATAATGGTGCCTGCGGTTAGAGTAATACTCTTTAAGTCGCTGTTATCCTCCTCTATTGGAATGGTGTCATGTTCTATGTTGACTAATGGAGTTGGGTTTACCCCCAACCCTTGCTGTTGGAGAGAAGCATTTAGATGTATGTAAGCATCAGGGTTTTTCAATTTTTGTCCTCTTTTTACTTTCACTTCCAGGGAGAATTGTCGGGTCCTTTCTGGGATGGTGACTTCCTCTTTAATCTGAACTTCAACTGCATAAGGTAGCAATTGAGCTGACCTAAATGCTTTTTCTGGATCATCAAAGCCCATGGGATTATCCGCTAATCGGGACCAAGCTTTGAAGTTTATTAGGTCCAAACTAATGGCAAAGCGATTGAGAATGTCACTGCCTAAGTAAAAGGCGGCAGTGACGTCTCGCACGACCCAACAATTATGGACTATGCTCTTGTTGCCAATGGAGATTTTGAGCATACACCTGCTTGGCAGGAGATGTGTGGAATTAGGCGCTTCCAGGTCCATTTCCCATTTGTCTATCAGTTTGAATGTGGGAATGGCTGGATCTTTTGGGAGTTGGCGGAACATGGCTTCGCTGATGAAGCTCTTACCGTTGCTCACACACACTCGGGCGAGAACAGAGTCCTTCCCATCATTTAACTGAACAGGGATGAACAACTGCTCTCCAATTTGCTGAATATCAGCCAGGCTCTGAGCTGATTTCACATCTTTCTGGACTATAGGAGTGGGAGTTTCTGATTGTGGATAAGTATAGAATTTAAGAGTGTTTCCTTCCAGCGTGGAATACCACTTTAGACTGGAAGGAAGGTTGATTTTCAGAAATAGAGAGGACCCCCCATCACCAGTCTGTTGTCCTACTGCTATTACTGTCACGTCTGGAATTTGGTTATTCTGGAAGTGGAATTCTACTTGGTCAGATTTTTGTTCAACCATGTGGCATATGCCGTTTAAACTAACATGGTTGACACTCTGTTTTAATTTTATGGGTCGGCTAGTCTGGGTCCAGAGGACCTTGTTTACGCAATCTATTAGGGGTGACAACCTTCTCAGGAGGTCATTCCCTAGTAAACAAGGGGTGCCCTCTGGAGTCACAACTATGACCGGGTGTTTCAACTTGTGTCGCCCAATTTTAATGTCCAAATCTGCCGTCCCCTCGACAGGAATTTCCTTCCCGTCAAAGTTCTGGAGTTGTCCAGGAAGTGAGGTGAGAGGAATTTGGTAATTCCCTCCCCTTCCTGCATTCAGTTCATCAAAGGCCCTTCTGGACAGAAGGGTAGCTTGAGATCCCGTGTCCACCAGCGCTGAAATCGTACCCTGCCCCTGTACTTGTACCGGGGCATAATATCTTCCCTCCTTCTCCTCAAGGGGGCACAGATAATGCACATTTTTGGACAACTGGTGGGCTAACTTTCTGGTTTTGGACATTGCAAGAGAGGAAATTTGGGCAGAATTCTGTGAAGAGCCTTGGGAATCTGAAAGAAAAATTTGGCAACTGGAGATCAGAGCCATTGTGGGTTCCCCTGGTTCCAGTTCTGGGCCCCCCCTCCTTTTTGGAGGCAGTCACCATGATGGGTTTGAACCAGGGGATTTTCTTGCTGTTGGTTCTGGGATGAGATGATGGGCGGGGGTAGCTCAGTCTCCATATCTCCCCAGTCTGGATTGGGATCCTTTGGGACCCATTTTCTTTGGGAGGAGTTCCCCCATCTCTGAAGGAGAAGATCCTTTTCCCAGGATCCTCTGAGGATCCTTCTCCCTCAAATTGGAAGACCTGTATTTCTTCCACAAAACGGGTCTTTTTGGGTACTTTGTTTCTCCTACCCCCCTCTGCTCCTTTGGAGGCAGACTTTCAGGGGCAGGGGATTTTGTTTCCGGTTCCTGGGTTTCCAGGGGCTGTTTACAAGCGGGGAAGGAAGCTTCCTCCAAGGCTTTACACCCCCCTTCCCCTTGTGCATCCTCCTGGGAACCGGTGGGTTATCGGGGTGCTGCCCCCGTCATTGCTCTGGAGCACCAGGCCCAGAGTTTGGTGCATTCTGTGCCGGCATGCCCATCTGAGGGTTCTGCTGAGCCCTTAGCATGTGACCCAGATCCCGTGCCATGTTCTGAACCTGGCGCTCAAGTTGTGAAACCCGCTCAGGCTGGTACGGGGTTCTGTTTTCTCCCTTGGGCTGATCCCGGGAAGGGTAGCTATCCCTTCTCTGGTAGTACCCCTGGTTGGGAAGATTCGGGTACCCCTCCACCCTTGGCCTCCCCTCTACCGGATTAGGTTGTCTGGGCTCAGGGAATTGGGGAAAGAAGGATGGATGATTTTGGGGTTGGAAGTTGGGTGGATACCTGGGTAAGAAGTTCTGCCCATGGTTTGGAGAATTTCTGCCCTCCTGTGGGAAGTTAGGAGGGAAGTTCCCTGGGTTAGGTGCTTGGCTGGATCCCCCCCTTGGGCTGGAGGCGTCCACACATAACCCAGGATGGGTCGATTTCCCTTGTAACGGGGACTTACATAATCAGGAGAGCGAGGGACCCCATTTGTGGGACTACCTCCTTGACTCCCTGTTTGTGACTGGCCCGAGGACCTTCTGGGCCTAGCATTATGAGGTGCAGGTAGGTTTTTAGGCCCCCCCATCTCCAAATCTAAAACGGGGCAACCTTTACCTCTGCCACCTTGGCAGCAGCAGGGGTGCTGTTGGTTTTGGAGTTTTTGGTCTGGTTTTTGTTTTCCACCGATTTCTGCACCTCGTAGATGCGGGTGGCTTCTTCAATGACCCATTCTAAAGATCTTTTCTCATGAAAATCTCTCACGAGCTGGGTCATTATGTATTTGGGCAAGGCATGGAAAAAAGTATTAACAAATTCTCTGCTGTCCGTGCGCACCCTTCTGGTGGTCTGCGCAAAAGCACGCTTTAATTTTTGCACAAACTCTTGTGGGGCCTGATCCTCCCCACATTGCAAATTGTAGGCCGCCTTGCGAGCCTCTTGAGGATTTCGGTGCACAGAAAAATGTTTCAAGATGGCCGCCTTATAGGTGGACCATCTTAAATGATTTTGGTCCTCCAGCCCCGCAAAGAAACTGGAGTATTCTGGGGAGAATGTCCATTTGACGTACTGGATGCAGCTACTGCTGTCCTTCAAATGGAAAGTCTCCATCATTTGCTCATAGAGCTCCAAGTGTTCCCAAACAGAATACTTGGCGCTCTTATGATAAGGCGTGATGACACTCCTTATTGCCTTTATTTGCTTCAATGGGTCCTTAAGCAAGGCCCTTTTTGCCTTATTGGCCTTTCTGGTTCGGGTAACCCTGGTCCATTCATCTTCTGACTCAGAGGCACTCCTCCCAGAGGTTCCCGTCTGATCTTCCAGGTTTTCCCGGATTCTGCGAGCCTGGGAATGGCTGGCAGAATGTGGGGACCTGGTCTCCTGTGTCCTGTGTCACTCAGAGGAGTCTTCACATCCCTCCTTGCTGCCAGGATTTGCCGGGTACCCCCCCCACTGACCTAACTGGGCAGAGGTTTTCAGGATGCCCTTAATGGGCCTACTCCCCTGGGGTTCCCCACTAAACTGGACTGTACTTGGGTGCCCATACCCGGATGCCCGCCCCTCCATTCCTGGGTGGTACTGGCCTATGAGCCCCATACTTTTGGCTGGATAGTAATCTGCCATCCCTGTGGCCCCATGCTCATGTGCGCCAGGGAGCATGGGGGTGGCAGAGTCCAGGGACTGGTAGAGATGAAGGCCTCTGGCACTAGGGCTCCTAAGGTTATGCTCAGGAATCTCTCTTTCCCAGCGAACCTCATCTCTATCCGCCCCTGCTCCCTGTTGCCATGCAAGAGCCTGTGCTTTCAGCTCCTCAACTAAGGCCTGACTAGACTCTATCAGTCTCTCCTGCATGGCTACCTGCTGCTGGAGCCTATCGTTGTGCTGACAGAGAGCCTCATTCTCTCTCTGCGTTTCCTGATTGGTCCTGGAGCACTGGGTCAGTCTTTGCTGCAGGGTGGTTACCTCCTGGGCACCGTCCCTACTGGCCTGCTCCTTTCTTGCCAGAGCATCTTCCACCCTCCTGGTGTGCTCCAGCAAGTTCTGGTGTTCTTTTTGGAGGTCACCCAGTCCCTGGAGGGTCAGGTGATTTTCTTCAATTTTCCTTCTTAAATGGCAGACTTCCTGGCCTAAGGTATCCCTTTCCTGACTAAGAGCCTGCATTTGTGCCGCCAGGTCGTCCCTTTGCCTTTGAAAGGCACCAGCTTTCTGGCGTTCTTGGTCAAACTCTGCCTGGGTACCCAGGTCTTTCAAAACATACCCTGTTGAAGTCCAGTTGTTGCTCCAGCTTTTTCTGGCTTTGCAGTAGGGAGTCCAAACCTTCTTGGTGTTCCTTCTGCAAGGCCCGAAATCTGGTATCCTGATCAGCCTTTTCCTGTTGCAGGACATCCATATCCTCCTTTATTTTAATGAGATACTGTCTACTCTCATTTTCTGACTCCTGGCTTCTGTGCAGCCTTTGCTCAGAGGAGTCCAGATCAGATTTGGCCTTCTGTAGTGCCAACAGTTGCCTACTTGCCAGATCTTGGCCTTCAGCACACTTGTCCTGCATGACACCCATATATATGTACAAGTATGCCGCTATTCTGGCGATCTTATTATGTTCATCTTTGGCTTTAGGGGCCATATATAGTTCACTCAGGGCCACATGTAATGGACCCTGATCTCTCCATGTGTCTGACCCAGTTACAGTGAATTGTTGCGCGATTGCCTGCAACCACACATTTTGGTCCTGTTCAGTCCATTCACCTCTCACAAATAGCTTATGTAAGAAGTGCTCTTTGGCTATTTTCATATCTACTAAGGTCGTCATTTTGGAAATTGGTTTCCTTTCTGACTTACAAAAGTTAGTATTTTATTTTGCAAAACAGACCTTCCTCTTAGAGTGTCCCTTTGAGAAGTACTTTACAGCGTAAAACAGCGTATTGGTCTGACCGGATTATGTTTCCTGTCAGTTAAAACACTGTATTAATCTGCACAAGCGGTAAATCTAATCCAGACGTCCGGCTCGAGCCCCCACTGTGTAAGAGGATTCAATTCAACACGACAGCTAAGTCAACGCCTAGTCTAGAATACTGAATGAAAACCCTTATTGATATATCTTTATGCCCAGTTCATGAGTTCTGGATGACTACCCCTGTATAACACCGCTCTCTTAGAATCCCCCTGACCCCACTGAGTCAAGAAGTAGGTTTGTTTTGCAAATTTAAAAGATTTATTTGAGAAATTAACAATTTATAGATATATCACACTTTGATAATACATTAATAATTGATAGCACACTTAGGCATATGAGCAGTAATCAGCAATAAGCAATCCTACAATAGCACAGTTCTGGTGACTTATGACTAGGAACAGGGGAATAAAGTATCAGAGAATGCTTTATGGTTTCAATGAATTGCACAGATGAAAAAGAATGCAGCACAGAAATCGACTTGATAGGACTTCACTAAAAGACAATGTAATCACTTTTCTTTGAAAATTCACTCCCCCCTTTATGCAATATAAGGAGATGGAAAGGAGAGCACACAGTTCTCAGGAATGCAATCAATACAATACGAAATTCAGTTCCCCCCCAGCAAGCTTAGAGGAAAACAGGTCAGAGTTTTAAACACAGGCCCAAAATGCTTTGAATGTGGTTTGCAAGGAAGTGAACAATATGCTAAAATGCTTTTAATTCCCTCTAGAGGTTCAGGGTGAGTGATAGATACTTTGAATGAGTTCAGGATCACTTTAGCAATGCTCTATGAATGGTTGTCAGGTTGCAAACAAATTTTTGCAACGGAAGGCAAGCAGCTGCAGATTTTTACACGTGAGCTAACCTTTAAATTTGCGGCAAAATGTCAAATCGCGGCAGATTTTTCCGAGTGCGCCGGGCGCGATTACAGAGGAACTACAAGGAGTAGCACTATCGTTTTGGGTTCCTAGGATAGCCTAGGATCTCAGCTTCCAGATGAAAGTTAAATTTAGTTCCTAACCCAAACGGTTCCGGAGTTATGAACGATTTAGTAAAGGTAGATTTTCGGATTTAAAAAAACTCAAAATGACAAGTGACAGCGTGCAACTTTGGAATTACATATGACAGCTCGCAGCTTAAGAATGACAGGTGACAGGATCTCTAGGAGACAGTTCTACTCAAGTTAAAATAGCTTGCATTAGATTATTTTAACTAAGAGATTGGGTTCTGCACAGTTTTGGCGGATACTCACTCCTAATTTTTAGAAGGACTGGGCCTCGTCACGATCTGGTCAGCGGGTTTTCTTCACTCGCCACCGACGGTCTCTGCACACAGCGTCTGGGTCAGCTCTACTCTGCTGGTCTGGTCTTTGTCTCTGGTTCTGATCAGGTCTGTGGGTCCGGATACAGCGGTCTCCGGTTCAGCTGGTCCCTCTCTGGATACAACACTGCTTTCTGGCAAATGGCAAGAGTTCTTGCAAAGAATTCAAACAGCTCGCCTGGCTTTGAATAGTTGCAATGATTTGAGGCCTGCTAAAGAGGGATTTAGCTTGTAGTTGACCTCTCTGCTACAAATTCTGAAGTAAAGTCTTGGTCTCTGAAGGTGGATAGATTGAAGTCTCTGTGTTGGCTCTCTGGAGGTTGATGAAGGTAAAGTATGGATTTTCCCGGCAGAGCGTCCCGCAGCAGATGGAATAGAATGTCTCTATCTGCCCTGACTGTCTGCTTTTATGTGTTTTGAAAGTGGGTGGAGAGGCTAGCTTTCTAGGCCCTACCCCTCTCCACTTGTCATTGGCCACTTCCTCCTCTTCCCCTTGTTTGGGGGAATGAAATGAAGTGTCATCATGATGAGGTCTGTTTATGATACAGAGAACCCACCCCTGTCAACTTTACACACAATCTATATCTGATCCTAATACATACTTCCCCGATAGACAGCTGTTTATCATTGCATACACACATCATGCATTTACTGATGGTAGCCCCTGTTCCAATTCTGTCGTTTCTAGGAGCTTGGGTTCAAAAATGGCAACATATTTCACTTTTTGGTCGGGTTACCAATATTGGATTTGTCCCCGCATTTACACAAATGTTCGCAAAGCATGTGGGCATTAGGTGGTGGAGTGTCAGATTTTTAACATACATACATTTAGAGTAATATCCTCTTTTCCGCTAAAACCCCCCTGAACATACCACCGGGTCCTAACACGTCTTCAAATGTGCACAGAAAAATCACAAGAATAATGATATCACTTATAAAATTTTCACAAGTCCGCTCTATGAATGATCCATCTTTTTAGATTTATGTTCTGGCCCCAAAGGGGTGTGGTTCCCCCCCAGCACAAGGTTGAATTTCTGTTTTTTCCAGTTCTGCCAAGCCAGCTTGCTCTCACAGGCAGTGCTCCTCCCCTTTCCTTCCAGGAGGAAGCCACTTTTACGACCCCCCAATAAAACATTTGCCTGAGTCAGGACAGGGCTTTGTTCAATTTCCTGCAGAGCCCATGTAATTCAATCAGAGAAGTGTCATATCCCTTTTGGTGGGAACAGAAAAAGACAGCTAGGCCTGGGAACACAGCTGTTGTGCAAGTCTCAACTCCTGACGGGGGTAGCTGGTGGGCAAAATTCCCTCTCTTTTTAAGCCAGGCCTCAGCTAAATGTCTCTTTGGCTGCCAGTTTTCCTGTCCAAATCAAACTTCCAATTTTTACGCATGCAGCTAGAATGCTGATTCTAAGTTTAAAACTATGACATTTAAACAATTGCAACCTATGTGACACTCAAAAGTAGGTCACTCATTTCTTTTAAACATTTAGATTTTTAGTGTCTTTCAGTCCAAATTTACTTAAACTGCTGAAATCCACAGCTCAGCCAGTTTTGCTGTGAACATTATTTTAGGCTCATCCTCTTTCCAGATTTTGTATGCCCACAAGACTTTATTCTGTCAAATGTCTGCTGGTGTTCAGTGAGATTGTTGGATATTCTGCAATGTTTGAAATGGGCATTCTGAGCTTGCCTTCAGAGAAACAAAGGGTGATTTTTAAAGTGCTTTCTAGCGAACAGGCACTGCTGTTTTTCTCTTTGGCACCCCATTTCACTCATGGCTCTTCTGACCCAGCACACCCGCACCGGGGGGTGGCAAGTCAGGCGACCATTTTGGTGTGCGCACAAACTGTGCGGTTTTCATAGATTCTGGCGCACATGTGGGCTTTTTCGGCCATCTTGGATTTCCTAAGCCCACAGCACCAAATGTTGTAGCATAATAGTCCAAACGTGGGTCAGAACACCCAACAAGCTACGCCTTCGGTGGTTACGGATGCAGGGTCACACTCCGCGACATCTGATCCTGTTCCTGGGCCAGCAGATCAGAGGGGGAATGCAGTCCTGCAGCCTCAGGCAGTGCCGGCACAGCAAGGCGCAGTTCGCCTTGCCCCAGACAGGTGTGGTGCCCGCCGACGTGGTGGGCGTACGCCACCTGGCAATACCGCATGGGAGCAATCCATTTATGGTATGGCAACCCAACAGGCAGCATCATCAGAGATGATGGCTCAGGCCATGGATAGGGTGGCCACTTCCATTGTCCCCCCCGAAAGGCTGATGGAGCGGCTACAGCAGGCAACCGACTCCATCTGCCAGTCACACAGGGAGGACATGTTGGCGTCCAACAGGGACAGGCGGGCGGCACTGGCGACTCTGCAGGAAGCCATCTCCAGAGAGTCCCAGGGCCACAGGGAAGCCCTGAGGCTAGAGCTCCTTCACCTCAGGACGACTCTTGTTGAGCTTGAGGCTTCAACAAACCAAAGGACAGAACAGCAGCTGGAGCGTCTCACCTGTACGCTCTCAGCTGAGATGCAGGCAACTAGGGGGGAGGTCCGGGCATCCCGTGAGTTGTTGCATGGGGACCTCCGCACACTCATCCTCCAGAACGAGACCTACCACACCCGCATGCTTGCAGCCATGGAGGAACAGACTAGGGCCTTGCGTGGGCTGCCTCCCATAGTGCAACCACCTCTGGATGCAGCTGCACAGGGTGATAATAGCGACAGCAGTGATACTCCCACAATAGGGTAGCCGTGTGGGCCATGAACCCATGGAGGTGTTTTTTTTTCGCAAGATCCACACAGGTGGGTTTTGGTGTGCACCCTGTCCTCGGACCTCCTGGGTGGCCTCCCCAACCCCCCCAGGCCCATTAATGGCCATTTTTGATTTTTTTTTTTTTATCTTTATTTTTATTTTTTTTGGGACAATGTGTTGCCTTCTGTGGCTCCTGTGGGCATACGCTGCATTGTGGCTGGGCACATGCAGGCTTGTCATGTATTTGGTTCAGATGCTTGGGTTTTTGTCACACACACCCCTCCTGCTTCCCGTTTCCATGGGCTTGCAAAGGGTGTGCCCAAGTGACATTGACGTACATGGTGACATTGGACTCCCACTACATGTGTGGGTAGTCTAGTCAATACTGTGTATACATTCCTAGTGCATATTGCTGTTGTGTTGTACACTGCATGTTGCATTGATGTGTAACTCATCATCCGTGTCTACCTCCTAATTTGCAGGTCCTTTCCTCATGTCTACACAAGGCCCTCTACTTTGGAGATGGGGTCCATGTTGGCAGCAGTGCACCTACAACTCTACATGGTGGCAACACTGTACAGTTGGAAGTGGTGGGAGTGCAGGCATTTCCAGGTGGTGAGACTACTAATTCCTTACATTCGTAATGTCATGTTAATGGTAGTTTTGAGGGTCAGTAGGTGGTAAGTGTTATTGCTAAATACCTGCTCAAGTGTGTTGTTGGTCCTGCATTACTGTGAGCATTTCAGGTGTCGCGAGTTTCAATTAGGGACACTGTACATTGTGACACGTGTGTCATGTTGTGGGGATTACTTTGTTTACCTGCACATAGCATGACATGGCACGGTGTGTCGTGTGGCGGTGCTGGGGATGGGTTGGGTGACATTGCACTGTCCTCATGTTGCATTTTGAAAGTGGGTATTCATTTTAGCTGCATGAATGTGTTTTTTCACGAAACTGCATTGGTTGTGTCTGTGTAGGTAGGGATGCACACATTGTAACACTTCCAGGTGAACAATCTCAGGCTGATATGGTTTTGACGGTTGATTCTCCAGACATTCAGGATCAGTGTCAGATTGAGTCATCATTGATTGTCAGATGGTATGTGCCAGGGCAGTGTGCACTCCACAGGGGTGTGATTTCTATGTGAAATAATTAGCCACTAGCTGTGTACGGGCTGCCTCCCCCGTGCCCTTTCCCCTCCCATGCGAAGCAGCCGTGCATGTGGTTGGGGATCTGGGGCCACCACCATGTCCACGGCCAGGCCCCGGCGTGTTGCAACGTTGTGCAGGACACATGCTGCCACTATGATCCTGCACACTACTGGGGGAGCGTATAACAGCTGCCCGCCAGAACGGTCAAGGGAGCGAAAGCGTGACTTAAGCACTCCGAATGTGCGCTCCACTATGCCCCGGGTTGCAATGTGGGCTGTGTTATATCTTACCTCGGGTGGCGTGGTGGGGTTCCGAATTGGCATCATCATGTGGGGGCTGAGAGGGTAGGTACTGTCCCCTGTGGAGGTGGTGATTGGTATCATTGGTGGGGTTGTGACCTTGCTCAGTATCTGACATGCATGCATGTGCAGTGGCATTCATACTCACCAAGCAGCCATGTATCGCCATGCCGCCCAGCTTCTAGGTCCCGGCTTAGGGTGGACATTCGGTAAATGAAGCTGTCGTGGGTGGACCCGGGATAGTTGGCATATACTGAGGTGATGATTCCCTTGGCATTACATACTACCTGCACGTTGATGGAATGCCAGTGCTTGCGGTTCCTATAGATGTGCTCAGATGCCCTGGGGGGACGTAGAGCCACATGGGTGCAGTCGATGGCACCTAGCACTTTGGGGAATCGTGCCACACCGTAAAAATCCAGGGCGGCAGCATGCCTTTCTGCAGGTGTTCTGGGCAGGTATATGTGCCTACGGACTGATGGGCGTGCAGTGATGATGTTCAAGACCTGGTGTAGGCAGCGTGACTGCGTGGCCTGTGACACCCCACCCACTATGGCACTTGTCCGCTGAAATGATCCAGTGGCTAAGAAGTGCAGTACATTGAGGACCTTCTCCAGGGGGCTGAGTGCTTGGGAGCACAGGGTGAGTGATGTGAGGTCATCCTCGCACTCACTCACCAGATCCAGTATTATGTGTGGTGGAAACCTGTACCTCCCATACACCTGGTCATCAGGCATCCCGAAAAGGCTGGTTCTGGGTGTGAATATTCTGGCCCTGACTATCCTCCTCCTCCTCCTTTGGTAGCCCACGGCCACTGCTGCTAGGAACGGTATATTCATCCTGGCGTCTGAGCTTGTTATTTTTTTTGCGCGCAAATTTATGCATCGCGGGTCGACGTATGCCTGCTTCCTACTGGCGTATGTGTTTGTAGGCGAGCGTGTGAAACTTCCCGCGCACCCCTGAAATCCAGTACCCAGGCCAATAGCGTGTGGAAATTCCTGCGCACCCCCGTATACACGTGCGCTGATGTACTCGTGTGTGAAACTTCCCGCGCACCCCTGAAATCCAGTACCCAGGCCAATAGCATGTGGAAATTCCTGCGCACCCCGGTATACATGTGCGCTGATGTACTCGCGTGTGTAAGTGCCCGCGCACCCCTGAAATACATGTACATAGGCAAATCGCGTGTACGTGCACTTTTGTCCAATTACACGCGATGACACTCTGACGTGCAGTCTTTCCACGTGTGCTCCGTCATCACGTGCTATGAGGGAAACACCCGTGCCGGTCACGTCACAGACGCGCTTACGCGCTGAGGGCCTTTGGTCCAATAGAATCGCGTATGCGTGCTGACGCGCTTACGCGCTAAGGGCCTTTCCTCGAATTTCACTCTGACGTGCAGGATTTTCACGTGCCAAATCACTCCGTATCAAGCTGGCCACGTGAAAACACACGGAAGACCATGCTCCTGCCCAGAAGGCTGAATTACTGCCCCCCAGTGCCCTGAGCAGCCTCCCACGTGCCATCTGCTGCCTGCCTGCCTGCCTGCCTGCCTGCTGCCACCGTGCCCTGCCATTTGGTGCCTGCACATCAGCCATCTGCAGGGGTCCAGTTGCTGTGTCCACCCCTGCTGGAACAGAAGACTCCTGACTGGGATAACATTGCTCCACAGCCCAGCCCCAGGTCCCAGTTGCCCACCCACTCCTGCCTCTGGGGTTGCCATGTCGGGCACTTCCAATTCTGGCACCAGTGGCAACCCCAGGCCAGAGGGGCAGGGGGGCACCAGCTTCACTGCCACCGAAGTTGGTGTCCTGGTGGAGCATGTCCTGGGGCAGTATGATGCCCTCTTTGGATCGTCCCACGCCAGCAAGGAAGGACGGGAGAGGATCTGGGCCGACTGTGTGGTTGCCATCAATGCGGAGGGGGTGGCAACCCGCGACGTCCAGAAGATCATGAAGCGCTGGGAGGACTTGAGGTCCAGGACCCTCGTGAAGGCCCGGCGCCTCGTGAGGGGGGCTGGGGCCGCATGAGTTCCATCCAGATGAGGGTCCTGGAACGCGTACGCCCAGCGCTCCACGCCCAGATCCTTGAGAGGGAGACCCGTCTGGAGTTGAGCGGTAAGTGTCCAAGCATTGCTGTGTGAGACAGGGCATGTTGCGGTGTGCTGGTTGTCTGATACTTGCCTGTATTTGTGACATAGGCCATGTATGCATGTATGTGTGCAGGGGCATCATGGTAATGCATGTGCGACCAGTGATGTGTGAACCACATGGTTGTTGCATGTGTTTAAATGCGAAATGGGGAGCCCTATGCAGATTTTACACATGAGAGCATGCCAGTCTCTGTTCCTGGACATGGGTGGGGGTGAGGGATGGGTGCTGATGCCAGGTACATATATGGTAGCCATGTCTGTGTGCCTGACCTGCGTGTCTGTGACTTGTGAATGCCATGGATGCATGACACATGTGTGTGACAATGCACAGATTCACTGATGCAGCCTAGTTACCCTTGTATCCGCTGTGTTTGGGGTGTATGAGGCCAGATGGATGTGACTGAGGTGAAGTGTGTGCATGTGATAGGCATGACCCATGATGCATGTGAGTTCCATATCATTGTATGTTTCAAGAGTCCATTGGACATGTATGGAAATGTCCATGGCATGCACCATGCCTGTTACTGTGTGTGTTTTGCCTGGACTGACCCATGTGTTGTGGAGGGACATGATTGAAGTGTACTTTGACAGTGGTACTCATCTGCTATTGCTTCCTGTCTAGGGGACCATTGAACAGTACCCTGATGCTTGTGTTCTATGTCTCCCTCTATGCAGCGGCTAGTGAAGAAGAGGGCGGAGACGGTGCTGTGGAACAAGGCGGCGGGGATGCCCCCACGGGTGCAGCGGAAGGGGTGGGTGAGCCCCCACAGGGGCCTGCTACGGCGGAAGACGGTGAGGAGCCATCCAGGTTGGTGGTTTCCACAGAGGAGGAGGAGGCCGCCACTGAGGCACACATGGGGCCTGGTGGGGGCATCCCTGCTGGTGCAAGTGGTGCAGTCCAGGGGCAGGGGCAGGAGACAGCACAGGTCATCGTGGAGGGGCCTGTGCATGTCGCTGTCCCTGACCCTGTGAGTGCACCACCATGCACCAGCAGGGATGCCCCGTCCCAGGCCCGTCCGCAGGTAGAGGGGTTGTCCATGTCACCTGACTCCCCTCCACCTGCGGACGAGGGGACCCGTGTCCGTATGGAGAAGGTCCTGATTGGGGTCGCGATGCGCGCGGGTGCAATTCGTGATGACGTGCGTGCTTCCCGGGAGGAGCACGCACATCATCACGAAGAGCACTGTGCCGACGTGGCCCAATTGGGATCTTCCATGTTCGGGGGTTTCCTGCATGTGTCGGCCAATCTGGCGGCCCTCTCCTCCTCTGTGGAGGCTATATGCCGGTCGTTCTCCTTGCGGTCTTCCGGCCCAGATGCCACCAGGGCCCCCTGTGGACCTGCCCTGACCAATGCAGCCAGCTCGGTGGGGATCCCATCCCTGCCACAGTCGGGAGTCGGAGGTCCAGCAGGGGTGGACACCACAGCAACTGTACCCCAGCAGATGGAGGATGTGCCGGCATCATCAGGCAGGGCACGTGCACGACGGCGTCGGTGGATTCCATCAGCCTGGATGCCGTCATGCTGGCAGAGGCAGTTGCGTCGGAGGCAGCAGCAGAGTCAACGTGGGAGGCATCATGGCTCGGGGCCATCAACATCGGAGGGGCAGGCATCGGCCGGAGGGCAGGAGGACCCAGGACAGAAAGTGTCTTCCGTGTGGCTGCGGTTGGGCCAGCAGATAGGTGCGGAGCGGCGGCGGGCGGAAGAGGCACGGCTCACGATGGTCAGGGCGGAGAACTCCATGCGGAGGGCCCTGAAGCGGGCCGAGTGCCTCGACGCAATCCGCAGGGGGTTGGAGGAGCAGATGGCGTCGTCCCTGCGGACCCTCGGGCCATGGAACAGGACCGCCTCCGGGACATAGACGAGGAGTTTGATGATGCCCTGGCCCGGAACACCACGGAGTGAGCCGCTGGACTTGCCCGCCGCCTTTGTATATAGTTCTTTAGTTTTAGGTTTCCTTTGTTTCTTCTTATGATTTGGAGTCGACGGACACTGCTCCACTTTTTGTATATAGTTGGATTTTAGTTAGGGTATTTTGTAGGTTTCCTTTGTTCAGTTGTGCTCATGGACCCTTGGATGTTTTGTACATAGTTCTTCATTGGATTGTTTTATTTTTTTATTTTTGATTTATTCTCCATGGAGCAATGGTCTTTGCATTTATTTTTCTCTCTCGGATTGATTTTATTTTTAATAAGACATGAGTGGGGGCCTGGTGGGGGATGCCCATGGTGGCTGGGGGGTGGGGGTGGTGGTAGACATGGGTGGGGGCCTGGTGGTGCTGCCCCTGCACTGCTGGGGGGTGGGGGTGGTGGGAGACATGGGTGGTGGCCTGGTGGGGGATGCCCCTGCACTGCTGGGGGGTTGGGGGTGGTGGGAGACATGAGTGGGGGCCTGGTGGAGGCTGCCCATGGTGGCTGGGGGGTGGGGGTGGTGGGAGACATGGGTGGGGGCCTGGTGGGGGCTGCCCATGGTGGCTGGGGGGTGGGGGTGGTGGGAGACATGAGTGGGGGCCTGGTGGGGGATGCCCATGGTGGCTGGGGGGTGGGGGTGGTGGGAGACATGGGTGGGGGCCTGGTGGGGGCTGCCCATGGTGGCTGGGGGGTGGGGGTGGGTGGGAGACATGAGTGGGGGCCTGGTGGGGGATGCCCATGGTGGCTGGGGGGTGGGGGTGATAGGGGCCATAAGTGGGGGCCTGGTGGAGGCTGCCCCTGCACTGCTGGGGGGGTGGGGGTGGTGGGAGACATGGGTGGGGGCCTGGTGGGGGCTGCCCATGGTGGCTGGGGGGTGGGGGTGGTGGGAGACATGGGTGGGGGCCTGGTGGGGGCTGCCCACGGTGGTTGGGGGGTGGGGGTGGTGGGAGACATGGGTGGGGGCCTGGTGGGGGCTGCCCATGGTGGCTGGGGGGTGGGGGGGTGGGAGACATGAGTGGGGGCCTGGTGGGGGATGCCCATGGTGGCTGGGGGGTGGGGGAGGTGGGAGACATGGGTGGGGGCCTGGTGGGGGCTGCCCATGGTGGCTGGGGGGTGGGGGTGGGTGGGAGACATGAGTGGGGGCCTGGTGGGGGATGCCCATGGTGGCTGGGGGGTGGGGGTGATAGGGGCCATAAGTGGGGGCCTGGTGGAGGCTGCCCCTGCACTGCTGGGGGCGTGGGGGTGGTGGGAGACATGAGTGGGGGCCTGGTGGAGGCTGCCCATGGTGGCTGGGGTGTGGGGGTGGTGGGAGACATGGGTGGGGGCCTGGTGGGGGCTGCCCATGGTGGCTGGGGGGTGGGGGTGGTGGGAGACATGGGTGGGGGCCTGGTGGGGGCTGCCCATGGTGGCTGGGGGGTGGGGGTGGGTGGGAGACATGAGTGGGGGCCTGGTGGGGGATGCCCATGGTGGCTGGGGGGTGGGGGTGATAGGGGCCATAAGTGGGGGCCTGGTGGAGGCTGCCCCTGCACTGCTGGGGGGGTGGGGGTGGTGGGAGACATGGGTGGGGGCCTGGTGGGGGCTGCCCATGGTGGCTGGGGGGTGGGGGTGGTGGGAGACATGGGTGGGGGCCTGGTGGGGGCTGCCCATGGTGGCTGGGGGGTGGGGGTGGGTGGGAGACATGAGTGGGGGCCTGGTGGGGGATGCCCATGGTGGCTGGGGGGTGGGGGTGGTGGGAGACATGGGTGGGGGCCTGGTGGGGGCTGCCCACGGTGGTTGGGGGGTGGGGGTGGTGGGAGACATGGGTGGGGGCCTGGTGGGGGCTGCCCATGGTGGCTGGGGGGTGGGGGGGTGGGAGACATGAGTGGGGGCCTGGTGGGGGATGCCCATGGTGGCTGGGGGGTGGGGGTGGTGGGAGACATGAGTGGTGGCCTGGTGGGGGCTGCCCATGGTGGCTGGGGGGTGGGGGTGGGTGGGAGACAGGAGTGGGGGCCTGGTGGGGGATGCCCATGGTGGCTGGGGGGTGGGGTGATAGGGGCCATAAGTGGGGGCCTGGTGGAGGCTGCCCCTGCACTGCTGGGGGGCTGGGGGTGGTGGGAGACATGAGTAGGGGCCTGGTGGAGGCTGCCCATGGTGGCTGGGGGGTGGGGGTGGTGGGAGACATGGGTGGTGGCCTGGTGGTGCTGCCCCTGCACTGCTGGGGGGTGGGGGTGATAGGGGCCATGAGTGGGGGCCTGGTGGAGGCTGGCCCTGCACTGCTGGGGGTGGGGGTGGCGGGAGACATGAGTGGGGGCCTGGTGGGGGATGCCCATGGTGGCTGGGGGGTGGGGGTGGGTGGGAGACATGAGTGGGGGCCTGGTGGGGGATGCCCATGGTGGCTGGGGGGGTGGGGGTGGTGGGAGACATGAGTTGGACATGAGTGGGGGCCTGGTGGTGCTGCCCCTGCACTGCTGGGGGGTGGGGGTGGTGGGAGACATGAGTGGGGGCCTGGTGGGGGATGCCCATGGTGGCTGGGGGGTGGGGGTGATAGGGGCCATAAGTGGGGGCCTGGTGGAGGCTGCCCCTGCACTGCTGGGGGGTGGGAGTGGTGGGAGACATGAGTGAGGGCCTGGTGGGGGGTGCCCATGGTGGCTGGGGGGTGGGGGTGGTGGGAGACATGAGTGGGGGCCTGGTGGGGGATGCCCATGGTGGCTGGGGGGGTGGGGGTGGTGGGAGACATGAGTTGGACATGAGTGGGGGCCTGGTGGTGCTGCCCCTGCACTGCTGGGGGGTGGGGTGGTGGGAGACATGAGTGGGGGCCTGGTGGGGGCTACCCATGGTGGCTGGGGGGTGGGGGTGGTGGGAGACATGGGTGGTGGCCTGGTGGAGGGTGCCCCACACTGCTGGGGGGTGGGGGTGGTGGGAGACATGAGTGGGGGCCTGGTGGGGGCTGCCCATGGTGGCTGGGGGGTGGGGGTGGGTGGGAGACATGACTGGGGGCCTGGTGGGGGATGCCCATGGTGGCTGGGGGGGTGGGGGTGGTGGGAGACATGAGTTGGACATGAGTGGGGGCCTGATGGTGCTGCCCCTGCACTGCTGGGGGGGTGGGGGTGGTGGGAGACATGAGTGGGGGCCTGGTGGGGGCTGCCCATGGTGGCTGGGGGGGTGGGGGTGGTGGGAGACATGGGTGGTGGCCTGGTGGAGGGTGCCCCACACTGCTGGGGGGGTGGGGGTGGTGGGAGACATGAGTGGGGGCGTGGTGGAGGGTGCCCCTGGATGCTGGGGGGTGGGGGTGGTGGGAGACATGAGTGGGGGCCTGGTGGGGGCTGCCCATGGTGGCTGGGGGGTGGGGCTGGTGGGAGACATGAGTGGGGGCCTGGTGGGGGCTGCCCATGGTGGCTGGGGGGTGGGGGTGGGTGGGAGACATGAGTGGGGGCCTGGTGGGGGATGCCCATGGTGGCTGGGGGGGTGGGGGTGGTGGGAGACATGAGTTGGACATGAGTGGGGGCCTGGTGGTGCTGCCCCTGCACTTCTGGGGGGTGGGGGTGGTGGGAGACATGAGTGGGGGCCTGGTGGGGGATGCCCATGGTGGCTGGGGGTGGGGGTGATAGGGGCCATAAGTGGGGGCCTGGTGGAGGCTGCCCCTGCACTGCTGGGGGTGGGGGTGGTGGGAGACATGAGTGGGGGCCTGGTGGGGGATGCCCATGGTGGCTGGGGGGTGGGGGTGGTGGGAGACATGAGTGGGGGCCTGGTGGAGTGTGCCCCTGGATGCTGGGGGGGGTGGGGGTGGTGGGAGACATGAGTTGGACATGAGTGGGGGCCTGGTGGTGCTGCCCCTGCACTGCTGGGGGGTGGGGGTGGTGGGAGACATGAGTGGGGGCCTGGTCGGGGCTGCTCATGGTGGCTGGAGGGTGGGGGTGGTGGGAGACATGGGTGGGGGCCTGGTGGAGGCTGCCCCTGGATGCTGGGGGGTGGGGGTGCTGGTGACATGAGCAGGTGTGCAGGGTAGTCCCCTGTGGTGTCGGCTGCCTGCAGGGGCCGTGGAGGGTGTACAGGGAATACCTGGGAGCACACAGCCAAATCGCGTGTAGAATTTCCCGCGTACCCCTGAAATACACGTACCCAGCCAAATCGCGTGTGTAAATTCCCGCGCACGTACCCGGCCAAATCGCGTGTGGAACTTCCCGCACACCCCTGAAATCCATGTACCCTGCCAAATCGCGTGTGGGACTTCCCGCGCACCCCTGAGATCCACGTCCCCAGCCAAGTCGCGTGTGTAAATTCCCGCGCACGTACCCGTCCAAATCGCGTGTGGAACTTCCCGCGCACCCCTGAATTCCACGTACCCTGCCAAATCGCGTGTGAGACTTCCCGCGCACCCCTGAGATCCACGTACCCAGCCAAATCGCGTGTGTAAATTCCCGCAGGTACCTGGCCAAATCGTGTGTGGAACTTCCCGCGCACCCCTGAAATCCACGTACCCTACCAAATCGCGTGTGAGACTTCCCGTGCACCCCTGAGATCCACGTACCCAGCCAAATCGCGTGTGTGAATTCCCGCGCACGTACCCGGCCAAATCGCGTGTGGAACTTCCCGCGCACCCCTGAAATCCACGTACCCTGCCAAATCGCGTGTGAGACTTCCCGCGCACCCCTGAGATCCACGTACCCAGCCAAGTCGCGTGTATAAATTCCCGCGCACGTACCCGGCCAAATCGCGTGTGGAACTTCCCGCGCACCCCTGAAATCCACGTACCCTGCCAAATCGCGTGTGGGACTTCCCGCGCACCCCTGAGATCCACATACCCAGCCAAATCGCGTGTGGGACTTCCCGCGCACCCCTGAGATCCACGTACCCAGCCAAATCGCATGTGAAAGTTCCTGCGCACCCCGGAATACACGCACACGTTATTTTTCAGTCAGCGGGTGTCCGTGTTTGTGGGTACCCCTTTGCACATCATTTGTCCTGGAGGGCCACAGTATAGGACATTCATCATGGCTGTATATAGGTGCTATTTGTTGGCGCACCTTTTGGCGCACATTTATTACAGGTGCTGAGACGCTACCGCCTGCTTTCTTGTGGCGGTCGTGTTTGTGCCTGTGCGCTGGTTTGACCGTGCGCTTTTTTGCCCTATTCGATTCCATGAATACGTGTTGTAGGCGAGCGTGTGGGCGTTCTGCGCACTTGCACCCTGTACTTCCCCCGTGACGCCCACATTTTGGCAAGTTGTTCCCCATTCCGAGTGTTACGCCCCGTGTTCTGCCTACTTTTGTTGTGTGCGCCATGCTATGTGCGATTTTCACTGTGGCCTGTGCGATTTTCGCTGTGACCTGGCGCACGCCATTAGATGGCCTGTGCGCCAACGTGCGCCGCACACTTTTTTAGCGCACATCCGATGGTTTTCTCACGCACGGCCTTCCATGAATCGATGTGCGCTGCTTTTCATGCGATTTTCGCACTTGCACTGCGATTTTCGCTATTCCACTGCCAATCGCATGTTTTTGGCCACTTGCGCCGCGCTAATTATTCCATGAATAGGCCTGTCAATGTTTTTTATTTATAATTCTGTTAAATACCATGTGAATTACAATAAACATAATTCAATTAACAATAATGTGTTCCCCAGCTCTTACTCACATCAATACTGCTGCATTCACCTAAGGGAGACAATAAAAAGAAACATTGCAATACACGGAACATGGCATTCAGCCCTTTGTCATTTAGTGCATGCGAAAAGAAAACATCAAGTTCCGTTTTAAAAATAAACACCCATGCTAACTGATAATGAATCGCACTCAGCCCACGTACACCTCAGTTTTAAACTGCACTTACACATTCATGAAGCTTCTGCGTTTGGCCTGGATGATCTCTTTCTGCCGGGGCTTATCTGAGCGAACACCGCACTGCCCCCGGGCTCAGCCTTGAGATCCCAGCCACTTCAATGCCAGAGCGTCACCTCCCTCCGCACTGTCTTCAGACTGCAGCCCAGGAACCTAGTGGTGGCACAGGTAGAAACAGAATAGAATGCCCACGCCTTTCAGTTCAACTCCCTATATTCTTGGTTGGCTTAGACCGCAAGGGCCTGACAGAGCTAAGTGACTTGTCCTCTGGGTGAGCAAGCAGAGAAACATGTTCAGAGTGAAGTCGCTCGTATGCTCAAGGTGTACTGGGAGAATGCTCTCCTGTCCAGTGAGCTCAAGACTTCTGTGGTTGAGACAACTGAAGGTTGGTGGTGCCCAAGCGCTATTTGGACCAGTGCTCTCTCCAGTTACTAAAATGGGCCCGATTCATTCATACTGGTGCTCATCATACTTATGGGGACATCAGGGGCCCAATGGACTGACTCCCCTGGTGGTTTATGGACCCCCCACTATGCCTTGGGTGGTAACGCCCCATGGCTCCCCCTCTGCCATGGGCTTCATTGAGTGCCAGAATTAGCCTCTGTATTTGCGTCCACTAGCCACAGGTGCCACCTCGGGTTGGGGTCGATTTGACCTAAAACATTTGATCACATTTATTTGACCTTTTTTCAGTCTTAAATGCGGGGGAGATCCCCTGCAACACCCTCCCCCACTTATATATATTTAATTAAATTTGACTAAAAAAAAAGGTCAAAATAAATTCGATCAAATGTTTTAGGTCAAATGCTTTTAGATCAATTATGCTAATACCGCCACCTTGACAACTGGTAAAATGCTATATGAAATGAGTGATGCCAGCATTGTGCATTCTGGTTGGAGTCCCTGTGGGGTTGTAATCTCATCATCCCCATTGACCCTCCCGGGACCATTCTCAAACAACAACTCCCCCCATATCCAACGCAATGGTGTGGTGGTCACAAGGTTCTTGCATATACTGGCTAGCATGGGCACTAGTTCATCATTGCCCTTGCCAGTTCTAGTTAAGGAGGTATCAAGATTGACAAAGCTGGTAACCAGAATCTTGTCTGAAATCAAAGCCTCAGAGGTCGAAATGGTTGGGGTAACTCTGTTGCAGCCACCTGTAACCCCTGCACAGAGATTGTGTCCACCTGGGGTGTTCGGCAAACTCCAGGGTAAGCCCTTGGGCGCGGGTAAGCCATGTGTGGCGTTGTCTATGGAATCTTCTCTGGCTCGGTGCTCAGCGGTGTGAATGGCTGTTCCACTGCTACAGATATGTGGATTGCCCCCCACTTTATTATTTGAGCCTTTGCACCCCAGGCATCGTGGTTAGCACCAAGGAACATGCTGATTTCCTTAATCAGGGTGTATGCGTCTTCCGTGAGTCTTGTGGGGCTATGTGGCTGTTTCTCATCAGCGCCAGTACCACTGCCAGGTATGAGAGTACCATCGCCATTTGCTGCCTTACAGTTAGTATTTTCTGTTTAGACGTTGGGTGGTCCGGCATAGTGGTGTGGTGGTGCAGTGGTGATACGTGTAATGCAAAGGTTCGCTTGGGGCTGGCAGTCACAAACACAATGGGGCCCCCACAGCCCAGCCCAGCCTCTCACCTGGTCGAGTGCGTCTCCTGCTGCTTCACCCCTGCATGTTCATTCTCCAAACAAACTTGAAACGTGAAAGGGTGTTCCCCCTGCAGGCACCAAACACCCTATGGGAGCCAAACACCTGTATCCTTTCCACTGCGGGCTTCACCCTGGTGGGCCGGGTACAGAGGATGTAAAGAGGGGGGCGGCATGGTTTCCAGCAGTCACCTGATGGTGAGCCCACTGGGCCAAGAAGCAACGAACAAACACCTGTGCCCTTACCCCGCCGTCAGTCCCTTTTCTTGGAAGAAGTGCACATTGTGTTCCGATATCACACCCAAAGTGCTTTGTGTTAAAGGAAGTTGAGGGTACCAGACAGAAGAGAGGTAAAGAGAGGTAAAGAGAGAAAACAAGATGGTGGAACCTTCCTTCAGCTGGTCTGAGCTCCCTCTGTCTATACTAACTCCACCCCTTTTCCTTATCCATAGCATCAAAAGCCCTTTTGGTATGCAGCACCCTGGTGTGAGGCTGCTACCTTCTCCAGATCTGGGTTCATACCGTGAGCCGAGAATATGTGTCTGAAAAAATGAAGAGTACCTTTCTGTAAATTTTTCTTTGTTAAGCGTTAGATGGGCTGCTTCCAAGGCCATGCACACTCGGGTCAGGGTGTTGTCATGTTGCTCTCGGTCCTTTCTGAACACAAGAATGTTGTTGCTGTAATTTATGCAGTTGGAGATATGCTTAATGACATTGTGCATTTCTGCCTTGAAGATTTCTGCTGCTGATGATATTCCAAAGCTAAGGTGTTTATATCTGTACAGGCCCCGGTGAGTGACGAACATTGTTATGTAACTGCACTCTTCACTCAGCTCTAGATGTTGATAGCCTTTATTCAAGTCCAATTTTGAAAAAACTTTGGCCCCATTTAGCAGATGAATCATGTCCGTGATCCGCAGGGCTTTATGTCATTCTCTCAGTATGGCCTAATTGGGCCGACAGATGTCTGAACATATTTGCATATTCCGGAATCCTTTTTTGGCACCGGAACAATCGGCGACACCCACAGCGTGGGCCTTACTGCCAGCTCAATGATGTCCTGTTCCAGTAGCTTGTGCAGTTGTTCTTCTACTTTTCGCTGTATGTTTATAGGAATTCCACGATAGTATTGGGCCACAGGTCGGACCTCCGGGTTGATGTGCAGATATATTTGACTGGCTTTGAGGTTGCCCAGCCCTTGGAACAGTGTCAGGAAAATTGTTCAATTTTTGCAGTTGGGTCGAAATACTTGTGGGCAATGAGGTGGTAAAGCGCATGCATCAGTCCCATGTCCAGTGCAGATTTAAAACTTAGGATGCACCCACTGTCTGTGGCACCATTTGGCTTGGGATTTGTACTTGCAGTGCGCCATGATATACTCATTGCTTATGGTAGATTTCCATAGACTTCCTCACTGATCACATTCACTGTGGTTCCTGTGTCGACTAGGAACTCAGTTGGCACGTTGTTCACCTGGAGAAGCAGTATTGGGCTCTGTTCTTTCACTGTGGGATTTTCTAGAGTGTAACGGTATCCTTTCTTTCTTGGTTCTTCTCGGATGACTTACCTCTTTTGTGCCTCATCTGCCGATGACTGACTGGACCCACTGTCTGTTTGAGACTGCTCTACCACTCTTGGGTTGAGCGGTCGTTTGGCTGCTCGATCTGCGTTCCGGTGGCGCATTGTCCTGTGATCTGTCTTCTTCCTTCCTTTCCCGATGTCTTCTAGGAGGTTGGTCATGGTACAGACTTGTTCCTGCTGGTGGTCCATGGTGTCTTTCTCGGGCGCGTGTTGTTCCTCCACCACTCCCTTCCCCTCGTGCTTGACTGCAATACATGCGGCATACAGCCTTGAAGTGGGTTTCCCCTCCGCACACCGAAAACTGCTGACCAATCGCAGGACAAGAACCTTCATGGGGAAACTCTTATCCGCCCCTGTAGTAATTACGGTTCCCTGTTGCCTTTGTGTGGTGGCATGGTATTTACTTTGCTAATGATTTCTGAATGGCCGGTGGAGATGTTCACGTTGCCTAGGGACTCCATCTGGAGGGCCATGGTCACATCTGACCTGTCCAGCCGCAGGATTTCCTCCAGTGACTGTGGCTTTTGGAGCAGGTGTTTTCTGAAGTCAACACCTTCACATCCTGCAAATATTTGAGATCTCAAAGCCTCTTCGTTCAAATAATGATTAAAGTTGCAATGTTTGAGGCAAATGCGAAGGCGCATTATAAAAGCATCCACTGACTCTCCTTTTGACTGTTTCTTTGTGTGAAAAATGTGACGTTCATAGTCCACATTGGTGTGGGGCATTAAATAATCAGTCAGAGTTGTCCTGAGCCCAGCATAGCTGTCAGTTGAAAACCCTGGTAACTCATCCATGATTTCACATACATTTGGACCACTAGCCCACATCAGGAAACTGTGTTTCTTTTTGTCATCCAGGGGGCCGATGGCTTTGGAGTATACATCAAAATCTCGAATCCACCTTTTCCACCGGGGCCCCAAGCTGCTGCTGTCGGTGAGATCAAAATGAGTGGGTATTTGCATAGAAAGACTGCCTTGAACCCTCTATGGCATGGTTAGAGGTGGTTTAATGGACACTGTGAGGTCCGCTTCTCCAGACATGATGGCTCTTTATGTCACCACTCCGCTGGGGGATGGATAGGTTTGATATAGAGCCCCTGTTGCCTCTGTGCTCCTTACAGGGTTTCAGGCGTAAGCTCTGTGGGCCACTTGTGCGTGCATTTCTGGGAGTGGTGCTAGGTGCTGTGCAGTAGTAGGATGCCCTCAGGACCACTTTGATGTACCACTGTCCGCAGGTTAACTGGCCCCTACCTTTTGCCCGTGCAGGGCAAAGATGCAGAAGTTCTTCTGGCAGCACGTGCCCCTCACTTCACAACCCCAGCACCTTGTGAGGTTCGTGTTGAGTAATGTATCCACAGCGTGCATGTAGATGCACGCTGCACTGCATCACAGGCTTCACTGTGATCACCCAGCTGCTTTCTCCCTGCCCTCCAGCATCAAGCGAGGGCCGCCGCGCGTCACCTGTCACTGCTACGGCACCAGAAGCAGCATTGCGCTGATAACGTCCCCCTTCACCAGCGACCATTACCATGAGCTCTGCACACCGGGCCTCTGACAGGCAGGCCGACGAGAGCATAAGCGAGCCCTCCACTCCCTCGCCAGTGTGATATTGGTCTAACATCCCTCATGGCTCTCCTTCTCTCATGACAAAGAAGAGTGGACACTGTTAAGGCCTTCAGGCCTCGGGAATAACGTACACACACCAAGGTGGACAAAGGAAAGTCTTCTTTATTCAACAGATATCTGCATACTGATTTTACTCCCGCTCGCCTCCTCCCACCTCTCGCGTCATGGCCCACATGACTCTGTCCAGGTGGGCCTGTCTCTATCTTAAAGAGACAAAAACCTCTAACAACACCCCCGGACAAATGTCCTTGCTTCCCCTAAGCATTCATCAACAAGGCGCTGCGGCTTCCTGACTATTCTTTGTAGACGGCTACTGGGGCCAGCGCTTGGACCAGCTTCCAGACTGTCAACCATCTCGGCCAAGTGTCGAGACAGGGACCCAGGGGGAATCCACAGGTCATCCCTGGACTCCCAAGGCTCAGGGTCCGGATCAGGAGGTGGAGGCCGTTCATCCTCTTCTTTAACAATATGTTTAAACAACAAACTGTTCTGTGTTATCTCTTTTTCGGAGTTCACGGCATTCACCAACCTTCCTTTGATGGCGGTAACCTGTAAGGGTTTCCAGGAAAACCGGGAGTCTGTCTTTCTGATGGTGGCTTGCTGACCCAACACCTCATCCCCTACGTAGAATTCTTTCGGTCGGGCTCCTCTCCTTTCATCTGTCTCTACTTGGGCCTTCCCCTTCCGCTCTGTGTCTCTACTTATGACTTCCTGATCTGCTTCTGGCTGGCACGCCGGGTGTCTTACAATGCGGGTACGCATATGATATTTCATCATCAACTACACTGGGGTCTTGTTTGTAACCTCATGAGGCGTGTTGTGGTAGTCCCTCAATAGTCAACAGAGGGCTTGGTGAGGGTCAGTGCCTTCAATGCGGGCCCTCTGCAGGGTTTTCTTGATCGAGGCCATGAACCTCTCTGCCATCCCGTTGGCTTGTGTTAGGGAGAATTCTCTGTTTAGGCTGAATTTCCTAACCTAGTGAGTCCCCCAGCAGCTTTGCTGGATTTCTGGAGTTTGTTTTTTTCCATCCTGCCAAGAGTGAGACCCTTTTCTCCCACTCTTGGACATGTATGTGTGTAATTCCTTTGAAATGTCAATGTGTTCGATGGGCTATGGGGTATTTTACTCCATAGGGTCTCATATGTTTTTCTATGTGTGTTACACCGCACCCTACGTGTCGTAACACGGGGGCGCCCTAGCGGGTCCCGCACCATAGGCTCCATACCCGGGGACTGACTACTGTCACCCCGGGCATGTAAAGTCACCATTGGCTTTACTAGACGTACATTTACTAACAGAACTAGTACCAACCATCTTATTTTGGATGTACTAGTAGGGGTAATTCGATTACTCCTGGATCTGTTACTCGAGGGGGCACTGTCCCGTCCCCCCTCGTCGAGTTTTGGCTGGTGGCAGTGGAAACTACTTGTTATGTTCGATCCCGAACATAACCCTATGGGATTCGTCCCATTGTTGGAGATTGATACTTTTTCTCATTTATCTCTGACGTACCACTGATCTACTTATCTTAAATAAGTTTATCGAGTGGTATTTTCTGCCAGAACTCGGTTTTAAAATGGCGTCTGTGTTCGTCTTTGTGACTCCTAAACCAAAGGTTGAGCCCTTTGTTCCACTTTTGGCGGGCCTCTGTACAGAGACCCTCCCAAGTGGTGCCATTCTGTCTGGGTTACCTCAGGGGTGTGGGAGGGGCTTTAGGCACCCTGGACCGAGTTGCCTTGCCAACTCAGGTTGCACTCTGGAGTGATTGGCCCAGGTGGTGAGCCTTCCCGCTCACCACTTAGCATGTGTTGATTGACAGCTAGGCTGAATGAATGGGGGTCTTCTGCATAAAAGCAGGGCTTTTGGGACTGGATCTTCAGAAGTCGCCACAGGACCTAAGAATCCGACGAGGGTAACGCTGAGCCGACCTGCACGACGACACCTCCCGTGGAGCCCTGCAGAACCGACTCACCACTTCCCGACGACAGAGGAGATCTCCCTGCCGGAGAGTCTCTTCCCCTGACTGGTGGGAACAACCAGTCCCCTTTGCTTTTTATTCGCCTCAGGACGCAGTGGTCGAGTTGCCCGTGCAGAGCACCTCGGCAACCGGATAGCCACTACCCCTGTACCGCGACCAAAAGGTGGTGCCTTGTGACGAAGCACTCCGCGGCTGGTCTCTTCCCTGGTGGTGCACCGGACTTCATTTTCTTCGACGACGAGATCATCTCTACTCTTGGCAAAGACCCGACGTGCATCCACCACCAGGAACAACTGCCCCCGCCAGAGCTGCCCTCCACAACAAGGTACAGTGTCCGCCTGGCTTCCCTTTCGTTCGGTTCGAGTGAGGTGTCTTAATCCTCTCCGTTGCGCTGGGTCGCCTCCAAGCTTTGCTCATTCTTTGTTCTGAACTGGTTCAACCTGCCGATAACAATTTGCTATAAAGACTTGAATGCATCTCCACTAGAGACTTTTTGGGACATCGCGCCTTGCCTCTCTCCGAGTGGGCCTGGCCTCTGAACTTTACGATCTATTGTGATTCTTGCCTTCCTGCCTTGCATTTTATCCGCATAGGATTGAACTGTGTTGATTTCATAACCTGCCTATCTTTTTCTCTCCCGTCCTAACTAATATTCGAGTGTCATCTAGGTTGAGGTATACACCTCTGTCTGAAAATAAGTGGTACCGGTAGAACCTAGAGTTGTCGATATTTTGCTAGGGGGATTGATCGTTTTCTACTTCGTAGATTAATTGTGTTTGATTTGTTTGCCGTGATTTGCCTTAGTGTTTTTCATAGACATTTTGTTATAAATAAATACCTTAATATCTTTACACTAAGCCTTGTTGCGTGTTTGCTTGTCTTGCTTTGAAGAATTGCCCTATGTTGTATACTCCACATACTGACCAACTTTTCTTGAGAGAAGTCTGACTGCTCAGCCACAGCTACCAAGTGAATCTGTGTGGTACAGACTGCTACCAAGTTGGTTCACCGCCAACGCCTGTAGTCCTAAATCTTTTGCAGTGGTCCCAGAGGGAACTGCACAGGTTTTCGCCTAACAGCTTGCGGCTAGAGGGGTGTGATTTTCTGATGATTAAAGCCCATATGTTTTGCAAAGGCTGCAAATTCATGGCCACTGAAAGGGGGACCATTGTCCAACTTGATGGTGTCCAGGATTTCCCATTTGCTTATGACCTCGTCTAAGATCGCTGCCACCTGTGCAAATGCTGTGGATGTTGACTTCTTTACAATTGGGAATCTCGAATGTTCATCAAAGAAGAGTAATAGATACTCTCCCGATTCAAGGGGGCCATAGAAGTCCACAGCAACTTTCTCCCAGGGGTGCTCCGGGATCTGTGTTGGTTGGAGTGGGATTGGAGCCTCAGCTCTGGCCGTGCATTGGCACGCTATGCAGTTTCTCACCCACCGGTCCACCATGGCATCCAAAAACGGGAACCACACATGGCACCTGAGCTGTCTCTTGGTGTTGTCTGCGCCCCTGTGTTCCTTGTGGGCTGGCTTGATGACCTCGGACCGGAGGGTTGCTGGGATGACAAGTCTGCACCCTCTCAGGAGAATTGTTTAGTCCTTTACAGCCAGTTCAGCATGCACCTTGGCTAGTCTCTCCAATTCATCTCTGTATGCCCTGGGGTGGGTCAGGACAGCACAGCGGTAGTCCTTCCCTCTGTTGTTCTCTGTGAGGCTAATCGCCAGGGCCATGGATGGGTCCGCAGCTGAGGCTGCTGCAGCAGTCTCGAGCGAGACAGCTGGGGGAAGTGTGTTTGATGTCACGTAACTGATGTATTCGGTGTCACCAGGTCTGGGCACAGGCTTCCCTGTAGGGTGTCTTGACAAATAGTCAGCTGGGTTATTCTCACCTCCAGGTCGATGAATTATCTCAAAGTCATATTCCTGGAGTCTGATGCCCCATCGCCCGATCCTGGGGGGCATCTTGGTCCTGGGGTTCTCAAAGAGTGAAAACAGAGCCTGGTGGTGAGTGATGAGGGTGAACGTCTTCCCTATCACAAGGTTGTGGAAGTGTTCGTACACCCAAACGGCTGCCAGACTCTCCTTTTCGGCCTGCGAGTAGGCAGATTCTGGTGTGGCCAGTGCCCTACTGGCATAGCTCACGATGTGTCTCGGGTGGGCGTCTATGCCGTTTGTCTGCACCAGTATGGCACCCAGACCCACTGGACTTGCATCTGCAACAATTTCGGGGAGCCAATCCGGGTCGAAGTAGGCAAGCCTCCTGGCTTCGGCCAGAGCCGGTTTGATGGTGTCAAACGCCATTTGGCACTCGACCATGTAAATGGGATGTCTTTCTGTAGGAGACGCCGTAATGGCTCTGTGATGGTGGCGTAGTGTGGGATATATCTGGCACAGTACCCTGACATCCACAGAAATTATCTCACATCCGCTGCCTGACCTGGCTCTTGAAGGTTGAATATTGTGGAAACTTTGTCAGGGTCAGTTGTCATGCCTTCAATTGAGAAAATATGTCATGAGAACTTCAGCTTGGTTTTGCTGAAACGGCATTTGTCGATATTGAGGGTCAGACCCTCTCCTTGGACAGCAGCACAGGTCGCACGCAGGGCCGTGTCATGTTCCTCATGCGAATTTCCAAACACAAGGATGTCATTGCTGTAGTTTAACGCCCCTCTCACTGGCCAGATGACCAGTCTGATGGCTTTGTGGATGATCTCGGCCGCCGATGAGATGCCAAAGTTTAGGCGCTTGTAGCAGAAGAGGCCGTCATGGGTTGCAAAGGTGGTAATGCCCCTTGACTCAGGATTAAGCTCCATCTGATGATACCCCTGGCTGAGGTCAAGCTTGGAGAAGAGGACAGCCTTGTTGAGTTGAACATTCATGTCCTCTACCAAGGCCCTGGGTGACGCTCTCTCTGGATGGCGGTGTTGGCCGTTCTTATATCCACACAGAGTCTTAGGTGACCTCCTTCTTTCGGAACAATCGCCAGTGGTTAGACCCACGGGGCGGGCCAGAGGCTGGCTCGATGATGCCATCTTCCAGGAGCTGATTAAGCTCAGCAGACACGGCTGCCTGTAGATGGAACACAACTCTCCTTGGATGTTGGGGGACGGGCCGGACTGATAAGTCTATATGTAGTTTGACAGGGGGACCTTTCATCTTGCCTAGTCCTTTGCACAGGTGCAGGAATTATTCAAGATTGTGTCCTTTGTGACAGTGTTCACAGGTGATTGACTGTTCCACATGTAGTAAACCTGTTCTTGTGCCTCGTTTGTGGGAGCAGTTGAGCAAATCGTGTCGCCTTCTTGGACATAAGGCCCAGATAGGACGCAGTCCTATAGCTCAAAAGGCACATTCCTTTGGTCGGGCTTCAGATCACATGGATGATAGTAGTCGTAGATCGATCGCCGTGGATGAGCCGGTGCTTGTAGGATCGGATGGAGTGTAGAGGGATATCGGCGTCTCACTGGAAGATCTTGGATATCGTGTGGGCCAGCATCGGTTTATTGGGAATCTGGTGAAATTCTTTCTCTCCCATAATATTCACAGTGGCCCCTGAGTAGACTAGAAAGCAAAATTGTTTGCCACATAACTCCACTGGTATTCTGGGAGCTTCTCTTGCTTCTCTCTCATCCATGATGAGGTTTACATATTCGTCTTGGGTGTATTGGTCATATTGATCACCTTCATGTTCCGACCCTTGGGCTGCTGTCGTGTAGTACCCTTGGCGTGGTGGTGGTCCATCATATTTGTCTCAAATCCTCGGATTCTGGTGATACACTTTGGGTTCCTGGGCATCATCTTCAGGGTAGTGGTCCTCTTGACCCTCACGTACCGTCTCATCCCTTGCTGGTATGGGCGCATCTGGTATGTCTGGTTCTGCGGGGTCTGGTTGTACATCCTGTACTGTGGCGATGGTGGCACGTGCAGTTTGGGGAACGGTCGGCCCTCTCTGCAGACTAACTGGAAGTGGCCTTCTCTGCCACAGTTCCCACACCTCTGGGTGAGTGCGGGACATTCCCATATGTAGGAAAATGCCATCCCACAGCAGTAGCATTGCCGCTGCATCCTCTGGGTCATCAGAAATCCACTTCTAGCGTTCTTGTCCCCTGTTCTTGTGTTGCTTGGTTGCATTTCCGCAATCAGCTCTCCTTTGTCTTGCTTGTGCGTGGCAGCCATCTGGGTTGCCTGTATATCTACCCTTTCAAATATTCTGGCCATTTTGCTGACCTCGTCGATGGTGAGAGGTTTCTTGAGCAGTTTTTCCTTCAGCGTCTGTGATACGCACCCCTCAATCACCCTCAGGCAAATGGCTCCGTCCAGCGAGAAGGCATGGAACTGACAGTGGGCTCCTTTAATGCATAGGCGTTTAATTAATTTGTCTACTGTCTCTTCAACTCTCTGGGTACACTGGTTGAACATGTACCTTTCATAGTCTCTATTGGGCTCAATTACGAGTCTTTTGTTGAGGGCTATGAGCAGCGTTGCAAAATCACGGTGTTCGGCCGCTGGAATAGTCTTGATTAGTGTTTTGACTTCATTGCCGGGAATGTTGAGGAGCATACTGCGTAGCTTTGGGGAGTTGTGCTCACCAGCTGCTGCAATGAAGTTGTTAAAGTCCTCTAGCCATTGCACCCACCGCAGGCCCTTGTCAGCCTGCCGGGTCAATGAGAACGGGGGTGGCATGCGCCACACGGTGGCTGTTGACCTCATGGGAGGGACCAGGATCGCCTGGGGCTGCACAGCCTGTCCTGGAGGCGAACCCATGACGGATGCTGGTAATGGATGGTGGTTGAGCTGTTTGGCTGGTGAAGTAGGCTGTGCCACGGTAGGATCCAGTATGGAAGCCCCAGAAGGGAGGGCTTATCAGGGTCAACTGATGTGGTGGGCCAGCCCACGTGCGAAGCGAGCGGCTGTAACACTGTGTTAAATCCATAGTGCGTCGCAGGGCAGGTGGGGGAGGGGTCCATGTAGTAATACATCGTCCGTTGGGAACAGGGTCCCGACCTTTGGCGGACTGCCGCGCAGTTTTGGGACAGCGCACTCCTTGTTTTGCGCAGTCTGGATGCAGCTCGTGGGTGCCAGCAGGAGAAGGAGGAGGCAGGGCACAGGATTGGGTGCCTGGATGCTGGAGGACCTGCATCAGGGTGGCGGCCATGGACATGGCCAGAACACAGCTGCAGCGGCAGGAGCAACGAGCAGGATTGCTAGCATGCAGGAGGAGGAGGAACTTGGTGTGCGGGCAAACGCCAGTTGTTAAGGCCTTCAGGCCTGGGAAATAACGGATGCACACAGGGCTTTAAGTGGGCTGGGGCCTGCTGGGGCTGGGTCCTGCAGGCTCCGAAATTTCGTTTTGAGGAGGGGCCCTGCCGGGGCGCACTGTAACGCTCACCTGATTCCCACGGAGGCGCGGGTCTTGGCAGGAAGGTGTCTGTGACTCGAAAAGTGATGTGCAGGACTCGATTGGCTTCTGGGGTCGAACCTCTTCGCACTGTGTGTCGAACTCGAAGGGTGAGGTTTCTGCAGGTGAAAGAATATGGGGATTAAAGGTCTGGGTTGTTGAATGTCCCTATCTCTCTCTCTCTCTCTCTTCCCAGCTTGTCTGTAGAGCCCCCCCTCCCAGGTCAACGTGCTCACCTTAGATAGGTGAATGCTGGGCTCTCCATCTGCGTCTAGTGCAGGGTGCCGTTGCCAGTTCCTTCACTGGTGAAACATTGGCCTCTTGACTTCAGAGGATGGTTACCGTCGTTGTCTGCACGACCGGTAAGTTTCTGGACACCTTTTGTCTTTATAGTCTTTTAATGCGTGGCAGTGAAGCGCCTGGAAATTCGTAAGTATGGCAAGCGCTCTAACTGTCTCTTTCCTTGCAGAGTAGTTAGTGTTGAAGAGGCGCCGGAGGATTCGCAGGCGTTTGATTGCGACGAGCGTGATGGGCGTGAGTAAGTACCTGCTTAATGTCTTTGTCTTTGCAGGCGATGATGCAGAATGAAGAAATCCGGAATTCGCCGCGTGCCGGTAAGTGTAACAATGCTGTTGTCTTTGCAGGTGAAGATGCAGCGTGAAGAATCCGGAATGCACAGCGTGCCGGTAAGTATAATAATGCTGTTGATCTTTGCAGGCGAAGGTGCAGCGTGAGACACGGCCGCTGCCGATGGATCAGGTGAGTAAGCACTGCGTGTAAAGTTCGTCTTGCTAACCTGTTGTTTCTGGTCTTTTGCAGGTGCTGATGTTGATCGGGTACAGGAATGGTAAGTATAATTCTTGCAGGTTCAGGATCAAAAGAAGAAAGGCTGGAACAGACTCGGTGAGCGTTCTGCTGCAGATGCAGAATAACGCGAAGCACGTTTCATCAATCGGGTGTGGTTTAAATAGCCTTGGAGTGATGAGGCGTCTTCTTCCACGGCCCCGCCTAGGTAAGAAAAGAGTTCCTGCTTTTAGAAGAGCTCCAGTGCTGTATCCAGGGAGTGGAGCTGCCCCACCCAGGTAAGAAAGTAGTCCCTGTTCACCGAGGGCTTCTAAGAGGCTGGTAAGTAAGCAGCATGGTCTGCCGCAGGTAAGTCCACCCAAGCACCTTTACACCAATGATGAGCCCGGCGCTTCCAGTGCCGGGACCGATGCTTCTGATGAGCCTGGTGCCACCGGCGCCAGGACAAGGTCCAAAAGGTCCCTATGGGGACCGGCTGGTGCCTAGGATTAGGGTTAGGGGCCTGCTTCCAAGGACGTTGGGCTGCTCCTGGCTCCTTGGAAGCAGTGATCATGACAGTATCCCCCCTCAAGACCCCTCCTAAGTGTGTCTTCTCCGGGGGCTTTGGCTTGTCGGGGTGATTCAGATGGAATCTCTTGACCAGACGAGGTGCGTGGACATGTTCTGAGGGTTCCCAAGACCTTTCCTGGGGACCGTATCCTTTCCAATCAACCAGATAGTATAATTTAGATCTGGAGATTTTGGAGTCTAGGATGTTCTTTACTTCGAATTCGAGTTCTCCGTCTACCAAAACGGGTTCTGGGAGTTCAGTCAATCGGGTTTCTGGTTGTACTGGTTTTAATAAGGAGACATGGAATACTGGATGTATTTTCATATGCGTAGGTAATTCCAATTTGACAGCCACCGGATTAATTATGGCAGATATAAGGTAGGGTCCAAGGTATCTCGGAATGAAGGTGCGGGGTCCTTTTAAAGGCAGGTGCTTAGTGGATAACCAGACTTGATCTCCTACAGCGTAGTGAGGGGCCTCTTTACGGTGCCGATCGGCTGCCTTTTTGAATTGAGCTTTAGCTCTTTGAAGATGGGCAGTGGCTTCCTTAAAAGCACAGGTGATCTCCGAATGCAAGTGATCCACAGCAGGTGCTTCAATTTCTTGGGGAGGATCCAGGTTGGAGGTTCTAGGATGGTGTCCGTATAATAGGAAAAAAGGAGTCTTCCCGGTTCCAGAATGAGTCGAATTGTTGTAAGCGTATTCAGCGATCCAAAGAATGTCCTTCCAGGGGTTTTCTGTTTGTTGGAGCATGCAACGTAGATATTGTTCTAGTGTCTGATTTGTCCTTTCGGTTTGTCCGTCAGTTTGGGGATGGTGACTGGTCGAAAGTCTTACATCAACTTGGGCTAGACGACAGCAACTGCGCCAGAAGTGGGAGATGAATTGACTTCCCCTATCGGAGACTAAAACCAAAGGAAAACCGTGTAAGCGAACGATGTTTGCCAAGAATTCTCGGGCCGTTATTGAGGCTGAAGGTAGACCCTTCAGGGGTATGAAGTGAGCCATCTTGGAGAATAGATCCACGACTACTAAGATGGTAGTATACCCCAAGCATGGAGGTAAGTCCGTGATAAAATCCATGGACAGGGTATGCCATGGACAGGGAGGGATGTCAAGTGGCTGTAATAGGCCGGCTGGTTTCTGCTTTTGACTTTTATTCTGGGCACACACACCGCAGGAGATTACAAAGTCTCTAATATCCTTTTTCCACGATGGCCACCAGAAATGTCTTTTAATCTTTTTCATGGTTTTGGTAATGCCAGGGTGCCCCTCCATTAGAGAATCGTGATAACAGGAGATTACTTGTTTTTGTAGTTTCTCACAGGGCAAGTGCAGTTGTCCTCGGAAATATGGTAGGTCTTGATCTACTGAGAATTCTTTTCCCTTTAATTGCCAGTTCTGCAAATCGGCCGGAGTTAGGAGTGATTTAATCGTGGTCTTGATGTCTTCAAAAGATTGAGTGCTGACCAAACCCAAAATCCTTTGTTCAGGGATTATGGATATTGGATCTGGATTGATCAAATGTTCATCTACTCCCATCCGGGAGAGGGCATCCGCTTTTCCGTTCTTACTGCCTGGTCGATAAGTAATTATAAAGTCAAATTCAGCTGGAAACAGAGCCCAGCGAAGCTGTCTGGAAGACTGAGCTTTGGCTGTCTTTAGATATTGTAAATTGCGGTGGTCAGTCATTACGGTGACTGTGTGTCTGGCTCCTAGAAGATAATGCCGCCTGGCTTTAAAGGCCGATCTGATGGCCAAAAGTTCCTTGTCTGTAATCGAATAGTTGATCTTGGGAGGTGAAAACTTGCGGAACCAAAAGGCAACAGGATGTAGTTGGTTTGTGACCGGATCTCTTTGTGATAACACTGCCCCCATAGCAAGACTAGAAGCATCCGTTTCCATGATGTAAGGAAGTTCTGGGCGAGGATGTTTTAAAACAGGTGCAGAAATGAATTTAACTTTTAAGTCTTGAAAAGCTTGTTCTGCTTCAGAAGACCACTCAAAACGTTTGTTCTTTTTCAACAGAGCGGTGATGGGCTGGACTATCCGAGAAAATTCAGGAATGAATCTGCGGTAAAAGTTAGCGAATCCTAACATGCTTTGAACTCCTTTTAAAGAGGTTGGTGATGGCCACTTGATAATTGCATCAACTTTCTTTGAATCCATATGGACTCCGTTAGGTGACAATATGAATCCCAGGAACTCGACTTCCGTTACGTTGAAAACGCATTTCTCAAGTTTAGCAAAAAGATTATGTTGACGCAATCTCTCGAGAACCTTTTTAACGTGTCTCTGATGTTCTTCTTCAGATGATGAATAGACAAGGATGTCGTCAATGTAGACAACAACACATACGTCTATGAGTTCTCTAAGGACATCGTTCATAAAATATTGGAAAGCAGCAGGAGCATTACACAGTCCAAAGGGCATCACTTGATATTCGAATAGCCCGTACTTGGTGCGGAAGGCCGTTTTCCATTCATCGCCCTCTTTTATCCGTACCAAGTGGTAGGCTCCTCTGAGATCCAGCTTTGTGTATATACATGCATCTTTGACTTGGTCCAGGAGTTCAGGGATCAAAGGTAACGGGTATCTGTTTTTAACAGTGATCTGATTCAGGGCGCGGTAATCTATGCAAGTCCTAAGGTCTCCTTCCTTTTTCGGAACGAAGAACAAAGCCGATGAAGCTGGAGATTGTGAAGGACGGATAAACCCGTTAGCTAGGTATTGGTCCAGGTACTTTCTGAGGTGAAGGTTCTCTGGCTCGGTGAGGGCATAGATCCTGCTGCACGGAGGAGTTGTTCCAGGTATCAGATCTATTTGACAGTCGTAAGACCTATGAGGAGGCAGGGTGTTAGCTTGATCCTTCCGGAAGACGTCTTGGAATTCCTGGTATTCGGGAGGTAATTTGGGAACCTCCTCAGAAGAGATCGCCGCCAGTGAAACATCAGGCCGAGGATAACAAGTGGTAAAACACTCTGGAAACTGAACCGTCTTTGCTCGCCAATCGATCTGAGGATTGTGCTTCTCTAACCAAGGGATTCCCAGAATGATCTGGAACTGAGGGGCCTTGATTACATCGAACACGATTCTCTCCCGGTGTCCATCTTGACTCACTAGCGTCACTTCTTGGGTGGCATGCGTTACTGGTCCGGAGGTTATCTCCGTGCCATCCACAGTAGTGATGACGTCTTTTACTGCCTTAGGGACAAGGGGTAGATTCATCCTTGATACCATTTCACGGTCCACATAGTTACCGATTGCTCCGCTGTCAATGTAAGCTTCAATTGCATGCAAACGATCCGGACGTTCAGGACTAATAAGGACCATGGGTATCACGAAATGCGAGGTCACGGGACAGATCTTAACGCTCGGCAAGAGGACCTCTACTCTTGTCGGGCGAGGTCGTTTCCCTGCTCAGAATTTGTGGTACAGGTATCCGCGGCTCCTACAGTCTTCTTAGCTGGTTTCACTGGACAGTCCCGAAGAAAGTGTCCTGAGTTTCCGCAATAGAGGCATAATTGCAGCTGCCTTCTTCTTTCCCGCTCTTTCTGGGTTAAAGGTCCTTTCATGCCCCCAATTTGCATGGGTTCCACAGTGTCAGCTCCCTTATTCGAGGTCTGTGGTTTAGAAAACACTCGGGTATCAAATCTGGAACCATCTGCCTTCCTGTTCTGTAGTCTATGGTCCAATTGGACAACTAAGTCAATATAGTCAGAACATTCTTGTGGAGGATTCACAACTTGCGCTAGCACATCCTTGAGCTCTCCACGCAGGCCTCTGTAGAAAAGCGTTATTCTCTTGTCCTCGGGCCATTGTGTTTCCACTAAGAGTCTATTGAAAGAGGCTATATAAGTCAAGAGGTCTTGATTACCCTGTCGTAATGAGAGAAGTTCATTGTCCAAGGCCTGCCCTTGTGCATGTCTTGCGAACAGTTTCTCCATGCTGGACTGGAAGGCCTGAAAATCATGTAAAACCGGATCATCCTGGGTGACTAAAGGGATCGACCAATCTGCAGCGCTGCCACTGAGATAAGAAAGCACGAAAGCCACCTTGGCCTGGTCCGTTGGGAATGCAGCTGGTCGACATAAGAAGTGCAGGCGGCACTGCTTGATGAACACTGCGAATTTCTTTGGATCACCAGAAAAGCGTTCGGGCGGAGCCAAGGGCACATTACCGGGCAGATTGATTTGCACTGGATTTGAAGCTGATGCAGAAGGATAACTCCCTCCTGGAACGGGCAAAGGTGTCTGTCCTGCCTGCATTTGTAACAACTGCCTAGCAAGGTCCTCTGTTCGCTCCTTGGAAATTATCAGTTCTCTTCTTAGAGAGTTCGTTTCCTGACGAGCTGCATGTACTTCTGCTCTTAATTCCCCAAGCAACTGGGCTAGTTGATCAGTGTCTGAGGTTTCCATTGCGCCTGGGTAGGAGTTTTGTGGTGGGCTTCGCGTTCTGTAACGCTCACCTGATTCCCACGGAGGCGCGGGTCTTGGCAGGAAGGTGTCTGTGACTCGAAAAGTGATGTGCAGGACTCGATTGGCTTCTGGGGTCGAACCTCTTCGCACTGTGTGTCGAACTCGAAGGGTGAGGTTTCTGCAGGTGAAAGAATATGGGGATTAAAGGTCTGGGTTGTTGAATGTCCCTATCTCTCTCTCTCTCTCTCTTCCCAGCTTGTCTGTAGAGCCCCCCCTCCCAGGTCAACGTGCTCACCTTAGATAGGTGAATGCTGGGCTCTCCATCTGCGTCTAGTGCAGGGTGCCGTTGCCAGTTCCTTCACTGGTGAAACATTGGCCTCTTGACTTCAGAGGATGGTTACCGTCGTCTGCACGACCGGTAAGTTTCTGGACACCTTTTGTCTTTATAGTCTTTTAATGCATGGCAGTGAAGCGCCTGGAAATTCGTAAGTATGGCAAGCGCTCTAACTGTCTCTTTCCTTGCAGAGTAGTTAGTGTTGAAGAGGCGCCGGAGGATTCGCAGGCGTTTGATTGAGACGAGCGTGATGGGCGTGAGTAAGTACCTGCTTAATGTCTTTGTCTTTGTCTTTGCAGGCGACGATGCAGAATGAAGAAATCCGGAATTCGCCGCGTGCCGGTAAGTGTAACAATGCTGTTGTCTTTGCAGGTGAAGATGCAGCGTGAAGAATCCGGAATGCACAGCGTGCCGGTAAGTATAATAATGCTGTTGATCTTTGCAGGCGAAGGTGCAGCGTGAGACACGGCCGCTGCCGATGGACCAGGTGAGTAAGCACTGCGTGTAAAGTTCGCCTTGCTAACCTGTTGTTTCTGGTCTTTTGCAGGTGCTGATGTTGATCGGGTACAGGAATGGTAAGTATAATTCTTGCAGGTTCAGGATCAAAAGAAGAAAGGCTGGAACAGACTCGGTGAGCGTTCTGCTGCAGATGCAGAATAACGCGAAGCACGTTTCATCAATCGGGTGTGGTTTAAAAAGCCTTGGAGTGATGAGGCGTCTTCTTCCACGGCCCCACCTAGGTAAGAAAAGAGTTCCTGCTTCTAGAAGAGTTCCAGTGCTGTATCCAGGGAGTGGAGCTGCCCCACCCAGGTAAGAAAGTAGTCCCTGTTCACCGAGGGCTTCTAAGAGGCTGGTAAGTAAGCAGCATGGTCTGCCGCAGGTAAGTCCACCCAAGCACCTTTACACCAATGATGAGCCCGGCGCTTCCAGTGCCGGGACCGATGCTTCTGATGAGCCTGGTGCCACCGGCGCCAGGACAAGGTCCAAAAGGTCCCTGTGGGGACCGGCTGGTGCCTAGGATTAGGGTTAGGGGCCTGCTTCCAAGGACGTTGGGCTGCTCCTGGCTCCTTGGAAGCAGTGATCATGACACGCACTAACGTACCCTGGAAGCCCCGGCCACTACACAAAAAGGCTTTTTTTTCTACAGCCTGAAGCTCTCGCTCGTGTGCGAAAGCTTCAGGCTTCAGAAAAAAAATGCCTTTCAGCCATAATGGTGGCGCCGCACCTGCGAGGCATCCCTTTAATCAAGTGATGCCCGTGGGCCAGCACCACCATTAAGAAGATAACGTGAGGCCGCTGGAAGCAGAGGCCTTGCTTTCTAAATACTGAAGCTCCCGCAGATTCGCGGGAGTTTCAGTCTTCAGGAAAAAGGCCTCAACTCTCCGCGGCCTCACCCTTTCAGCCTTAATGGTGACGCTGCCCCTCCCCAGCTGGCGAGGGGCAGCGCCACCATTAAGGCTGAATAGGTGAGGCGCTGTCCCCTGCCAGGAAAGCCTATAAAAAATAAATGCAGAGATCAACACTCTCTCCCTAATGGGGAGAGGGTGCTCATCTCTACAAAAGGCTGCCTGGCAGGGGTGCCAGTAGCCCATTGAGCTGAGGCTCGTCAAGGGGGCGTGGCTTAACGGGCCAGCAGGACCCCCGCTGTTAGGCCACTCCCCCTCGATGAGCCCCGGCTCGATTTGTAGTGCCACTTAAGGCACTGGACGCACACCATGGTGGACAAAGGAGCGTCTTCTTTATTCAACAGATATCCGCATACTGACTTTACTCCCTCTCGCCTCCTCCCACCTCCTGCGTCATGGCCCATGTGATTCTGTCCACGTGGGCCTGTCTCTACCTTAAAGAGACAAAACCCTCTAACAGACACGGAGCTGAGAATGTACACTACTTTATTGCTTTATACAGGGCTTTAAGTGGGGTAAGAAATCGAGGGGGGGGCCCTCATTTGGGGGCGTGGCTTGTGGGGGGGGGGCGTGGCCTAAAACGTACGCAAATCGTAAGGTATGCACACACATATATATGCATGTCATATATCTGTGTGCGTACCTTACTATGGTTTGTGTTCTTTGCAAGCACTCTTTTCTAAACATAGAAATATGTATTTCTATGTTTAGAAAAGATGGCTTGCAAAGAACACAAACCATAGTAAGGTACGCACACAGATATATGACATGCATATATATGTGTGTGTGTGTGCATACCTTACGGTTTGCCTACTTTTCAGGCCATTTTTTTAAAAAAACATTTCGGTTTTATAAAAGATGGCTTTGAAAGTACACAATTCAAGCCATATTTTATAAAGCTTTGACTACGGACAAAATTGTCCGTCGGCAAAGCTTTATAAAAGATGGCTTGAATTGTGTACTTTTCAAGCCATCTTTCATAAACCTCGAAAAATATCAAGGAATCCCCAGGTTCGCCGAGGGTTAAAGACGCCTCGGCGACCTGGGGAAACAAAGGGACAGTAACTGCCTCTGGTGACCCCTCGCGCGAGAGGTCACCAGAGGCAGTTACTATGATTTACAGAAGTGGCAGCCGGGCACAGCATTGCTGTGGCTGGCTGCCACTTCTGTCAGATCGCCTGACTTCATGGCAGGCGCATATCCCGTCGCGGCTGCTGCCGCGACGGGATAATGCATCCCGCCAATGTTGCGTGTGGTGGGACGGGGGCCCCGGCAGGGCCCCGGCTCAGTCCCACTTTTTGGAGACTGCCGGGGCCCGGCCCCGGCAGGCCCCGGCCCACTTAAAGCCCTGGCTTTATATCTGCACCCAAAACTGAACTTCTCGCCCCTTGTCCCGCCACTTCCACCCACACCGCACCCTGTGCCCAAAGGCTCCCTCCCTTCTCACGTGACTCCTTCCTTGACCTCGCTAGGACGTCACACAGCTAAGCAATGCATATTGAGCAATTGCAATAGTTCTAATAAAAACAGAGTACAAACAGAATGAATAGGTGAGACAAAAAAAAATGTAGTGATCGGCTTGCCTTAAACATGTGCGTTTTTAAAGCCTTTCTAAATTGGGTTAAAATGAGAAGGAGACAGATGGACGGAGTTAAAGCATTCCAGGCCAGGAGGGGTTGGAGAATTGTTAGAATGTTTAAAATAAGGAATGTCCAACCTTCCTGTCAGCACCCCTGGCCTGTCCTGAATCGCTGGAAATATACAGTTTTTCAGTCAATTATGGTGGCTGGCCTAGAATCCATGCCTTAAGTAAGTAATGCAGCAGATGTGTGTTTTGGGTTGAATGGGCAGTTATTCGGGTAAACACAGAACAGCTGTAATAAACTCAAACTTCCGCGTGCTGGAGAATAAATGAGCAGAAGAGAGGGGGATTTGAATCTCTGTCGCACTAGTAAGCCGGGCAATGCAAGTGATCACGGACAAACAAAAAAACACAGGCACTGCAACTGGATTGCAGCTTAGATGCACCCGTTTTACACAGGGGTGATTCAATTATTCACGACCTGATGCAGGCTGTTTATACGAGTTATTGGAGTAGGAATCCTTCAAACGTAAGCATCATTTGTGGTAACAAAGTCACTGTCATATCTGATGCCAATGAATTGATAGGTACAGTGTTATTCCTGCAACTGGTTGAGGTATTTAGTATTATTAACCCAAACCACTTTCGCTATGGGACGTGTTTCATCTTCGAACAGTTGCACAACTTCACTAATCATTCCAGATAGTTGGAAAAACAATAGTTGACAATTACAAATACCTGTTTAAAATATTTGCACTGTCTTGATGATATTAATAGGTTACCATGAGCACATGAAAGAGAACCACAAAGTGATTTGAATACTATTACTGAAACAGTCAGGTCCCTTTCACCTTCACAGCTTTAAAGATAACCACCCAGTTAGTCCATGCCCAATACATTCAAAGGGTTTGGGTATGTTTTACCAAATGTATTTTGATCGCAGCAAACTGAACGCAAATCAATTTGTTGGTGCCCAATTTAAACGCACATGTTTTTTTTTCGTCCCCCACCTCCAATTTTAAGGAAATGGGGGACAACCTTGCACCCCAAAACTGCAAAATACCAAACATGGGGAGCAGGGGACACCCCTGAAACCCATGCTCTCCAGGGTTGATATTTTGCAATATATGCGACCAAATTGCCCCAAAGGCCAAATCACCCATGCAAAATTGGACCTAATCGGTCATTAGGTCATTTGTTTTGGGTCAAATAGGCTAATACCATTCAAAGAGCATTTCATTTAACTGTGACCATGAGTGAAATGCCTTTCCCGTTAAAGCTGGTGATATTAAGGGCAATATGCAATCAGACTTACAAAAAAAGTGACAGTGCCAACAGAATGTTCGATGAGGGATATATCCTGCTTTAAAGTGTTTGCAATGTTACATTAACTCTACAGGAAGATAACGCATGCTATTTTTCATGATGTTCTTGTTTGATGACAACACTAGTTTGGCACTGCTATGTTAACCGGCTATGTGTTTGTTGAGTGGCATATTTTTCTCCAAGATAGAATCCACGGCAGAATTAACTTGCACTAAATGTAATGCATTCCCATGCTGTGAGAAAAATAAAAATAAAAACAACTTTCTAATAGTCACTAAATAATACTTGATGACAAACTTCCATTTTGTGCTTATGTCCCTGGTTCTCTGCAGGCTGGACTATTGCAGCGGCCTATTTGTCAACCTTCCTATTTCTACTCTCCGTCCTCCACAACTCATGCAGAACAGAACCGCAAGACTTATCCTTGGCCTCAAGCCCAGGGATTTCATCTCTCCGGCACCTAAATCCCTCCACTGGCACCCTGTGGCTGCAAGGGTCAAGTTCAAGACCCTCTACATAATCCACAAGGCTTTCTGGGGCCGGGGCCTGCACTATCTATAATGCTCTCTTCCTAAATACTCTCCCTCAAGAGTCCTCTGCTCGTCCTCCTCCAACTCTCTGTGGGTGATCGCTTTCACAAACAGAGATTTGGGGGTAGATCTTTATCCTCTGCAGGTGCCTCCCCTGGAACAGCCTCCGTGCCTCTCTCCGTCTTGAGACGGAGCACCTTAAGCTCCAGAACCTCCTCAAGACCTTCCTCTTCTCTTTCTCCTTATCTCTCCCTCTACCCTGATATCCTCCCTTCTTCTCCACCACCTTCCTCTTTCTCCTCCCTTACCCTGTTCAGTTTTTGCTGACTGGTTGCCTGGTTCACCTCCACAGCCTTACAGGTCCCAGGCCCCCCTGCCAGTCTTTGCACTTGCCTCCGTGCCACTGCACTATGTTCAGCGTTGCTGCACTTTCTGGTTACGCTCTATGAGCGAGGCAACCTCTCTGCACTTAACCCAGGGCCCTGTTGGACTAGACACGCTTATTCCCCCTCCCCACCCACTCTTCCTTGCACATCCATCTGTACGATTACGTTACCTAAATGTACTGGGACTAGTAAAATTTGTCTGTCCTGTCCCCCCTCCCCACTTTTTTTTCTGTCTCCCACCCTAGCTGGGTCAAAACTCTAACACCTCATGCACTTGCACTAGGAGAAACGCCGTCAGGCTTAGCATGCTAGTTTTTCTGCTTAGATCATTCGGAAACTTCAAGGCCTAAGAATGACTACCCTATTCCCTTGTTCCCTTCCTGCCTTGAAGCACTTTGAAGCACTCCACCTGTGTATAAGCACTGTATAAATAAACAATTACATTACATTACAACTATACCTTTGGGGTAAGTGCTTTGTTCACCTCCTTGCCAACCTATTGTATTAGAAGCGACAAACAATTTGATGCCAGTAAATTCAGGTTGGTGTTAGGGACTACCGTTGTGCGCCAAAATAACACAATAAAAGAAATCAAAGTTAGAACTATTATTTTTTAGGATCTATCCAAAAACTTTATAAAATGTAAAACAAGTCTTTGTAGAGTTTTCTTTTTTGATTTATATGACGGTTATTACGTCATCCCGGTAGTAACATTTCCAGATACCCCAGCGACGTAATCAGGTCATATTACAAGCTTGTGGTGCACACATGCCGCTTTGCCAGAATCGGTGTCACCCGCATAGCGAAAACACCAGCAAAACCTGGAAATGCTTGTGGTCCCCTGAATAAAAATGCTGGTAACAGAGATTCCGGCATGTACATTCACGGAAACGCTGGCAATGGGCCCACAGATGCTGGAAACACTGGCAACAGTAATAACGGAACCAGAAACAGCATCATCGCAGAAAGTGGAAGTTCGCCGGTGGCCATTTTGAAAACCTCAATCCATATAAAATCGGGCACTTCCTATAGCCATCCACTTACTGAAAAACTGGCAATATGGAAGCCACATCCAAGTCTCGAGTACCTGATGTCCGTCAACGAAAGCCATGATTCACAAAGCCGGAACTGACTTCATTGATGGACAACATTGTGGCCAATGCAGATGACCTCTTTGGAACTGACAATCAGCATACCAGCCAGTGCCATAAGAGCGCAATATGGGAGGAGGTGGCCCAGAAGGTCATGGCAGTGGGTCCTTTCCCCTGCACCCCAAAGGACTGTCACAAGGGGTGGGATGACATGCTCCTCTGAGTCCGGAATGTACTATCGGGACATCATAGGGAATGCCTTGCCACCAGAGGTGGGACGGCCTCCCTGCTGAAAATAATGCTGTGGAGGTAGTACGGTGCTGCACATGTCGGGGATCAAGGTTCGTAGGAGCAGCAGAGGCCAGAATATGGATGCAAGGAGAAGGCGGTGAGTACAACAAGCCACATTAAAATGCAAAAATGAGATGCTTGTGAAATGCACCACAAACATTAGGAGGACATGTCCAAGTTCATGTGAAAAATACTCGACTACAATATCAATATGGACCATGCACAGACAGATGCCAGCGGTGGTGGCCAGGTTAAGACATGCACAAGCATGGCACCCAAACTGCATGGAAACACACACGCGTGTGGGCACATGTGTGCAAAGGGACAACATGACAATTAGCACATTTACAAAGCACACACCACTGCAAGCCAGTGTGGCTGTACTACAACCAATGTGCACTCATACCACACACATATGCAGGCACCCATCCAGCAGATTTGACAACCAGACACCATGACCAGGCCACACACAAGGTTGTATGTGTGTAATACTAGTTCGTTGAGTTGGCACACAGGTGAATAACTGCATGCCCATCTCATCCTGACAGGCACATCCTCTAACAGTGACCATGCCGGACCCTCCACAGCCCTGGCAACCTCACAAAGGAAGGCAACATCACCAAGCACCACCACATCCCAGCCAACACCAGCTGCAGCATCACAACCATCAGTTAATGCACCCACCCAACGCCATCCACTGGCCCATCCTGGTACCTCCATTGACAATTGTGTGGTGGTGGATGAAGGCGATAGAACGGATGGCTCCCAGGACCACACCAGGACCACACCCTTTACCACAGGCCAATCTTCAGCCCCTCAGACCTGTACAGCCCCCCTCTACCAGCAATATCCAACATAAGGAAGATGGATGCACGCACATGCAGGATTGAGGCGAGGCATGAGGAGATGTTGGACATGGTCCGTCAGCAACTAGTGGAGTTCCATATGATGAGAGAATGCCTGCAGGGCAGCAGCCAGTGCTGTGCCCATTCCCTGGACCACACAACAACCTCCACCCCGGTGGTCTTGGCACAGAGGGACCAGGAGGGAAACGAGGGGGTGTCTGCATTCGCTGAGTCACTGACACACACCATGGATCATATGGGTACCTAGCGATCTGACTCCCCTCCAGTGCTACCACCCCAGCAAGCTCCCAACAGGACAGCCCAACGCGCCACTCGCAGCGGCTTTCAGGCTCACCCGCACATGCCAAAGCTGTGATGCGAAAAAGCACAGGAGATGACATTGATCCACAGCATACATGACACTTTGTTTTTGGGGGTGTTTGGGAGGAATTTTTATGGGAGGGTGTTTGGGAAGGGGGTGTGCAGGGAGGGAGTATTTGGTGAGGAGGAGGGGACACAGTGTTGGTTGTACATAGGTCATCTTGAGTAATCCATCTTGTTAAGCACTTACATCATTGAGTGGACATTAATTATTGGTGTGGTTGTATTTATTGAGTGAGCGCATCACATGCAGTGAGGCGCATGGGTTGTGCATTGTGTAGGGGGAGTCAAAAGAAGTTGTCAATTAGTTCTTGGTGGGCAACACACCCATCCCTGGCATAAATGCACATGTGGCCGTGCCTGGCTCATCGTCACCTTCTGGCATGTGGCATGTCCAAATCCGTGGGCAGGGGTTTGTTGCGGCTGACGCATATATTATGTAACATTGCACAGGCCAGGACTATCTGCCCCACCTTCCCTGGCCTGTTCATGAGTGCATCCCCAGACCGGTATAGGCATTGGAAACATGCCTTCAATAGCCCGAAGGTCTGCTCAATAGTTGTCCTTGTTCGCACATGTGCACAATTGTAGGCCATCTCCTGCTGCGCCTGGGGATAACTCAGAGGGGTCATCAGCCACGGAAGTAGTGGCCATCCAGAATCACCTGCAAGGGGGTGGACACAAGGTGAGCCATGTCATGCATGTGGCAGGACTGTGTATTTAACAATGACCTTCTGTGTGTGTGGTCTACGTCATGCATCTGGTACTGTGGGCTGGCCTCAGGCACCCTGCTGCACCCTGGGACATTCTGTCTGTGCTGGGTTTGGGTACCTGGACGGATTGCTGGGGGTAGGACAGGACTAGCCACTGTCTGGCCCTAGCAGGAGTAACCAATGTGCATGCGTGTCCCCATTGTCAGGTGTGGACGTTAACATGCTACTGCCACAACTGTGACTGTACAGACTGCATGACATAATCATGAAGATAATCTTGCGTCACATCTAGATAGAATTGTAACCATTAGCCTGACATCACATCTAGACAGAATTGTGAATATTATCTTGCATCACATCTAGACAGAATTGTGAATACATGCTTGCGTCACAACCAGACAGAATTGTGAATATTAGCCTGCGTCACACCTAGATAGAATTGTGAATATCAGTTTGCGTCATATCTAGACAGAGTTGTAAAGATTAGCTAGCATCACATCTAGACAGAATTGTGAATATTAGCTTGTGTCACATCTAGACAGTGACGCCACTAACCAACCGTACTAAAAGATCTTTCTCTGCATACACTCTCAAACTCTAACTAAACACAACCGTACCTCTATAGCACAACATACTGCATGCACTTCACTACACTGCAACAACAAAACAAACCACACATATCCTTGCACAACAGCACATGACAGCTACCAACCGAAAAGCACACCTAAACTCAGCGAACAGTGTTAACCGAACTGAGACTGTCAACAGAACATCACAGCTCTTTTGATCTTTTCCTGCTCAGCCTTACTAACCCATCCTACTCTCTTTCCTTTCGGATTCCGCCAGAGCGCCAAGGGACCACTCCGGTGGTGATAGTGCCGGGTATGATATGATATGATATGATATGGCATTTGTAACGCGCCTATACACAAGTGTTTCAAGGCGCGACGAGGCAGGGAGGGGGGAACAAGGGGAAGACAGACAACAATCCTACTAGGCCAGGTGTCATTTAGACCGCGCAAGTGCAGGGGTAGGGGGAAGGGAAAAAGTGCAAGGGGAAGTGGGAGAGGGGGGGAGTGCAGTACAAATAAGTAGAATAGAAATAAAATAATAAATAAATAGGGCCAGCTGGTGGCAAGTGCAAAGGTAAGTGCAGACAAGTGCTGGGGGGGGGGGGGGGGGGCTGTAGTGATACAGAGACAGTCCCGCAGTGCAGGGGTTGCCAGGGAGGCAGTGCAAGTGAAGAGTGACTGGGCCCAGGACCGAGGTCGGTGAGAGTGGCCCAGTTGCAGAATCAGTGCAGTTTTGATGAAGAATTTAGCAGGGGAGAGGGAGAGAGAAAGCAGAAGTGAAGAGGAAGGTTTTGAGGTGCTTCCGGAACCGGAGATGGTTCTCCTCAAGTTTCAGGGAGGCAGGAAGGCTGTTCCAGAGGGAGGCCCCTGCCGCGGAGAGAGATCTACCCCCAAATATCAATTAACATTAACAAAGCTACCAAGCACAACAGCATACATAAGGCATCTGAAAGAAGCAAAGTCTGACGTGGCAAAGCACCAGTTGACGCAGGAAACGTTGCGCTCACGCATAATAGCCGGAAGTGAGGTAAAGGCCGCCTCCAGAGTTGTACCTGAGTAAATTATGGTCAGTATGTTATCATGCTAGTTTCCCTATGGGATGGCACTATTAGAGCCATGTAAAAAGTACCTTGCTGAGCATTGGAAATCCTGCTAATTGACATAATGGTGTGGGCTGTTTATATCATGTTCCCTTCGTTTTTTATACACCGGATGTCCTCTGAATATTTTTCCGTATCTGCGCTATTTACGTATGCATAGTTTATCCTGCTTCACCCCAGGTGGTATCCAAGAGTTTTTGTTGCGCCCATTCTGCAGATGTTCCCTTCCAAACCCAGGTGCGCATCGAACTGTCAAAGTCTCGCAGTGGGGTGTTTTGATGTGCAATGGTGCAAGACGCGCAACGCGCTTGCGCTTTTCGCAACGGCCCTGTTTTGTATCAGTGTCAACTTCGTTTTGAAAAATCGCTTTGCAGCCACTGCGGCTGGAAGCACCCCGCGGTCCTGTCAGGCCCGGCGCCCCTGTATTTGTTGTTGCTTCTTTCCCGGAAGCGATAGAGGGGTGAAATATATCAGAGCGCGTGATGGATGGGAGAATATTTCACAGCTGGGAAAGCGTGAAGCCTGGAAGGGGTACTCTGACATCAGAGGGTTTTCCCACGCGGGATCTGTGTCTCCTTCAGCGAGAATAGTTTAATGCATGTCTGGCTGTGCTCAAAAGGCCCCCGTTCAATGTGTTTCTAACATGGACCATTGAGTTCTATTCTTCGTTTTGTAACTAGTGCTGCTTATGTCTAATAATGAAAAAAACAATGATCTATAAGACATTGGAGTTCTGGACAAGACATTCCCGTTTGGATGTAAGAACAAATGCAGCGGGGGCATACCTAAATGAACCAGTTGTTAAATAAATGTGTGATTTTTTTTATTTTTTGGAATTAAAGTGTTGTTATATTATTTGCCTTTTTTACTGAGCAAGTTTCCAACATAGTGGTCTTACATCTTCAAGAATTGTCTGCGTAGAGGCTAAACGTGATCCCACGCATGGTGGCAGCCAGACTCGGGGGTGAAAAGAAAATTGGGCAAGGAGAGCAGGAAAGGGACAGGGTGTGAAAGGTCAGGGAGAAAAAAACGCGCAGACCTAAGTCAAAATATGAAAACATAAGGGGTAAGTGACAGTGATCGTTGTGATGAGTGTATATTTTTCAGTGTTTTGACCAGAAGAAAATGTAATCAAAAGAAGGGATGAGAGCTTTCCTTATTGGTCAGCAGAACTTTCATGAAGCCATGACCAGTGTGGTGGTGGTGGTGTGTTAAGTCATGTTGTCAGTGCGTGATGTCCTTAAGGTCGTTCATGAGCTCCTCGGAGTCGAGATGGTCATATTGGATTCCCTCCGGCTGATAGCCAGAGGAGGTTCTGGCTAAGCCGAGCCTTCTGACGGAGGTGCTAGAGTCAGGAATTGGCTGTGTGCTGTAACTGATTTTATGGCACGGCACACTCCAGCCAGGGACTTCTTTCACTGACTCTGAAGGTGGCGCACAATAAAAAGCACCTTTTTATTTTTATTTGAACCTGGGTTCTTTTTTTGAAAAGGCACCCAACCCGTCTCACACCCACCTTAACGAATACCCTGTGTTGCAATGGCCAATGAACCAGGCCGGTGTGTAACAATGAAATATTTATTTATTTTTATAATTCAAATGAAAAATCAGAGCACAACAACATTTAGGGCACTAGCCACCACAGCGTGGCAATACAAATGCAAAACATTATAACACAGTTAATTCAACTTTTAACACAATATGCATACACTTTTAAGAGAAATGGCAACAAAATCACCTTGTTCACAATCATAGATGGCGAATAGGTTATGCACTCCCCCTGCAACACTTCCCCCAAACACCTGCTAACTAAATTCTGTGTGGATAGAAAGCAGTGGCAAGGAGTCAGAAAGAATTTGACACACCACTGCAGAATGGGAGGCCAAAACTAAAAATGAAAACCCTCAAAATGAGAGAAATGGCACAGTCGGATTTCCCTGGTTACTTATGGACCAATTACGCTTACAGTAGGATGGCTTGGACAGAAATCGTGTGGCTGCACTAAAGAGAAAAGGAAGCTTACAGACTACTGAGCAAGGCACTAAAGCAACATGAGCACAGGTGAGGAAATGGATTTCAGGAGGAAAACAATGCAACAAAAATCACATGCGGCAGAATTGCAATTTCTTATTTCACACAGACTTTAAACCTGCAAATAGCTAAGAAAATGAGCTTAGCAATCAAATCATAAATTGGTTTGTAGGATGGGAAACAAAGACACAGAACAGATACGATACTGAGGGGAAGGGATGATTCTTTATAGGATGATAGTATGGGTTTTATTATGGGAAATGCAAGTCGGATTTAAAAATAAAAGCAAAATACACAGGTAAAAAAAGTTTTGTTAGCACAATTATTAGTTCTACTGAGACTATATTTTAAGGCTATAATTAGTAAAAACACTCAGCAAAATTGTAAAATTTTCGAAGGGCAAGAATAATGAATGTGAATTTTCAATGGGGAATTAATTGATTTATTCCAAATGATACTAGGGACTTACACATGAAACTGAAGGAAATAGAAAAGGAACATGCTAACAGACATAGACTAACACAGATTCTTCTAGGGAAATAGTGAACAGAGGATACTGGCAATTTGGGATATGACTAGGCTTTTTATGGGATTTGAACAGGATGCAAGGTAAAAGAGCGGGATATGCAGTTTTTGGGTACTGGGTGATGTGATACTTACAAGGTACACTTGAGTTGGGCGGTTTGGACAGCCAGCAAGTTCTCTGGACAGCGGGGGTCTAGGATCTGGTCACGGGCAGCGGGGTCAAGAGATCTTGTTACTGGGTGTAACGCTCACCTGATTCCCACAGAGGCGCAGGTCTGGCTTCGAGTGCTGATGCTTCTTCAATGGTGAAGCGCAGGACTCTGAAGATGGACAGGAAGGGCCCCTCTACTCTGGCTTCTCCGGCTCGCAGGAATATTCCCCTGTGCGTGAAAAGGGAGTATTACCTACTGACTGAGTTATGCTCAAGACTCCCATTCTCTTCCAACCCTCCACGAAACCCTTCCACGATTCCCCGTGAAGTCTCACCTTAGGGTCAGGAAGGATGAGCTCTCCATCCTGCTTCTGATGCAGGGGCGCGTTGAAACCCAGTTACTTCACTGGATTGAGGATTGATTTGAGTTCAGGTAAGCTTGACTATTCAGGTAAGGCTCTGTAAAAGTTCTGTTGCAAGTTCAAAATTCCAAGCTTAATAATAATGTTCATTGTCTTTTTCCCCTTAGGGGCCGGGGTTCGGAATGCCGGAGATATGGCGCCGACCCGAAGTGAAACGTGCAGTTCCAGTAAATGACAGGTAAGTTCTGGATGAGCGCTCAGGTAATGTCTTTGCATTCGCTCATTCAATGTCTTTGTCTTTTTTCCCCATAGGGGCCGGGGTCCGGATGCCTGGAAGCGGCAAGACCCGAAAAGAAATGGGAATGACCCAACAGGTAAGACTTGGAAGGAAACTAAGCTTTTCCTATTCCCTTCCTTCTCTCACCTTGTTCTTGTCTTTTTCTCTCTAGGCTCTGGGAAGTGGCTGTGGATCCGGATGATCGCTGCTGAAGATGGTGGCGTCCAGGAAAGGTGAGTGAAATGCAGCGCTGCAGCGATCGTAGCGAAATGCTTTTAAAATTATGTCTTCCTTTTCAGGATCGTCGGTGTGATGTCTCTGTGGTGCTGATTTAGCAGGTAAGGTCTTTTGTCTCCCTTTGCAGGTGACCCAGGATACTGACAGGCGTGGCTGAGGTCCAGATGCAGGAGCTGACACGGTGAGCGTCCAGCTGCGAGGAGCAGAACAACGCGAAGCGTGAGTTGCTGATCGGGTGTGGTTTAAATAGCTTTGGAAGAAGTTCCAAGTGTGTATCCTTCCTCCGATCAGGTATGTATCCTTCCCCGACCACACCCGGGTGGAAAGTAGTCCCACAGGTAAAGTAGTTCCATTCAGGCCTCAAGAGGGCCTGGATGTGGCAGCATGGTCTGCATCAGGTAAGTGCACATTAAAACACTTGAACACATGTTTAGCTTTATGAGCCTGGCGCCTAAGGCGCCAGGACAGAGGTCCAACATGAGCCTGGCGCCTAAGGCGCCAGGACTGCGTCCAAAGGGCCCCAGCTTGGGCCCGCTGGCACTCCCCTGGGGGAAATGATGCCTGCCTCTGGGGTTGCTGGGTCGGACCTGGCTCCTTGGAGGTAGGCATCATGACAGTACCCCCCTCAAGGCCCCTCCCAAGGTTCTTCCCTCTGGGGGTTTTGGCTTGTTCGGAAATCTCCGGTGAAACCTTTGTACTATTCGAGGTGCGTGGACATGGTTACTAGGCTCCCACGATCTCTCCTGAGGTCCATATCCCTTCCAGTCAACAAGATAGAAGAGTTTCGACTTTACCACCTTGGAGTCTAAAATGTCTTTAACTTCGAATTCTAATTCCCCTTCAATTTGAACTGGATCTGGAGGCTTGGACAATCGGGTTCCTGGTTGTACGGGCTTCAAAAGTGATGCATGAAAAACTGGATGAATACGCATGTTGGACGGTAGATCCAGTTTAAAGGCCACTGGGTTGATTATAGCCTTGATGGGATAAGGTCCTATGAATCTGGGATTGAAGGTTCGCGGGCCCTTGAGGGATAAATGTTTAGTTGCTAGCCATACCTGGTCTCCTACTTGGTAAGGAAGAGGTTTACTTCGGTGCAAATCAGAGTTTTCTTTATACTTTTTCTTGGCTTGCTGTAAATGAGTTGCAGCTTCTTTGAAGGCTCGGGTTATTGTGGAATGCAGATGATTTACTGCGGGCATTTCCAGGGTCAGAGGTGGATCTAGGTCAGAGGTCCGAGGATGGTGACCATACAAAGTATAAAAGGGGATTTGTCCGGTTCCAGAATGCACTGAATTGTTGTATGCATATTCTGCGATCCAAAGGATGTCTTTCCAATTTAACTCGGATTGGTGTAACATGCACCGAAGATATTGCTCGAGAGTCTGATTGGTTCTCTCGGTTTGTCCGTCGGTCTGGGGGTGGTGGCTGGTGGATAACCGCACATCTATTTGTGCTAGTTGGCAACACTTCTTCCAAAAATGGGAGATAAATTGACTTCCACGATCCGAGACTAATATGGAAGGGAAACCATGTATGCGAACTATATTCTCCAGGAATTCCTTGGCCAAGGTGGAAGCAGAAGGCAAACCCTTTAAAGGGATAAAGTGGGCCATTTTGGTGAATAGGTCCACAATTACAAGGATTGTGTTGTAACCAGCAAAAGGAGGCAGGTCGGTTATAAAGTCCATTGACAGGGTGTGCCATGGTGCGGGTGGAATATCCAAGGGTTGAAGTAGGCCGGCTGGCCTTTTCTTTTGAGCCTTGTTTTGGCCGCAAATTCCGCAAGACAGAACAAAAGACTTTATGTCTTTTCTCCAAGAAGGCCACCAGAAGTGACGTTTGATTTTTTCCTCCGTTTTAGCGATACCAGGGTGTCCTTCCATTAAAGATTCATGATGATGGGCAATAACAAGTTCTTGCAATTCTTTACTTGGCAGAAACAACCGCTCCTGGAAGTAGGGTAAGTCATCCTTAACGGTGTAATGAGGACCCTTCTGACTCCATTCCAGTAAGGTTGAAGAGTCTAGAAGTTGTTTTACTTGCGTTTGGATGTCCTCAATAGTTTGCAATGAAGTTAAGCCTAAGATTCTTTGCTCAGGTATGATGGGCACAGGTTCTAAGCTCGAATTAGGTTCTTCCATGCCAATCCGGGATAAGGCGTCCGCTTTTCCATTCTTGCAGCCAGGGCGATAGGTAATTACAAAATAAAATTCCGCAAAGAATAGAGCCCATCGGAGTTGTCGTGAAGATTGAGCTTTGGCCGTCTTTAAATACTGTAAGTTTCTGTGGTCTGTAATTACGGTAATGGTGTGTCTTGCCCCGAGAAGGTAGTGACGCCAAGCCTTGAAAGCAGATTTGATGGCCAGTAACTCTTTATCGGTAATTGCATAGTTGATATCAGGAGGAGAAAATTTTCTGGACCAAAAGGCCACTGGGTGTAGTTGGTTAGTTTTTGGGTCTTTTGCGACAGGACAGCTCCCATGGCCGAACTGGATGCATCGGTTTCCACTATGTACGGGAGATCTGGGTGCGGGTGTTTCAATACAGGTGCAGAGGTGAATTTGGTTTTCAGGTCCTGGAAGGCTTGTGCAGCCTCAAGAGTCCATTCGAAGCGTTTGTTTTTCTTTAGGAGAGCGGTGATGGGTTGGACTGTTCGGGAAAATTCCGGGATGAATCTTCGATAGAAATTGGCAAAGCCGAGCATGCTCTGAAATCCCTTCACCGAGCTAGGAGATGGCCATTTGAGGATGGCGTCCACCTTTCGCAAGTCCATTCGGACTCCTTGAGGTGTCAGGATGAATCCGAGAAACTCAACTTCTGTGGTATGAAAAACGCATTTTTCGAGTTTTGCAAATAGTCTGTGCTGGCGCAATTTCTCAAGAACTGCCCTAACATGTTTTCTGTGATCAGATTCTGAAGAAGAGTACACGAGGATGTCGTCAATGTAAACAATGACACAGACATCGATAAGTTCCCGAAGAACATCATTCATAAAGTACTGAAAGGCGGCAGGTGCATTGCACAACCCAAAGGGCATCACCTGATATTCGAAGAGCCCAAATTTGGTGCGGAATGCAGTCTTCCATTCGTCGCCTTCTTTTATGCGCACCAGGTGATAAGCTCCTCGGAGATCTCACTTGGTGTACACACAAGCGTCTTTCACCTGGTCGATAAGCTCAGGGATCAAGGGCAGAGGATAACGATTCTTAATCGTTATTTGATTTAGGGCGCGATAGTCTATACACGTTCTAAGGTCGCCTTCTTTTTTCGGCACGAAGAACAGAGGTGAAGAGACAGGAGACTTGGATGGGCGAATAAAACCATTGGCTAGGTACTGATCTAAATACTGACGCAAATGCAGGTTTTCAGGTTCTGTAAGAGCATAAATCCTACTACAAGGTAGTTGAGCATTGGGTACCAGATCGATTTGGCAGTCATAAGACCGATGGGGAGGTAAAGTGTTAGCCTGTTCTTTCTGAAAAACGTCTTGGAATTCTTGGTATTCTATCGGTAGCTGTACAGGGGTGGAAGTTGCTGAGGCTAGACCCATAGCTGGATTTCTTGGCTAACAAGTTGGTTCACAATCAGGAAAACTTATCTTCTTTGCTCGCCAGTCAATTCTGGGATTATGTGTTTCTAACCAAGGAATTCCAAGAATTACTTGAAATTGTGGGGCCTTGATCACATCAAACACAATTGCTTCCCGATGTCCATCCTGACCCACCAGAGTCACTTCAACAGTGGAATGCATTACAGGCCCTGAGGCTATTTCGGTTCCATCTACTGTAGTAATGACGTCTTGGGTTACTTTCGGGCGGAGAGGAAGCTTAATCCTGGAAGCCAATTCACGGTCTATGTAATTTCCAATAGCTCCACTGTCGATGTATGCTTTTATAGCATGCAACTGCTGAGGCTGTTTTGGGTCCACGAGCACCATTGGCATGACAAAATGCGAGGTCAAAGAGTTAGTTTTCAAGCTCGGCAAGCGGACCCCTATGCTTGTCGGACTAGGTCGTTTCCCGAATCAGGTGTCAATAATTCGTTATCAGTAGCTCCAACCACCTTCTTAAGTGGTTTAACTGGACAATTTCGAAGAAAGTGACCGGAAGTCCCGCAATACAGACAAAGTTGCATTTGCCGCCTTCTCTCTCGTTCTTTCTGCTTTAATGGTCCTTTAACACCACCGATTTGCATAGGTTCAGATACGTCGGTACTCTTGGAGCTGGCGTGGGTTTTGATCGATACTCGGTTTTCATACTTGAACCGATCTGCTTTTCTATTTTGAAGTCTGTGATCAAGTTGAACCACCAAGTCTATGTAGTCTGCGCAGACCTGGGGTGGGTTTACTATCTGAGCTAGAACATCCTTAAGCTCTCCGCGCAGGCCTCGATGAAACAATTTGATCCTTTTGTTTTATGGCCATCAGTTTCCACAACCAGTCTGTTAAAGGTGGCAATGTAGGACAGAAGATCCTGATTACCTTGTTGTAAGGATAGCAGTTCGTTATCAAGGGCCTGTCCTTGAGAGTGTCGAGCGAACAATCTTTCCATGCTGGCCTGGAAGCCCTGAAAATTCTGGAGAATGGGATCATCCTGATTTACCAATGGAATAGACCAATCGGCAGCACTGCCACTGAGGTAAGATAGTATAAAGGCTACCTTGGTCTGATCGTTAGGGAAGGCTCCGGGTCTGCATAGAAAGTGTAAATGACATTGGTTCATAAAGACGGCATATTTCTTGGGATCCCCCGCAAAACGTTCAGGCTGGGCCAAAGGCATGTGACCAGGTAGATTAATTTGTACCGGGTTACTCAAACCCATTGATGTGGAAATGTCTCCGGAATTAGGTAAAGGAGTGTGCCCTGCCTGGGCCTGTAATAACCTTTTGGCTAGGTCATCTGTTCTTTCCTTGGATAAGATCAGTTCTCTTTTGGGAGCGTTAGTCTCCTGGCGGGCTGAGTGCACCTCCGCCCGTAATTCCCCCAAAAGCTGGGCCAGCTGGTCAGTCTCGGAAGTCTCCATAGCGCCCGGGTGGGAAATTGTGGGTAGGCTTCTCGTTCTGTAATGCTCACCTGATTCCCACGGAGGCGCAGGTCTGGCTTTGAGTGCTGATGCTTCTTCAATGGTGAAGCGCAGGACTCTGAAGATGGACAGGAAGGGCCCCTCTACTCTGGCTTCTCCGGCTCGCAGGAATATTCCCCTGTGCGTGAAAAGGGAGTATTACCTACTGACTGAGTTATGCTCAAGCCTCCCACTCTCTTCCAACCCTCCACGAAACCCTTCCACGATTCCCCGTGAAGTCTCACCTTAGGGTCAGGAAGGATGAGCTCTCCATCCTGCTTCTGATGCAGGGGCGCGTTGAAACCCAGTTACTTCACTGGATTGAGGATTGATGGGAGTTCAGGTAAGCTTGACTATTCAGGTAAGGCTCTGTAAAAGTTCTGTTGCAAGTTCAAAAGTCCAAGCTTAATAATAATGTTCATTGTCTTTTTCCTCTTAGGGGCCGGGGTTCGAAATGCCGGAGATATGGCGCCGACCCGAAGTGAAACGTGCAGTTCCAGTAAATGACAGGTAAGGTCTGGATGAGTGCTCGGGGGTAAGCTTGGCTATTCAGGTAAGGCTCTGTAAAAGTTCTGTTGCAAGTTCAAAAGTCCAAGCTTAATAATAATGTTCATTGTCTTTTTCCCCTTAGGGGCCGGGGTTCGGAATGCCGGAGATATGCCGCCGACCCGAAGTGAAACGTGCAGTTCCAGTAAATGACAGGTAAGTTCTGGATGAGCGCTCGGGTAATGTCTTTGCATTCGCTCATTCAATGTCTTTGTCTTTTTTCCACATAGGAGGCGGGGTCCAGATGCCTGGAAGCGGCAAGACCCGAAAAGAAATGGGAATGACCCAACAGGTAAGACTTGGAAGGAAACTGAGCTTTTCCTATTCCCTTCCTTCTCTCACCTTGTTCTTGTCTTTTTCTCTCTAGGCTCTGGGAAGTGGCTGTGGATCCGGATAATCGCTGCTGAAGATGGTGGCGTCCAGGAAAGGTGAGTGAAATGCAGCGCTGCAGCGATCGTAGCGAAATGCTTTTAAAATGATGTCTTCCTTTTCAGGATCGTCGGTGTGATGTCTCTGTGGTGCTGATTTAGCAGGTAAGGTCTTTTGTCTCCCTTTGCAGGTGACCCAGGATACTGACAGGCGTGGCTGAGGTCCAGATGCAGGAGCTGACACGGTGAGCGTCCAGCTGCGAGGAGCAGAACAATGCGAAGCGTGAGTTGCTGATCGGGTGTGGTTTAAATAGCTTTGGAAGAAGTTCCAAGTGTGTATCCTTCCTCCGATCAGGTATGTATCCTTCCCCGACCACACCCGGGTGGAAAGTAGTCCCACAGGTAAAGTAGTTCCATTCAGGCCTCAAGAGGGCCTGGATGTGGCAGCATGGTCTGCATCAGGTAAGTGCACATTAAAACACTTGAACACATGTCTAGCTTTATGAGCCTGGCGCCTAAGGCGCCAGGACAGAGGTCCAACATGAGCCTGGCGCCTAAGGCGCCAGGACTGCATCCAAAGGGCCCCAGCTTGGGCCCGCTGGCACTCCTCTGGGGGAAATGATGCCTGCCTCTGGGGTTGCTGGGTCGGACCTGACTCCTTGTAGGTAGGCATCATGACACTGGGTCACCTGAGCTCTCCTGGATGGGAACAGCTGGGCAAGGTCTGCTCACTGTGGGCAGCATGATGGGTCAGCTGGGCAAAGGGTTTGGTCGCTGCATTCTCCTAAAGGGGATCAGTTGCCTTTCCTTTTTTCTCCATGGATTATTGGGTATGCCTGGGCCTGGATAGGTGGTTCTGCCTGGATCTGGAGTATTGGAATCTTTAAGGGTGCATTTTGAATGTTGAATCTCCCTGTGTCTCCCGGTCTACCCCTTATATAGCCAAAATGACATCACAGAATTTTACAATCTGGGTGGAAGTACCCTTGACTTACGCCCTGAATGGGATAGGCCAGGCTATTAGTGTCGCCACCTCCATCCGGGCTTATTGGTTCAGAGGAACTGAGATCATTCTGTGTGTGTGATTATATGACTTCCTTTATCGCCCAAGCCTATTTTTTTACAAAAATGAGTTATGAAACAAAAACATCATATTTACACTATTCACCCTCATAAAAGTCAGATAGGCAGATCCCATATTTCACAAGGAATTGAATCATCCGATTGCCAACTCTGTGCGAGGTAGCATCGCTTTTGGGCACAATTTCATCACTTTTAGGAAAAATATAATATTTACAATTCTGCAAATGGCTACACATATGCATTCTAGTATTTGGCATATCGTCTTCAGGTTTAATGTCTGTGCCATTTATGCTTCACCAGAAATACATTTTTCCTGCCATTCCAGTTCCCCAGGCACTAGAAAGATGCACATGGCCTCATTGTGCTTGTCCAACACTCCCACAAAATGCTAGCATAATATTACATTCTTGCTTATTTAGGTTGCTGAGCAAAATGTCTTGATGTACAACAGTCTTTAGAATTAATGGGCAAGATTAGTCACAAATGTGGGTGGTCTCTCCAACCCCCAGCCAAACTGTTTTCCTCCTAGGTCAGCCTGCACAAAGGGTTTCCATGACTCCCCTTTGAAGTCCTCCAGTGGGTGCTGGGAAAGAATATAGAGGAAATCACATTTCCGGGCCAAAATTACAGGGCCCAGTAATCTCTACTGTATTTGATGGCAGTCCTGCCGGTCAGTCTGGTAGAACCTGTAATTATCACACTCTCAGTCCCATGAGAACAGAGCACATGCCCATGCAGCCTTAGTTCACTGGTACGTTCAACATTAGCCTTTAAGCCAAACTGGTTTGACAGGAATTCCTGGGCCTCAGCCCGGCTGTTGAAGTCCTTTTTGGGGGAAACGAGCATAATAAACATAACTTTACAGCCCTTCTACCCACCTATTCACTTGTGTGTCTGTGTGAGCCACAGTATTATTTCACATTTAGCTTTCAAATAGCAGTTTTCTGCTTTGCAAAAGCAGATCTACACGTGTCCATTTTCTTACATATTGATTTCACAATATGCGGTTTCTGTTGTACACAGTTTCCTTTGCTTGAACTTCAAAAAAGGCTTTTAAAGAGATGGTCAATTTCCAGACACAAAGATATGCTGCAAATAGTTTCTTGGTAATTGACACAAGGCAAAGATAGAGAGCCACGCTATAGCTTTCCTTGCCAGTAATTTGCATGTGCTGGTTTATTTCAAAAGTAAATTCTAGCCGTGCAGACTTGAACCGAATTCTTTGCTTTTCCTGGACTTTATGAAGGAAAACAACGCCGTTCTGGGATGGACGACCCTATTTTCTGGCAATTGAATGAAATACACAGGCAGGGCTGTGTTGGTATGTAGCAAACTGTGTGATGTTTAAATGAAATGAAGCGCAAGTGCAATGCCGTCTTGAATGCAGGTAATTTTCTTGCGCAGCCTTGAGTCATTAAATGACAGAAGAGCACTGCAGGGCCATTCTGAATTTAAGCTCTTTTCTCTGGATTCACGTGAAGGAAGACAACATGCAGCCATTCCTGGGGTGGCTGTGTTAAGATCTCACCCCACATGTGCTGAGCACACAAAGCACAGCCGTTTTTGGATGAATGTTGAAATGCAGTTTTGTAATGCAGGGCATTTCTGTTGGGGCTGGTAAATGTACCCCACATTGTAAAACCTACTCATATGCCGCTCCTCCCTATCTGTTCTATAATTCAATAGTTTCAGCTTATAGGTGTTGCTAGCAACACCTAATAGTCCAAACTAAAAAGTGTGAGTCTGATAGCATGGTACGCTTTTTTTGTACCAGTGGGCTGGGACTGGCAACTTTAGAAAGTCTGAGAAATGCCCACCTAAATCTGCCAACAACAACCTGAGGCTAAAGAGCTTTGAAACTGCATTATCATCTGACTAGAAAGATGGGAAGAGCATGCATTGACCCCTTTCAAGAAGTATTAAGAAGGTTAAGGACTCAGATCACATGGGCCCAGAAGGCAATGGCAACACAGAGGAACTCACTAGGTTTATCTTAGCCTCACCATAAAAAACATATGACATTCCGAGAGTAAGGAATCAAGTATCATAGGGCTGTCTGGTTGGCAGATTGGAATGATCAGTGAGCAGGAGAATTGTAAGAGGGCAGAGCTACTTGGCAAGGCAGACACATAAAGGGTAGGTCTGTGCATAGAGAAGGCCGGAAATCAAAGGAAGACAAATAAGCACCCATGCCTACCCACACTGGGAGAAGAGGGAACCTCAGGGTTAGTGCATACCATGCATAGACTGGGAAACGATATGGGCACAACCCAAGGGAAACAGAGATGGTGCATGTATGGGAATGCAACACGGAGCGTGAGTGTGGCAGACACTCTAGGGCACACAATTTAGGCTAGTCTCCAGAGCTGGCCATGTGAGAAGCTGGATTGAGAACATTATTCTCTGCACCCAGCTTGAAGAGTAGATAGAAGAGGGTGATTTGGGATATGTGGAGGTGATACAAGGTTGGGTGTCTGGTGGGAAATCCAGATGAGACGCAGAGCGTCACAAACAAGCATTGGAAGAGCCTAGAGTTTTGGCTTTTGGGTAGACATGGTGCTGCCGTAATGCTACCACCTGGCCAGAGGATGGCAATAGATGGAAAATGGTGTGGTAACCTGGGATATAATAGCAGTGCCTGGAAAACTGGGCTTCAGTTCCTATACAGAAGCCAAAACTGTTGGCTTTGTGACCGATTGTTTTTAGCAGGACTTCAATGAAGAAAACATATAAATCAAGGGCTGAAGACACACTATGTTAAAGCATTTTTATTACACCAGTTGCAACTTTACAGCTACAATTAAGCCATTAACCTTCAACAGACTGCCTAAAATTGACACTGTTAGGGTAAAGTTTAATGTTACGACTTGATAGATCTAGCTTAAAGAGATAACAAGAGGATGATTTTTGGGTGGGGAGGGGTGGTTTTGCAGGCATGAACGAATGGATTCCTATGGCATCTGCCTCAATTTAGCACCTGTGAGAGTTGTTTGCCTCAGTCATCGCAGTAATTGGTATTTTTTCTCTGCCTATTGAAATTTACTGTGGAGGAGGAGCTAGCTACAAAAACCGGGCTCGGAGTGGAGTTGTGCGTGTTGTGTGCCTCAGTCATTGCAGACTTTGGTATTTTTTCTCTGCCTATTGACATTGCCTGTGGAGGAGGAGCTAGCTACAAAAACCGGGCTCCAAGCAGAGGGGACCAGAGCTATGCGAGTTGCTTGCTGCAGTCATCGCAGTCCGCTCTGGAGCACTGGTGTGCTGGGACATTGCCCTTCCTATTTGCTTGTTGGAGGCATCTGAGGTAAACGTGTTTGCTCCCTAGTGATATCGCTGAAGGAATTGGGACTCTGCCGGTATTACATGTAAAGCTCCTATGCTACCTTTTACTCAAAACAGAAGTGGGTTGTGGGAGTGTGGTACCTCTGACTTGTATGGAGTACCATATCGTGACGCAGCCTGCATATCTATTATTAGTGACAACTTTGTGAAATCCCCAATCACCAAAAACTTGAGAGTGTAATCCCAGTTTTTGCACTCGCGGCCACTCTGTGTGTTCAGGGAATTATTGGACTTTAATCATACTAAAATATATTTTGATTACTTTTTAACATTTTGGTTCGGAAATGCCTGGAAAGATAACCCTGAGGTCGCTTAACCATAAACAACAGAAACCTGCGTCCAATCCCAAAATACAACTTGGCTTGGGCGCCCAAAACTGTGCTAAGGGAATAATGTGAACTCCAGCAGAACACCGGTAACCAGCTCACCTAGGGGGAAGCAAAATGGAGAATCTGGACATGGCACCATCGATTCTTATTTTTCAACAGAATCTAAATCCAAGCCCCCCCGCCCCGACCCACTCACCGGCAATTCCTAATGAGAACTTGGCCCCTTGCTCTGAGATTCCATGTAGGGAAAATAATAGCTCGCACTTGGACATCACCATTCCCTATTCGCCTTATGCTATTCTCTTTGTGATTCTCTTGCCCCCAGTACCCCAGTGACTAGAGCTTGCGACGCAGGGGGAGCTGCATGCCCAAAGCAACCCCCCCTACTGAGGTATATGGTGTGGTGGGGCATATGTTAAGAAGATCTTTGCATGAGCAGGATTGCTACGGAGGAGATGGGAAACAGACTTTCTGCATCGCATAATATGTGCCCTATGATGGATGGGGGGATACATGTCTCTACTAACAACCATATTGGACAACAGGGTCTGTCTTTAGCCCAATTTTCTGTTTTACGGTTTGCAGGGAAAGTACGGCTGAAGATGTGTGACAAGATATTGGGGAGGTCTCAGTCTTGACTAGCCGAAGTATTATTAGACCTGATGAAGATAGAGACCTTGATGAATTGATCGCTGCAGCCGTTCTGTTTATGTCTCACAATCCGGTCCCTGCTAAGGGCCCACCAGCGAGTCCAGGTACAGGGAGGGAGGATGACCCCACTAATGTTGAGGTGGAAGAAATGGTAGAATTCCCTTGTGAGACTCCTACCATTTACCTGACTCGGAAACAGCATAGGAAAAAAAAGAGGCAAGGTCAGAAGGCAACAGAGAATTATAGACTAACAGGACAAATGCAAATGGGCATTAGCATTGAGGCGGTCTCCATTACTGAACATGTTACTAAAAAAACTAAAAACCCTAATGGGAAAAGTACAAAAAAACACCAGCTCTAAGGCTACACTCTCGAGCTGGGTCCCAAATGATAAGCATCAAAATGACGTGAATGCAATGTCGGAATCATCTCTGAATACTGCTATGCCCCTTTCAGTACCCTGTTACCCTCTTAATACAACAATGTACGCCCAAATTCTTAGAGCCCCTAACATAGCACTGCTACCCTCGGATGGACAACAAAAGGATGAACTTATGGTCTCTGACTCAAGCTCAGAGGAAGTCCTAACCAAATTGCCCAATACAATTATGATTAGAAACAAAATTCGTGGGAAACCTAGATTTCATCCACATATAAATAGAGGAGACCTCATGGCTTTGACTCGTAAAATACTTCCCTTAAGGGGCCTTGACACTAAGGACTTTGATTATATTGAACCAATTAAGGACCCTAAATACCAATTCAGCAAGATCTACTGCAGTACCACCGAAACTGCTCAGATGATAAGAATTTATAAAGACTGATATGCTGAATTAGGTTATGATCTGGAAGTCAGTGAGGAAGCTTCAATACGTGTACCAGCCCAGCAGTTAGATAGGCTTAAGGTCAAAGACAAAATAGCCAATATTGGCAATAATGGCAGCAACCGTAGTACCTTCCCCTCATTAGAAGCAAACATTCTGGGCACATTGAACTGACTGATTCTCAACAATGGCAATAGTCCTGCACCTGGAAATTGAGGACTGGCCATTTTCTACCCAGAACACTCAGGGGTTTGTCCATCTACTCGAGCCTGGAGGGTCTCTAGAATTCTTGCTAGTTAAGGATATCTTCTTGTTACAGGAAGTCTGGTTGCGCTCTGATATGCTGATGGCTGCCACATTTTCCAAGTAATGTCAAATAAAGGGCCGCAAGGCTGCGCATATGGTGGCCGCATTGCTGGTGTCAAAAACCATTTAAAAGAAGCAAGAATTCATATTTGTGGTGACAGCCCTTATATATTGGCAGTGTCTGTGAGCACCCATAAAGATGCTGGTGTTATACATGTTATTGATGTATATGACCCTGCAGGCCGCAGCAGAGCTGAAGGCATTTTGGTCTTAGTATTAGACGTTACTGGAAGTATTCGAAGTCTAGATGAAATGGCAGAGATATATGTAGGGGGGGATTTTAATGCCAGATGTCTTTGTCCTAACGAAATTGTTGATACTCAATTTCTTCAAAGTAGGTCGATAACTGCTACCGAGGAAAAAGGTTCCCATAAGGGAAAAGTATGGGTTGATACTTTGCATGAATGGGATTGCTCTCTACAGAATGGTAGAGTAACGGGTGATATTCCTGGAAAGAGTACTTGGAGGGTTGGGGCTAAGACATTGGGCCTCATTATAAGCATGGTGGTCCGGGAACTACGGCACCGGTAAGCATGCCGGTACCGTAGTTCCCGGACCGCCATACTACGAGCTGTGCTCATGGGCGCCTGTCAGCCCACTAGGTCTGAGCCTATGGGGCTCAAATGGGAATGGGGACTGACAGGCACCGGCACCCGGCAATGCAGGAATTCCCGGTTCTGGCAATGTCGGAATTACCCGGTAATTCCTCACTGACGGATGCCGGAAAAAATGCAAATGCGGTAACTGCCGGGGTTATAATGAGGCCCATTGACTCTAGACTGTGGGCCTCATTACGTGTCCGGAGGTAACCCTGCTGATGCTTCCGGCGGGTTGCCGCCAGTCTTGTAACAATTTACCACCCCCTAGCTTCCCGGTGCCAGCGGGACACAAGTCCCGGTGTAAAGGGAAGCTGGGTGCCAGTAAACGTTAGTCCCCATTCCCAGGGTGTCCCATAGGACTCCATGGGAATGAGTTCACGGAAGCACTGTTACCAACAGTGCTGATGCTCCCGTGATGAGTTTGCCTAACGGGGCCGCTGCACCCGGCAGGGTCAGACCTATCGGGTGCAGCTACTCTGGCAGGCAAACTTGTAATTTGCCGGTCTGGAAACAAGGGTGCAGGTAAGCTTACCGGCACAATTGTTTCCGGACCGGCAAGGTCGGAATTTGTATTTGTATTTATTGTTTTATATAGCGCCTTAATCCAAAGCGCTTTACAGTTAACAACAAAAACACATCAAACATGGACCAGTAGAAGCAATAACAGTATACATGAATCAAACCATAAAATCGGTATTCAGAACAATTTGCAAGTAAGAAAAGAGAGGAGAGTAGGGGGGTAGGGAAGGAAAGAGAAGGAGAAAATAATGAGTGAAGTGAGCAGCAAAAGAGAGGAGATCACGAGAGAGAAGGGAAAAGATAAAGATATGAAGAACAGGGAGAGGGTATTAGAAGGAAGATGAGAATGGAGAGAGGGAGAAAGGTGTCAGGGAGGGGAGTGAAGAAGAGGTTCTTTGAATGAGGTGTCTTTTGTAATTCTATAGCTTTACCACATGTTAGGAGGTTGGAAATTGCTGAGATGAATTTCACTGAGCACGCTACACTCACTCTATATATAGTGAGGAACTCTACCACACGCTACTGTGGGCAGGCTGAGGAACTCGAAAGGAACTCTGCAGGTTGTAGGATTCGCTGGACAGATAAGAGTGTTGAGAAGGCTGCGATTTTTACAACTTGCAGGGTGACAATTGGTTCTCTGCTGTGATATGCTTAACGGCTGATCATATTGAGGAAAAGATTAAGGATAGTATCCGAACCTTGGCTCCTCAAAAAAGGTATTACTCCCTGTTGACCAGAGGGAATAAGAAATATTGCTTTGATAGGGTCATACGAGAATCTAAAATGCTATTAAGGGTGGAATTATGTATGATTAGTAATAATGTCTGTAGCCCCACAGAAGCCTTGGTCGAGATGAATAAGGCTAAAAATAGATACAGAAGATGGGTACAGGACAGCATACAATCTGGTAGAATGGAGCAATGGTAATATTTGGTTGCTACCTCTAAAACTAAGGACTCACAAAAGCTAAAGAAATTGTTGAGGGGCTTCTACTCGAATATACCTCCACAGGAGATCTGGGTTATTGGGGAATACGAGTGGTTGAAACATATCAGCAAATGTTTTATGACCCCTTAGCACAGAAGAACATGCTCCCTTGAGGCAAGTTTATTAGGCTCTCTCCTGAGGAGATTAGGCTGAAAATGCTGCGCTGCCCCTGGCCCGAATGGGCTACTCAATCCAGTAATAAAAAAGAATCCGATATTTTGGGAGGAAATAATATATCGCTTATTTAATAAAGTAAGCGATGAAGGGTCGATCCCTTTATCATGGCGTGCTTCGATGCTGATACCTATCCATAAGAAAGGGCCCAGAACATGTCCAAAATATTTTAGAATACTTGCCATGCTAGACTCTACCGTCAACGTTTTTGCGTTGTTTTTGTTAGGAAGATTAACTACGTGGGTGGAATCCAAAAGTTTACAGAGCAAATTCCGAATGGGCTTCCGGGCGGGTTCTGTTACTGCCCACTGCCTATGGTTATTTGACTCTTTGATTCAGTTGGCTAAGAGCAAAGGCCAACCGGGACTTTATGTGGCCTTGGTCGATTTCAAGGTTGCATTTGATACTGTTAACAGGCGCATACTCTGTGGAAAAATGACTCGATTGGGCTGCCCACGTGGCCTGCTATTACCTATTATGGGGCTACATGATAATACCTCAGTCCAAGTTAGGCTAGATAACAACAGCATGGTTTCCTCTCCTATTAGAACTAATCGGGGAGTAAAATAGAGGTGCTCTCTTGCCCCACTGTTATTTAATATCTATATATCTGAACTCCCTAATACTTTGGAAAAGGCCACACTTGCCCCCCTAAATTATTGGTGACTAAAGTCTCCTGCCTTTCATTCGCAGATGACCTTATCATCTTTGACCATATCTTTATATCTTTGCAGGACTAAAAAAATCTATGGAAGTCCTGCAAAAATATGCCTTGGAACACGATCTGGTATTAAATCTAGAAAAGACTAAGCTAGTGCCGTTTTCACATAAGTGGGTGGTGGCTCCCACGTTGGTTATTGATGGGAATGCTATTGAGAGAGTGCATAGCTGTAAATATCTAGGAATCGAAAATACTACAAAGGCTGATGATGCTGAGTTGAAAGAAGAAAGGAATCGTAAGGCAATATCGAAATTAAATATGCTACATCGTTGTTTTAGAGCAGCCTGTGGTTTATCTTTAATGGTGTTCTGACAATATATAGGCAATGTTATTGCCCCTCTGTATTGTTTGGATTGGAAGCTATTAGTATAAAGGACCTTTCTTGGCTTAATGTACTTGAAGGAATATTGTGGCGGAGAATGTGGGGTTGGGTCCTAGTGTCTGAATTGAAATGATCCGCCTTGAGTTAGATCTTGCCTCCCTCTCCGCTATAGTAATTAAAAGGAGAAGTCTCCTTTTTTAAAGGTACGTAAGGCTCCTGTTTGCAAAGTGTTAAACCTACTGGGCCAACAACCGCCAACTACTAAATTCACATCTTTGCCCTCCCTTGTACATGTAGATTTTGTAAACATGTGCTAGAAGCCTGCTTGGGAGGAAAGCTTACTTAGACTGACTAGAAAAGCTTTTGGTAAACTCAAACTATTGGACTGGTGCGAGAACTATGTTCACCTTGCTAAACTTACTAGCTACCGCACCTCTGTGGATCTACTCGTTCATAACTATAAAACCCCACAAGGTTATATCCTACTTTGTGCCTCCCCAGAATTGTATAGATGTATTCTATTGTTAGGAATAGGTAAATTACCAGTTCTAGCCTTGATTGGGTCTGATCAGGGAGTTCCCATAGATGCGAGGAGCTATCGCTCTTTTGGCCTTGGGTCTAAACTGGATACTGTCCAGCATGTCCTGACGGAGTGAAAAGAATATGGTGCCTTATATATAAAGTGTCTGGGGCCTTTTGTTTATGATCCTAATACTATTAAGACCAAATCTTTCTGGTGTTATTGTTTAAACTCAGGCCATAAGTCAATGCATATCGCACTTTATGAAATGAACTTCTTAAATTAGGAATGGTAGGGAAACAGGCCCTAATACCCTAAATTGCATAACCTGGGATGATAGGCTTTTTTCTGGCCTCAAAGTACATTTTATAGGGTATTTTGTACTTTTATAAGAATGTTATTATTCTTAATAGTGTAATATAGGATGGTTTGAGTGAGTGATGATATGATGTTTTATTTGTATCACGCTTGTACACAAGTGTTTCAGAGTGTGACTAGGCAAGGGAGGGGAACAGGGGAGAAACACAACACAACAACAACGATCTTACTAGGCCCAGTGACATTGAGAACGCGCAAATGCATGGGGAAGGGAAAAGGGAAAAAGGCATGGAAGGGGGAGAGTGGAAAGTGTGGAGCAGAGGAGAGCAGATAAATAATAATAAATAAATAGAAAATGGAGGCAATAAACAGTGGTAGTACAGCCAGCAAGTGGCAAGTGCTGTGTTTAAGGCAGCAGACTGGGTAAGTCTGATAAGTGCAGAAAAAGAAGAAAAATGGGAGGGCTGTATGGGTACAGATGCAGTCCCCAGTGCAAGGAGGGGCCCGGAGGCAGTGCAGGAGGGTGGCAGGGTGAGCAGGAACCTGGCCCCAGGGGACAGAGGGTGGCCAGGTGCACAGTGCCAAGGGAGAGCAGATCAGTAGGGGACAGGGGGAGCGAAGGCAGAAGCAAAGAGGAAGGTCTTGAGGTTCTTCCGGAACCAAAGATGGTTCTCCTCAAGTTTTAGATTGGCAGGGAGGCTGTTAGAGAGGGAGGCCCCAGCCGAAGATAGAGATCTACCCCTAGCTCGTTTCTTTGAAAAACGATTCATCCGGAGGGAATTAGAGGTAGAGGAGCGAAGAGCTCGAGAGGGGAGGTATTTGCAGAGGGATAGCTGAAGTTATTTTGGACCCAGGCCCCAGAAAGCCTTGTGGACAATGCAGAGGGTTTTGAATTTAATCCTTGCATCCACTGGGAGCCAATGGAGAGATTTCAGGGCTGGAGAGATACAATCCCAGGGCTTGAGGCCAAGGACAAGTCTTGCAGTCCTGTTCTGGATAAGTTGCAGAGGGAGGAGAGTAGAGGCAGGTAGATTTAGAAAGAGGCTGTTACAATAGCCCAACCTAGAGAGAACCAGAGCTTGGGAGACAGTGGGCCTCATTCCGAGTATGGCGGTAAGGGATAGCGGCCACCGCTAACGAGAGCGGTGGCGGTAATCCCTTACCGCCATACTCCGAGTTCCCTTAGCGCCATGGTGCTTTTAACACCTGCTTTTAGCAGGCGTTAAATACCATGGCGCTAAGGGACCTTGATGTTAATTACGCCACCGTAATTTACGGTGGCGTAATTGACGCCTTCCCCACTCCCATTATGCCCTATGGGGCAAGAATGGGAATGGGGAAGGGTAAATGGGGATTGGGGAATTACCGCCCCGCCAACCTTGGAATGGGGCGGTAATTCCGCCAACCACCAAGGCGCTGCCGGTCCGGGTACGGCGTCAACCAAGGCGTTAATAGCGCCATTGGTTAGCGCCGTACTCGGAATGAGGCCCAGTGAGCTTCTGAGGGAAGGAGAGGAAAGGTAGAGTATCTCTGAGGAGGTGCAGTAGGAAGTTTGACTTTTTAGAGACCTCAGAGATATGGGTGGAGAAGGAAAGTGTGGAGTCAGAGATGACCCTGAGGTTCTTAGCCTCGCAGTTAGGGGTAGGAGGAAGGCCAAGGGAGGCCGGCCAGAGGGTGAGGGAGAAGGATGGAGATGGTGTGCCGATGAGGATGATCTCAGTCTTGCTGGCATTCAGACAAAGATCATTGGTGGCACACCAATCTTGAATGGCAGTTAGGCAGTCAGAGATGAGAGAGAGAGAAGAGGTGGCCGAGGACAGCAGGAAAATGAGTTGAGTGTCATCAGCGTAGCACTGGAAATTTGAGCAGAAAATGGCAATGCAGTGGGCGAGAGTTGCCAGGTACTGGTTGGGGGTGGTTGCGGATGGTTGGGGCTGTTTACGCATAGTTAGCCACCAATAATTATGAATCATCATGAATTGTAATGAATGTTCTATGCAACATGTATAGGATAATTGTTTTTGTATATCATGCCTGCATATGATGATTGGTCTTAATCAGACAACTGAGTTTTTGTACTTTTTCTATTTGTATTTGTATCTGTATTTTATCAAATATATTTATTTGTATCTGTTTGTATATTATGATAAAGCTCTTTGAGCTATAACATCATTATAATAAATAAATAAGAGACCTGTGCATGGATCTTTTGATTATGCTAACTGCTCTTCCAGGACAGGTTTTGAGTTGTATATATCTCCCGGTGTCATTCTATTGAAGATCTAATTCATAAATTATCAAAGCAATAAATTAATTTCTTTTGTTTTTCCCAAACATCTTGTACCATTTTAATCTCCTCTGCATTCCAGTCCAGCCATTAAAAGGTCTTTCCTGACATGTGTAACCTGCCATTGTGCCAAAGTGCTGCTTCTAAATGTACAGATGCATCACTTCCTAGTTTTAGGTGTATTTTAGCCAATCTGTACTGGGCAGTGTTTGTAATTGTATTGTCCACCGAATCTGTGTCACCATTCACTAGTATCTTCCTGGCTATGGCTTGTGTTGTGTTGGTCTCCATAGGTACCCAAGGTGGTGTTTCTGATGAATGAGAGAAAAGGTGCCCCACATGAGGCTTAGTCCCAACCCCTGATAGCCCGACCAATAACGGTGTCAGTGAGTGTTGCTTCAGTGTGTGTTTTTGTCATTTTTATTATCCACTTACATGAATTCTAATTATAAGCCTTTGTGATTTTTCCGTTTTCTTTCTGTGTTCTGTACTCATGTATATTGTCTACAATTGAGGTGCTGTATGTGAGCCTGAATGGGCTGTCCACTAAAATAACAGAGTGTACCGAACAAACGTCAATGGAACTTCTCATTTAGTGAGCTTGGTATTACACTACTGTGTGGTATTTACCCTTTATATTAATATTAACTGTAAACATTGTTCTACACAAATGTCGCCCCCTATTTAACTATAATCCTTCAATGATTTCTTCCAGGTGCTGCACACCACACAACTGTTGTTGCCCCTGAAGAAGATCCTGTTAATTGGTTCTTAGGATCGAAACATGTAGCGCATAGTTTGGGGTCCATGAATTAGAAAATGAACATGTGACATTGTTCCTCGTTGACTCACTTTTCATTATTTCAGAGCTGACATGGTCCTCATTTTCATTTAACTTTGTGGTGTTTGGTTGTACTTTGCTTTCTTGCACTTACTGTATTTTCATTGCACTAGCGCACTTTGATATTGCGGCAACTTCTGATGAACTCATTGTATGAATTATAACTATATGTTTATTATTATTTATTGTTTTTAATGCATAAAACACATCCTTAGACCTCAGCGCCTTGTACTGTGTGTTTATATTTCATATTGCACTTGATCACTGGGACTTTGTATGTTCTTTCAAACACTGAACTAAGTTGGAGGAGTATTAGAAGCTTTTTCTTTAGGAACATAAGGAACCATTAATGTCTCCCATTGTTGCATTGATCTGACATTCCTTGTACTGACAGGGCTCTCTGAAGTCTAGTGTGTGAGAGAGAAGGTGTATCAATGGTGATACGTGGACAATTATATAATTCCCTTTTTGGTTGCTTTAGCCTCCAACCCTGACTTAGTCGTATCATTTGCTTACTTTTATTTTCAGTGTTTTGGCAACTCATTTAAATTGTATAATTTCTTTGTAAATGCCCTTGAACCAGTTACCCAGTTATTGGGACTCATTCAGAGTTTAGTGGTAATTTGGTGGTAATTCTACCGAATTACCACAAAAATCAGTTGCCATTAACTTAACTTGGTCCTGTGGGCTTTACCACAGGATTACAAGTGGTGGTAGGTCCCATTTCTATAGCAGTAATTCCGCAGATTTTTGGCATTAATTTAATTCCGAGGACGTAGCTCCCGCATGTGCTGGAGGTAAACCCTTGAATTCAACGTCAAACTATGGATTTGGTGGAGGGTACAAATTGTGGTAATTCCATGACTGCAAAAAAGGTGGTGGTAACAGAATTACTACCACTTTTATGCCGCTCTGCCATAACTCAGAATGAGGCCCACTGTCTAGTTGCTATAGAGTAGTACTGTAATCATATTGAGTATGTAATGTAGTTTCGTGCAATTGTCTTCTTGACTGTATGTGTTCTTCTACAAAAGGATAAATGTAGGCCTTTTCACCTAATTATATAATTTATAATGGCACTCCATTAAGGGACTAGGTTGCCATGTAATATTGTTTGTAGATCAGAATTATGCTTCATTTCTAAGTACTTGAAGCCTTTAGGAACCCAATAAAAGTGAAAAATATGTATCAGAGTTAGCTAGGGCTTCACATGTATGGCAATTTATCTAATATCCTGAAAAGTATGAAAATATATTGAGGATTTTCATCAGTGCATAAATGGATAGTCAATGTTCAAAACATTTCATCTGCATGCAGTAATGGCTTGGTAACGCCCGCTGTAGTTAATATTGCAGCTAATTCTTTGTTCTGATGTAGCACCAATGATGATGGTTCTAGCACAAGTACAACTGACAAGGGGGATAGTGAACATTCTTTTTTGTGTGCCCCTTATTAATGGAACTGCATCTGGTAGGAAGCCATTTCAAATAATTTTGGCCAAGGGATTATTTTATGATAACTGAAGCTTATCTAGAAAAGTTTGCCTAAATCAAATTCGTCTAATGTTATAAAAAGTTACCACCACTCTACCGTGCCAAAAGCTTTTTCAGCAACAGGTGACAGGACTAGGGCAGGAGCACTGTCTAGTTTGTTCCACCAGAGTATATGCAACACTCTCTCAGTTTACCCCAGGATATCCTCCCCGGTACATATCCAACCTGAGAATGATGAAATAAGGTTGGTAGAATTCATTGTAGCTTTGTGGCTAGAATTTTCACATACATTTTGATGTCCAAATTGATCTATGAAATCAGTCTAAATTTGTAATATTTGGTAATAGCTCTACCTGGTTTGGGGAGCATGGCTATTAAGGCTTTATTGATTTCCGTTAACATTTGAGCTGTAGATATGGCTTCATTGTACATTTGTCTCAACGGAGGTGTAAATTGGGCTTCAAAAATGTTGTAAAATATTGTAAGGAACCAATCTGTCCTTGGTGATTTCCCCATGGAATTTCTTTCTTGTCTTAGATATGGGTGCTCCTAAAAACTCTCTTTCTGAATCTTTGAAGGTTGGGAAATCTGGGACATTCATTAATTGATTTCCATATTGAGATATGTATTTTCAGGTTATCATAGAAAGTCATAAATGCATTGGATTTTTCTATAGGTCAATAAATAATTTAACTGGCATCTGTCATTATATAAGGGTCTGTTGAAACATACTGTAATTTTCTCGGTTCCAGAGCTAATACTCTTCTTCTGTTTTCTGCTTTTTCATAATACTGTTGCTTAATCAATACTAATGCACATACTGCTTGTTTTGTAAAATAGGTATTCAGATCAGATTTCACTGGGTCACTTTTTTATGATGGATTATCAGAAGGTGACGTATGATATAAAGAAAGAAATCGCATCACTTTCCCCTGAGAGGTTTTCAAGAGCTGCACTTCTTTTCCTTGAGTTCTATGCTTTCATTGATGCCCATAAGATTCCTGGTGAATTTGCAGATTCCTTATTGGTCTTAGCATATTCTTTTACAATATAGTTCTTCCTTTACAAAAGTATGTTTTTGTCTTTAGGTTGCCTACAATGCCCTACGCTTCTCCATTTAAAGGTGGTTTAGCCCATAAGGCTGCAGATGTAAACAAAGAAGTTGATTCTTGTACATGTTCCAGTGTAATGTCTGTCTGCTGAATGATAAATATGCCATGGCTCTACTCTACTTTACCATAGTGGTAAATAATTGGATCACACACCATGTTCCAATCCTCTCCCAAAATCAATGGACGTCTCCAATTCTCCAATTTCTGAGAGTAGTTTATTGATGTATGCCAAGAACCCTGTCTTGCGGCCACTAGGGGCATACATCGAACCTAAAACCAATTTGTCTGCATAGAGATGTATTTTCATAACAACAGCCTTCCTTCTCCATCCGTGAAAGTTTTAATGACCTTCATGCATAGCGATTTGTGCAACAAAATATTTACTCCACATTTCCTTTCTTCATTCTCTGGGCAAAAGCTATATGATGGCTTTCCTAACCCAATCTCGCTATACTTTAGCTGCCACCTCCACAGAAAGATGCATTTCTTGTATCAATGCGACATCTGTCTTTTTTGTTTTCAAGAATTGCAAGATATTAAAACAGATTTTTATTTTGTGGATCAAACTCATCAATGTGCTTCTGTGATGGAAAGGGGGGCAGTATGTACAGAGAAAGCTTTTGCTTCAGTTCACAATGTAAGCATCAAAGTGATATCTGAAAATATGGTTGATATGATCTCTACGTGTGTTCAACCTAAGATGAATGAACGTGTATACAATTCTCCAGCACATAACAGTAAAGGAAGAGGGTTGCTTGGCGAATACAAACAACCAAATTGTACTATATTAGCGAAATGTAAAGTAGTAATGGGTTAAAATATTCACAACAAGCTTTGATCAGGTCCGGTTGCTGCTACTACCCATGTCCAACTCCATTTCATGCTTGTTGAAGAGCGATCACATCTATGCAGATGTATATAAAAGAGAGCGATTCCAGCAGCATCATATCTTGCGTTATCCTTCATCGACTGGAGAGGAATGCATGTTACATTTTCAACATTACCGAAAGGGTGTTAACTCCATAAGTCAATCTTAGTCAGATACCTGATTTACCTTTTGGGGTCAGTGGAGACCTAGACTTGTCTCTAAGACAATCCTCTGGAGTGGTTATTAGTTTATAACGGTCTGTTTGCAGCAAAAGTAGAACACCATTGTTTATGTTGCAGTTTACATCTGAAACAATTCCCTCAATCTACTCTCTTGGGTGATACTTGCCTCTTTCAACAAACATTGTCTTCCATGGGGATCTGTCACATCCATTGCATCATGATCCATTGTATTTATGAAGACATTCAAGTCCTCAGGGTTGGAATTCTCATTTGTTGTACCTTTATTGATATCAATCATGTTTGCTAGGTCTAACATATTTTAGGTTCCACCTTTTAGTATAGGTCTTAGTTCCAGAACATTGTCTCATATACATTGTGGATTTGGAAAAATCTGCCATCAAAAATATGTGATTGCCATCGTAAAGAAATGTGTTGTTTTTCTTTTCATGTTGGAGTTTTTGATGTGTCAGGGTGTGCCGCAATAGACACATTATGAATGATCTTTGTTCATCAGGTTTCCTTGACTCATGTAGCCTTGTTTGATGCACTCTTTATACTTTCAGAGGATTATTAATGGTCATCTTGAGCAGTGTGAGGCGCCATTCCTCCAGGAAGACCACTGGATCTTTGCCAAAGACGAATATGTTATCATCTCTATTGTGATCTTCTTATTCAGCAATGGCAGCTGTTTGCTCAATCACTTAATGTTGCAGTTGCTCTAAGCCTGCGTTCAATCCCCTCTTTGGCCATTCAAATTCTACTGTACTTTTTTCCGTTATCCAGCTATATTGTGTTTTTAAACCTTCCTGCACTATTGCGAGCATATTATGTGTTGCTGTTGTCCGAGTAGCGATAGAGTCTGCTGTCAGCCTGAGTGCCTCCATTTGCTTTAAAAGTTGTTCTACAACTTGAGTTAATTAGGTCTTTGCAAACTTGGAGCAAACAGCGCTTTGTGATCAATTGGTGGTCCCACTCCATCATTTGCCTGCAAGACAACCTTGGGTTACAGGGTTTAGTGTTTTAAGAGGTATATTAATGCAAATGAATAGCTGTAATATAAAGAACCCACTCCCTATATTATGTCTCTCTGCTCAGAAGTGTGACCCTTTAAATAATCTTCATCTATTGTTTTTAAGAAGGAAACCTTTTTGGAAATTCTTATTAGAACTGACTTTAGGAGATAAATATTTCTTAAAAGAGGAGGCAATGGAACAAAGCATTATCATGCACTTCAGCCATAGTTGCTCACATACTGGTGGCTTAAAGTACTTTGTGCCATTGTGAACTGGGGGACCCTGTGAGAGGAAGCATGGGAGAGACCTTCTTACTATGGCCTCTCTCACAATAGTCCTGTTTCCATGTCTTTGTTTTGGATCAAGCAACATGAACTTTCACTGCCGGTCTCAGGCCTCTGAATCTGATCTGAAGTGCTTCCCACGGCTCACTGCCTTTTCTCCACTTCATCCTCCTGTCATGGACTCGGTAAGATCACACCCACATCACCGCCAAGGCACTGCTCGCTTCTATTTCCTTTGAGCTGCATGCCACCTCACAGACTCCAATCACCCTCTTCACAACTTCACCACTGACACAGCTCTCTCTTATTTCAAGAGAACCTTAATCATCATTAACATTCCCACTTCATGGTATCATAGAGAAAACTGCTGCATTTCGCCCCCACCATTAGACTTAAACTTCAAAATGTACCTGTTTATTAGAAGTAGGAACACAGAGCTTGGAAACTAGGCAGCCTTTTTCTGTGGCCACTCACCCCACCTCCCATTATCTTTTTGCCAAAAGGTGTGAAATGGATGTAAAGACTGGAGGGGGTGTTTGTACTTCTGCTCTCTATATGGTAGAGGAGAGGCGCAGAGGACCCCAGCCAAAATTCTCCATTGTGGTAGCAATGGACAAGCAATCAAGGCCTAGCTTCTCAGGAGGTGATGCAGGCTGGTTCTTAAGTACAGTGTAGTCCCCAAGCACCCACAAAGGAATGTCCACACACTGTATTAGTTAAAACACATTCTTTATATAATTAAGTTCAAGGTTATGTACAATATCATGATAACTCACTTTGTGCTCGGTTATCTACAATGACAAATATACAGTTCTACGTTGTACCACTATTACTATTAGATCTCAAAGTGCATCAACTGTACGGTTAAATGTCACACAAATCAGTTTATGAAGGAAACCAACAATAGATATAGGAGGAAAGCAACATGATGAGAACAATAGGCAGAATACTGGCAACCTGTAGAATAAAGATATATTACAAGCCCAGTCCATATATTGTTCACGAGAATCTTTCCAATAGTTCAGCAACCCCAAAGTACCTGGTGTTGCCCTTCTTGAGTGCACTCCGTTTAAGGCAGGAGCCACGGGTCGTTGAACGTCCGGCGATGAACACGGTGAACTGCGGCGGTGGAGTGGCAGCTTCATTCCTAGCTGTACTCGCCGATGGGGAAGCATAAACATCCTGCAAGGAACAGGCGTGCGGGGCACCTCGATGTCGATAGTTCTGGACCACAAAGAGTTTGAAGAACTGTGGCCCAGCAAGGGCGTCGAGTCGTTGGCGTCTCTGTGGTCTTTGGGTGGCGGGAAACCCACCGGCGGATGCTCCTCGGTGCATCGACAGCCTGGCCTCCTCCGGCGGGATAAGGCGGGCTGCGGTGCAGACAAGCGCGTCTGTGAATCAAAAGTTCTTAGGCAACGGGAGCACAGCGGCTCTGGTCAGCAACGGCGGTCGTCGACGGTGGCGGAAAACAGTCCGGGCGCTTCTCTTTGGGACTCCGCGGCAGTCCCCGTCTCCGGTCGGCAGCCTGTCATAGGTCTGTCTACCAGGAAGCTTTAGCAAAGATCACCTGGTGCACGATGGTCCCTCGTAGCTCTGGAAGAGGGTGCCTTACCAGGTCCTCTCTGGGTCAGTCCTTGGAGACACGGCAGCTTTCAGACTGATGAAGTAGAGCAACAGCAAGACTTCTCTTCCAACAGGGCTTCAAGGTTAAGCTTCAGTTTCAACTCCAGTTTCTCCTCAGTTTCTGAACATGAATTCTAGCAGTGAGAGGCCCCCAGATATACTAGTTGATCTCCCATTCATTCTGGTGGGTCACACTCAGGCAACCAATCGGTCAGAAGGGCATTCATGCAGGCAGGCATCCAATCAGGTGCATAGTGCATTCAGGCCATTCACTTCTCTCCAGACACTCACAACAATGTATGTGTATTGAGACAAGTACCCAGCCATTCAACACCCCACACTGCATTCATACCAGTTTCGGGCAGGGCTGTCTCAGTCATTGTGTCAAACACCAGATACTAGACATCCACAACACAGAATGCATATTTGCACACACTCCATTCACCCAGGTCCCACCCACAGGGTGTACCTACAACATACAGTCACTGGGAAGGCTCCAGCCAGTCTGGCCTGGACTTCACAACAACACCATATATGGACTTCCACCCCACAGCCAGTCAGGGGGAAGGGACAGAGTCAGGGCTTCCCAGGACTTTGGGAAAACAAGGTAACAGGCAATAGAAAGCAAGAAGCCATAGGGGCCATCTTGTTTCCTATCAGGAATCAACTGATTCCAATGGCAGGGCTTGGGTATCCCAAAATGGAGGATACTCAGAGCACCTGTCAAATTCAGCATGGAGCTGCCACCAGCCCATACCCTGCTCTGTGTGCCACACACAGGTGCCCAAAAACATACAATAGGGGCACAGGGTTGTACACCCACCCATGGGTGCCATAAGGGTATCCCATGGGTCGGTACACCAAACCAAAAGAGAGAGCTGCACCACCAGGAGTCCCACATGAACTCCTGCACGGAAAACACAACATAACACACGATAAAAGGCAGTAAAGGACAAGGATACGGAGAGACACCCTCATCCAGACGGTCAACATGCCTTCTGGAAAGGCCATCTGCATTATCGTGACTCTTCCCTGGTCTATGCTGTATGGTGCAGTCTAGCCCTTGCAAGCTAATGGACCACCTGAGCAGTTTCGGGTTCTCACCCTTCATCTGCATAAGCCACTTCAGGGGCTTATGATCTGTTTGGACCTTGAAGGTAGACCCGGTAAGGTAGGGTCTAAAACCCCTAAGGCTCCATACTATACTAAAACATTCCTTTTCAACCATAACCCACCTAAGTTCTCTACCCTTAAGTTGTCTTCTGATGAATATGATCGGATGTTCACTTCCTTTGTCATCTAACTATGACAAGACAGCTCCAATTCCGGTGTCGCAGGCAACTGTTTGAACGATAAAGGGCTTGCTGTGATCAGGTGCACACAACACAGGTGCCCTACACAGACTTTCTTTCAAGCCATCAAAGGCCCTCTGACAGTCTTCAGTCCAATTAACCTTCCTCAGCTGTTTGGGTGAAGCCAGTGCTGTCAGGGGTGCAGCTATGGTTCCATAGTCTGCCATGAAATTGTGATAATACCCAGTGACACCCAAAAAGGCTCTTACCTGGGTTTGAGTAGTGGGAGTCTCCCAATCATGTACATCCTGTACTTTACTGGGGAGAGGTTTGATTCGATCCGCTCATAACTCATGACCAAGATATGTGACTTTACCCTGAGCTATCTGGCACTTGGTGGCCTTGATAGTGAGGTTAGCCCTTTTCAAGGCCTGTAACACTTTATCCAGATGTGGCAAATGCTCTTCCCCGGTGGAACTGTAGACGGCAATGTGGTCTAAGTAAGCCACACAAAAGGCCTCCAGCCCACTGAGCACATGATTGACCAATATCTGGAAGGTGTCAGGAGCATTCTTCAACCCAAAAGGCATGACCCTAAACTGGTAGAGTCCCTCAGGTGTTGAGAATGCCATTTTTTCCTTAGCATGATCCATCAGAGCTATTTGCCAATAGCCTGAGGTAAGGTCAATGGTGCTCCCAAATTTGGCAGCACCGATGGTGTCCACAAGCTCATCAGCCCGGGGCAATGGGTGCGCATCAGTTTTGGTGACGGCATTGACTCCTCTGTATTCCACACAGAACCTCCAATCCTTGGTATCTGCCTGGGAACTTGCCTTTGGGACAAGGACCACTGAACTTGACCAGTGACTGGTTGAGGGTTCAATAACACCCCGATCCAACATCTTGGCGACCTCAGCCTTTATGTGGTTCTTAACTGTATCTGTATCATATGGTAGACCCTGCTTTTGACAAGCACACTGTCACCAGTGTCAATTTCGTGTCTACACCACGGTGTAAGGCCTGGAGTCAGTGAAAACAGAGAGGCATACTGCCGGAGCAAAGCCCTGCAGGCCCTCTGTCGTCAGATCGGAAGAGAGATGTACTCCTTCCACAGAGCCATCCTGAGGGTTGCTATGCAGCAAATCAGGAAGGGGCTCACTCTCGTCCTCTTCTTGCTCTGGAGCTAGCAAGAGACATGAGACTTCTGCTTGCTTGTGGAAAGGCTTGAGCCTGTTAACATGGATTACCTGAGGGGCTACCCCAGGGGCTCACATGTCAACCAGATAATTGACTTTGCCCATCTTGGAGATGATCCTGAAGGGTTCAGTCCACTTGTCTGCCAAAGCTCTAGGCTTGGTAGGCTCCATTACAAGGATTTCTTGTCCCGGAGTCCAATCCACTTGCGAGGCTTTAAGGTCATGCCAGTACTTATTCAATTCCTGGCTGGCCCTGAGATTCGCTGTCGCCTGACCCATCATCTGTGTCATCTTCCGTCTGAGGCCTAACACATAGTCCCCCACTTGTTTGGCGGGACCTGGAGTGGTGGCCTTCCAACCTTCTCTGATCAAGGCAAGGGCCCCCCTCACGGGATGTCCAAAGAGTAACTCAAAGGGGCTGAAACCAACACCCTCTTGAGGTACCTCTCTGTAAGCGAACAGCAGGCATGGCAGGAGGAGATCCCATTTCCTCCTTAGGGGCTCTTCAAAAATGCCTAGCATGTCCTTGACAGAGTATTACATCTCTCAACCAGACCATTGGTCTGGGGATGGTAAGAGGTGGAGAACTTGTAGGTTACCCCGCACTCTTTCCACATGGTTTTCATGTAACTAGACATGAAGTTGGATCCTCTGTCAGAGACAACCTCCTTAGGGAATCCAACACGGGTGAAAATGCCCAGGAGAGCCCCGGCAACCACCTTGGCAGTAACAGTGTCACGCCTGCGCCACGGGCGCATCCATTTACGCTCAATATGGACTATTTGTTTATCATTTATTTACAACAGACTCTTGGATCCATCTATATTTACTTTGGGAACTTTATTTCCCATTTGCGAGACTTTGGTGCTTTATTATTTCTTCCAACAAACTACATATACCACAATGCACCTGGCTACAAGCATCGATTCCTGGCTGTTCCTATTGGTTATCAAAGGAACTACACCCCCCAGAAGCCCTAGGGACTTGCCCTGCTTCCACCAGCCCAGGAACAGAAAGGGAGGTGGCCGATTGCCTGCAGGTGTGCTTAGCCAGGTGCAACCAATTAGCCTGCCTCTGTGCTGGGCTTGGCAGTATAAAGGCTGCTGCCTGCAGTGGCTCAGCCTCTTGCATCTGAGAGTCCTTCCTCCACCTTTCGCGTCTTTCTACGGATCTTTGTATGCTGTTTACCATCTCTCCTGCTTGGATCCTGCCTTGCAGCTTGCTACACCCTGCTGCCTACAGCCCTAGCCTTCTGGGCTTCCTGCCTTGCAGCCTGTTACACTTCGCTGCCTCCTGCCATTGCCTTCCAGGCTCCCTGCCTCACAGCCCTGCTCCTTTGGGCTCTCCACATTGCAGCTGATCACGCTCTGCTGCCTTCCAGCTTCCGCCCTTGCCCTGCCGGGCTCTCCACATTGCAGCCGATCACGCTCTTCTGCCTTCCAGCCTCTGCCCTTGCCCTGCGGGCTCTCTACATTTCAGCTGATCACGCTCTGCTGCTTTCCAGCCTCAGCCCTTGTCCTCTGGGCTCCCTGCTCTGCAGCCTGCCTCACTCCGGCTGCCTTCAGCCTTTGTCCTTTGGGCTCCCTGCTCTGCAGCTTACCTCACTCCGGTTGCCTATGGCCCTTGTCCTCTGGCCTTCCTACTTTGCAGCTTATCACGATCCGCTGCCTACTACCTATCTTTTTCCGCTGGGTTCTCGGCCTAGCAGCCCGCTACAGTCCTCTGCTACCTTCTACGGTCAGCGGCCCTGCCCCTCAGGGCCCACTCCTTGCCGCCCGGCCCTTCTGGGTTCCTTACCGTGCAGCCTGCTTTACTCTGCTGCCCTAAGCCCTTTTCATCTGGGCTCTCTAACTTACAGCCCTGCTCCTGTGGGCTTGCTCATTGCTTTCCTGCTCCTGTGAGCTCTCAACCTTGTTCCTTACTGTCGTCGACTATCCTATCCTGTTACACGACTTTCCCTTCATTTCCTTCTGCTAGTTTGCTATCACCTCCTTTCCTGGATTTGCCTGTAGTATCTTCTCTTGTACTGTTTGTAGACCCTTTTGTACAGAGCTTGTCTGTTGGTTCCCATCAGTCAACCTCTGCCCTTTTCCCTTGTTTCCTTTCTACATTACAGACACCCATAACTGCTGTTCCAAGCCATGAGCAAACAGCGTGGGCCTCTGTTATAGCAAACTGTGTAGAAGGCTAGAGTATTTCCTAAGGTTCGTGGAATACTCTTTTCCTAGATCTGCATACACCCCAAGAGGGAATTCATTCTGTACCTTTTTCCCTTGCTACTCTGGCCTACTCTTTGTTCTCTTTCCTCTCTGCTGTGTGTGTACTTATCTGTCCACTTTATTTTGGCACAACCACCCAAACCCTTTCTGGGTGTCTTGTGCTACTCTTAATAGAGTGCCATCCTTGACAGAATGCAAGAGCCAAACATTTCTTGTTCCATAGGCCGGAAAGGCACACACAGACCAAAGATGCTTTCCTTTCGAGTTAAGAAACCTTTGCATAAACCTATGGTTTCCCTAAAGACAGCAAACAAGAACCTTAGTCTAAAGGACAGTCTCGCCTTATTAAACAAAGATTTACAAGCACGGTATTATACTCACTGGCTAGCTGACCCTTCTTCCACGTACAATTATTATGACATTTGCGACTATGATCCGCAGTCCTTATCTGTTGCAGAGCTACAGCAAGAAAATGAATTCTTACAGATCTTGTTAGACCAAACAGTGAAAAACTTTCCTGCGTCTTCTGACAAGCCTTCTAACACCGCAACAGCTAAGGATATATCACTCATTGTGGGAGACTCTAAACCAGAATACGCTGTTGCCAGAGTGATATGCGCAAGATCAGCTTGGCAAGCCCCCCAGAATGCTGGAAAACCTTATTTGACAGGACAAGGCAGTCATTATCCTGAGGTTTGTGCATCTGGTCCTGGGTACAAAAGACCTATACTAACCATTGGTTGTCTAAATGCTTCCACAGTATCTACTAACCACAATAACCCTAAGGTCAGTCTTCCCATTGCTGCAACCGAATTTACTACCACACCAGCTTCTGAAGCTTTAGATCAAACAAATGATACTTACCTGCTACAAGAACAACTCCTACGCCTTAAAAGAAAGACCGAAGACCTCTATGATGACTTTTTTTATTTGCATTATCAGAATCTTATGAAGGGACACAAGTTACCAGACCATCTGACACTATGTCCAACACCTGACATCTTATCTTTAGAGATCGACATGATAAGGCCTGGAATTGCCACGCAGAAAAGGATACAGACTTATACCAAGCAGATGGAAGACCTAAATGTAGCATATGTATCCCTTCTAAAGACTGACACAGCTCTTTCACCTTCCAGCCACAGTAACTCAGGTTGTTGTACTGACAGAAAAGAATTAACTCCTCCGCTGGTTCAAATCACTCACACAGCCATAACACCACAAAACAAAGGTGGTCTTCTAATTGGAGATCCCTCTGAGTCAAAGGATGGTTCCGCCCTCACCCTTGCCTATTGTCCAGTACTCACACTTACAACCTCTTCTGAAATGACAACGGCAGCTGAAGAGACTGGCACAGTTCACACCGAGCATGCAGAGTTGGCAAGCGGGGCTTGCCAAAGTGTGGCTGTGCTATCAGACAACACTCTTGAGCAATCAACATCTTCAGTTTCTTCGATACCCCCTGAATCGCCAGTGGTTGTGGTACCCGATCTAACAGTAGTTGCAACACCTGAACTGTCTCTAGCTGCTACAGCACCCAAACTTCCAACTGCTATTCATGATCCTCCTGCTGCTATGGCTCCTAAACCCCCTGCCACATTTGAGACACCTGAAGTCCCTGCTGCGAATTTTGAGGTTGCTATAGCTACTGTGATTCCTGAAGCTACCGCTATTTCTGATGCTCCCGATGCCCAGATTTCTACTTCCTTCGCAGCTGTGCTCGCTGCAGCAGAATCCTCTGCTACACAACCTGATCCCGCAGCACCTTCTCTTCCTGATCCCTCATCCGCAATGCTAACTGTTGCAAAGTCAGCTAAGGGTTTCCCTGTTAAGACTACTGTTCCAGTTGTTCCTGCTGGTGTATCTATAGCACTAAGACTGCCAGACTCTACTCTACCAGTCTCAGGTGCGTTCCACCCTGCTGGTTCTCTCATGGCACCCACACACCCCGTTGCTACAGCCTTGATACTCTCTACAGCCATTCAAGATCTCACTGCTGCTGTAACCTCTGAACTGTCTACTAATCATGGGAAAACCACCGCTGTGACTCCTGAACTCTCTGCGGCTCACCCTAACGTTGTCATTGCTGCTCCGGATGTCTTGGAAAACCTTCCTAAAGCTACCAACTCTGCTGTACCTATGGCTCCACTTTCCAGCACCATACTGTTGCCCGTCAAAGCAAAATCTATCATGGAGCCTGCAGCAGTTTTTCGCAGTTCCTCTCTTCATGCACACACAGTTGGGGTCTGTGTTCCAAAGACTTCGTCTATTCTGATTTCTACATCAAAAGTTCAGAACATTGGTACTGTCTCTGTCATTCAAGACTCTCACCTTGCAACCCGTTTCTGGTGCTTCATGATGTGCCTTTTTGGATTAAGACTCTTGTACGGTGTGACAGACATTCTTCCTGTAGGTCGGTCTTCGGGGAGCCTGGAGAGGGGCCTGGAGAGGGGCATACTGTCACGCCTGCGCCACGGGCGCATCCATTTACGCTCAATATGGACTATTTGTTTATCATTTATTTACAACAGACTCTTGGATCCATCTATATTTACTTTGGGAAATTTATTTCCCATTTGCGAGACTTTGGTGCTTTATTATTTCTTCCAACAAACTACGTATACCACAATGCAGCTGGCTACAAGCATAGATTCCTGGCTGTTCCTATTGGTTATCAAAGGAACTACACCCCCCAGAAGCCCTAGGGACTTGCCCTGCTTCCACCAGCCCAGGAACAGAAAGGAGGTGGCCGATTGCCTGCAGGTGTGCTTAGCCAGGTGCAACCAATTAGCCTGCCTCTGTGCTGGGCTTGGCAGTATAAAGGCTGCTGCCTGCAGTGGCTCAGCCTCTTGCATCTGAGAGTCCTTCCTCCACCTTTCGCGTCTTTCTACGGATCTTTGTATGCTGTTTACCATCTCTCCTGCTTGGATCCTGCCTTGCAGCTTGCTACACCCTGCTGCCTACAGCCCTAGCCTTCTGGGCTCCCTACCTCAGTCCAGCTCCTCTGGGCTTCCTGCCTTGCAGCCTGTTACACTTCGCTGCCTCCTGCCATTGCCTTTCAGGCTCCCTGCCTCACAGCCCTGCTCCTTTGGGCTCTCCACATTGCAGCTGATCACGCTCTGCTGCCTTCCAGCTTCCGCCCTTGCCCTGCCGGGCTCTCCACATTGCAGCCGATCACGCTCTGCTGCCTTCCAGCCTCTGCCCTTGCCCTGCGGGCTCTCTACATTTCAGCTGATCACGCTCTGCTGCTTTCCAGCCTCAGCCCTTGTCCTCTGGGCTCCCTGCTCTGCAGCCTGCCTCACTCCGGCTGCCTTCAGCCCTTGTCCTCTGGGCTCCCTGCTCTGCAGCCTGCCTCACTCCGGCTGCCTTCAGCCTTTGTCCTTTGGGCTCCCTGCTCTGCAGCCTACCTCACTCCGGTTGCCTACGGCCCTTGTCCTCTGGCCTTCCTACTTTGCAGCTTATCACGCTCCGCTGCCTACTACCTATCTTTTTCTGCTGGGTTCTCGGCCTAGCAGCCCGCTACAGTCCTCTGCTACCTTCTACGGTCAGCGGCCCTGCCCCTCAGGGCCCACTCCTTGCCGCCCGGCCCTTCTGGGTTCCTTACCGTGCAGCCTGCTTTACTCTGCTGCCATAAGCCCTTTTCATCTGGGCTCTCTAACTTACAGCCCTGCTCCTGTTGGCTTGCTCATTGCTTTCCTGCTCCTCTGAGCTCTCAACCTTGTTCCTTACTGTCCTCGGCTATCCTATCCTGTTACACGACTTTCCCTTCATTTCCTTCTGCTAATTTGCTATCACCTCCTTTCCTGGATTTGTCTGTAGTATCTTCTCTTGTACTGTTTGTAGACCCTTTTGTACAGAGCTTGTCTGTTGGTTCCCATCAGTCAACCTCTGCCCCTTGCCTTGTTTCGTTTCTACATTATAGACACCCATAGCTGCTGTTCCAAGCCATGAGCAAACAGCGTGGGCCTCTGTTATAGCAAACTGTGTAGAAGGCTAGAGTATTTCCTAAGGTTCGTGGAATACTCTTTTCCTAGATCTGCATACACCCCAAGAGGGAATTCATTCTGTACCTTTTTCCCTTGCTACTCTGGCCTACTCTTTGTTCTCTTTCCTCTCTGCTGTGTGTGTACTTATCTGTCCACTTTATTTTGGCACAACCCCCCAAACCCTTTCTGGGTGTCTTGTGCTACTCTTAATAGAGTGCCATCCTTGACAAACAGTCCGAAGGGGTATAGCCTCAGGGTACCTAGTGGCATGATGAACCAAGACCAGGATGAACCGATGTCCACCTGAAGTGGGAGGGACAAGGGACCGACAATGTTGATGCCCACCCTCTCAAATGGTGTGGAAACCACTGGCAATGGCTGCAGTGGGGCAATGACACTGCCTCCAGTTTTGCCAGATAACTGACAGGTTTGGCAGGTCCTGCAGTGGGACTCCACTTCTACTCCCATCCGGGGCCAGTAGAAATGGACAGAGAGCCTCTGCTTAGTCTTCTTGGTACCAAGATGACTAACTAAGGGCAACTCATGCGCCAACTGCAGCAGGAAGGGCCTGTAAACCTGGGGTACCACCAACCTCTTGAGGGCACCAGGTTCAGGCTTAGTGGGCTCACTAACAAGGAGCTCACCCTCCCAATAGATCTGGAATGCCCTAGGCACTTCTCCTTGTGCCTGGGACAGGGCCTGTTTCCTCAGACCTTCGAGAGAGTGGCACTCTCTCTGTCCCTTACAGAAGTCCGCCCGGGAGGGTACCCCTTCAGCCAGCAGGCATTGAAGATCAGGGTGGTCCTCCGGGTTGAGAACCCCTCCCACAGGAGAGTCTTCTGTCTCTTCTCCCTCAGGAGTTGAGTTTGGGTTTCCCACTGAACCCAGTCTGTCCGGAGCATGGATCCCAATGGGTGCTGTAGGAACAGCAGGAAGAGAAGGAGCCCCCTTCACAGAGGTGGCCTTCTTGGTCTTCCGTTTTCTTGCCTTAGGCCGCGCCTTTGGCTCGGGTACCTGACTCACAGCCAGACCCTGTGTCACCTGTGACATAGTGACTGCAGCAGCAGTCAGGGGGAGACCATCCGAGATCAACCCCAACTCCACTAGATCATTACCTAACAGAATGTTAGCAGGGACATTGTCCAGAACCAGGACAGGAAGCTTTGCTGTCTTGTCTCCAATCATGAGTGTGACTAAGGCAAAAGGCGATAATTTGGGAGGCCCACCAGCTAACCTGGTGGTTCTCAGAGGAGCACCTACATAGTCCTCTGGCTTGAGCAGGGTCCTGTCCACCACTGTCATGCTTGCCCTAGTGTCTCTCAAACCAGTAGAAGGCTGGCCATTCAAGAGGATACTTCTCAAAAACCTACGGGTGTTCTGTGGGATAGTCGCCAGTACTTCTGTCTACTGGTCCCAGGCCCCTAGGGACACTAAGGAAATCTCTACAGGAGCACCAAATGTGATCCCTGTAGAGTAGGGGAGGACAGTGGCCCCCACCTCAGACATGGGCTAAGGGTAGGTCAGTCTGACAGCCTGGACTCCAAGTGCCTTACCTTTACACTTGGGGTCACCCCTCTTGTAATCCAGAGCCCCACAGTCCCAACAAGTGCCAGGAATGCGGGGTACGGTACCTGAACCACTGGGAGCCTGCTTTGCAGCAGGTGGACCACTACTCTTATTCCCACCCACAGATGACCTATCCCCACTAGATTTTTGGGTCTTAGGAGAGGAAGGTTTTGGTTTACTCGACTGTGATTGCTTCTGGGACTCCTCAGCTTTCTGAGAAGTCCCCTTTTCTTTGTCCTTGTCCTTCCCCTTAGGGGACACCCAGTAGGAGACCCACTTGTCAGCCAACCTAGGCAACTTATAGGGATACAAAATGTTCTGGTCAGCAACATACTAACGCAGCTCTGGTGAACAGTCTTCCGACAAATGCTCAAATAACAAAAGGTGGGACAATTCAACAAACGTTTTCACTTTGTAACCATCAATCCACCCCATCATGTTCATGTGTGCATCACTCACCCAGTCAACCCAAGACACAGTCTCTCGTTTCATAAAGTCCCTGAACCTTTTAAGGTATTGGGCAGGTGTCTTGCCAAACTTGGCAATCAAAGCAGACTTCATGCACTCATACTGACCCTTTTCTTCTACACTCAGTTTCAGAATACAGTCATATCCAGTCTGAGGCACTCTGCTTAACAAACACTTAGCCCAATTTCTTTTGTCAACATCATGAATTGCACAAGCCATCTCAAATGCTTCAATCCACTGTAGGATATCGGAACCCTCCACAAACACACCAACCAAATCTTTCATAAACTTGGTGGCTGGGGACCTGCCACTCTCAACTGTTTAGCTGAAATCTCCACTCTAACCTTCTCTAGCTGGATTCTTTGGTGCTCAGTGACCCTATCTTTGAGTATCACTTGCTTTGCCAACTCCTCTTTCTTCAACTAAGCTTCTGTTGCCAACCTTTTTGTATTGAAATGTCAATCTGGATATTAAATTATGCCTCCTAGTGTAAACGATTGTATGTATATTGGCCTATGCCAAGTCGCATAAAACTGTACGTGAATAACTCTCTACGGCAAGGTCTTGACCTTAGAAATTGATGTAAGTCGCCATCTTGAATCAAACCGCCATTTTAGGTTCTCTTGCTGTTTAAGAGTCACCCTGAACATCAAAATGGTGGACGATGCCATTTCGAACAGAATCTGGTCGGCATGACCTCCGTATTGCTAATGTATAACTTGCCTGCAGGCCACTTGTTAGGGTCGTGAACTGAGACCTTGTCCTTCTGTTGACCTGCATGTAAATGGATTACCTGTATCAATGGAACTGATCTATGAACATACAAATGAATAAATTAGAGTTGACCTGGCAGAGACCCTAGACCTGTTACACATTCATGGAATGGTTAACCCGTGAAGGGGTTGGACAACAGGCTGGAGAAATGTATAAAAACCTGAATGTCCCAATGTACAGTCTCTCACTGAATACATCGATCCCGTTGAAGTTCGTTGTGTTACACTGAGGGCCGATAGCTATCTGACCTGTCATTTGACTTTGTTATTGCTTGACCTTAAAATAAAGTACTTTGTATGTTCCTTTGTAACCGGTGTTTGGTGTGTTTCCTTTGGGTTCCCCGGCCTCATATTATTTTTCTCTTTTCACAGAAAGGCTAACTGTTCCCATTGTAGCTCCAATTTTAAAAGTTCAATCTTCAGGGCTTCCCCTGAAGAGCAGTGCTGGGGTTTGAAACAGAGGCAGAAGGAATGCTGGCATTCACAGAATCAGATTCAGCAAAAACCACAGGGGCAAAGTCCTCATTGGTTACATCCCCCCCTTCAAGAGTTTCACCATCAGTCTGGTAGTCCTCCAGGGCAGCTATAAGCTCAGCCCTAGACTTATCCACAAAGTCTAACTCCCTGGCTTCACAAGCACTCTGGAGAGCTTCTAAGCTCATCCTAGTCAATTTAACATTTGCAGTAGACTCCATTGCTTGTAATGTAGTTCTCTTGTCCACAACTAAACCTCAATTTAACAAAGTTCAGATATTTTGTAAGTGGCACAGTTACACACTGATTCTTAAAACCATAAGCATCCCACCGCTGCCACCAGTGTAAAGACTGGAGGGGGGTGTCTGTACTTCTGCTCTCTATATGGTAGAGGAGAGGCACAGAATACCCGAGTCGAGTTTCTCTATTGTGGTAGCAATGGACGAGCAATCAAGTCCTAGCTTCTCAGGAGGTGATGCAGGCTGGTTCTTAAGTACAGTGTAGTCCCCAAGCACCCGCAAAGGAATGTCCACACACTGTATTAGTTAAAACACAGTCTTTATATAATTAAAGTTCAAGGTTATGTAAAATATCATGATAACTCACTTTGTGTATTCGGTTAGCTGCAATGGCAAAAATACAGTTCTATGTTGTACCTATTAGATCTCATTAAAGTGCATCAATGTATGGTTAAATGTCACACAAATCAGTTCGTAAAGAAAACCAACAATAGATATAGGAGGAAAGCAAGATGATGAGAACAATAGGCAGAATACTGGCCTCTACCGTTAGACACAGTTCGGTGTGGAGATCCCCACACTTGGGCAACCTGTAGAATAAAGATATATCACAAGCCTAGTCCATATATTGTTCACAAGAATCTTTCCAATAGTTCAGCAACCCCAAAGTACCTGTTGTTGTAGAGTTTCTCGTCGGGAAATCGACGGCCCTTCTTGAGTGCACTCCCTTTAAGGCAGGGGCCATGGGTTGTCGAACGTCCGCAATGAACACGGTGAACTACGGCAGTGAAGTAGCAGCTTTGTTTCCTAACGGTGCTCGTCGACGGGGAAGCATAAATGTCCTGCAAGGAAGAGGCGTGTGGGGTACCTCGATGTCGATACTTCTGGACTGCAAGGGCGTCGAGTCGTTGGCATCTCTGTGGTCTTTGGATGGTGGGAACCCTGCCGGCGGATGCTCCTCGGTGCGTCGACTGCCTGGCCTCCTCCAGCGGGATAAGGCGGCACGCGGTGCGGAGGAGTGTGTCCATGAATCGAAAGTTCTTAGGTAACGGGAGCACGGCGGCTCCGGTCGGTGACAGCGGTCGTCGACGGTGGCAGACAACAGTCCGGGTGCTTTTCTTTGGGATTCCGTGGCAGTCCCCGTCTCCAGTCGGCAGCCTGTTGTACGTCTGTCTACCAGGGTCCTTTGGCAAAGATCATCTGGTGCACGATGGTCCCTCATAGGTCGGGAAGAGGGCGCCTTACAAGGGCCTCTCTGGGTCAGTCCTTGGAGACACAGCAACTTTCAGATTGATGAAGTAGAGCAACAGCAAGACTTCTCTTCCAGCAGGGCTTCAAGGTTAAGCTTCAGTTTCAGCTCCAGTTTCTCTTCAGCTTCTGAACACGAATTCTAGCAGTGAGAGGCCCCCAGATATACTAGTTGATCTCCCATTCATTCTGCTGGGTCACACTCAGGTAACCAATCGGTCAGAAGGGCATTCATGCAGGCAGGCATCCAATCAGGTGCATAGTGCAGTCAGGCCATTCACTTCTCTCCAAACACTCACAACAATGTATGTGTATTGGGACAAGTACCTGTCGGAATTGAAACAATATTATGCCTACTATCGCAGCAATTGTATGTGTATTGGCCTACGCCAAGTTGTCTAAAACATCATATGCGAATAAACTCCGTGGCAAGGTCTTGACCTTAGAGAAAGTAAATGTAAGTCGCCATCTTGGATTAAGCCGCCATTTTAGGTTCTCTTGTAATGTGGAAGTCACCCTGAACATCAAAATGGAGGCCGAATGACATTCTGAGTAAGATTCTGGCCGTTGTGACCTCCGCACACACGAATAATTAATATGCCTGCAGGCTACTTGTTGGGGTCGCGAACTGAGACCTTGTCCTATTGCTGACCTATGTGTAAATATACAACTATATCAGCGAAACTAATCAAAATGCATAAATTATAGGATTGACCTGGCTAGGAACCCTTAGGCCCGATCTCTAGAATGGTTAACCCGCGAGAGGGTTGGCCAAGGGCTGGACAAATCATATAAAAGACCCAAGTATTCCAATGTACGGTCTCTCTTACTAATGCATCGAACCCTTGTTGAAGTTCGTTACGTTACTCTGAGAGCCGAATAGCTATCCGTTTGTCAATTGACTTTGGTAACTGTTGTAGCTTTTAAATAAAGCACTTGTATGTTCTTTGTAACCTGTGTTGGTGTGTTTCTTTTGGGCTTCCGGCCTCATATTATTTTTATGTTTTCACAGTTGGCGCCCGAATAGGGACCCTCAAGATTGATGCCGGATCATTGAAGGTTGACGCAGACTATTGAACCGGGATCGGACAGTGTGATACTGCGGGCCTGACCGAACGAGACGCGATACCTCGGCAGCGCTGCACGATCCGATCCTTGGACGATAGTCGTGTGGTCTGACACGGCATCTTGACGAGGGTCCATTTTTGAGGCGGGCAGATTTGTCGAAACCACCAAACTCAAGGTAAAATTCGTTAGGTAAGTTCTTTGGTAAACTGTACGGTCCTCCTTAGGTTTGGTCAGGTGCAGTCGTGACCCGGCTCTTAATTTAACCCTGACCCGTGACCCAGCTCTTAATTTAACCCTGACAATTTGAATTTGGCGTATTGTATCTGCAGACACAATTATTGACCAGGTAACACCAATTTTTTGTGAAATGCCTGGGAAATTGTCTAGCTGCTTTAGGGCTCTGTTCCGCAGCGATCGACAATCTTTGGAATTTAGCCGCCCGGCACCACAGGAGGGGTCGCCGGCATGTACTATGTACTGTAAGTATGGCATTGGAAGTATAGTATTTAATGATATTTGGCACAGACAAACCAGACATGCCTCTGAATTTCAGTGGCCAATCAATGGTAGTTTTGAGATCCCCCGTATTGAATACCTAGAATCGGTCTTGCTAAAAAAGAAGGCCAAACCTGCAGCCTTTGATGTTTTGCAGAATTGTAAAAAAAGAAGCATTGCAGCAGCTTAAAAGTAGGGATAAACATGCACGCCGTCATAAAACAAATGCCGAAAAGGCGTTGTTATATGATAAGGAAAAACATTCAGAGTCAGTTAAAAATATGGATAGGGCTTTTTCACTCGGAATCCAGAAAATGTATCCCTCTAAAGATTTCCATGTTTCTGAAGAATTTATTGAAAAATTGTTAAACGAACGCAGGCCTGGCGCCTCTGCGCCACCTCCGTATGATCCTCTCCCGGGTGCTCTGCCCATTTCTGTTGTTGTCCCTGCTGTTATTCCTGTTCCCCCTGTACAACCTATTGTTCCTATTCCTCTAGTTGTTCCTCCACCTATTGTACCACCCCTTTCTCTTGCGCCGATAGTTTCACCTTTATTGAATTTGCCTGCACCTCCACTCCCTTGACTGAAGTTGATCAGGGTGCGGGGTCAAAGATTGTCACTCGTAATACTGTTTCTGCAGACAAGAAACGGGAATTGTTTGCATGGGCTAAGCACTGTATGGAGAAAGGTGATCAAGTTAATGTTTTTTCCACATTATCAAATTTGAACAGTTTTCCCGAGAAAAATGTTTTTATCGAAGGTTTGGGGACACATTTATGTGTGATGTGGGGTAGATTACAAAATTCGGATCTCCCACAAGCAGTGAGGGATCTAAATGCTTTAGCACTTTCGAGAGACACAGAGGAGAAAGTACATGGTCATGTTGAAAGATTGTTTGAGTATAGGAGGGACTTTGAAAAATCACGAGATGAGGATGATGAAGACGACAGTATGTATGTGCAGAAACGGTTCCTTCCGTGTCGTAGATCGGCACCTGAGGAAGTACGAATTTGTACCAAAGATGCGATTTGATGGATCTTGGATTCATCGATATCGCCAGATGAACTATATGACACGTATAGTCAATATACAGTGGAAATGCAAAGGAAGGTGATCCAGGTAATGGTACAGTACCTGCAGGAAGAATGTGTAAGGAAGAAGGTTAGTTGTCCTATAGAGTTATTGGGGATTTGTTAAAGGGATTTTTCGCCCGACACTTCTTCGACTGCCTTAGCGCTCGACCTGGCTCTGTTGCTTAGTAAGCGGTCGGAGTTACCTATATCTCAGTTGCCTATGAGAGAGGTTCCTCCGACATTTGTCCCAAAGGTTGAGATTCCTGCTAACGTTGGGACTGGTGCACCCGCTATGGATATCCCTGCGCATTATGTATCGCAATTTGTCCACGTCCCGTTTTCACGACAGGAAGTGAACACTATTAGACAATCAATTCCCGATATCAGGAAAAACCCGACAGGGTTTTACAAAGAGATAGAGTCCGTTTTGCAGTCCTCTGTGTTCACCTTAAGTGATATTGACTTACTATTCCCTGTACTCCTACCCGTAGATTTATGGAAGCAGGTTCGGACAATAGACGATGTGCCAGGGTTGGGAGATACGTGGGCTAACATGACTAGGTTTGATGGGGAAAGACCAGCTGTTGAGAAACCACCTCAGGTAATACTCACTTTCCCTGATAGAATTGTTGCAAAATTAAAAACTATAATTCTAGAGAAAAGAATTATTTGGGACAAGCTTACGGCCTGTGTTCAAGGGAAAACTGAAGGCGCCACCGAATTCTTTAATAGATTCGAACAGGTATTTTCTGACTTCAGTGGAAAGGACTTGGGTACAGAGTCTGGGAAAAGGTTGTTTGTGGACAAATTTGTACGTGGATTGTTGCCCGACATCCAGTCACAGATTATGTCCTCTGAGAGCGCTTGGCAGGTGAAATCTCAATCTGAAGTTTTGCACATGGCTCAGTATTATGAGAACCGTGTTAATAATGAAAAGGAGAAAATAGAGAAGAGGAAAGGAGATCTGAAGACTAAAGTATTGTTACAACAAATTGTTAGAAACCCCAGAGGAGGTACGACACAGACCAGAGGTCAGTATGTCCCAAAAGGAAACGCTCCTTTGGGTTCTGTGAATATTAATCAATGTGCCTATTGCCGCCAGGAAGGTCATTGGCGAGCACAGTGCCCCGTCCTTCGACAAAGGTCAAACAATGCGTTTGGGAGTATGGGTAGACGACCTAGAAGTCGCCCTGGAGCAGTGGGCCCTGATAGAGGTCAGTTTTCACAAGATCCTCAGCAACCTTTTTCATGGGAAAATCAGACCTCGAGTGTGGACGCAAGAAACATATTTGATCACCCTTCTGCTGCCTACCTTTCTCAAGAGCTTCCTTCCGACGACATTTTATTTCGTTAGGACTGCCCGAAGCAGGGTTTGGAACCTTCACCTATTCCCGTTAATCAGAAAGGCCCCTACGTTGAATTGTTAGTGGGGAATAGGAAACACCAGTTTTTGATAGACACTGGAGCACAGAAGTGCTCCATTGATCATTCCCGGGTTCCAAACATTCCACTGTCAGGGCAAACAAATGTTTCTGTAGGGTTTTCTGGTATACCAATTGTTTGTCCGGTTTCTTCACCGGTGTCTGTTTCTTTGGGTCCCTTTACGGACCATTGTCCCTTCCTTCTGGCTTCGAACTGTGGAGAGAATTTGCTGGGGTTAAATCTGTTGAAGAAATTGAATGCGGTAATTCATTGTTCCTCTGATGGAGTACGACTGACGGTTTCACCACAGCAACTTCCCAATTATCAGTTTCTGATTCGACCATTGCCTCCTGAGTTTAGCGTTGTCCCGGAATGTTTATGGGCAGTTGACGACAATGATGTCGGGGTACTAGAGATTGAACCTGTCAAAATAGTTTTGAAACGTGGAGTTAAATTACTGCGCATTCCGCAGTATAAAATATCAGTTGAGGGCGAGCGTGCTTTGAAGTGCATTGTCTCCGATTTTGTGCATCGTGGGGTGATTGAGGAGATTGCAGGTAGTTTATGTAACAGCCCGATTTTGCCTGTAAACAAGAAAGGCGACAATGCAATCCCATACCAGTTCATAATTGATCTTCGTGCTATTAACAAAGTTGTCGCCCCACAATTTCCAATTGTGCCTGATGTAACAACGATACTAACAATGATCCCTGCTACGGCTACGCACTTTAGTGTTGTGGATTTAAAAAATGCTTTCTTTAGCATTCCTATACACAAAGAGAGTAGATATTTGTTCGCGTTCACCTTGGGGGGACGTTCATTTACATTTACTCGGGCACCTCAAGGGTATACTGAAAGTCCAAGCATTTATAGTAGAGCTTTGAAAGAGCAGCTCGACACCCTTGAATTGCCACCTACTTGTACACTGCTTCAGTATGTCGATGATTTGCTTTTGGCTGCAGATTCTGAAAGTGCTTGTAAAGAAGGCACTATACTGTTGCTTGTTCATTTAGCTAAAAATGGTCATAAAGCTTTGCTCAAAAAATGTCAATATTGTTGTCAAGAGGTCGCCTATTTAGGCTACCTCCTGTCAAAGGAGGGGAGAAGATTGACACCTGAAAGAATAAAACACATTTCTGGCATGTCTGTTCCAAATACACAGAAGGAAGTCAGAGCCTTAATAGGTATGGCTTCTTACTGTAGGTTGTGGATCCCAAACTTTTCACTAGTGATAAAACCGATGTTGGCTTTGACGAAGAAGGGCATTTCTCTGCCACTGCCATGGAAGTCGGAACATCAATGATCATTTGAGCTTCTCAAAACCGCGTTATGCTCTGCACCGGTTCTGGGTACTCCAAACTATGATAAGGCCTTTGTGTTGTTTGTGCATGAATGTGATGGATGTGCTTTGGCTGTGTTAACACAGGAACACGGAGGGAAGAATAGGCCGTGCGGCTACTACTCCTCCGCCCTTGATCCTGTCGCATGCGCTTTGCCAAGATGTTTGCGAGCTGCCGCTGCTGCTGCCGCGTCTGTAAAACAGAGTGAGGGAATGGTCCTAGGCCATGATTTAATTTTGATGGTACCTCACTCTGTAGATATCCTATTGAATAAAACCCAAACGCAACACCCCACCTCTGCACGGCTAACAAGGTATGAATTAATTCTGTTTGCCCCTCACATTCAAATTAAGAGGTGTTGTGTTCTTAATCCGGCTGAACTTCTACCTTTCCCGCAAAATACTGTTTGCGGTGACGAAGAATCACATGACTGCTTGTATACCACTGAACAGGAAACGAAGGGCAGGATAGATCTTATAGATACTCCTTTGGACCATGCAGAAGGGGAGCTGTTGTGTGATGGCTCCTGCTTCAAACTTCCAGATGGTACATCTACAGCTGCTTACGCAGTTACTACGTTGAGTACGGTTGTTGAAACTAAGAGAATTTCGTATAACTCTGCGCAGGCAGCAGAGATTATAGCATTGACCCGAGCTTGTGAACTCTCCGAAGGGCGTATAGTAAACATATATACTGATAGCCAGTACGCCTTTGGGGTGGCTCACAACTTTGGGAGGCTCTGGTCGGAAAGAGGGTTCCTAACCTCACATGGGACCAAGATCCAGCATGGTCCCCTGATAGTGCAATTTCTCTCGGCACTCTCACTCCATAGGAAGTTAGCGATCATGAAATGTGCAGCGCATCGTAAGGTCATAGATGATGTGGGAAAAGGGAACGCTTTTGCTGACCAGATAGCCAGGCAAACGGCTACAGACCTTAGCGCAGACATGTATGCTCTAAGGGAAACAAAAGATGCCTATGTAATGGATGAGGGTATTGGGTCTGTGCGAGATATTCAAACTGATGCCACAGTAGAAGAGTCTAAAAGGTGGGCCGAAGGAATGGGGAAAGTGGATGATGATGGGTGTTGGGTGGATGCATCTGAAGGAAAATGGTTGCTCCCTGATTCATATGTGCTGGCAATGGTTACGATGGCACACGGTCCTACGCATGTGTGTGCTCAGCAGATCACGAAAATGTTAGAACAAGTCTGGGTGAATGATAAAATTTTGAAGACTGCACAGCGACATGTTCAGAATTGTATGATTTGCTTACAGCACAATGTGGGGAAGGGGACAGTAACTCCAAGGGGAAGCTTTGGGCCCCCTTCTGTTCCCTTCGAGGTCATCCACTTTGAATTTATTGAGATGGAACGGTGTAACAATCTAAAATATGTTCTTGTGATTATTTGTGCTTTTAGTAAATGGGTCGAGGCTTTCCCCGTTAAAGATGCTACTGCCATGACCACTGCAAAGACTATGGTAAAAGAATTCTTTCCACGATTTGGGCTTCCTAGGGTAATTTGGTCGGACAATGGTCCCCATTTTGTTGCAGCAGTAATTATGCAGATATGCACAGCGTTACACATTGAAAAACGATTTCACTCAGCTAGAAATCCTCTAAGTGCCGGGTTGGTAGAGAGACATAACGGTATCTTAAAGAATAAGCTTGCAAAAACATGTGCCGACACCAAATTGAAATGGCCAGATGCCTTACCTATTGTATTATTAGCCATGCGTACCACACCTCAAACTAAGACCGGTCTTTCTCCATTTGAGGTAGTGGTGGGGAGACCTGCTAACATTTGGGGTCTTCCGAAGCCTAAAGCCCTGAGGGAGGTGGAAAATGTATTGCTTGTAGACTACTGCAACCAGTTGACTAAAAACCTGTATTTCATTTATCATCAGGTTCACTGAGCTTTACCTGTACGGTTCACGGGCCCAGGACACAATATTCAGCCTGGAAGTTGGGTCCTAGTGAAGGCCTACGAAAGGTCTTCCTGTCTCGCTCCTCGCTGGAGGGGACCCTACCAGGTGCTGTTGGTCACCCGGACAGCAGTGTGGGTGGCTAGGAAAAACACTGGATCCACGTGACGCATGTCAAGAAACTTCCTCACCCGACGCCCCACGTTACAGAAGAAGCAGAACCCCTTGCTGATGCTACAATCTCTGATCTTGGAGTAGCAAACAGCGCTGTGAGTGCGTCGGAGAATTTTTCTGAGCCCGTGGAGCTTGGGGAACAGTCCATTTCGTCTCTGCACTCTTTGGAAAAGTCACTTCTGGAAAACAGTGTTTCAAGTTCTGCGACTTCCGTCGCCTCCGACACGTCGCTTCCCTCAGGAAGTGACGGCGCTTTGTTTTTGGATCAAACAGTTTTGGGTACCACCAGGTACGACCTTCGACGAAGAAAATAGAACTGCGGCACGGGTCTTTCCGTGCATTTGGAAAGAAGAAGTGATTGAAAGTTTTCTCTTGTAAAAGAAAGTTCCTTTCGAATATAAGGAAAAAAAAGGTATTCTGCTGGCTAGGGTTGGGAAGGGCTAAGAAGTTGCGCGACCGTAGTGTCGCCAGCAACGAACATTGGGGTCGTCGATTGAGAAACTGCAATGCCTGCCACCTCCACCGCTGCTCCCCGCACTGGACTTGTAAATAGGGGGGTGACCAACTCGGACAACGAGAAATGTGCCTGGGCCCCGAAAACGTATTGCAGTGTTGTGTTAATAATGGTTGGAATTTATGTAATTACTGCCGTAGGACTTTTGTACTTCGAAGAAATTTACCCTCTAAAACCTCTATTGCCAATTGAGATTGTACCTACTGCTTTGACTCCCTCTGTACACCTTCACACTCTGTCACCTAGAGACTCCCGGCATAGACGAAAGTATCATAATAACACTTTAATGATAGTAATGAATGCAATGAATGCCATTTTTAATAAGAGTAATTGTTGGATTTGCACTCATTTACCGCAACATGGGAACAAGGGGCTAGGATGGTATATTCACCCTTTACCTTTAACGACTGCTTGCTATGCCTCTCTTAGAGCACTATTCTTTGGCCGTTGGAATGATAGCATCTCAGGGAACTTTGATGGAACTAATTTAAATGATTTTGAGAAACGTGAATTAACTCCCCTGGGATGCTCGCTTTTTGCAAATAGAAGTAAACCTAACGTTGCTTCTATTAGGCCATCTGATAAACTATCTCTTCCCTTTCAAACTCTAATTTCCTTTAAAATGGCTCCGATAGGCAATAAGGACGCCGTGCCTCCTTCCTACTCTATAAATCATAGCCCTGATTCAGTCCCCTTTTGTGTACAAAGAAATGGCACTCGGCCAATGGGAGATTTTGAAGGTTGTATGAACATTGTAAATTTGACTGGAGAGAACAGGCCTCTGTATGTAGAAGGGCCTGTTCATTTCGTTTGTGGTAGTTCAGCATTTCCCTGGTTGCCCAAGGGTTGGCAGGAAACCTGTCATTTAGGAATCCTGTTACCTGGGGTATTTGTAGCTAGTACATTGGAGGTTTCTAAGGCTCACCCACGGCGGGACGAGAACAGAGATACCCCTGGGCAAGTATTGGGAGATATAGCAAAATCAGTTGTGCCCGTTTGGGGACAGATAGCAAACTCTGAAAACATTAGGGGACTAGCACGAGTACTGGAGAGAACCATCAACCGGACCACGGATATACTCTACAATATGACACTAGAACAAAAGGCAATAAGATTGGTAGCACTCCAAAATCGGATGGCATTAGATGTCATTCTGGCAGAACGTGGTGGAGTATGCAAATTAGTGGGGTCCGCTTGTTGTGTTTTCGTACCAGATTCCTCGTCGACAATTTTCAAAGCAATACAGAACTTGCACATCCTTAGTTCTGAGGTGCATGTTCCTGTGGGAGATTGGAATATTAGCGCCTGGTGCTGGGCTTCTCTACGATCTTGGGGTTGGAAGGTGCTTTCTGTCATTCTGGTTATTTTGGGAATCCTGCTATTCCTTTGTTGCTGTTTTCAATGTCTACCTAGTATATGTGTAATGCTAGGGGGATGTTGTGCTCGAGCAGTTAGCACAGTAGGGCACAGAATGTATGCCCCAGATACAGCATCTAAAGAGTTTGTGTTACAAGAGGTTCTGATGAATGACCTAATGGCTATAGACATTACAGATAATGATTCAGGATGTATGGACGACAATGCATGGAATTATTTGCAAAAGTATTAGAAATGATATTAGTACTTGGCATAGGCCAAAAGGAGGGTCTGTCGGAATTGAAACAATATTATGCCTCCTATCGCAGCAATTGTATGTGTATTGGCCTACGCCAAGTTGTCTAAAACATCATATGCGAATAAACTCCGCGGCAAGGTCTTGACCTTAGAGAAAGTAAATGTAAGTCGCCATCTTGGATTAAGCCGCCATTTTAGGTTCTCTTGTAATGTGGAAGTCACCCTGAACATCAAAATGGAGGCCGAATGACATTCTGAGTAAGATTCTGGCCGTTGTGACCTCCGCACACACAAATAATTAATATGCCTGCAGGCTACTTGTTGGGGTCGCGAACTGAGACCTTGTCCTATTGCTGACCTATGTGTAAATATACAACTATATCAGCGAAACTAATCAAAATGCATAAATTATAGGATTGACCTGGCTAGGAACCTTTAGGCCCGATCTCTAGAATGGTTAACCCGCGAGAGGGTTGGCCAAGGGCTGGACAAATCATATAAAAGACCCAAGTATTCCAATGTACGGTCTCTCTTACTAATGCATCGAACCCTCGCTGAAGTTCGTTACGTTACTCTGAGAGCCGAATAGCTATCTGTTTGTCAATTGACTTTGGTAACTGTTGTAGCTTTTAAATAAAGCACTTGTATGTTTTTTGTAACCTGTGTTGGTGTGTTTCTTTTGTGCTTCCCGGCCTCATATTATTTTTATGTTTTCACATACCCAGCCATTCAACACTCCACACTGCATTCATACCAGTTTCGGGCAGGGCTGTCTCAGTCATTGTGTCAAACACCAGATACTAGACATCGACAACACAGAATGCGTATTCATCACACACTCCATTCACCCAGGTCCCACCCACAGAGTGTACCTACAACATACAGTCACTGGGACGGCTCCAGCCAGTCTGGCCTGGACTTCACAACAACAACATATATGTAACTTCCACCCAACAGCCAGTCAGGGGGAAGGGACAGAGTCAGGGCTTCCCGGGACTTTGGGAACACAAGATAACAGGCAATAGAAAGCAAGAGGCCACGGGGGCCATCTTGTTTCCTATCAGGAATCAACTGATTCCAATGGCAGAGCCTGGGTATCCCAAAATGGAGGATACTCAGAGCACCTGTCAAATTCAGCATGGAGCTTCCACCAGCCCATACCCTGCTCTGTGGGCCACACACAGGTACCCAAAAACATACAATAGGGGCACAGAGTTGTAACCCCACCCATGGGTGCCATAAGGGTATCCCATGGGTCTGTACACCAAACCAAAAGACAGAGCTGCACCGCCAGGAGTCCCACATGAACTGCTGCACGGAAAACACAACAGAACACACAATAAAAGGCAGTAAAGGAGAAGGATACGGAGGCCCTGTCCCTCCGATCCATTTCTAGCATCACAATGGATGAAGCTTGTTTGTTGTCAGATATGTTTGCTATTATCTTATACACTTTGTAATCATTGCTGTTTTCATTATTTTGATGTATATTTTCCATGAAAGTCTCGATTTATTAGTTCGATTTTTCTAACAGAAATCTATTACTGTATGATTAAAGATACATGGATATGTTTCTTTGAAACTGATTAGATCTGCAATGACTCTGTATAAAGAAACAACAGTGTATGTTGGTTAAAGGTATTGCATCTTGTATTGTTTATCAGTTTTATGATCAAAATAATGTTCAAAAGTATTGTTAAGAAATGTATTTTCATTTTATAAACTGATAGACATTTCAATACCACTAAATATATATTTATTGAGAGAACAAATCATATAATTGAAGTGCAAAATGTTGTCCATTACAAAATTCGTAAATGGCTATCTTTATAACTAGACTCACAAGGGTTAGGGGCAGAGGAGATATCACTTCAAGAGCTATGTTCCTAAATGCTAACTATGAAGAAGGAACAAGTCATTTAATGTGGCAATAAGACTCGAGGCGGCGGGCCAATACCGCCCCAGGTAATGCCCGGGGCCGGTACGCTCGGCGAGGACCTTAACGAAGCAAGTGTTCCCAGCGCGTCCGCTCCTGAAAAAGGATAAAAAAAAAGGTAAGTGGGGTTGGGAGGGCGGGAGAGGGAAAAAAAATAAACATACCTGCGTCCCCGGCGGGGGACGAGGGAAGCCCCCAGCCGTGTTGAGGCGCAGAGCGGGGATGGCCCCTCTCCGAGTCTCCACACGGCTGGAGGCTTCCCTCGTCCCCCGTTGGGGACGCAGGAACAAGAAGGTACGTTGGGGGGGCGGTGGGAGGGAAGGGAATAAAAAAAAACACTTACACGAGTCCCCGGCGGGGGGCGAAGGCAGCCTCTCAGCCGCGGGGAGGCTCGGAGCAGGGATGGCCCCGTTTCGAGCCTCCTCATTGGCTGAGGGGCTGCCACGCCCCTCGCCGGGAACAGAGTAGCCAGCACGCACGGCGTAACTGGGAATACCGTGTGGTATGGCTCGCAAATGAGCCAATCACCACACAGTATTCCCTTTGTGCCGAGCGTGCCGGGTACTAATGTGTGATGTTGTGCAGGGTTTTGCATTGTTACATCGACTTACTTTTGAACGTATTTATGTTGGTCAACTCAATATGTTCGACCTATTTTTGATCTTTTTTTTTCATTTTATGTATATATTTGGTCACATCGAACAAATTGCTTCGGCCAAAATGAGAACTTTCAAAAAGAAGGCTATGTAAAACAACACACCGATGTGCAGTGTTACCTCACTTCCATCTGCTGTCATTTTAAATTATTGATACAGAGGTAGAATTGATGTGAAAACTACAAGTGTATGGAACTTGTTACACCAAAATTCACTAAGGGCTTAAGTGCTGTAAAAATGTGTGATTTCTGCATACTACTTGAGGAGTATACTAGGATTCTGGAATTGTTTTCCTGGAATATATTGCATGATCACATACAATAAAGGCAGAGTGTCCAGAAAGAGTCAGCACAAAACATATCAACAATTAAAAACAAATGTATTTATACATAAATAAAACATCAGCATCAAACATCAATGGATAGAAGAAATTAAACAAATTAAACAAATGTTATACACCTTATTTGCAACAAATTACAACCTATATTGTACACCCAGATATTCAGTTTAGAAATGTCCAAAGTAACCTACAGGAAACATTTGGTCTCGAGTACAACAATATATTTATTAAAGTATCTTGATTTAACAATGATGTGAATATGAACGACACTGATTATACTATGAATGTAAATGTTTAGATGTCTAAACATATTATGGCATGCACCCAAAATGTTTGTCCCATAGGAATCAATGCTAGACATTCTTCGGGGGTGAGACTTCAAAAGTCTATCTCCTCCTAATGATTCCAACAAACTTCTACGGGGTGTTACTTCACAAAATAAAAAAACTCAGAGTCTTCAATGCTGGTCTTTACACTTGTCTAAGTTGAATGAATCAATGTGGCGTCCCACATCACAGCAGTCATTGTGCATCATCACATGACTTAAAACCAAAACCAAATAAACACAAAAATATAAAAAGGCACTAGCAAAACAATGTTATCTTTACTTGATTCAATAAATGCACCTAAATGAAAAATAACACCTTCTTCCATGACCATACCTGCACTAAATTATTAATCAGGATATTCGACATGCATAAATTGCAGAGACAAATTCAATGTGTCAATTTCACAGGATCCAGCCTTGTCTCAAGACAACGCTCATCTCTGGAATTAAGGGAAAGGGTGACCTTAAATAGCCTACCCATAGATTTAAAGCACTAGACAGTACCCCACCCCAGTAAGTGTCACAAGCTAATTACTAGAGGGTTATGTCGGTAGCTGTACTCAACACCACACATCACTCACCACATTGGAAAGAAACACCACTGAACACCAGTGCACCCTGTGAGGAACCTGAGGGCGTCCTCACTTCTTTTGTCCCAGTATCCTCTACTCAGGTGGCCAGAGAAAGGCCACCGCTTTTGGATCCCGACCCTGAGGGTCGATATGCAAGAGAGGATCACCTGGGTTGAGGAGAATTGGGAAGTGGGAAGAGGACGTCCTGAGGTGAGACATGGTATCCCCCATTTCCCTTTCACCATGAACCCTCCATCCCTCAAGCCTTCACAGGCTTTTGTCAACCCTTTCCTTGTGATTCCCTTAAAATAGTCCCCAAATGGCATCAGGATGAAGAAGAGGACAACTAGACCAACACATCCTCATTTTGTAAAAACAAACATCTATCAATCCCAGCCAGGTACTGGGACAAGGAGGAGGACAATAAGAGTAAAGCAGGACTACCGCTTTGCTGATGAGCGGTTTAGCCCTTTTTGTAATGAGAATGGACGTGGGAGCTTTCAAACTTGGAGGCCCGAAACAAAGGGACTCAGGTGGGGGAACACAGTCAGCTGTGTGCAGGGAGACCTCTGCAGTGTGGCAGCGTGGCAGGAGGAGTGCTTGAGACCCGTGAAGCAGTGCAGAGTGTATGCTGTGGGAAGCAAAGGCATACAGAGCTAGAGGACGGTGGCAAGCCATGAGAAGGAGGCCGGCAGGACTGAGGTTAGCAGTTGTGTGTATCCTGCTTCACTGAATAAGGTCTTCTGGGTTTGCGCGAGCCGCAAGTAGACCGCCGGGAGAAGATGCGAGCGATCACATGGGGAAACAGAAACCTGTGGCGGCGGAAGACCTTGCTAGCCGTGAGAACGACCGGTAAGTGCAACCAGAATAGGGGGACCACCGGGCTGGCACGCAGTGATAGAAATTAAATAAAACCAAGGCATTTTGAATACTGAACAAAATGAAATCAAGTTAAAGCAGATGAAAAGTATTTTGAATATTGAACAAAATGAAAACAACGTATTTTTAATATCGAACGAAATGAAAACAAGTTGGGAACACTCTGGCATCTTGAGAGGAGTGAAAAAAAGATTGTGAATCATACTGAGAGGAAAGTTTTGAACTGCATTGAAATAATGAACTGCATTAACTGAAACCAGTGCTAGCAAAGCCAAGAGAGAACACAGAGTTATATGCAGGATATGAGAAATCCAACATTGGCCACAGCCAAGAAAGTGCAAAGAACTGTATATCATAAGGAAACAAGCATTGGTAAGAGCCAAGGGAACATAAGAAGGTGTAACAAGCCCAAGGTGGTTAAACAAACCACAATACAGTGTCAGGAGAGTGTGACACATGTGACTGAGGCAAGTCTCACTGCTGAGGAAAAGCAGTGGACTGGTGTTAAACGAAAAGCCGTCAAGGAAGGGTACCGGTTACGTGACCTGTAATGGGTGGACCGTGTGGTCTGACAACTGCACCTAAACTGGGTACTCCTGAATAGAAAAACCACTGAAAACACCTATAGAGAAGCTTGTGTTGCACAAAGGCCTTGTTTTGATATTGAAGTCGTGTTGTTTTGAAAGCTGGAAGATTTGAACTCTTGGGGAAAGAAACCCCTTGTGTTGTTTTTGTTTGAAAGCTGGAAGATTTGATCTTCTGGGGAAGGGAATCCCTGTATTTGATTAACTACTTTGAACTTGGGAAGAGAAGCTGATTACAAGCCAAAGAGCTAGAAGAAGCTCTGTACTTTACTTTGAACACTATTTTGTGTTGATGCTGAAATACCTACACATTGTATGTTGTTAGTTGTGAGGGCAAGTATAGGTTTTGGACTCAGACAGATGTTTTACTTTGGACTGCCTGACGTAGACTATCCTTAGTTTTCTTTAGGTAGGGAAATCCCACCTTAGCATAGGGCAAGTTAGGCGTTACCCAACCCTGCCTTTAAAGTTAAATGAAACTTTGTTGGGAAAACTTGAACTTGTTGTCTGTGTCTGACTCACAATGCCTTCACAGGTCCCAGAATGTCATGTTTTAAACCGTCTGTGACTAGAGCTGCCCATCACCAGAATGCAACCACTGCACCCAACTGTGCAAACAATTAAATAAACAGCATAACAAATCATATGTGAAACTCTTCAAATTAGATGTACAGATCAAGATGCTATGCAAGTAACTAACTGTAGGCCAAATGGAGTTTGATTTCCCAATCCGACAACCGGGTTTCCTAAATGAAAAAATTTAAAATATATATCAGATATATATCAGTCCATAGGAACCCTTGAGGTCTGACACAGTCATAGCACTTTCCATTCATACCAAAGATGTAGCAAGCCAGCCGGTGTGTAACTCAACAACAGAATTCTGTGAACCTCCCCCAGCCATTATGAGTCAGGAGTCCAAAGTGCGCGTGGTCAGAACTGTTTTCGGACGTTCCTGAATATCACGTGATAAAGCACATGACTTGTCCTAAAAAGTGACGTGCAACGTCGAGAATCAAAAATGCGAGAAAGTCTAGACTCGGCATCCCATGAGGAGGGAATACACAGCCCTCGATCATCTACACGATGTCAGGCTGCACCAAACCAAGTATGCATGACTCCAACTATCACATACCTGCCTCCTACGGGAGGCCCATCTAGTAATTAGCTTGTAATACTTACTGGGGTAATCTCTAGTGCTTTATATCTATGGCTAGGCTATAATAAGGTCGCCCCCTCTTTTATTTTCACAAACTGGTGTTTTCTTGAGACTACGTTGGATCCCTCAACATTGTCACATTGAATGTGTATTCATAATGTACGCGTGTGGACTAGCCTGATTAATAATTCAGTACAGGTATGGTCATGGAAGATATTTTTCTTTTAGTTGCATTTATTGAATCAAGTAAAGATAACATTGTTTTTAGTGCTTTTCAAAATGTTTGTGTTTATTTGGATTTTTTTTTTTTAGTCATGTGATGAGCCACAATCACTGCCATGATCTGGGACGCCACATTTATTCATTTATCTTGAACACTTCTGAGATTTATGCCCCGCCCACAGTCACACAGAACTCTGCCCATTTTCACATGACTCCGCCTACATGTCAAAAAGGTAAACTCTGGTGTAATGTGATGTGACATCAAAATTTTCAGTTCAAATTGAAATATGCACATTTCATTAAATTGCCTTTTCACGACCACCCACATTGCCTAGGACAAAAGGCATTCGCCTTCCATAAAATCAACACGTTAAAATGTGCACATGTAAACTCCAAGAACCAATGCAAAGGTTTTCCTGAATTTTGCAGTACCGAAATTGGACATTTCACCTTAGTTTTTTTTCTTCAGGTTATGCAGTGCAGTGGTTAGTTGTCCAGCCTGCAAACCTGATGGCTGTGGTTCAATGGGGCCGAGTCCACCCTAACCTGGGCAAAAAGAAGGAAAGCAAAATAACCGCATTGAAAGTCGGCAAAAAAAGAATGAAAGGTAAAGCAAAATAAACGCGTGTTATTTTGCTTCACCTGCATTCTTTTTGCCCATGTGCTGGAAGCTATACAGTCATTGCTACAGAGATAAAGCCACACTCAGGCAGGGAGTCTGAGGCGGCAGTCATGCAAGCATAACACAAAAAAAAGCAATCAGTGAAAGCTGTCCCCACCAAAATTCCTGAGATTCCAGGATCTTTGCCGGAGACCCGGAGAAATGGTTAAAATTCCTGAGTCTCGAGAAAAATCCAGAGGTTAGGCAGGTGTGCATAAGGGGTAGGAAGGAATTAAGGGCGAGTATGGACACTGTAGTAGAATTTACTTTTGCCTGTTATACATGCCTGAATTTAGGGGAAAAATATTTTGTAACTGTAATGGAAGGTTGCCAACATGAAATATCAAAATTAATGTAATTGGAAAATACCTTTGTCCACGGACAGGCGCGGATCCTCTCCTGCGCAGTTCAGTTGCACTGTTCCCTTGGCAACTTTCACATACAAGAGATACATTGTTCCAGGTCCTTTAAGATGTTGAATTTGACTAATTGCTGGGCATTTTAAGTCGCTTTCCCTGCCCAGCCGTCTACTCCACGTCCTTTTCAAGGCATCTAATTCCCATCGGTTTTTATAAATGTAAGTATAGCTCTTTCGCAAAGTTGGTTCAACGCTGGTGTCATTTAGAGCAGCACCTTCCCATAATGCTACATATGAAGGGGGGAGGGGCGTGCAGATCCCTAAAGAGAATCATTATCAGTTTATGTACCCAATGTGGGCAATAAACACAGAGGGGGTCATTCATAGAATTCGGCGCACAAGTGGCGCACGCGGCTGGCGCACAATGTGCGCGTGCGGCAGTCTGCGCCAGCCGCGTGCGCCAAAACCCATTTCAGCGCACATGGTATTCATGGATTTTAACATCCATAACCAGCCATGGCGCAGAATGACGCAGCGACCCTGCAGCAGTGCCAGTTACGCCCCCAACCCGCCCCGTGCGCCATGAGCAGCACACAATTCCAGTACATGGCGCAAAGGCCAGTGGACCAGCATACAGCCCCCCAACCACGAAAACATATGTAAAACTACCCACGCACCCCTCAGAATACATGCATGCAGCCCATCCATCCTCCCCATGCCCCACAGGCAGCCCATCCCCCCAGTGCATGCCCCACAGGCAGGCCATCACCCCAGTGTATGCCCCACAGGCAGCCCACACCACAGGGGGGACAATTCCCACGCATTTCGGTAGCGTGAGAGGGGTACGTGTATTCTGAGAGGTTAGTGGGGAGTTTTACACGCGATAGGCCCTGTGCAAGCGGGGTACGTGTATTTGTGGGGTACACAGGGAGTCTCACACACGAAAGGCCCTTTGCAAGTGGTGGTACGTGCATTTGTGGGGTACGCGGGGAGTTTCACACGCGATAGGCCCTGTGCGAGCGGGGTACGTGTATTTGTGGGGTACGCAGGGAGTTTTACACATGATAGGCCCTGTGCAAGAGGGGTACGTGTATTCTGAGGGGTTCGTGTGCCCTCCCGGGTTTGTGGTTTCCCCTCTCCCCATGCCCTGCAGGCAGCCCACACTACAATGGACTACCCTACAACCCTCACCATGCCCTGCATTGAGCCCACGTGGCACCATGCACTTGTGAACACACTTGTGAGCCCAGACTCATGTCCCCCTGCAAAGCCCCCACCCACCCAGCATTGACGGACACCAGCCAGCAGGCCCCGTCTCATGTCCCCCTGCACCCCCCCACCCACCCAGCATTGACGGGCACCTGCCAGCAGGCCCCGACTCATGTCCCCCTGCACCCCCGCCCACCCAGCATTGACGGGCATCTGCCAGCAGGCCCGTCTCATGTCCCCCTGAACCCCCTGCCCACCCAGCATTGACAGGCACCTGCCAGGAGCCCCCAACTCATGTCCCCCTGCACCCCCACCCACCCATCATTGACAGGCACCTCACCTGCCAGCAGGCTCCGACTCATGTCCCCCCCAACACATCATCACGATCCACACACATGGCCCTTATGGCCACCCAAATCCCACGCCACGCCACCCCAGTCCAAACACCCAACCAAGTATACCATCCACCCCACATTGAAATCCACCATTACATGATACATCCCAAATGGCAAGTATGCATGTCCGTCACACACACACCCTGGGTGCAAGTGATTGAGAAAACCCACATCGTGACATGCATGAAACCAATGAGAGAATACCACACAAATGAAGTATTAAACCAAAATGTATTAAAAATAAAAGAAAGGAAATGAAAGAAACTCACACAATAATACAAATAATAAACAAAAGGCTGCATCTCCAAAAAAAATGAAATAAAATATATGAATGCTGAATAAATCCAAATGAAAATGTCTCCAAAGGGTTCGTCCATCAAACAAGATCCAAATGAAAAAATAAATCCATTGCTCCATGGTAAAAAATGAAAAAAAAGAAGTCCAATCCAATCTTCAACTATATACAATTTCCAAATCCAGGGTCCATTAGCCCAACAACCCAAATGAAACCTACAAAAAACCCTACCTAATAAACAGCTATATACAAAAATGTGGGGCATAGTCCATGCGCGATCACGTGTCTTATAAAACCAGGTTGCTCGGCAACGCGCCGATGCAACGAGGACAGTCTGCTTTCAATCACGTGTCTTATTAAACCAGGTTGCTCGGCAACGCGCCGATGCAACGAGGACAGTCTGCTTTCGGCAGACGCAAAGAGAACTTCTCCGCTCCGTTCTCTATATATGGTAAGCAACAATCCACGTTTGCTCTTACTTTAAGCGATTAGCTACACTTTGATTAGGCCCTTTATACATACTTTACTATTTACAGAAACTGCTCGCCGAACGCGGTGTAGCAGCCTGGCCTCTGAAACACAGAATTCGCCATTATTCACCTACATCAGGTAATGGACCCAATTCCCTCCATTTTAGTTATAGGACATCTTCACTTACCTATGTACTGACCTGTTTTGTTTCTTTTATTTTTCAACCTGCCTACTGATTCTACTCACTACATTGTCGGGTATGTGTTTACCTTTACTATTTGGATGATGACTGTTCATGTTTATCTTTACATACTTATGTCTTTTTGAATATGGGATTTACTATATATGGATATTAACCACAGTATGTCTGGCACAATTACATGTAAATGTTATGTTTAAATAAATTAGACTTGCCCTGATGAAGGAATTGTTGTATTCCGAAATGCATTGGCACAATATAAGTCTACGGATATAGTGACTTATGGCAAACTCTTCCTCACTAAGAACACTATTAGTGATTACTTGTCACTTTTTTCATAAAAGAACTTTCGCCTGATGGATAAAATCAACATGGAAAAACCATTACAAATTTGAATTTTGAATTTTTTCCAAGATTGGTTCACAGGAATTGTACACAGTAAAATTGCAACTAAAACAAAACCCAGTTTGGGATTCCAGAGAGCGGCTGTATGATTGGGTATTCTACCTAATCTTTTGCTCTTGCATAGTCCATGCGCCCCAAATGAAAGAAAAATATAAAGGAAACCTAACACAAATTAACCATATACAATGGTGGCAGGCAAGTCCTACGGCTCACTTGTTGATTTCCTCGGCCAGGGCATCATTGAACTCCCGTTTTACATCCTGGAGGCGGGCCTGTTCCATGGCCTTGAGGTTTCGCAGGGATAATGCCATGTCCACCTCCAACTCCCTGCGAATTTCCTCATGGCACTCAGCCAGCCTCAGCGCCCTGCACATGGAATTCTCCGCCCTGACCATAGTGAACCGTGCCTCTTCGGCCCAGAGCCGCTCCGCATCTATTTGCTGGCCCAACCGCTGCCACACGGAAGACACTCCCAATCCTGGGTCCTCCTGCCCTCTGGCCGATACCTGCCCCTCTGATGTTGATGGCCCCGAGCCATCATCGCTCCCACCTTGAGCCTGCTGCTGCCATGCGTGTGCTCTGGCTCTTGATGCCTGCCCGTCCTCCTCCTGCTGGGGTCCAGTTGTTGGGGTGGCCACCCCTGCTGGACCTCCGACTCCCGACTGTGGCAGGGATGTGTCCTCCACCACCCTGGCCGCTGGGTCAGAGGCAGCTCCACAGGGTACCCAGGTGATACTTGGGCCAGAAGATGGCACAGAGAACGACTGGCGCATAGGGGGTTCAGTTGAGGAGGGGGTCGGTACAGGTCCAGCAGACGGAGGAATCCAGCACTGGTGACCTGTCCTAGTAGGTCAACGCGGTCAAAGAGTCATCCCAGATAATGTGCAGAGTCTTCACGAAAACCCTGCAGGTCATCTCGGATGCCCCGTTGACGCAACGCCGCCCCAGCCAGGACAGGCTCAACACGGTCCCGGATTGCCATGTCCGCAGGGAGAGGAAGGCCAGTTGTTGTTTGCGCATCCCCTCCCTGCGAACGGGTCTGGACGAAGGCATCCCTGCTGGTGCGGGATGATGCAGTCACAGGATCAGGGACAGGATTACACACAGGCACCTCCACGGTGGCCTGTGCTGCCTCCCGTCCCTGCCCCTGGACTGCACCACTAGCACCAGTGGAATACCCCTCTCCAGACCCTGTGTGTGTCCCTTCCACGGCCTCCTCCTCAACAAAGCCCACCACCAACCTGAATGACTCCGTGCCATCTTCCTCAATCAGACCAGGTGGGGTCTCAGCTGCCCCTTCTGCTGCAGAGGAGTCCACCTCCGACCTCTGCCTCTTGGACCTACCCTCGGCAGCTGCGGCCACGGACGCGACACCAGACTTCTCACTCCCCGACGAGATGACAACTTGGGAGGGGAGCCGAGCCTTGCATCTCTAGCTGGCACTGCGATCCCTGCCGCTTTGCTCCACAGCACTGTCTCCGCCCTCTTCATCAGTTGACGCTGCAGACAGGGAGAGATAGAACACAGGCATCAGGACACTGTACAATGGTCTGAAACACACATGACAGTTACACATGAGTGGCAGTGTCAAACTTCACACATGGCATCACACTCCCCAACACACATATCATTTCAACTCACACACACATGAGCAAATCAACAGGAATGTTGCAGCAGGAAGCACCATCCATACACATACAACAGCATGAGCAGCCGAAGGTTAGCCTGATGTCACAAGCAACATGGGAAGTGCAGAACACATGCACACACGCCAACAGATATACATGCATCTGTACATCTCCACCACCTGTCGCAGTGATATCATCACCATCCATGTCACATCTGCCAATCAGCCTCCTACATGTCAGTGTCACGTGCATCCATGGTGTATCACAGTTGCACACTTGTCAAATACACACACATGAACATGTACATAGTGCAGATACATGCAGGTGGAACCAGCATCCAGGTGTGACACCACAACCATGCCACAGATGATACACAGAAATTTAAACATGTGTGCACCCACACATGCATTCAGCCAGCATGCATTTGAACACATACACGATTGATGTGTCTCACACATGACAGGACTCACATGCAGCAGGCTCATGTCCCTGTACATACACATCCATACATGGGCCTACAAAGACATATGTCCAACCTGCACACTCCTGGCACACCTCAACATGCACTCTGGATGGGTCTGCCTCTCAAGGACGTGGAGCGCTGGGCGTATACGTTCCAGGACCCTCATCTGGTTGTTGGTAAGGCGGACCCGGCAACCCTCGGCATCCGCTGCCTTCAAGAGGCGCCGGGCCTTGTTGAGGGTCCTGGACCTGAGGTCCTCCCAGCGCTTCCGGACATGTTGCATGTCGCGGGCTGCCACCCCCTCCATGTTGATGGCAGCCACAATGTCCATCCAGATCCTCTTCCGTCCTTCATTGTCGGCGCGTGAACTTCCAAAGAGGGCATCATACTGCCCCAGGACTTGCTCCACCAGGATACCAACTTCATTGGCACTGAAGCTGGTAGCCCTCTGCCTCTCTGCTGGGGAGTTGCCACCGGTGCCAGATGGTGCAGTGTACGACATGGCAACCCCGAGGCAGGTGTGGGTGGGCAACTGGGTCCTGGGGCTGGGCTGTGGAGCGATGGAATCCCAGTCGGGAGTCTTCTGTTCCAGCAGGGGTGGTCACAGCAACTGGACCCCTGCAGATGGCTGACGTGCAGGCACCAAACAGCAGGGAACATGGGCAGCAGGCAGGCAGTCAGCAGCAGATGGCAGGTGGGAGCGTGCTTTGGGTTCTGGGGGGCAGGAAAATGGCCTTCTGGGCAGGAGCTTGGTCTTCCGTGTGTTGGCGCATGGCCAGCTTCAGACGGAGTGATTTGGCACGTGAAAAAACTGCGCGTCAGCGTGTAATTCGAGGAAAGGCCCTTAGCCCGTAAACACATCTGTGAAGTTACGCACGCGGGCGTTTCCCTCGTGACGGGTGCATAGTGATTCAGCACATGAAAAAACAGCATGTCCGTGTGTGAATGCGTGTAATTCGAGGAAAGGGCCCAAGTGCGTAAGTGCGTATGTGACGTTACGCGCACAGGTGTTGCTCTCTGCACTGGTTAAAGGTGAGCGCGGGCCAGCAAAACACTGTACGTGCTGTTCGTGGAGACCGACGCGTGTGTTTACTCTGCTGGAATCACAAACGATTAATTCACAGCATCTGAAGTCCGTACCTCTTCTTTTGGTGGGGTGTTGCCTACACGCACAAGCGCGTGTGTTTTTGTTTTTTTTATTCCACGCAAGGCAGACAGTGTGTCACATACGCTTTTTTCCCACTGTGGTTCCCCCTGTGCATGCGTACCGTTTAGAGGTCATTGTAGCCCGCGTGTTCCACGCGTACGTGTTTTTTGTGTTCCTGGGTGCCACACTGTACTGCTGGAGGTAATATTCACGCATGTCGGCTACCAGGGTCGCGTGCATGAATTGTTTTTTCATTCTAATTTCGTGAGGTTGAATTCATTTTCATTTATGATTTTTTTTTTGAGGGGGTGCCTAAACGTTGCGTGACCCGTCATTTCTTCCCAGGGGTCACAGACAGCCTTGCAGGGGTACCTATACCATCAAGTACCCTGCCCCCTTCTAGCCAATTGCCCAGGACAATTGTTGAGTGAACCTCCCATAGCCCATTTTCCATCGGTGCAATGGTTGGGAGGCCACCAAAGGCTAAGGGTGGCAAAGCTGGCCATCCTCTAAGGGCTTGGCGTGGTCGGGCACGTGGGCACAGAGACCAGGGAGGATGGGGAGTCCAGGGTGGCCAGGGTGGCTTCAGGGCTGGAAGAGGCAGGGGTGCCCCTCTGGGACAGGATGCACAGCCATGTGCTGGTGCAGACAGGCCACCACCCCCTGTGGTTCCTGGTGATGGAGCTGTTGCATCACAACCTGGCACCCATATCACCCAACAGCAATTTACATCCACTGTCACAGGCCCACCGTTGGTGGTAGCTGCAGGTGCAGCTGTGGACACCTCCACCCGGGCTCTGGGTCAGGCAGCGCATATTTCATTGTGTGAGGAGGACTCCCAGGATGATTTCCATCTTGTCCGGAAGGTGGGCTCATGTGCGTCCACTGTGGCTGTGACTGTGGCACACATATCTGGGGCAGTACTGTCATCTGCTGCCCCAAGCAGCCGGGTAATGGTAACTGCATGTGCAGATGCAGCCAACAATACCCCGGCAGTGACTCAGACCCAAGCAAGACCTTCTGTCTTCATACCAACACCCACTGCTTTGGTCCAGTCCACCAGCGCCACTGCCCCCACTGATCAGGGCTACATTGCCCCCTCAGGGTCAGTACCACCGTCCAAAAGGAGGAAGCGTGCTCCTGCACAAGAGGCTGGGACCTCAGACATGGCTCCGGCATCCGGCACATCAAGGAAGAAGCCTTTTTGCAATCAGGAACTGGACTTCCTTGTGGGCTATGTGTCGGAACACCAACGCGATATGCTTGTGGGCCCACAGTGCCATACAACACATCACCAGCGTTGGGTCCACTGGCAGCATGTTGCGGATGGTGTGACATCCATGGGATTCCAGGTGCGCACAGCTCAGGACTGCTACAAGCACTGGAATTTCCTCAAACACAGTGCTAAGCAAAAGCGTGCCTCAGATTACTCCATGTCTCTGGTGACTGGTGGTGGGCCACCATCAAAGAAGGATGAACTCACTCAGCATGAGGAGATCGCTTCAGAGTTCATCCCGGAGGAACAAATCCATGGAGTGGGAGAGAGGATGGACTATGATGCATCATCTGGTGAGTATTGATGCGTGCAACTCAATGACATGTTTGTTTGGCATGTGTGACCCTCCCAGCTACAAATTGGCTCTTACCTATCATCAATCTCCCTCTCCACCTGTGTTGTTCACCAGGGGTCTGAACTTTCGGCCTCAATTCACAAAGAGCACCTGGCAGCTCTTAACTACTGCATTATCATTTTTTTGTACGAGTTGTGGTGCTATGCTGATGACAACCAACTAATTTCCTGGCTGCCCTTGGCCACCTCTTATCTCTCCCTTATTTCAGATAGCCTCATTGCCATTTGCATTTGATGTACTACCAATGGTCTCTGTCTGAATGCCAGCAAGACTGACATCCTCCTCATTGATGCACCTTTTCCATCCTTTGCAATCAATCTCTGGCCAGCCCCACTTGGCCCTCCTCCTGCCTCCACCTGCAAGGCCATGAACCTCTGGGTCACCTTTAACTCAACACATCCCTTTTACACACACATTTGTGATGTATCTTGGAATGGATTAACTTATTGCTCCACCACCTCAAGGGTACTGTGCCCTCCCTAACATTCTCGTACATGCTCACAGTCTGTTAAGCTCTGGTTCATTCAAGGTTGGGGTACTGTGACAGTCTCATTCAATAATCGACCGCCCTCCACCCTTCACAACTAATCCGGTACAGGACTGCAAGACTTGTCCTTGGCCACAAGCCCTGGGATCCCATCATTCCAGCTATGTGACCCCTTCACTGGCTACTAGTGGATGCAAGAATGTTACTTCAGACCCTCTGCATTGTGCACAAGGTTTCTTTGGGACTGGGTAGAAAATACCTTCGACAATCCCTCTACCAATTCCTCCCCATTTGAGTCCTTTGCTCCTCTACCCCACACTCCCTCAAGCTCAGTCGTTAATTTAATGAATGAGGTAGGAGCAGATCTGTGTGTACAGCTGGGAGCTCACTTTTGAACTGCCAACTGGCCACGTTGAAACTTGAGGGGAGATATATCTGCTTCTGGTAGCACCTCAACACCTTCCTTCTTGCTCCTGCATTAGCCCCTCTTCTACCCAGCTGAACAGTTTCCTCTGTTGGCACTGTGCCCCTGCACACACTCTGTCCATCGGATCAGGTACCTGCTCACCCTGCCTCCCTGCTGCACTGCCTACAGGCCTCCCATATGAATGGGTCCAGTGCTTGTCCCCATACAGTCCAGCACTCTTTGTCTGCACTCATCAGATTTGCCCTGTCCAAATCATCTTGCACTTGCCACTTGCTGACTGCACTACCACTATTTGAATGGACATTCTATCATTGCACTTCATTTGCCTTCTTTGGTCTGTTCTGTTTGGCACGTTCCCCTTCTCCCCCTTCCTGGGTCTTCAACCATTTACCCCTTCTCCATGCACTAGCGTGTTCTGTATGTCACTATGTCCAGTATGATAGTTGTTTTGAATTTCTTTTCTCCCTTGTTTTCATCCCTTTGCTTGTTTGCGTTCTGAGACACTTGTGTACGTGTGCAATCATGATGGTGCTGTGTGATGTTGACCTGACATGTATGTAACCATGTCCCTCCCATCACAGTTTGGAAATGCACTAGCGTAGATGCCTCCTATGACACATGTACTGTGCATAGTTGATTGTAGTTGATTGCTGCACATGAACATGCATGTTACATGTATCATGGTGTGTTTGGTTAAATTTCTAGCTGTGTCCATCTTTTTGGTAACACATGCTTATGCTAGGTGCCGACTATTTGTTACCATCTCTCATTTATGCTACGTGCCAACTATTTGTTACCATCTCTCATTTTTTATTTGCATGTATGCCCTCTAGAGGTTGTGTGTGATGCAGGTGATGTCCAACATGCAATACATGTGTTGCATTCACATTTGGCACACATCCTTTACTGCTTTTGGAATGGCCCTGCATTGCAATGCTACTGGATGCATGTTGGGGTTTGATTTGCCTGTGAAATGGCTGTTTCATTATTTGTCAATGTTGTGAACTGTATGTGTGTGGTATGTGCTACTGATGTGTGTGTTCTTGTTTTTCTTTTTTAAGTTGCAGGTGATGAAGCACTGGCGGCAGAGGATGAAGATGTCATACCAGACACGGTGGTCAATTCACATGACCAACCAGACACCAGTGGTGATTGTGGGGTGGCAGCCCACAAGAACCCACAGGTGCTCCAGGCCATCGTGTCCAAAGCACACTCTGAGTCAGGCTCTGATGTATCCTCTGACCACTATGTTGAGCCGGATCGGCATCATGACGTGTCATCGCCGGTAGGTGATCCTGTGTTGGATGTTCTTCTGTCTGCAACACCTGCAGTAGGGGGCCAGGCAGGGTTGGAATGTCCACCTGTGGTGGTTACAGGTGCACAGTCACACTCGACACCAGTTGCCATGTTCCTGGGCATCAGGTCGACAGAGGGATGCAGTCCTGCAGCCACAGGTGGCTCCAACCCAACAAGGACCACGTCTCCTTGGGCCCAGCAGGTGTGGTGTCCGGCGACGCGGTTGCCGTGTGGCACTGGGGTCAACTGAGTGGGAGCGTTCCATGATTGCCGTAGCACAGCAGCAGTGGGGAGCAGTTGAGATGATTGTTTAAGGTATGGAAAGTGTGGCCCATTCCATACTCCCTTCTGTTAGGCAAATGGTGCTCCATCAGTGGGCTATGCAGTCCACGTGCCGCTCACTCAGGCTGGGCATGATGGCGGATGACAGGGCGCGCCGGGCTTAAATGGTGGCGCTGCATGAAACACTTAGTGCTCAAGCAGAGGCACACCGTGAGGCCCTGAGGGTGGAACAACAAGCCCTCTGATCTACTCTAGCTGACCTCATGATGGCTCAGAGAAGGCGGACAGAAGACAGGTTTGAACAGCTTGAAAGAACCATCTCGGCTGAACTCCGTGCATGCCAGGAGACACTCTGTTTGTCATGTAAGGCCATGCAAGCAGAACACTATCTCACACATCAGTCCCTGCAGGAGGAAGCATGTGTGGCACGTGAGGTAATGCATGCTGGCCTCAGTCTCATTGCCCGCCAGGACCTGGTTTACCAGACCCGCATACTTGCTGCCGTTGAGGGGCAAGGTGTGGCTAGGCGTGGTGAGTCAATTGCCCCACCTCCACCTTCTGATTCAGATCCAGAGGGTGACAATGACAACCTATCTCCCACATAGGTCAGGCCGTGCAGGTGCTGAGCCCAGTGAGGTTTTTTTTTTACCTCGACATCTACACATGTGGGTGTAGAGGTGCACCCTGTACCTCCCCCCTCCTGGGTGCCCCCCTCACCGCCGGGTCATATATGGCCATTTTTGATTTTTTTTTCCTGCAAATTGTTTTACATCTTTTTTCCAGCAGTTTTTAATCTGGAAATATTTCAGATTTTTCATCAAATTTGTATGGTTTATGGTAAGTATGTTATCTTTTAATTTTGATTTTTCATTTGATTTAAATTTTCCGTTGTTTTGCTGTTATTTTTCAATTATTTCACTTCGTTTTTTTAATTATTTTTTTCAGGATTTTTCTATTTTATTGATTTTGCTTTTGTTTCATTTGTTACTCTTTTCATTTCATTTCTTTCAATACATTATTTTAATTTATTTGTATTTTCTTTAGAATTCTATTTTTTTCAATTTTATTGTGCATACATGTGACAGTGTGGTGCTTTGTGGCATCGGAAGGCATCCACTGTATGTTCCTGCTGGGCCCATTCAGGCTTGTCTTGTGTATGTGTTCTGCTTGGGGTCCTGACACATATGCTACTACTGCTTCCCTTTTCCATGGGCTCGCAAGGATGGCTCGGTGTAACAGCATATCACACATGGGCATTGGGCTTCCGTCATATCTGTGGCCAGCCTGCAGTTCTACTTGTGTGTACACCCCTAGTGGGTATTCCAGATGGGTTCTCCAATGCATGTCTGCACTTCACTTTGGTGAGTATTAAGCTGACTGTGCATTTCATCATGTTGCTTGAGATGTTTGTTATGTATTGAATGTGTATGTTGATGCACTTCCTTCTGTAGGTGGTACCATGCACCCTTTGTCTGCATGCAACACACTGATGGTGAGAGGGGTCCATGTGCTGAGAATGTGGAATTGGGACAGTTTTGCCACAGTGATTTTGATATGCCACATGAAGTCTGCACGCTGAGTTACCCCTGTCACCACGCATTTCAACAACCACCCATTCCTTGCTAGCACCACTTTGGACATTTCCCAGCCCTGGCTGGTGTTTGGATGTGACATCTGAGTAATGACTACATTGTTTGTCATTTTAATTATCAGTTTGTGTCCTGGACCTGATCCCCCCATCCCACTGTTTGCACTTGGCCCTTGTGACAATCCGGCCAATCAGGATGCTTGAGCCTGCCACCACTATCAAAATCCCACTAGGGTGCCCCTGTCTAGACCTGTCCACATGCCTTCTCAGTCACTTGAAGACCCCCCTGTCTCCCCTGCCCCTGTCAGTGTCCCTCTGTCTCCCCCCCTTCATCATCACATCCCCTACTCTCCTTACCGGCAGGTTTCCCTCTGCCCCCTGTGTGTGCTTTCTTTCACCATCTCCCCCATTGGTCATTTTGAGCTTGGCCCCCTCTCCTCCCTTCTCTCCTACCTCTCCCTCTCCACCCCCCTTTGGCCTTTTGCTTGTACTCTGGCTGTCATTTTCAACCACTAGCCCAATTGCCATTGACCATGGTGATACATAGGCGCTTGTTCTTTGCAGACATTTGCCCTTTTGCCTCCGTCCTTCCACGCCCCACCTTCACCATTTTAAGTATTATTTTGACGGTTTATTTGATCATTAGTCCCTCCACCACTGATTACAGGTCATCTCTTCCCCCTTTCTCTTCTGTCTTTCTTCTCCGCCTCCCCAGCACTATGTAGAATCTTTGTAGACCTACCATAGTTTGTCACTTGTTTTGTTACTCTCCTCACCTCTTCCATCCTCTTCCGTCACTCCCATCCTCCGTGACTCCTGCACTGTGACTATTCCCGTCAGGCATGGGAATGTTGATGCTAGTTATGTCATCTTAAAATCCGTCCCTAGGCTCTCCCTTATTGGTCCTAGCATTTATTATATGTACTTTGCTTTTCCAGTTCATTCTCACACTGTGGACTGTTTGAAGGACATGTAAGAATGTACTGTTCTTCTCCCTTATTCACTCCCTCATTGCAGCACTTTGATGAAGTTTGTGTGTTGTTCATTTCATCGATTTCTATGATTCAGTGATGGGTCACTGTCTGCCATTGCCGATGTGGTGTACTCTGTACATAATATGTTCTGCTGGTCAATGGCTGATGCAATGTAGTGATTTATTTTGACGTGTTAGGGGATGGGTGTGGTTTGAGACACAGGGGGTCCTTGGTGCTATGTTCATATGTGCTGTGTACGGGGCACTGGCATTCACTTCATTTCACATGCATGTTTTCTAGACATGTCCATATTGACAAATACACTTAGGCAACACCGCCCCCAGATACCTTGCACCCAGATTGCCTTCCCATGCATGCTGTGTCACGACAATCCATGTTCACTTCCGAGTCATTATTCGTGGACATGCATGAAAGGGTGATATTTGGTTGTATGCCATTTTTTGAAATGATGCAGAGGGGTTTTCATGAATGCAATGCACACTTACTGTGCTGTGCAGTGTGCAGTGTTTGATATCGCCATTTGCTCTTGTCCAGTGTGCATGGTGAAAGTTATTCAGACTTTTGTTGTTTGAACGACTGGTGGCATGCATTTGAGGCACCGTTTTCAGGGTGTGAGGCTTTGGTCACTCCTTTCTTCCGATTCCATGTGCGGTGTAATTTTCTGGTGACTACTTACATTTCTCACATGGCACTTCATGAATATTGTGTCATGTGTTGTGAATATGGTTGGATGTTTTCATGTTGCATGCCATGGTATGGTGTGGCAGTCAGGGTTGAGGAGTGCACAAGGTTTCTTTGGGACTGGGTAGAAAATACCTTCGACAATCCCTCTACCAATTCCTCCCCATTTGAGTCCTTTGCTCCTCTACCCCACACTCCCTCAAGCTCAGTCGTTAATTTAATGAATGAGGTAGGAGCAGATCTGTGTGTACAGCTGGGAGCTCACTTTTGAACTGCCAACTGGCCACGTTGAAACTTGAGGGGAAATATATCTGCTTCTGGTAGCACCTCAACACCTTCCTTCTTGCTCCTGCATTAGCCCCTCTTCTACCCAGCTGAACAGTTTCCTCTGTTGGCACTGTGCCCCTGCACACACTCTGTCCATCGGATCAGGTACCTGCTCACCCTGCCTCCCTGCTGCACTGCCTACAGGCCTCCCATATGAATGGGTCCAGTGCTTGTCCCCATACAGTCCAGCACTCTTTGTCTGCACTCATCAGATTTTCCCTGTCCAAATCATCTTGCACTTGCCACTTGCTGACTGCACTACCACTATTTGAATGGACATTCTATCATTGCACTTCATTTGCCTTCTTTGGTCTGTTCTGTTTGGCACGTTCCCCTTCTCCCCCTTCCTGGGTCTTCAACCCTTTACCCCTTCTCCATGCACTAGCGTGTTCTGTATGTCACTATGCCCAGTATGATAGTTGTTTTGAATTTCTTTTCTCCCTTGTTTTCATCCCTTTGCTTGTTTGCGTTCTGAGACACTTGTGTACGTGTGCAATCATGATGGTGCTGTGTGATGTTGACCTGACATGTATGTAACCATGTCCCTCCCATCACAGTTTGGAAATGCACTAGCGTAGATGCCTCCTATGACACATGTACTGTGCATAGTTGATTGTAGTTGATTGCTGCACATGAACATGCATGTTACATGTATCATGGTGTGTTTGGTTAAATTTCTAGCTGTGTCCATCTTTTTGGTAACACATGCTTATGCTAGGTGCCGACTATTTATTACCATCTCTTAATTATGCTACGTGCCAACTATTTGTTACCATCTCTCATTTTTTAATAGCATGTATGTCCTCTAGAGGTTGTGTGTGATGCAGGTGATGTGCAACATGCAATACATGTGTTGCATTCACATTTTGCACACATCCTTTACTGCTTTTGGAATGGCCCTGCATTGCAATGCTACTGGATGCATGTTGGGGTTTGATTTGCCTGTGACATGGCTGTTTCATTATTTGTCAATGTTGTGAACTGTATGTGTGTGGTATGTGCTACTGATGTGTGTGTTCTTGTTTTTCTTTTTTAAGTTGCAGGTGATGAAGCACTGGCGGCAGAGGATGAAGATGTCATACCAGACACGGTGGTCAATTCACATGACCAACCAGACACCAGTGGTGATTGTGGGGTGGCAGCCCACAAGAACCCACAGGTGCTCCAGGCCATCGTGTCCAAAGCTGACTCTGAGTCAGGCTCTGATGTATCCTCTGACCACTATGTTGAGCCGGATCGGCATCATGACGTGTCATCGCCGGTAGGTGATCCTGTGTTGGATGTTCTTCTGTCTGCAACACCTGCAGTAGGGGGCCAGGCAGGGTTGGAATGTCCACCTGTGGTGGTCACAGGTGCACAGTCACACTCGACACCAGTTGCCATGTTCCTGGGCATCAGGTCGACAGAGGGATGCAGTCCTGCAGCCGCAGGTGGCTCCAACCCAGCAAGGACCACGTCTCCTTGGGCCCAGCAGGTGTGGTGTCCGGCGACGCGGTTGCCGTGTGGCACTGGGGTCAACTGAGTGGGAGCGTTCCATGATTGCCGTAGCACAGCAGCAGTGGGGAGCAGTTGAGATGATTGTTTAAGGTATGGAAAGTGTGGCCCATTCCATACTCCCTTCTGTTAGGCAAATGGTGCTCCATCAGTGGGCTATGCAGTCCACGTGCCGCTCACTCAGGCTGGGCATGATGGCGGATGACAGGGCGCGCCGGGCTTAAATGGTGGCGCTGCATGAAACACTTAGTGCTCAAGCAGAGGCACACCGTGAGGCCCTGAGGGTGGAACAACAAGCCCTCTGATCTACTCTAGCTGACCTCATGATGGCTCAGAGAAGGCGGACAGAAGACAGGTTTGAACAGCTTGAAAGAACCATCTCGGCTGAACTCCGTGCATGCCAGGAGACACTCTGTTTGTCATGTAAGGCCATGCAAGCAGAACACTATCTCACACATCAGTCCCTGCAGGAGGAAGCATGTGTGGCACGTGAGGTAATGCATGCTGGCCTCAGTCTCATTGCCCGCCAGGATCTGGTTTACCAGACCCGCATACTTGCTGCCGTTGAGGGGCAAGGTGTGGCTAGGCGTGGTGAGTCAATTGCCCCACCTCCACCTTCTGATTTAGATCCAGAGGGTGACAATGACAACCTATCTCCCACATAGGTCAGGCCGTGCAGGTGCTGAGCCCAGTGAGGTTTTTTTTTTACCTCGACATCTACACATGTGGGTGTAGAGGTGCACCCTGTACCTCCCCCCTCCTGGGTGCCCCCCTCACCGCCCGGGTCATATATGGCCATTTTTGATTTTTTTTTCCTGCAAATTGTTTTACATCTTTTTTCCAGCAGTTTTTAATCTGGAAATATTTCAGATTTTTCATCAAATTTGTATGGTTTATGGTAAGTATGTTATCTTTTAATTTTGATTTTTCATTTGATTTAAATTTTCCGTTGTTTTGCTGTTATTTTTCAATTATTTCACTTCGTTTTTTTAATTATTTTTTTCAGGTTTTTTCTATTTTATTGATTTTGCTTTTGTTTCATTTGTTACTCTTTTCATTTCATTTCTTTCAATACATTATTTTAATTTATTTGTATTTTCTTTAGAATTCTATTTTTTTCAATGTTATTTTGTCTATTGTGCATACATGTGACAGTGTGGTGCTTTGTGGCATCGGAAGGCATCCACTGTATGTTCCTGCTGGGCCCATTCAGGCTTGTCTTGTGTATGTGTTCTGCTTGGGGTCCTGACACATATGCTACTACTGCTTCCCTTTTCCATGGGCTCGCAAGGATGGCTCGGTGTAACAGCATATCACACATGGGCATTGGGCTTCCGTCATATCTGTGGCCAGCCTGCAGTTCTACTTGTGTGTACACCCCTAGTGGGTATTCCAGATGGGTTCTCCAATGCATGTCTGCACTTCACTTTGGTGAGTATTAAGCTGACTGTGCATTTCATCATGTTGCTTGAGATGTTTGTTATGTATTGAATGTGTATGTTGATGCACTTCCTTCTGTAGCTGGTACCATGCACCCTTTGTCTGCATGCAACACACTGATGGTGAGAGGGGTCCATGTGCTGAGAATGTGGAATTGGGACAGTTTTGCCACAGTGATTTTGATATGCCACATGAAGTCTGCACGCTGAGTTACCCCTGTCACCACGCATTTCAACAACCACCCATTCCTTGCTAGCACCACTTTGGACATTTCCCAGCCCTGGCTGGTGTTTGGATGTGACATCTGAGTAATGACTACATTGTTTGTCATTTTAATTATCAGTTTGTGTCCTGGACCTGATCCCCCCATCCCACTGTTTGCACTTGGCCCTTGTGACAATCCGGCCAATCAGGATGCTTGAGCCTGCCACCACTATCAAAATCCCACTAGGGTGCCCCTGTCTAAACCTGTCCACATGCCTTCTCAGTCACTTGAAGACCCCCCTGTCTCCCCTGCCCCTGTCAGTGTCCCTCTGTCTCCCCCCCTTCATCATCACATCCCCTACTCTCCTTACCGGCAGGTTTCCCTCTGCCCCCTGTGTGTGCTTTCTTTCACCATCTCCCCCATTGGTCATTTTGAGCTTGGCCCCCTCTCCTCCCTTCTCTCCTACCTCTCCATCTCCACCCCCCTTTGGCCTTTTCCTTGTACTCTGGCTGTCATTTTCAACCACTAGCCCAATTGCCATTGACCATGGTGATACATAGGCGCTTGTTCTTTGCAGACATTTGCCCTTTTGCCTCTGTCCTTCCACGCCCCACCTTCACCATTTTAAGTATTATTTTGACGGTTTATTTGATCATTAGTCCCTCCACCACTGATTACAGGTCATCTCTTCCCCCTTTCTCTTCTGTCTTTCTTCTCCGCCTCCCCAGCACTATGTAGAATCTTTGTAGACCTACCATAGTTTGTCACTTGTTTTGTTACTCTCCTCACCTCTTCCATCCTCTTCCGTCACTCCCATCCTCCGTGACTCCTGCACTGTGACTATTCCCGTCAGGCATGGGAATGTTGATGCTAGTTATGTCATCTTAAAATCCGTCCCTAGGCTCTCCCTTATTGGTCCTAGCATTTATTATATGTACTTTGCTTTTCCAGTTCATTCTCACACTGTGGACTGTTTGAAGGACATGTAAGAATGTACTGTTCTTCTCCCTTATTCACTCCCTCATTGAAGCACTTTGATGAAGTTTGTGTGTTGTTCATTTCATCGATTTCCATGATTCAGTGATGGGTCACTGTCTGCCATTGCCGATGTGGTGTACTCTGTACATAATATGTTCTGCTGGTCAATGGCTGATGCAATGTAGTGATTTATTTTGACGTGTTAGGGGATGGGTGTGGTTTGAGACACAGGGGGTCCTTGGTGCTATGTTCATATGTGCTGTGTACGGGGCACTGGCATTCACTTCATTTCACATGCATGTTTTCTAGACATGTCCATATGGACAAATACACTTAGGCAACACCGCCCCCAGATACCTTGCACCCAGATTGCCTTCCCATGCATGCTGTGTCACGACAATCCATGTTCACTTCCGAGTCATTATTCGTGGACATGCATGAAAGGGTGATATTTGGTTGTATGCCATTTTTGGAAATGATACAGAGGGGTTTTCATGAATGCAATGCACACTTACTGTGCTGTGCAGTGTGCAGTGTTTGATATCGCCATTTGCTATTGTCCAGTGTGCATGGTGAAAGGTATTCAGACTTTTGTTGCTTGAACGACTGGTGGCATGCATTTGTGGCACCGTTTTCAGGGTGTGAGGCTTTGGTCACTCCTTTCTTCCGATTCCATGTGAGGTGTAATTGTCTGGTGACTACTTACATTTCTCACATGGCACTTCATGAATATTGTGTCATGTGTTGTGAATATGGTTGGATGTTTTCATGTTGCATGCCATGGTATGGTGAGGAGTGTTGGGAGGGTTTGGGTGGCATGCCAGTCCTTTCATGCCCTGTTTAGGAACGGGGGTCCGGGGGGGGGGGGGGATGCCTTGAATGTGTTCCCTTTGGTCACATGGGAATGGTTGTGTTTAAGTTTCTAGGGATGCACACAATGTGGCACTTCCGTGGACACAGTCTCAGGGTGGTAAGGTAGTGACAGTTGACTGTCCCTTTGTCATCATCGATTGTGACCTGATATGTGCCAGGCCTGTGTGCACTTCGCAGGGGTTGGAGTTTAGGAGAAAAATGTGGCCACAAGCTGGGTACGGGCTGCCTCGCCACATGCCCTTTCCCCTCCCATGCACAGCAGCCATGCGTGTGATTGGGGATGAGGGGGCATCACCATGTCCACCGGTATGACATGCCGTGTTGCAACGTTGTGCAGGTCACATGCTGCCACAATGATCCTGCACACTACTGGGGGTGCATATAGTAGCTGGCCACCAGAGCGGTCAAGGGAGCGAAAGCGTGACTTGAGCACTCCGAATGTGCGCTCCACAATGGTGTGGTGGGGTTCCGTATGGGCGTCATCATGTAGGTGCTCAGAGGGTAGGCACTGTCCCCTGGTAAGGTGAAAATAGTTGTCATTAGTGGGGCTTTTGTATTTGTCTGTGTGTGACATGTGTGCATGTGCACAGGCATTTGTACTCACCTAGGAGCCATGTGTCGCCATGCTTCCCAGCTTCCAAGGCCCGGCTCAGGGCGGACATTCTGAATATGAAACGATCATGGGTGGACCTAAGGAAGTTTGCATATAGAGAGGTGATGATCCCCTTGGCATCACATACCACCCGCACATTGATGGAATGCCAGTGCTTGCGGTTTTGATAGATGTCCTCTGTGGCCCTAGGTGGATGTAGGGCCACATGGGTGCAATCTATGGCACCAAGCACTTTGGTGCAGTGTGCCACCCTGTAGAAGTCCAGGTCCACGGCCTGCCTTTCTGCAGGTGTTCTGGGCATGTATATGTGCCTGCGGACTGAGGGGCACGCAGTGATGATTGCCAACACCTGGTGTAGGCAGCGTGACTGCGTGGCCTGCGAGACCCCCCCACTATGGCAGTTGTCCGCTGAAATGACCCAGTGGCCAAAAAATGCAGTACATTGAGCACCTTCTCTAAGGGGCTCAATGCTTGGGAGCACAGGGTGGGCGATGTGAGGTCATCCTCCCACTCCCTGACCAGCTCTAGGATAATATGAGGTGGAAACCTATACCTACCATAGACCTGGTCATCAGGCATCCCAAAAAGGCTGGTCCTGGGCAATAAAATGCGGGGCCTGGCTATTCTCCTCCTCCTGCGGTGTCCCACGATCACTGCTGGGAGGAACGGGACATTCATCATAGCTGTATATGCTTGTTTGTTGTTTGCGCTCACTTTTATGCTACGGGAGGGCGCTTCTGCCTGCTTTCGTGTGGCAGACGTAATTGTGTGTGTGCGTGGGTTTTGACGTGCGCGGGTTTTCCCTATTCGATTCCATGAATACGTGTAGTTCGCGTGCGTGTGGGCGTTCCGTGTACTTCCCAGCGGTACTTCCCCTGTTACGCCCTTAGTTTCACGCGTTGTTCCCCATTCCGCGTGTTCCGCCCCTTGTTCCGCCCCCTTTTTGATGTGTGCGCTGACGTTGTGCGCATTCGCGGTGCGCGTCGCGCACAGCGTTCGGGATGTGGAAATGACGCATGCGCCGGTGTGCGCCAGACGCGGATTTGGCGCACATCCCGGAAATTACACACGCAGGTCCCTCCATGAATCGCACGCGTGCGATTCGCAGGCGTGCGCTGGCTTATTCACGCTTGCACCTGCTTGCGCCACTGATTTTGGCGCACATTTATTCCATGAATTACCCCCGGAGTATTCTAAAAGCACACAGTATGCGCCTAAAGGCAGGCTGCATAGCCATTGTCTCCCCGCGTGAGGTCACCCAGCACAGTGGGTTCCATTCCATCACACTCATTGTCTGTGCTGAGGCAAATGAGGCAAGCTCCAAGCAAACCCACATTGCTGAATGGAAAGTGACCTGCGTGTTGACTTTATATCTGCGAGGTGAGGAGTTAATTACTCCATGTTGCAATGAAATAATCATATGACAATGTGTTAAAGATTATTTCCCATCACTTAGCACTATGAGTTAACTTCTACATGTCTCCTTGTAGGCCTACAAATAGCTCTTTGTAGCACTTTGGCGCAAGTGGGCACAAGCAGGGGTGCAGTCAAACCCCCAGTCTTGCCTGATGGTAACCAAGGGGCAGCATAGCCACAATGGAACGTTGTGTGGAGCAGCATCAATTCCTACACTCCCCGGCTTTGGCATTTCATTGGTTTTAGTTTAGGCCACTATTTATTTTGTTTTTTTATTTATTGGGCAATTGCGTGGCGCCTATACACAGGTGTTTCCAGGGGCCACCTATAAGCCGAAACATTTGCACTGGAGGAAAGGTAGGAGAGAGATGAGATGTACGGAGGGACACTTAGCTCGTGGGTGTTGTTTATTTACCCACCCATTAGCGGCCCATGGCCGTACAAATCCCTGTGGCCAACCCCATCCACTACCTGCTCCTCCCCACCCCAAAGACGTCCTCCTGGGATCACTTTGAGCTCACTCTGTCAAGCAGGAATATCAACCTTTAGCCTGCTAGTGTTTTCTAAACAGTCTGCAGAGAGTTAATGGCTTAATTGCAGCTGTATTGTAATATATTGTTTATGTATATAGTGCCTATACACAGGAACGTGTTTCAAAGCACTGGTAAATGGATACTAGTGTAATAAAAATGTCTTAAATAAGTGTGCCTTCAGCCACTAGATTATGTCTCTTCCAAGTATTGAAATGCTGCTAGAAACAAGTAATGACAAAGCCAACTGTTTTGGCTTGAGGCATTAGAAAAGTATTGACCAGGTACTGACATCATATGCCAGGAAATTACTCAAGTTTCCATCTGTTACAATGTTATAGCCAGGTAGTGCCATACCAGTGCCGAGCAAATGCCTATCCCATGCCTACGCAAAAGCCCAAACTGTTGACTTTGCCAATGCCTGTATATAATTGGATCCTGGATCTTTGAACTGAGTGGTTGCAGAATGCTTTCTGTCAGCGATCTTCTTCTGTGGAGATCTGCTCCAGTCGCCATCCCTTTGATCAAAACCTCAGACTGACCCCTTCCAAGCCTATTGCTTTGGAAAGCTCTGTCCTTGGGGATGCACCCAGAAATGAAGCCCTTCTGCTCACTTGAGATTCCCGATTTACTCAGCACAATGAAACAATTAAAGCCCCTCGCCATCACTTACTCACTGGTAAGTGACTTCATGGCAGGTTTCATGTAGTGGGAATATGGATAGGTGTATGTAGGGGGGTAAAGGGTGGGGTGGGCTGGGAGAGCCACTTTGTCATTTGTGGCGATGAAATCGTGCAGAACCAGGGACTCTCCCAGATAGTTCTCCATTTTAGGAGCCCTAGTAAATCTGCTTTCACTTTCAAGCAGTGCTCTCTTTTATAAAAAAAAAAAAAAAGAAAATGCTGATGGTTTGGATCCTGGTGGGCATGCCAGCCACTGGGTGTATAATCGGATTTACGAACAGTGTCGGACTGGCCTATAGGGCAATAGGGCAGTGCCCGAACCCAAAATGCAAAGTGCTAGTGTGAGCCCGTTTTTCTGGTCAAAGTGGGTCACTTTCTTTTGCCAATGTGGGCCAGTTTGATGAGTTACTTCACCATGTGTCTAGTAGTTTTGACCATTATTACTGAATAAATATTCATTAAAATGAACAATTTGCGTCACATTTTATCCCCAAACTCCCCCAGTCTGACACAAAAGGAATCAAATGGGGTTTGCAACTGTGGCCCACTTTTTTATTGGTGTCCGAGACAATTGCATGAACCAGTCTGACCCTGATTGCGAACAACATATACAAGATACCCCATCTATACTTGCTGCTGGGCATCACTAATTGGCATGCCAGCAGCAGGTTAGCAGCAAATGGGCTACACTTTTCGAAAGTGCCCCAGCTGATTTGTTCACTAAAAAGTGGAAACACTTTTTGGTTGGCAATCCTGCTACACATGTGATACCAGTCTATTAACTGCAAGGTACAATTCTCACTATATGAGAAAGATGGCGGCCTACATAGGATTTCTTTCGGGCATGTCCAGAACCAGAATTTTTCAAAATGTCTAATTTGCTTTTTTGCAATAGAAATGGCCATCCTTTTGAAGGTAAACCAACAGGGTCCAGTGCATCCCTCACGCCTGGTGTCAGTTTTGTAAAAATAAATATATATGACTTCATGTAGTGGCCAATGGGAAAATAAGTTTGTCATTGCCAAAAGCTATCTGCTGTCATTTTTATTGTCAATGGTTTCTAGTGACTCATACAACTGTCGGAGATTTTGAGTATCACTGCGAAGGGATGAGTTTCACCAACAACAGATTTTGGGCCCAGCCTTGGAAGCTCTCTTTGTTCTCTGCTGGGAAGATATGACACCTTCCCAAGATGACAGGATATACCCCCAGAGGGTAAGGTGGCGGCCAGTGTTTCAAAGGAAACCTTGCCAGCACAATGGAGACATCACACAAGGGAGGTAATGCATGGAGTCTCCCTGGTGTAAGGCAGACATGGAGTGACGAGTTTAAATTAGCCCAGAAAAGAAGTTACAACCAGGAGAAGGGTTCTGGCATCTTTGAAATTCCTAGGCCAGGGAAACTTTCCAGGCTCTGTCACCACTTCCTTGAGACAAAGCACTCTGGGAGCTGGTATCAGAAGGCAAAACGTGTGTTACAACAGTTGGTATTCACCACTTACAGGATTAAAATGGACCAATTCACTGTTGCAAAATTAGTACTTACGGGTATAAGGCCCCACGCCCCTTCCCCACCTTAGTTGAATCATCAGCAATGCCCACTCTTGCTGCATACCATTCCCTGACAGGCCGTTTTGTTCGACCTGTGGCCTGCTGAGAATAGCGTGTATGCTTTTACCGAATTACCAGGGAGATTCAGGAAGAGGATGCGACAGTCCACAAGAGATAAGCAGTAGAATAACAGGTTGGGGGATGTGGTGACCTGTATGGGAAGGCACAGGGGGCAGGAAGGAGGGGTGCAGGCTGAAGTGAGGCATGTATTGTGTGTAAATTGTGTGTAACTCTGTTTCCTTTGCTACCTCATATCTGAACTGCAAATACTCAATGCTGTTGTGTGGGGAATAGTAACTGAACAGCAGTTTTGAGCCATTGTCAGGTCTAACAGGGTCTCAGGGCAATTGCGTGGGGCATTGATAAGAGTGACATGGACTTCCTAACAAGTCTTTCCTTGTCGTAATCCTGTGAGAATAGGAAAACGTAAGTGGAAGCAAGTGCCACTTCCTCCTAAATGGAGTCCAGCCTACATTTATACATAAACGATTCACTCAAGACATGCACGTTTCAGGATCAATGGCACTATTTCTCGTAGGATTACATAGCTAAACAACCCCAAGCGAGTTGTACATTTTAATTAAGTGGTCTACGTACTTTGGAGTGATGCAGTTTGGAGGTCTACCTGAAACAGTGAGAGGCGGCTGGTATTCCTAAGATACTAAAAGGCATAGTGACCTTAACTCCATAGACTTGGAAGATGCCCAAAGGAAATTTCAAGAGCACCTGCAAGTATTAAAGGAATACTGAGCAAATTTGGGAGAGCCCCAAAACAAGAAAGACTACATTCAATGTTCTCTAGAAATCCAAGGGTTACTGTCACCCAAATAATCTCCTCAAGAATTCTTAACTCCTATAATCCTGCCATACTGAAATCTATACTTTGCACCACTGCCTCAGCCCAAGGAGCAGGTGAAATTCCACAACCCATATTCATCCCTCAGTGAACCTCCTGCATATAGTCAATTTACCCCTGTACAATCACTGGCCAGTTTTAGTTGGTGATCACTTTCAGCCCTTGTTTCATTATGTAATTGATGATCAGTTTCTAATCTTTTTAACACCTCTCCAACTGCGGGAGCATCGTCATCTTTTGAAGAGTGTCCCAATACCCATCCCCAAAGGAACGCTGCAGCACACCTTATAAGACAAATGCACAGAGCAGGGCAAATACTAGTGACTGTCCTCATACAATGGCGCTGCTCATGTTAACCATTGTCCAACGATTGGATAAAATATAAGTTGTCCTTAACCAATTGCTATGTGCTGCTCTTCCTGCAGACACCTCTGCTCTATGGCAACAGAGGGGTCATTGGCCCCAACAGGAACCTCAGAGAGAATGTTTGAAGAAATTCACAGATAGACTTCTCCTCCATATCATTTAAGAAATATACCTTACGAAAGCAGATTGGACCAAAATAAATCCATGCAAGCAGTGTAAGTATGAGAATCTGGCTTGCTATTTAGAAAGGCTTGTTTTGACCCATATTCAAGGATACCCAATGTAGTTGGTACAGCAAAACAAGCTGCTCTATACGAATTCCTAATTGTACTGCCTCCATAAATTGCAGAAGGTATAAGGGGGGAACTCATAGGTTGGGAAAGCAACACCATAAACAAGGTTTTCGAGTCTTGCAGCACTTTCGTGATAATGCATAATGGCAGAAGAGATGACTGAGACCAAGTGGATGGCTTCACAGATTTAACAACTTCAACCTTTGAAGGAAAGGCTGGGACACCAGGGAGAATCAACCCTGATGGGAATGGGAAAGGCTAGGGGAAGACAAATTCCTACTAACACAGGAATTTGTGAATTTCAGGACCAACACATGCCCAATATATATTATGGCTACTTCAATTATTAAAATGAATTTGGACACAAGAAGTCTGAATGCCCAAATTAACTCTGCTAAAAAAACTGCCTGGTCTCTACCTAAGCCTTTTCCCCAATCACATTCAGTACCACAACTCCCTGCTTCGTTTAATACACAAAAAGAGATCCAGAGGGTCAGCTAACTCATTTGTATTTTTTTATTTCATGTGGATTTTTATAGCGCATTATGCCAAAGCGCTATACAAAAATGTACAAACGATACAAAGCAAAATATGAAATTAAAGACATTAGAGGAAGAGAAAATAGTCTTTCAAACATGAATTAGAGAAAGTGAAACAAAGAGAGAGAGGAAGAGCATTCCAATGATAGGGGGCCAACAAGGAAAAGGAACAAAAGCGCGAGGGGGCAAACAGCGGTGAGGGACAGAAAGAAGATACTGGGATTCTGAGCGTTAGGAGCAGGGAGTAGACTAGAAAGCTACATGCGAGGAAAGAGAGGGAGAGCAAAGTAATGGAGAGATTTGAAATCTAGACAGAGGAAATTAAAAAAGAGACGAGAGTGCAAAGGACGCCAGCAAGGAGGCACTAGGGCTGGACATACAGAGTCATGTGGGTGAAAGAGAAAAGGAGCCAAACAGAAGAATTATAGACCAACACAACAGGGAAAGATCAATAAATCAGGTGCTTACAAGGAGCAAAACTCAACAAAGTCATCAATGCGCCGAGAAAGAAAACCTTGAGAAGACTAGCAAAGATTAATTGAACTGGAACGTTTTCAGACATTGCCTAAACTTGTTAAAATCTTGGGTCTGGCAAAGTGCCACTGGGAAGGAGTTCCACAACTTCAGGCCAGTCACAGAAAAGGCACGACCTCCATGGTCACCAAACCTAAGGGCCTGGAAGGACAATAAGGCTTGATTTTCTGCTGAAGCGCCTTACAACCCTTCTCCAGCTGGGCATAATGTATAAGGCACAATGATTTAAAGTGGACACATGCCACAACTGGTAGCCTGTGCAGTTTGCATAGGGCCACTGACACAGGCTTTCCATAAGGGATGCCTTTGATCAATCGGACCGCCGCATTCTTTAACGCCTGCAGAAGTTCCAGCAGATAGCCCGGTTGAGAAAGCAACAATGCATTGAAGTAGTCTAGGCTGCCATTCAGGACCGCTGCAACAACTTGGGCATGGAACTCGGCAGAAACTCGGCAGGGATACAGGGCAGGACTTTCTTCTGTCTCTTTAACTTCAAAAAAACAACACTACAGATAGCTCCAACTTTAGCCTCCAAGGTGAGTGACCCCTATGTTTTTTACCACATTGAGAGCCAAGATCAGGTGGCCAGTGAATAGGGGTCCAGAGGGAAGACAGAGAGGAGGGACCTGCTATCAATATCTCTGTTTTCCCCCCATTTAATTTACGACAATTTTGACTCATCCAACTTCAAAATGCTTCTACGCTGAGTTTGAAACAAGAAGCAATAGCAGCATGCTACAGACACAACCTAAAGATAACCTTCTTGTCATACGCATAGCAGAAAAAATTCAAATGAAAGGGGCAGAACAAATTCAAATGAAAGGAGTGGATCAGTCGAGCCAGGGGCTGGACATATACATTAAAGAGGAGTGGGGACAATGCCGACCCTTGGGGCCACTACATTCATCACAGCGAAAGGTTATTTGAAAGGTTTATGGAGAAATGGCTTGTTTCCAGCAATCCAAAAATTATGCAAACCATTCATAGGCATGGCCACAGACCCCTATACTTTGCAGCCTAGATAACAGAAGCGCGTGATCGAGTATGTCAAAGGCAGCGGACCGATCCAATAAAATCAGACCTGCCACGCCACCCTCATCCCGTATCTTGACTAAATCGTACAACACCGAAATCAACATGGATTTGCTGCCCATTAGTGGACAAAAACCAAGCTGCTCAGATTCCAAGATCTGATTATCCTCCAGATAGTCTTTAAACTGAGGAGTAACTCAGGCCTCCAACAATTTCATGAAGAAAGGAAGCAGCGATTTTGGTCGGTAATTGGAAAGCAGTGTGGCATCTAAGTTGGGTTTTTTCAACAAAGGCATAAGCAAAGAGTGCTTTAAGTTGGCCGGTATTGAGCCAAAAATGAGGGATGCATTTAAAGCTTCCGCAAACATTTTGCCAGCACCACTCACCTTTTTTTTAAACTGAGAAGGGGGAATAGAGTCCATAGGAGATGCTGACTTTAAATGTTCAAATAATCTAATGACTTCAGAAGAATCTAAACATTTTAAGACAACAAAGATGCAGGGGCCAGGCACCAGCTCACAAGATTTTCCGCTAACCAGCGCGACCAGCGGCACAGCAACATTAGATACACATGATGTCTGACGAATGTCAACTCTGATGTACTTAATTTCTTCCACAAAAGAATTTGCCAGATCATTCCATAGCCTCTGGGAAGCCGAGGCTATTGTGCACGGTCTAGGGAGCATCAGATCCTTGACCGTTCAGAACAACACTTTAGAGGTGTTTACTACAGATTTGATTCCTTCCTTAAAAAACAGGTTGTTATCAGATTTAATAGCTACGTGATAGGAAGCTAACATTCCTCTATAACAGGATTTAGCCACTGGGTCAGGTTGATATCGCCACTGGCGCTCAGCTCTTCGAACCTTCCTTTTAAATTTCAGGGGAGAACCAGGGTGCAGATGAGAGACAGGAAGTCCAAACAGAAGGGGGGAGCAATAGAAAAGACAAGAGAAAATAAGAGAGGATACAACAAGCTTGGTGGCATGCAAGGATAGAAAGGGCCTTGTTTTCTGGATGTTATAGAGATGAAAGTGGCAGGATGAGCCAGTGAAGAAATCTGAGAGGCAAAACTAAGGCAAGAATCAAAATAAATGTTTATGTTTATGTTTATGTTTATTGTGTTTATATAGCGCTTTAAGCCAAAGAAATGCCAAGGTTATGTGCAGATGATGAGATAGAGAAAGAGTTAGGAGGAAACAACAGGGATTTAGGAGGGGCTGGGGAAGGGTTAGTAATAGCTTTAAAGAAAAGGACCTCAGTCTTTAAGGGATAGAGGTGAAGAAAGTGCTTGGACATTTAAGACAGGATCGCCAGAAGGTAGGAGTAGATGATTTTGTGAATAGTTGGAGTAAAGACAGACAAATAAAAAAAGAGCTGAGAATCATCAGCGTAAAAGTGATGAGCGAGACTAAAGGAAGAAAAAATAGAAGCAAAAGGAGTAGTGTACAAAGAAAAGAGAAGATGACCCAATACCGAGCACTGGGACAAACTGTGATTAAGAGGAATGGTAGGTGTGGAGTCACCCACCCAAGAAACAGAATAAATGTGGTTAGAAAGATAAGAATGGAACCACTGAAGAAAAGAATAGTTAAAGCTGAGAGGAGTCAAGGGAGAGAAGCAGAAGGGAGTGATCGACAGTGTTAAATGTTGCCAAAAGATCTAAGAGTATCAATAGAGAATAGTGTTTAAAACAGCAAGCAGACAGAAGGAAGTATGTGACAGAAAGAAGAGCAGACTCAGTAGAGTGACACATTCAAAAACCAGATTGGAAATATGAAAGGAGAGAATTAGAGTTGATACGTGAGGAAACCAGAGTGTAGACGATACGCTCCAAGAGCTGAAAGGGAAAGGGAAGAAGAGAAATAGGTCTAAAGTTAGAAGGCAAGGAGTGGTCAAGTTTTTTTCTTTTAGAATAAGAAGGATTGTGGCGTGATTGAAAATAGTGGGGAAGACCAAACATTGTAGGATGGCATTAAAAAGGGGGGTTAGGTAAGGAAGGAGAGAAAGGTATACTTTACGGTTTAACAGAGAGGGCAGAGGATCAGAGAGGCCAGAAGTAGGACGGGCTTTAGAAAGAAAAGTCGCAGTATTAGCATCAGAGTGAAGGAGAAAAGTAGAAAAAAAGAAAAAAGACATGGGGAAAAGAGGTAAGAGCAGAAGGAGTTCTGCAGGTGGTAAAAGGGGAGTGAAGAAGGTCAACTTTAGTAGAGAAGTAGGTTGCCAAATCCGAGAGACAGGAGGTACAGCAGGGTCAGGAAGGGGAGGAGATAAAATACGAAACAGGCTCAGGGTTCTAAAATAGATAACAAGGTTGTGAAGAATAGAAATCCAGAAGATAATAGTAGTACTGTTGTGTGGCAAAAAGCAGAGAAGTATCATAGGTGGTATGTAGGGAGGCGAAAAATGAGACTGATTATCAGCGGACTGCGACTTTCTCCAGAGGCGCCAGTGCCCAACACAGCGCAGAGATCAATGTAGCGAGTGGAGTAGAGGATTTATCCAAGACTGAGTGGTAAATGGAGGATCAAGAGTATCAGAGATAGCACTGGAGAAAGAGGAAAAAGCAAAGTTCACTGACGAGGAAGAACGTTCATGCAAAGATGAAAGAGAAGAGGAAATAGCAGATTTAAAACCAGAAGTGTTAAAGTTACATAGATCCCGACGAGGAAAGGTATTGGCAGTAAAGTTGAGGACTTTGTTTCTGTGGAAAAGCATAGTTGAGAAGGATGTAGAGAAGACTGGCACAGTAGTCAGACTGAAGGAGTACTAAAGAGGACATTAGGTGCTTAGCAGTGTTGAAGGGACGAATATATGCTATTTGGCTGATTTGAAGAGATTGGGCCTCATTACACGCTGTGCGCTAAAAATCTCAAATTACCGGCATGACGCTCTTAACGTGTCCGCCCTCGCAAAAGGGCGCTAATAGCGTACAATTACGAGTATGGAGATGCACACCCCAACCCCCCCTGGAACCTCCGAGCCATCACCTCAGCACACACCTGGGTCCAATGTCACTGGCGATGAGAACATGGGAGCTTTTAGTAGCCCCCCGGTGGCTTCATCTGTTGACCTGGTCCCATCACAGGCCACAGCAGCCACTCCACCAGGACCCAACACTGCCCTCGACCTGGCCAGCATCAGCCAGCGGCAACAAGAAATAACTGTGCTGGTTGGGCAGCATGTTGAGGAGGCTGCCCATCTCAGGGCAGACATCACAGAGACAGCAAGGCACTCCAGGGAGGGGATGGAGGCATGTACAGACAGGCTTTGTGGGGAGATCATCCGGGTAAGGGAGGTCCTCACACGGATAGCGGTCGCATTGAACCACCAATTCCCACCACCACCACTACCAGGACAGTCTGCCACATCCTCATCTGCCAGTTCGAGGCAGACAAGCCCCCTCTGCCGCTCCTCACGCACCACCAGGCGCACCTCTAGTCAGCCTCCCAATGCTGGTGTTGGCAATGGCCAATAGGGAGTGCATGGTGAAGCCTCCGCGTGCATGGCTGGAGGGAAACATTGTGCAAGATACATGTGGAACTGTTTTGGGGGGTGGGGGGAAGGGTGTTATGGGACTGTTGTGGGGGCTGGGGGAAGGGTGTTATGGGACTGTTGTGGGGGGAGGGTGGTGGGATGTTTGGGGACATGCACATTTTCTTCTTTACGTTCCTTAATACACTGGTGTTTGATCAAAACACAGGCTTGTACTTCTTCATTGTGTATGTGTACTTTATTGACGCCATGGTCCATTGTGCGCTTCCAAACAGACACCAGTGCACTACTACCCTATTCATGTGACAGTACGAAACCATGTTACTCAGAATATTTGGTTGATCAGATGCTGTCTCACAGCACGTCCCTCCTGGCCATCCCCTCTTGCATGACCTGCATCCCCTTCACCTCCGTCCTCATCACCATCATCATCCTCATCAGGTGCTTCTATTTCAATGTCAGGGGGCAGTGGCACATTCCGTCTGATACACATATTGTGCAGCATGACACATGCCATGGTGATCTTGGCCACCTTCTCATGGCCATACTACAGAGCGCCACCAGACCTGCTAATGCACCTAAACCGTGTCTTCAAAAGGCCAAAAGTCTGCTCGATCACAATGCGGGTACGGGTATGTGCACGATTGTATTCCTCTTCGTGACTGTTCTGTGGGTTCCATACAGGGGTGAGGAGCCACCTCTTCAGGGGATAGCCGGCATCACCTGTATGGGGGGATGAATGGGGTCCTGTTACTGTTCAACTCAAGAGCGGCCTGTTCATATCACACAAATGGACTTTGCATTGTGATTGAAGTACACAATTAACAGCATACATACAGATGGTCTGTGTGACTGCAATGTGAAAATGTGAGCTTGACCATGCAAGTAGACATACCCCATGAATGCCTCCAACAGTAATTGACATGTACTGGGTGAGGCCAGGTCTCAGGTGTCCCTGGGCCCAGGCAGATTTGGTACCACACTGCTGGTGTGATGCCATTCCAACATTGATGTTCTCATTCTGAGAGGCATCACCTCAGTGGTGCTATAGGTGTGTGGTGCTATGCTATGGCTAGGGGTGATCCCTTTGCATGCTTTCAAGGGCACATTGCATTATTGTTGTTGTGCTGGACTAATTCTGTATGACTATCTTGACGGCATGTATGACATTTGTGTATTTGGTGGTGTGGAATGTTGTGCAATGTTGATGTGGATGGATGTGTAAGGTTTGTAGACCTGGATTGTCATCTATGTTGTGTAGCTTATACTTGCATGTCCGTTCATCTGAAGTACTTTGCGGCCTTCCCAGATGGACATTGGCGTACATCTGTATGTGCATTCGTCCGACGGACAAATAGCTACACCCATTTGGAGTATGTATCTCTCCCCCCCCAATCACACCCAGTTGGAGTATGTATCTCCCCCCATCACACTGACATGTGCTTGTCCTGCAACTCACCAAGTAGCCACAAACGATGTCCAGCTTGTCGCTCCATGTAGCGTGGGATAGTTGAGCTCCGCAGGACAATGGAATCATGGGTTGATCCGGGGAAACGGGCACAACAATGTGTGATTACCTTGTTGGCATCACATACCATTTGGACATTGATGGAGTGGAATTGCTTCCTATTTCGGTAGACTACTTCATTGTGATGTGGTACAACCAATTCCACCTGGGTACAGTCGATGGTCCCGATGCAACTTGGGATGCCTGCCAGTGAATAGAAGCCAACTTTGGTGTTTGCGATCTCCTGGGCAGTCCGTGGCATGAATATGTGTTCAGGTGCATGCTTCAGGAGGGCATTGAGTACCTGGTTCAGCGTGCGTGAGAATACTGGTTGTGAGATGCCATGCATCTGGCCCACTTATGCTGGTAGGTACCTGTGTCCAGGAAGTGGAGCACAGTCACCACCTTGAATAGAGGGGGGATGGCAGTTCTGATGTCTATGAGGCTCACAATGTCATTGTGTATCATGCCCACGATGCTGGTGATGGTATCCCGGTCCAGACGGTACAGGGTGTGTATCTGCTCTGGTGTTAGATTGAATGGACTGGCTCTGATCCTGGGGATTGGTGGGTGCCTCTGTGGTATGATTAGGTGCCGTGGTGGTGCTTGCTGTGGCTGTCTTGCACTCCTCCTCCTCCTCCTGCGTCTCTTCTGTGCTGCCTGTTGTTGTTGCTGCTGCGCTGCAATCATGTCCTCCAGCCCATGTAATGCTGCAAGTATTGGAACCATCTTGGTGTGGGAAGGGGTGTGGGAAGGGGTGTGGTGTGCTCCTTTTGGGCTGCCACAGTCTCCAATTCCTCCACCTGTGCTGATTGTGTCCACCTGTGGCAGGTGGGAACACTGCTCAGTTCTCTTAACGGGTGGGTCGCGATGGCGGTATTAGCGTCATGGCGGTAGGGGGTTTTGGGGGCTTTACCATGTCGCTATTGGCATGTCCGCTCGCCTTGTGATGCAGTGCTATTAGCGGCATGGCGTTATTTACGGGATGGAGGGTCGCACACATGCGGACTGCCCGCTATTAGTGGCACCGTACTTAGCGGTGCCGCTAATAGCGGTGAGCTGGGTCATAATTAGCATGGGGATTTAACGTTACCGGTATTCCATTACCGGTAACGTTAAATCCCTACCGCCTAGCGTGTAATGAGGCCCATTGTCTCACTGCAGTGGCAGATTTGGAGATGAAGAGCGAAAAGTTGTGAGATGGCTCAAAGATGTCACCAAGATTGTGAGCAGAAGCAGAGAAGGAAGGCAGGAGAGAAGAATAGAAGAGGGAAGAGCAGGAGATAGCTTGTTTGGATGGGAAGTAGTGAACTTCAGTCTTACTGGAGTTGAGCATGAGCGAGTGAGCTGCCATCCAGTATCTGATGGTGGAGGGGCAGTTAGACATTTTTGACCATAGCTCATCAGATAAGGAGGGGAAGGAGAAGAAGATCTGGGTTACATCAGCAAAGAGTTGATAGGAGAAGCCATAGGAGGAGATCAAGGTGCCAAGAGAAGATGTATAGAGAGTGAAGAGAAGCGGAACCAGGAATGACCCTTGGGGAACACCATGAGTAAGGGGCGAGTGGGGAGGTAAGGCTGTTCCAGGACACCTGGAAGTGTCCGGGGCGACCTATGAAACAAACCAAGCGAGAGCCTTCTCCCTGATGCCTAGAAGAGATAGTGTTGAGAGAAGGTCAGAATGGTTGACGTTATCGAAGTCAGCAGATAGGTCGGGAAGAATAAGAATAGATGAACGGTTAGCATGACAAGCGAAAGAGATGTATTTGCTGACATTGAGAAGAGCTGTCTCAGTAGAGTGCAGAGGTCGGGGCCAGAGTAAAGAGGATCCCGGAGGTTGTGTGGATCTTCAGTATTGTGAACAGCTGTAAACTCCTAAATAATTCAGCTCTTAATGGGGTGAAAGTTAGAGATGTTGTGGTGCTGTCATCATTGCTAGCAACATTCTCCAAATTAGGTGCTAATAGTAGGCTATTGTTATTAACAACATTTTCTGATTGTGTCATTTCTTCCTTTGTTTGCTTAATACTGTTGTCTATGCCCTTTACTTCTCTCTGTAAATTATAGCATTATTCAAGAAGAAAGTTATTATCAATCGGCAAGTTCTCTGCACTATTATTGCCAATAGTCATTACGGGCTCTACTCTCACAATAGAAGGCTCATTATTATGTAAAGACGCATGTGTTTCACTGGAGGTTAAACGTGCTGTGATCTTACTGCGTAAAGGGCATCTCTTAGCGAACCTGAGATTGTATTTTAATATATAACATGACAACGCAAAAATAATATAAAACATTTAAAATAACATGTTAATGTATTATTAACATGTAAGTATATTTTTACATACTCACTTTCTGGCAATTTTTGTTATGATACCCAGAAAAATGTTGAACAAATACATAAAAGTATTAATTTTTTAGCATGTGCATTAAAATAACCTTCATTCAGAAACATTTCAAAATTAATATACATAATCCTTAACACAATTGAACTTTTTGCAATTTAAAAAGTGTATTAGACTCTTTTTTTAAAAGGTTTGTATTATCATTGGAGGTAAGAGGCAACTCTAAGGAGCGATGTGAAGGCTGTGTGACGAATCCAGCAAAATGATCACTAATACTCTGAAGGGAAGCTCCTTTTGCATGGCCAGGCTGTAAAGACTCCGGTGGGGGGTGCCTTTACTTCTGCTCTCTATATGGTAGAGGAGAGGCACAGAGGACCCCAGCCAAGATTCTCTATTGTGGTAGCAATGGACGAGCAATCATGTCCTAGCTTCTCAGGAGGTGATGCAGGCTGGTTCTTAAGTACTGTGTTGTCCCCGAACCCCCACAAAGGAATGTCCACACACTGTATTACTGAAAACACAGTCTTTATATAATTAATATTCAAAGGTATGTACACTATCACAATAACACACTTTGTACTCGGAAATCAACAATGGCAAATATATACAATTCTAAAGTGGCACTACCAATATTATCAAATTTCATTGAAGTGCATCAACTATACGGTTAAAATGTCACACAGATCAATAACGAGGAAACCAGCAATAGAGATAGGAAGGAAAGCAAGATGGTTGACACAATAGGCAGAATTGTGCCCCTACCGATAGACACAGTTCTGTGTGGAGATCCCCCCACCTGGGCAACCTGTAAAATAAAGATAAAGCACAAGCCCAGTCCATATATTGATCAATAAGTCTTCTTCTCTCCTATAATGTTTTTACCCCCCCAATGTACCTGGTGGAGTAGAGTTCTTCGAAGAAGCGCCGACGGATCCTTCTTGAGTGACCCCCTTTCAAGCAGGAGTCACGGATCGTTGAGAGGCGTCGAAGAAGGTGAACTTGGCGTTGACGGCGTCGATTAGAAGTTCGAGGGTGCCGAGACCACGGCGTCGATCCAGGCAGTGCTCGTCGGCGACGTCCTGCGAGGATGAGGTGTGCGGGCACCTCTGCGATTGATTGTTCAGGACCGCAAAGAGTTTCTGAAGAACTGTGGCCCAGCAAGTAGGTGTCAAGTCATCAAAGTCTTTGTGGCCTTCAGGTGGTGGGAAACCCACCTGCGGATTCTCCTCAGCGCATCAGCGGCCTTGGCTCTCTCCGGCAGGATAAAGCGGTCGTCGTTGCGCACAAGGGAGTCCTTCGATTCAAATGTTCTTAGGCAAAGGAGCGGGCGGCTCCGGTCGTCGGCGGCACAGCATCAAGCGGTCCCCTCGTCTGGGCATCACAACTTCGACGGGCCTCCAGCGGTTACACAAACCTGTGAACCCTGGTCGACGGCAATGGACTTCGACAGCGGCGAAGTCCTGGTGCTTCACTTTGTTCTCCTCAGCGGTCCTTGCCTCGGGTCGGCAGCCTTTCAAGGGTCTGACTTCCATGGAGCTTCGGCGAAGGTTAGCGGTGCTCAATGGTCCCTCGGAGCATGGGAAGAGGCACCTTACCAGGTCCTCTCTCGGATCAGTCTTTGACGAATTCGGCAGCTTTCAGATCAGGTCGAAGCAAATGCAACAGCAAGTCTTCTTCTTCCAGCTGGGCGTCGAGGATCAGCAGTTCCAGTTACTCTTAACGTGTAGACACAGCTTCTGAACCATCTGAACAATTTCCAGTGGTGAGAGGTCCCCAGATATACTATCCTGTCTCTCATCCACACTGCTGGGTCACACTAGGCAGCCAATCATACAGAAGGGCATTCATGCAGTCAGTCAGCCAATCAGGCACACAGTGCATTCAGGCCATCCTCCTCCCTCTCAGACACTCACAACAAGGAATGTGGATGGGACAAGTACCCAGCCATTCAACACTACACACTGCATTCAGGCCAGTTTCGGGCAGGGCTGTCTCAGTCTTTGACTCTCATACCAGAAACCAGACAACCATAACAAGAAGTGCATATTGGTCACACACTCCATTCACTCAGGTCCCACCCACAGGGCATACCCACAACATACTGGACTTCACAGCAACACCATATATGAAACTTCCACCCAACAGCCAGTCAGGGGGAAGGGACAGAGTCAGGGCTTCCCAGGACTTTGGGAAAACAAGGTAACAGGCAATAGAAAGCAAGAGGCCCCAGGGGCCATCTTGTTTTCCATCAGGAATCAACTGATTCCAATGGCAGGGCCTCGGTATCCCAAAATGGAGTATACTCAGAGAACCTGTCAAATTCAGCATGGAGCTGCCACCAGCCCATACCCTGCTCTGTGGGCCACCCACAGGTGCCCAAAAACATACACTAGGGGTACAGGGTTGTACCCCCACCCATGGGTGCCGTAAGGGTATCCCATGGGTCTGTTCACCAAACCAAAAGAGAGAGAGCTGCACCGCCAGGAGTCCCACATGAACTCCTGCGTGGAAAACACGACAGAACACACGATAGAAAGGCAGTAAAGGAGAAGGATTCGCAGGACCTGTCCCTCCGATGCATTTCCAGCATCACACAGGCAAAGGCAGAAGCTACCTGACTCTAAACCTGGGGGTGGCTATCTGCAGGAGGACCACCTTGGATAAGACAAACTCCAGAGGGATAAGACAATACTCGACTGAAATAACCTAGCAACAATCATTTCTGATGACATAGAGGCACCTATACAACATACCTATGTGGCCTATTGTGATATAGATGAAGAATATATAGGTATTCCCAGTCAATCACAGTGTCTACCTCCCCCACTCCTTTTTGTACTGCGACAAGGAAGAGCGACGGAGCAATGAAGATGACTAGGACCGATAAACCAACACAGCGGTGTAGTCTATGGAAACTGTTCAGCATGGCTGGGAAGTTTAAACCTGACACAGCTGACAGATCAATAAGAGAGAGACAGAAACCAAGTGAGCTGGTAATTGGTGCTGCCGTTGAGGAGAATGCAGAAAGTAAGCAAAAACGAAAGGAGCACGATTTAGCTAACACAAGAGGCATGCAGGAAAAGCAGAAAGAAGGAAGACCACTGCTCGAAAGCCAACAGCAGCGGGAGCCGTATGCTGCAGGAAGAGGTAATGGGAGGGCTGCTCGGCCGACACGACGCACACTGAGTTAGCGAACCAGAGAAAACGGAGAAACAGAAACGCAAGAGACATGAAAGCGGTAAGCCCAGGGAAGCCGAATGAGTTACCGGAGCACCTGCAAGTGATTGCTGTGTTACAGAAGTAACACGAGGAAGGCAAAACAAGGCCTTTGAGGAAATTGGTATCTTTAAAAACAATACTGAGAAAGGGTTGGCGATCCAGTGAAGGAAAATAGACTTTGATGTGAATGCCAGTAATGGTGAAAAGGGGGCAGCAGTCCAAAACTTGAAAGAGAGTGTTACGAACTTTGGTAAAAGAGGGTCAGCGACCCAATATTGGACAACAATAATATTGTGGTTAAAGAAAGATTCATTAAAGAGGACAAATGCCCTGGCAGGAGAGTAAACCAGCAGTGACAAAGAAAATTAATTTTCATTTATGAAACAGTGATATCCTGGCAGGAGAGTAAAACAGAAGTGAGAAAGAAAGCAGACTTGAACCGTGTGAAATAGCTTCGCCCTGGCAGCACACTAGGAATGGAGAGCAAAGTAAACTTGGAAATATAAAATTGTAAACAAGTAAGGAAGGGAGGAAGCATACTCCTTTTTGGAGGATAAATGAGAAAGACATAAATATTCTGGTAATGGAGAATACCATAAGTTTCAAGAGGAACCCTTTTATCCCAATGGAATTACAGAGCATGAGAAAGTGAATGTGAACCACGATTGAGTGACTTTTTGATTACCGTGATCCCCGAAAAATAAGTGTACAATTGGTTGCTGGGCAAAAACCCACTAACATTGCTCCACAGTCGACGAATTGTCTCATGACCTATGACTGGTCTCACATTATCAATTCTTTGCATCACCATAACACATACAAAGGGGCTCTTGTTGAATCTCCCCGGTGAGATTAGTGTCATGGAATACGCGGGGGTTCAACCATCTTTGTTCTAAATATTAACTTTGTTCTGATTCAGACCTAATTTGTGTTCAAGAATCCCTTATGCTTGATGTCCCTCTGGTTGATGGGTTCACAATAATTCATGAGCCCGCGGGGAAGGCTCTAAAAGGCCAACCATATGGTGGTTTATTCTGTGCTTGGTGAATCTCGCCTGATTCAAAGATCGAGGCCACACAAGTCAGACATGTTAGACTGCAAAATAACATGGTTTGATCAACTGAGGCAAATATTCTGTGTTTTGATTGTTTTAAATGCATATTTTAATCCTGCTACAACTATTTTAATTGACTTTTTAGCAGCCATTAACAACGTATATGAAGCTCATGCCTTATTATCTAATGTTTGTTTTATACTGTTGGGCAATTTTAATTCAGAATGTTTACATCCCAAATGGTATCACCTGTGATCTATAAGGTGCTTCTCCCAATCTGCTAGAGCTCGTTGGCTGGTACTACGAGCTTGCTTGGATGGTCTGGACCTGGTCCCTTTGAATGGTAATTTTTACTACAATGTTCCTCCTTGCTATACACGGTCAAGTGCTCAGTCGAAATCTACTTTAGACTTTGGGCCTCACTACACGGTAGGCGGTAGGGATTTAACGTTACCGGTAATGGAATACCGGTAACGTTAAATCCCCATGCTAATTATGACCCGGCTCACCGCTATTAGCGGCACCGCTAAGTACGGTGCCACTAATAGCGGGCAGTCCGCTTGCGCACGACCCTCCATCCCGTAAAAACACCATGCCGCTAATAGCACAGCATCACAAGGTGAGCGGACATGCCAATAGCGGCATGGTAAAGCCCCCAAAACCCCTTACCGCCATGGCCCTAATACCGCCATCCCGAACCACCCGTTAAGATAACTGAGCAGTTTTCCCACCTGCCACAGGTGGACACGATCAGCACAGGTGGAGGCAAAGGAGACTGTGGCAGCCCAAAAGGAGCACACCACACCCCTTCCCATACCCTTCCCACACCAAGATGGTTCCAATACTTGCAGCATTACATGGGCTGGAGATAATGATTGCAGCGCAGCAGCAACAACAACAGGCAGCACAGAAGAGACGCAGGAGAAGGAGGGGGAGGGCAAGACAGCCACAGCAAGCACCACCACGGCACCTAATCATACCTCAGAGGCACCCACCAATCCCCAGGATCAGAGCCAGTCCATTCAATCTAACCCCAGAGCAGATACACACCCTGTACCGTCTGGACCAGGATACCATCACCAGCATCGTGGACATGATACACAATGACATTGTGAGCCTCATAGACATCGGAACTGCCATCCCCCCACTACTCAAGGTGGTGACTGTGCTCCACTTCCTGGCCACAGGCACCTACCAGCATACAGTGGGCCAGATGCATGGCATCTCACAACCAGTATTCTCACGCACGCTGAACCAGGTACTCAATGCCCTCCTGAAGCATGCACCTGAACACATATTCATGCCACGGACTGCCCAGGAGATTGCAAACACCAAAGTTGGCTTCTATTCACTGGCAGGCATCCCAAGTTGCATCGGGGCCATCGACTGTACCCATGTGGAATTGGTTGTACCACATGACAATGAAGTAGTCTACCGAAATAGGAAGCAATTCCACTCCATCAATATCTAAATGGTATGTGATGCCAACAAGGTAATCGCACATTGTTGTGCCCGTTTCCCCGGATCAACCCATGATTCCATGGTCCTGCGGAACTCAACTATCGCACGCTACATGGAGCGACAAGCCGGACAACGTTCGTGGCTATTTGGTGAGTTGCAGGACAAGCACATGTCAGTGTGATGGGGGGGGAGATACATACTCGAAATGGGTGTAGCTTGTCGTCCGTCGGACGAATGCACATACAGATGTACGCCAATGTCCATCTGGGAAGGCCGCAAAGTACTTCAGATGAACGGACATGCAAGTATAAGCTACACAACATAGATGACAATCCAGGTCTACAAACCTTATACATCCATCCACATCCACATTGCACAACATTCCACACCACCAAATACACAAATGTCATACATGCCGTCAAGATAGTCATACAGAATTAGTCCAGCACAACCGCAATAATGCAATGTGCCCTTGAAAGCATGCAAAGGGATCACCCCTAACCCTAGCATAGCACCACACACCTATCGCACCACTGAAGTGATGCCTCTCAGAATGAGAACATCAATGTTGCAATGGCATCACACCAGCAGTGTGGTACCAAATCTGCCTGGGTCCAGGGACACCTGAGACCTGGCCTCACCCAGGACATATCAATTACTGTTGGAGGCATTCATGGGACAAGCTCACGTTTGCACATTGCAGTCACACAGACCATCTGTATGTATGCTGTTAATTGTGTACTTCAATCACAATGCAAAGTCCATTTGTGTGATATGAACAGGCCGCTCTTGAGTTAAACAGTAACAGGACCCCATTCGTCCCCCCATACAGGTGATGCCGGCTATCCCCTGAAGAGGTGGCTCCTCACCCCTGTACGGAACCCACAGAACAGGCACGAAGAGGAATACAATTGTGCACATACCCGTACCCGCATTGTGATGGAGCAGACTTTTGGCCTATTTAAGACACTGTTTAGGTGCATTAGCAGGGCTGGTGGTGCTCTGTTCTATGGCCATGAGAAGGTGGCCAAGATCACCATGGCATGTGTCATGCTGCACAATATGTGTATCAGACGGAATGTGCCACTGCCCCCTGACGTTGAAATAGAAGCACCTGATGAGGATGATGATGGTGATGAGGACGGAGGTGAAGGGGATGCAGGTCATGCAAGAGGGGATGGCCAGGAGGGACGTGCTGTGAGACAGCATCTGATCAACCAAATATTCTGAGTAACATGGTTTCATACTGTCACATGGATAGGGTAGTAGTGCACTGGTGTCTGTTTGGAAGCGCACAATGGACCATGGCGTCAATAAAGTACACATACACAATGAAGAAGTACAAGCCTGTGTTGGTTCAAACACCAGTGTATTAAGGAACGTAAAGAAGAAAATGTGCATGTCCCCAAACATCCCACCACCCTTCCACAACAGTCCCATGACACCCTTCCCCCCACCCCCCAAAACAGTCCCATAACAACCTTCCCCCCCACCCCCCAAAACAGTTCCACATGTGTCTTGCACAATGTTTCCCTCCAGCCATGCACGCGGAGGCTTCACCATGCACTCCCTATTGGCCATTGCCAACACCAGCATTGGGAGGCTGACTAGAGGTGCGCCTGGTGGTGCGTGAGGAGCGGCGGAGGGGGCTTGTCTGCCTCGAACTGGCAGATGAGGATGTTGAAGACTGTCCTGTTGGTGGTGGTGGTGGGAATTGGTGGTCCAATGCGTCCGCTATTCGTGTGAGGATCTCCCTGACTCGGATGATCTCCCCAGACAGCCTGTCTGTACATGCCTCCATCCCCTCCCTGGAGTGCCTTGCTGTCTCCGTGATGTCTGCCCTGAGACGGACAGCCTCCTCAACATGCTGCCCAACCAGCACAGTTATTTCTTGTTGCCGCTGGCTGATGCTGGCCAGGTCGAGGGCAGTGTTGGGTCCTGGTGGTGTGGCTGCTGTGGCCTGTGATGGGACCAGGTCAATAGATGAAGCTCCCATGTTCTCATCGCCAGTGACATTGGACCCAGGTGTGTGCTGAGGTGATGGCTCTGGGTTTCCAGGGGGGGTTGGGGTGTGCATCTCCATGTGGAAGTCGGTGGGGTCCTCCACATCTGATAGTGGGGCAGTGGCTGCCGCCTCTCCTGCTGAACAAGCTGGAGCTGAGGGTGGGCCCTCTGTGGCCGGGATCGGTGGTGGTGGGTTAGGCACCCGGAGGTGGGGCTGTTGTTGGTGGTGTGGCAACTTGTGGCTTGGAAGTGGCGCTCCAACGATGTTTCGCACTCTGCTTCTGGACCCTTCTGCCTTTGCCTCTTGAGGTTGTGGGGGTTTCCTCTGTGTCCAAAGCCCTTTGTTTCTTATGTGCAGGGGGTGCTAGTGATGCATTGCCAGCATCCTCACTGTCTGTATGTGAGCCTGTCGGGGACAAGAAGGGGGATGTTACTGGTTACGGTTCAATGTACTTAATGCAGTATACATCAATGATGCAGTTGTGGGCATTTGGACTACATTGTAAAGGATACAGGTGATGTGTCAGTGCAGTGGCTCATCCATGCATGGTTGTGTGTGGCACTTGTCTCTGGTGATGTGTGCATGTGTGTGTGTTTGGGTCTGACACTGACATGGGCAGGGTGTGATGCATGTGTGGATGTTTGCCCATCCATGAGGTGATTCTGGGCTCACATTTGAGGGGACCAGTATATTCACATTGCATGCTTTCATGTGTACACTCACCTCCATCTGAAGTGGTTGCCACGCCATGCTCCATCGTGCCGACTCCCTCTATGCATTCTAAGCCAATGAGGTTGGCGCATGTCTCCTCCCATTCTTTAAGTTTTATGGGCGACCCAGATCCATCGGCTGTGGCAATTTGGTGGTTTTCTGCAAGGATGCTTCTCACCCGGAGTCTCAGGTCATCCCACCTCTCTCGGCACTCACGCACATTGCGGGTGGTGGTGCCCACAGCACTGACTTTTAATGCAACCTCAGCCCAGATTGCCTTTTTTTTCATGAGAGTCTCCCGCCGCATGTCGCTGGCAAAGACCACGTCGGCATTGTCAGCTAGGGTCTGGGTCAGCATGATAAGCTCCTCTGAGGAGAATTTTTCTTTCCGCTGCCGGTCGGTGTTTTTTTTCAATGCCTTGGGCATGTTGAGGGTGTCCTTGATGATTTCCAACTGCAAGCTACTCCAAACAGGTCCATGGGGCAGAGGATGGAAATGGATTGTGTTTTTAAAGATGGCCGCCATGCTCTTTCCCGTTCCTGTGCAATGACGCTATTTCCGGTTCCGCAATTTAACGATCACTGCTAATAGCGGTGACCGCTATTTGCATGCAGCGTGAGGGCGGAGGTGCTATCTGCAGTTTCGTCAAAGGCGGTAAGAGACTTTTTGGGGTCTTTAGCGGCATGGCGGTAGGGGCATTACCGGCATGGCACTATGCTCGTGTCCGCGTACTCGTAATGGTACGCTGTTAGCGGCCTCTTGCGAGGGCGGACACGTTAAGAGCGCCATGCCGGTAATTTGAGATTTTTAGCGCACAACGTGTAATGAGGCCCTTTGTCTTTGTATCCTCTTCCCTCCTCCCTTTTATTGATTATTTTAGTGTGGAATCCGCCAATGGCAGCGATCAGTCGCATCTCACGACAGGTTTTGGGGGCATTCACATATCCAATTCCCCCAACATGCTTTCCAATGCAGTGGAAATGAATCCTCGTAACCATGCAGTTATATGGAAACATAAATATGCACACAGATGTAATGCTAGCATTGATGAGGATTTTGTGTGGGGTGGGGTCTTTTTGCAGAGTTGTGTCCTCGTTCATTCTCTCCCCACCTTCAGAGTACACTATCTGTTCTTAGTTCAGCTTTGAATCTTACAAGGGAACACTGTTATGTGACATTTAGACATGTGTACAACACGGAAATTCATGAAAGGAAGAGAACACTGATAAGGGAGATAAGTGAAACTTTAAAAATTGGTACAAACGTGGTATACACTATTGCCAGGCTTAAGTTATCTTACAGGAATTCGATAAAGGGTCACTCAGCTTTGCTTCTTTAAGCCGATGTGGAGAAGATGCTTAGGGTATTGTCTTCCCGTCAGATGACCAATTTTTGGAGACTTTTTAAGGGGGGGGGTGCAACTGTCGCTACATCTCCCGTCTATTTCATGTCAGCAGTGGATGTCTTACTTTCCTAGTTCATATACATTTGAAGGCTCCACAGTGGGGTGTCTAACTACTCAAACCCAGGGTTCTTTTGGAGACAATATAAGTGCCCTATTAGATGTTTAATGCTTAAATCAGACCCACCTTTGTGGACAGCAGTCTTACTACAGCTGTTCTGTAATGTGATAGGGTGGACTCTGTGTCCACATGTGGAAAGAGGCCATTGTAACAGTAATAGATAAGAAGGGGACAGGGCAAATCCAGTGAATTATCGCCCTATCTCCCTTTTGGATGCCTCGTACAAAATCTTTACAGGCTTTTTAGTCCACCCCTTGGAAAGATAGGCAACCTCTGCTAATAAGTTGGACTGTAACCAATCCGGCTTTCGTAAGGGGATGAGTACTGCCCTTAGTTGCCTGATCATGCAGCTCTTGAAAAACCATGTGTTTCATACAATAAGGACCATTAACCTCTAATTTCTTGACATATCCAAAGCTTTTGATTGTGTGGATCGCAAGTACACTATGGGGGTGTGGGGCTGCCCTCAGGCCTAGGTTTCTACGTTGGTATTCTTACATAAAGATCTGAAGATGAAAGTTAAATTGGATAAGTGGGGTGGCCATTCAAGGTGGATCTCTGCTGACTGTGGTGTGCGACAGGGCTGTGTTTTAGCCCTGTTTCTCTTCAACGTGTACATCTTGGGAATCAGGGCTTAACTGGAGGAGCCAGAAGTTAATCCTCTGAAATTGGGCGAGGTTGTTCTCCAATATCTTCCCTATGCAGATGACCTCGTCTTAATTGACTATACGGCAGTCGGATTACAGAAGTCCCTTTTGCGGGCTCAGAATTTCTTTAGGGAATTGGGCCTCGCGATAAATATTGACGTTTAACCATGGAACAATCTTATCGGGGAGATCTAATTTTGGATGACACATTGATGGGACTAGGCTACAAATAGTGTCTGAATTTAAATACCAGGGTGTCACCATTAGATCTAAACAGGCTATGTCGCTGATGACCGAGGAACTAAGAATTAGTGCTATTTCAGCGGCAGCCTAACTTAGTGTACTCGATAGGTAATATGGTTGTTTTTCATTATTAACTGCTTTAAAATGGTATAACCAGGTGATTGTCCCAAAAATATTTCATGGGGCAGAGGTGAAGGACGTTAATCTCAATTGGGCTAAGCAGGAGGCTTTCCTGTGGAAAAGATTTCTAAAGCTTCCTGATGCACTCCTTTTCCCCCAGTACAGCATATCTTGGGTATTACTTCGCTGAGCACGAGGGTTGACTGGAGCAGAGTACTTCTCCTGTGCTCCATGTTGTTTCCTCCAGTATTCACAGTGTTTGTTCAACTCAACGCACTGTTTCAACTGGGCAACTGTGTAGTGCTTGAAAATTGGGTTAATCCAGTGCTGTCGATGATGGCTGATAATTCTATCTCTCTAGAGGAGCTGGAGCGTAATCCAGGCAAGAGGAAGACATTACTTTATGAGGTTGATTGGATCAAAAATAGGGAGATTATCTGCTCCTATAAAGTATTTGGTCATTTTTCTATGGATATTAAGCCTCTGAATGTCTTGTAGAAATACCTATGCCAGCATGCCTCACAATACCATAGAACTTTCTGGTTGTGCATCAAATTAAATCTTCTTCCTACTAGCAATGTTATAGGTGGTCGATCTGGAGCGCCTCTAAATTATGGTCAATGTCGCTGCTGTAATCTTAATGTGGAAACTTTGAAGCACCTTATTATTGATTGTTCAATTTTAGCTGCCCACGGGCAAAGATGTTCCAATTCTATTTTAGTATTCACCCACTTTTAACTTGGGAAGACTGGTGGTGGAATTTATTAAATAATCCAAATGATATGCTGCTAATTACTGAAATTGCTTTCAACATTATATGAAATTAACTTGTGTTAGATATGTTTGTATCTAGTATTTTGATTGTTTTCTTGTGTGTAAAGTTTGTGTTAACTAATTCACACAATAAAGACATTAAAAAAAAAGTACCAGCAGAAATCTAGGGGAAGGGAAACCCCCTTTCCTGGTAGAACTTTGTAACCCATTGTGTTTTGGAACTTGGAAGAAAAGCTACGAGTGATATTTTATATGAATCCCTGGTGCACATTATATTAAGTTTAGAACGGAAGGGTCAGTTTAGGTTTTGGACACAGGACAGAGGATGCTCTTTTTCTTTTGTTAAATATCCTGACATAGAAGTTCCTTAGTTTGTTTGAGGCTGGGAAATCCCTCTTACAGGAAGGGATAGGTAGGATTCCCCCAACCCTCTTATTCTTTTTTATTCATTTTGATAAATAAAAGTCTTTAACCAATACCCAACTGTCAGGCCGATTCATGGAATAATTAGCGCGGCGCAAGTGGGAAAAAACGTGCGAATCGCAGTGGAATAGCGAAAATCGCAGTGCAAGTGCGAAAATCGCACGAAAAGCAGCGCACGTCAATTCATGGAAGGCAGTGCGTGAGAAAACCAGCGGATGTGCGATACAAAAGTGCGCGGCGCACGTTGGCGCACAGGCCATCTAACAGCGTGCGCCAGGTCACAGCGAAAATCGCACAGGCCACAGCGAAATTCGCACATAGCGCGGCGCACGCAACAAAAGTAGGCGGAACACGGGCGTAACACTCGGAATGGGGAACAACTTGCCAAAACGTGGGCTTCGCGGGGGAAGTACAGGGCACAAGTGCGCGGAACGCCCACACGCTCGCCTACAACACGTATTCATGGAATAGAATAGGTGAAAAAAGCGCACGCTCAAACCAGCGCACAGGCACAAACACGACCGCCACAAGAAAGCAGGCGGTAGCGTCTCTGCGGCTGTAAGAAATGTGCGCCAAAAGGTGCGCCAACAAATAGCACCTATATACTGCCATGATGAATGTCCCATACTGTGGCCCTCCAGGAAAAATGACGTGCAAAGGGGTACCCACAAACACGGACACCCACTGACAAAAAATACATGTGCGTGTATACCGGGGTGCACGGGAAGTCTCACACGCGATTTGTAGGGTACGTGCATCACAGGGGTTCGCGTGAAGTTATTCACGCGATCGGGCCTGGGGGAGCGGGCTACGTGTATTTCAGGGGTTCGCGTGAAGTTTCTCACGCGATCGGGCCTGGGGGAGCGTGCTACGTGTATTTCAGGGGTTCGCGTGAGGTTTCACACGCGATCGGGCCTGGGGGAGCGGGCTACGTGTATTACAGGGGTTCGCGTGAAGTTCCTCACGCGATCGGGCCTGGGGGAGCGTGCTACGTGTATTTCAGGGGTTCGCGTGAAGTTTCACACGCGATCGGGCCTGGGGGAGTGGGCTACGTGTATTACAGGGGTTCGCGTGAAGTTCCTCACGCGCTCGGGCCTGGGGGAGCGGGCTACGTGTATTACAGGGGTTCGCGTGAAGTTCCTTACGCGATCGGCCTGGGGGAGCGGGCTACGTGTATTCCAGGGGTGCGCGGGAAGTTCCACACGCGAATAGCCTGGGCGCGTGTATTTGAGGGGTGCGCGGGAAGTTCCACACGCGAATAGCCTGGGCGCGTGTATTTCAGGGGTGCGCGGGAAGTTCCACACGCAAATAGCCTGGGCGCGTGTATTTCAGGGGTGCGCGGGGAGTTCCACACACGAATAGCCTGGGCGCGTGTATTTCAGGGGTGCGCGGGAAGTTCCACACGCGAATAGCCTGGGCGCGTGTATTTCAGGGGTGCGCGGGAAGTTCCACACGCGAATAGCCTGGGCGCGTGTATTTCAGGGGTGCGCGGGAAGTTCCACACGCGAATAGCCTGGGCGCGTGTATTTCAGGGGTGCGCGGGAAGTTCCACACGCGAATAGCCTGTGCGCGTGTATTTCAGGGGTGCGCGGGAAGTTCCACACGCGAATAGCCTGGGGGCGCGTGTATTTCAGGGGTGCGTGGGAAGTTCCACACGCGAATAGCCTGGGTGCGTGTATTTCAGGGGTGCGTGGGAAGTTCCACACGCGAATAGCCTGGACGCGTGTATTTCAGGGGTGCGCGGGGAGTTCCACACGCGAATAGCCTGGGCGCGTGTATTTCAGGGGTGCGCAGGAAGTTCCACACGCGAATAGCCTGGGCGCGTGTATTTCAGGGGTGCGCGGGAAGTTCCACACGCGAATAGCCTGGGCGCGTGTATTTCAGGGGTGCGCGGGAAGTTCCACACGCGAATAGCCTGGGCGCGTGTATTACAGGGGTGCGCGGGAAGTTTTACACGCGAATAGCCTGGGCGCGTGTATTTCAGGGGTGCGCGGGAAGTTCCACACGCGAATAGCCTGGGCGCGTGTATTTCAGGGGTGCGCGGGAAGTTTTACACGCGATTTCTGCACGGTACGTGTATTTCAGGGGTGCCGGGGAGTCCCACATGTGATTTGACAGTGTGGGTCCTCCCAGGTGTACCCTGTACACCCTCCACGGCCCCTGCAGGCAGCCCACACCACAGGGGACTACCCTGCATCCCTGGTCATGTCCCGCAGGCAGCCCACCCAACATGGGCATGCCCCCCAGCAAAGGCACATGTCTCCTTGAACTAATGAACACCAACTCATGTCCCCTTGCACCCCCACCCCCCAGCACTGTGGGGCACCTGCCAGCAGGACCCCACCCATGTCCAACTCATGTCCCCCATGTAAGAGGATTCAATTCAGCACTACAGCCAAGTTAACGCCTAGTCTAGAATACTGAATGAAAACCCTTATTGATATACCTTTAGGTCCAGTTCATGCGTTCTGGATGACTACCCTTGTATAACACCCCTCTCTTGGAATCCCCCTGACCCCACTGAGCCAAGAAGTAATTCTGTTTTGCAAGTTTAAAAGGTTTATTTGATAAATTAAAATATATATCACACTTTTTAATAAATTAATAATTGAATATCACACTTAATCTGATATGGTAAATATTAACAACGGAGAATCTGGCACTAGCACACTTCTTTAATCACTAATGAGTTGACATGAAATGGATAAGGTAGCACACTGGTAAATAGGAACAAAAGTATAATGTGGTAGAGGATGCTTTATGTAGGCTCAGGTGGATGCAATATTCAATGAATGCAGTACAGAAAATACGCAATATGATTTCAACCAAACAATGTAATCACTTTTCTCTGGCTACTCCCCTCCCCCCCTTGATGCAAGGCAAGGAAATGGAAGGAAAACACACAGTTCTCAGAAATGCAATCAACTGTAATTCAGTTCAATCCAGCAAGCTTAAACAGAAGTTTGAAAACACAGGCAAATGCTTTGATAGGTGCTAGCAATGAATGAGAAATATGCTGGAAACGCTCTTAATTCCCTTTTAGAGGTTCAGGATGAGTGGTATCTAGTTAATATTAGTCCAGGCTCACACTAGCAATGATGCAGGGATAGTTAGCAGGTTAAACGAATTTCTGGCAAATGAAATCAGGCAGCAGCAGTTTTTTTACATGTGAAGAAATTGCAAATCGCGGCAAAATTCGCGGATGCGCCGAGCGCTATTACAAAGGAACCGCAAGGACTATCTCTACCGTTTTGGGGTCCTAGGAAAGCCTGGGATCTCAGCTTCCAAATGAAAGTTATTGCAAGTCTCTAGCCCAAACGGTTGCGGAGATATGAGTAATTTAGTAAAGGTCGTTTTTGGTTTTGTAAATTTTAAACGCACACTTTTTCAAAATGACAAATTTTACTAGAAATGACAGGTGACAGATAGGAGGCAGTTCTACTTAGGTTAAATAGATTGAATTAGATGAATTTAAACTAAGAGATGTGTTCTGAGTTTTGCTAAGTACTCACAAGAGATTTTGAACAGGAAAGCGACTTGGTCACGATCTTCAGTCTGGTCAGGTCTTTCCGGATTCTGCTCACAGCGCCTGGTCTGGTCTCGGCTAGGCACAGCACTGCTTTCTCTCTGGTCTGGTCTCTGCTAGGCACAGCACTGCTTTCTCTCTGGTCTGGTCTCTGCTAGGCACAGCACTGCTTTCTCTCTGGTCTGGTCTCTGCTCTGGATAGATTGAAGTCTCTAGTTTGGCTTTCTGGAGTTTGATGGAGGTAAGTATGGATTTTTCCGGCAGGGCTTCCAGCGGCAGATGAAATTGAATGTCCCTATGTGTCCTGACTCTCTGCTTTTATCTGTTTCTTGAGAATGGGTGTGTGTGTTGCATCACTAGACTTGCCCCTCTCATTCGTCATTGGTCAGGCTTCCATTCCTCCGCTTGATTGGCAAACTGAACTGTGAGTCAGATTGATGTCATTTTATGATCTCTTGAAACAACCTCCCTTATCATCTGTGCACCCAAATATATATATGATCAAAATCCATACTTCAGAGTTACACAGTTGTTTGAAATTACATATACATGGTGTGGCTGAATTTAGCCATGTCTATGTCCAAATCTGCTCATTCTCGGAGCTTGCATTCAAAGAGTGTACATAATTGACTTTTTAACTGCTTTTTCAATTTCCGACATGGGCCCAACTTTACATACATGTGTGCAGGGGGTAGGGACATTAACTGATGAAGTTTCAGATTTTTAACATGCACACATTTAGAGTAATATCCACTTTTCCGCTAAAACCCCCCTGAACATACCACCGGTTCCTACCACGTCTTAAACTGTGGGCAGAAAAATCACAAGAATTATGGTATCATTTATAAAATTTTCACATGTCCGCACTATGAATTATCCCCCTTTTTATAAAACCATATCCTTGCTGCAGGGGTGTGTCTTTTCAGGTCACATGGTACAGAAACCAGTCTTTCCAGTTTCTGCCAAGCCAGCTTGCTTCTCACAGGCAGTGCCCCTCCCAGCTTCTCCAGGAGGAAGCCACTTTTTACGACGTCTGTAATAAAAACCTTTGCCTGAGTGGAGAGGGCTTTGTTCACTCTCTGGCAGAGCACAGGAAATTCAATTATCAGATAGATGGCATATCCTTAGTGTGGGCAGCAAAAGGAACATTGGCCTGGGAACATAGTTGTGACTCAAGTTTCACTCCTGATGGGATCCGTTGCTAGGCAAAATCAAGTTCCTTAAGCCAGACCTTCAGCTAACTTTTTGTTGCTTTTAAAATAACTTGTAATTTTACACATGCAGCTAGAATGCTGATTCTAAGTGCAAAACTATGACATTTCAACAGTTACAAAGGCATGTGACACCAAACATAGGTCACTCATTTAATTTAACATTTTCGATTTTGGTGGTTTTAAATCCAGTTGCAGTTAGGCTTAAGCTGCTGACTCCATAGCATTTTTGTTATAAGCATTGTTTTTGGGCTCTTCATTTCCCAGATTTTGTAGGCACACAAAACTCCATTCTGCCAAATGTCTGCTGGTGTTCAGTGAATATTTTGCACATGTTGCAAGGTTTGAAATAGGCATTTTGCTTGCCTTCAGAAAAACACACAGTGGGTTTTAAAACGCCGGCTTTTGGATAGTGGTGAGTACTGGTACTGCACCCATTTTTGGGATTTTCTTGGATTAATGCATTCTAAACAGGAATGGTTCTTACATGGTAGTAAATCCTTGCTTAACATTGTTTTGATGGGGCTCCTTACAGTAAGATGGTTATGTGGAACCCCACAAAAAGGGTTGAATCTTTAAAGTGGTCCAATGAGTCACGATTTCAGCAACTTTTTGACATCAGTAAAAGTGGATTTTGTTAACAAAGACCTTTCTTTACCCTGGTGGGTGGCAAGTTAGGTAACCATTTTGGTGTGCGCACAACTGCGCAGCTTTCCTGGATTTCGGCGCACATGTGGGTTTTCCGCCATCTTGAATTTCCTAAGCCCACAGCACCAAATGTTGTAGCAGGGTAGCTTAAACGTGGGTCAGGACACCCTACACCCACCACCCCCACCCCCCAGCACTGTGGGGCACCTGCCAGCAGGCCCCCACCCATGTCCAACTCATGTCTCCCACCACCCCCACCCCCCAGCCACCAGGGTCACCCTCCACCAGGCCCCCACTCATGTCACCCACCACCCCCACGCCCCAGCCACCAGGGTCACCCTCCACCAGGCCCCCACCCATGTCTCCGACCACCCCCACCCCCCAGCCACCAGGGTCACCCTCCACCAGGCCCCCACTCATGTCTCCCACCACCCCCACACCCCAGCAGTGCAGGGGCACCCTCCACCAGGCCCCCACTCATGTCTCCCACCACCCCCACACCCCAGCAGTGCAGGGGCACCCTCCACCAGGCCCCCACTCATGTCTACCACCACCCCCACCCCCCCAGCCACCAGGGGCACCCTCCACCAGGCCCCCACCCATGCCTCCCACCACCCCCACTCCCCAGCCACCAGGGGCACCCTCCACCAGGCCCCCACTCATGTCTCACACCACCCCCACACCCCAGCAGTGCAGGGGCACCCTCCACCAGGCCCCCACTCATGTCTCCCACCACCCCCACACCCCAGCAGTGCAGGGGCACCCTCCACCAGGCCCCCACTCATGTCTACCACCACCCCCACCCCCCCAGCCACCAGGGGCAGCCTCCACCAGGCCCCCACCCATGTCTCCCACCACCCCCACACCCCAGCCACCAGGGGCACCCTCCACCAGGCCCCCACTCATGTCTCACACCACCCCCACACCCCAGCAGTGAAGGGGCAGCCTCCACCAGGCCCCCACTCATGTCTCCCACCACCCCCACACCCCAGCAGTGCAGGGGCACCCTCCACCAGGCCCCCACTCATGTCTACCACCACCCCCACCCCCCCAGCCACCAGGGGCAGCCTCCACCATGCCCCCACCCATGTCTCCCACCACCCCCACACCCCAGCCACCAGGGGCACCCTCCACCAGGCCCCCACTCATGTCTCACACCACCCCCACACCCCAGCAGTGCAGGGGCACCCTCCACCAGGCCCCCACTCATGTCTCCCACCACCCCCACACCCCAGCAGTGCAGGGGCACCCTCCACCAGGCCCCCACTCATGTCTCCCACCACCCCCACACCCCAGCAGTGCAGGGACACCCTCCACCAGGCCCCCACTCATGTCTACCACCACCCCACCCCCCCAGCCACCAGGGGCACCCTCCACCAGGCCCCCACCCATGTCTCCCACCACCCTCACACCCCAGCCACCAGGGGCACCCTCCACCAGGCCCCCACTCATGTCTCACACCACCCCCACACCCCAGCAGTGCAGGGGCACCCTCCACCAGGCCCCCACTCATGTCTACCACCACCCCCACCCCCCCAGCCACCAGGGGCAGCCTCCACCAGGCCCCCACCCATGTCTCCCACCACCCCCACACCCCAGCCACCAGGGGCAGCCTCCACCAGGCCCCCACTCATGTCTCACACCACCCCCACACCCCAGCAGTGCAGGGGCAGCCTCCACCAGGCCCCCACTCATGTCTACCACCACCCCCACCCCCCCAGCCACCAGGGGCAGCCTCCACCAGGCCCCCACCCATGTCTCCCACCACCCCCACACCCCAGCCACCAGGGGCAGCCTCCACCAGGCCCCCACCCATGTCTCCCACCACCCCCACACCCCAGCCACCAGGGGCACCCTCCACCAGGCCCCCACTCATGTCTCCCACCACCCCCACACCCCAGTCACCAGGGGCAGCCTCCACCAGGCCCCCACCCATGTCCCCCTGCCCCCAGGTCCTGACGATACACAATCATGGCAGTAATGGGCAGCATACCCAGCACAAACACCCAGGCAAGGATTGCATCCACCCACATAGTGAATGCAATTACATGACACAACCCCAATGGCAAGTATGTAAATGAACACATGTCCGTCACACACACATACACAATGGCTGCAAGTGAATGTCAAAACCCATATCATGACATGTATGAAACCAAAGACAAAATAACACAAGTGGAAGTAAAAATAAAACATGTATTAAAGATTAAAAATAAGTAAACAAATCAAACATACAACTATGTGGATGACAAAATAAATGGTCCATGTCGGAGAACAAAAGTAAAAATCAAAAAACGAAAAAGGAATACAAAAACAAATGTTGACCAAAGCAATATCAAGTAGAAGCAAAAGAATGAAAAACCATTTCCACATGGTGAACACAATAATGAAAAAAAGAAAATGTTCCTTCAAAAAACAAACTAAATACAGGAATGTACCAGGGTCCATGAGCCCAATACCATAAAGGAAACCTACTACTACCTAATGAAAAAAATATATACAAAAAAGTGGCCATTGTCCGAGCGGTCCAAAATAATAAAAACAAATGAAGGAAACCTAACACTAACTAACTATATAACTATATACAAAGGCAGTGGGCAAGTCCTGCGGCTCACTTGTTGATGTTGCTGGCCAGGGCATCATCGAACTCCATGTCGATGTCCTGGAGGCGGGACTCTGTCCTGGCCCCGAGGTCTCGCAGGGATAACCCCATGTTCAGCTCAAACTCCCTGCGAGCTTCCTCGAGGCACTCAGCCCGCCTCAACGCCCGACGCATGGAGAACTCCGCCCTGACCATGGCGAGCCGCTCCTCTTCCGCCCGCTGCCGCTCCGCACCTATCCGCTGGACCAACTGCTCCCACACGGAAGACACCACCATCCCAGGGTTGCCCTGCCCTCCGGCCGATGCCTGCCCCTCTGATCTTGATGGCCCCGAGCCATGATGCCTCCCACGTCGAGCCCGCTGCTGCCTCCGACGCCACTGCCTCTGCCAGCACGACGGCATCCAGGCTGATGGAAACCACCGACGCCGTCGTGCACGTGCCCTGCCTGATGATGCTGTCACATCTTCCACCTGCTGGGGTCCAGTTGCTGTGTTGTCCACCCCTGCTGGACCTCCGACTCCCAACTGTGGCAGGGATGGGATCCCCACCGAGCTGGCTGCATTGGTCGGGGCAGGTCCACAGGGGGCCCTGGTGGCATCTGGGCTGGAAGACGGCAAGGAGAACGACTTGTGGATAGCCTGCACAGAGGAGGAGAGGGCCGCCACATTGGCCAACACATGCAGGAAACCCCCGAACATGGCCGATCCCAATTGGGCCACGTCGGCACGGTGCACTTCGTGATGACGTGCGTGCTCCTCCCGGGAAGCACGCACGGCATCACGAATCACAGCCGTGCGCATCGCGACCCCAATCAGGACCTTCTTCGCACGGCCTGGGGTTCCCACGTCCGCAGGTGGAGTGGAGTCAGGTGACATGGACATCCCCTCTACCTGCGGACGGGCCTGGGACGGGGTATCCCTGCTGGTGCATGGTGGTGCACTCACAGGGTCAGGGACAGCGACATGCACAGGCCCCTCCACGGTGACCTGTGCTGCCTCCTGCCCCTGGCCCTGGACTGCACCACTTGCACCAGCAGGGATGCCCCCACCAGGCCCCATGTGTGCCCCAGTGGCGGCCTCCTCCTCCTCTGTGCAAACCACCAACCTGGATGGCTCCTCACCGTCTCCCACCGTAGCAGGCCCCTGTGGGGGCTCACCCACCCTTTCTGCTGCAGCCGTGGGGGCATCCCCGCCGCCTTGCTCCACAGCGCCGTCTCCGCCCTCTTCTTCACTAGCCGCTGCGTAGAGGGAGACAAAGAACACAAGCATCAGGGCACTGTACAATGGTCCCCTAGACAGGAAGCAATAGCAGATGAGCACAACTGTCAAAGTACACTTCCATCATGTCCCTCCACAACACATGGGTCAGTCCAGGCAAAACACACACAGTAACAGGCATGGTGCATGCCATGGACATTTCCATGCATGTCCAATGGACTCTTGAAACATTCAATGATATGTAACTCACATGCACCATGGCTCATGCCTATCACATGCACACACTTCACCTCAGTCACATCCATCTGGCCCCAAACACACCAAACACAGCGGATACAAGGGTAATTTGGCTGCTTCACTGAATCTGTGCATTGTCACACACATGTGTCATGCATCCATGGCATGCACAAGTCACAGACACGCAGGTCAGGCACACAGACATGGCTACCATATATGTACCTGGCATCAGCACCCATCCCTCACCCCCACCCATGTCCAGGTACAGAGACTGGCATGCTCTCATGTTCAAAATCTGCATAGGGCTCCCCATGCGGCATTTGAACACATGCAACAACCATGTGGGTCACACATCACTGGTCGCACATGCATTACCATGATGTCCCTGCACACATACATGCATACATGGCCTATGGCACACATACAGGCAAGTATCATAGAACCAGCACACCGCAACATGCCCTGTCTCACACAGTAATGCTTGGACACTTACCGCTCAACTCCAGACGGGCCTCCCTCTCAAGGATCTGGGCGTGGAGCGCTGGGCGTACGTGTTCCAGAACCCTCATCTGGATGGAACTCATGCGGCCCCGGCCCCCCTCCACGAGGCGCCGGGCCTTCACAAGGGTCCTGGACCTCAAGTCCTCCCAGCGCTTCTTGATCTTCAGGACGTCGCGGGTTGCAACCCCCTCCGCGTTGATGGCAACCACACAGTCGGCCCAGATCCTCTGCCGTCCTTCCTTGCTGGCGCGGGACGATCCAAAGAGGGCATCATACTGCCCCAGGACATGCTCCACCAGGACACCAACTTCGGTGGCAGTGAAGCTGGTGCCCCTCTGCCCCTCTGGCCTGGGGTTGCCACTGGTGCCAGATGTGGAAGTGCCCGACATGGCAACCCCAGAGGCAGGTGTGGGTGGGCAACTGGGTCCTGGGGCTGGGCTGTGGAGCGATGTAATCCCAGTCGGGAGTCTTCAGTTCCAGCAGGGGTGGACACAGCAACTGGACCCCTGCAGATGGCTGATGTGCAGGCACCAAATGGCAGGGCACGGTGGCAGCAGGCAGGCAGGCAGGCAGCAGCAGATGGCACGTGGGAGGCTGCTCGGAGCACTGGGGGGCAGTAACTCGGCCTTCTGGGCAGGAGCGTGGTCTTCCGTGTGTTTTCGCGTGGCCAGCTTCATACGGAGTGATTTGGCACGTGAAAATCCTGCACATCAGCGTGAAATCCGAGGAAAGGCCCTTAGCGCGTAAGCGCGTCAGCACGCATACGCGATTCTATTGGACCAGAGTCCCTCAGCGCGTAAGCGCGTCTGTGACGTGACCCGCACGGGTGTTCCCCACTCAGCACGTGATGACGGGGCACACGTGGAAATACTGCACGTCAGAGTGTCATCGCGTGTAATTGGACAAAAGTGCGCGTACACGCGATTGGCCTATGTACGTGTATTTAATGGGTGCGCGGGCACTTACACACGCAAGTACGTCAGCGAACCTGTATCCCGTGGTGCGTGTGAATTTCCACACGCTATTGGACTGGGAACTGGATTCCAGGGGTGCGCGGGTCACACGCTGTATCCCGTGGTGCGTGTGCATTTCCACACGCTATTGGACTGGGAACTGGATTCCAGGGGTGCGCGGGTCACACGCTGTATCCCGTGGTGCGTGTGAATTTCCACACGCTATTGGACTGGGAACTGGATTCCAGGGGTGCGCGGGTCACACGCTGTATCCCGTGGTGTGTGTGAATTTCCACACGCTATTGGACTGGGAACTGGATTCCAGGGGTGCGCGGGTCACATGCTCGCCTAGAACACGCGCAAAGCAAAAATTTGCGCACTTTAACAATAACAAGCCAGACGCCAGGATGAACATACCGTTCCTAGCAGCAGTGGCAGTGGGCTACCAAAGGAGGAGGAGGAGGATAGTCAGGGCCAGAATATTCACACCCAGAAACAGCCTTTTCGGGATGCCTGATGACCAGGTGTATGGAAGGTACAGGTTTCCACCACACATAATACTGGACCTGGTGAGTGAGTGGGAGGATGACCTCACATCACCCACCCTGTGCTCCCAAGCACTCAGCCCCCTGGAGAAGGTCCTCAATGTACTGCACTTCTTAGCCACTGGATCATTTCAGCGGACAAGTGCCATAGTGGGTGGGGTGTCACAGGCCACCCAGTCACGCTGCCTACACCAGGTCTTGAACATCATCACTGCACGCCCATCAGTCCGCAGGCACATATACCTGCCCAGAACACCTGCAGAAAGGCATGCTGCAGCCCTGGATTTTTACGGTGTGGCACGATTCCCCAAAGTGCTAGGTGCCATCGACTGCACCCATGTGGCTCTACGTCCCCCCAGGGCATCTGAGCACATCTATAGGAACCGCAAACACTGGCATTCCATCAACGTGCAGGTAGTATGTAATGCCAAGGGAATCATCACCTCAGTATATGCAAACTATCCCGGCTCCACCCACGACAGCTTCATTTACCGAATGTCCACCCTATGCCGGGACCTAGATGCTGGGCGGCATGGTGATACATGGCTGCTTGGTGAGTATGTATGCCACTGCACATGCATGCATGTTGGATACTGAGCAAGGTCACAACCCCACCAATGATACCAATCACCACCTCCACAGGGGACAGTGCCTACCCTCTCAGCCCCCACATGATGACGCCAATTCGGAACCCCACCACGCCACCCGAGGTAAGATATAACACAGCCCACATTACAACCCGGGGCATAGTGGAGCGCACATTCGGAGTGCTAAAGTCACGCTTTCGCTCCATTGACCGTTCTGGCGGGCAGCTGTTATACGCTCCCCCAGGAGTGTGCAGGATCATAGTGGCAGCATGTGTCCTGCACAACGTTGCAACACGCCGGGGCCTGGCCGTGGACATGGTGGTGGCCCCACATCCCCAACCACATGCACAGCCGCTGCGCATGGGAGGGGAAGGGCACGGGGGGAGGCAGCCCGTACACAGCTAGTGGCTAATTACTTCACATAGTAATCACACCCCTGTGGACTGCACACTGGCCTGGCACATTCCATCTGACAGTCAATGATGACTCAACCTGACACTGATCCTGAATGTCTGGGGATTCAACCGTGAAAAGCATATCAGCCTGAGATTGTTCACCTGGAAGTGTTACAATGTGTGCATCCCTACCCACACACACCACCAATGCAGTGTTGTGAAGAAACACATTCAAGCAGCTAAAATGAATACCCACTTGCTAAATGCAACAAGAGGACAGTGCCATGTCACCCAACCCATCCCCAGCACCGCCACACAACACACCGTGCCATGTCATGCTATGTGCAGGTAAACAAAGTAATCCCCACAACATGACAAGTGTTGCGATGTACAGTGTCCCCAATTGAAACTTGCTACACCTGAAATACTCACTGTAATGCAGGACCAACAACAAACTTGAGCAGGTACTACCATTGACATGACTTCACTAATGTGATAAATCAGTAGTCTCACCACCTGGAAATGACTGCACTCCCACCACTTCCAACTGAACAGTGTTGGCGCCATGTAGAGTTGTAGGTGCACTGCTGCCAACAAGGACCCCATCTCCAGACTAGAGGGCCTTGTGTAGACATGAGGTAGGGACCTGCAAATTGGAAGGCAGACACAGATGATGAGTTACACATCAATGCAACATGCAGTGTACAACACAACAGCAATATGCACTAGGAATGTATACACAGTATTGACTAGACTACCCACACATGTAGTGGGAGTCCAATGTCACCATGTACTTCAATGTCACTTGGGCACACCCTTTGCAAGCCCATGGAAACGGGAAGCAGGAGGGGTGTGTGTGACTCAAACCCAGGCATCTGAACCTAATACATGACAAGCCTGCATGTGCCCAGCCACAATGCAGCGTATGCCCACAGGAACCACGGAGCCGACAAATTGTCCCAAAAAAATTGGGAAAAATATAAAATAAAAAATAAAAATAAAAATAAAAAAAATCAAAAATGGCCATTAAAGGGCCCGGGGGGGTTGGGGAGGCCACCCAGGAGGTCCGAGGTCAGGGTGCACACCAAAACCCACCTGTGTGGATCCTGGGAAAAAAAAACACCTCCATGGGCTCATGGCCCACACGGCTACCCTATTGTGGGAGTATCACTGCTGTCGCTATTATCACCCTGTGCAGCTGCATCCGGAGGTGGTTGCACTATGGGAGGCAGCCCACGCAAGGCCCTACTCTGTTCCTCCATGGCTGCAAGCATGCGGGTGTGGTAGGTCTCGTTCTGGAGGATGAGGGTGCGGAGGTCCCCATGCAACAACTCACGGGATGCCCGGACCTCCGCCCTCGTTGCTTGCATCTCAGCTGAGAGCGTACGGGTGAGACGCTCCAACTGCTGTTCTGTCCTTTGGTGTGTTGAAGCCTCAAGCTCAACAAGAGTCGTCCTGAGTTGATGTAGCTCCTGCCTCAGGGCTTCCCTGTGGCCCTGGGACTCTATGGAGATGGACTCCTGCAGAGTCGCCAGTGCCGCCCGCCTGTCCCTGTTGGACGCCAACATGTCCTCCCTGTGTGACTGGCAGATGGAGTTGGTTGCCTGCTCTAGTCGCTCCATCAGCCTTTCAGGGGGGACAATGGAAGTGGCCACCCTATCCATGGCCTGAGCCATCATCTCGGATGATGCTGCCTGTTGGGTAGCCATACCGTAAATGGATTGCTCCCATGCGGTATTGCCAGGTGGCGTACGGCCACCACGTCGGCGGGCACCACACCTGTCTGGGGCAAGGCGGACTGCGCCTTGCTGTGCCGGCACTGCCTGAGGCTGCAGGACTGCATTCCCCCTCTGATCTGCTGGCCCAGGAACAGGATCAGATGTCGCGGAGTGTGACCCTGCATCCGTAACCACCAAAGGCCTAGCTGCCAACACTGACATCCCCATTGAGGGTTCTGACCCTGGTGCAGGTGGGTGGGACAGAACAGAATCCCTCCCTGGAACACTCACCTGCGACGGCACGTAGGTCTCATCATCCGAGTCAACAGCTGAGTACAGCTCGGGGGAGGTGCAGCCAGAGACACCCCTTGAGAGCACGACCTGCAGCACTTGTGGGTTCTCACCCACCAGCACACCACGTCCCTCACTGGTGGTTGGTCGGCCCTCGGACCCCTCCTGGCTCTGCACCATCTCCACAACCCCAGCAGTATCAGGTGCGTCTTCCCCTGCAATGACATAATGACAAAGAAATGGAAACACGCATTAGCACCATGGCACACAATGAGGGCTGAGAAGCAAGAGAACCAGTACTTGATTGACACATGTCCCACATGACTAAGACCCTCCCATGCATGCACCCTCACTGCGTATGAAGGGCAGGCAAATGGCACACACTCATGACACAAAGATGGAAGATGAACACATTTTCTGCATGCTGCCTGGCAGTGGCATCACACATTGGCCTGTGATTGCCAGGTGACACACACATGCCATCACACAGCTGCCATGTACCATTGCTATTGAGTGTAGATGGAGAGGAGGGCAGCACTTATTCATTCAGTCCAGTTCCCGCATGCAATAGCTTTTCTAATTCAAACAGGTCTGATTTTTCACCTGGAGCTGCCAGTCCAATATGGTCCAATTGCACAGGGACATGTGTGAACATATGATATCCATGTAACAAAGTCACTCCACTTTACCATAGCCATGCCAGACATGTGACCAGAGGACTGAGGAATGCCTAGTATAAGTGGTGGAATGCAAACAATCTGTCTGATTGAACATAGAAAAATAAGCAACAATGTTGTGGCAAGGTGACACTACAAGGGCAACTGGGGTGCTGTTGGGCTAGATGTCTACTGTTGGCAGAAGGGATACTGCAATGGGCAAATGCAGCTGCGCAGGATGTATTGCATGAAGCACATGGCTGACCCATACGACTCGGCGCACACACTCTCACCTGGCACACAAACAGATGCCCTCACACACACACCATGCACATGGATGACACACACATGCATGTGCACTCACCGGACAATGCCTCGTAATCAGCCAGATCTCCCACGCCTTGGATCTGTTCCTCCGTGACGTAGGTCCCAGCGACTGACTCATGTGGAGTGAGTTCCATGTCTAATACTGGAGACCCACCTCCAGTCACTAGAGTTGCGGCATGACTTGAGGCCAGCTTCTTCTTTGCCCTGCGCTTTAGGTCATTCCAGCGCTTATAGCAATCATTGGCTGTGCGCCTCACGATTCCAAGGGCACTTACGATGTCCGCAACGGTCTGCCAGTGTGCCTGGCGTTGTGCAGGTGTGGTCTTGGATCCTGCAACAATGACCATCTCGTTATCATGTCCGGACACATACTGGACAAGTGCATTCAGTTCGTCATCCGTGAAGCTGGGCTTCCTGGACGGGCCGGACTGTGTAGCCGTGTCTGGGGCATCAGCCTGTGCCGGACGAGCACTCTTCCTCTTCCGCTTGGAAGGTGGTGGTGATCCTGAGTGTCCTGCGCCGCTCTGGACACTAGGGGCAGGAGCCCTGGTGGGCTCTGTATCAGGTGTGTGGGATTGCACACTCAGCATGGGAGTTGGTGCAGGCATTGGCTCTAGTGTAATGGTGTCAGGGGGAATGTCAGCAGGATGGACTAGGACCGACACTGTCCTGGCTGGGTGTGTGAGAGCTGGGGTGGATGGAGCCGCAGCTGCCCCTGCAGCCTCTCCGCCCTGCCTACTTGGGGCAGCAGATGACCTTGCTGCCCCAGATCCACGTGGCATGATGGCATCAACGTGCACCAGCGCACGTGTCGTAGCCCTGCTGACCTGGAAGTCAGCCATGGAGTCTCTGACAGATACAACAGAGAAACACTTCGCCCTCATCCTGAAGAAGGCCACACCAACAACAAGCTCCCATTAACTGCTATAGTTGCCCAAAACACTACAGTGTCGATTTTTGACACAACGTCTTGTCCCACCTTTCTGTTTCACATGTTTTTGTGTTTTATGTTTTGAGACCCATGGACCACAAGCTGTCCTGGGCAGCACTTCCTCATTTTTTCCATTTTATGTCATGTTGATTAGTCAAATGTAAAAATGTACCACAATGAAATTGTTTTTTTTGATACTAAATACTTCAATCTAGAACTTGCTGTTTTGATCTCCCACCCTGATTTTTGTTATTTATTATACGTTACCCCCCTGGGTATATCAGGGCATAGCCGGGTGCCCTTTAGTATTATTCTGTGTTCTCCATACATTCATCAAGTGAGGATCTTCCATGTGGGTCAGAAGCGTTCTAGTTTTCTGAAGCATAGAGAGGTGCAGATCGCCTGCAGATCTAGTGTCGGTGACAGTGTAACATTAAAATCCCCGCTCATAAATGTGAGATGACCCATGTATGGTGGGCAGTTTGTGAATACATTTGTGTAAAACCCAGCATTGTCCTCTTTGGGCCCATAGATTTTAAACAATGATATGCTGCCGAAAGAGTGTACCTGAGACCTTCTGGTTCTATGCCAGGGTATCAAGAGCAATAAACAGGACACGTTTGTGTAGGAGGATTTACACCCCTTTTTTCCTATGATATGGCACATGGAGCACTTGGCCCATCCATCCTCTCAGTGGTTTCTCTGACTCTTCCCTGTCTTGATGAGTCTCCTGTAAGAATATAATATCCCCCAATCATCTCTAAGAAAGTTCATTAACCTACATCTCTTAATCAGGTCGCCCAGGCCTTGAAATGAATTGTTATAAACCTAAGCATGGACATGTCAGGGAGAGGGAAGTGCTCTAAGAATCACAGCATCTCCAACCACGCTACATGAAGACCAATCCATCGTGTATCTCCTTAGCAACATAATACCCAGTGAATAAAAGGATACCTCAAAATAACCCAACAATAATAATTTAGCATTTATATAGCGCTACAAACCCTCGGGTATCTGAGCGCCCACGGTGTGTGGTGCTCATTTATCGACCTCGGATTTGGCCCAGCCGGGATTCGAACCTGCGTCAGCAGTCTCTGCACAGACACCCAAGCGAGCACTCTACTCGCTGTGCTATCGGACCGGCTACCTAAGACTGTTTCCTGTACACGCTCCATGAAGCAGCCCCAGACAAAAATAACAAGTGATAAGAACAGCAAACCCCATAAACATTGGGCCCTGTAGTAGGAGGCCAATAGGAACTTGGTATAATCAATGCACAGTGAGCAAGTGAGACCAATGTGAACGTGCCATCACTGCTCATAAACAAGTAACCAATATGATAGCACGTTCAAGGCATTGTTGGGGGGAAAAGATGAGCCGCCATAGGCTAGGGTGAAGTCCTGGTCATTCGCATGGATGTAAGTCGCAAATTAAATCACCAAAGCCCCGAAACCTGAGCTGTCCTATTGTTAATTAAGGCATCCCTGAAATGTAAATCTGCATCAAGACAAGCAGTGTCACAAATACACCACCCGAATGAAGCAGACATATAAGCATGGCAAGAAACATCACGTTAAATAAGTGACTCGATATGTAGCCTGGTCAGGCGTATCCGGTGGGACGGTTCTGCGTCCATCCCTATTCATTCCTCACAAGCAGATCATACCAGTCATGTAGTTGGTTATCCACAAGATTTCGTGTCCATCTTGCGGGGGGAAACTTTGGGCTTCCGTCCATATTTTGCCAATCGGTTCTGCAATCCTGAAGAGTCTTGCCATCAGAGATCCGCACCAATGCTAGAGGAATGGGCTTCTGGGTCAGGTATGCGATCCGTAATAGCTATGTTGTGTTGCCTTAAGAATTGCCAAACTTCACCTGGACACTCAAATATATGCCACTGTTTCCTGAAGTGAAAGCACCACACCACCAGGAATTTCATGTAGTATCTATGGTCGGAAGCCTTGAGGGCTTAAAAAATCGGACTGAACTCCCTGCATTGCCTGGACACCTCCACCGAGATGTAATTGAAGATGCAAATCTGCACCCCTTCTTTTTACATTGTACCAGTCGCACGGTAGGCCTTCATTACTGCCAATTTTTGCTTGAAATTCAAGAACCACACCATTATAAATCTTGGACGTTCTCGTTTAGCTAGCTTAGGAATAGGTGCCCTATGTGCCTGTTAAATTATGTACTCTTGCGTATACATAATCTGCAGCTACTCTTGCCACGTAGAGTATAAGAAGCCTTCAATGTCATTACTGTCACCATTTTCAGGCATGCCAACCAGCCATATATTATTGCATCAGGATCGATTTTCCTGATCCTTGTTCTTCGCACCAGCCACTGAATTTCTTTGATTGCCACATAAGATCCAGGTCAGTTGACGTGGTCTGTTGATCATCTTCGACTGCGCTTACATGCTGTTCGTTCTCCATGGTGCTTTCGGCTTGCCAGTTGATGCAGCCATTGATATCTTTTATCTCCATCATGATGTCCTGGGCAGTGGTAATGGTTTCCTGTGTGTACTGATTAGTAGTCTTCACCTCAGTCAATATAGCCTGTAATCGCAAGGAGGTTTCCATTTTTGCCTATGAGCCTGGATGATCTGCAAGGAAGAAGTGATTTGGTGGTCCGTCCCTCGCTCAGGGTTACCTCTGTTGTATTTGAACCTGAGGAGTCAAGTACCGGAGGAGTACCGCTTGACCGCAATCTCTGCTTCCTGCCACGTGGAATTGTGTCAATTACTCCAGCCTACGAACGTTGGGTTTAAATGGTGAAGATTTGGCAGTAAACAACTGCAGATTGCCAAACCATGCCCATTTGGGCAGAATCCTACAAATTTGGCCAGCGCCCGCACACCGAGCCAAGTACCGGTGAAGTACTGCTTGGCCGCAATCTCTGCTTCCTGCCACGTGGAATTGTGTCAATTACTCAAGCCTACGGTATATATTGCTTTGAATATATTAGACTTTTGCAAAGACTTTAAGTATCCAATTGCAACCTTATATTTCTCTCTCTTTGTAGAACGTTTGGGTTTAAATGGTGAAGATTTGGCAGTAAACAACTGCAGATTGCCAAACCATGCACATTTGGGTGGAATTCTACAAATTTGGCCAGGGTGCGCACCAGCGCGCGCACACCGAGCCAAGTACCGGTGAAGCACCGATTGACCGCTTTGCCACGTTGTCGCGGCGTTGCAGCCAAACGGTGCTTCCTGCTGTCCCTCTAGCATTGTTGATTTGCCTTTGACTTATCGTCAGATAACAGCCGTGAACAGTGCCCCTGCAGCTTGACGGCAATCGTCACTCACCGCAGCCCCAATCTTTGAAGTTAACCGGCCTTGCTTGTCGGCAGGCAAAGTGATGCAGTGCATGCTAATGACCCTGAAGTCCGGCATGCCGAACTTAAGCTCACTATAGCTGCATGGAAAGATTGACGGGCAGCAGCTCTCCAATACGTCCAAACAAAACCCTGGAAACGTCATATTTGTGTCTACTCCGCTCACTCAGAAAATGATTCAGCTACGTAAACGTTCAATGAAAATGACATGCATGCTGATATTCGCCTGTTTTGCAAAGATTCCAGCGAGAGCTTCAAGAAGGTAAATGAATCCATGGTGGCAAAAACACAATCTCCACTTGCCCCCGAAACTACGTCAACGGTCCATGTTATTGCATATAAGGGTAATTCTGCTGAACCAGATGTTTCTGTGATTGTAGTTGAAGTGGAACCATCTGATCTGGTATTAAATACTACTGACAGATCACTTACTGACAGTGTTATGTTGGGCAATGTATTCACAGCTCCTGTACAAGATAACACTGTTCAAACACAGGATAAAACCTCTGATCAAGCTGTTTTAGAACTTGCGAACAACACTTCTGGTTAGTTCTCAGATACAACAATATAAAATATGTCTGACTCCCCTGATTTATTCACGAACATTAGTCATTTGCACTCAGAGTTTGAGGTGTCTTATTCTGCCCCAACTCTGCGTAATCCGAGGAATAACATAACAGGATTGGCAAAACCTAGTGTTGTAAGTCGAATAAATCATTTGTTGGAAATCACGCTAAATTCAATTCAATGAACTTGGCCATGGCCAAACTTTTTGAGACACTTGTTCTAAAATTAGTTTCTCAGAATGCACAACTTGAAAAAATCTTGGAATGGCAGTACGCGATTATGCAAACACCTCATTTTAAAAATAATTTCACCCACAATACAGACAAAGTGATTATCACTGCCATCTCTGTTGGTACTCAAACTGATCGCTGTGCAGACTCTATATCTGTTCCAAATAGTACACCAATAATGATTTCAGAATCGCAATGTCCTTTACTTCCACACTTTCCCAATGTCATTCATGATAAGGAGCAGACAGGTATACCGTCTAGCATCGAGGGTCAGCCTGTTGATACCCATAATAGTATTAAGGCACCTGACAAACCATCTGTTTACACACTATTTGAGTCAAAACAGAATTTGAAAAAATGATAGCTGTACAAACAAAAAAAACAAAAAATATGAGTACAACGAAGAATAACTGCACTTCCAAAACTAAACAGTTTATCAAAACAATTAGAAACTCGCAAAAGGGTGCATTGTTAGCATCAAATGCAATCACTAAAAAATACCAGATGCAGGCGCAAGCTCGAAAAGATACAGCAAAGATCAGTAACCCAGTTAATATTTCATCTTATGGTCCTCTTGATGATCTATTAGAGATAGCAGCAGGTGTGGATGGGAAAAAGGCTGCTTATAACCCACCTATAGCCGCAATAAATAATATAAGAAATGAGTCCCATTTGACTGGAATTACACAACAGGCACTGGAAAGTCACAGGAAGGAAATTAGATGTGCTGTAGATGCATATATGAGCGCCCAGCCATCACATGACTAACTGTGAATTCAGAACAGAAACTCAATCACAGCCTACATTTCCTATGGATGAATTGGTTAAGACCATGGTTTTACCTCATCCAATCCATAAAGATTCCTGTCATTGTCAAAGCAATGTACCAGTTCAATTAAATACCACACATAATCCTTCATCAACTCAACACCAGGTTGACGTATCTCGATTGGTCTCTTTACCATCAAAAGGAGTTGGGGACTTGAACATAAAGCTGGAAGTGTAGATAACATAGCTGCATTAGCACCTGAAATGTATCGTTTAATTCAGACACCACTCCTAAAGGCAACTGTAGTAAAACCATCCATGGCTTCATCCAATGGTAATACTAGGCCTGAACCCTTGAATCCGAAAAAACATTTGAAAGTGAACATCAAACGGCCAGCATCATATTCATTAACTATAGCTTCCTGACCAACACCAAGTGTTCAGTATGATCTAAACCACAAGTCCATTTTAACCATCTTTTCAGAAATTCCTGAATTGGAAGACATCAACTCTGTTGATATACAACTGTTTGAATTTGATAATGTACACATACTATCTTCAGTAAAACTATGGATCAATTTCAGAGTAGTACTGAATACAATATGGCTTGCAAAAAGAGAACTCTATGACCTAGGATTCATTATTGATGTTAATTCATCGTGTCTCCCAGCCCCAACCGTTACGCCTTTGACAACTACAACTGCTAATAGGCAATGTCCCACAAACAACTTGGAATCAAATGTAAGAGAAGTTAAAATGACGAGTAAGTGTCACATAGACCAGGATATGCATTAACTAGGCCACCCCATAAAGCGAACCCCAGTGTCTCTCGTTAGTTGGAACACAAGAGTGTTCCGTCATCTCATCAATAACTCCAACATGGGCACTGAGAATGTCGATATAATTATGTTGCAAGAAACGTGGCTTACTGAAATGCCAACCTGGGATAATTAGGATCTATATCTCAATCCTGCTCTAAAAGCGAGATTGGGAAGGCCAACCTCAGGCTTACTTATTGCTATTAAACAGCAATCACCTTTTAAATCTGAACATTGGATTTCTCCCAACCCATTTTTGTAAGCAGTAAAACTCAAGGCTGGTGGCTGTTCGTATACCTTAATTAACATGTATTGGATCCCTGCAGGTATATCCGATCAGTCCTTTATGAAAGATCTGAATTGCGTAATGGATTTGATTTGTATTGCTAAAACACCATTGTATGTGATTATAGCAGGGGATCTTAATTTGCATTGTCTAGAACCATCAAAAGACAAGACTAGACTAGCCATATGGACTCATTTTGTTGAGACTCGAAACCTCCAAATGTTAAATGGTACATTTATAGATGGCATCCCTCAACACCCCACATGGCATAGAGGTACATCCAGAGCAATAATTGATTATGTCTATGTTAATCAGGCTTTTATTACAGAAATTACTAAATTTCGAATCAATCCAACCACTTTAAGTGATCATGATATCTTACTCACTGATTGGAATATTACAGAAACTACAGAAGACCTACCATCCAAATGCCCAGAAAACATGGTTACAATTAATACAGAGTGTAACAGATTGCGGTGGTCTGAAACGATTTAATCAATTGTATGCAATGGAAACACACAAAGCCAATGAGGGGTCAGGTAAAGAGATTGTATATCATGATTTGATGCAGATGTTTCAGGTTAGACCAACTACTCAAACATCGCCCAGAGTGTCACACTTGCATCTATTTAGCAAAGAAATTCAAACTGCCAAGAAATTATTTCGTTCTATGAAGAGACACACTTTAAAATTGCCATCAATTAGAAATGAACAACTAATTAAACTGAAGACCAAAAATAAGAACTGGATGCGAACTCAGAAAGCAGTCCTATACCAAGATGATGGCTCAACAATGCTGAAAAACATAGCTCAGAAAAATACTGCCCAAATGTGGGCTATTATTAATCAGACGACAACAGGGCATCAAATTGCATTACAATCTAATAGCGTTTCAGAACAAGCCTGGGTCACACATTTTTCAAATCTATACAAGGTACCCCAAAACTCAAATTGCAGGACAGCAAACTTGGGAAATGACAGCTTCTTTCTCAAATTTAACAAAGAAGATATATCCTATTATATAAACAAGGCAAGCAGTTCGAGGGCTCCGGGACCTGAGGGTCTATCAAATTATATACTAAAACAACATCCAGAAATTTGGACTAACATATTATGGAATATGTTTAACAATATCAACCAAACTCAAATTATTCCCCGATCTTGGAAACATTCCATTATTTTGCTGCTCTACAAGAAGGGTAGTAGGACAGATCCAGCCAGTTACAGGCCTATTGTCTTGTTAGATGCACCAGGAAAAATCTTTAATCACATCGTCCTCAGAGATCTTAACATCTGGGCCACTAATCAACGAAAAAGAGACCCATTCCAAGCAGGTTTTGTTTCTGACCTGGGTACATCCCCAAATATCATCAGTCAATCTGCCTGATTCATGGAATTATTTGCGTGAAAAACGCAGATTTGCGCACCTTTCTGCCCGAAAATCCCCATATTTCAAACAGGGATTTTAGGGCAGAAAGGCGCGCAAATCTGCATTTTTCACGCAAATAATTCCATGAATGAGGATGTAAATATGATAAGATCTAACTTTGCCACCCGGAAACAACTGTTGTATTTGGCGTTTATTGATTTCTGGGTTGCGTTTGACTCTATTGATCGTGTCCTTTTATTAAAAGAAACTGACACAATATGAATGTACATCCTCACTGCTTTCTATGAACAAGCATCTCCACACTAATACTACTCTGCAAGTTAGATTAACAACAGAGGATTACTCTCTGCTTTAATTTCTACAAGACGAGGGCACAAACAGGGTTGTATTTTGGCTTCATTTCTATTTAATCAGTTTATTTTGGATCTGGGTGATTTATTTGCCACTAAAACAACTGATGCATCAAAAATGGGCACACAATCGATAGCTTGGATGTTATATGCGGATGACTTAGTCCTTTTGTCAACAACACCTAGCGGACTACAGAATCTATTAGATAAATTATCTGCTTATTCTTCAGAAAATAATCTTGTCATTAACTTGGAAAAAACACAAGTTGTCACCTGCCTAACACATGCCAAAATTGTTGGTAAAAAATATAAATGGTACCTGCAAGATATGGAGTTAATGAATGTACCTGAATACAAATATCTAGGCATAACAATTTATAACAAATTGTCTGAAACGTCATATATAACATCATTGAATTGTAAGTTGCAAACATTGAAATCACAGGCAACAATATTAATGTCTAAGTATGGCAAATTCTCATATCAGCATGTCATGACCTTTTATCAAGCGAAAGCGGTTCCAATTCTATTGTATGGTGCTGAAACTAAACTGGTGATTAAGTCAAAATCTTGGGATCTATATTAATCCTGATTCTGGAAATCAGTGTTAAACCTACCAAACTGCACCCTCTTACCTATAATTAGATATGAACTTGGTCTGCTTTCACTACATGTACAATTGATATGGAAAATGTGCCATTTTTTTTTTCTCGGAAATGCCTATTGGGTCTTGAGAACAACAATATTCTAAGTGCTGTTGCACGTTATCTTGTGGTTTCTACCCATTCCTTTCCTTGTATATGGAGAAGTTGTGTTCTAGATGCCTTATCTGATGCCTCTATAACTTTAGATGTCTTATTAACAAAACCAAATTGTGCCAAGATGAAACTGTATCAAAATGATTGGATCTGTACCAGGGCAAAATGTTGCACTTACAAGGACTTTAATAGCCAAATGTTTGGTTATAAAAAATTTCGAGTCATGTCAGATTATTTAGTGAAATCACCTTACATAAGACAGCAATATTTGCGATTCAGGTTCAATCAATTACGAACAACTGAAATCATGGCTACGAGAGGATTGATTCCTAATGAACTGAATCATTGTCGATTTTGCCATAATAAGCAATGTCGAGAGACACTAAAGCATGTAATAGTGGTTTGTCCGGCTCTGGATTTGATGAGGCAAACTCATTTTAGTAAATTGTTACAGATATATACACCAATGAATGATGATGAAATGTGGTATGTGATTTTCACGAGCAGAAAATTGGGAATAAGAGTTGCAATAGTACATTTTTTGGATGCCATTTTTTCAGCTGATGATGAAAGTTTTTGAATAGTATCTGAATGATGGCTTGATGTAAGACGCTATATGGGGGTAATTCATGGATTATTTGCGCCAAAACAAAATGGGATTTGTGCACCATTCTGCCCGCAAATCCCCATTTGTTAAAAAGGCATTTGCGGGCAGAATGGTGCACAAATCCCGTTTTTTCGGCGCAAATAATCCATGAATTACCCACATAATTGGAACATAAATCAGATGAAATTATGATGCTTTTAATTTTGCATAAAATATATTGTATGAATTTAAAATTAAAGCAAATTGATATGATCTGATTAGCTAATTGACTTTTAAAATGTATTGCTTAATTTTACCTATTCCCTAATTTTAAATTGTTGTTGATTGGATTTCATTTTACAGAATTTTACTTTTGTATTTGAAAGGTTGATTTAATCAGCCAACCAAATAAAAATAAAAATAAAAAAAGAACCTGAGGAGTGAATGGGCATATCTGGCAGTGAAGCCATATGGTTGACACTGCCATCTCATGAGCTTTGGTGTAGAGAGGGCCAGCATTATTGCGCCACAGAATATATAGGGTCATGGACCGAGGTCCAGCAACCATTTCCCAGTTTGCAAGAGAGCCCTTAAGACAGAGCCACCCAGTGGGCCACAGATTCTCCCCACCATAAACAGTTGCGTTGCATATCATAATATGCAGTCCAAAGCTGGGCAGTCTGTCATCTGGGAAGACCCTCAAAAGACATATCTGTTCATGTTTTCTCTTATGGAGAGCGCAGGCTCCCAGTCAGCCCGATAGTGCAAAGCACAGAGCGCAGCCATGACTGGGGCAGGTCACAACACAGTATTTAGACCAATGCCCGTCCCCACCTTCCAATCCAGCACCAGGGAAGTCAGTTAGAGTGAACCTGAGACCCGCTCCCAGGACAAGTTCGACACAGTCCAACTAGTGTGTTGCTCCAAGTGGCAATCCTACGCTCTGTGCAGACGTCGCCATTTATCCCATGCCCCATGGCACTGATGAGGACCCATAGGGCTAGCAAGGCCAGAGCCCCGCCCCTGCTCGCCTCGACACTGGCATGAGCTACAACCAACATCTAGCATGCACTACTCCAACTCAGCTGCGTAGATGTGGATCCAAGGCGGTGGAGTGGTCCCATTTCGAATCAGCAAAGGCACGGGATACTCAGACATCATTTCACCAATTATGCTGCTCAGGTAGCGGACATTTCTATACACATGCAGTGCTGGAGCTCCTCTTCCGCGGAGCTATGCTAGTTGGCAGCCATCTTGCTCGGCTCTCAAGCACCCCCCAATAATTTATAGATTTTTAAAAAATGAATGAAAATAACACAATTCGGTCCTACATTCATTTTTTTTAAATACATTCAAATAAGTAATAATATCACTAATATAATTGTACTTATTTACTAAACAATCACCTAAAGTTAAAGAAAATGTTAATTATTTGAATTTTTTTTTTTTTACAAGAGTTTAGGTTAAACAAACGACAACTTAAAATCTACAAAATCTGAAATAATAGCGTTAAAAGTTATGTTTGGGACCTACTGAACAAGTTGCACCAATAGGTTTATGTATGGCCCACCAGCCATGGTTAGTGGCCATTGTAATATTTGCACCAATAGGTTTCTTTGAGGCCAGAGGCAAAAAGACCCTTCACCCCCTGCCTAGTAGATGTGATCACTGCAGGGATCAAATATCTTTTTTTTCACGCTTTTCCAATTGCTGCGATATTCCTCTGGTATTCCACTGATAAAGGCTATGGACTACCAATGCTCGTGGGATTCCCATCCAATAATGCTAGAAAATAAAAACCTCTTCCCCATCCTCACTGGCACTCACCAAGTGCCCCTCTCGTCTTTCCAAAGAGCCCCAACCCCCTCAGGTGCTTTGACCTCACTGGCCCTCTCCTATACCCCCTATCACTCTTCGGTTCATGTAAAACAGTATAATTCACATTTTTGCTGTGAGCATCTCGCTAGATTCCCCCGGTAATCCTCTGATAAGCCAAAAATGTTCAAACCTTAACTGGCTCCCCATAACACCCCTAACTCCCCAACTTCACATGGTGTCCTCTTTCCCCTCCCCACTTCTATCCTGATGTAAGTACATCCTTTCTCCTCCTAAAATAGCTTTTGAGCACTTTTTGGGCGCAGGGCTCTACCCCTCCATCGAATATTTTAAAAACGAATGGACAGATTTACCCCAAACCAGTCTAGAAAATCAAGTCAGAAGTTTGTGCCCATGTTGTTTTTACTTGGTCCAAATCCAGCGACTTTTGCGCTACGGCTTTCCAAGGATTGCATTTTTTCCCTATATGAAAATTAATGGGAGTAGGCCGTAAACAGTGTTTTTGTTCACTAAATAACTTTTTCATTTCTTACCCAATCTTTCCCACAATTCCAATTGTGGGGGTGGGGGAACGGGTGGCGTGAACATTTTCTGGGGGAAAATGTCATCAAAATCCGTCCAGTCTATTTACAATGGTTCACCTTGACTAAAGGGCGGTGATCGCTGCCGTTTAATAAATGTATATGTAAAGATGTAGAATGTTTGTCACTGAGCACAAACCAATGTTTCAGATATTCAAAACCTTCAAAAGGGTATCTTGTGTGCCACTGACATTGGGCAGTGGAGGCTCAGAAAACAGTCAAGTGCCTATTCATGTTTTTGTTTATACTTCATTCATTTTCAAATACATTTCAACACTTAAACAGTTATAAAATTAACACTAGGATATCAATGTCCTTGGTTCCACTCCAAATACAATCCTTAAGAGATTTTATTAGGCATGCCTACAATCATCTCCAAGTATCTCCTTATGGCCACCAATAATGACATTAGACAGAGTGCATAGGCAGCACATTGGATTACCCAAATAGCAGATGTGCCGTTTCTACAGTAGCATAGTCCCGTTTCCCAAATACTTACAAAGTGACATACAACAATGACAACTAGTCTGGATTGAGGACATAAAATTGAATTCTTTGTGTACATAAGCAGTCAACTCTGACCAGTAGTCTCTGGGTTTAGCACCCACCACCAGTAGTTTCCTATAAGTATTGATCAGTATGTTACGTCATATTTCTATTATTATTTATTTATTATATCGCTCAACATGCCCATAGGCCTCAGCAGGCACAAAGATATAACAATAAATAAAACAAATCAAAAAAACAAAACACAACAAAACAGCTCAGTAAAAACAATAAAAGAAAATTATCCACTGTTGACTATCAGTTTCAAGTCAGATGGCATGTTAGAGAAGTGGTTACAATTTGCTAGGAAAGACAGAAGGTTACTAAGGCCACAGCCAATAATTATACGATCCCTGTTGGCTTGTGTGCACCTTCATCCAACTTAATCCTATGCAGGACATTATAATCCAGGCTTCTAACAATCCCTGGTCCAGTTCATTGTTGCAACCAAGCCATATACTTGTTCCTAGGGGCATCCCTAATTCCAGGCCTCAGAGGTGGCATAACATTGGTAATAATACCATTCCTTGGATCCAAGGACAGCTCTTTTGAGGATTTATCTGCTATAAATGGCATCTGTGGCTTACTGAGACATGCAGTTCTCAAGGGGCTGGAATTGAACTTAGTATGAGCACAAGACTCAACATATAATGTGGCCAGTCCTAAATCAGCATCAGCTGTTAGCTGCCCAACAAGGGCTTACCCAACCACAACCACATCTCTGGGTGTTGAAGGTGCGTTAGGGGTGAGATGCTGTTGCGGCTTAACGTTATTTAGCTCGATTGGCTCAGTCTGACTGCTTTTATCTTCAGGCCCAACAGAGTCATATTCATGAGGAATGGTTTGGTGTTCTTATTAGCCAACTCAGTATTCAATGGAGGGTCTGTTTGACACAGGCTATCCACCATAACAGTGCACACCGGTGTCTCAGCATTCAGTGGTAGATCTGTTTGACACTGAGGGCCCGATTCATGGAATTTTTGCACGGTTCAACGTGACTTTGCACTGCTGAAAATGGACTTTGCACTGCCGACACAAACCCTGATTCATGGAACTGTGCAAAGTGTATTAGTGCAGTGCAAAGTTAGTGCAAGTGGTCATTTTCGCAGTACAAAATGACTTTGCACTGACTTTGCAATGAAAAAATATGCTTTGCACAGTTCCATGAATCAGGGTTTGGGTCGGTAGTGCAAAGTCACTTTTCAGCACTGCAAAGTCACTTTGAGCCATGCAAATAATTCCAAGAATTGGGCCCTGAGTGTCCACAATAATAGGGCGCACCGGTGTCGCAACTTTGTCCAGAAAGTCCAGCCACAGCCCAAAATCATAAATTGGAAGAGGTCATGTAGCTATTCTACCTCTCACAAGCTGCAATTCAGTGGAGCAGAACTGTTCCAACAGTGGAGCTGATTGTTCACCATTTATTCCCAAAGTTTCCACAGGACAGGTGGCTGCTCTCGCCCTTCAACAGTTCCACACAATGGAGACATACACGTTGGCGAGGCTAACAGCTTAGTACTGCCAGCCAGGGCAGTAGTGGGCTCTTCCAATGTAAGACTTGATTCTACATGCTTAGGAGCATCTCGGTTTTTGCTTCCCCATTATAAGCCTCAGAACAACTTTCATTGGTCTGCTAGAGACGTCCTCTTCTGAGGGCACTATATCATTTCAGCAGTGTAGGACCAGACATCTACATCCAACGACCTGCTATTTGCCACCTTGATACCAACAATGCAACACGTACAATCATTTATAATTGAATTGATATTTTATTTCTATCGCGTTCATACACAAGTGTTTCAGAGCGCGACAAGGCAAGGGAAGGGAACAGAGGAGAACAAAACAACGATGTAACCTTCCTTAAATGTTATGGATCCAATCCATGCATCCCAGCAGAAACTGTATAGGAACCATTGGAATTCCAATGCCACTTGTTTTCTATACTTAAATAAGACCAGATACCTGAACTGAGATACTTTCCCTCCTATAGCTAGGGAACGCAACAAGATCCTTGGGATCATATTTCTTCATTTTAGTAGGTTTTATATATATTTGATGCACAAACTTAAAATGCAGAAATGTATGTTTGTGATTACTAGAGATCTTTCTCGTAAAAAGACAAATGTTCACCCACACCTCATCCACTATGACCATATCCTGTCTTCCTTCCTATGTTGCAATTGCCACAGGAGCAGCCTTCCATGCCAATACAATTAATATAGGATTGCAATAGGATGCTTAGTCATAAGAGCAGTCATTATATGAGTAATCATCTGCTGCTCCATTGGGACTTTGGGAAAGGTAGGAATCATTGACAGTTCTCCCAGATTCTATAGTGCATCAATGCATATAATATCACAACCCCCAGCTGCCTGTACCTTTCTAGTATTATAAACTTACACTCCTTCCTCTAACTAGATTATTAGCAATTTAGCCAATTCCCTGCGAAACCCACTGTCAACCGAACATTTTAGCCACTCTATCCTGTCTGTTTGTATGTGAAGTGTATTGGGATCATATTTTTTAAACAACTTTTGTAGTGACAAAGCTGTTATCCATCAGCACTGTGTTGAGCAACGTGGCAAGCCAGTGCGGGACCCCAGGTTGCTGCAGGCAGGTTTACAGTGCTACCTGCTGTGCGTATGATGCAACGCCATACCACGTACTGATATGTCTAATTTGGGTATTATAATAATAGACCCCAGGCTCTGGGATCCCAGCGCTACTTTTTCTAAAGGCAATATCAATGCCTTCCAAGCCACCCTCAGCCTGCTCCCTGCCCATATAAGCTTTCACAGTGTTGTTCACATCCCAGTAAAAGGTACTCCTGGCACTTTAATGGGGACATTTATGAAAATGTATAACATCTTTGGCTGGGCCACCATTTCAATTAGCAATATCCTCACAATCAATGATAACAGGAGTTTAATCCAATGCTCACTCTTTGCTTCCAGACCTTCCAGTGCAGCCACATAGTTGCTGTTATAAAGTACATACATTTCCATCAATATCCCTATCTGTAAACAGTGGATTTTACGCAAACCCCACAAGGACCCCGTTTATTACCCATCTATTGAGTGCATGTGAGTATTAGTAACTCGATTTCTTCCAATTGATTTTAAGAGCAGATTATGTTTTAAATGTATTTAATGTCTCTACTGTGAAAAACTTGAAGGTGTCTCACCCGCTAGTCCCCGGGGATCTGTCATTTAGGTGGCCAGGACAAGGTCATCGCTTTTGGATGCAGTTCCTGAGGATGGACCAGTGCGGGAGGATCACCGGGATGAGGAGTCTCTGGGGAGTGGAAGTGGGACACCAGAGGGTGAGGCACAGTATCCCCTTCCCTGTAACATATTTTCCCCAATGTAAAAGCATATTTTGCATAATACCGCCTAGAAATGAACATTGGCCTAAGCACATTCGCATCACATTGAAAATTGCATTTGAATGAACCTGAATAAAGCTGACTACACCGCCATTTTAAAGTCATCCGCCATTTTGATTAACTCCTGCTTTCTGTCTCATGTTAAACTTTGTGTTTTTGGCTCCAGCAGAGAAAAATTAACTTTGTACTGTGTCAACGTAGATAAACATGTTGAGGATGCTGAAAGTGGATTGTATGTCCTGCATTAAGAAACCTTGGAGCTAAACTAGAGTTGAACTGAACAGTAATTTAGATGTTGTCCGTATCAATAGCGTCATCCTCGTTCAAACAGTGGAACAGAATGTTGAATAGCTGAATATGTGCTTTTGCAGAAATCTGTGTTTTCGCTCCGTGAAACTAAGCTGACTTCAAACTCAAGAACAAATGATAGACAAATATGACTAAATGAAACAAGGACTGTTACCATTGTGTTTTATGTGCAGAAAAACATGTCTAGTGTTTGAGGAAAACATTGAACAATGTATAGTTGTTTGAATATTTATTAGTTATGTGAACTGGCCACGAGCCCTAGGGAATGGATAACACGAACATGGGCTGGACGATGTGTCCGGGATTGTGAGAGAAATGTATAAATATGCATGCTTTGTAATGTACAGCACTCTCTCATCTCATGGTGTCCGCTACCACACATTGCAAGGTGTTGAGAGACCAGACAGCTGTTCTGCAAAATAAAAGTGTACTTATACCATTGTACTCTTGCCTGGCATATTTCTATTAAGTGGTATTAAGCCTCGATATTTCTTTAATCTTTCACCAACCTACCAGGTATGATACCTAGGAACTAAACCCCCCCCTTTCCCGACACGAACACCTTCTCACAGACAGTTCACTGTGAGCGACAATGGACTAACACCAGAGCCGTATACTGGACATGTCCCAACACCATGGTCAGGCAAGGTCAGGCAGTTACAGATCATTACACACACCTGACTTCATCACACTTCCCCACACGGATTAAAGACGGAGCACGAAAGCACACTCTGAGCGAGGCAAGACACACAAGGAAACAGCAGTTCCAAGATGGCAGTTTAATGCAAGGAGAAATACGGCAAGACCAGAGAGGGTTGCAAGGAGGGAAGTACCCTTAACCTTTAAAGACTGTAGCTTTCGTGAGCATTGGAAAGTAAGAAACCTAAGACCAGGAATTAAGGCTGATCAAACCTGAACAGGGTGTCGGAGGTACCCAGGGCTCTCCCGCATTGATAAGCAAGGCGGGGAGGAGAGATTGCCGCCGTGCTACTGTCTTTGGCTTCTACAACAAAGCAGCATCAGAAAATCAAGCACAGCCGGTGAGTCAGAGAGACTGATATCAAACCAGCCTGTCTTTTGAACCAAGTTTGCAAGCAGCAACATTGTATGAAGAGAACAGTGTGTGAGGCGTTTGTAAGGAGCGATGCAAATAATTGGAAACCAAAAGGAGTAGTTGAAATTTATAATTGAACTTTGGGAGAGCAAGAAAAGATACCATACACAGAGTGGTCCGGCACCACATGGGTGCTCATTCGAAAGTCTCTATTAGGTATCCAACTGATTCTGAGTGTGAGAGAAAGAAGTATTGAGATTGAAGTGGTAATGCAACAGGTCAAGCTAAATCCGGTGCACATTCAAAAGTCTTTGATAATTTAATGACCATCACAATTGGTCCAAGACCGGCTGAGGGAGACTAATTGAGTGAATGAAAGGAATCTGAGCCTGGAAGAGGTGGATCTAAGGTTGAACTTTGTTTCGAAGTGATCTGAGCCCGGCTAAGGGGGATCCAGGATGAACCCCTGAATTGAACACTGGAAAAGGAAAATAACATTTATGTGTTGGTTTGTTTTGTACACCAGATCCTCTGAGTCAAGAGACTTGCAAGAAGTAAAGAGGCTTGGACACAGAAGGTCCTGAACTGTGAAAACAGAACTGTATCCTTGTGTCGCAGAAGCCAGAGTGTGTGCTTTGCTCGAGTGACCCTGAACACACGGGGAAGGGAGGCCAATGGCCCGATCATCCTGACATATTATTTTGTGAACACTTCTTTCTTTTTCATGAACATTACCCCACATTATTTGTAAATTAGTGGTAAGGATTGGCCATAGGTTTTTTAGGATAGGTCCTTTTATTTTGACACAACTCCGCTAGAACTGCATTATTATTATTTGATGGTCGTAGCTTGCTCCCATCTGTAGATTTAGGTTTAGTTAGGCGTTTATCATACCCTTCCAAATGTTCGATAAATGCTCTTGAACTGGGGTCGCATGTGTCTGTCTTACTGTTGATAGCATGCCTTCCTTATACTACTATGGTGGCAATATACTCCCCTTGATCCACAAGATAGATAATAAGATCAGCAGCATATAAAATTGCTATAACCTTCTGTGCACACACCTTAATGTCTCCGTCACCATGCTTTTTGCTCAGGTAACAGGCTAAAGGCTCCACTGCCAAAGCAAACAATGATGGCAGTAGAGGGCAACTGTCCCACCTTACTTGTTTAAGCTCAAAGGGTTGCACCATAGCATTTTTCCCCTTGCATTCTCAACATTGGGGACAAGTACAATATATTCACCAATGCCAAAAAATGATCACCAACTCAAATTCCCAGAAGAACCCTCAAAAAAGGGTCACGAAAAATATTGGGATACAACACATATGAAATAACAATCATCTTAAATTTGGGTCGTTCTCCCAGCAACAACTTCCTACTCATCGGGTAACAGCTTATCCATCAAGGGTGCCAATATATTTGATACCAATTTTACGAGGATCTTATTATCAAAGATTAAGAGTGACAGAGGACGGTGTGAGGAACATTTACCAGCATCTTTGCCTAGTTAAAGAATCCCCACAATATTAGCTTTTCTTATCATCAGTGGTAACCGGCCACATTAGAGGGCTTCCCTATGTACTTCTACTTGCAGCAAGGTGTCTAAAGCACAATGCTCCCTTTAGTACTTTGGTCCAAAGCCGGCAGGCCCCTGGCGATTTACCACTTGCCAGATCTGTTATAATGGCCAAAATGCCTGTTTCTGTTATACAAGCGTTTAATGGTTCCCTGTGCTGATATACTATCGGAATTTCATTCAGATACTCTATGATCCTTTCTCCTGTGATCTTCCCATGACTCAAATACAGCTCTATCAGTCTAGTAATCATAAAAGGCCTTTGTGTTGCACCCTGCATCTCTGATGAGCTCACCATCTACTTCCATATCCTCTAAGCTTTAGTGTATTCTCTACAGACCAGCCATGGCAAGACCTGCCCAGGTGGGTCTCCTTCTGCGTATCTTCTAGCAATAGTTTCCTAACCATGGACCTCCACCTCCTGTTCAGCACAATCATGGAACTCCTCCATGTTAAACTTCATCTCGACAAGGAGACTGCTGTGTCCAGTCTGCATATCTAATCCCATCATTCTTGAGTTCTCTCTCAGTATAACTCATTGTGCTTCTTAATACTCTCGACATCCCAGATTCCGTTGCTATGCATATCCCCATCAAATGTGCCTTGTGCTATTCCCACAGCAGTGCAGCACTTTTAACTGTACCTTAATTTATATGCATAAACTGCTCCATCCCGCTTTGCAACTCATCTTTGGAAGCCATGCCCATAAGCACGCGCGCCTTAAACTCCCATCAAGGGCCTACAGCAAATGCATTACCCCAGTGCAATTCAAGAATAACTGAGAAATGATCTGAAATTGGTCTTGGGTGTATCTCACATTTTGTCGCAGTTTCCATCAGTGGGGGCATTATCTGCCAGGTGCCAATTCTGCACAGCGAACCTGTAGCTTGCGTAGAATGTATAGCCTTTCATTCCACCATTCAGTCATAGCCAGATGTCCACTAAGGTGTGGTAACCTTAGCTGCTCCCCCAAAGATCTTGACATGAACTGTCCTGAGCAAGACCTGTGATGGTGCTATAATCACCTGCCGTAATGATATGATCATCTGTGTAGACCTGTAACTTCACCAAATCCAGAGGTGTCTACATTTGGGAATTATATATATATTAACCAGCACCACCCTTTTCTCACAAAGTCCACCCTCCATCAGCTCTCCCTTCTATGTCGTCCATCAGTTTCATGCGCCTAAAACTCTACGCATGATGGATAAGAATGATCACACTTCTGGAATGAATATTATGGGACTAAAACTATCTGGCTTTCCCAACTAGCCCGAGACTACCAATGGCCCTCCATGGAGTGGAGCGATGCGTCTCCTACAGCAACACAACTGATTATATACCTCTTTAAATACAGAAGAACCTTCATGCTTTAACCATTTGATTAAGTCCTCGTACATTCCATGTCACTGCCTATATGTGCCTATTCTGTGCCACCTCCATGTGCCTAGGTGGTGACCCCATCACATATGGCCTAGACATTACTAAAAAGTCTACAATTACAGCCCATCATTCTAACTTGTTCTAACAAGTCCTAATGCAAAGATGCAGGTGCCACAATGGCCCAACCCTGGCCTTGGGACTGTGGGGGACACCCCCACAACACCAGAACCTCTTATCAGTGCAAGGGGAGCGGGTACCCTTGTGTGTTGTAATGGCGATTCGTCATTTTTGTTTATTGCGAATGCACATAAAAGTATCTTCGTTATTTTTGTTCTCACTATTTTGGTATGATAACCAAAATACTTTCCCTGCAAGCCATCTCAGAATGTTCCCGCCACCCCCTCCCTCACCGGTGCACCTACCCCACAACCCTTCTGCATAATATAATATTTAACACTATTACCCAAATTTACCTAACCATCCTTTCGAAGGGATTTCACTATAGTGCCTGCTAACGAGCACAAACCCTAGAAGACCTGACAGCATTGCAGTACTCGGTGTGCCTGGATGCTAGGGAGAGAAAGAAAAAAAACACTGTCTTTGCCATGGTCCCTGAGATAAAAGATACTTCCGGGAGGATAGCTCAGTGGCTGCGTGCTCGCCTTGGAAGCAAGACGACACAAAGCAACACAGGTATGATCCCCTGGTCCGCGCTTAGAAACCTCTGGCTATTTAAGCGTGTTATAAATATGCAACGAAGACAACAACAACAAAAAATCTGTACCAGCACCTCGATGCCCCCGGGCTGTGTGAGCCCTTTAAAAATGCAAAAAAAATACAATTTTCAGCGATGCGGACCCTGGCAGGGTGCGCCTCCATGTATGCAGAAGCCTCCAGCGATTTAGAAAAGAACCCGGCTTTATCCTGGTGCCTAATCTTCAGCTTTGACGGTAGGAGTGTCTGAAATTGAACGCGTTCATTAAACAGGTGGGCGTTACACCACACAGGGGGCTACATTGGGAAATTCTACTTCGCGAGCAAAGTAATGGTAAATATGTAAAGTTTAGAATATTCTTAATCTTCTCTTTAGCATAAACATCCCATTGTCCCGACGATAGCATTCCCAGGAGTCAATGCAATTTCATGACAGATAACGGCGTGCTTCGATAAACTATTGTAGCCGGGTTATTTGTGATAAAAATAATGAAAGACATATACAGTGCATGTGTTCGAGAGGGGTGCAAGCATTATACTGTAGGGAAATGCTACCTCCATAACCACTATCCTGTCATGAATAATGTTAATGTTAAAGGCGTTTATATAGCGCACCGTCACCAACGGGGTTGGTCTCCAGGCGCTCAGGCGGATCTGAAAACAAAAAGGTAGGGGGTGGGTTAATGGGTGAAGAGGGCGTAGGAAAGTGAGAGATTGTGTACTGTTGGCAGCTTCAGTTCAGTTTTCACCCTGCGCTGTGATTGGGTGTGCATATAGGATGGAAGCGGTGCTCGCGTGCTGTTGTTGCGGTGTGGTGAAGTCTGTGCAGTTTGCTGTGAGAGTGAAAGATACATATACCGCGTGTTTTTTATTTAGAGGGGTGCTAGGGTTATACTGTTGGGGAAACGTTACCTTCGTAATTATGAACGACTACATGGGTGGTCTGCCCAGCCCTCGCACATGCCACCATCCCACGGGCCTACGGTCTGTGTGCACATACGAGCACATTTACCATGTGATGAATGGATGAAGTCGGCATTCGATGTTAATGGAGCTGACGACGGAAAACGTCCGCAAAATGGAGGAGGCAGCAGGGTAACCCCTGCGGGGTCATGCCGCCAGGAGCGGGGGCCCTCACCCAGAGGGGTAAAGGACAAAAGGGCGAAGCGGCGCCAAAGCTGAATGGGCCGGAAAGCCCGCGAAGGACAAACAAAGGGAAGGGGGCGGGGCTGTCAGGATATAAGCAGGCGGGACCAGGGACCAGGCATCTCGCTCCTGCACTGGGACCCGGTCGCCGCCACCTGACAAGGACAAGGAATTTCGTTTCGTGTGGTGTGCCTGGAAGATGTTCGGGATGTTCGTGGTCCAGGTTCCTGGTTCCTGGTGCACGAAATGGAGAAGAGGCGTTCGAGGGAATGGAGGGTTCCAGTGCATGCCGAGGTACAGTCCCAGCGTGGAGAGAACGGCGTATGCAAACCGCGCTTTGAAGGTAAAAAGTGGGGCCCTAGATTGCAGGAGTCAGGGTAGTGGGCTTGTGCGGGTACAGGCGCGGGTGAGCGAGGAACCTATGTGCGCAAGGGGTTAAGGCGAGGTGTGCCCGCTGTTGATCCTCGTAAGAGGAAGGAAAAGCATGGCTGACGGTAGGCCTTTAGAGAGGCACGCCGGTATGGATACCGGGGGCGATTAAGCACGGGATGGGTGTCTCGGGGGTAAGCTGTGATTCGCCCGGGGCCCGTTGTAAATTAATTAGGCAAAGTTATGGACACCTGGGACGCGGGAAGGGGGTTCGTTTACCCCCCTCCGAGGTGCGCAGAGTTCGTGCAAGTAGGCGGCGAGGTCAGAGGAGGGGCAGGCACACAAGATGTTCGTGCATGTTTTAATGGCCTTCACGCAGCACAGCATATCCCAATACGCCAGGGAGTTGGATGGCGGGTAGAAACCGCCGTTGGGGGTGCGCAAACTTAAGGTGTACACGGGATAAGCATGGGGGATAGCTCACCGCCAACGTGCACGCATTGCGAACAAGACGACACGAAGCAGCACAGGTCAACTCCCCGGGCCCGCGCATAGAAACCTCGGGGTATTAAGCACGGGATAATTAGGCAACGAAGGCAGATTCTCGTAGCAGCGCCTCGATGCCCCCGGAGCGCTATAGAAGGTAAATTAAATAAATAAATACGCAAGCCTGCAGTCCATCTAGATGCCCTTTTTACGTGCGGGGTGGGTGAAAGAAATTCGCATAAACCCAGCGGTAATGGTAAAGTTGGGCGTGCAGCACATAAAAGTAAGTTTTATGGCGGCGTTTGAATGTGCTAATCTCTGCACGGATAGCGGGATTGACGGGTTAGAAAGGGCGAACAGCAGCGGCGTTCGGGTGCACGCCAGGTTGGCGGGGGTTTAATGGTTTCGTATGGAGTGCCATAGGAGGCTCAAAGGAGCTAGTAAGAGGAAGGAAACGACGTGGGTATTGGGTTTTGCGGAACAAAGACGGCTCTTTGTTACGGATATCGCTCAAGGGTAGAAGGAAATGTCGTGCATTTAGGGACCTGTCTGCCGCGGCTTGGTGGCGCCACGAGTAACGGTGCGTTGTGGGCGCACACAATCAATGCAGTTACTGGGGTGGGCGCACATTCACAGAGGAACAAGGTGCATTCAAATAAGCAAGCGGGGTGCATAGGCGGGTGTTGAAGGTTGACGGCTTAAGTTATATAACAAAATGGCAGGATAGCACACGTATATACGAAGGTTTAATGGCTCACCTTTCAATGATGAGGAAAATTAATGGTTTAGAACACTGCATTCGTTATGAATGTTATGCATATGAAGGTTTGTAAAAACGAGCAGGTGGAATGCGATTGCGCGCCTTGCTAGCAAGGTGCATGGAGTGTGGCCTTTGACCACGGGGTTGTGGTAAATGGAAAGACTATCCATAGGGGGAGCTGGTGAGGAATGCATTGGGTTGCCACATTGCACCTACGGGATCTTTTGACTTTCAAGGGGTGCGAACTGAATCAAGGTTCTGAGCGAGCATTGTATTCCGGGTCCAGGGCGGCACAGATGGCGGTGTACGACGGTAGATGTTAAATGAAGAACGTGGCTTGTTTAAAGGGCGGCAATATAGTATGAAAGGGGGCTCGCGTTACTGGGAAAGAAAGCATTGTGTCTAGAAGGGGTTGGTCATGGGCGGCAGTGGTGCGTTGCGAGGTGGGACCAATGTAACGGGAGGTAAGCGCATTACTAGGCAGGAAGGTGGGAGTTTAGGTCAAAACGCGCTGTACTGGGGCTGCCGGGTACGACGGCTCACACCGGCATGCAGAAAGTCCTTTTTAGACGCTTTTATGGGTTTCGCCACCACATTACTTGTCCGCGCCGAAGGGAGTACAGGTATGGCAATTGGATCGCACTTATATCAATGTGATTGGTCACACTCAAGGGTGGTGGTATGTGGTAGAGTGGCGGCGGCACGGGGAGGCCACTACGGTAACAAGTGCAGTCGAAAAGGCGACTTACATGTCATTTCTTCACCAGGCGATAGGGAGTAGCGGCCAAGGGGCCCGCACGGTGAAGCTGGCGCAGGGTAAACAGTTACATAGGAAAAGACGACCTAAGTGTGTGATTCATAGTTCATGGGGTGGCTGGGCTAGATCTGCGGGTCAGGAAAGAGATGGTTTGACCGGTTTTACTGATGGTAGGTAAAGGAGCTTGTGGAAGATTGACTGATCGGATTGTTATAGGAATATGAGAGAAAGCGCATGTGTGTTTCATTGATGTCAAAATGATCACAAGCAGCGTAAAGAGTTAGATTGACGTGGTACAGGGCTGCCAATTGTGGAGGGGTTCCTGGTACGAATCCCGGCAGGGACAAACCCAACCTTGCATCTTTCCGAGGTCGATAAATGAGCACCACACACCGTGGGTAATAATAAGCAGCGCTCAAGTAACTGAGGGTTCGTGGTGCTATATAAATGCTAAGTTATGGGGGTCTTGCAGCACGTCTGGGGTAGAGGCGCAGTGGGGATTCCTTAATGGGGAGGGGATTCCTTGGGTGATTTACGGCCTCAGCTCCACTCAATAGGGGAAATGTGTCAGTAGAAGGTCCTTACATTGGTGAGCGGCAAGGGGGCTATTTCATGCACATTTGACTCATGGACCGGGCTAAGGGGACTCCTAAGGGTGTAGGTACGCCAGGTAACACAACCAGGCCTCCAGAATTTCGAGGGCAGTTGTGTGGATTAAGGCCTCTCTGGAACACCTAAGGGACGTGTTCATTGGCCAAAAAGGTGTCCTGAGGTCTGGTAAGCCCGGCCTCTGGAGGCACGGAAGTTTATAAGGGTTGCCGGGTTAACACTGGCAAAACAAGGTTGGGGCTCTCATACACGGAAGGGGCGCAAGTTCAAAGGACCCCCAGGGCGGCCGTAGGTGGACCAGCGGCAATGCCGCGGTTCAATAGACTTCGAAATTAGTTGGGCGGCGGCAAGGCCACAGTATTAATGACCTACGTGTGGGCTCGTTACCGCAGGGGTCGCATGCGTCAGGACAGGGCCTGAAACGGGCAGCAAGGTGAAAGAGCGGAATCTAAGGGCAGTATCAGGTACGCGCCCCATCGAGCGAAGTGGATAGTGGAAGGTACATTGGGGCTAGAACACGTGGGCCACGCTGAGTACAGGAGTGCAAGGAAGGAAGACACGCCGTACGCTGGCTACAAGTTAACTGTCAGGAAGGCCAGTTCTATTTTGAGTCTTGAGATGACTCTGCGTACTGGAGAGTGTGCACGTGTGGGAGATTAGAACACGGATAAACGTGGTTCTTTTACATTGGCGGCTGGCCCAGGGGGCAGCCGGGTTTTCAAAGTTGTGATTGGGGGCCATGAGTCAAGTATCACCACCCCATCAGGCATACAGGGGGGTACATCGTTAAACATTGGGAAGGGGGTTTGTTGTTGACCTGGGCATCAGCTGCGGGGAGGCAGGCTGCTGGGGCTATGGCAAGAGACCTTTGGCCGGCGGAAGGAAGGGAAAGGTCCCATCCGCAGATGATTAAGTAAGGGGAAATGGGCCGGACAGGACAACGGAACGGGGAACCTCCCATTTTTAAGTATCGGTCGACTATATCAAGGAGGAAGCCCAAGCAACTCGTAGGGAGTAGGGGTCAAGGGAATTGGGCGAACACGATAAGAAATATGGAAGGGTAGAGCCTTCCTTTAAAGGAAAGGGAGGGATAAGAGTGAGAAGAGGGGCAATGGAGGCAAAGGGGTTCGGGAAGTCACGCAGGAGTAATGCAGCCCGACCTCACCCGCCAGGAATGGCGCTCTCCCAACAGGGTAACTCCTGCAAGGGCAGGCAGAACAAGGGTAAATGGGTTGGGGGCTTTGGTGAATAAAAGTGGTGAGGAACCGATTGCCCCAGAGCAGGCCCGTCCTGGTCAAGGCTGAACGAGATGGAAAGGTGACGGGTGGCAGGGGCTGGAGTACCCCGGAGCAGGCCCACCCTGGTTAAGGTGGAGCGAGATGGGAAGGTGGTAGGGGCAGAGGTGTCCCGGAGCAGGCCCGCCCTGGTTAAGGTGGAACAAGGTGGAATAGTGGCAGGGGCAGAAGGGTCCCGGAGCAGGCCCACCCTGAATAAGGTGGAGCAAGATGGAAAGGGGATAGGGGCAGAGGTGTCCCCGAGCAGGCATGGCCGGAAGACATCAAGAAAGTGGGGAGATGGTCTTCTGGATGTTACAAACGATATATCAGGCTCGCAAAATATAAGTTAACCAAGCCGTTCCCTCCTTTTATCGTTTCACAGCAGCAAAAGGAAGGAGGAAACGTACCGTGTAGGTAGTGGGGGCACTCATTCATCCCAAAGGCTAGGGCGAGCCGGACGCAGCAGCGGGTGGCGCTGACGGCCGGCGAGTTCAAGAGCGAGTGGCACAGGGTGCCAGGGACGAAGTGGGCTCAGCTAGAGGGGCAGCTAGGGAAATTGCTGAGTGAGCGGCAGAAGCCAGAGGTCTGGGTAATACGCTTGGGAGGGAACGACCTGAGCAACCTGAGGAGGAGTGTCCCGTGGGGGCCATTACAGGCTCATTGAGGAAATCACAGCACAGGGGGGCGAAACTGAAAGTAGATGGTCGGAAGGTATTCCCCGGGCGCAAGGGAGGCATGTAGCAGTTAAAAAAGCAAGGAGGAAGCTGAATGGGGCCGTTGCAAGTTCTGCAGGGGCAGGGTGTTACATCAGAGCAGGCTGGGCTGGATGGATGATGAAACACCCATGTACTTCCTGACGGACGGAGTATACGCGTCCATGAAGGGAATGGAGCTCTTTTCTGGGCATTTCTACCAGATTACTGGAATTATGAGAAGGAGACAGGAAGGAGGGGAGCCACAGTGGGCGAGAACCCACTCAGTGGTGTGGCGGTGTTTGGGCAACCAAGCACAAATGAGAGACTCCGGACGAGCCAGAAGGAAACAGAATGGGTCTTCGCTCTTCTGGACCAGCGCCTCTTGGGGGCCTAAACGGCGGGGGCGTCTGGTAGGAACAAACAAGGCTCAGCTTCCCCCCCAAAACAAACGGCGCTCTCCCCACCCACGGACCCCTGCACGGGCAGGATAGGAACAGGTACAATGGGTCGGGGGAGTTGGGGGCCTACTATACCAAGTATAGGGGGAAGCAAAGGGAAATCCGGCAAGCAAGCGCCACCCGCACAGAATGAGGTCACTATTGTGTACAAATACTTCTGTTGTCATGGAAATAAAACTGCGGCCAATTTTGCCAATTGAACTCTTGTGTCATGCCAATTCATGGGGGTTAAAAACATTGTGTGCATGCGCAAAGATAATTGGGAGTAAAGGCAAATGGACGGCTGCAGGGGTTATGGGTGTGCGTCTATATGTTTCAGCAGTGGACGACTTAGTGCGTCTTCGGCGAAATGAATATGATGACTATGACTATGACTGGGTAACAGCTTTGCGCCCCATACACCACTACTATCCGAAGTGACCCTGGATAGGGCGCGCACGCTGTGCCCTTTTACATAACTAGCGGGCAGAGTAGCATCTGTAGGATTCTGGGAGAACTTTGGGATATCTGTACCCTGTTCTCCTTCGCCTTTCCAAACCAATGCACAAGCTGATTCTGACCATTTTTTACATTTCGGTGAAAGGAAGAAGAGGCCCCTGGCACTCATGTTGTTGATGAACTATGACATCAGAGGTGCCACACTGGTCCATTCCATTCATGTTCATGTTTCTCTTTTAACTCAGCCAAAGTCATATGGAGGCATTACGACTGTGGCGATAGCATCCGAGGTCATCAAAGAATGTCATTAGATTCAACATTGGTGTTGAACTCTGTCTAAAAGCTATTCATAGCATTGCTACTGAGTAAGTCCCCTATCTGTGGTTGCATGATTCGATGGACGCAGGCCCACTGGGTGCTACACGTGTGTATGTGGAGCATATCTCCTCCTACACAAGACTATTCTTGGTGTTTGCATTTTTCTTTCTCCCCTTTCCTCTACTGGGAGGTTTTCTTTGGATGGACGTTATCTTTCCTTTTACATTAGAGGCCCTCCCTATTGCTGATGTCGGCACACGAGGTGGGTGATGGTACCAGGGCATTTTGAGTTGGCTGAACTATATCCCCCCACACTTTTTAACATTTTTTGATCACAAGTACAGTTTTTATCTTAGTTTTAATATTTACTGTTGTAGTAATTTTCATTATAACACAGCCACAGAGCTCCAACTTCCCTTGGGGTCCTGAAGAAGGCAGCGAAATCCATCTTCTGCCGAAACATCCCACCTGCAGAAATGTGGCACTAAATACAGTTCCTTGATTTGTGAATGTATTTGAGACATAGGCCTGGGATGTATGTCTAGTTCCTATTGTCATGGACACGGGGTACTGGTATACATGGATCCCACTTAGCTTAGCTAGATAGGGCCAACAGTAAAGGACTGGAATTGTACATATACCAGGGTGATTAATTCATGCCTACAACCATACCCACGTGTGTTAATTTACACTTCTTACCTAGTATTATGAACACAAATTGGTCCAGTTCGTTTGACATTGAGCATCTAGCCAAATAGCATGTATTTATGTATTGAGGGCATTTCCAACTGTTGTACAGGTTATGCTAATTTTGGATGCTAGGTGTGGAGTGGCAATTCAACTATGTTGACATATATTATATGAGGAATATCGTTTGATCAATTTGTATACATTTAAAATAGATCAAAAGTATATATTTTAGTTTTTATGGTATTGGCCTACACCATAAATTATTTTTCTTCTTTTCTTTTTAACCTATTTGTGTGCAGTGCCATTGATTTGTTCATAATTTAAATAGGGTTACGCCTAAGTATGGTTTGTCCCTCTGACAAAAACAAAAACATTAAAGTGGTTCACTAAGGGGACTCCCCATTTTGTGTTTATGAAATTGAACTCCATTCAGGAATAGCCTAAGCTTTACACTCTGGAAAGATCTTCTTGCCATCTTCACCAACTGACTACAATGCAGAAAAATAGTACTGATTGTGTTATCAATGTGCAGTTTATTCTTCTTGCATGCAGCTCTGAGGATATGAGATTTAGCACAGTAGTTGAAAATATGGGCTTTACTGGGTCTAGTTGGCATACCCAGTGCTGGCCCCAGTACCAGTAAGCATTGGGTCGTCTTAATGGAAAAATGGCTAGAGATAACTGCCTAACCAAGTATTTCAGAGAGGTGTTCTTCCAAAAATAGCTCTATTAATTAGTGTACTGCTGCCTCTGAAAGGCCCAGAATTCTGAGGTTATTATGGTGTGATCTTGATTCAAGGTCCTCTGCCTTGGCTGGAACTAAGTGTTGTTTCATTGTGGTGACCTACACCAGCGTTTGGACCACATCCGCTACATCCAAAATGTGATTTTCAGTTTCCATAACTTGCTTGCACAGCTCTGCAATTTTGTGTTTGGAAGCTTCCACTTTTGTTGTGAGAGCATCCATGTTTTAATCTAATGACAGCAGCATACCCTTCATCTCAAACATTAATGATCCCATGTCCACATCCCCTGGCTCTGCCTATATTGATGGCAGCAAATTAGCACTTCACTCCAATGACCCTTGTCACTTTCAAACCATGAAGGAGTCTAATCTGGATTGCTTAACCATTTTCCTGCAGGGATTTGGCATGCCCCCTGGCTCTTCATCCTTGCCTTTTGCATCAGTTCAGGAAGCACGCCACATCGGAGAGGACTGTCCTCATGCAGCCAACAGACAAAATAAGCTCCTTCCAGTCTACTGATCAGGGGTCTCAACATTCAGCAACTTTTCATTGTGGCAACTTTTAGCGGCTCAGTACTGATTTAGGGGCTTGTCAGTGCACTTCAAGGCGGCAAGACAGGCTCATACTCCAACCATAAGGGTTAGTGCACACCAGTCAGCTTCTTCCAGTTGCCTTTGTATTGTCCCCATAATCATTTGCCACCTTACCAGTTCATATGAGTCTAACCTTGCTGATATATCAAATCATACTGCAGGTCACAAACTACAGTCTTGAGTTGCTTCTGTGTCCACCTGCGGCTCACGAGGTTAGCAGTTGACCCAACGTGGATCACCTTGCTACTCTACCAAATGTCTCTCAATTGAAAATGATTGAAGAACAGCATGATACCAATGAGGTGGATGACAATGAAAACAGGACACGAGACATGGGAGAGAAGAACACTGGCCACATCCAAGAATGTCCAGTAGGTGAGACTGAGGACAAAGGAAGCACCTTTCATTCAACAGGTGCAAACAAACAGCCAGATCGATGATGCATACAATTGTAGAGCGCACCATAAGGTCTCATCCAGATGCGAAGACATTTTACCCCCTAACATTGATAGTGGTAAAGATTGAAACCTGCCAATCCCCCATTTAGTTTGGGAATAGATGTGTTACAGAATCAGGAACAAGAGAAGAGATGCATGCACCACAACACTTCATAGCACGCATGCGCGTCATGTCAGTAAAGGTTGTGCTGGCTGTTATGGGGCAGAATAGCTCCCACACCGTGCCGAATGGTGGTGCAGCAGAAAAGGACACAGGACATGCCTGCATCAGTGTCGGGTTCCACTCATGCACTGCCTGTGCCTTGCGTGATGCCCCTTTTTGTTTATCCAATGGGCTTATGTCGACATGAGCCAGTCTCTTAAAGAGACCACAAAACACTCCTCCTTTTTCATAACATTTGAAAAACCATAACGTTCACTGCATAACATCAATTAACATATTATAAACGCCAACATATGGAGAACAACAGGTCCATATTGATACATTTAAAATATGGTCCTGCAGATGTGCTGAACGGGCTTGTGACTCCCAAATGGGATACCTTCTTGCTTCGGCTGGTTCCTTGGCAGGCTCGGCTAAGAGCTCTGCTTCACCAAGGTCCTCAGGATACTACTCATCCCTTTCACAATGGGACACTTCACTGCCCTCCTCATCTTCGCTGTCCCCACTGGGCAAGCATCAGTTACCACTTGATTCGGGGGTGGGGGAGTCCACTATCTCGACATGCTAGAAAAAGCACGAGTTTCGTGTGATAGTGTCTCGACCATTGGATGCCGTAATCATTGAACCTTTGACATCCACCACTTCAAACCTGCTAGGTTCATATGGCAGAGTCATCTTGCCAGCTGGGTTATCAGACCTGACCAGTACAGTGCCTCCCAGTGCCAGATCATAGTCATCTCGTTGAACGGTCTCCTCTACAGTCGCACTCCTGCAATCTTACATCACCTTCAGATAATCGATTACGCCAGGAGGTGAGTGTTCCAGGCGTGACAACAGGCCTCAGGGGCACCTGCTAAATAGGGCCTTTGCTGGTGGAACTCATGGGAAGCAGTCAGGTGTTGTGCGATACTCCCTTTAGAACTTGTATAATACACATCCGAGGCAGAATTCATGGCTATGGGCAAATTGACCTTATTCAGCGTCCACATGAAATGCACTGCCTCCCCATTAGCTCTCGGTCACACTGGTGAAATCCTCCTGTGCACAATCCCAAACTCCTGAATAAATGTTTAAAAAAAAACTATCCTGACAAAGGGGTCCATTATCAGAGCACACCACCTCAGGAAGACCATGAAATGCAAAAGCTTCTTTATAGCCAGGAAGACATCGGCCACAGCAGACGGCACCACAGTGTCGGCTGAGTGCACCGCAGGGTTTGTCAGACCGGCGAGGTCACCTCCGGCCGAGCAACCGCCAATGTTATGGAGCGGAATAGCTCCCACATCGTGCAGGACTCTGGCACAGCAGAAAAGGTCACAGGACATGCTTGCATCGGTTTCAGACTCCGCCCGTGCACTGCATGTGGCTTGTGTGACGCCCCTTTTATTTGTCCAACAGGTTTACGTCAACATGACCCAGCCTCCACTGCTCCACATTCGTGTCCATGTGAAAAATGAAGCCAAATGTTGCACTTTTTTTCGAAATACTACACATCAGGCCACAGCTCTCTTCCTTAGTTTAAACCCAGGACTTAGGTTCAAATGGCATCCAGCATCTTGCCAAAAGCCTTCAATTTCCCCAGAGCCCGCATTAGACGGAAAGCCTTGTCTTGTGTGTGTTTATGTGGAGTCGAGGGCGAATGAACCTGCAGGAGGAATGGGAGCTTCGCAGAAGGTCAGCCATTTTTTGGTATCTTAGTGTTGGGACTGGGACGATGCTACATGCTGTCTAAAGTGACCTATCTCCACCCCCCTGCACTGCCGGCACACATGGGCATTTGAGGGTGTGGGGGTGAGGCACAGATAGGGGTGGGCGTTCACTTCTTGACGAAAAGTATTCCTTCAGATGCAGCAGTTTGGAAGCAATACCACCCATGGCCAGATTATGACCCAACTAAACATTTATATGAGCAACCCATCCAAATCTCCTCCCATTATGTCCCTAGACTGCTTTCCTTATCTTTGTTACTGCACTGAGATAAAAGTTTACAAGACTGAAATTGATTGAAGCCAATAACTTTAAAAAACATGAACAAATTAAACATTGGTCACGGAATGATTGCTAAAGCCACATTCTTGAGAGGCACAAGCAGTAGCAATGCAATTCAGAATGTTTGAAGCGTCCTTTATTGATTGGTAGTTTGGGGATAATTGGTATAATTGCATATGCTGCTTTAAACAGAACTAGAAGCTTTCAATTATAGCTATTCCTCCCAGCGAAGCCCCTCAATGCTTAACATTGATTGAGCTCCCGAGAAAATAGCGTCTCCGCGAGACCACACAGGATGAAAGTAGCCCAAGCCATTTGCGGCTGATGGCTTCTGCATAACCTTCTCTGACAAATATTGAACGTTTTGCTGTCCTTGCAGGTTGACATTTTAGTTGTTTATGAGGCACTGAAAGGCAGCGTCTTTTGTTGCACCCTAACTTTCAATGCGCCTTCTTACCGTTATGGTGTTCATGTCAAAAGCAAGTGATATTTAAGATACTGATACCACCAATTAATGTCGGGATTACATGGAATAATTACAGCATAGGGTCCTTAGAAAGTAAATAGCCTATGCTTATCCCATTTTCTATACCTTAACTATCTTGAGATCGAAAACTGTAACGCGTTGGTATTTTAAGAAAAAATGGGTATTTCAAATATGTTTTGTATTTACTGGGACACCCTACAGCAGCACCCAGGTATGGTGGTACGGGCGATGAGTTCAGCTATTACTGTGCTCTGGTAAAACCTTACCACTCATACATTGCTACCACCTACTCTTAACATTATGTTGTCCTGCACTGTGCTTTGTACTGTGCTTTTGGATATGCCACTGTATTGCACTTAGAAGAAATGTGAAGGTTAGCCTATGTCTTGCACTTAGATGAATTGTGAAGTTTAGCCTAGGTATTACATTTAGAAGAAATGTGAAGGTTAGCCTATGTATTGAATTTAGAAGAATTGTGAAGGCTAGCCCTTGCATCGCACATGATAGATTTGGGAGGATAGCATAGACACCGCACTTAGATAAAATATGAAGACAACCAATGTATTGCACTCAGAATATTTTTTTTTTTAGGGTAGCCAATGTGTGGCACCTAGAAGAGCTGTGAAATTAGCCTATGTATTGCACTTAAGAGAACTTGCAAGGATAGCCAAGGTATAGCAATTAGAACTGTGAAGATTAGCCAATGTATTACACTTAGAAGAATCATGATGGTTAGCCTAGATATAACAACTCAGACGTATTTTGAAGCTAACCAAGATATCACACTTTAGAAACCTTGAGATGAGTCAATGTACTAACCACCCCAGCTCCTGCTCCTCTCCCGCATATCTCCCAAGTACCACACAGGCACCACAGGCCAGCCAAAATACACGCAAAACACACATCCAACATAACTAACCTCCGCAAACAACAAACAATCCCTGACACTGGGCCTCACCCATCTGGATACAACAAGCCTGTGTAACGAAGAGCTGCATCCGTTATCTGTATGTAGGAATATTATATAACGTATAACACAGTTTGCATGGTGCGCGGTACAGAAAGTTGGAATTCAAAGCGCAAACACAATTACAGTGCCTTAAGAAGATTTTGTCCCATAATAGGCACTTTATAACTGGAATGGCGCATCGCATCATGGATGTAAAATGTACTTCAGGTAATGCACATTGCTTTGAACCCCCCTCACAAGTGGTGCATATCACACAATAAGATATATGGGATAAAGTAGGGCATACAGAATGTTATAAGGAGATTGCCAGAAAATGAGGAGTTGCATGGCCCAATAGTGGGATGAGGCTGATATCCAGGTTCCTTCACAATGCCACAGTATTGCAAGGTGACTTGCAAGATCCCTTTTACCTACTTTGCAGTGTAGCTTATTCCTTCCGATGCATAGCCATACCTGGTCTCTAGATTACAGCCAATGCAAGAGATCTTCCAGTTGTTGATTCATACATTAGAGAATGTGTTCAGATGTAAAAACAGACTAATATGTAGCTTCCAGTGTGTTGCAAAAATAAATTAAGTACTATAAAGCAATGCGTTTTATCACCGTTTTGTAATGTAAAGTAAATTATAACATGCGTGTAACATCTAGATTTCTTGCTGAGTTTAATTCCTGCAGTGCACAAAATAGGCATACTACCAGACACATCTCCTTATCAATGAATGGCACTAAAGTGTCACTGAAGGTACTTTGGAACCTGGAAAGCTTGTCAAACATTGTATTGGTTATATGTGTTATTACCGAAGCAAATTTCAGAGTGGTATATTTCACTGCAACCAAAATGCCAGAAAAATAGCAAGGTTTCCTTTTTTTTATTTGGGTGCGGGCCCACACACAAGCTCCCCATTTTCTATCCTTATAACCCCAACCTAACCCCAACCCGACACATTTTAACCCCTTAACCCACCACAATGTATATATGTATTTTAAATGTTCAGTATTTTTTCGGTATTTTTTACTTCAGTAAAACTTACCACTCTGATGATTTTCTTCAGTAAAACGATTAATACCATTTTATTTTGTGCTCCAGTGACAGCTGGAATCCTTTTCTGGGCTGTCTCAAACCGCAGGCCTGTGACTTCACAACCCAAATGTGATAAGTTATTACAGTTAGAGTTGTGATGTCATTTTCTCATTACAGGCAGGTAGTGATGTCACTACTAGGCTGTAATGAAATTATGTACAGGTTTTTATGCAGACTTTGTGGCTGCTATGTATTATAAATATGATTTCATATTATTTTTTGGGAAATCTTCTATTGCCATCAGAGGTAGCCAATGGACAGGAAGCACCGTGAGCCTGACCCCAATACCCTTGGAGAGTGAACCAGTACAGCAGAAATATCATGCTCTCAAACTCCCATAGGAGATCTTCTGTCTTTTTCCAAGCCTGGAAGGTGTTGACCTAAACTTCATCTGCAATCAACAAGACTTGAGAAACCCACATGCCCACAACTCAAAGACAAATGCAAGACCCATTGATTAGACATTTGAGTGAGGGCCGGGTTGAGCCCACCCCCTGGGAGTTTGTAAGACACTCTTTTCTTTGCCATATTTTTAATTGAGAAACTGTATTTAAGAAGCAAGTCTATGGAGGGGGGGGTCATTCTGAGTTTTGAGGCAGCCATGGTGCTATCGGAATGGGGACTTACCAGGACATTCCGACCTATGCAGACCCGGTAAGTCCCCATTTTGAAAACCATTCCCCATTCCCATTTGAGCCCCCATAGGGCTCAATGGGAATGGGGAAGGAGCTAATAACGGGCCCATTATCAGCTCCATGGTCCCTTAACGTGTCCCTCTAAGGGCGGCTGGTAAAACCATCCGGCCCTAGTGGGACCTGCTAAGGGACCTCGGAATGCGGCGGTAGGGGGTTAACAGCACCAGCATCCTTACCGGTGCCGTTAACTCCCTACCGCCAGGGTCGGAATGATCCCTATAAATTCCTTATTCACTTTTTACCTGTTCGCTTTTCGTAGACAGACTTTTTCCCCAATTTAGGGTGCAAAGCTGTGAGGAAACGCCATCTGGTATGGGTACAAGGGCCTGACTTTTTTATTTTTATTAATACATAAAATGATGCTTGTGATTCCTTCTGCAAAGGGTTAATCTGCTAACCAGATCCCCTTTGTCGCAAATTCATTGCAAAAGCATACTGTTCCCTGCTGCATCAGGAGCCAGATCCGCAGCACCCTCACTGCCCATGGTGCAGAGCAGGTCCCAAGGTCACAAGATGCTCAGTCGACTGCTGCAGTGACAGCAAAGTTACTGCAGCACAGGGGCAACATTTAAGATATGCCCGCTGTACCCAAACCACATGATCATGAGTTCCCCATGCTGGTGGCAGGGTAATCTCTAAAAATAAGCTATGCCTCAGTTTAGGCATAGTGCACAGTGCTACTTATGATCATGGCCGCCACATCCCAATTGATATGACGTATGTGTCAGCTCCTATGAGTCATCCCTGCTGTAGAAAGGAATGTGCATTGGAGTCAGACAGGCTGAGACTGCCACATGGTAGGACAAAAACCCAGTGGACACAGCTTCCCTTTGATTCTCTTGGTGAGGGCCGGTAACCACCTCCACCAGAGACAGTGGTACAGCAGGCAGCTGTCATGGGCCCAAGGTGTCAAAGAAGCACACCCATTCAGGAGGAGTGGTCTCAGAACCAGGTTGCTGCATGCATAAAGTACTTTGTTGTCAGTAGGAGGGAAGGGGGCGGGAATAGTCAGGAGTGCTGTAGACACTGGAAAAGCCTGCCACAATCTTGTTTCTCGTTGTCTCTCTTTCCCTTTCCTATCTCCTCCACTTCTTCTGGAGCAAAACACTTTCGGTGTGACTTCCACAGGCCAAGGTCCACTTCAGCCAGGTACAAGAATTGATCCCCAAAAGCAAACTAGCTTTGGACCAATGAACTGAGGACTTGTGCCTTTAAAGAAAGGAGCTTTACACCCCTTCAGCAGAATTCCCTCAATTCCTCAAGGATCCTTTAACGCCATAGAAACGTTCTAAACATTTTCACCTGGACTTCCTTTGGGTCAGTTGTAATGTTCAAAGCCCTCCGCCGGAGTTGAAGAAAGAGCCATCCAAGACAGAAGGAAGATGTGTCCCCTAACCACTCCCAGGGAAATTGTGGGAGTGACCAGTGCTGTGGACCAGGACCAACCAATCTACAACAGATCTACTGTGCCAGAAGAGCAGCCCCTGAACTGGAGCATCCCGTCCTGTGGGATGTTTTTACCCATGCATCCGAGCCCTACCACAAAAACTGTGCAGTACTGGCATTGAAAACATCATGATAGCCAGAGCTTCCCAGAAAATGCCCAGGGAAACGCATGAAGAATAGGCTGCCACCCATTTTTGCTGATGTTATGGGCACAGAAGGGCACTGCCTAAAACCACCATTGGACTACCCACACAGTAGCCTGAAACCATTGGGAATGGCAATGCTGATTGCCAAAAGCAAACTAGAACTGTGGGGAATTCATTTTCTTAAATCCCCAAAATGGTTGCATTACCAGTACTCACCACTATCAGAAAGCCAGCGTTTTAAAACCACCAGAATTTTGTGTAAAACTGAATAAATGAACCCAAAGCAGGCCAAAGAAAGACTTACTGAGAGGTGGATACAATGTAAAGTTATATTCTGAAGTGACTTGAATGTTCATAACAAGACTTGCTGAGCTCTGCAGGTCTGCAGCAGCCTAACTGAAACTGGATTTAAAACTACCAAAAATCGAAAATGTTTAAATTAACTGAGTGACCTACTTTTGAGTGTCACATAGTTTGTCACTGTTGAAATGTCATAGTTTTGAACTTAGAATCAGCATTCTAGCTGCATATGTAAAAATTGTCTTGACTTAAACTGGGGAACAAAAAGTGACATTTTATCTGAAACCTGGCTTAATTAAACTGAATTCTGCCCACCAGCTACCCCCGACAGGAGTTGAGACTTGCACAACAGCTGTGTTCCCAGGCCTAGCTGCCTTTTGCTGTTCCCACCAAGAGGGATATGACACTTCTCTGATTGAATTACCTGGGCTCTGCAGGAAATTGAACAAAGCGCTGTCCTGACTCAGGCAAATGTTTTATTGGGGGGGGTCGTAAAAGTGGCTTCCTCCTGGAAGGAAAGGGGAGGAGCACTGCCTGTGAGAGCAAGCTGGCTTGGCAGAACTGGAAAAACCAGAAATTCAACCTTGTGCTGGGGAAACCACACCCCTTTGGGGCCAGAACATAAATCTAAAAGGATGGATCATTCATAGAGCGGACTTGTGAAAATTCTATAAGTGATATCATTATTCTTGTGATTTTTCTGTGCACATTTGAAGACGTGTTAGGACCCGGTGGTATGTTCAGGGGGGTTTTTAGCGGAAAAGAGGATATTACTCTAAATGTATGTATGTTAAAAATCTGACACTCCACCACCTAATGCCCACATGCTTTGCGAACATTTGTGTAAATGCGGGGACAAATCCAATATTGGTAACCCGACCAAAAAGTGAAATATGTTGCCATTTTTGAACCCAAGCTCCTAGAAACGACAGAATTGGAACAGGGGCTACCATCAGTAAATGCATGATGCGTGTATGCAATGCCAAACAACTGTCTATCTATGAAATATGTCTATTAGGATCAGATATAGATTGTGTGTAAAGTTGACAGGGGTGGGTTCTCTGTATCATAAACAGACCTCATCATGATGACACTTCATTTCATTCCCCCAATCAAGGGGAAGAGGAGGAAGTGGCCAATGACAAGTGGAGAGGGGTAGGGCCTAGAAAGCTAGCCTCTCCACCCACTTTCAAAACACATAAAAGCAGACAGTCAGGACAGATAGGGACATTCTATTCCATCTGCTGCGGGACGCTCTGCCGGGAAAATCCATACTTTACCTCCATCAACCTCCAGAGAGCCAACATAGAGACTTCAATCTATCCACCTTCAGAGACCAAGATTTTACTTCAGAATTTGTAGCAGAGAGGTCAACTACAAGCTAAATCCCTCTTTAGCAGGCCTCAAATCATTGCCACTATTCACAGCCAGGCGAGCTGTTTGAATTCTTTGCAAGAACTCTTGCCATTTGCCAGAGAGCAGTGTTGTATCCAGAGAGAGACCAGCTGAACCGGAGACCGCTGTATCCGGACCCACAGACATGATCAGAACCAGAGACCCAGACCAGGCCAGCAGAGTAGAGCTGACCCAGACGCTGTGCGCAGAAACCGTCCGTGGCGAGTGAAGAAAACCTGCTGGCCAGATCCGTGGCGAGGCCTATTTCTAAATATATTGTGAGTACCTAGCAAAACTGTGCAGAACCAATCTCTTAGTTAAAATAATATAATTCAATCTATTTTAATCTAACCAGAACTGCCTCCTAACTGTCACCTGTCATTTGCAAAGCTGTCACTTGTCATTTTCTAGCTGCAAGCTGTAACCTGTCGCTTTGAACTTTTAAAATTTCAAATCCGAAAAACTACCTTTATTTAATCGTCCGTATCTCTGGAATCCTACTCCTCATACTTTTGCCGTAATCACGATTCTCGCACTCGCAAATTTTACCGCGATTTGCGATTTGGTTAAAAATCCAGCCACGTGTGAAAACAGCAGCTTCCTTGCTTTCCTTGCTAAAAATTTGTTTGCCTCTTAAGAACCATCCCTGAATCATTGCTAGAGTGAGCCTGGACGAATATTAACTAGATACCACTCACCCTGAACCTCTAGAGGGAATTAAAAGCATTTTAGCATATTTTTCACTTCATTGCCAGCACATATAAAAGCATTTTGGGCCTGTGTTTCAAACTTCTGTAGTCTAAGCTTGCTGGGGTGAACTGAATTACATTTGATTGCATTTCTGAGAACTGTGTGCTTTCCTTCCATTTCCTTGCATTGCAAAAAGGGGGGAGTGGATTGCCAGAGAAAGTGATTACATTGTCTTTTGCTGAAATCCTATCAAGTTATTTTCTGTACTGCATTTCATTCCACATTGCATCCATTTGAAACCATAAACGTATTGTTGCTATCTTATCCATCCTATAACCACTCATCATTGATTATAAAGAAGTGTGCTAGTGCCAGACTATCCATTATTGATTACTGCTCAGATTAAGTGTGATATTCAATTATTAATTTATTATAAAGTGTGATATATATATATATCTATTGTTTAAATTATCAAATAAACCTTTTAAACTTGCAAAACAGAACTACTTATTGGCTCAGTGGGGTCAGGGGGATTCCAAGAGAGGGGTGTTATATAGGGGTAGTCATCCAGAACGCATGAACTGGACGTAAAGATATATCAATAAGGGTTTCCATTCAGTATCCCAGACTAGGCATTGACTTAGCTGTAGTGTTGAATTGAATCCTCTTACAGCCCTCAAGTCCTTTGCGAAGGCCTCAAAACAGCCAGAGGGCCTGGCCAGCCGAAGCTCCTTGTTCTTCCACACAAAACTGGTTGCTCTGTGCTCCCTGCATCCTGAACCATAGGGAAGGCGCTGGTGTCTGTGTTCCTCCAAACAGCTGAAGTATTGCACTGCATCTAAACCAACTCGACACTGTACATTGTCATAGCAAAGCATGTCACCTGCTAGGCCCGAAGCATCTGCTCAACACTGGAACCCGAACCAAATATCTGGAGCATCACTCTCCAACTTTAACCACGGGTTACAACCACATGTCAGCCCAGCTAGCTCGAGAACCGCCACCTCATTGATTGTACATCGACGTACCCTCAATCACCACTTAAGCGACAGTCACACGCTGACTCAAACTGCTTTGGCAACATTTGCCAACCTCTCCCAGCGGCTAAAACCCAACTCAGCCTGGATCATTGAACCACTGTCGTTCGACCGTACAGAGCACCCACATTCACCCCTGCTCGACTCCCTCTTGCTGCTAGGACCTCCATGATCCTACGTTGCTGACTGAGCCTAATCAACTTGCACCAGTGTTCAAACCCAGGTCTGATCCATCAGCCAACCAAGAACTGAATCCAAGTACTGTGACACTGAACTGTCCCCATGGTCCACTTGGGCCCTAGAACCTTTTAGCTCACAATTGTTCCTGCTTTCAAAGCAATGTCTTTTTCATGGTAGTACCTTACCTACCACCCCTGGAACTACACTAAGGGTGGTGCTTTCTCCAGTCTGTTGCATCTTCTCTGTTCTTTTATGTGGGGTGGGTTTCTGCATAGTAATCTCTTTTTATTCTATGTGCAGATAGTGGTGTCTCTTATTAAAGTGTTTGTATTTGTACAGAACCTTGATTGGACATTTCCTTTATTTGGGACTGTGATATTGTGCTCTTTAGGTGACTAATGGTTCACCTTCACACTCCTCTTAAGAGTATAGCCTTCCCTTGGCCCATGTTACCAAAAAAGGCAAAGGAGGTATATCTCTTGACTGTTCTTGTTTTACTTGAGGCCCAGTAAGAGGCCACAAAGACTTCCAATGGAGAAGGAAGCGTCTCCAGCGGTGGCTCCCAAGAAAGCCTAGGCACCACCTCTCCAAGGTTTGCTCCAACTGTATGAGCAGGGGAAGGATATTTTTGACTGTTTCAAAGATCTGGAGTTAACCTTCTACCTCCAGGAGTCGAAGAGGAGTTGTGCCGTGCAGCCCTCATTAGCTGTCTATCGACAGTTGGAGCTGATGTGTTATTATTCAGTTTACTTCGAAGGAGGGGCCTCTCTATGCCAAGATGAAGGCTGTGATCCTCTGGAAGTTCTGAAAGACCCCAGAACAATTCCTCAAGAGCTTTAGAGAGCTCTCCAAGAAAGGAAGTGAAAGCTTTGAGTGCTTTATGAATCAGTCCCTGAAGTATATGAATGGTTGGGTCACAGGTAACAAAGTTGACAGATTAATGGGCATGTTCAAACTGATTGCATGTGAGAGTATGATTAAGCAATGCGAAATGGAGTTACACCTGCATTTATTGGACACGACTATCACAGACCCTCTGCAGCTTGCAAAGGCAGCCGATCGCTTTGTGGCTACTCGCATCCAGAAAAAGGTCATGGTTAGTGCATCCAAACCAGACCAAAAGGGGACAGAGAAACATAAACCGAAAGAGGGTAAGGACAAAGGTTTGCACCCTCTTGTCAAAAAAGGGCCCCAAAGGTCAGAGGGAAGAACTCTGTGACCTATATCGCCCGTTCCCTAGCACTGGGGCATCTGCACTCACAGCGCCTCAAGGCTGCTTTACTGGCTATGAAGGCATCATGAAGTAAGACACAGACAACATGTTAAAAGTTCAAAATAAAATGTTTTATTAAATCAAATGTCAGAATGGTAGAAGGCCTAACTTGCCCTATGTTAAGGTGGGATTTCCCTACCTGAACGAAACTAAGGAAAGTCTGAGTCAATGTGTACAACTTAAAATTCTGTGTCCAAAAACTATCCTTGCCCTCACAACTAAATGTAAACAATGTATACGGATGTCAATAATGAAAGACATGGTGATCAGCACAAAGTTCAGAGCTTCTTCCAGCTCTGAGCTTCCTCTTCAGCTCACCTTCCCCAAGTTCAGGAAAGTTCCACAAAAGTCTCCAGATTACCTTTCCCAAGTTCAAGGCAATATAGGTCCACACAATCCTTGGGGTTCTCTTGCCCAAGTTTAATGCAACCTTCGATATTCAACACTTATGATTTTACTTTGTTTCAAGATTTCATTCAGTTCAGTATTCAATGTGCATGATTTAACTTTGCTTAGAGTTTTCATTCAGTTTGGGATTCAGTATGTGTCCTTTAACTTAACCTCAACTTCAACTTAACTCTAGGCATAGAACCCAAACCTGAGGGAGATGACACGATAGCTTCAGACCTCACGGGTCTCCCCAAGCTAAGTGATTTGTCATTAGTTGGGGGTCTGAGCTGACAGTCAGCTCAGGCTGACTTTTCGCAAGGCGCGACTGTCCAACTTTGGCAGATCTGCGTGAACAGGCAGATAAGCAAGCCCAGGTGGAACCCCCTGAGATGTTCAAGGTGTACTGGGAGAATGGGCTCCTGTACAGTGAACCCAAGACTTCTGCAATGAGGGCCAGCCAGCGTTTGGTGGTTCCCCAGTGCCACAGAATGTTGCTGTTTGACGTGGCTTGTGGCCCTTTATTGGCAGATCACCCTGGGAAACAGCTGTCACCCCTTTTTCTACTGGCCCTAGATGGTGTCAAAGATAAAATCCTGTCCGGTTCTGCCACACTTGACAAGCATCCGGCAAGGCAGGCTGAGCCACCAAGGTCCCCTTAATTCCACTACCTGTGGTTGGGCGGCCTTTAAAGAGAGAATATGCATGGACATTGTGGGTCCATTGGATCCTCAAACCTCCCCTAGAAACTTGTATATCTTAGTCATGGTGCCCCAAGGCTGTCTCACTGAGGAGCACCAAGGCCCCTGTGGTCGCGAAGGCTCTCATCGGCATATTCTCTCATGTGGGATTCCCTAAGGAAGTAATTTCCAATAGGGTATTGTGACGAATCTTCAGATGTCATCCCTTCTCCCGTAGGGGGAGCCCCTTCCCATGAGGCAACGGCGGTGAAGCCACTACCCAACAGTCCCCCTGGGGTTGATGCTCAGAGGGAGGATCACATGGGGAGGGATACCCCCTATGGGACAATGAATGGCCTGGAGAGAACATGGTATTCCCATAACACACTTATCCCTAGCGCAGAAGCTCAATCTCCTCCCTTTAGTAGTTTCCATAAAGTTATATATGCTTTTTCCACTCCACCAATTTGGATTCCTGAGACGAAGAAGAGATCCACTGATTCATTAGGAATACTCAAGGTCAGTACTGTGACGAAGAAGAACTAAGGAAGCATGAAGAATAACAATGCAAACCATAGTAAGCATGCAGTCTTTGTCAATCTCCTACTGGCCAAGATGTGATTGAAATAGGAGAGTAAAATTCAAACTTGGAGTTTTACCCTCCCTCGAGGAACCGAAGTGCAGTGAGGCATACAGAATCAGGAACCCGGGCACATCAATGCGGGGAGCAAGACGCTGCGTCTGAGAAGAACTCCAGTCAGGATTATGAGCAGAGCAACGTATCACATGGTCCAGCCAACAGAGCAAAGCAGGAAAGAAGTTCTGCCACCGCTGAAGCAGAGAAGATTACTGACTCCCCAGAGTCTGATAGAAGCTGAACGCTGTCAGGAGAGACCCGGCGATTACCGCAGATTCACACCAAGAACGGAACTCTTGCGCACCAATGTACAAAGAATGTGGGTTACCGGTGGGATATGAGGGATACAGAGAAGCTGGGGAGAGGAGAAGAAAGTACGAGAAGCCATAGAAACTGGGTCTGGAACCCAAGAATATGTCATATCTTCAAGGGGGTCAGTGACACGAAAGAATTGAATTATCAGAAAAGGGTCTGGGACCTGAGGGCAGTACTATTAAGAAACCATTGCCAAAGGGTCTGGGACCCACAAGAAAGAACATCTGGTGTCATTCTGAACCAGGTAGGAAGCTTGGAAAAGTATGTAAAGTTTGCTCAATGCCTTGGCATTGTGAAAAACATAAACCAAGAATAGAGGCAAACTACACAACCTTTAGAAAGAAATTGAAAACAAGCTATTTAAGTAATAAGTTAGCCCTACCTCAGTAAACAAACTGAATGTCCCGTTCACTATTTGTCGTTCCTGTCTTCATGTATGTGCCCTGATGCCTGTGGGCTTCGGCGTGATATAAATAAATACATTAAATAAATAAATAAACCAAAGAGTTTGGGATTCACATACTCATATGACGATTACTTGCCTTTTAAATCTACATAGTCATAGTACCTGGCAGGTTAGAGAACCAGGTATACTGTTAACAACACAAACACTGCAACCTCAAGAAGGACTCGCACCCACATGAAGATTACCAACAAAGCCATCTTCATAGTCACAGTACCTGGAAGGATAGCGAACCACGTAAACAGTAAATACTATGAACAATGTGTACAGAGCTAAGAGGAGGGAGGCATTCTCTTGGCCTATGCTGAGCTTTGACCAGGAGAAGGGAATCAACTCTGGTGTTGAACATTTTGGAAAAGAGCCTAGAGCCAGGGAAGACAGTCATTCCTCCTGGTGTTTGTGACCTCACAGAGAAACCTTAGAGAGATCAAGAGAAGGAAGCCATTCTCTTGGCAAATACATTTCTTTTTGTTGGAATTTTGTTTTCTTTAGGACCAGAGAGTTTTATCCCTTCGGAACATTAGTTGCATGTACTTTGTAACTGTATGTTGGTACTGTGAAAAACCAGAGGGTGTTTCACTGCCCAGACCCCAGGATTCCTTACTCAGGTGGCCAGGGCACGGCCATCGCCTTTGGATCCAGACCTTGGGGCTGGATAAGTGCGGGAGAATCACCTGGGTAAGGGGTTCTTGGGGAGTAGAAGAGAGACACCCGTTGGTGGGACGCAGTTTCCCACTTTCCCAATACCCCTATCCAATCCTATTGTATGGGATATTACAACTTCCCAGATCCCCCCCCCTTTCCTACACAAACACTGAGCCAAGAAAGAGGAGGTCTAAGTCTGAAAGGATTACCACCCATGCAATACACTGGAGATGTCCCTCTAACGAGATCAGGCAGGGTCAGGCACTTGACTTAAATAACGCACCCCTAATACATATTAACTCTCCACACATGGTTAAAAGGTGGACCACTGAGACACACTTTGAGCAAGATAATGCATGTTAAGTTCACAGTGGAACATCAGAATTGGGGAGGTGCAGAAGTGGCAGTGGTAACAAACTTGACTCCTACGTCAAATGCGCGAAAGACGCAAAGCATCTTTCTACACTCCCTCCTGCTCCCTTCTCACTGTACCTCCGTCCCGTTGTGCCCCCTCCCGTTTCCACTCCTTCCAGCTCCTAGCTCCCCAGCACTGGAACTCCCTACCTCTCTCAATTCTTTCTATTCCTACTTTCTCCTCATTTCGTACCTCCCTTTAATGTCTCCTTCTCCACCCCCTGCCTTGAAACTCCCTCCCCTTCTTGCTCCCCGTCCTTTCTTTCTGCTTCCCTTGATTCCCTCCCTCCACTCCCTACTACCCCACTCTCACCCCTTTCCCCTCTCTCCTCCTTCTCCTCCCCTCCTCTCCTTCTCCCTCACATTCCCACTGCTCGTCTCTCCCTATTGTCTTCAGTTTAATTGTTCTTCTTACTGGTTTGTTGATTGATTCATACTTTAATTTGCTTCTACCATTATATTGTTTATGTTTTATGTACCAAGTTGTTGAATTGTGCAGCGCTTTGGTGTAAAGCGCTATATAAACAAATAAATACAAATACAAATCTTAACACAACCGGTGAGTTGAGGAAAATGAAATTGAATTGCTTGTGACAGTATACGAGGGATGAAGGTTACACAATCAGCAATAAGCTGCGAGAGAAAGTCAATCCATTGTTAAGAACTGTGTATATGAAATACAAAGTAGCAGAGTGGTCCGGCGAAGTGAGATTGCCCAATCAAAAGTCTCTGTGAAATGTTTTAAAGCTGCAGAGGTGCAGAGGCAGGAGGAAGCGAGAGAAAGAAAGTAACCACAAAACTGCATGAAATAAAAGTTTGAAAGACTTGATTTAGGAGCAATCGATATGAAAGCAAATCATGCGTAATAAATACATTTTCCAAGAGGCATTTGAACTGAAGGAAAATATGTAAAGAGGAAGTAAAGAAAGAAATGAGGGTCGAAATGGACATGTGGAGCTGAGAACAAAAAGCCTCACAGTTTCGAAAATCTTCGACAGCGAAATCAAAACATGAAAGGTGGCTCAAACCGGACAGAGGGAAGCTCATATGTGAAATGTGAAGAAAGCTTGGGGAAGGGAACCCACCAAAGAGTAAAGGTTTGAGCCCGATGGAGGGGAACCTATAGTGAACTGCGACCTTGAAGGGTGACCTGGACTTGGGTGATGGGAACCCGAGAGGTTAATCCCCTGAATTTATGACTCAGACTTGAGTGGCCAAGAAGGCTCAAGAGGATGGAGCAAGCTGCCTAACTGTGTTCGCAAGCCAAGTTGTGTTTATCCATTAAGTGTTCCAATTAACCCTGTGCTATACAATGTGGGTACGAGAATGAATACTTATTTATATTGCCATTCTAACATTTTTTTTCACCACTGATTTTTCCTTTTTTAGATACGGATTCCTATGTCACATTAGTTTGTATTAGAGTGAGGGCAGGCATTAGGTTTTTGTTAGTATAGGCCTTTATTGTTTGACTAAGACTGACTAGGATTTTTCTTTATTATTTGATGGTCGTGATTACTCCCATCTTAGTTATAGGGCCAGGCAGGAGTTTTTCCAACCTTCTTGAATCTAACAATAAAGGTTTTCAAACTAGCAACTCTAGCGTCAGTGTCTACTTGTGATACCATGCCTCCCTTACAGTACACTTTAGAACTTTGTTTTCCCTAATCTGGAACTTTACCTTGGAAAAGGGAACTGAAACCTGAGGAAGGGAGTCACTCTCTCTGGCAAAGTTCCCACCTACTGTTGAGGATAACGTCCAGCCTCTCAACCAAGAAGACTCATCGTCTCTTTAGTTGAATCTAGAATGTAAGGGAAGGACATAGGTTTTGACACGTGACAGTGAACTATTTTTATTTGAACTTGACATCTTGAGTCCTTAGTTTAGTTGAGGCAGGTAAACCCCTCTTATTGTTAAGAATAGACAGGTTTATACTTCATTTATTGAGTCAATAAAAGTCTTTGCGAACCAAAAATGCCACTCCTGTGTCAGCCTCCTGTCTCCGCACACTTACATTATCCAACTTCATATCTGAGTATTTAAAGGCAATGTGGGATAAGTGTAGAGTTACCTATAAGTTCTCCACAGCCTCTATCCACAAACTAACAGGCATGTTGAACGGTTCAGCAAGACCCTCAAGGGCATGGTAGGTGGCTTGGACGAGCCATTCAGTAGTAAATGGGATATTCCTCTGCCATGCCTCCTGTTCTCCTACTGGCAGGTGCCGGGTTCAGTTTGTTCAAGCTCCTGTTTGGCCATCCCATTAGGGGTCCCCTAAGTCTGATGCTGGAAGGATGGGAGGGCAATCCCGAACTCCTTCCCATGACATAATGGACTATGTGCTTTGCCTTCAATCCCGGATGGCCAAGTACAGGGAAGAGAGCACCCAGAACCTGAAGGGCAGCCAGGAGCTCATGAAGCACTAGCATGAACAAAAGGTGGCCATGTTGGAGTACATGCCAGGCCAGATGGTCTGGATAATGGAACCCATCAAGCCCAGTGTCTTACCCAACAAGTGGACTGGGCCCTATGTGGTGCTGGAAAGGGTCAGTGAGGTTAACTATCCCATTGACAAGGACACCCTGAGGCAGAAGCATCAGGTCTTTCACGTCAACCATCTGTAACCTGATTACAGCCGGGGTGACTTTGTGATGGCTCCAGTCATGGATGATGAGACAGATCCTCTACCTGTCTTGTTATACGCAGAGCCCACTAACGGGTCCCTCGATGGAGTTCAACTCTCCCCAGACCCCATGGAACAGCAGAGGAGAGACTACAAGCAGTTGCTGGATCAGTGTGCAGGCCTGTTCTTCCTGACTCTTGGGAAGATCGATTGGTACATCCATGACATCAACACAGGAGCCGGTAAGCCGATGAAGAGTAGGAGTCACTGAATGTCAGACAAGGTCAAAGATACAATTAAGGAGGAGACCGCCAAGATGCTGGCTTTGGGGATTATTGAGCCTTTCTGCAGCCCCTAGGATAGCCCCTTGGCGGGCCCTGTGGTACTCATCCCTGAAATGTCCAGTAGTGGGAAGACAGAGGTCCACTTTTACTTGGACTATCGGGGGCTTAACCCTGTTGCAAAGACAGATGCACAACCCATCCCTTGAGATGACGAACTAACTGACCAGTAAAATGCTGACCGGTTCATGAGTGCCTTTGACCTCACAGCCATATACTGACAGGTCGGTCTGACCAATCCTGCAAAACAGAAGTATGCAATCTCCACCCCGGACAAGCATAATAACTTCACTGTTGTGCCGTTCAAACTAAAGAATCCCCCTGCCACCTTCCAGAGGATGGTAAAGCACATCCTAACGGAGATTGAATAGTACTGGAGGACCCGAATTAAAGATACATTGAATCAACAGCTGAATGAAGTGGAGGGCACCCCCCCACTTAAACCTAAGTGGAGAAATGCGTATGGACTAATGTGGTGTTGTAATTATGTGAAAATGGTTTTCATAATGTTAGTATATACAAGTAGTCAAAAGCATCATGTTTATAATGTCGAAAATGTCATTATCATGATGTAGTAAGGTGGCAAGGCACAGAATGGACAATAAGATTTTCTGTACAGACAGAAAATAATGTTGCCAAATACCTTTAATGAAAATGCATGTAAACGAAAATGTAGCTAAAATTAGCAGAGAGTGTAGGATGAGGTAATTTTAAAGTTGAAACATTCAAGTGTAGCATGCAGTCAGAAACTTGACGAATGGGCAGAACCTAGACTCTTAATTAGGCCCTGTCTGGAACCTTATCTGAAGAATCTAGCTGTGCCAATTATTATTGAGCAGAGCACCGAAGAAGAGTCAGGAACGCATGCTAGAGCGTATTTCATTTTGAAGGTTTAGCACGATTAAAAATGAATTGCCCAGTGAGCTAATGCTAACGATGAAGTTGCTTAAGACTGTGCAGGAACGGTGGGGGCGGATTGCTCCCTCACATTTGGCTATAAAAATGAGCTCTGTGTGATGCTGGGGGGTGGTTGAGGCTGGGAGCTCGACCACGGCACTAAGGCAGCTCTGTGCCAGCAGTGGCATGAAATAAACCTCTATGAACTTAACAGTCTCTTTGCCAAATCCTTGATTTGTCCTTATTGAATTGTGTTGGAGTATGTGAATCCTGCACCCTAACCTCCTCAAGGTGCAGCTATCTTGTCTTAAGGTATTCGAGGGCGAGCTCTGATTCTATGGACCTGTCAGAGGTCACTTGGTCCTCGTTTACATTTGGTAGCGAGGAGGATGGTTATTGACCATCAACTATTGATTAAAATAAAACACCTAATGGCCGTTGACACAAAGTAACTCTAGATCTTCGGCAAAATCACAAGTCCTTTGTCATTTCAGGCTGAGTAGACTGTGAAGCTCCCCGTAGACAATGGTAGTGTAATTGAGACTGCAGTCGGGACCTGAAGGGGCTCGTGCTTATAAACATCTCCATTCCCATTCCTACGAGAAGCTGACCAGACGAAAACCTGAATAAGGCAGTGATCGTGAGGGTCGGGAGAACAAAAGTTGAGTGAAAACTGCCCTAGCCGATAGAGACAGGGAATAGGGAAAAAGAATAATGGCAGTCAAGATTTGGGAACAAACCAAAAACATTAACTTTTATGATATGATATGATATGATATGATATGATATGGCATTTGTAACACGCCTATACACAAGTGTTTCAAGGCGCGACGAGGAAGGGAGGGGGGAACAAGGGGAGACAGACAACGATCCTACTAGGCCAGGTGTCATTCAGATCGCGCAAGTGCATGGGTAGGGGGGACGGGAAAAGTGCACGGGGGAAAGGGAGAGGGGAAAGTGCAGTGCAGGGTTAGTAATGAACAAGATAAATAATAAGGGCAAGCTGGTGGCAAGTGCAAGATAAGTGCAGGCAAGTGCTGGGAAGGGGGGCTGTAGGGATACAGAGACAGTCCCGCAGTGCAGGGGTTGCCAGGAAGGCAGTGCAGGGGAGAGTGGCTGGGCCAAGGACCGAGATTGGTGAGTGGCCCAGTTGCTGATTCAGTACAGTTTCAGTGATTTAGCAGGGGAGAGGGAGTTGTATGTTGTATGTTACGGCTGTTCATGTGATTTATCTTAAGGCATAACTGCATGTGCACTGTAAAAATAATGGAGTTAGTATAAAAAGGATATATTAAGCTAAATAAAAAATTGGCGTCAAGCCAAGGTTTCGAAATTGCGAAAAAATTGCATTAAAATAGGTGATCAGATATTATGGTTTAAGGTACACAAATTCGTGGTGATTTCACCCCAAAAAGAATTAAACAGCCTATGAAAAGTGCAAAAAGCTGGTGCACTTTAAGCAAACACATTTTTTTCACACCAGCAGCTATGGAGTTAAATTTGTGATGTCATCGTAGCAGGCAAGATAAATGATAAATCGTGCTAAGAACAATAGATTTTCGCACTAAAATGGCTGAGTTGTATTGATTTATAGAAGTACTATTCTCGTGCATTAAGAGAGCGCTGAGAAGAAAGGAATGCACCATGTGGTAATGGTTTAACTTTGAAGTACAAGGGAGGTCCGGTTAGAACTAGGTTTTAGGAGCCGGATGACTAAAGCTATGCCCCGTTTGTGGAGTTTCAAGAATAGGCGTATATTATTGGGGTAACCTGGAGGGTCTAGAGGACTAACAAGAGTGATCATTTCCGATAAGGATGAATGAGCGCGGACGAAAAGACATCTTTTGCGCGCTGCCAATGAGGTTAACAAGAAATGCATTATTTTACTGATAACCTGTGCACTTCTCTCATGTCTTATGAGAGGCATCTGTATGGGAATATTCAGTATTGCCTAGAGGCCTTACTCTCTGTGAGACATACTCATGCTGCTGTGCAGCATTCAAGCTGAGCAGGTCTATGCCCTTTTGAGTCCCCTACCCTGTCCATTCCTGCGCTATTCAGAATGAGAAACAAGTAGCATTTGAAGGCCAACATTAGCAATCTATGAAGAAGTTACTTCTCTTCTAGTATGGAAACAACGATACCTTTTAGCATCCGGGAAAGTATGCAGCCTGCAGCATTAATGTAGGTCTGTATGTAAAAAGAAACATGCAGCACAGAATAGGCAGATTAGAAGCTGCCAGGAAGGTTTCTTTATCCAGGCAGACTGAGAGTAGGAGTGGGACATGGTATTCGAATTGCGTTGCCATTAGAGATCGAGGGGACAAGTGCCTGTAGTATGCAATATGTCAATGCTCACTATCATAATGGAAACAACCCCATAGCCAGTGAAACTATGAGTGGTGCCTCGATGAAAAACACACCCTGAGAAAGAAATCACCCTGAAGGGCTGACGATTTTGAAAGGTTTAGAGACTGGCAATTAAGAAATGTTAGGCAATAAAAGATTAAATGAGATGCCCAGGATCACACAGTGTTTAAGGGGTGAAGCTGGGATGTGTGCCAATATTGCAATTCCTGCAGTTGAGCGCTTTCTCTTCCAGTTCTTAACCTGAACTAAAACAATCTAATGTTATAAAATGACTTGCAAAAGTACGTAACCCGCATTTCCAAACCTGACAATTTTTAAAACCAAAATATTACAGAAGGGGGTTACACAACGCAGGAATGATGTTAGCATCAGTTTCTCCATTATCAAAGGGAGTTCCAGCATGCAAGTAGGTAAAACCTCACAGAAGACAGCACAGTAATGCAAGGGACCCTGTTTGATCTGACCAGGATCACTGTGCCGTCTGCTGGCATAGCCAGGATACAAGCATGAACACTTTGGCTGCACAGTCTCGAATTTGCATGCTTTTTTGCCGCTTGGACAGATATTCTATGCACATCATTTAAGGGATTGCTTAGGTTTTAAGAATGCCCAGCCAAGCAAACTAATTTCAACCCCTATCAGGTGCAGGAACAGTGCTGTTAATCGCGCCGCATGTGCTGCAAACCCAAGTAAATGTGCAGGTATGTTTGTGAACTTCAGATTTAAAGACGGTTCAGCCAGTCTTACTGGGATGTGCCCTTCTGATCTTTCACATGAACACATATCCCTGCAATAAGAGCTTAACACACTGAGACAACTTCTGAACCTCTGTGGATGAATAGGGATTTCAACTTTGGCTGTTGCACACGATTAGCAACATTCCCACAGAGGGGAAGTAATGCTACAAAGGTTGTGTTACCCAAACTATGTATTCCACAATGAAAACAAAAGGCATTGCATGTTTTAATTGATCAAGCAGAATGTACTTGTCAAATCCGACAGGCAATGGGTTTGGAGCCTCAGCAGCATGCAATCAAATTTTCCTGGCATGTGCTACTTAAGCCTGATGTAAACTTGAATCTTACTTCAGAACAGGCAGCATCGTGGGGGGCCCTGGGCAGCCACCCCATGTGCCCTCCAATAAAATTGTATCTGGGGTCTACTGTCGTCTGGCAAGGAATGAGCAATTCCTAGCAGCATGGAGCACACAGAAGCCCGTAGGCATTGTGGTGCCATTACAAGGAAGGGGCTTGCAGATTACAATAAAAAGGCTAACACTAGGGGCTGCGTGACGAAGCATCACCTATAGTTATAGGACAAATAGAGATATATTGTATTTACTATGAATGAGCTGCATGTTAAGCTCACAATGGATAGAGTATATTAAGTAAAACACAGCATAGTGGTTAATTTAGCAAAAGGGGGATGAGTACAGACACCGCTGGGGGAACTGATAGAGGTAGGTAACCAAAGTAGGGTTGAGAGTTTTGCAGGAAATGAGGAGGGACGGCTCTGCTCTAAGTTCACTAGAGAAAGCATTCCAGGGTTCGGGGACAAGACAGGGGAGCTTAGCCCTCTGGCATTAGCTCCTTTGGTTAATGGGGACAGCAGCTGGTGACAAGGAGTCCATGAGCATGAGCACTGGGGGGTAGCTCAGGATTTAAGACATGCTTGCCTCTCGCATTGATTGTCAGAAAAGCTTCTCACCTAGGTAGGCCCTGCTGCAACGCGTGTGTATGTGTTTATATATTGTTAAGTGCTGTATGGAAACAGAATGCTAGCAGTAGTGGTGAATTTTAACACTGAGTTTGCAGGGTGAGCACGCCTAATTGACTTGTTAAATTGGGATTTTATTCCTTGCATAGGGAGGGGGAATTCAAGGCTGTTTATGACCATCCTGCGCACCCAATAAGGGAACCAGTGATGACAAGGAAGCAGGTCTTAGCTCCATTTCTATTTCTTTATATTGTGGGGTGGCAAGCAGCCTGGTGCAGGTCGGCAACCTGACCCTGGCTGAGCATCACTGAAGATATTGGCTGAGTCAGTGCGCCAGCTGTCCCAGTGACGCATACATGCAGGACTACCAGCAACTTAGCCAAATGGAATATGGCAGTCAGAGTATGAATGCTGCTCCCTATAGCATGTGTGGCTCTGAAAGAGCTAGAGAATGGGGGTTATAGTCTCATCTAGCTGCCTCCCTGCTCTCAACCCCTTTCTGGACTGGCAGAGATCCTTCAAAGGGCAGAATCTGTGTCTGTGCATAGCTGTGAATGCCACCAGTCTCATACATGTCACTCAATGGTGTGCTGTTTGGACACTTGGCTTTCATACCCTTTGCTTGCAGACACCTTGGCACAGATATTGCTTTGTATTTCTGATCTGTGGACTTTTAGTTAAGTCTATTGTGTATGTGCGTTGTATGGCAGAGGCAAAGTGTTCCCATTTTTGTGAACTGCCTTTGATGGTGTTGATAGGTGCTTCATTTTAGAAAAATGTATTTGTATGCATTATTTGTTAATGCCTTCACATTAGCCCAGTCCAGATGTCCTTGAGCTGGAAAAAACCATTGCCGACATTTTAGTGGATTCCAGGCTGTTTCCGAATTGCACATCTTGGAAGCAATTTTTTCCAAAATGCCTTGCAGAGGGAGAAGCCACTGGCACACTGGTTGGTGTGAGGTGGCCTAGCTCGCTCCCAAATTCCCGCCACTGACCCTAGTAGCAGCATCAATTAAATAACCTAGCGCTGTGTAAGACTTACATTCGTGATTTGCAAAAATGTGCCTTTCCTCCATGGGTAGCCAGTGCGCAGCTCGTCTGATGCAAAATCATGTGTGTTCTTTCAAAGAATACTCAAAGTTGCACACAGCAGCACTGCGCTCTTTTAGAGCTTGTGAAGATTTTGTAAGATGCCTGCAAGAATGGCAGTGTAGTAATACAATTTAACACTGATAATGACACGAGAAATGAATGAGCAGGTTTTGTAAGTATGGCGGGGAAAGGAAAGGGCCGGAGGCATTAGCATATGTGGTAGTGAAAGGGAAGTAATGACACAGGGACGTCGATCCACCAAAATAATAGAGGTAGCGGAAGTGACATCTCATGACCCTCGACCTCGAATGATATCACTGTAGGAAACGTTTTAAACATTTTCCTTATTATAGGGTAGCAAAGAAGGCCACGGAGCAACAAGGGATACCTCAGGGGTTGCAGCCACGACCCCTGGCGACCCCCAAATGACATCCTTGCAATGACACTCAAACGATAAGTGCAACAATGCAGAGTGTAGTATGTAACCTGGCATGACATGAGCAAAGGTTATTTTACAGCTACAGAAGTAGTGTTAGAATTAAAAGAGGTAGTGATAAACTTCATGAGATGAGAAGCAAGCGATTTTACATGGGGTTTTAAATCAACGTGCGGGCAGGCACTGCCCTGTAGCTGAATGGTGCATTGCCATTCATGTGTTCTATCATTTTTGACTTAGAATGCCCCCTGAAACTGAAGGAGGTTACTGGGTCATCTGCGACCGGCTTTTGGGGAATTTTGGGGATAGCACACATGTAGTGAAGGGGGATTTTGGGGTGCTCCTAAAGGCTTTTTCTAGGAGCTCCACCATGAGGGGTAGGACAGTTTTCATGGAGTCATACCAGGGGTGGTATTTTATAATTTAAGGCCTCGACGGCCAGAGTGGAGAACATTTTTATTAAATAGGGAAAACCCTCTTGTGATTTGAGACGAGCAGTTGTGATTCATGTATTATAGGATTTAGATGAATGAAGAAATGTTTGAATGACAATACGTGAAAGCATGATGATAGCGTTTAAATTGCCAAGGAAAGCTTGTTTGATGTAGAACAAGCCCCATTTCAGATAAGCACGATTTTGAGGCATGAAAGCGGCAGAAGGTCAATGAGAATGTTTGGGTGAAAACTAAAAGATTTCATTATCATGGCAGCATGGTAAAGAAGAGCTAGCTGTATGACTGTATGACCTAGTGAAGAAATAACGAAAAAGGAGAGGAAGGATTTTCGAAATTCAGGCGCAGGCCGCGAATTATGAACGTTTGCAGACACGAGGTAGAAACAGATGACCTCCAGGAAAATAAAGGCAGCCATAAAATAGGGAAATATGGCAAATAAATAAAGAGCAAGCAGAATGAAATAAGAATCATGAAGGACAGTAGTGGTTCAAGTAAGGTTTCCGGGGGGCACCCGAGAGAAAAACATAAGGTTTCCGGGGGGGGGGCATCTAAGAGAAAAATGTAAAGTTTCCAGGGGGGCACTCGAGAGAAAAACGTAAGGTTTCCGGGGGGCACCCGAGAGAAAAACATAAGGTTACCGGGGGGCACCCGAGAGAAAAACATAAGAGGATTCGCCTTGTTCCTGCGCTTTAATACAGCGGTCAAAAGAAACGTGAACCCAGAGCCCACATAATAGGGGAGGATAGGCTACGGTGACGATTAAAGATGGCATCAAAGGGGTTTGTTTACACCCCATGTCGGGGTATTGATTAGAAGGCAGGTATACATGTGTCCAGCTAGTGTTTGTCTAGTCTGTCAAGTATCTGTTATACATGTCCTGTTGTATGTCACATGTAAGGAATTTTGTCTCCTTGTTGGTTGAAATCAAGTAAGGGTTTTATGCGATTCTATAGTTGAGAGGGAATCGCACACAGATTGATGTTCTTTGAGTAAATTGGCAGTAAAAATAATTTGGCGAGAAGAGATTGGATTGGAGCTTGCAGTATTTGGTGCTCGCTCATAGTAATGGGAGTGTTGGACTCGCATAAGGATATCGTTAGAAACAGAGTTAAGCCCGGAAAACATTGCTCCAATTGGAGGAGTGGGTTAAAGGTACCACCCACAAGATGTTTATGCCACAGCCACAAATTGAGTCTTCATCTAAAGCCATCTTACAACGCATGGCAACTTACTTGCATGCCGCATATACAAGAAAAAAGTTAGAAAATGCTATGCTGTTCTCAAATTGTGAAAAATATAAGAACAAGGAAAGGAGGAAGAGCCTCCAGAAGCTTGGTTGCAAATAATATGCACTGAGGGGGGTGAGACACCTGCAGCGACACCTGCCCCACCTGAAACAGGAACCGAGGGATGTAAACCTGAGGGACTTTACCCATTAAAGAGAGCTAAAAGCAGCCACAGGGTATAGCAACCCCGCTTATGAGTCGCCTACATACAGTAGTAACAAAAATCAAGGGAAGGATAAGGGCAAGAATCTCACATCCCTAGCCCCAAGGGACAAGGGCAGACGCGATGATGCGTTAATAAAGGAGGGGATCAGGCACAGACAAGTGCATCTCTCGATAAGGGGAGAGGGGGAAAGAAGAGAAAAGGAAGTGAAGACAGAACTGATGAGATAGCATTTACAAAGGACGAATGGATGGGAGGACAAATCTCATTGAAACTCGATGGGAAAGAAAGTGATGATGGGAGACCTAAAAAGAAGTTAGATGAGGCACAGAGCAAAGAAGAAAGAGAAGGAGTTAAGGGACGGAAGGATAAGAAGGAAAGTCAGGCTAAGGCGGAAACAGCTATATCACAAAGAGCAAGAAAAACTGCTCGATCGCAAACCAGAGAGTAGCCTATGAACGAGACAGACAGAAACAAAAGAGGTTAGAACAAAAGCAAAAGGTACGTGAAAGAAGGGATGAGGAGGTTCAAAGGAAAGATGACCGTAGAAATAAAGTGAAAAGGAAGAAGGTAGGGTCAGAAAAGAGGCGAGGAAGCGCAAAAGGATTGGTCACAGGAATAAATAAGCAAATAAATAAATAAATCAGGAAATACTGAAAATGAGTGGTTATCTTGAATAAAAAATGAATAAAGGGAAAATTGAGAAATAGGAACAATTGGGCAAATGAATAAAAGGATAAGGGATATACTCAAAAGCATAGAGCAGAAAAAAAAGCAAAAAGTGGAAAACAAATAGCACTTATGAGGTTTCCTGGCCAACAGAAAAAAGGAGCGTTGGGCAATAAAAGACATCAAGAGACCATGAAGACCAAGAAAAGGAGTATGGCTGATAAAATTGGGTCAATTAAACAAAGGAAACTCGCACAAGCCATTTTAAGTAAATATGGTGAAGTAAGCAAAACAACTTGTGAATGCCTGTAACCATTTTGATTTATTTTACAGACAAGCTATGGACCTCTTGGTGGAAGCACAAGAAATTGTCTGCATGGCCTTAAATTAGGGAGAAAGAGAAAAAGGTAAGTACTAGTTCACGCCAAAAGGGTGGGAACACACAATTGATCAACACTAAAGGTAAGAGGATCCAGGTGAGTAACAGTAAAAAGATAGTAAAAGACACAATGGGCCTCATTACACGGATGGCAGTAAGGGTTTACCGGTAACGGTATTTTACCGGTACCGGTAAATCCTTATGGCCTTACTACGAGGTCCCTTTGCGGGTTGGGGAATTTAACGCCTGCTTTTTGCAGGCGTTAAAAACCAACCCGCAAAGGGACCAGTGGAGCAATTTGCGGTACCGTAATTAGCGCCTTCCCCATTCCCGTAGAGCCCTATGGGGCAAAATTGGGAATGGGGAAGGGCAATGGTGGAAGGGGGAATTACCGCCCTGCCAACCTTGGAATGGGGCGGTAATTCCCCTTTCCACCAAGGCGGTGCTGGTATTTTACTGGCATGAACCATGGCGCTAATAGCACCATGGTTCACCGCCATCCGTGTAATGAGGCCCAATGTCTTCAAAAGTTAACTGTTTTCCCAAGACAGGTACAACAGGTGTGGAAAGTGTAGAAAATAGATAACAACATGGCCATTTCACACAACCACAGAAATCAGAAGTAAAATTGAAGGTAAGTAATCATTTTCATGTTCATAATGTCAAAAGGATTGTTATGATAGAGGTATGCAGCATTAGAATAGGCAAACATTAATGGGAACAATAAAGGTGGAGGCACGTAGTAAGAATTGGTGCCATAGTCTTAGAAGACAGGGGTAGGCTCTATCAAGTTAGACAGGGACGGTGTGCAGTGAAACGCCTCTGTTTTATCTCCCTAGGATGAACACAAAGCACAAGCATAGACCATGGTCCAACTAACGACAAAAAAAAAGAATAGGAAGAATGGCTGCTAACCTGAAGAAGGATGTGCAGCTAACCAACAAGAATTTACTGCTAAACTGAGGAAGTATGTGCAGCTAACCAGCAAGAATTTACTGCTAAGCTGAAGAAGTATGTGCAGCTAACCAGCAAGAACTTACTGCTAAACTGAGGAAGTATGTGCAGCTAACCAGCAAGAATTTACTGCTAAGCTGAGGAAGTATGTGCAGCAAACCAGCAAGAATTTACTGCTAAACTGAGGAAGTATGTGCAGCTAACCAGCAAGAATTTACTGCTAAGCTGAGGAAGTATGTGCAGCTAACCAGCAAGAATTTACTGCTAAACTGAGGAAGTATGTGCAGCTAACCAGCAAGTATTTACTGCTAACCTGGAAGAATGCAGCTAAGCTGACCAAAGAACCAAGCCGAAACTAAGTATCCCCGTGGGGTGGTTGGAAAATAGTTGTTTATGTGCACCAAGGAATAGGGGAGAATGACCCAGAGAGTATTTTTTTATAGCAGAAAAGGAGGAAGGGGGTTAAAGTCAGAAAGAAAACCTGACCCCTTGCCAATGCAAAAATGACTTTTGTCTTTATTTTTGACTTTCTACAGACAACGGGTATCCCCAAGGACGTTTCTGTCATCTACTACGGACGTGCCTAGAAGACCAGGAAAGAAAAAGACATCTTTCTTTAATTGTTTTGTCTCCTTAGGGTTGCATTTGGCACCCGGAAGGGGAAAATGTGTCCCATAAAGGACGAGGTGTATTTTGTGTTATTGAAAACAAAAATCATTTTCTAAGCCAGCTGACACAGAGCTAGGAATGGGGGGTATTTTAGTTATGGTGTGAAAATGACCCACAAAAGCGAAATGTTTAAAAGAAAATGTTTTGTAGCTTGTCTTGGAGGCAGGGGTGTCAAATAAGAGGGAATGTCTTGCAATTTCTGGGGATTAAGGTATAAGAGCCAATGCGAAAAGAGGTTTTAAGGAAATGGGTTGGTAGGAAATGTGTGAAATAGTAGAGACCTGTTTATTTTACAAAAGAAACTCATTCCGTTTGATATTACAGGTATACATCGAGGGACCTGTATGCCTTGGGAAATTAACTTTGAACTGCGTGAGGAGAGAGGGAGGTCGTAGAGAAACCCAGTGAAAGCTCGACGCTGAATTGCGTCTGCAAAAAGACTCCCCCAACCCTGCATCCCCATGCTGAACTGTCCCCTCTTGTGGACTCATTGAACAATGAACCCTTTTGAAAGAGAGACACTCTGGAGAAAAAGAAACTGAACCTCTTGTGAAAAGGAAAAAACAATGGACTTCTGGTCTAAGCATCAAAAGAACCTGGGAGACCGACTGTGAAAACAGCACAATGGAAAGGAAAAGGCGACAGGACACAGATGGTCCACTAATGCCAAACTCATGACAACTAAAACGGAAGATACAGAAAAGGAAAGAGTGTGGAAAAGAGTTAAGGACAAAGTGAAAACGATATGCATGTGCAAGAAAAGATGATCAAGGAGAGACTGTATTTTGTTGGGGTGGGAGTTGTAGACATGGTGCAACATACGAAGAGACAATGGGCTAATGGGTTACCTCAAAGCTTGACCAAACCTCTCGAGTCTCACAATGGTTGTGAATCGTCCAAGGCATACAGTTAGATTAAAGGCACACGATTACAGGAAGATGGGCTTACATGGAAGGAGATGACACACACATGATAGTTTTAAATAACAATATGTTAGTATGTGCCAAATTATAAGATGTTTTGGATAAATATTAAGGAGAATAGACATTGGTTACGGTTCAAAGTTGTTGTTTCACAAACAAAAAACTTTCAAGACGGGGGAGTGTACTGGAGGACCCGAATAAAGATATATTGAATCAACAGCTAAATGAAGTGGAGGGCACCCCCCCCTCCACTTAAACCTAAGCGGAGAAATTCGTATGGACTCATGTGGTGTTGTAATTATGTGAAAATGGTATTCATAATGTTAGTATATACAAGTAGTCAAAAGCATCATGTTTATAATGTCGAAAATGTCATTATCATGATGTAGTAAGGTGGCAAGGCACAGAATGGAGAATAAGATTTTCTCTACACAGACAGAAAATAATGCTGCCAAATACTTTTAATGAAAATGCATGTAATCGAAAATGTGGCTAAAATGAGCAGAGAGTGTAGGATGAGGTAATTTTAAAGTTGAAACATTCAACGGTAGCATGCAGTCAGAAACTTGACGAATGGGCAGAATCTAGACTCTTAATTAGGCCCTGTCTGGAACCTTATCTGAAGAATCCAGCTGCACCAATTATAATTCAGCAGAGCACCGAAGAAGAGTCAGGAATGCATGCTAGAGCATATTTCATTTTGAAGGTTTAGCTCGATTAAAAATGTATTGCCCAGTGAGCTAATGCTAACGATGAAGTTGCTTAAGACTGTGCAGGAATGGTGGGGGTGGATTGCTCCCTCACATTTGGCTATAAAAATGAGCTATGTGTGATGCTGGGGGTGGTTGAGGCTGGGAGCTCGACAACGGCACTAAGGCAGCTCTGTTTCAGCAGTGGCATGAAATAAACCTCTATGAACTTAACAGTCTCTTTTGCCAAATCCTTGAGTTGTCCTTATTGAATTGTGTTGGAGTATGTGAATCCTGCACCCTAAACTCCTCAAGGTGCAGCTATCTTGTCCTAAGGTATTCGAGGGCGAGATCTGATTCTATGGACCCGTCAGAGGTCACTCGGTCCTCGTTTACAGAATATTTCAGCGTTGCCTACCTCGACGACGTTACCATATTCAGCAACACCTGGGAAGCCAATCTGTCTCACTTGGAATGGGTGCTTTAAGCCATGTGGAAGGCTGGCTTGACTCTCAAGGCGTCCAAATGCCAGATAGTGCAGGGTACTGTAACTTATCTCAGACACCAGGTCGGTAGTGGTGAGAAACAGACTCTCCAGGCCAAAGTCCAGGCGGTGATACACTGGGATGTCCCCACCACCCAGACTCAAGTGCAAGCCTTCCTTGGCCTTATGGTTTATTACCAGCCTTTCATTATGGGGTATGGAACTCTTACCCGTCCCCTAAACTACTTAACATCCGAGAAGCTGCCAAAAAAGATCACTTGGACCCCTGCCTGTCAGTCCTCCTTCCAGAGCTTGAAGGGTGACCTGTGCTAGTCCCACATTCTGATGGTCCTGGACTTTGGCAAAGAGTTTATCATACAGACAGGCACTTGCAAATTTAGCATCAGTGCAGTGTTAGCATAACTGGGTAGAACAACCTTGTACCTACCTGAGTAGGCGTTTGACCAAGCAAGAACACGGCTGGGCCACCATTGAAAAAGCAGTGTTTGTGGTAGTTTGGGCGGTACGCAAATTGAAGCCCTACATTTGTGGGTCTTACTTTACTGTCCAAAATGACCACAGACCTCTGAGGTGGGTTATGGTTATGCAAGCAGAGTTACTGTGTTGGGCCATATCCCTACAGGGATTTGACATGTGCATCCAAAACAGACTGGAGGTACAGCACTATAATGCAGATGGCCTCACTAGGTACCTTTGCCACGTGGATGAGCCAGACCCTTAGATGGGTGAGTCTCAACCTTTTTTGCTGTGGGCGTGTGAGGAATCCCCATCTGGCAAGGGTACGAAGCCCTGGCTTTTTGATTTTTATTAATACATAAAATGATGTGGATGATTACTTCATCAAAGGAGTAATCTGCTAACCAGATTCCCCTTCTCGCAACTCCATTTCAAAAGCATAACGTGCTTGTGCTCTACTGCATCAGCAGCCTGATCCACAGCAACCGCTCTGCTTGTGGCAGTAGATCAGGTTCGATGGTGGATATCCGTGATTTGTTCGATTTCGAAATGTCCGAAGGAAAAAAAACGAAAGTTATTTGCTCAAAAATAACTTTCGGTCTTGTCTCCCACAGAGATTTCCCGCAACCCACTAACCCTGCCCCCTTACCTCACTGTGTGCCACCGCCTCTGCCATCCCTCTGCAACACTGGTTACCCTCACTTCTGTGCAGGGGAACCGGCACCTCAGGATCATTTTAAAAAATGTATTTTTTTACTTTATGTAGTAGTTCGCGGGGGACACCTCTGCAACCCTCGATGTGATTACTGTGAACACAGGTTCAGCGGACACCCTGCAACACCTGCTCCCCTTATTCACTGTGATCGAATGGTAGGTGTATTTGGGAAATTTTAGCTGTCTGTAATTTTCGTACAGCCGAAATTCGCTCACCTCTAGCATTCGTTTTTTTTTCTCATTTTTTTATGGATTCCTTCCAAGGTCATAGTGCCCACTTGACTGCCACAGTGACAGCAAAGTCACTGCAGAACAGGGGCGGCATTTAAAATAGTCCCCCTGTACTCAAACTACAAGATGATCTTGAGTACCCATGCTGGTGGCACGGTTATATCTAAGAATAAGCTATTCCTGAGTTGAGGCATCGTGCATGGTGCTACTTATGAGCCTGTCCACCATATCCCATTTGATATTGCACATGTGTCAGCTCTGCTGTGGAAGGGAATGTGTATTGGGGTCAGACGGGACGATACTGCCATAAGGCAGGACATAAACCCAGAGAACCCAGCCTCTCTTTGATTCTCTTTGTCTCTTTGTGAGGGCCGGTAACCCCCTTCCCCAGAGACAGCCACAGAGCAGGCAGCTGTCCTGGGCCCAGGTATCAAAGGAACACACCCATTCAGGAGGAGTAGCCTCACACCAGGGTGCAGTATGTCTAAAGGCCTTTGCTGTTGTTAAGATGGATTTCTGAACTCTGTCCTGGAGGGGCAGAGGTTCAGAAGGCCAGCCTAGTTTCTTGGAACAGGGTAACCTCTGGACAAGCCAGACCAATCAGGGTAGCGATGGCGGCGGTCAAGACTAGGTCTCAAGAGGGGTGAGGGTGACTGAAAGCCCGCAATGAGCACACAAAGCAAGGACGCTTACAAATTACTCCAGAAAGGTGTTATATTAAAAATATAGACACATTTATTACAAGGCCTTTGTAACATCGACCATAGTAAAGAATTGCGGTAAAACTCCAATAAACCAACACATCACAAGCAATACAATATATATACAAGACCAAGGGGTCTAAAGAGTTAGAAGCACAAAATATGCAGACCACCTAGATGGGGAGGAAAACAGGCAGTGCAAGTAATCGTTAGACCCAGTTCAACATCAGAGGCCACCTAACTAGAAGGAAGTCCAAGCCCTACGAAGAGTGGAGCCTTGTGCTCAAAAGTACCTGCACACGTGTGTGCCAACGGGCAAAGGAGAGTCTCTTCAGGGAGATCAGGCAGTTCAGAGAGGTGAACAAAATGATGATGAACAGTTCCCCGCTACTCAAGCGCGGCCTCGACTTGTGGGCATAAGCAGGGCGCGAGTGCGGAAAAGGGTTGCTGTTTACGACAGCGGTGGAGAGCCACAGGCTCCTGCGGGAGGGCGACCGGTTAGGGTATTGACTACTCATCGGTCCCCGATGCAGGCAGACCCAGGCTTCTCTGGTTCCGTTTCGGTACTGGCAGGTTCAGATACGATTAGCAGGATGTCTCGACGCCGTGTAGATTCCGCGACAGCACGAGTCAGGGTCGAGGGGGTCCCAGATGCAGCGAACACGCACAGGTTCGTTACCACAGCAGAGCAACTCAGCAACCGCATGTATTCCGGTCCCAAACCACACATCTCACTTCAGACCTGGGAATGCCAAGTGTACGAATCGTGTGAGAGTGCCGAGGACACGGGATTAGCAGTAAGCCAGACGGCGGTGACAGAGCAAGGTTCCTGTGTAGGCTGGTCAGTCCACTGGATGGCCCAGGGACGCTTCCAAAGGCTTACGTACAGGATTTGGTGAAGATGCCGAGATTAGTTGTTCCCACTATTCTAAAGGGTCGAAGCGCAGTACAGGCCTTCTCGTTCGATCAGAGTCAGAGGGGTCTCACAGGACGACAGCAGTGCAGGGTGCCAAAGCTTCAGCGGGTCACCAGCGATTCCTCGACTCAGCTTCTTAGTTGCAGGATACTTGGCTCCTTATCCTTTGTTCGTGAGAACTCAGGAGATCGACATGGTAGTGGTGTTTCCAGCTTCCTCTTATCCAGAGTTCCCTTCGCGCCGAAACGGAGAGGACCCAATGGGAGATCTGCTCACAAAACACTCACACCATACGTGGACCTATCACGGACCACGGTGGTCCCAGGCATTCAAGACACTCTAGACTCTCTGGCACCCAGGATGTGTATTGGGAACAGACATCCCAGCCCACATCCTGGAGGCACATACAAGGCATGCAGAAGCCCGCTAAAGCGTTGTGTTTCGCAGGAAAGTGCATGACCAAATAAGGACTGCCCCGGGTCGGCTCGACCTGGGGGAAGGTGAAGGGGCAAGATGGTCAGCGGACAGGACAAAGAACCTCGTGGCATGGCCATTTTGGCCTCCTATTTGGGCCAAACGCGGGAAGCGCGGTTAACATGGCAAAAAGGGGTTCAAAACACAAAGAAACAATAGCTGCCACCAGTCCCATCCGTGACACACTTGCACATTTCATGATAAGTCCAGCGAGAGTTTCTAGGGATATTGGAATGACTAGAGACCCAAGAGCGCGGTAATGTAAGTTACGGTGCACTCTTGTTTCGTGTTGCTCAAAAGCTGCAACATGTGGAAAGGACTAAGGGAAACAAAGTCTCCCGGTACTGACTGTCTTAAGGGCATGTCAGTTTCCCTGAAAGAATGGAGGGAAAGCCCAGAGGAGTGCGGCAGAAGTCTGCGCTTCTCCGGCAAAGTCTAGATCAGGGTGTAAAACAACAGCAAAAAGTTTGGAGGTTGCCACATGGAAGGAAAATTACCTACAATATGAAATCTTTCCTAACACTTGTCAGGCAGGAGTGCACTGTAGACTGGAAGAAGCCTGACACCATCTTGTTTCTTGCTGTCTCTCTTTCCCTTTCCTGTCTCCTCCACTTCCTGTGGAACAAAGCACTTTGTGTCAACTGGGCAAAGTCCACTCCAGCCAGGAGCAGGGATTGGTCCCAAAGAGCAGGCTAGCACTAGACCACCTGGGGACATGTGTATTTAAGGGAGGGGGTTTTGCACCCCTTCAGCAGAATAACCTAAGTTCCTCAAGGATCCTTTAAGGCCAAAGAGATGTTCTGAACATTGTCACCTGGACTTTCTTTGGGTCATTTGCACTGTCCAGAGCCCTGCACCAGAGGTGAAGAGCTATGGACAAGCTTAAGTGCCAGAAGAGCAGACCCTGAACTGCTGTATCCTGTACTCAAGTCTTTTGCGAAGGCCTCAAAGCAGCCGTAGGGCCAGACCAGCTGAAGCTCCCTGTTCTACCACACCGAACTGGTTGCTCTATGTTCCCCGCATCCTGAACAATAGGGAAGACGTTGGTGCTGGTCTGTGTTCCTACAACCAGCTGAACTATTGCACTGCATCTAAACCAACTTGACACTTCATTGTGTCTTAGCAACGTATATCACCTGCTATGCCCGAAATGAGTGGCACCCTGCAGTGTGTTATATATGAGGCATACTACCCACTCACTCACTCACTCACACACCCATTAAACATATTCTTTATCTCAGATGTCTCTTCGACTCCAAATTCTCCCTCACCCTGCAAAATTACTGTAGGTGTGAATGGATTTATTTTTCTACACAGATTACTGAAACACATCCTCACATCTACTCTTAAGTAAGATATACTGCATTAATCAACTCCCATATTGTTTATGTCAATATTCTTTTTTTAAATTTTATTTTTATTGGGTTGTTACAAACCTTTAAAAAGAACGAACAAGAAGAAAAAGAATCATACACCAGAACAAATCACACCACATAAAACACAGTGCATAATTTCTTTTGACCAACGTAATAGATTTGTAATCCAGAGAGATTGGCAGGTTAGGCGTGCCATTTTGAAGCAGCCTCGTAAAGCGACGGCATATTCAAAGGTTTATCAACTTTTTAAAAAAAAAATCTAAAAAGAATGTTAATTCGATTGTCAGTTTTCGATTTGAGTCACTAACTAGTTCCCACCACCAATCCTCTACACCTAGAGTTGGCCTTTCTACAATAAAAGGTCCTAAATGCTGCCTTTGATCTTCCGTTAATGCTGGACACATTAAAGTTAAATGCTTCAATGATTCGCAGGGGTCTCCAAACAAGCGGCATGATATGTCCACAGACTTATCCATGGTCCAAAACTTCAGATTTTCTCTCGTTGGTATATGGTTTAGCTGAACTTTTAAGAATAGTAATCTTCGTATGGTTCCAGGGAATTTCTCAAGATATTTTTGAGCTACATTAAACCTTTTTGTTTCAAATGGCACCTGGCTCATGGTTCTGTGTTTGCTACGGATGTCCCCAGTATCAATCCAATCCTGGGTCCACAGCATAGTTTTGACTTTTTTAGGATTATTGATCAACATCAAACAGTCTGCATGTATGTCCTCCAAGTTTTTTTCGCAGCGTTTAGCCCACATGAATACAACGCTCTCACTTTTGTCAATATATTCAAGCCAAACATCCAGCAACATGCATACACAAGTGTGACAAAATTACTTCTGTTTTGTAGAAGTACAAGGATGAGTAGTGACTAAACTGCCAACACAGTCCCCACACTCCTAGATACCTCCTACAACAGTGATCCCATCCTTACATGTAAAACAGGCACAGACAAGAGTTGTTTATACCTCCTTCACCTTTTTGATAACGTTGGCCAAGGAAAGGCTATTCAAATAGAAAGGGTGTGAATGTGAGACAGTAGCAACCCAAAAAGAAATAGTACAACAGTTCCCGAAATCAAAGAATGTCCAATTAAGGTTCTATGCAAATAAATTTGCTTTAATTAAACAAATCGATCATACAACTATTTAGAACCCTATGGAAACCCACCCTTGCAAAATAAGACAGATATGATATGCAGAACCCATATGTTAGGGCACTCTGGGTACTTTAGCAGGGAGGAAAAAGGCAAGAATTGCAATAATGTCACTCAAAAGGATATGTCCAATATGAAAAAGATGCACAAGGGCCCTAAGCAGTGTCCAGGGCACCATACGTGGGCTAAGGGGACAGGGTTTCTCAATAGTACTTGAACCCAGTAGTTCTTAGGCAGTTTAATAGGGATGGGCTAGACTTTGAGATGTGATGCTTGTAAGACGAACCGGATTCAAAGGTAGCAAGCTGCCTTGATTCCTGGCAGCGTGTCAGCATCAAGCCATGTTTGAGTGATGCTCCATGTGGTTCGAAGCAGCATCAAGCGATGCAGGCCAATGGATCACCAGGCGCAATTTGACAATTGAACGTGGAGCAAAATGATGAATATCGCTGGTTCGGGCCGACGAGTGATGCAGTGCTCCAGTGGTTCCACTCCAACTGCGATGAAAAGTCCTAGCAGTTCAATGCTTGGTTTAATGAAGCAGCGGTTTTAAGTCATCTGCACGGTGCGCTGGTGCTCAAACTGGTCAGGAAATGAGACTCTGCTGGGGTGATGAGGCATCAGGCCAGTTTGATGGATGCAAGCAGTGGTTAAACGTTCGAAGGTGAGTGGCAAGGCAGCAACGCTGGTCCTGGAGGTTTGAAAGTGGTGAATACGTTTTCAATACGGAACAAAGTAGTTTGTGTGATGAAAACAGGAGACATTTCTGCTTTGGCCTGTGAGGGGAAAGTCTGGGATTTAAAATTGTGTGGACTCCCCTAGCACAATGCTGCAATATATATTGAGTAGGTACTGCAAACTCCCATGTTTAAACAACTGTTTCTTGCCTGTGTGAGGTGAGGATTTAGTCTTTACTGTGCATGTCCTTTTACCTAGTGTGTAACCATGCTCGCCTTCACATCTCTCGCTGCTGACATGCTTTCATTTTGGCATATGTAAGCAAGGTTTAGGCTCCCACTTTCTCAAGAAAAGCAGCTCTAGGAGGCGGAAGTCATCATACTGTAAATGTGTTCACCTGCTTCAGATCATGTGTGAATCTCTGGGGCGTACATTCAGCTCAACTAAATGTATCACTTTATGCTGTCCTTCCTGATAACGCTGTCTCCACGTGTAAGAACACAGCTGATGTCAAAGACTTGTATGGTGGGACTTTGCTCTGTGCTTGTAACATTGTTTCAGTATGAATCACTGCCCTGTCTGGACCTGCCGTTCCATTGAAATGCATGTGTTCCGTTGGGTGTAACAGAACGATGATTGGAGGGAGGGTGGTTCTTACTTGCTTCAAAGTCTCATACTGCCGTTGGTTTGTTGTCTGTCCTGTTGCTTGATTTTGATCAATCAATTGTTCACCAATGCACCAGAATAGTCTGTGGTGATTTTTCCATGACAGGCCCTCTGGATGCTGTGGGTCCCACTGCAGTTGACTCTAGAAAAAGATTAGCCCATTTCAATCTCTGTTTCCCCAGCCTATGGAGGTTTGCTAGTGTAGTTCTATGACTTGATGGTCTTTATTAGAGCTACCCTCAATGTGCCCTGTGCGTGGGTACAGGGAGGGGCTTTCCTGAGCCTTAAAACACCTGTCTTCACCTCTGGAAGAGGCTTTGAAAAGGATTACCCTCCCAACAAGGTCCACATTTCCAAATTAATCCTTGCTTGTGTCCATGAAGTTCCAATAGAGAATAAGAAAAGGAGTGCTAGTTACCCCCAATGTGTCCTGTGGGTGGGTAAAGGGCAGAGCTTTCCTGCACCTTGGAACACATGTCTTCACCTCTGGAAGGGGCTTTGGAAAGAACAAATCTCCCAACAAGGTCCAATTGAATCCTTACTGGTGTCCTTAAAGGTGCAAAAGTAAATCGAAAAAGGGGTGTGAGACCCCCTCTTGTATAGGAAAAGGGCACGGGAAATTAGAGGAGAGCAAGACTGCTTTAAGAGGTCCAATCCCTGTCCCTGAGAAAGGTGACCCTTGCCTCGTGATGTCATACGCAGAGTTCCTTGTTCCACAGGAAGTGAAGGGAAGAGGAAGGAGAGAATAGCCCACATACAAGTAATATGGAGGAATCCTTCCTCAAAGGTAGTTGTGCTCTGTGACTGAGCTAACTCCCTCCCTCTATCAGCCTGCGGCTTCAAACATTCTCTCTGGTGCCATCCCCAAGTGTGAGGCAGGGCTTTGACATGAAATTGCCTCTTTAAAGCCAGGCTCTCAGAAAAACTCCTTGCGAGAACAACTGGGCTTGACAGGGAGTAGTTAACCCTCCCTCCCAGAGAGTCAACCGAGTGTCTCATTCACTGGAATTAAGGCAGTGCCTGGAATTCACATAGCCTCTCATAGCTAGTCGACCTCACAGGGTTGACACTGATATGCTATAAATCCGATATAGCTTTAATAATTATGTGACCAACCAGCCCCTGTACCATAAACTAGGTATGGCTTATATGTCAAGATTATCCTGCCACCAGGTGATAGCTCAGCATAGTTATTATGGTTTTGCAACAGAGATGCAGACTTAAATGCACTGCAGTTACTTTGCAGTTACAGCAGCTTTCTAACAGGACCCTTGAGAACTCTTAACCAGCTCTGTGCCACTGGAGAGAATGAACAGCAGATTTGGGAGACTTATGCGGTAAGGAGCAGGTGTACACTATGCTTCTGGCCATGTGTTTAATGAAAGAGGTGGGGGTCTGGCTAGCAGGCAACCATTTCTGAGATGGGTTACCCACGTCATTTTATTGTTTAATAAAAATAAAAAAGCCATGGTTTTTACACCCTTGCCAAATTCTGACTATCACATTAAATATGTTAATGCCATTTCCAGCAACCATGGGAGCAGGATGATAAAGTGTTTCCTTCCAGGCACTCTGGTGTGCGAACCAGAAACTAGTGATCACGTCCTTTGCTAAATGTATTACCTAGGGCTTGTGGCCACATGCTATGCAACTTGCTAACTGATTCTCTCAGAACAGAAACCATTTCCAACTGCAGCCGGCAGCAAGTAGCCTGAGTGGCAGCAGTGTCCTTGGGCCTGGTCAAGGTTGAGCAATTTTTCAGTCGCACTCAATAAACAATTATACTTAATTGTGAAGCTTGAGGACCATGCTCTGCCCTTGGTGAGGTTCGAATTGAAATTATAAAGTGTTGCAGTCTGACCAAACCTCGTGAAACGTCATTTTGATATTGTTTTAGAGCTTCCAGTATGGAAAACAAAATAATATGATAGGCTATTTATAGCGTGCTTGAGAGCCAGAGGTTTCTAAGCGCGGCGGACCTGGGGATCGAACCTGTGTTGCTCCGTGTCGTCTTGCTTCCAAGGCGAGCACATTGCCGCTGAGCTATCATCCCAAGACAATGATTTGGAATGCGTTTGCTTTGCCTCAATGCCTGGCTGTGCTTAAATGAAACCTTCATAAACAGATCTGAAGGTAGACGAAGAGTCATTTGCAAGTAGTTTTAAAGACTGATACCAACTCTCTCTTTTACACATTGACCCCCTGTACTTCCGGTCACCTCCTGTATCTTAGTCTTTACCGGTTCCATAACTCTAGCTATTGTATAAAGAGCACTCATTCCAGAGGGAAAGCATTTGCTGATTCATGTGTTGGCCTCCCTGGAGCTGTGATAGGAATGATTGATATTGCTGGAGATGATGACATCTCATCTATGCTGAAGGCTCTTTGATTCCAGCTACTGATAATATTTTAGTACATGTAACTTGTCTTGGCCTCAGAAAGCTTTATATCTGTGAAATTGAGGAGACTTGCATCACATGTAATCCTCTGTTCAGTCAGTTACATCATCCCCAGCTTTTTCCTTGGCCTCATCTGGTGTGATCACTACGGGGTACCCATTTACCCTGCATGTGCTGCAAGAGAAACTCTGGTCAAACCTCTGCTCCCATTGTCTCATACATGGGCTGAGTTACCAAAGAGATGTATTTGAAACATCTTCACCTGTCTGCCTGCACCTGTTCTAGATTGCCACAATCAGCATCAAGTCCCTACTCATTAGTAATTGCTTCTCATAGCTGGGTGCAAACTGACATTTTGAAGTTACACAATGTTTATAAAATACATCTTGGTTATGGAAGGGAATTCAAATCAGCATCCCCCTGCCCCTCTCACCCCCCCCCCCCTCTGCACCTTCCCTAACCCAGTTCCTACAGTCATACATCTTGGATTCCTGATTAGGGCCTTTTACTTATTTATCTGGTCAATATAGTCTTTAAAAACAGTTTCTTTGTCTTGCATACCCTCCTGTCACTGGACACTTACTACATACACAAAAGCCTCCCTAAACTTTGACCAACTGCAATAGTCCATAGTCTTCAACTCAATGTGCTGCTGTATTTTAGCTGTAAAATGAAATGCACCCAGAACCTGGTAGCGGAACTGGTTACAGGCCCTACAATATATTTTGGACTCAACAACAACAACAAAAACATGAGGAAATGCGACACAGAAAATCATCTCTCTGGTGCCATCCCTTTTGCTTCCATTTTGCAGTGGGTGCTGGACTTAATTGGACCACATGTCTGACCCCATCTTCCTAAGATGAGTGAGCTTCATGCAATGCTTGGATCGGCCGACATAACGTTAATGTCTTTGAAGTTCATTCACAACACTTTGTGGGTTGTGTGTGCTCTTCATTTTTCGCAACTTAGATATGTGCCCTTGGAACATATCAAAATTGCCACAGGAGTCCAATCGTTATGAAGGCGAAACCCCCCTTTCTTGAATATGGCATTGAAATGTGGAATACAATCGCCTGACATGTTGGAGTGATGCATATATCAATGTGTTGTCAAACAGCACCAGCATACCCTGTGACGCTACAGGAGAGCAGGGGCTACAATCTGAAAAGCACACGTTCTCCTGAACATAAACATGCATATGCAATCTATACGTGACACTTCCCAGTACACATGTACTTCTTTGTGGCCCACATACGGCATCCTAAGTACGCGGAGCAGAGGACACAACCAAAATACCCATTCAGGAACACAAACAACCAATACTCTTTGCAAATTCAACTGACGAAAGGAAAAAAGGTCAATTACAAAATTGCAAACGTTTATTACAAAAAATCAGCATTTTCATTTAAGATAATTGCTAATTAATTCACCTTGAAACGACAAACATAAAACATTACATATATATATATATATATAATGTAAAAAGTCCAATAGTGTGTGCAAAATGGGCAATTGTCGCATGTAAAACAAACAATGCATGCATGCAACCAATATGATAGCAGCTATTAATGCCCTTAATTGTACATTCGCCTGAGACATATGGCCCACATTTGGAGTACTGAGAAGTCACCTAATGCAGCCATTAATAGAGCTCGCCTGAGACCTATGATGCACACCGAAAATATTGTGGACTCATAGCCAACTAAATGTAGATGCCCCAAAGGTGCAATAGAATCTTTCCCAATTGAAAATGGCGTCTACTACTGTGCAATCCACTGGGCAAAAAATTGCCAATGTATGCTTCTAGTTTGGACTACCACAAAAAACAGTCTTCCTCAGGGCCAATGTAATAACAGGAGTCTGCAGACAATAAGAAAACGCCATCCAACCATGGACATTAATATCTGCCAGGTTCGATAAACAGTCCACAGCATTCCGGAAGGTGCTCATCACACTGCCAGACTCCAGGAGCCGCTCAGTGCACCGTTTGTGGGACCGTCGCCAAGACTCTACACGGTGCGCCAGGAAGTCATCCCTCTCTCCACTGCTCAAGGGCAGCCGCACAATGCCGGGTTGTGGTGGATACCAACGTGCTCATCCTTAACCTCGACCACACCCAAGGACCCTCCAGCTACTGTTGGTCCTGTGCCTCAGTACCTAACTAGCCTCTGTAGCATTTCCAGCACGTTCCTCTCCCCCAAGATGCAGTTGCCTGCCGTATGCTGGCTAAGGGAGACTGTGCTCTAATTGAGTTTTCACTTTGTATTTCCTAAGTGATTTCAGGAGAAGATTATGGGGTCACTCATCATCCTTGTATGTAAAGGAGGTGGATCAGGGCAAATTGACCTATGTTCCACAAGCCTTGTACTTTGCAGATGCCCATGAAACATATGACCTTTACGGAAATGAAACAAGTCATGTTTAACTTACAGATGACCACAGATTGTGGAGAGCGGTGTTGAAAAGCAGGCGTCTTCAGCCGGCAGGTAAATTGTAATCAGATCTCTTTATTCAATTACAGGAATGAAGGTACTAATCAGGATAAGGTCATTAGGAGCTGGAATGGAGCCCACTGGCTCCCACCACCAGGCTGCATATTTATTTATTTATTTATTACATTTGTTATACGCCCAGACCCGGGGGTATCACAGCGTAGTTACAGACAATGGGGGAATGCAATCTTAGAAAGTACACAGAGGAAAACACAGGAATAACAGTCAGTAATATACAATAATATGCAAGGCAGTCAAGAATATACAGCAAAATGCAAAGCTGTCAGATATGTTCAGTTAATTGGAGCGGATTAGTGCTCTAGTTCAGTTAGAACTTATTGAAGAGCCAAGTCTTCAGGAAGCTTTTGAATTTAGGGAAGGAGGTTTCGTTCATAATGTGGGTAGGTGGCGCATTCCAGTGTCTTGGTGCCAGCTCCCTGGGCTGGAACACATTCTCAAGCACAAGCATTCCAGACACTCACTGAACATCCTGACCATGACATCACACAGTCCAAGAAGGGAGAAAGACAAGATATAACACACCTCCCTTCTTTACAGGCACCAATAAACAAACAGACTGCGTCAAAAAAACTAAAACAAGTTTTCCAATTTTAAACAGGGCTCAAACCTACATTCACATGAAGCTTTTATCAAGTCATCATAAACTTCCACAAAATAACCAATTGAGCCCTGTGTACTCCAAGTCACCTCAACTACCAACTCTACACATATAACATTAGCCCAGGTGTGCTTGTAACAGGATGACCACCCAGAAATCCTAAAGTTATGCAATCATGAACAAATCCCACTCAACCTTCCACCAATGAGATTAAAACTCTACAATTCCACAACTGTGTATGATAACGCCAAAATAACTTAAAATACCGGTTGAAACATCTAGAGTCATAATAACTTGTGCAGCTTGCGCCCCAAACCACACCAGTATAAACTCCAGAAGACTGAAATGTGGGAATCGTCCCACCCACATTAGCCATCGAAAAAGCAATCCACATGATAACATGCACCCGCAAAGCGCTGCATGTGGCAAACTCCAATGACAGACCGACCTTGGCTGCCATCTGCTATAATCATGTAAGAACTGCAATTACGTTAATAAACATTAAAATTCCAAATGTCATCACTCAGTAAGAAACCACACAAATATATCATCCATCAGACATGCAAGTACTGCACCTAATGAATGATATGGTAGACCGTGCAGGCACATACACTGCTCTAAAAGGATTAGTTCACTTTAAACCAACCAACATAACAATAGTGTTAACAGTCCATGCTGCTTACAACAGCTTACCCTGCAACTACTCAAATGGTTAACTGTAACATAATACTTTGCGAACATACAGTGGGCCTCATCATGAGTTGGGCAGAGCGGTAAAATGCGACGGTAACGCTATTACTGCCACATTTATCGCTTCGCCCAATCTCGAGTTGGGTGGAAGGTGGGAGATTTGCCTCCAGCTTTTGCTGGCGGCAAAGATCTCCGTTTTCTGCCCATTTTCGGCGCTATTAGTGCGGTGCTAATTGCGCCGGCGCTAATCGCGCCAAGAAACCCCCATTGGATCCAATGGACCCAATGGGAATGGGGATTTACCTCCCCAACGCAACTCGGGATCCAGCGCAAACTGCGCCAGACCGAGTTATGGTAACGCTAATAGCGTTGGGCAGTATCGCAATAAGCACCGGGATACATCCCAGCTCAGGATGAGGCCTTATGTTGTAGCTTTCCCAGCTTAAAAAACAGAAAATCCCTCCAGAAAAGGTTATCTCTAACATGCTAAATTCTAATCATCCATACAACAGCACATACCACATCAACACATCACAAGAGAAACATGTCCTTTTCCTTTCTCTCTTTGTAAAAATGCTTTAAAAGCAATATTGCTAAAAGTCCATGCTGGGTTTCAGCTATGACCATGAAATACCTTTTTTTTTTTAATAAAAAAACTAAACAACTTAATGAAGCTTTCTTTACTTATTTTTGAAAATAAACAAGGTGCTGATAACAGTGCATAAACAACGGGCCACATCTTGACGACATCATGGGCTTTTCTATGGCAGGGCGACATCAACATCAGTACCGGATACTGACACCAATTAGGCAGGGATATCAACTTCCCGATGTGCCTCATTCCCAATAGTCAGTCGCCGAGGAGATGCCACACCTGCGAAATGCACAGACAAAAAGGACATTTGGAACTGGGAACAAGGTAGAAGACCTATTGAGGGCTCACTATAGCTGTGAATTCTTCTTTCATGAAGCAAGCTGGCGAAAGTAGCTGTTCATTAGTTGACTACCAAGCTATTGCAAGAGGTGCTGATGGTTTGCAGGTCCGTGGGTTGATAATATTAGGTGGCCATTGGATGATCAAGGCATTGTTTTTTTTAGAGGGTTACAAGCGCTCCCCCCGAGTGCTATGATGATAGTAAGAGTGGGATTCATTGAATTTAGGACCATGGAAAAATGAAGGAACACGCATGGGGATAAGACATCAATCCACGCCTACCTCCCACCAGTGTCTATGGCTACGGCTTTATCTGGCTATTGTTACCGCCCAATCAGAAATGATGTGCATTACTAAAGTAGGATTTCCATTGACGAGTCCTACCAGCCAATGGGAGGGAGGCCTTTTAGTGTGAGTGTGATGTGAAATTGCCAGAAGCTATGGTGCACTTAATTCCCAGGGGTTAGAAAGCAGCTCCTGATTACCCTTTTCAAGGTACAGGAGAGATGGGAGGGCTTTTGTTATTGGACAAAATGCAAAATTTGCAACACATTTTACAAAAACTCAGCCTTGGGTAGAACTCAAACAGTCTGTCAAAAAGGAACAAATTGCCTTTTGTGACTGTGGGACACTTTTTCATAGGTGCCCAAAACAATGTTATGCCCCAGGTGGACCCTGCTTGCTCTTCCAACAGATTGGCCATATAATTATTAAGTAGGATTATATTAATCCCAGGCATATTGTTAACCTTTAACTGTATGACGATGCATTCATTGATTCCAAAGACTATGCTCTGGTTAACATTTAATGATATTATTTTATATTTATGTTGTCTTTGGTCTATCTTTATGGATGATTTGATAGCCCAACTAGCACTCAACTTAACTCTATCATAAATCTGAAAATATGTTTCAAAGACGTTTTATTAGAGATGCAAATATGCAAATATATGGGCAGGCTCCGAGGAAGAGCCATTCTCCCAAGGAAATGTACAAAGGAATTCTGGCATGGAATGTTAATTACCAACGTTACACTTATTTTCTAATTGCCAGGGATTATCAGCAAATTAAGTTGACAGAAAGGAGTGCATGAATGCATTGAAATGCGAATAAAGAGGAACATTGTGTCTTAAAGGATGAAATGACACGTTCACACTAACAAATGTAAATTAAGCAGCTGGTCTAAAGTAAAACAAGGTACTCCCAAATGCAAAATAAACAGACAGAACAAGATGTACAGTCATTACACAGATAAAGTACACTGATGAAATGCTAGTGAAAGGCTGAGAGCGAGGAAGGGGGGGGGGCAATCGACCCAGAGCGCCCTTTCCTCTACTGGCAGCCTCCAGAACAGCAGAATGTAGCTGGCATCCAGTGCATAGCTTGTGCATGGACAGCGCCTATTTCCAAACTATTAACTGCACCTGTAATTGCTTTGTGAAAGGAATGATGTGCCACACATAGCACACAGAATAATAAAGGTTGCACAGCTGGCAGGCAGGTGTGTAAATGATCTGGCCCATCTCGTTGTGGTTGCCCCGCAATTTTTGCTGCATATGTTCTTATGGCGGGGCGGGGGCAAGACCCGCTCATCCCCTAATATGCACCACACATACTTAATTCCCCCACTAACCTTAAAACAAATGTTTAATTATTCCTGGAGCTTCCCTAAAAATGCCACAAAAACCTGGGGAACCGGTCATTTCACCAAATGCTGTCAAACGTCCATGACGAGGTGGGCGATGTGAGATCTCCAGGTGCATGAGGAGATGGAGAACACAATGATTGCATGGAGCCGGAGTGTGGAGCAACCTTTCTTTAATATTACGCGCCGGCAACTGCCATGCTCCTATTGGGTGGCTCCCAAGTGATGAGGCAGTGCTCCCGAAAGTTAACTGTATCCTTGCCAAGGCGCTTATAAGACAGAATTGTGTTTCAAAGCGCCCCATGGCTAAATGAGAAGGGAACAGGGGGAATAATAACAGTGACAAGACACAACAGTAATATATATGCAATCGTGGTCCTACTAGGCCTGGTGCATTCGTCATGCAACTGCTATCTCTGGCAGACACCTCTCGCTCTTCCTTGTTGGGTGGTCCTGAGAAATGAGGGAGCCTAGTCTTCACCCTTCTTCCGAACGTCAACTCAGAGGGAACTTTCCCTGTGGTCTCATGTGGTGAGTCTATATAGTCTCACAGCATGTTGCGCAATGCTTGATTGAGTGACATGGCGTGCAGTTCATTGTGTTGGAGCACCTTTTTTAGGCTCCTCATGAATCTTTTTGGATCGTTCCCTTGGCCCGTGTCCACAGGGTCTTCTTGTGATGTAGCCCCATGTATTGCAAGAAGCGGCAAATTCCAAACTGCTGAATGTTGGCCCATTGTCCAATTTGAGTACGTTAGGGATCCCCATGCCAAGAAAATGTTGTCCAGCTCTGGGATAACGATGCTTGCTCCTGTGGAGGAGGCTATCTGTACAATGGGGAATTGGAAATATTCGTCTGTGACGACCAGCCAATATTTGCTGTCTCCAAAGGGTCCAAAGAAGTAGACAGATATCTGACTCCATGGCGAATCTGGTATTTCTGACATGCGGAAAGGTTTTGCATTGTTTTGTCATGCCGTGCTCTGACACAGAAGGAATGCTCTGATTGTGCTCTCCAAATGTGTGTTGGGTCCGTGGAACAACATGGTCTCTCTAATTTGTCGTTTGGTGGCCACTATCCCTCTATTGTCTTCATGCACTAGGTCTATTATCCATTGTCGTAGTTCAAAGGGGATGATCAGTCTGTTACCTCACTGAGAGGTAACAACTTAGTGGATCAGCTCTGCACTGAAACGTACAGTTGCCTTTCTGATCTCTCTGCAGGGTATGGCAACATATCCCTTGCAGTCTATGCTGAGGAGGAGAAAGCAGTTTCGGCCTTTTCAGAACCTTACTTCAGTGTATGGACTTCTGGATTGGTAGCTGCAATTGACACCTGTCAAATGCGCCTAACCCCTGTTCTGAATGGGGAAATGGATGTCAGCAATACATGTCTGGATGACAGGGCAGATTCAACCCCCACCTGTAAGGAACTGGGAATAACCCAGGAAACTGGGTGTCAAGACCTTCATCAGGCCAACATGTTCAGGGAGACAACCAAGTGTCAAACTGGACCGTAGCCATTGGCCTTCCTTGAGCATAAAGTTGGTGTATGTGGGGACAAGATGCAACCTCTTGTCAGTGAAGTACTTCATGTACAGAACTGGGAAACTCCCACTACCCAAGCCCAAATGAGGACTTTTCTGGCCCTCACTGGGAAACAGAGTAATGTGGCAGGCTATAGCAATATGGCTGCCTCTCTGACTGCCCTCACTACTCATAGGGGACCTAAAACATTCTTATGGACCCTTGAGTGTGAGAAGGCCTTCACTGGCCTGAAAGAATCCTTAGGTCAGGCCCCTGGTTTAAGGACACCTGATTGGAAGAGACTTTTCTATAGTTGGGACACATTCACATCTTGATGACAAAGGTGAGAAACAACCTATATGTCACATCAGCTACCAGATTAGGTGTGGAGAACTCTGTTGGCCCCAGGTGGAGAAGAGATATTTTTCCATCATATGGTGTTTTAGGAAGTTGAGGTCCTGCCGCCATGGGACTCACTTCCCTGTGTATGCTCATCCTAAGCCTTTGAAGTGGTTGGTGGATATTAAGGGAGAGAATCCAAAGCAGCTCAGAAGATTCATGAGTCTGCAGGCCTTGAACTTCACTATTGAGCATAGGCCAGAACCCACATTCAGTAATTCTGTTGGTCTGTCCAACTGGGAGAACTGACTGGAACAGAGTACCCATCCAGGGGTGTATTAGTTCCCCCTGTCCTAGTCTGAGGGGTTGGGGGAGGCCATGGGTTAGGAAAGATTTCTCTTTACTCCACCTTTCCTTCCATTTTTATGGACCCCCCAGACCATTTGCTTTTACTTTTGATCCTGACCTGTACTTTTTACATCACAGTGAAGCCTTAAACTTCACTACATTGACTTTTCTTCATCTCTTATGGGGAAACTGACATTTCCTCCAGGCTGTTATTACTGGGAAACATTGTTTCCCTTAGATTTGTGACTTTGTTACTGCTTGTAGTAACTTGTTATCACTTGTGGTAAATTTTATCATTGAAAAAGGCATTGTACAATGCAGTACAATGGGGTACACCTTTTGTTTTGCACTAGACCAACACTGAAAGGATTTTGGTTACTTTAGGTGTGCTAAATAGGCAAGCTGATGGCAGCAGTGACTTATTACCATGTTTTAGTGCTTTTCATTTTATCCTTACTGTGTTTACCATGTCTGGCTACTAACTGTGGCTAGTGTCCAAACATGGCCTTGCCACACATGGTTTTTATCTTGTCCTTTGGCCATCTTGTTCTTTAGCCTTCTTCCTTATATGGACTTCCAGTGCATGGGAAAGCAGAGGCTTTTGGTGGGCTACTGGATAGCTGTGTGTGTTTGCTGGCAGAATGTGGGCTGGGACTGTCTTGTCCCAATCCACAAACTGGTTTCATTGTGTCTGAGTGGTATGCATGAGTGTTCCCGCCAGCGGTCCTGATTGGACCACTGCTCAGGTGTGTGTGTGTGGGCTAGTCTTGCTATTGGCTAGTGGGAGTTTTGGTTCTTACCTGGCTTTTAGTATAAGACGAGGACCCTTGCACCCATTCATCGGAGATCCTGGAATAACCTGAAGGAGCAAAGACTCCTGTCCAGCTGTGAGACTTGTGAAGAGACCAGAGACCTGACTGAAGGAGATCTGGTGACCAACTTCTGCTGCTGTCCTGTTGGAGCCCTGTCTTGCTCATGATCTTCAGCAGTCCTGTGAGGGAGCTGCGACTCTTGAAGTGGAGGGAACATCCCTTCCTGACATCTGCTTCTGCAAAGAAGAGCCTTCACAAGTGTCCCGAACGTCCTGTGGCTGACCAGCTCAGAGTTTGGGTTACTGTGCTGCCAATGTCGCTGTTCCGAGTTGCATACTGAAACCTGGGAAATACTCTGCTTTTGAATCTCATTGCCCTCTCTTGGGGTATCTTCACTCAGAGTAAGGAAATTAGTCTTTTACGTGACCCCTCCAAACTGAACTCACCCCTTCTCTTACTTTTGACTTACGTTTACTTAATTAAGATAATGGATCCTATTAACAATGAGTCAAACTGAGACAGAAGCCACAATGTATCGTCTATGTAGAAAATGAAAGAGAACCGTATATTTAAAAGTGATATATGGTGGGGGCACTGTTGAGCCGGCGAGCAAGATGACAGCTTGAGTGAAGAGCTCCCGCCAAACAGAATCCGTTCATCGTGATAAATCTGATACACCTTATGCTGCAGCGTTTCTTTACATCTGGTGGACGACCGGCTGTTTAATGTCTCAGGGCACTGCAATTCGAGTGGAATCGGCGTCTGTGCTCCGTGCCTTGTGCTCTGGATACTGATATGCGGCAGAGGACCGTTGGGGAAGGTGGGAGGCGCCGTTCTCATCCGCCGCTGTGTTTACGCTGCATCGGCTCCGGGCGCTCACACTCGGGATTTACTGCATATTACTATTGTTGGTCGCCGAACTGCAATCCTTGAGTGCTGCCAGCTGGAGTTGTGGTCGGCGAGACAGCGGTACAGGCTTCGGGCATCTGGATGCAGTGAGGAAGCACTCGAGCTTGTGCTTTAACCCCCGAGGTCGGATGCCGTAAGAGAGGTGCGGCTTCTGTGATTCTTGCCGGGAGCCACGGTTGCGGACTGACTCTGGAGTGGTGGCCTGAGCCCCGGTGCTGACACTAGCGGTCGCCCGCCCTCCCGAGGTGAGGAGGGTTGTTGGTACGGAGGGCTGGGGTCTTCTGCCAGTGACTGTGCGCGGCTGCACTCTGGGGCGTGCTGCGTTTGGCCCGGGTGTTGGCCTCAACGGCGGGGCAGATTAACCCCTGTGCTGGAGCTGCATTGGTGCTGCGCCATCTGACTGCCGGCGGCCCTCTCCCTGTGGGGGTGCTTCATTGCCCTGCGCCCCGTTGCACCATCAGCTGGATGAAGGTGGATGAAGTGGTGACTTTGTTGTGGTGGCTGAACTACCCTTGCTCCGGTTGCTTGAGCCGGGGCGATCCACAGTGAACTGGCAGTGTAGAGACAGTGCTTGCGTAATGGTTCTCAATAAGGGATCCCATTGCTGTGGACCTGATTGATCACTGGTAACATCATACTGGCAGGTGCCAGCTGGGAGCTCGTGAGATATTTCTAGGGTTCTGGTAACGACACTGCTCTGGCTGTTCCTTGGGGTTCTCCGTGGATGGATTGCTATCGGCCCTGAGGATATCTATGGTTGAAATTATCATTGTGGCGCTTTAATGCTTTGCCTCTGCTGTTCAGCCCCGCTGCATATACCTGGGGACAATTGACAGATACCTGTGCCTGGCATGATGCCTTGTCTCTGCTGGCCCCCTGGCGCCCTGCGCTGTTGTGGTTGCCGTGCCTGCTGGTCTCGGGGCCTGTGTGACAATTCCCTGGCACTCCTATGCAGCTGTGCTTGCTGGCTTGTTTTCTCACTCTCGGCTTTGTGGCGCTGGTGCCTTGGTGGTGCACTCCCTGCTTTGGTTTGCTGCTTTTGCCCTGGTAACAACACTCCTGAGCCATGACCAAGGGGGCTGCATCCAATAAGAAAGGCCCAATGGACACTAATACCAATACGCCTGCCAAATCCCGTGTCCCTACGGCTGACCCTCCAGTGGTTGATCAATCCCCCTCCCATACGGCATTGAGAGAGGACCACCTACTGGCGACTGTGCAAAACGGCTTTCTTGCCGTTAATGTCAAATTGGATGATATTGTCTCCACTATTGGCTCCCTGAAGAAAAAATTGGAAAGGGAGGGAGTCAGAAATACATGTGACAATCTTCAAACGCGTTCGTGCTGCAATAATATCAGAATTGTCGGAATTCCCAAGGCGGCCTGTAAAGGTCAAACGGAGAAGTAGACCGAAAATTTACTTAAGACCGTGTTTGATCCGTCAGAATTTTCACAGAATTTCCTTGTGGAAAGAGCGCATCGGGGTCCTGGCCCCGGTTCCTAAGCCAGGCCCTCCTCCCCGAACCACTGTGGTCAGATTTCTAAACTATCGTGACAGGGACTTGATCCTGCGTAAGGCCCGAGAGCAAGGTGCGTTGCGATATGAGTGCTCCGACATCCACATATATCCAGATTTTGCGACGGCTGTGCTCTCCCGACGAAAGTCATTTGATCCTGTTAAGAAGCTGTTGCGGATGCGACAGGTGCAATATGCTCTGCTATACCCGGCCAGGCTCTGATTGCTGCATGGAGGCAGGGCCCACTTCTTTGAGGAGCCTAATTAAGCGATATCGTATATTGAGGCCAATATCCCCATCCCTCTGCTGCGGCGTGACCGTCGTGGGTCCTCGGCTCCTGCTGGTGCCCGGGATATTATGTATAATGATTGATGTCACTGGTTGTACGTCCTCGTCCACTCTCTTAGAAGGGGTGTAACCTTTTCCGGCGGGGAGTAACTGTACTGAGGTGGCAGGCCATGCATGTTGGTTCTTAGGTGACCTCACAGTGCACCCCATGGAGTTTGTTGAGTACTTTTATATTTGGGCATTCATCGTCAAGGTTTGGGTGGGGGTGGGTGATGGGGATGTGGGTGTTTACTTTCTGGTTGTACTTGATGCAACTGTGAGTGTGGTTTTACTGGGCTGGCATTGTCCAATGTTAAGAATGTTCAATTATATCTGGGAAACAAGTGAAGGTGTCCCCAATTACAATGTGCCTAACTCATTTCTGCATAGGGCCAGTCTGCTGTGATACACACATCGTTTTGGGCATGAATAGAATTAATGCTAACCTGACTTTCCTTTCTTGGAATGTGCGGGGCCTCAACCACCCCATTAAAGCATGGAAGGTGTATGTGTATACTTATATAAATTAATGTTTACCCAAGATAGTTATGCTTCAGAAGACTCATGGTCTTGGGCTCATTAATTAAAGAAATCCCAGGTGCGGGGTGTGCTCACTTTGATACATCACTCCGTTCAAATTCCTGAGCACAGGTGCGAAATAGACCCTTTGGGAAGATATGTGGTGGTGTGGGGCTTATTAGTTGGGGTCAGTGTTTTGCTGGTCAAGACGTATGGTTCTAATGTTGATGATCCTCAATTTTACTCCCATACTTGACCTCCTGCTTGGGGACCAATCCCCCCATCCGCATATTATTTGGGGGGGGGGAGATTTTAATCTTATTCTTGATTGCACCCTTGGGCCATATGGTAGTGAATGTTATGAGTCATTTAGGGCTGATTGATCCTTGGCACAGTCGTAACCCGTCCAAGCATCAGTATACGTATTACTCCACTGTGCATGATGCTGATTCTAGAATTGATCTTTGGTTAATTCCAGTCTTTCTCATAGCGCGGGTTGTGGACTCCACAATTTACCCTCATACACTATCTGTCCATTCTCCCATCACCTTGACACTCGGCTGGTCGGATACTGTGCAATCGAGGCCTCTATGGCGTGTGCCGCCGAGGTGCTTGCTGGACGCTGCACTGTCCGAAAGCCTACATACTGAATCAGTGGAGTTCCTCTTGAGGAACGCATCGTCGGTCCCACAGATGGGTACAATCTGGGAGTCCTATAAAGCATGGGTCAGGGGTGTAATCATTTCTAAGGCCTCCGGCAGGCTGCGCGAGATCAGGAGCTTGCTGAGGTTGATGTAGAGCTGAAAACTCAGGAAGTCGAATACGCACGTACCTGTGAAACGGCGTTACTTGGTGACATTAAGAGTAATCTCTTGAAGTTTGAGGAACTTGCGGACCTTGAGGTCCGTTTGCTATACTGCCCTACCCAGGCTAGGAGATATGGGGAGTCAGACAGGCCGGGGTGGCATTTGGCTTGGGCAGTGCAAGGTGACATGGGCACGTACCACATTTCAGGTATCAAAGGGGTGTCAGGTGATATCATTAGCTCCCCGGAGGCTGTAAATGCAGAATTCTTTGTGTTCTATAGGTCGCTCTTCTCCAACACTGACCTATGTTCCCCGGCGGAATTGGAGCATTATCTTGATGCTATTCCGCTTCCCGAACTCTCGGAGGAGGCCTGTCAAGAGTTGGATCTTCCTCTTACCACTGACAAGATTGTGGAATCTATCAAATCTCTTCCATCTGGCAAGGCCCCTGGGCCTGATGGCCTCGGGATCGTGTTGTACAAAGAGCTGAGCTTGTTTCTGGCCCCGGGAGGAATCTTTGCAGCGCCGTCTTCCTCCCACTTCAATGTCGGAGGCGGCGATAACGGTGCTGCGGAAACCTAATAGACCCCCTGAAAATATGAGCTCTTGTCGCCCGCTATCTTTGATTAACTCAGACGCTAAGGTCCTAGCTAAATTATTGGCATCAAGGCTACTACTGCACATGACTGCACTGGTCCACCCTGATCAGTCGGGTTTTATTCCCGGCCATACAACTTGTGCAGGCTATTTGGTGTGCTTCCACAGATCAACCCAGACGCTCAGGTTGTGGCCGCCTCTTTTAGATGCCAAAAAGGCGTTTGACTCTTTGTCCTGGCAATTTCTGTCTCGATTGCTTTACTCCTCGCCGATGGCTAGGGTTAGGACCGGGTCTACAATATCTCCTATATTTACACTTGCCAGGGGCACGCGACAAGGGTGCCCATTATCCCCGCTACTTTTTCAGTTGAGCCCCTGGCTTGTATTATGCGTACCAGACATATACATCACGACTCCGCATGACCGGCCCTTCTCATATAATTTCTTTATATGCGGATAATTCCCTATTATTTATCATAAATCCGTCAGTTAACCTCCTCCCGATACTTGAGGAAGTGTGTAACTTCACTATATCCTCTGGTTACCGCATAAATGAAGATAAGTCGCTGCTATTCCCGTTAAACGAAACTACGGTCCCCCCAGCTGATCTGATGGGCTTTAAATGGGCACAGGATAAGTTGAAATATTTGGGAATCATTGTCTTGCGGCAGAACCAAACATTGCTTTCTGAGAATCACTGGAAATATATTTCTATACTTGCTGATAAGCTGAATTTATGGTCCAGACTGCCTCTATTGCTGTATGGCTGACTATCTCTTCTGAAAATGGTTGTGGTCCCCAAGCTACTTTACTATCTTGTTAATGTACCTCTGTGGCCGCGGAGGAAATATTTTGATAAACTTAGATCGCTGGCAATTGGCTGTTGTTGGGGCTCGGATACGCCACGCATGAAATGGGAGGCGATGACTAAGCCCTATGAGCAGGGCGGTCTGCAGGTGCCTGATTTTGAACTATATCACGAAGTAGCCCAGGTGCATTTTGTGAGCCATTGGTATGCCCGCACTCCCGCCTTGTGCATACGGGACTGGAAAGATTCAGCGCTGCCCCGACTTGTTTGCGCACCATTGTCCTTGCTAACAAACATTTGGATACTTGCACTTATGATCCGGTCCGCACCACAGTCAACGCCTCGGCGAGGGTATTCAAAAGATTGCAGACCTCTGAGCCATATGCAGGTTCTATTCCCCTATGGAGATGCCCGGGCCTTCCGCCTACCTATGACAAAACTATCAGGGAGGACTGGGATCGTGGGGGTGAAATGACGCCGAGGGACTTCTTCCCAGAGGGCACCTTTGTTACTCTATCAGATTTTGTGGAAAAGTTTGAGGCCCAACCCCCACCCGCACAGTACAATACTACAGAATGAGGGCTGCTGTCAGATCAAGGTGGTCATCATTTCCCATAGAACCTATTGAATGTCAACCCCTGGAATTTGTAGTCACCACTGGTAATACCGGAGGTCTGATCTCCAAACTATATAGGTACTGCCAAGACACAAGGGGGCCGCCCAGTGCTGCCAGGCTGTTTTGGGGAGAAGCACTTAGACGGCCCACTTGAGGACGCTAGATGGGCACGCTGGTGCAGACTTACTACGGAAGTCTCGTTGAATGCGAGGCACCGGCTTTTTCTATTTAAACTGCTCAATGCTCTGCACTATACTCCTGAGAAGGTTGCCAGACTTGCCCCTTCGGCTTCTCCCTCTTGTTCAAAATGTGGTACTTCTGTGGCTGATACACATCATATGTTCTGGTCCTGCCCCCTGATTGTCCGGTTCTGGGAGGAGGTGGCTGAGATTCTTCGAGACTGCACTGATGTCTCCCCGCTACTGTTATTTCTTAAATACTTTTTGGTGACATTGGGAAGGCAACGACTAAGAAGAGACGGCTGTTAGCCAAGAAGTGTATTCTGCTTAAATGGAAGTCTGGTGTGGCACCGGGGATTCATTTGTGGCTGAGGAAATGACTCATGCATGTGAATGTGAGGAAACATACATCTCACTTGTTGTGCCAGCCTGCAGACCCAAAAACATTTGGGGGCCATTCCAAGAGTATTTGCGAGGTCAATTGGCTAGCGATGTATAACTGTAATTGTTACTTTTCTTTGGTGTATTGGATTTCATGGACGTTGTTTTTGTTACAATGGTAAGATGGCAGAGTGATGCTCGAATATGCTTTGTTTATTTCTGTATGGGATGACCTTCACTGCTTGTTAAATAAAGTTTTTTTAATTTTGTTTTTTAAAGTGATATATGGTTCTAAATGTGCATGCTACAAAAACAAATTTAATTTACTGTAGTGAAGGCAGTGCAAATTAAGAACTTGGAAAAAGAGGGCTAACCTTGTATTTAAAGTGCAACTAGTCCTTCAGTAGGGCTGTACGGCACCACATGTTTATCAGCGATTTTCAGCTTATGGGGTGTCATTTTACATACACACATCAACGTAAGCACATAACACAGAGTCACATGGCGGGGCTCACTCTCATTGAAATCATACTGCCATGCTGTAGAGGAACGACAGTCTAGGAGTATCAGTCAGTTTGAAATGAAAAGGCAGATCACATTTTGTTAGGGTATGCTACAGCAGAAGTACGTAATGTACCTGCCAAAATGATCCATGCCATTCCATTTCATTCTGTTGGGGCTTTCCTGTGCCTGCTTATCGCTTTGCATTCTGGGACTTGCAGTTCTGTTATTTTTAATGACCTGGAATATAAAAGTGCTACAAATTGAGGGGGTGAGGTGAAACAACAGTCTTACATGTTGTGGAGCATTGCTCTGAATTGTTGTGTGCATGCAGTGCAATCATTCTGCATTTCTGTTACTTACTAGGCTGTCACTTATTATCTGTGATGTTAAGAAAGAGAAGTGAGTGCTTCATACAAAGCAGAGGATTTAGACAAGTGAGGTATTCGGAGACATGATGTTTATGGACGAGACATCTGTTGCACTTGAGTGCTTCAAAAGGAAAGCCTTTCAGAAGAGAGGGAAGTTATCGAATAAGCCGCAGCCAAAGTAACTAGGGGAACTCAAGAATAACCCCAGTCCCTAAGTCCTCTGTGATGCTGTGAGGGGCATGGTCTTCTTCAAGGAGCACATTGTCTGCGAGGCACTGGTCTCACAAGTGCAAAGTACTTAACCCCAGGATATGTGAAAACTAAGAATAATCCAGAACAACATTCCAAAACATGTGTTGGCTGCAGAATTTATTCTGAGGTAGGGCCTTTTTGGGTTCGGACTCGGCTTGATTTGCTGGAATTAATTCTGATTGATATAAGGTGGGCACACCTCAATGTATATTCTTTTCTTTGGCGCGCTGATGACTCTCGTCCGGTCGATCATGGCGGGCACTATTCCAGCCCACTGTATGTCTCTTGGTTTAGTCTGAAGAATCTGCTTTCGCAATACATCTAATTTAAACTATAATTTTATTTCTTTATGCTCTGTCGCTGACTTTTCGATGATTCCATGGAATGCCCCTTCAGTTTGCAATGAAGCCCGTTGCCTTGTAAGCCTACATTTATATGGAGGTTGGGCAAGGATAAACTCGAAGTAGTGGACTGCTATACTTACTTGGGTTTCCCGATCAAAAAAAATCCTAACCTCTTTTACAAGGCCATCATCACGGCTAAGAATTGGCAAAATGGAATGGTCATTGAAAGATACATGAGCTGCAGAGGAGGAAATAACATTGAGGGCTTGCTAACTATATACGGTATGAGCATTGTGCCCGCGGCGTTGCATGGACTGCAGGGTCTCTCTTGGAAACAGATTCAGTGGTTGGATAGATTTGAAGCCACTGTCCTGCGGTCAATTACGAAACTACCTGGTGCAGTCCCAGCAGAAGCATTGAGGTTGGACTTTGGTCTCTGCTCACTTGTCACCACTTGGATGGTTCAGCGAACTATATTACACCTCAAATTGAAGCACCCAATAACTAGTATAAACAGATTATTAAGTATCATAGCTAAAACATGTCTGGGAAAACGAAACAACACATTCCTGGTGAAACTGGAACAAACGGGGGATTTGTTAGTAATTGCCTTGGGTCTAACAACATAGTGGATAACAGGGGAGTGGCTAGGTCTGGAAAAGACCCGGGGCTAAGCTAATGTCCAGGCTGTCAGGACTCGGGGCTAGCTAGTCTTTTGGCTGTAGCTCCTGAGCTTCTATCCGGGGCTACAGCCAAAAGATCCGGGGCTATAGCCCCCTCAGCCCCCCCCTAGCAACGCCCCTGGTGGATAACCCTAAAAGAGACCAGGTCCTACCTCTCAAGGCTAGGGGTTGGGAGAGGAGCAATAACTGGAACAGGCTGGCACAAAACAAAACATACAGGACCTTAGCTACCCAATGTTTTCTGATCAACTCGCCTCGCACTTGGCTCACCAAAATGTCTAGCCCGGCCGTCAAAAAATGTATAATTTATCTACGCTTGAACATACTTCCCACTGCTGAATATCATGGTTCCTGGCAGACTATTCATTTTATAAGACAGAAAATGCAGAAAGTGCCAGTAGGAGATTGAAACAAACAGGCATGTACTAACAGGTTGCCATGCAAAGCGGGCCAATTATTTTAAGGCATACACGACATGTGTGGATTGTGTCGAGCATATAGAAACAGATCGGTTTTGGAGCACTTTCTATTGTGCTGAATCGATGGTGATCACTGCAGCAGCATACTACTTATGGAATCTGTCCCTGAACCTACATACAAAGCTGACGACTAACATTAAGTCAACTTGAGTCAGGCTATCATTTAAAGTGTTTCCTCATCACAGAACATACTCATTTTTAATTGAGTGATTTTAAATTTCAAAAACTGGATTTTGTGCACCATATTGTCTTGTGCTAACATGAAATATATAACTCTTGATATGTATTGTGAAATAATTGCTTTGCACTTTTAATCACATCTTATTAATTCCTATCTTCTATTTTCTCTAATGTGCTTAAGGTTTTGTTAACTGAATGCACAATCAAGTTTTAAAAAATAAATAAATAAAGCCAATTACTCTCTGGGCCCCTCATACTTCAGTTCTTGTTTCTCATGGAGAGATTGATTTCACCTTTAAATCCAGTTACTTCTGCCATTGTTCTTTTTTCTGACATTCATTGTAGCCATCCTTCCTGCTCTGCGAGAATGGGGGTGAAACTAGACTCTTATTTCATTATTCGTGTCTTTTCCCCCTACCTCTGGTGGGCTTCCCATGTTCCCCTCTTTTAAATGTCTTTCATCTTCATTTTGCAAACCATACTTGCCTGCTTTTCTTCTGACCTATTGTTCTCCAGCTCCTCTAGCCTCGGTTTGTGAGTAGCTGGATTCTCTGCTCTCCTTTCTTCTTCCTTATGAATCCCTATTTTCCAACAAGGGTATTTTAATCTTCAGCTTTCTATTTTTAATGGGTCTTCTTCATTTATGTCTGTGCTTTAGTACCATTACTTTCATCTAATCCCAACTCTTGCACTGCTTGTTTCTGGCTCATGGCGACCTGATATGTTCTACTACTTCTTCTGTTTCAGTAGTACCTGCTCTCCCTATCTAATCTCCTCACCATTTACTTCTTTACTTTTCTTGCCCTTCTCACTCCGCACCTCCAGGTCCTTCGACTGCTACTTGAAATCGCCATGATTTTGGTGTTTTGACACATCCATCTTCTACTCTTTTCCAGCCTATTTTTTTTCAAAACTTTAAGCAGATGCTGTTGAGTCAATTCTCATCTCTGGTGTTCGCTCTACTCGTGGCATCCTTTGTACAGTGAAATAATGTTCTCCTGCATGAAAACCCCCTCGGCTACACCCCCCGCCTGCTCTTTGTTATCTCCAATGTTCTCGTCCACATCTATTTCATCTACTTAATTAACTCTGTGCAACCCCCCTGTTCCCACTCTTCTCCTTCTTTCTCCAATGGATTTTCAGACTAACTTCAACACTAAGGTCTCCCTCCTTTGTTCCTCCTTTACCTCTGGCTGTAATGCAGATCTCGATCTTTCATCAGCTCATGCTTCTATATCTGCACCCTCTCTTCTATCCCATTCTGATACAGAGAGTTATTTAGCTCACGCTCACCCTACTGCTTCCCCTTCTGATCCACTACCTTTTCCTCCTTTTCCTGAGGTCTGACCACTGATTCCTTGCCTGAACCTTCTCTGTAATACTTCTCTGTCCACAGCTACCTTCCCTTCTGAATTCAAACATGCCAGTATCACCCCAATTCTTAAGAATCAATCTCTTGAGCCTTCCTCCTATCTAATTTTCACCCTATCCCTTTATCTCCAAAGCCTTGGAATGAGTAGTGTGTACTCATGGTCTTCCTATCTTGACCACCACACCCTTCTCCCTCTATATCAATTTAGATTTCATCCCTTTCCTTTTACCAAAACAGCTGTGCTGCATGTCCCTCTTTCTGCCCGCCATGACATAGACTCATTTCTTCTTGTGGTCCTACTTATATTTCTGCTGTTCTTAATGCTGTTGGTCATCTTGTTCTTCGTTCTGCTCTTGAATCTGTAGGGTTTTCTTATTACGTTCTTTACTTCTTATCTTTCTGATCGTGCATTGGGTGTCATCAGTGAGAGTAGCTTGCTGATGAGGCCCAACAAGGCTGAAACATGTCTGGCAATGCTTGTGGTCTCGTGCAGAAGGGATGTGCCCTGGCATTTCGGGCTGGACTGCCCCTTTTGGGGCAGGACCAAGCCTGATTGGCATATGGTTTTTCCCCTTCTGTAATGGCTTGGCAGGCGAAGAACGGTGGTCTGGAGGGTTGCCCAGAGCTGTGCCCGTAGCTATGATTAATTCAAAACCTTTCAGCCATCACCTTTTTGTTTTGCTCATGGTCTGCAGCCAGGCATGGACTGGCTTATAGGGCAATAGGCCCATGGCCGAACCAAAAATTCAAAATGCTGGCGTGGGCCCGTTTTTTAGTCACAGTGAGCCCCTTTTTTGGGCAATTTGGGCCAGTTTGATGAGTTACTTCACAATGCTGCTAAAGGTTTTGATCAGTGTTGCTGAATACAAATTCTGTAAAATGCACAATTTGAATCACATTTTATGGAAAAACTCCCCCATGGCTATTAATAAACAAAAGGAATGAATATCCATTTGCAACAGGTGGGCCACATTTTCATTGGTGCCCAAGACAATTTTGTGGCCCAGTCCGACCCTGTCTTCAGCAGCTCGGCGCACCCTCATACCACGCGCTCACCGTCCTTCTTGAGTGCCTCCTTTCACGCCACTGGACTGTACTCTGCACACTCTTGTGAATTTGTTCACCACCTCACTGCTCTTTAGGCCTCCACCATGCCCCAGTGACTATCTGCTCCATCACAGCCTCCACTTCAATTCTGCATCCAGTGTCCACATGTAATCCAGGTGTTCAAGGCTCCCCGTTTCTCACTTCACAGGACTGCTGGGCTGTTGAGTTGTTTTGACCTCTCGTCCCCAAAATGATGTATCTTTCAGATACAGGTACGTGGCCAAGCTATGTATTAGATCAATATATACAGCCCTACAGCTGCTGCTCCTTACAGCACCGTCCCCCATCTCTATCCAACTATTCACCCTTCCAATGCCATCCCCCTGGCAACCACCCACAGTCCAACTCTCCTTCGATTTCCCATGCCGAAGACTTAGAGCTTTCGGCGCAATATAAACCTATAAATAAATAAACACAGAGGGGGTCATTACGACCCCGGCGTTAAGGGGTTAACAGCACCGTAAAAGGCTGCGGCGCCGTTAACCCCTTAACGCCTTACTACGAGGTCCCTCGCGGCTCCTGAACAGAACAGACGTTAAAGTAGGGACCCGCAAAGGGACCTTGATGGCAATTATGGTACCGCAATTTGCGGTACGGTAATTGCCGCCTTCCCCATTCCCATTGAGCCCTATGGGGCAAAAATGGGAATGGGGAAGGGCCATGGAGAAAGGGGGAATTACCGCCCCGCCAACCTTGGAACAATAATATAGACAAATTCCAAACTCAAATGCTGTACCTGTACTAATAATGTTCTCTAACCTAGTCTTAGTAAATAAGCCACCCTTAAACCGTATCCCTTAATACATGTGAATAACTAATCCAGTCCTGTATTCGTGTGCACTCTGAGATGTGTACTTGTAGATGTATTTTAGTCTTATGGTTAATAGTTTTATTATCCAACAGTTAAGAACAGACAACTAAAGCAAAACAATTGAACAGGGGGAGGCTGTGATGCAATGACTGCTGCCCTGGTGGAGTGCAGATATGAGTACTGTCTAAAATGCCTTCTCAGCCCCATACTACTACCAAACCAGCAGTGATCCTACTCGTAAAGGTGAGACAGCCACAGTCTGATAGGTATACCATCTTTGCCTCTTTCAATAAGGTGGGGCGACTGCAGGCTATACACTTCAGAAGGGGTGTGAGCTGATATAGATGCAACACAAACAACAATAGCACAGTGGTACCAAAATAAAAGACTGTCCAACCAAGGTTATATAATAATAGGAACATTAACACAACTAACAATGCACACCACTAATTAAAAACATGACCAACCCACCCCTTGTAAATAAAACACAGAGAATGAAGATTACCCCTGCTAATAGCACAGGGAGTCTTGATTCTATTAAAGAGAAGGAGGCGAGCATTATGCTTCAACTTCTTATTTATTCCTGTCTCCAGCAGTTTCAACAAATTAAATATTTCCATATAAAACATTTTTAAACTACATTTCCCTATAAACCAATTCCTTTCTTTAGTCCATTTCGCACACTGCCATGTGACCATAGTCCTTCCTGTTCCTTCCTTCCTCCTCTTCATTGAATGCTCAGAGCTGCACTCTAACTTTGTAACTTGAACTCTTAACTCACAGAACTATGGAGTCTTATCCTTTTCGCTATGCTGCTCTGCTCTCTCTCCGTCTGATTGTGGCCGACTGGTTGGTTTCTTTAACCTGTGCTCTCGCTAGCATGGCTCAATTGCTCTTCTGGTCCTCTCCTATCACAATACAAAGAATGCATTAGGGAGGCAGACACACTGCCCTATTCCGCATTGGAATTAAAAGTTAGTACACAATAGGAACATATCAACTCTCCTGTTTATCTTGGCCGGGAAAGTAATGCTCCCCTCCTTGTCTTTAATAGAATCAAGACTCCCTGCGCTATTAGCAGGGGTAATCTTCATTCTATGTCAAGACCTGAGGCAAGCATTATGCTTGTTCAAAGCTTCTAATTACTGTCGCAGACACTGAATGCACAGGCTTGAAGAAAAATGTGCTGTTGCTGGCCCATTCGTTCGCTTGCAGAATGTCTTGCAGCTTTGCTCCTTGCGCTAGCGCTTTCGAGGCCATTTCTCCTCTCACAGAATGTGCTCCAAACTTAGACCGATCCACTCCTGCTAACTGCATTACTATCTGGCTTTGGTAGCTGTCGTGACTGCTTTATGCGGTTACCTATGGGCTATCAGCAACTGCGTTGTCCCAACTGCTTGCATTTCTGCTGTTCTATTCTCATACTCTCTTATGGATGCTGCCACGCACAACTTGGGGTGATCGTGCAAGTATGGGTAAGATATCGATGGGCTTTCGTTCTTCTGACAAGTATAAAGGTAACTCCTTCTGGTCCATACAATTTCCAGTTTATGTCTAGTGCTTTAACGTCTGCTACTCTTCTGCATGATACCAGGCATTGGAACATGGCTAGCTTGTCTGACAGCTGCTTCAAGGACAGATACTTGTTCGCCTGCCGCTGGCGAGAACTCTCAGTACCACCATCATGTCCCAAAAGTGTACGTACTTTTTCTGGGGGTTTCCTGAACCAGACTTGCTTGACAAGCCTCAACACTGCTGCTTTCTCTCCCACGGGAATCCCGTTGATGGGCAAATGTCCCGCTGAGATGGCGGACCTGTATACTCCTATAGTCCTAAAAGCTTTCCCGTCCTGTAACAGCTCTGCTAGGAAGTTCAGGATTGCCACTATAGGGGCAGAAATGTGATGAAAATGTCTCCTTTTGCACCACCGCAACCACCTACCCCAAACTGCGTCGTAGCTCTGCCGAGTGGACAGAACCCACGATTCTGCTATGAGTCACGCAACCTGTGCCGAAGTGCCGGGAGGGCCCAGCGTCTCCGGCTATGTTGCACGCCATTAGTGGGAGAGTTCCTTTCACTCTCAGAGGTTGAAACGACCCAACTGGGTCATTGAGCAGGTATTCTCCTGCCGGTAAGATTCTCGGGTGGTCTGTCAGTAGCTCCATCAGCGACGGAAACCATACCTGAGACATCTATATCGGAAGACACTATGATCAGTCTTGCTTCTTCCCTATGGGCTTTCGCAAGTACTCTGCTCATCATTATGAATGGGGAAAAAGCGTAGTGCAGGTTGCCCCTCCAGTCTTGTAGGAAGGTGTCTGCACCTCCTGCTGTCAGATCTAACCTCCAGCTGAAATATCTGTCCTTCTGTGCGTACATCCTGCATGCAAATAGGTCTGTGTGGAAAGGACCCCACAATTGTTCTATTCACTGAAATACTCCTACAACTAGTTTCCAGTTGCTGGAATCCGATAAGTGTCTGGAGTTCCAGTCTGCTACTACATTGAGCGTTCCCGGGAGGTACTCTGTGGTCACTGAGGTCCCTGATTGGAGGCAATAGTGCCAAAAGTCCTTGGCTAGCTCCGCTAGGAGTCTGGACTTTGTTCCTCCTAGGTGGTTGATGTATCTGACTGCTGAGATGTTGTCCATCTTCAGCAGAATACACATGTTCACATTGTCTTTCGTGAAGGCTTTGATCGCGAAGGATCCCACCAATAGTTCTAGACAGTTTATGTGTAGATGGAGCTCCTGCAAGCTCCATCTTCCTCCTGTTACTAGTTCAGGTGCTTTATCTTTAGTCCGTGTAGGGCTCGATAGTGAAGGGGCCCTGGAAATATCGCTTAGATCGAAGCTACCAATAGACCTACTATCCTCGCTAACATTCTCAGTGATACTACACTCTTGTCCAGGCAACTCCTGTGTCTCTTGATGTTTCTCACTTTCCTGGCTGGAAGTTCCAGCAATGCTGACTTGGTGTCTATGATGAATCCGGGGAAGTCTATTCTCCTTGTCAGGCTCATGTCTAATTTCACCAGATTCACTACAAATCCTAGTGACGAAAGGAGCTTCTTCGCCCCTATTTCGCCTGGTACTGAAACTTCTCTCTGCTGTTTGCTAGCAGTAGAATGTTGTCTAGGTAGATAATCATCCAGATCACTTTCTCCCTGATCGCTGCTGCTATCGGTACCATGAGCTTCGTGAACGCCCATGGCGCTGATGCTAGACCAAAAGGCATTGTTGTAAATTGCTAATATTGTTTGTCCCAGGCGAATACTAGAAAGGGCCGTGTCAGGAAATCAGGGACCAGGAACTCTGTAACTACGGTTCAACCTAAGATATATGATCGCTCCTCTACTACACTGTTGCATCATGTCCCACAATCAACTGCAGGGAGAACAGTGGTTGTACGTCATGTCCTCGGCAAAACTCTAACACGCTCTTTGTTTATTCGGGAGGGTTGGGGGTTACTGTGGAAATGATGGCACCCAGCGCATCATTCCCTGTTTTCTTGTTTATGTTTTCGGCCACACCGTTTTACGACACAGCAGTTCAGCTAACACCAAATAAAAGCTCTGCCCAGATCCTCGAACAGCGCTTCTGAATCTTGTATTCAGCCGCGTACCTTGATTTCCATGCTATCCTGACATTTCAGCTTTCGACCTTGCTTTGCTTACCGGCCTTGATTTCTGCTTTGTCCCTGTATTCCTCTATGCTACGACCTTGACCCAGACTGCACAACGGACTGAACTGCTTTTTGTTTTTCTATACAATCACCGCCAGGAACGTTATGAACCGGAAATGCCCACAGATTTTTTTGTCTCACGGATTTGCTGCGCTTGTTCTCTTTCTTCATGGAACTTTGAAAAATGTTTCGCCACGTGTGCTTGGCTAGGGACTTCCTTAGTGAGCACACGCCTTTTGGTTGCTAGGCGTCCTCGTGCCGTCGGCGTTAGGATTTGGATTGGAACTGGGACTCCACTGCAGGTGTCCTCATAACGGCAGGATAGGGGATTTCTTTTTTCATCATTCTTCATTAAGGATGAAGTCTACACTGGTCAAGACACTCTGATGGTAAGACATTCTTCTTGTATCAGCCTGTTTCTGTGCATTAAGCCCCACTTAGCAGTAGATTCATAGTATTACTGTTCTTGCCCACAGGCTCACGCCCTTTTGCTATTTGGAAAAGGAAGTCTATTGATTTTGACACCTCCATTCTGAAAACACAAGTGAGCATTTTTTGTTGTTGTTTACTGGTTCTATGTTTACGGTTAGATCCTGATGCTGTGTTTTCTTGCATTCAGCTCCTGTGACGATCCTGTTCCGTGGCGTGATCTCCATCTTCCGTTTAATAAATCTGTCATCCTGCTCTTATGTACAGTTGAGAGATATATTTACACAAAGATATCGTCTTTTACACGAGAGTCAACTGCATTTGGGTTACAAGCATAACAGGCTGTTTGACAGGCCGGTATTGCTCCTGACCTATTATAGTAAGATACCCGTCGTCCAGGTCTATCCTTGTGAGCCAATCACCTTGCCTTGGTGTATCTCGCAGCTGGTGGATGCCCTCCGTCTTGAAGTGGTGATATGCCAATCAGCTGTTTAGTTCTTTTAAGTTTATCATGGGCCTCTCTTTCCCTTTGCTGTGAACCGGGAACATATTACTTAGGAATTTTGGGGGGCCTGGCTAACCGCCATGTAGAGAGGACGCGACTTCGGTGAGCTCCGCTAGATGTGCCACTTATAAGCTGTTTTCTACGGCTCTGAAACATTAAACAGACTGTGCGAAGCACCACGATTGTTGCGGACGCCAGCGTGAAGCTCCAGGACCCTCCACACACGAGAGTGTAAGCCCGAAAGACTTGTTTTGCCGCCCCTGGATAATTGCTCGGAAAGGAGCCAAGATGGCGGCTCTCACACACTGAGCCCGGGGAGCCCAGCGCCGGCCCAACGGATCGAGAAATTACAAACCCGCACAACCGCTGGTGAGAGGAAGAGGAAGAGCGATTTGGTGGCACAGCTGCCGAACGGGGCATCGGCAGGGTTGCATGGGCCACCAGAACACCCGAGGGACCGTGGACGATAAGCACGTCACAGGCCTCCGCACCTTGAAGCCGCGAGCCGCACCCGAGGCCACAAAGGAAAGCGCACATCGCCGAAACAGCCCTCAGCACTCGAAGCCCACAGACACAGCCGGAACCAGGGGAATGTCGCGCTCGAACAAATCGATGACGAAGGGGGCTAGGTCCAACAGCGCCAGACCACCATAGATGCTTTCAAGGCCAACAGACTCCCCAACCCCGAGGCCTCAGACAAGGCATCTGTTGATACGGAAACCGGCCTCACTGTCGCGGTGGCCGAAACCAGCAATACCCAACTACTGGAGGCCATTAAGACATTCCAAGCAACAATGGTGAACAAAATCGACACCGTGGCCACAGATCTGGGCCTCCTACATCAGGATGTCCGCTCCTTGGCTGGCAGAACCGAAGCGCTGGAGACACAGGTACGCGAAAATACGGAAGCAAAAACCCAACTTCTACATGGTGTAGATGGCCTCCAGCAGAGAGTCAAGAACTTGGAGGACAGAGCAGAGGAGGCAGAAGGGAGGGCTCGCCGCAACAACATCCAGCTTCTCGGCCTGCCTGAGGGCATCGAAGGCCCGGATCCCACCAACTACATGGAGAACCTCCTGCTGAAGGAGATTGGCGCGGAAAAGCTGTCGCAGGGCTTCTCCATAGAGAGGGCTCATAGATCACTTGCGAAGAAACCACCACCAGGCGGTCCACCTAGGCCTATGATAGCGAAAGTACTGAATTACAGGGCCCGAGAGGTCATTTTGGTGTATTCACGATCAGGGGGCCAGATCAAGAGGGACTCTGCCAAGATTGTGATTTATCCTGATTACACTTTCCAAGTACAGATGAGCAGAGCTCAGTTCATACATACGAAAACCAGATTGAAAACAGCAGGATTGTGATACATGCTTCTATACCCCTCAAGGCTGAAGGTGATACACAACAACAGGGCCCTCCTGTTTGACACCCCGGAACAGGCACGGGACTGTATGGACAGACAGCAACTACCTGACATCGAAGACAAAAGGCGGATGCCGCATCGAACCGCCTCCTAAAAACCGCAGGAGAACTTTTCTTAATACAACTGCATATCAGCAGAAAGACCTAGCCTATTAAACGGCTGATATGTTCCTACTATGAGGAAAGCCGAAGCAAGTGCTCCCCCAACCACCAGGAGTGTCTTTTTCAAGGTACGTTTACCCGCCCGTAGGGCACCCGAAGACCATGCCTGGTCCTAAGGAGCGGAAACAGGACAGTCATAACGAGGGTCCCCTCGCTGGACCAGTTCTATGTTTGGGAGGTTTATTAAATGGGAGGGAGAAACGGAGAGTTAGCACCCACGTTGGGAAATTTGGACAAAAACACCAAGACCTCAGGATAACTTCACGACAGATACATCGTTAACAGGACGAGGAGGAGCAACGGACACCACAGCGCCTATGGCTGAAAAAATAAAAGTAATGACGTGGAACGTCAGAGGCATGAACAGCTTTGTGAAACAACGCCGGATACACGCATATTTGCGACGATGCAAGGTTGGAATTGCTATGCTTCAAGAGACACACCTGACGACGGAAAAACTGAAGGCGCTAGCCAAGACATGGAGAGGGACACTTATCGGATCCTCCTACTCCTCTTATGCAAGAGGGGTCCTGATTTGGATCGACCCGAACATCCCATTCAGAGTGGTGAGCACCAAGACGGACGACGAGGGCAGGATGGCACTTGTGCAAGGTACCACGGAAGGGAAGGAACTATGCCTGGTTAGTACTTATGCCCCTAATCATGATGCCAACGCTTTCTCCCACTCCCTGGTTTCGCGACTGAGGCCTTATGTAAATTGCACTATGATTTGGGGGGCAGACCATAATTGCACTCTAGATCCCCTCAAAGACAGGTCTGATACCAAACACGCCCGCCCATCCCCCCCAGCCAAAATATTGTCTAAGTTAATAAGCCAGCTGTCACTATGGGATCTGTGGAGGGAACAGGGCCCTGAGCGAAAAAAATTCTCCTTCTTCTCCCCACCACACAACGTCCACACTAGGCTGGACTATATTCTAGTCAGTCTGGGGCAGCAAGCCACGTTTAGGGACGCACAGTATTTGCCAAGGGTGTTGTCAGACCATTCCCCCATGTTGGCCACCTGGGAGGTATACCCGCCCAGAACCCCAATTCCCACGTGGAGACTTAGGGCCAAAGCCCTGCTCGATGCTGCCTTTTGCGAACGCATAAAAGACAGTACCGATGAATACTGACAAAACAACCTGGACAGTGTTGAATGTGTCGGTACCGCGTGGGAGGCATATAAGGTAGTCATGGGGGGAGAGATGATAGCCGTGGTGGGGGGCGCCCAGAGGTGCATCACTAATTCCCTGGTGGGCGCGGAAAGGGAGTTGGGGGAGCTGGAGAGTAGGACAGATTCAACTCCAGAACATCTACAGGAAATTACCAAACTGCGACAAACCTGCCTGTCGCACTGGGAAACCTTGGGGAAACTAAGTTATGCTAAGCACACTGAAAGAACGCACATGCTGGGAGATAAACCCAGTAAACTCTTAGCCAGGCTTTACAAGAGGGAAACCCCTAGGACTCCCATTTGCCATATACTCAGACCTGATGGCACCACAGTGCACACCCAGGCAGAGATTAACTCAGTCTTTTCCGAGTTCTATCGTGACCTATACTCCAAGACCCTGCCCCCCACTGACACCCTGATAGAGGATGTCCTGGATAATATTTAGCTACCCAAAATAGATTCACAAATGGCTGAAGCCCTAGACGACCCAATCACCCCCGACGAGGTGAAAGCAATAATTAGATCCTTTCCATCTGGGAAAGCGCCGGGCATGGAATGCCTACACGGGGAATTCTATAAGTCATATGAGGAGACCCTTGCCCCACTGCTAGCACAGGTATACAACGAGGCTTACGAATGCAGTATCCTCCCTGACTCCATTAGAGAAGCCATAATAATCCCCTTGCTGAAGCCTGGAAAAGATGGGACGGACTGTGCGTCATATAGACCACTATCTATGTTAAATGTAGATAACAAAATACTGACTGCACTCCTTGCTAATAGATTACGTAGGGCGATCCCCCTGTTGATTCACCAGGACCAAACTGGCTACGTGCCAGGGTGCTCTATCACCGAAAACTTGCGCAGGTTACACCACATAATATACAGCACCGAGCGAGGGCCTCAGAAATATGTAGTGACGTCACTAGACGCCACCAAGGCCTTCGATTCGGTGAGATGGGAATGGTTATATGCCACCATGGTCAGGATGGGGATCGGACCCGCCTTCCTTAAGTGGACCCAATTGGTCTACACCAATCCCACTGCCAGAGTGCGCACCAATAAGACATACTCAGAGAAATGGCCCCTCTACAAAGGCACACGGCAGGTTTGCCCACTGTCCCCTATGCTATATATTATTGCCGCAGAGCCTGTAGCCGCATATCTCCGGCAGGAGTACGGAGACGGAGGCATTGAACTTGACGGGGAGACACACCTCGTCTCTATGTAGGCAGACGACATGCTGCTGTACCTGCACAACCCGGAGCACCTCCTACCCTACATTTTAGAGACTTTAGATGGTTTCCACAAACACACAGGCATTCAGATCAACAAAGACAAGTCTTGTCTCTATCCCCTTGCGGCATTGTATAGAGAGGAGCACAGATCCCTGCCCCCTCTAGACCTTCAATGGCAGGTGACATCGTTTAGATACTTGGGCGTTACCATACACCATAACCCTAACACCGAACACATTCTTAACACGGTTAGGGCTAAAGATGCCCTTGCAAAGTCCATGGATTTTTGGGGTAAGCTCCCACTCTCAGTTGCGGGGCGGGTGGGTCTCCTCAAAATGGTGGCACTCCCCCGTTTACTGCATTGCTTTTCCAACGTCCCCTTCAACATCCCTCGCTCCTTTTTCAGAGACATAAACAAACTCTTTAGGCAGGGAGGTAGGCACAGGGTGGCGCTGGACATCCTCCATAGACCCTATGAGAGGGGGGAATTGAAGGTCCCTAATTTCGATCTTTACTACTTGGCTAGCCAACTAAGGCATGTGACGCAATGGATGGCAGATGAAACCACCTCAGACACCCGACTTCTCCAACCAGCTCTGCCTCGACTGCTACTCCGAGACTTACTATGGGTTGACAAGGGGGCTCTGAGACATTACCCATACCTGGTTAGACTTGGATCTCAGCTGTGGAAGCGGGCCTGTAAATCAATGGGGGCGACAGACCCGTATTCCCCGCAGATCCCCATTGCAGCAGTCATGGCTAAACACTCATGGGACACACGGAAACACGCACCCAGTGGGAACTCTATGGGGTGGCAGTATTAGGAGACCTCACTTACGAACATGAGCTCATGACATTCACTGACCTCAGTGAGTCCACAGGCCTGCCCACAGGCCAGTTTTTGCTCCACAGAGCAGTGACACAGGCCATGAAGGACAGATGGCCAGAGGCCACCGACCAAGTCATGGAGAACGATATCATTGAGTCGATGTTGGACACTGCTGAGGGGGGCCACGCAACCTCCAGACTATACGAAGCCCTACTGCAGGGCACGACCAAGAATGAGCTTAAATGCAAAGAGAGGTGGGAGAGGGAATTGGGCCTTGAATTTGAGGGCAAAGCATGGGAGAGAATAACTCACTACCATAAAAAAATCTCTAGAAATGCCCGTCTCCAACTCATCCAACTGTACATTACCAACAGGGCCTACCTTACACCTGACGCCATATCGAGGTTCAAAGGAGCCACAACCCAGACATGCTCCAAATGCAAGGAGCCGACGGCGGGAATTACCCACATGTTCTGGGGCTGCCCGACGGTCCAGAGGTTCTGGGCCCAGGTGAAGGAGAGGGTAGCAAACGCGGAGATTGAAGTGGAAATTCACGAACCAGCAGCCTGTATTTTGGGAAGCTATAAGCGAAACAGTAAGAATAAGTCCCTAAATAAACTCAAAGACTTGATATACATCACAGCGAAAAGAGGCATAACCATGGGATGAAAAGCGCCGGAGGCCTAAGCGAGGTCCTTTGGTGGGGTGACCTCAAAAGATGGATAGCCGCTGAGACTGCGGCCTGGGAGACAGCGATTCGGGTACAGAGGCTGGACTACAGTGATGAACTACTACGTTGGGTGGCGTTAACAGTGCCATTGCTCCACCCAGCGGCTCAAGACAGCACCTCGGTCAGTACGGACAGTCCCGGCCCGACACGAGGTCCAGAAGAATAAAGTGGATGTACCTGAGGTCTCGGAGGGAGGGGGGTGGGGTGGGAGAGTTGGGAATGTTATAGTATCATGTTGTTTTTTGGATTATGCATATTGCATTGACTAATCAATGATCTTTTGTGTGTCACTACTTGTTGAAAATCCAATAAAGATTTTAAAAAAAAAATATTACTTAGGAATTTTGGTGGTGTGGTGCAAGGCTCTATAGCTCTCTTCTACGCTAAATGCTGAAGTTCGCTGTGTAGCGCTGCTCTCTCTGTCTGGGCCGTGTATCAGTGGAGGAATATGGGGCTGGTGAGGCTCTTGTATGAATTCTAGCTGCAGCCCTTTGACTGTCTGCAGTACCCAGGTGTCACTGGAAAGCGTGTGCCAGTTTTGCCAGAACTGATGCGTTCTCCCCCCTACTGGTGGATATGTATTATGCCTTGCCTGTGGGGAAGTTCTGTCCTCTTCCCGGTCCCCATCCTAAGTGTCCTCTTGGGAATCGGCCTCTCACAGGGAAGAATGCGTCCTGTTGTTTGTTGTCCCAGCAGTGAGCCCTGTTAGTTTGAGGTCTTCTCGTGCCCTGATAGCGACCGGTGGCTTGACCTCGATAGCGTACGGTCCAGGTGAAAACTTTGCTTGGAAATATTTTCCTAATGGATGCTTGGGCCTTCTCCACAGAGGAATATGTTCCTACGAATCTCCCCATTTCTTTCCTGAAGGTCTCGCTGAATAGGAAACCCTGTGCTGCTTCACCTGCTTCGTACAAGGCTAGATCCCCTATCTTGGAATCTATTTTCAACAAGAGCCCTCCTCGCTGCATTGACCTGCAAGCATACCGCTCTCTGCGCCCAGTTTGCTAATATGTCTGGGTCTACTTCTTCCCCTGCGTCTCGGGCCCGCTCTGCTAGGTCCATGATTTTTGCTAGATGTCCAGCGAGATCAAGGACCTTCTCCTGGCAGCTTCTCCAGGACATAGTCCTTTCCAGAGGTCTCTGGATGTCTTAGAAACAAAAGCTAGCATTTTGGGATCTAGCTCCTGCACCTCCGCCAACTTCCCTGGCAGCTCCGGTCTCGGGCATTCTACTCTGATGTGTTGCCTCGCTTCTTTTTCGAGTGCCTTGCGCTGTCTCTGAGTCATATACTTTGCTACCCATGGTGACTGTCCGAAAACCTTGGGTTCCTAATGTTCTCTGGTTTGAACATATCCAATATCTCTTCATTATCCTCTATGTTGTTCTCTTTTCTTAATTTCTTCTTAGCAGGGGGTTGTGGGTAACTCTCCTCCGTCCTGTCCTCTTCTCCTTGAGAAGAGTGCAGGGTCTCTGGTGACTCTTCTTCGGAGTCTAGTCCCTCGTTTCCCATATTGTCTTCCCCTGGGTCGGGGGCCGTGAGGCTTGGCACCACCGACTTGCGCATAAAAGCGTCTCTGAGCTTCTTGAAGGCGTTGTTAGCCTCTGGGGCCTCTTTGTCTGCCCTGTGGGGTTGACTAGGGGGGAGGGTCAGAAGAGGCCTTCTTCCAGGTTTCAGTACACCCCTGTGGGCCCTCTAGCTTGGCCTTTGTTGACGTGCTCTCCGTTTGCTCTGTGCTCTTTTGTTTCTGGCTTAGGAAGGTCTCAATTGTGGCCAGCCTTTCTTGTGCCACTGCTTCCACCAGAGAGTTACCTAGCACCTCCCTGAAGCTGTGGGCCAGGTCCTCTGCCTGTTCTTCCTTGCTCCACTCAAACTCCGACATTGCTCCTGTTGGTGCTTGTACCTTAATACCTGTGTTCAGGTTCTGTGGTACATCCACTACTGCGCTGTGGTCTGATTGCGTGGCTTGCACCTGCTTGGCTCCTTTAATGTGAGCTCTGCCCTCACTTTGCGAGTGTTTGTAATACAGCTTCTGCTGCTAGATCGGTGTACGGTCTGAGCCATGTGTTAGGCAGTTGGATTCCAACTTGCTGAGGGCGATGCAACCTCTCCCTGCCTTGAGGGAATTTTAATGAGAGCTCCGCCGTGTGGGGATTTGGTCTGCTTTTGCTTGTGAGTACTCTAAAGAGTAGCTCAATAAATTGCTGTGATTTGTTTATTCGAAATGCTTGCTGTTTTGCTCATGGATACTCTAGGGAATAGCTTGTTAACTTACAGCGTGTTTTGTTTATTCAAAAAAGCTTGGTGTTGAGCGTAGGGGCAGCGTTGCGGGCTGCACACTCCTCCTCTCTGCCAACGAGCTTGCTTGTTCTTACCTGGAGGTTTTTGCTCTCATTGGTGGGTGGTGTGACTTGCGGCTCTGTCTCCCGAAGGATGGGGGCTTCTGCGCCTTTTAGGCTCTGCCTCCCCATTGGAGGGGGCCATTGCTTCTTGCCTCATGCGGAGTGTGGCGGGACCCCGAATATGCCAAAAATGCAGCACAGAACCGTGCCTGCTCCGTCCTTCTTCGCGTGTTATTAAAATTCACTAAACCTACTCAAATATTGGTCATGCTGTAGCGGTTTTATGGATCTAACACCCTTGCGTTGCTCTACAACTCGTGCTGTGTCCGCTGGCTCAAATACCTGTTGGTTAAACACATTATTACTAGCGCTAAGTACTATGAAGAGCAGGAAAAGAAGAGGAGGAAGGAAGGAACAGGAAGGACTATGGTCACGTGGTAGGGCACGAAATGGACTACAGAAAGGACTTGGTTTAACGGGAAATGTAATTTTTTTAAAAAATTGAATTTGGAAAGGTTTGATTTTGTTGAAACTGCTGGAGACAGGAATAAATAAGAAGTTGAAGCATAATGCTCGCCTCTGGTCTTGACATAGAATGCAGAGCTTGGAAGCAAAGGGGAGACTCTCGGTGAAGACATTGGTGCAGGCACTTGACTTGAGCAGAAAATGTCAAAAGTACTTGAAAGACTCTTGAAAAGGCAAGGTGTGAGTCTTTAAGGCAGCCAAGGAGGGCCCGATCACTGAAACTATAATGATTGCTTGTCTTGGTGGCTTGGCAGTATCGACCCTTGCTTCATGGTGCTTTTCTGTATTTGAGCCAATATTAAGATGTTGAGTCACTCTGTTCCATTGCTGAATACGTGTAGAAGCACCTTTGAGACAGGGCTCTCTGTGGATCAAGCCAGTGTTTGGGATGGTTCAAGACAGTGGCTCCCAATAGGTTGAGTCGGGCCGAGGCAATGCTTCCGCTCCGTTGAGGCTGCATTCAGGACAAGTGTGTCGATGACTTCCAGCAGGTTAAGTCGACTTATGAGTCATCCGGTTAAAATGATGCTTCTGTTGGGTTGAGTTGGCGATTGGGATGCAGGGGGTCGGGAGCTTCTACATCGTCGAGCTGGGCTTCTTGGTACTTTTCTTAAGTTGACACAGAATTTTTACTTCTGCTGTTTTAGTGACGTCTCAGCATTCAGGTGGTTTTGAGATGAGGTTCTCTCTGGATCCAGTTGCTGTTTGCGACAGGTTGAGTCAGTGGTTCCCAAAACCTGAAGTTGGTGGTTAAGTCAGGTTGAGGCGATGCTTGCTCTTGCTTGAGTTGGTGTTCGGGATGAGCAAATTAATGACTTTCAACTTGACAACTCAGCTTTCGAGTTGGTGGAGACAGCGTTCTTGGTGCACCATTTGGGTGCTTCCACAGTAGAGAGTTTGCGGTCGAGTCGCAGTGGCAATATGCTTGCAATTAACTTCTGCAAACTTGTCCTCAAGAGCTAAAAAATGGTCTGAAGAAACTTGTATTAGAAACCTAACATTGACCGAGCAACCAAACAATGATCAAGATAAACCTCCTCCAACATGGACTCGAGAAAAATTCAATTCAATTATAGATTATATCTTTATTTCAGAAAAGACCTTAAAAAACCTGATAACAACTGCTAACCATCTGGAAACAAATAGCGATCATCACCAAATCTCAATAACATGGACTGTTGCTCAAACCCAAACTTTACGATTAACCCTCCCTGAGCTGGAAATAAACAATGGCTTAAACAAAATTTCGAATAAAACAACATCAAATGCCCGAACTGCTTACAAAATTCGAGCATGCAAATTTACCAGATCACTCAAAACTCAACTACGGGTGGATTTTGCATAAATACCAGCAACCCAAAAAAAGTTTGGAATCTATCAAAATGAACACAAACATCAATTCAACCATGACATCAAAACAATGAAAAAAGACTATATAAAAAAATCTGGTAACTCAAAAAACAGAAGACAACATCCTCTGCGTTCGAAATAAAAAAAGAAAAACAAAAATATTCGAATTTCATAAAATCACATAAAGCTATAATGAAACAATTGGATGTGGAAACCATTCTGGCGGCCTTAAAACAGAAAAACACCAGACAGCTGTGGTCGTTCCTAAATGGTAAATCTAACAGACCAACTATGATACAAGAGGTAGAAGCTGAAGAATGGTCTCAACACTTCAAAAACCTTTACAATACAAATACAGATCAGGCACCAGCAAGCAGTTCGAGTAACAAACATTCTTGGGACCTACAATAGGACAAAGACTAGATTAGAAAAACTATCGTCTCTTTAAATCCATCACGAGCACCGGGCCCGGATGGGTTATCTAACGAAAATTTTAAATCTGCCCCGAAGAATGGGCGATCTTTCTTTCAAAACTTCTCAACTAATAAAGAACACAAAACAAATTCCGCACAGTTGGACCTTGGCGATATTGATCCCGATCTTTAAAGCTGGTGACAGGAAAAATCCAACAAATTATAGACCTATAGCTCTTCTTGATCCATTGGGAAAACTCTTTGCAGGATTTCTAATGAAAAAAATCAACCTATGGGCATCAGAAAATGGTTTTCTAGAAAAGAGGCAGACTGGCTTCGCCAACAAAATCGGTACAAATGTCAATCTGCTACTATTGAATATAATCAAGTATGAAGCGATAGCAAAGAAACAACAAGTCTATGCAGTTTTTATTGATCTAAAAACAGCATTTGACTAGGTGAATAGAGAAAAACTGTGGGTGAAACTAACGGCTTGGGGCTGCCCTACCGCCATTCTTAATCCGATTAAACAACTCTACTCTAATACATCGATCAGAGTAAGATTGACAAAAGACGGTGCAGTAACAGACGAAATTAATACTTGGAATGGTCTTAAACAAGGGTGCCCCCTTGCTGCATGTTTATACAACCTATACACCTTTGGCTTTGTACAAGCAATCGATGATCCACTCGCGAACCCACCGAAGATGAATAATGAACCATTAAAGACCTTAATGTATGCAGACGACATCATTGTCATGGACAAAACACAATCTGGTCTACAAAAAACATTAAACAAAGTGGGCTCTTTCATGAAAGACCATGACCTTCAAATCCTATTTCTAAAACCAGGTTAATGAGACTAACATCCCTACACAGCACCGGACGAAAAAGTGTGAAATTACAACTAGATGAAACAGTGATTGAAGAAACCAAAACATTCAAATATCTTGGTGCATTGATAAATCCATCAACAACTGAGCAAGAATGGAAAAATTACATCAAGAGAAAGGCAATATCTCTAGCTCGATTGGGTCGCTATTTTCATTGCAAATTTGGAACCTACTCAATAAAATCAACTATTCTATTATATAGACAAAAAGTGGTACCCATCTTAACAAATGCAAGAGTAACAATAATTAATCAAGACACAATGAAATGGCAACAATACGAGGCAATATTCTGGAGAAAAACTCTCGGCCTATCCAACTCATTTCCAATCTCAAGAATTCGGTTTGAACTGGCCTTACAGTCCCTTGAATCAATCATTGCCTGGACAAAAATGGACCTCCATAGAAAAATAAATTGCCAGGACAAAATTCCATCTCTAGAGATACTCAAGGAAAAAAAGAACCCTGTATGTGTAACAGCTCTGCATTACTGGTCTAATGAGATCAAAAAGAAAATGAACTCTGAAGACATCAGTGAAGATATGCTTATAAACAGACCACAATATGCTAAAAGAAGAGTGCAACAAAATGACTGGATCAAAACAATAGAGGAACAATTAAAATATAAACGAGCAATAATTTGTTCAATAGAAGCAAGAGCCCTCAATGAGTTACCTCCATATTTAGCATGTTTTCCAGAACAATCAATAAGAGATCTTTTTCTACGATTCCACTTAAATATACTTCCAACCCGTGATTATCTATTTAGCATAAAACATCCAACAACAACGACCACAGACTGCCGACTTTGTAAAACTGACAACACCAGAGAGACTCTATTTATTGTAATTATGGTCTGTGATGCTTTAAACGACAAAAGAAACTTGTTCAAAGACTTCTTTAACATCTCTCAGAAGCAGATGAATACAGAGGAACAATGGGCACATCTCTTGAAAGGACATGATAAGAACTTAATTTTTACAGTAATTAAATTTTGGACTGCGATTTTGAACGACAGACTGTTGTAAGAAACACAAGCATATACGTCAATCCAATTTTTCACCTTTTGTTTTTTTTCATTTTTTCTTGTTTTGTTTCTGTCCTTGTTCTTTTGTATCTTGTAAAGGATAAAATGAAAAGTTTGTATAATCAAACAAAACATTAATAAAAATAATTTAAAAAAATAATATGCTTCATGGGGTAAAGTTGGCAGAGCGACAGCTTGAAAAAGCAGGTAAGCAGTTTGAAGTTTATAGAGTGGCAAAAGCAGCACTGCAGGACATGCAGCGGTTTCAAGTGAAGCTGGCATTGTCAAGCTGACTCGAAGATGTCTTCATGTGGTAAACACGGTTCTGGGGTGCTGCTGGGCTTCTGAGTTTCTGGGAGGGCCAATTCAGGGTCTCCAGGGACACAGTGAGTTTTTTGTTCTGCACTTCCACTGCAGGAAGATTATCTGGCACCTGCAGGGCACCCTTCACCTCCAGTGAGCAGGATCCTGGTTCCAGTACATAGTCAGCAGAGATGCCTTGATCCCCAGCAGTTTTACCACAAATGTGCCACCAAGGTGGGTAGGGAGAAGAGTGTTCCTCGTCCTTGGTGCCTTCCATCTTCACCTCTATTAAAGAGCACTTTGGAATAGACTGTAATCGCAACAGCGTTACAGATGAATACTTCTTGTCTTGAGGTCCAAAGATGAATCCATCAAGGGCAGGGTTTTCACCTCTTAAAATAACAAAACTCTGCAGTAGATTGGTGCCAAGCAAGCCTGTTTTCAGGGGCCCAATGCAGGTTTCTGTAACAAGTGTCCTTTGCTTTCGCTGTCAAACTCAGAGTGCACTGTCTGCAGGAAATAGTGAGGGGGCAATACTTTTCGGAACCCCAAGCAAAATCCAAGATGGTAGAATCCTTTCTGGGCTAAACCTCTCCTCTGGCTACTATAACTCCACCCCTTTCTTTGTCTCCCTACTTCACTAGGACTCCAATTATCAGCACCATGGTGTGAGAGAGCCTTTGTTGTGTCAAGAATGTCTTTGAAGCATCTGTTCCCTGGGGACCACCAAGGTATGGTCCTGTCTCATCTCCTGGAGGAAAATGTTGGCTATCCTAAGCTGGTTCAAAACAGTATCTTCCTGGGCAGGGACCCACATAGCTGGTGTGGGTACTCCCAGGTAAGACAGCTGGCTAATGCACACCAGACCCATCATGTCTAAGTCACCTCACCAAGCTAACACATGTATGAAATCCAAATGCAGCTGGCTGTATAACTGTGTACCCTCTGTAGCCACCATCTCATAACTAGGCTTATATTTAGATATGTATATGTCACCAGGCTGACTATGGGCAGGCAATTATTATATTTCAAATTAGAATCAGAAGTGCAACTGTGTTGGAATGTATGGCCTCATTATGAGTGGTGCTGCAATTTGCCTGTAACTCTGTTGAATTAACACCAAACTTCATTACTGTTACTGCCACTTGGTTCCGTGTCGTTATCACATTACTACAAGTAGTGGTAGGGCAGTTTAATACCCTATTTCTGGAGTCCATAGGTCTCCATAGGGAGTTTTGGCAGATTTACCGATGGCGGATTTACTTTGTGTTAACTCTGCCAATTTGTTTAGGTACAATGATTGTGGATCTTATTGCTGGGAGTAAATCCTCCACTTTGCTGCCAAAATATTAATTCGACAGTGCAAGAAAAACTGTGGTAATTCCATTACTGCCAAAAAAGTGGCATTAGGGCCGGGGACTACCAACTTTCCTTCCTGCACCGCCAAACTTGTAAAGAGTCCTTTGTGTTCCAGCAGCAGAGCTTAGGAGTTCACATGTGACCTTTAAATCTGCCCTGCTGCCAAGGCAGGGAAAGCTCTGGGGATGTCAAGAGACTGCCAGCAAAGGTGCATAGGTGTGTCATGGTTCTGGCATGGATAATTCTGAAAGGGCCCTGACTACCAGGTCTCCCTTACAGAAAGAGAATCGCCCACATAATTTTATTTCCAAAAATAAAAATAATCAGGCAATTTCGCCCTCAACATGGAATTCTATCACGCAGGATAAATCTTTATTTTCTAATCTTTTCGATCGCTCCTTTCCTCTTCATTTGATTTGCAATACGCCTGGAATTATTAAGTGAAAAATCTAATTTGAGTACCAGAATTATTAAAGAAATAAATAGGAATGGATAAATCAGTCACACTTTACATGACAACTTGCGAAACCTGTCTGTTACACTTGTCGATGCGTTTGGAGTGAAAACGCCCTTAGGGCTAACTTCACAAAAATCGCAGACTCGCTTGAAGTGGAAAATGTTGTTTTATTGTGACAGTCCGCAGCTTACAAATACACACTAACATGGCTTTCTGGCCTTACAGACTGCAGATCAAATAAGAATCACCAAAGTATTAATTAATTAAACAATCAAACAAATCATCACTTCCTGCCCCTTATTCCCTCCCCTCACTCCCCTCCCCCTCAATTCCTCTCAACCTTCATTCCCGCTTTCTCCCCCATCTTCTTCCAGAGGCCAGTCCCCTCCTTCTTCAATACCTCTTCCCCCTCTTTGTACCCCCGGGCTATCCTGTTCGTGTGAACAGTGCCACCCCCCTCCCTTAACGCGCTACTACCACTTTTTGCTTCCCCCCAACAATCCTCCAAAGTGCCATGTCCCCGCACCAGAAGTGTTCTTTCTGCCCCACCACCTCACCCTCCCCACTCTCTTCTATCTCCACCCCTTTATGATAGCCTCCACCTTCAACCTAGCGTCCAACAGATAGTACTGCTTCCCCATAAGTGACAAATGAACTCCATCCTCCCGAAACACATCAAACGTCTTATATTTGATATCTGTGTGCGCGAGCATCTAAACCTCCAAGGACCTTGAAAACATCTCCCTGTTAATCTTCTTCCAAGTCCGTTCCACCACCCCCTACTTCAAGACTCCCCTCCATACTCTCCTTGGTCCAAACCAAAACAACCCTGGCCAAATCTCCATCAACCAACTACGGTCCCTCTTCATCTTTTTAAACAGTGCCACACCTGTCTCAATCAGATCGGTCTGCTCCGCATGTAACACCAGAGCCACTGGCACCCCATGAAGCTCCCTCATACCGGTCATCATAGGCAACAGTTGGTCCCACATAAGCCTACCCACCCCAGACCATCTCAACAAATACAAACCATAACTACACCCTAATTGGATACCAAAACCCCTTTTGGCAGCAGCTTTCTCTGCCCATTTCACTATCGAATGTCCACATATCCATATTTGAGGCAATTCACCACTCCTCCGATCCGAATCTGAAAAAATAAAAAAGACAATGATCCTCCCCTCTGATAATCCCCCCACTCAAACCCTTTTGCTACCTAAGAGCCCCCTTTTCCTAAATCTCTGATGTACCCTTTATACTTTGCAGATCTCCAGTGCCCCAGGCTCTTCACCTTCTTCACAAACAAACCCATCCTGCTCTTTTTGGACACTGCCCCCATCGTGAACAAATGAGTCCCAAACTCCTCCGCCTTCAGGGCCACTGCCAGCAGAGCCATCCTCATCACCCCCAGAACCTCAGCAGCCGTCACCCCTTCCCCATTCTCAAGCTGAAAAACCAAACCATCCCTTCCCATACATCTCTCCCATCATAGTAATCCCACTCTCACTGGACACAACTTCCTACCCTTGTCCAAATGCACTAAAAAAAAAACTCCCCAACTGAACCATCTTTGATTTACAGATTTTGATAACCACGCTGTCTTCCAAAAGACATCCCTTCACACCAGTTCTCCCTCCCCTCGCCCCTTCAGTACCAACTCTGACATCCGAAATCCCCAAAAAACAACAACATAAAACATGCTGTAAACATGTCTCTTTCCCATGGTGACCAGCATATACCTTAAAGAACCTGGAATAACTTCCTCAACAAGCTCACTGACACTGGTCTCCTGCTGTCCTTCACATTCCTCTTTTCCCTTGCCCATCCTTCCAAAATCCTACGTGCCGTTTCCCCCTGCTAGCCTGAAAGTCCCAGAACCACTTTCCATAAAAAGCAATGCCCGCCAGCTTCCCGGCTATCGTTGCCCTGGACCATCATCCCTCCCCTCTTCTGCATCATCCATCTCGTTCCAACAGCACGCTCCCCCTCCCCAGAAACTCCAACCATGCTCTCCTGTTTGCAGCCTGTGATGGCGGGTCCAGTGAACCCTCTACTAAAAGCAGCGCTCTCAATCTCCTAGCCACCACAGCTTCTCTGGGATCCGGTACCCCTCCACCTCTGCTTCTGGTGCCAGCCCACAGAATCTCTACCTCTGAAAATTAGATAATGCATCAGCGATGCTGTTATCCTTCCCTGACACGTGTGTCACCCTAAACATCACATTCCATTTCAGGCACCTCAGCACAAAGCCTGGACACCCTGTGGTCCCTGGTGCATTGTTTGTTCACAATGTGAACCACCGCCTCGTTATCCACATTGAAATTCACTTTGTTATTCCGCAACTCTCTGCCCCATAACTCCAAAGCCCCCAGCAAAGGGAAAAATTCCAAGAAAGCTATGGTCCTGCCCCCTCTTCTGCTGCTCAGGCCACCTTTCCATGCCCCATCTACCCCTCCAGTACACGCGAAGTCTTCCAGCGCCTGATGAACCTGAGAAAACCTGCACCTACCAAGCCACTGGGTCCCCTTGAAACCACATAGAGACACCATTAAATCCCTCCAGAATTCTCAACCATGTTCTACAATCCTCCCTGACAGCCCCTGAAACCCTCACCCTGTGATGTGGGTGCCTCGCCCCTGCCATACGACGGGCCATATTTCTGCAAAAAGTGCGACCCGGAACCACGACTCGACACGTAAAATTGAGATGCCCTGCCAGTCACTGCATGTCCACCAGCGTCATCTTATGCGTCACTACCGCCCTCTCCAACAACTGCAACAGCGTGCTCACCTTGTCATCTGGTAAGTGTGAGGTTATAGCCACGGAATCCAGTTCAATTCCCCAAAAAGTCCGAAACACTGCTGCACCTCAGTCTTATCCTCCACCAATGGCACTCTCAACTTGAGCATCAAAGACTTAAAGACACGCCGCAATCCTCTGGGGCAATGAAATCATTCACAAATATGTCCTTTGGCCATGATAAGTGGTGAATCCACCTAAACTCACTGGCTACTTTTTTAGGCACCACCCCTAAGGAGGACACCACCAGATCACCTGGAAAATCTGGAAAACAGCCCAACCACCCTTCCCTCAGCCACTTCCTTCTGCAGGTTCACCCTTACCAGCGCGGGATTCTCGCATGCCGATTTCATGTTTTCTGACCACCTTCGCATCCTCAGACCCAGGTACTGCAACTTAAAACCCTTGTGAAAACCCACACCCACAATTCTGTCCCCTTCCCTATATAGTTAAAAACTAGCCATTCCTCCAGCACCTCCACCTTAACTGGAGTATAAGAATTTCCCCACAACCCCTTGCTCCCCCGGCCTCTGCCTCTATCTCCTGTCGCAAAACATTGCGTGACAGCATGCCTTCCTGTGCATCTGCTGCACTCATGTCTGAATTTGTACACCGGCATGAAGCAAGCAGCTTTATTAAAGAACCAGCATGCCGCTGACGGCTGTCCCCTGCAGTCTCCCTCCATTCCATAGAGGGTGGGGTGACCAAAAAAGGGCCGTTAAGGCACACATAAACCGCTCGCTGTATGAAGTGTTGGGGCTGGGCATGTGGGCACCATCCACTGCAACCACAGGTCCATAACAATCTCTCCCACACCACCTGCTTGTCCTCACCCATCCTTGCCCTGAACTCCTCATCGTACCTCACCCAAGTAAAACCTCTGAAACTTGTAAACGCTTTCCTAATCACACCTATATATTAAAACAAAACTACACACCTCTCAGGGTACTTCTCACAGTAGGCGCTAGCCTATATTATAAATGCCTATGTCCAATTTTCGATTGTAACTGGTACCTGCAGTGTTGCCACCAGGTGCCGTTCCTCTTTCTTCAACCTTTAGCTCTCACTTTCCTATGTAAAAGCTTGAACACATCTACAAACTCTCTGGCCCAAATGTTCTCCTTTGTAGCCACCATCAAATGCGCGCCCAAAGGGTTCGTAATATCCATGTAGGGTAGCTTTTTAGCCTGCTCTGCACTCTCTCCAATAGCTTCAGTAGGCAACTCCACCACCCCATGTGCCACAGGATCCAAAACCTTATCTATCTGTACTTCCGAAGCTACACCTCTCCCTTCCGCCCTCAACAAGGCCCCTGCCATCACACCCCTGTCTTTCCACCTGCCCCAGGTACCCCAACCTACCTTTTTGTGCCCCCAACTAGCCCCCAACCTGACTCATGCTGCAGACCGTTCCCTGCCCTGCTCACATCTCGCCGCCTGTCTTCACCCAGCCGTGTTATGCTGGCCTCTGTCACGGTTTTATAACACAGCACACTCCAGCCAGGGACTTCTTCCCCGACAATGAACGTGGCGCACAATAAAAACACTTTCTATCTTTAATAAATCACAGGTTCTTTATTTGAGTGGGCCCCCAGCCCGTCTTGCACCCAACCTTCACAAACACCCTGTGTCACAATGGAGAAGGAACCAGGCCTGTGTGTATCAAAAAGACATGTATTTAATGTATTATTTAATGGAAAAAGGAAAAATATTCAAAATACAATTTTACTACAGCCACCAGTGTTGTGGCAACACAAATGGAATGCATCCTACAGAACAATGGGTTCAAAATCCTAACACAATGCACATAGATCTTTAATCAAAAAGCAGGAAAAGAAAATTAAAGCATATGATAACACCTAGGTTAAGCACTCCCCCTGCAACCTTCACCCCCAAACATCAGCAAACTTAATTCCCTTTGAATGGAAGGCAGTGGCAAGGAGTAAGGATAAAGAGAGAAAAATCGGATTTGGAATACAGCCCACCACGTCAAGATGGGAAGTCAAAAAAGAAAATGAAAACCCGATTTTAGAGAAAAACGGCAGAATCGGATTTGCTTATTACTCGCACAGCAGCTCACAACCGCTGTGGGCCAGCTAGAAAGGAAATTCGTGTTGCTACACTTGAGGAGATAAGGAAGCCTAAAGACTACTACTCAGCACACCAGAGCAACATGAAAACAAGGTAGGAAAATCGATTTTGAGAAGAAAGCAAATGCAAAAGAAAAATACACATGGCAAAATGGAAATTCGCTTTACACAGGATTTGTCATGACAGGCAGCTAAGGAAAGGATTTAGCTGTCAAAATCGGAAATCAGTTTCAAGGACAAGGACAGAGGCACATAAGAGATAGGATTCTAACAGGAAGTGATTACTTTCAATGAGACTATGGTTTGGGCTTTTCCATGGGACAGATGCAAATTAGGAATTCGTAGGAATGCACACAATACACAAACCAATTCAGTTTTCAGAGACAAGGAGACTAACTCTGTTGAAGCTATACTTTAATGACTATAGTTAGTAAAAACACTCAACAAAATTGTTGATTTCGAATGGCAACAATATTGAATGTGAATTTCAATGGGAAATAAATTGATTTATTTCAAAATGATACTAATGACTTATACAGACAACTGAAATATTTAGCAAAGGCATGCGCTAACATACACAGGCTAATACAGATTCTTCTATGGCAAGGTGAATGGATTATACTGGCAATTTGGAACATTGAATGGGATTTTCAATGGGATTTTCTATGGGATTTATGTTACAAAAGGAGAGGCTTATGCAATTTAGGACTGGAGGTATTTGCTACTCACAAAGTAAGCCTTGGTGTGGGATTCTGGAAAGTCTGCAGGATCTCAGGACCCTTTAGACAGCTAGGCAAGGTGTCTGGTCTCTGCACTCTCCTGGATAGGATTCTGCACAGCCAGGATGGGCCTCAGGACCATCTGGACAGTTCGGCAAGGGTCTGGTCTCTGCACTCTCTTTGATGGGATCAGCTAGGCAAGGGTCTGGTCTTTGCACTCTATTGGACGGGATCAGCTGCCTCCTCTATGTCCTCTTTCTCCAGTCTCCTTGGATTCTGTTGGTGTGTATGATCCTTTGTCTAGTACAGTCCCCCCTTACATAGCCCAAATGACCTCATTCATTTTACAATCTAGGGGAGTACCCTAGAATTATTCTTCCCTGGGATAGGACAGCTTATCATTCCTTTCCCCACCCCCTGGCGTCATTTGTTCAAAGGGGAGGGATGACAATCTGTCTATTTGGCATTTATGATAGTTCTTTGTTCTCTTGACCAATTTTTTGACAAAACTGAGTTATTTATCATAACTTGCAATTTATACTAGACACCACCATAAGAAATAGATAGGTGGTTTCAGGGGGTCATGGGGAATTAGACAAGCCGATCGCTAACTCTGTGCGAGGTAGCATGGTCCCTTGGCACCTTTTGCTCATTTTCATAAACTGTATAATAGTTATCACTCTGCAAATAATTAAGCATATTCATAATGTACATCTCCATCTTTTCACCAACTGTCAAATTTGTCCCATTTTAATATCAGCCAGAAATGAGTCTTGACTGGCCATTTCAGTTCACAAAACCCTAGAAACATGCACTCAGTCTCTGAAAATCCGCCTGGAAATCACATGGAGAAATATGATACAATGAAATTATTTCTTGTTCTGACTGCTGGGAAAAAATGCCTAAAATGAATAACTCCTTTATTGTCAATGTATAGGATCTGTCACATATGGGAGGGCGGCGCTTCAACACCCATAGCCACATGTCTCCCCCTGGCTCAGCTTGCAACAAAGGACTTTTATTGTACCCTTTGAAGTTTGTCAGTTTGTCCTGGGAATTAGGTGCAAAAAGGAACTCACACCTCTTGGTGAAGCACTGGCCACACTTGTTTTCTTTGTCTTTCCTGCCAGCACTGCCTTCTAGTCTGGAAGAGCAGAGGATCATCACACCCTCCGACACATCACATGTCATTGCGGAATGATTCACTTCTTAATGTGACTTCCAGTGGGAGGCCAGGCTTTAATTGAGCCCAAAACTGGTTTTACTGGTTATTCTGAGTCTCAAAGTGATTGAAGTCTTGTGGGGGGCAACATAATGTACCTGTGTAGCCAACCCCCCACCCATGTTGACATTTCTGTGCAAGCAAAAGCCACCATTTCACGTTGGTTTTTAAACGTCATTTTTTTCTATGTTCTTGCACACGTGTGCAGCCGTATTTCTCATTTAATGTTTGAAATGCGGTTTCTATGTGTCATGGGATTTTCTTCTAGTTTGACCTTTTGAGTGGGTTTGCAATTACTGTTGTTCATGGAGACGAAGGGGCATGGCAAAGAGTTCTTTGATGTGACATGAAATAAAAAGGAAACACTAAGCCGTTTCTTCCATTTGCAGTGTTTTGAGCGCTGCGGTTTACCTGAAAGGGAAAACAAAAGCCGTGTCGGGTTACATTTTGATTAAATCCTTTCCCCTCAGGTGAATTACAGTCAGGCCAGGCCCTTATTTTGGTGAAGTGCATAATTTTTTGTGATGCAGATGAAATATGGCAAATGCAGGGCCATTCTTCAATGCAGTGCATAACTTTTTGTGATGCGGGTGAAATAAGGCAAACATTCAGATGAACTACAGCAAACGCAGGGCCATTTCTTCAGTGCAGTGCATATCTTTTTGTGATGCGGATGAAATAAGGAAAACATTCAGATGAAATACAGAAAACACAGCGCCATTTCTTCCATGCAGGGTTAAAATGCTTGCCACACATGTGCCAGTGAACAAAGTACACCCGTTTTTGGTGGCAAAGTTTAATGTTGTTTTTCAGGTGACAGGGATTTCTGTTAGGGCATTAAATGCAAACCCACACCTCCACATTTCTATTCCTCATTTCTTTCCACAATGGGCTCCGGTCACGATCCACCTCCTAAAACCCCCCTGGCAGGTCCATGGGTCAGGAGGGGTCTCGGCTCGGGCCCCCAACAAGCTTAGGCATCCTTTGACTAGGCCCTCTTGGGGCCAGTACTGGCACCTTTGGCGCCAAGCTCATACTTAATGAAGACTTGTGCTTGGGGACTACTTTATTTCAGTACCAGTCAACATGGAGGCATCCACATAGCTTGGCTCCTTGGAACCAAGCTATGCGGTATAGTGTTTTGGGTGTGGTAGCCTAGGGACTATTTTACCTGGACTACTTTCTTGATGCTATTTAAACCACACCCGACTTGGATAACAAGCTTCGCGTTACTTTGCAATCCTGCAACGTGACGCTCATCGTGTTCAGCTGCATCTGCGAAACTCGGAAGAACAGCATCTGAAAAACAAAAGGACATTGTTAATAGCAGCAGCTTACCTGTGATTCCACCACAAGCTGCCCTCCGCTCCTGCAACCAGCATCCAAGGAACACCGAGCCTCCGGGACCATCGGATCTGCAAAAAGCAGAGAAAAAGGACATCAGACATTTTACAATTGTGCCGGCAGCTTACCTCACAAGTCGCCCATCGACCAGCATCGCCTTGGGACTTCTTGCTCCGGGTGAGCACAGCATCCTACGGGAACAAAAGACAACAGGTTAGCAAAGGCAAGGCATCATAGTGCTGCACACAGTGCCTACTTACCGCATCAAGACGCTCTCGAAGCACCATCACCTGCCGGCGAGTCCCAATTCAGCCAACGTTCCACAGCGAACTTCGGCGCACCTAAGGAGAGAGAATAGACATTATTTAAATCCAAGAAAGGCATACAGTATAGCAGTAATAAGACCTACCTGAAAGACTCTAAAGGGCCTGCATCAGTGAAGTAACTAGATTGCACTCGCCCACAAAGGACAACGTGCCCCTGCTAAGAAGGCAGGATGGAGAGCACGCCAAAACCCATAACAAGGTGAGGAAAGGTCCGGGGAGGGGCTGCAGGCATACGGGGTGTTGGGAGGCTCTTACCACACTTGCCCAGTCTTGAACATTGCCCACCTGTTTTCCAGGCAGAACTTCTCTGCTGATTATACCTGGGAGCGGCTGAGAAGGGCACCAGAGTCCCCACAGCTGGGTGGCGTCCCCGTGGATACCAGGTGAGCGTAACAGAACGCGAAGCCTGCCAAACCAATCCACCTGGGTGCCATGGAAATATCAGAATTACACCAATTGGCCCAATTGTTGGGAGAACTTTGTGCCGAGGTTCACTCAGCCAGACAGGAGACTAACGCTCTCCGGAGAGACTTATTGGTGACTAAAGAGCGTACCGAAGATATCAGCACGTACCGAAGATATCAGCAGGCAAGTCTTGCAATCACAAGCGGGTCAGACGCCTCTACCTGGGAACAACCCACTGATGCAAAATCCTAGCATGTCATCCACTGTCTCTACTCCGGTACAAGTTGTGTTACCAGGTACAGTTCCTTTGGCACCAATGGAGAGGTTTGCTGGTGATCCACGAAAATATGCAGCTTTCAGTGTCGCCTTTATTTTCTTTGCAGGCCGGGAGCTTTCCCAAATGACCAAGGCCAGGTAGCCTTTGTTTTATCATATCTAAGTGGCAGCGCCGCCGATTGGTCGGTACCATTGGTGTCCCAAGATGATCCTTTATTACATAACTTTGGGGACTTTCAGAGGGAAATGGAAAAACACTTTGCTCGCCATACCCAAGAACAAGCTGTGGACAATGAACTCCTTTCCCTCTGACAGGGGAATCAGGATTTGTTAACGTACATCGCTACTTTCAACCGATTGGTTGCTGAAGCTAGGTGGCCTGAAAACAAAAGAACCACATTGTTTCATCGGGGCTTACGAGGCGAATTAAAAGACGTTCTAGCTCAAGTGGTTAATCCTCCCAGAGATTGTTCTGAATTCATAGACTTGGTTGTGCAACTGGACCACTGGTTGCAAGACCGAAAAGCAGACCATTCTAAAATGGACCCTCGGCCAGTGTACATTCGACCTAGAGACAATGTAACTCGAGTGCAAGAAAATACTGTGGAGCCCATGCAAATCGGAGGGGTACGACCCCCGCTAACAAAAAAAGAGCGAGATAAAAGGAGACAACAACAACTATGTCTGTACTGTGGGAAGTCAGGGCCTTTCCTGAAGGACTGCCAGGTGAAACCTCTAAGGAAGATCGTTGGAGCCACGGAAAAAGACGAAGAGAAGGAGTTTCAGTCGGGAAACTACCCAGCTCGGCAAACGTAGAGGTCAGTTTGTCAAGTGAGGGAAAGGAGCCACCGATCTCACACTTTGCAATTCTGGTGATCTTAATTAATAACCAACGGTCATCAAGAATGCATGCCATTGAAGCATACATCGACAGTGGAGCATTTGGGAATTATATAGATCAGGACCTGGCTGCAAAGATGGGGCTTCCCCTGTGTTCCAAGCCGACTACAGACAAGGTAACCAGGGTGGATGGGACAGAAATCGCTTCCGGACCCGTAACCCAGCGCACAGCCGAGATAACCTTGCTGTGTCAGGACGGACATCGGTAACTTATTTCGTTCGATCTCATCAAGGCACCTCAATTCCGGCTCATACTAGGGATGCCATGGTTGGTTGCTCACAACCCTTTGATTGACTGGCAAGAACATTAACCTTTCCCAGCGACTGCTCTCCAGTCTGTTATTACCAAGAACCGAAACCTGCTTTCAGTATCTCTATGACTCCTGAAGTGGCAACTTTGGGAGTGACTAGTATCTTGCCTGAGGAATACCACGATTTCCAGGATGCATTCCAGAAGGACCAAGCAAACATGCTGCCACCGCACAGGCCCTACGATTGCCAGATCGACCTTGTTCCCGGGGCTCAAATTCCTTGCGGCAGAATCTATGCTCTCACGGAACCCGAAAACCTTCATCTGAAGGTTTATTTAGACCAGTACCTCGCAAATGGACTCATTCGCCCATCCAAGTCCCCTGCAGCTAGTCCTTTGTTCTTCGTACCGAAAAAAGAAGGGGACTTAAGAACCTGTATTGACAACCGCGCATTAAACCAGATCACTGTAAAGAACCGTTACCCCTTGCTGCTCATCCCAGAAATGCTGGACCAGGTCAAAGATGCCCAAATTTACACCAAACTGGACCTTCGAGGAGCATACCACCTGGTGCGGGTCAGAAGCGGAGACAAATGGAAAACTGCTTTCCGCACAAAGTATGGTTTGTTCGAATATCAAGTCATGCCCTTTGGGTTATGCAACGCTCCTGCAGCGTTTCAGTATTTCATGAATGATGTTTTGAGAGAGTTAACTGATGTCTGCGCCCTAGTGTACATAGATGATATTTTAGTGTACTCAACTTCAAAACAGGATCATATCAAGCACGTCCGTTCAGTCCTCTCCAAGCTCCGGGAACATCGTTTATATGCAAAGCTGGAGAAGTGCTTTTTTCACGTCACCGAAGGTGAGTTTCAGGGTTTTATTCTTACTCCAGGAGGCATCAGAATGGACCTGCATAAAGTGGACGCCGTTTTGAAATGGCCATCACCAACATCAGTAAAAGGGGAACAGAGCATGTTGGGCTTTGCAAACTTCTATCGCCGGTTCATACCAGACTTCTCACGGGTCGTACACCCGATCACCATATTGCTAAGAAAAAATAACAAAAAATGTGCCTGGACCGAAAAAGCTGAGAAAGCTTTTCAGGAACTCAAGAAAAGGTTCACCTCCGTGCCAATCCTGCGACATCCTCGCCCAGATCTTCCTTATATTGTGGAAACAGACACTTCCAGCATAGCGATGGGAGCTGTCCTCTCACAAAGAGACCCAGTAACAGGCGAGCTACATTCAGTGGTCTTTTGGTCGAAGAAAAGTTCTCCCCGGGAGATGAATTATGCCATCACGGACAAAGAACTCTTAGCGATCAAACCCGCCTTTAAGGCCTGGCGGCATTACCTTCTGGGGGCTAGACACACCATTACAGTTATCACGGACTACCGAAACCTGCAATACCTTAAGACAGCTAAGGCCCAGTCTTCACACCAATTGTGGTGGGCCCTTTTCTTCGCCGAATACGACTATGTCATCACTTTTCGTCCAGGGGTCAAGAATGGAAAAGCCGACACACTCTCTCGTACAGGCACTGATACCTGGGTATATACGCCCCCAGACCCAGTCCACATCATACCGGAAGACAAGCTCTTGGGCCTCACTACTGAGAGATTAGATTCAACGAACCATGAACCTGGATGCCTTCCTCGAATGGCAAGAGCAAGGAGAACAATATTCCATCAAAGATCACTTACCCTTTTTTAAGGATCGGTTGTATGTACCCACCAAAGACTTACAACAACAAATTGTTTCAGGTTATCATGATTCCCTGATCGAAGGGCACCTTGGAATCACCAAGACCCTAGCCAAGGTAAAAAAGAATTTCTGGTGGCCTGCCTGGCGTAAAGATGTCATCCAACATGTTCAGTCCTGCGGAGTCTGTGTGCAAAACAAGTCACAAAAACAAAAACCATCCGGTCTTCTGCAACCTTTGGACATTTCTCCCGCTCCTTGGCACACTCTTTCCCTCGACTTCATCACTGATCTCCCTCCCAGTCAAGGGTTCAACACCATCCTGGTAGTCGTGGACTTGTTCTCAAAGATGGCGCACTTTATTCCACTCAAAGGCCACCCTGACGCACCCACTTTAGCCAAAGTGTTCCTGGATGGTATTGTAAAACTACATGGCTTCCCATCAGTCCTGATCTCCAATCGAGGTAGCCAGTTCATCTCCAACTTCTGGAAAAAATGTTGTGCAATGGCACAAATTGTTATCTGGCTATCCACTAGCCATCACCCCCAAACGGACGGTGAGACCGAGAGGACCAACCAGACCCTCGAACAATACCTACGGTGCATGTTACACCATGAACTAAGAGACTAGAAAGATTTGTTATGGATAGCTGAGTACGTATATAACAACTCATTGCACTCCAGTACCGGACAAACACCCTTTTATACCCTTTATGGTAGATGCCCACGTACCTCAGAACTAGATGTCCCAACAAGTTTGGAAATGTCAGCAGTAAAAACCCTTCACACCAACATCACTCAGGCTTTCAAAAAGGCCAAAGAACATCTTATTTTCAGCAAAGAAAAACAAAAGCAATTTGCCGACCAAAAGGCCCCACACTATCAGGTAGGAGACAAGGTTTGGCTGGCTGCCAAGTTTGTACCCATCAAGGGAACCCGGACTTTTCAACCCAGGTACTTAGGACCTTACACCATCAAGGCAATTATCAATCTAGCAGCCGTCAAACTAGATTTACCACCTAACCTACAGATTCACCCAGTATTTCATGTGTCCCTATTAAAACCAATGCAGCCCGGTACACGGATTGGGACACCACCAAAACCCATACTTATTGACGGAGAACCAGAATTCGAAGTCTGAAGCATCTTGGATTCCAAGTATTCGAGGGGAAGGCTATACTACCTAGTTGATTGGAAAGGATTTGGACCCAAGACAGATCCTGGGAACCCTGTGAAAACATTCATGCACCACGTCTGATCAGAACATATCATCGCAACTTTCCAACTAAACCAGGGCTGGACAGAAGGAACACCTTGAGAGGGGTGTTGGGGGGGGGGGGTGCTGTCACAATCCACTTCCTAAACCCCCCCCGGCAGATCCATGGGCCAGGAGGGGTCTCGGCTCGGGCCCCCAACAAGTTTAGGCATCCTTTGCCTAGGCCCTCTTGGGGCCAGTCCTGGCGCCTTTGGCACCAGGCTCATACTTAATGAAGACTTGTGCTTGGAGACTACTTTATTTCAGTGGTAGTCAACATGGAGGCATCCACATAGCTTGGCTCTTTGGAACCAAGCTATGCGGTATAGGGTTTTGGGTGTGGTAGCCTAGGGACTATTTTACCTGGACTACTTTCTTGATGCTATTTAAACCACACCGACTTGGATACCACGCTTCGCGTTACTTTGCAATCCTGCAACGTGACGCTCATTGTGTTCAGCTGCATCTGCGAACCTCGGAAGAGCAGCATCTGAAAAACAAAAGGACATTGTTAATAGCAGCAGCTTACCTGTGATTCCACCGCAAGCTGCCCTCTGCTCCTGCAACGAGCATCCAAGGAACACCGAGCCCCCCGGACCGTCGGATCTGCAAAAAGGAGAGAAAAAGGGCATCAGATATTTTACAATTGTGCCAGCAGCTTACCTCACGAGTCGCCCATCGACCAGCATCGCCTTGAGACTGTCCTCCTCCTCCCCGCTGCACTGTTCTGCAGGTATTTCCTATCTTGCCCCAGTTTACTGCCAACCCAACCCCCTCCATACTCCTGCAAAGGTCCTCACCTATGTGCCCCACGCCCTCCTCTGCCCTTCACTCTCACCCCCACCCACACCTGGGGCCCATCCCGTACCTAGACCCCCTTTCTTCTGCTCTGCCATTTCTCAACACTCTCCTAGGCATGTCCCACTGCACCTCCTAGTCCCCTTTCCCCTAGGCTCCCCTCTCCTCGCCGACGGGCCACAAGCCACCACCACTGTGAGGGCCCCGCCGAAAGCAGCTCTGTGCTGTGGCTTTTCCGCTACTGGGCCTCTTTTCCAGTGGTCAAGGTGGGTGGGAGCGGTTGGGAGCAGTGCTCCTCTACTTTCTTGTATTATGTTTTACTGTTCCTATAATTCCGGAATGGTTTTGTTTTAAAATAAAAGTGTAGGAAGCAGTTGAAACTTGTACTTCAGTGCACTGCACCGAACTTTCCCTGAAACAGCAGGCACTTTTGGTTTGAAGGTTTGTATTGTGTGTGGGAGGAGGCATGGTGATGGAGTTTGTAGGGAGCGGGGGCAGGATACCAAGGAACATAGATCCACTACTTCTTTTCATACACTTCAAGCACTGCCCTTCTCCCTCGTGACTTCCTGCACTGCCCCTTCAAGTTGGGCTTTAGACACCCTGCTGATAAGGCTTGGCTCGCAAGGCTTGAGTGTCCACCACACTCCCCGACATAATCCCACGATCTGTCCTCCTTCCACAGAACTGGAAAAATGTCCCCACCACTGCCAAAGAAAGCCCCACCCACCCAGAAACTGCTGACCCGCTCTGCTCCCTGAGGATGTAATATCCCTTCTCTTTATATATAATTTCTATTATTATTTATTTACTTTGTATCCATTTTTTTGTATTTATCCCTGCTCCGTGCCCCTCTTTAACTCCCCACTGGGTGCCCCACCTCTCCCAGAGCCACAGCTGGCCTATCCCCCCCACAGCCAGGGCCCAACACAAGACTTGGCTGCTCCCTTGCCCTTCCCTCCACTCTTTATTAATATTTCTCTTTTTATTAAATATTCATTTTGCCCCCCCGCTCCCCGCACCGGCCACTGCAGCTCTACCCTGTTAGTGCGCCAGCTGCAAAGCACACTTAAAGGCTGTGCACCACACTGCCCCCGGGCAGCTGCTATGAGCACAGCACTCCCATCCCTGCCCTTGGTTCCGGCAGCACCGGCTCCCCGGCCCCCACTTGCCTGCCCAAGGCACTCCGTCTGCCAACAGCAGCCCCACTGAAACCCCGGCACTCAGGACTGAATGAAGGGCTGTCCTGCCCGAGGCCTAGGACCCAAGTGATTGTTCTCAAGGACACGGCCTGCTACACCGGCCACAGCTGGGGATGCACGGCCAAGTGGAGGCACGGCTCCCGGCGGCCACTCGGCTTGCCCAACAGGTCAAGTGGGTGGTGGGGATTTATTTACAATCCACCTGCTATATATTGAAATTGCTTCCCTCTTTATTATTATTATTTTTATATATATATATAAAAACAGGCCTAGCCCGCACCCCAGAAACCGCCTACTGACCTCACCCCACCGTGACTCCGACCTGTCCAACACCACCAGGCCCACCACGACAGGGAAGTGTCGGGAGCAGCGACAAGGACGCGCAAAACTCCACCAACCATTGCTTGCTCCCAGACCTTCCCTGTCCTGTAGGAAAGACTACTATCCCAGGCCGGATTGCTGGCCTGTGCAGTGCCCAAAAATACCCGAGGGGAAACGCTTGCGCGTACCCACCGTTTACCCCCCTTCTTATCCGCTTTTACTTGGGAGATATACACTGACAGAAAATAATTATCCAGAAGTGAGCAAACCAGGTAAACAAGTGGGGAAACTACTTGAACAAAAACAGGAAGTATTTACCGACTGCCTGCCCTGACTTGTGGTTAGGGGTGGGCAACTACACTGCAAAACTAAAGACGATATTAACTATTTAATCATCGCTCAGCATGGAGTAAACTCTCAGCAGTAGATAAACAGTTAACCATGCCGCCGCCCAGTGGCCCCTCCCCTCGTAGTGCTTTCAGTTTCTCAGAGGCGGAAGTTGCAGTGCAAGGTTCAGGCATGCATTATACAGCTGGCTCGAGCGAGTGGCATAGCAGGGCTGTCAAAATACAAGACTTCCACAGGACAAGGGGGCTCAGCTTCCTCTGAAAGATGTCGGGGACAGCGGCCTCGAAACCCCCCGAGCCTCGCTACTACTACTACTGCCTGAAGTTTTCTCTCTCTGTGTACTCCATGCTGTTCCTGGTAAGTGCCAGGCCTTAATTATTTCAATGAACTGAAGAAGAGTTGTGTATGCAATCTGCTGTCTTTCTGTTGAATGTCGGCGCATTAGACACACAGGTTGTGTTGGCCAGTACGGCTTTAGAACCTTCTAAATCAGTGCTTGTGTTCAGATACATTGTAAAGACACTGTACAAAACCTGAACAGCTATTCCTTCATATGACGATACATTCCACTGGGAAACACTGTGCTGTTTATCCGGGCGTCAAGCGCTTGCCGCATAATCTCGCCACTGTGCACAATAGGCACAGAGCCGGGACCTCTGATTTCCCGGCACAGCTGGGAGGAGGAAGTGGAGCCACATTGTGGGCATGGCTGCAGGAATCCAGATGGTGCGAGCGCTCCGTGCACTCGCTCAGCCGTGTGCACGCATTTAGGAATTGGAGCATACTCGCAAGCCCGCGCAGCCTTGACTTTTGATGTAAAGTCGAGGGACATGTTTGACGCGTTAGTGCTAGTATGCAGCGCGTGCCGTTTGCAGGTGTAAAGACTCCTCCCTGTGATGTTCAATTTCTGCGGCCGGTTTACTTACTTTGGGAGCGTGGTGTGAATTCATGGGCACGTCTAAAGCGTGGAGACGTGAGACTGTAGTGGAAAGGAGCCCCCGTAACCTTTCTCGCCACGCGATAGGCGTTTTGGCCCTAGCAATCACAGGCCCTGCTTCTATATGTCTGCATTCGAAGAACCTGGCCACGTGGGGAAAATAACCGAGTGGGCTAATGCACGTCCTGCTGGAGTTGCTTCTACCCTGCTCCTGAAATAATGCAAATTCTCTCTGGCTGCAAGTGGTTGTCTACCATGACCTACTCCTGGCTTTTCACGTTGCGTTTTGGAGCTATAAACATGTCTTTAACAGGCATTGACAAAGCCAACAGTTTGAGCGTTTGAAGTTTATTGCATATTATATTTAAAGTATTGAATGTTAAAACAAAAAGTGTGACGTACACACCGAGTAATTACTTTAAATGTTATAAAACATGCCTTCAAGTTAATGTTTAAACAGGCATAACATTAGCAAAAAAAGACTTCTTGTCACCACAGTGCTTCAACCAATTTACATCACCAGGTAGTCACAGGTGCAGTGATAATGGGAGGGGCAGGTGGGCATGGAGGCCCTACCTGCTATGAGAGTCAATGTTATGTTATGGGGGCAGGGGGTTATATGTTGAGCAACTGCAGGCATTTTCATGGTCTCTGGGTCTTTCTAGAGAATGCCTAGGTTTGATTCGTAGTTGCAAAGGGAGAAGGTTAAGACTGCTTTGCTGTTGTGCTGATGTGTGCAGATCATAACGAAAGATTCAAGGTGGTTTTGGCCGTAAGTCTTTGGCATGTGGTCTGGGTGTACCCTGAGGTGGTCACTCAAGTCTAGCCAGTGAATGTCTGTTATGACCGGCTTGAGTGTTAACGCTGATGTGCAATGGTAGGTGGTTTAGAGTTTGCGGCAGGTGGTGACCGGAGTCAGTTTCTGCAGTGGCAGATCTTTGCTTAATGATGGTTCTGGCTATTCTATGACACGACTGGAGGCGAGCATTATGCTTCAACTTCTTTATTTTACTACTCCTCAGGAGTTTCAACAAACTAATAAAACCAATAACAAATACTGGAAAATGTCTCAACAGACTTTTCTTCTTTTGAAACTACAATCCCCATAGTCTCTGTAGTCCATCTCACTCCAAGCTCATCTATGATCACTTCCTGTCCTTGAGCTCCCCCTCTTCTTTTACTGCTCTTCAAGCAGATAAGTACTATTTCTGATCATCGCCCTATATAATGGTGGCTATTATTAGTGCAGCATTGTTTAGGGATAGAATAAAATAGAGTCATAGTTGGTGTGCCAGAGGGCGCAGCGCATGAAGATTAGCGCAGGAGTGTTTAGGTTTACTCTTTGATCTTAATATCAGATCTTTTAGGACATGCCGCAGGATGCGCAGCAGCGAAGCGGCGAACGTGAACCGCGAGCAGATTTTTACTTTTAGCTTTGGTTTCAATTAATTAGCATATCGCCGTTAGGGCAATCGTACCCCATGGCGTGACCACCCAGTGCCATATGACCGACACTCTAGGGGTGGCTGGCCTGCTCTGTGGGTGCTTGCAGCGGCCAAGGAGCCGCGGACAGGGAGTCCCCTACCCCCTTCTTCGTGGAGGCGGAGGCGCGGGAGACAGAGCGGCCGACATCGCAGCCCCCTCCTTCGCAGAGGCAGAGCATCTCAGCCCCCTCCTTCGCAGAGGCAGAGCCTGCCGCGATCAGGGATGCGGAAGTCCCCTGGCCCCCTCCTTTGCAAGGGAGGAGCCTCACCACGCAGCTCGCTTCTGCGTCGCATGTTTTGCAGCGCTAGATAAAGAGCTCCGCCAGTGCCATCGAGCCGAGTGCTCTAGACCGGATCTTCCAGGCAAGGTGGCCGAAACGCTAGAATTAGACCCCAAGATGCTGACATTTGTGTCAAAGATGGCCAAGGACCCCCGCAAAGGTATCGATAGTTCCTGGAGAAGCTGTCAAGAGAAGGTACTTGACCTAGCTGGTCCGCTCGCTAAAATCATGGACCTGGCAGAAAGGGCCAGAGATACGGGGGAAGAAGTAGACCCCGATGCCCTAGCAGGCTGGGTGCAGAGAGCAGTATGCCTCCTAGGTAATGCAAACTGCGCCATAACGCCGGAGAGGACTGCTATTGAAGATCGACGCAAAGCTCAGTGATCTCGCCTCGTACGACGCCGGAGAAGCAGCTCAAGGGCTCCTATTCGGGGAGACTTTCGGTAAAGAAATGGGCCACTACGTCGGCACCTACACGTCACTGGAGAAGGCGGAGGCCTCAATCCGCAAGATCTTCCCCAACCAAATTTTTGGCGGGACCAGTCGCCACAGGGGTCGTTCGACTGGTTGTAACAAAGAAGACACCGAATCCCAGAGCCCAATACTGGGAAAACAGGCAGCAAGACTTCTTCTTCCCGACCAGACGGCGTTTCCCGAGAGGGCGCAGAGGAAGAGGAGCCTGTCGTGGACAAGGGTTCACACAAGGTGAGAGTTGCGCATTACCCTCCAGTAGGGGGGAGAACTGGTATGTTCTGGAGAAATTGGCACAAGCTTTCCAGCAATGCCTGGGTGCGGCAAATGGTTCTGGGTATGCATCTGGAATTCGTGGGCCCACCCATACAAGAGCACAGGCCCCACCAACAGCGTTTAGAGCGCGCAGAGCAGAGGCTACTAGACCAGGAGCTATACCTCCTAGCAAAGAAGAAGGCCATAAAGAGGTGCCTGGGGGACCCCAAATTCATAAGCAATATGTTTCTGGTGCACCGGAAGGAGAAGGTGCGACCATTTATAAACCTAAAGGAGCTAAATAGTTGGGTAGTTTACCGTCACTTCAAGATAGAGGGCATCCACCAGCTGCGAGACTCACTCAGAGAGAGAGACTGTCTGACGAGGTTGGATATGAAGGATGCTTACTTAACGATCCCAATAGCAGAAGAGTTAAGGACATTCCTGGCTTTTCGCTTAAAGGGACAGCTCTGGCAATTCAAGAGCATGCCCTTCGGGCTTGCTTCAGCTCCCTGGGCCTTTACCAAGCTGATGAAGCCGGTAGTAGCAGCTATAAGGGAGAAAGGAATAAGATTGATCATCTATCTAGACGATCTCCTGCTATTGGCAGAGGACCGAGAGGCTCTCATATACCAGACCAGATGGGTCCAAGATCTGCTGGCGTCACTAGGATTCCTTGTAAATGTAGAGAAGTCAGACACCGAACCAGCACAAAGGCTGTAATTTCTGGGCTTCGTCTTGGATACCAGGAAAGTGACTCTCGAGCTGCCAGCACGGAAAATTCATGACATCAAGAGAGAACTGAGAGGGTGCCTACAGAGACAAGTACTGTCACTCAGAACCCTGGCGAGAATAGTGGGGCTACTAGCAGCCTCCATTCAAGCCATATTTCCCGGACCCTTACATTATCAGGCATTACAAAGGCTAAAGATAAGGCATCTGCAGCAGGGCTTGAGGTATCATCAATCAGTACCGTTGGATCAGGAATCCAAAACGGAGCTGGAATGGTGGTTGCAGAATATGGACGCCTGGAATGGGCGTGCCATTTTCTGAGATTGTCCGGATCTGATTATAGAATTCAACGCCAGCCAGTTATGCTGGGGAGCAAGGTGCGGAGACCTGCAGACAGGACGGAAATGGAGCGAAGAGGAACTCTGCCTCCACATAAGCTGCCTAGAGCTACTAGTAGGGTCTTTTGCGATCAGAGCCTTCACGAAGAGGAAAATGAGATTTGCGTCTTACTAAAGATGGACAACACATCAGCAATGGGATATATAAACCATCTAGGCAGCACCAAATCCAGAATGCTAGCCGAATTAGCGAAAGATTTTTGCATTTTTTCCTGCAATCGGAGACATCAGTCACTGCGGAGTACCTCCCCGGGACACTAAACGTGATAGCGGACTGGAACTCGTGCTACCTCACGGACTCCAGCGATTGGAGACTGGAACCAGCAGTGTTTCAGATGATGAACGAGAGGTGGGGTCCACTACACATAGACCTCTTCTCATCCCGGTTGAACTCCCAAACAGCAGTATACTTCAGCTGGAGGCTGGACCCGGGAGCTCGAGGGACAGATGCGTTCCTGCAAGAATGGAACAGAGGTCCACACTACGCTTTTCCCCCATTCATGATGCTGAGCAGAGTTCTAGCGAAGTGTCGGAGGGAGAAGGCGAAGCTGCTGTTAGTAGCACCGCGCCGCTCTGGAAGTCTCAAGTGTGGTTTCCAACTCTTATGAAGCTGACAGTGGATCACCCGAGAATACTCCCAGAAGGAGAGCACCTGCTCACGGACCCAGCTGGGTCATTTCACCCTCTGAGAGTGAGAGGGACACTCCCGCTCATAGCGTTTAGGATATCAGGAGACGCTGGGCGCTGCCAAGCATTTCGGCTCAGGCTGCTCAGCTCATCGCAGAATCCTGGGCTCCGTCCACGAGAAGGAGCTACGACGCGGCTTGGGCCAAGTGGACTAGCTGGTGCAAAGGGAGAGGTGTTCATCCTATTTCGGCCCCTGTAGTGATGATTTTAAATTTATTAGTGCAGCTATTACATGGTGGAAGAGCGTTCCGCACCATAGGTGTGTACAGATCCGCGGTTTCCATGGGACACCTGCCTATCTAGGGAGTACTAGCTGGTCAGCACCCAGCAGTAGTTACTCATTCGAGGAGCCAGATTTACAGCGCACCCAGTGCCTCGATACAAGACAGTCTGGGACCTGCTGGTCGTCCTGAAGCTATTGGAGAGTTGGCACAGGAACAGATATTTATCCCTAAAACGGTTGTCAGGGAAACTAGCGATGCTTTTGTGCCTAGTGTCTTGTAAGCGCGTGTCAGACGTGAGGGCGTTAGAAGTAGATAGGAGCTCATTTGGGCCAGATGGCGTAACATTCACAATAGTCAGGAGAACCAAGACGGGTACTTCATCAGTACACTATCCATATTTTCCGGATAGACCTAAGTGGTGCGTTGCAAGCTGCTCAGAGAATATGAAAGCAGGACGGCGGAACACAGAGCCGCGAATATCACGCAATTGCTTATAGCGCGTAGAAAGCCTTTTCAGGGCGTATCCACAGCCACTATTGCCAGATGGGTGAAAGAGATCATGCAGGCAGCTGGGATAGACGTAGGGAAGTATGGTGCCCACTCAGTACGTGGAGCCATGGCATCTAAAGCATTTAAGACAGGGGTATCCCTTAGAGATATTATGCTAACGGCAGACTGGTCGAATGATCGAACATTTAAAGAGTTTTATTTCAAGTCGACTGAGAATTTAGCGGTCGCAGTGTTGGGAAGCTTTGAACAAGCATATTGCTTGCCTCCAGTCTTGTCATAGAATGAAGATTACCCCTGCTAACTGCACAGGGAGTATTGGTGAGCTGATGCAAGTGGATCTAAGTCACTTGCCCTAAATCCCACTCACCTGTCAATCACTGCTAATCTTTTGGTGTCTTGTTGGTTTGCTGCCCTTTTTGTTTTCTTTTTTCCCCACTATTAAAGCGGCCTTCGAGCCGTTTTTCTTTTGCAGTTGGTGAGCTGGTGCAAGTGGATCTAGCGTGCATGACCTAACCCCCACCTGCCCTCTAAGGTACCGCTCGACCTTCCTTCCCCTTTTTAACTGTTAGTTCACAGGGCTTCTCTTGTGTGGGTCAGTCAAAGAAAAGGGCAACATCTGTTTGTAACTGTAAGGGCCAAAGCTAGGTACTTTGCTTATGCTACAGCAGGTAAATATCACCATGTGTCTCCCCTCACCACAGCCCACTCCCATGCTAGCCAGGGATCGCACAGCTGTCATGCCCGGTTCTCCATCTCAAACAACAACTCGGTTGCATGCCACCTTATTTGCATGCCACCTCAAGGGAGTGGTAACTTCATCTATGAACTTTGTCTCCTCTGCAACAGTTTCCTACTCTAATATTGTCTTGGACAGTTCAACATCCCGAGTCCCAGCCAGCAAAACACCTATGTGATTCCCTTTTCTCTCTGTGGACCTTAAACAGATTGTACTCTTCCCCCGTGCATGTCAAAGGTAGCACACTCAACCTAGTCTTCACCTCCTGCCTGATTCTCACCTGCAAAACCCCCTCCCCCCCTTCCTCTTTCCTCTCGACTGGCCATGCCGCAGTCTCCCTTCTCATATCACACACATGAGGCTTCTCCACAAAGGTCACGCCAAACACCTTGCTATTGGGCACCAATCCTTCAGAAACTTCCTGCTAGACGCACTGTTCACAACATTCCCCACCACAGGGTGTAGCCCTTATGGAAGCACCTTATCAAAGAGCTACTGGATGCCCATGTACCTCTAAAGTCTAGTTGCACCAAGTCAAAGTGTCTGCACCCTGGAACACACCCAGGCTTGCTGAAAACAAATGTTCGATCGTATCCTTTGAAAAGTGGTGGCGCAAGGACCGCAGCCTAGAGGATCTCCCTTCCCTCAAATCCCTGCGTGCCCAATGCAGACAAGTCGGCTTACTACACTTGCACAATTGAGGCAGCCTCTAGCAGAAGCAAACCCTTATTTGAAGTAGTCAAGCACTGCTCCAAAGCCACGCCTGTCCCTGAGTTGCCGGCTTCATGAGAGAGATGCAACAGAATAGACTGCTTCTTCATTGACAAATTTGCTAAAATCAGAGGTCACATATATAAACCAGGCAGAGCCCTGCTAGCCATCCCCTCCTGGGCAGTGCCCTACTGGACTGACGTCACTCTCCTCTCTCCTAAAGATCTCCCAGACACACTTGCTTCACTCGATGCCAATACTTACATGGACGACTTCCTCGCAGCCTCCCTCATTAAACAACTCACTGGCCCAGCACTTAACACCCTTCTCTGTATTGTGAACGCCTCCCTCAGTGAAGGTGCATTCCCAGACATGTTGAAGGCAGGTCTCAAATGACTCCACCCCCTCAAGAAACCTTTGCTTGAACCAGAGGACCTAGCCACCTACCAACCTATCGCAAACCTCCTGTTCATCAGTTAGCATATCGAGAAAGTAGTTGCGACCTAACTACTTGCCAAGATCAACCAGCTTGACCGCCTCTGTGATTACCAGTCTGGTTTCCACACCAAATGACATGCTGAGTGTACATCTATCCAAGTGGTGGACGATGTACTCAGAATGACTCGCAATGGGGATTTCTGTCTCCTAGGCCTATCTCCAAATACTCCTTCCCCTCCTCACTGACAGGATGGGCTTCTCTGGTACTGGCCTAAAATGGTTTGCATCCTACTTATACGATAGGCACCAGGTCCTACAGATAGGCTCATTCAGATCCAACCAAAGTGTGGGGTCCCCCAAGGTTTCATTATCTCCCCAATCATCTTCAATCTACACATGGAACGATTAGGAGAGTTTCCAAATGACCCCAATATAGCCATCCATCAGGGTTCAAAATTCCCAGAGAGAGTGATAAATGGCTCCTGGTTTGAGTGATTTGGTGTCTGGTAAGGTCTCTCAGTAAGGCTGCTAGGGGCTTTAAAAGGTACTTGCTTGAAAAACTGGGATTCTGTAGTAATTGCCTGCTACCACCACTAGATGGGAGCAAAGCATAACAGAAGCTGAAGATATCTTTGTTTCCATGTTTGCAGCGGCTCCACCGAATGACAGCCCTATTTAAACTTCGAAAGATACAGTAGATTTCCGCAAAGGATATCTGAGTTATCCATTGAAGCTTGAATGACGTTATCTTAATTCATGTGTACTACAGCATTCGTCTGGGTCTACAGTAAAGGGAGCTGGGACCATTTTATTTAGAAGCTGCTGCATCTGAGAGCCGTCTGAATGGCGCTGCAGGCAAAGTGCTCCAGCTATTTTAATGGACTCTGCAAAACTGCCACATTGTGTGCTGCAAATCCTTTCCCTCCACATTCTTTGTTTAAAGCAGTAGTATGTAATTGGACCCTGTCATTGGTAACTACAGCAGATTATACAAAGTTTGTGGGAGGTGCTCATTTTCTCTAAGAATTCTCACCTCTTCTCATTTGTTAATTGTGACCTTACCCTGGGTAGGACTATTTTCATTTCAATGCCCACATTTGCTTCTCAATCTGTGCTTGCTCTTAAATAAAACTTTTTAAAGCTGACTGGTCAATGATGTCTGCTTGTTGTGCAAAAACAGGAGTGGTGCCAAGAGTGGCTTGTCTGCATTGCCAGCTTCAGTGGGCTAAACAACTTTCAACTGCAACAGTTACTTTGCATATAGAATATTATAGTGCAGCAGAAAAAAAAATGTACTACTGCAAAGTGGCTTCTTCCCATAAGGCCGCGTACACATGTCAATTTCCAAAGATATTGGTTCAAACTGCACCAATATGTTTGAATTCTAGCAGGGCATCTCTGCCTTCCTTTCTTAAGCAGCAAAACGAGTGCCATTTAGTATGGTAATAGCAACATACCTTATTCACAATGCAGTGATGCTACTGGCACTTAACTGTGATGATGCAGTGAAGTTTACATTTTTTTGCACCAGACTGTAGCAAAGTTGTGAAGTTTACATTTTTGCACAAGGCAGGAGACTGTAGCAAAGTTGTCAGAATCTGTCATGAGAGCCAATGAGATGGCTGATTAAATCCCTCTCCTTTTGACCATGCAACGGGAGATCCAGATTCCTATTAAAAACAAGCCTTATTCACAGCTGTTCCTGCCCCCCAAACCCTATTACCCCAATCATTCCTCCAGCCCACTCCTGCCATGCTGCCCCACCATCACCAGTGCACTTTGGAGACAGGGGGCAACCCTGTCTGGTCCCCCTGGTCAGGCTGAATTCTCTTGAGAGCCTTGTTCACGGCAACTCTACCTTTTGGGTTTGTACATTGCCTGTATCCCATCGCTTTCTGAATCCAATATTTCTTCGCATATAAAACCCCGTTGGCCCCCAGAGATGAAAACACACTAGCGGGTGGTATATCCTCGACACAGCTGGAATTGAAATATCTGGGGATCAAAATCAACCTCTAAGACCTCTATACAGCTAACTTGCCCCCGCTGCTTCATGAGTTAAGGAAGGACCCAGAAAGGAGGAGCAAGCTCGCGGTATCCTGGTTAGACCGCCTGAATGCCATAAAAATGGTGATACTGCCCAAAATGTTATACCACTATCACCTGCTGACAATTGCTCTCCCCAAAGCGCACTTTGCGGAGCTACGAGACATGTTCATGAAATTCCTTTGTTAGGGGAAGAAGCAGTGCATCGCCTATGACACCCTAATCCAGCCAAAGGAAAAAGGAGGAGTCGGCCTATCGGACCACTACACCTACTCTTGAGCAGAACAGTATCGTGCTCTCTCCCCACACTTGAGAGGCGACAAGCATGGTGGCCATTGAAAACTACAGGCTTAGGCCAGGGTCCCTCGGTGAATGCTTATGGGCTCCAGAGAAAGTCTTCCCCAAGAGCGTGCTGAATCATGTGGCAATGGGCTCCCTCATGAAGATCTGGTGGAATGTGAGGGAAATGAGAGGTCTGACTGGCCCTCCCCACTGGGTTGTATCTGGACCCTCCAGTCAGAGACAAAGTACAAGACCCGAGCAGATAGCAGAGATGGTATGAAGGAGGCCTAGAAAGAGTGGGGCAACTCATAAAAGAGGGAGGGTGTATAACGATCCAGGAGTTAAAAGCAGGACTACAACAGGGCCCCCTGAGTGTGTTTGTTCCTTCAACTAAAGGGGGTGCTCGCTGCACCAGCATGGAAAGACAAACTGCAAAGCAATCACCGCCTTTGAATGGATACTCAACGAGGCCCAGTCAAGCAAAGGCCTCACTGCACGCCTCTATGGTTCATTGATAGCAGAGAGACAACAACCTCGAGGGTCTAAAGAAAAGATGGGAGAAAGACCTGGGTCCACTAATGACGGAGCAGCTTTGGGCGAGGATGTGCACGGCAGCGCAAACAACATTGACATCAGCGCAATATAAACTACATGGTATGAAGCTGTTGCAAAAGTGGCAGTACGACCCACTGACACTCTCCAAAATGTTTGAGCAGACAAGCCCTCAACGCTGAAGGGAATGCAGGGGCACTGCAGATTATTGGCATGTGTGGTGGTCCTGCCCGAAAAACACAAACTTTCTGGAGCGAGGTACTGGCATGGATTAGGAGCATAGAAGGAACTGCCAGGGCCCTCGACCCAAGGCTAGTGCTTTTTGGACTGGAAGAGGAAGAGGGTCGTTTGATGGAAGTCCCCCACATGACTCTATTTTATTGCCTGCTGCCAGGGTCAGTCTCACAATAAGTTGGAAGGCCGAAAGCCTCCCCACGGAACAGACATGGGCCTGGAAAGCCAGAGCGCTTTATGAAATTGAAAATATTATAGGGGACATTCACGGACTGTGGCCGAGTAGAGAAATGTAATGGGCACCTTTCCTGGAGGCATACAAGAGTCCGGGGACCATAACGACCACCAGTTTCCTCCAGGTTCCGTAAAGCCTGCAAACTGAGTTCTTCTACTGGTGCTCTGCAGTGTCTCACAAGGGAGGGTGGGGGGAGGTGGAGGTTTGTACAACCGTAATTACTGTTTTAGTGGACTCAAGCTCAATGTGCTATGTGTGTTGCATTCATACATGTCTGCTCTGACACAAAAAATGTTCAATAATCTTATTTTGAAAAAGAAAAATCATCCATAAAAGTGTAAAAGAAGTGGAAATACCGAAGTTCACTAAAGTGAACTACAAGTCCCATAATACCACATGAACTGAGATGAATAAGAGGACTCGGGAGGCATGTGTGGGTGTAGGACAGGCAAGTAGGCTTAACTTACCTTTAATTACAGAGCCAACATCGTTCTGCTCCCGAGGCCCATGTGCAGAAGCAAGACAAGGGATGTAGTAGACATTCTGTGGTAGAGGCCAATTGGAGACACCGATGCTGCAGATGGGTGTGGGTCCAAAGAGTGCCTGAGGAAGTAGTAGCAGGAAGAAAAGTCTAGAAAAGAAAGCAACCCGCAACCGCAGTGTTTCTGGAGTTGATGTGTAAAGACCGGTAGGGGGTGTCTGCACTTCTGCTCTCTATATGGTAGAGGAGAGGCACAGAAGACCCCAGCCAAGATTCTCTATAAGGTAGCAACGGACGAGCAATCAAGGCCTAGCTTCTCAGGAGGTGATGCGGGCTGGTTCTTAAGTACAGTGTAGTCGCCAAACCCCCACAAAGGAATGTCCACCCACTGTATTACTGAAAACACAGTCTTTATATAATTAATATTCAAAGGTATGTACACAATCACAATAACGCACTTTGTACTTGTAAGTCAATAATGATAAATATATACACGTCTAGAGTGGTACCACTAATGTTATCAAATCTGATTAAAGTGCATCAACTGTACGGTTAAAATGTCACACAGATCAATAATGAGTAAACCAGCAATAGAGATAGGAAGGAACGCAAGATGGTTGAAACAATAGGCAGAATGCTGACCCCTACCACTAGGCACAGTTCTGTGTGGAGATCCCCCCACCTGGGAAACCTGTAAATAAAGATATATAGCACAAGCCCAGTCCAAATGTTCAATAGTCTTACTTCTTCCTGTTAAAGTTTTACCCCCCCAATGTACCTGGTGGAGTAGAGTTCTCCGACGAGGCACCGACCGATTCTTCTTGAGTGCCTCCCTTTCAGGCGGGAGCCACGGATCGTCGAGAGGTGTCAGGGAACTTGGCGTTCGGTGTTGGGGAATCGACGGCCCTTCTTGAGTGCCCTCCCTTTAAGGCGGGATTCACGGGTCGTCAAACATCCGGCGGTGAACAGGGTGAACTATGGCAGAGAAGTGGCAGCTTCGTTCCTAGCGGTGCTCGTCGACGACAGAACGTTGGCGTCCTGCAAGGAAGAGGCATGCGGGGCACCTCGGTGACAATCGTTCTGGACCGCAAAGAGATGATGAAGAACTGTGGCCCAGCAAGGGCGTCGAGTCGTCGGCGTCTCTGCGGTCTTTAGGTGGCGGGAAACCCACCGGTGGATACTCCTCGGCGCGTCGACGGTCGGGCCTTCTCCAGCGGGAGACAAGCGGATGACGATGCAGATGAGAGCGTCCGATGATCAATGGAAGTTCTTAGGCAAACGGGAGCACGGCGGCTCCGGTCGGCGATGGCGGTCGTCGACAGTGGCGGACAACAGTCCGAGTGCTTCTCCTTGGAGTTCCGCTGCAGTCCCCGTATCGGGTCGGCAGCCTGTCGCAGATCTGTCTACCAGGGAGCGTTGGCAAAGATCAGCTGTGCACGATGGTCCCTCGTAGCTCAGGAAGAGGGCGCCTTACCAGGTCCTCTGTGGGTCAGTCCTTGGAGGCACAGCAGCTTTCAGATTGTGAAGGAGAGCAACAGCAATTCTTCTCGTCCAGCAGGGCTTCGGGGTCAAGCGTCAGTTAATCCAGTTACTCGTCGTAGTGGACTTCAGCTTCTGAACACGATTCCTAGCAGTGAGAGGTCCCCAGATATACTGTTGATCTCGCATTCATTCCGCTGGGTCACACTCAAGCATCCTGTCAGCCAGTCAGGGGGAAGGGACAGAGTCAGGGCTTCCCAGGACTTTGAGAAAACATGGTAATGGGTAATAGAAAGCAAGAGGCCACCGGGGCCATCTTGTTTTCCATCAGGGATCAACTGATCCCAATGGCAGGGCCGGGGTATCCCAAAATGGAGGATACTCTGTGCACCTGTCAAATTCAGCATGGAGCTGCCACCAGCCCATACCCTGCTCTGTGGGCCACCCACAGGTGCCCAAAAACATACACTAGGGGCACAGGGTTGTACCCCCACCCATGGGTGCCATAAGGGTATCCCACAGGTCCATTCACCAAACCAAAAGAAAGAGAGCTGCACCGCCAGGAGCCCCACATGAACTCCTGTGCGGAAAACAGGACAGAACACACGATAAAAAGCAGTAAAGGATAAGGATGCAGAGGCCCTGTCCCTCCGATGCATTTCCAGCATCACATGACGAGTGAAGCTCTGTATTCAGATTCACTGAGAAGCTTTTGTCTGTAACTGTTACCAGCTCCGTTAAGTTCTATGTGTTAATTTTCCTGCAAAAATATTGCCATACAAGAAGGGCGCCGTGTCTTTGTGGCAATATGAACCCATGAAACCTGCGGGGGACACCCTTGCAACCCCTGCTGCCATAACCTAATATTAACCCCATCAATATGGCCTATGAATTTTCCCAACTAATATATGTTATTGGTGGAATAATATAACGTGATACTCTCCATTTATCCTTTGAGTAACAGCAGAAGAGAGTAGAAGTTGATTGATGCTGTGAAGCGTCCCAAGAACAAAGGAAATGTATCACGTGCACCTCTGAATCAAGTCGGAATGCTTGCGTAAACAAAAAAGCTTTTCACTTCCATTGTTGAACATAATAATTGTATCAAAGTGGTCACATGTCTTCAATTGAGATGGGAGAATGCTTTGTGGAGTCACTGAAAAAGTAAAAACTGGCTTGCACACATTGCTACAAGGGATATTGTCATAACGAGAGGTTGTGTGTTCAATTATGATTCCTGATGCGAGTCATAATAATGAAAATATAGGAATGCAAGTTCTTACAGTTCCTAAATCTGTTTCCTTGTGAAGCTTGAACCTTGTAACATGCAGAACAAGTACTTTATTAATTGTAGAAGTTGCTGAAGTAAAGAGAAAACAAAAAGAAGCGTTACCCAAGCCAGTAGGCAAGTTTTTATTCTATAGTGAAACCAACCTAACCACCTGTACTTTGCAGTTGCTAAAGGTCCAGTGTCCTCTGAGAAAAGTGTGACTTAGTTATATAAAGCTTTAAGTGTGGCAATACAGCTTTGGGTTAGCTACCGGAAACAAGGAGGTGTGCATAAAGCTGAGGAAGGGAGCTGAGTGTTTGTAAGAAGATCAAATTAACAATCTTTAATGCTGAGCATGTTGCATCTGAGAGGGAAGCTGTCTGGAAGCATAGACTGGGTATACCATTGGCAGTAAGACAGAAAGAAGAGGCAAAGACGCTGCCCTTTTCTTATAAACTAGGAAAGAAGGGTGTGTTGACTATCTGGGCTACCTGTGGAGGTCCATGAGTCTTGTCTTTAAATTGTCCAAGGTACCAAGTTGAAGCAGATCTTTCAGAACGGTGGTTGTCTATGTCGCTTTCCGAGAATGTTGCATTGAAATTAGTTAAAGCAGCGGACAACTGTGGGGCAAAGGGGCTTGTCTCCACAGAAACGACAGTAGAAGGGGGTTGTAAAGAAGCAGCCTGACAAATCATATTGAAGACGATGCAGAGGTGATAATCAGATGGACAATTGTTGAAGCAGAAGTAGTACTTTTGAACTCTAACAACATCATCCTGGAAGGACGGCATCCCGGATTACCATTGGTGCTGTTTTCTTTGCTGCAATTGGAAGGGAAACCTTTCAACCGACGGATAAAGAACTGTTAGCAGTGGATTTATGTTTGGGTGAACTTTCGTTTCTTTTGGAACTCTCCAAAGAATCGATTTAGCTTTTTTTATGAACACTTGGAGAGATTGACTTTGGACAATCCTGTGAAAGGGATTTACCCAGGACAGGTGAAGGTCATCCCAGTCACTGGTTGTTTGGTAAACACTTGTTTGTTTTGTTTATGGTTTACTTTGAATGTTTTATTGTTTAGTGTGAGAACCAGTTTTGTGTTTACTAGGAGATTTTCCCTTGGAGCCTGCACTAGGTAGGGAACTCCCTGGTAGAGTAGGCGTAGTTAGGTTTTCGTTGCACTTTTTATTATTAGTAAAAATTGAAATACTGAGAGAACTACAAGCAGTTGTCCACCTCGCATTAATGACCCCTCACACTTCCTTGAAGAGAGGCACCTTGAAGTTGTTGGTACTGCATAACTCAAGGGGCCCACACAAAGCAGAACCATTTGGCGCATAGCTCAAATGTATGGTCCTTTTATGTTCTATGTCCACAAGTTGTGGAAAAATGAAAGGCATAGGGACCCAGCAGTTGGACAGCAATGACCAGATGTCACTGAATTTCCTACCACTGACGGAGTGGCGCCAGTGGCTTTAGAATGTCATACACCTTACATTAGAGGAAACTGAGGTGGCCATGACCCTCCAACTATATCATCAGCCATGGGGGTCCTGCCTGTTGCGACTGAGCTGCAGAGGCCCAGATAAGGCTGGCGTTTACTACGTCCTGCGAGAGCAGCCTGTCCTGACGGATCTGTGCAAACAGGGTATCCAGTGGCAGGGGGACACCCAACATTGGTTGACCTAAGGGAGGAGGAGAGTATTCTGCTTGTTGGCTAGGTACCCCTGCCCTCTGGATGACAGAGAATCCTCTGAGTAGGGGAGGGCAGGAGATGCCAGCACCACTCTCCAAGAGAACTCTTATGAGGGCCCTGGACAGGGAAACTGTTCCTTGGTATTTCTGCTGAGAGTAAGGAGAGCAACCCAGGAAAAGACTATGATGATGAGACCCTCACTAGGGTGGATTTCCAGTTCTCATGGTCCTGCCTGTGTTGCGGTCATGGAGTCCCAGATCAGATTGATTCATGACAGGATTGCAAGAGCATCCTGTCCTGGCAGGGCTTTGCCCAGGCAGTAGTATCCAGATAACGGGGGAACCTCTAGACTAGAGGAGGTGGTCAAGGAAGGTCAAGGAAGGACAACTGTTGCTGGATAGGGACCATTACCCCCAAAACACTTGGAAGCTGTTGCTTCAGCCTGTCCCTTCGTTCACCGACCTAGAGACTCACGGACTCTGAGTGTGAGATGTCAGGAGATGCCTACCCTATTTCAGAGAGCCACCTGGCGAATCAAATTGGGCCGTTCAGCCCTCTGGCTCTCTGAGGAGAGCCAGAACAGAAACCCAGAAGGTGCTACCCCAAGTCTGTCCCTGAGGTTGTGACCCATGGGACAAAAGTGGGCTTTCAGAATGTTGGCACGCACAAGGGTGCCAACACCCAGACTCGGAGACCAGTTGTGAATCCAGATGGGTTACCCCCAATCTGGATGGAAGTCTCTTGACCTCTATGTTGAGGTGCAGGACAAAGATCCAGTAGTCCAGCCCCAGTGGAGTGGTAAATCCTAGGGTAGGGTGCCAAGCCCTTAGGGGTATGGACCCATCCCTGAGATCATCAAGAAACTTTTAGGTCATTGCATGGTTCAGATAGGGACTTAAGATGACTCACTTAGCCCTGCCGTAGATTTGCTTTTCCCAGCCTTTGCATATACTCTCACTGGCCCATTGGGACAGCTCTGCCCCATGGCAGGACTGCTGTACAGTGATATCTCGGAGGAGAAGATGTACTGTGACCTATGACGGATCTCTGGTGAGCACTCGCCCAAAAGAAAGTGCTACTGCTTTTTACCGAGCGGTCAGACAAAGCATGTGGGGCTCTGTTAAAACCTCCTGAAGTTGTCCCTTTAACAAGGGAGCAGGACATAGAGGTGATAGAGCAGGAGCAAGTAGTATGGAGAGAGGTGGTCAGAAGGCAGGAGAGGAGTGTGTAGGAGGTAGGTGAGGCAGTAAGAAGGACAATCCTGGTAGAGGAGAGGGTGAAGGGTGAGGAGGAATACAAAAAGGGGAGTGAAGGAGAGTGAAAGAAGAGGAGGAACATCAGGTGAGGGGAGGAAAAGGGACAGTGAAGTTATTTTGTGTTGATATTAAAGGAATTGAAGGGGCGATACTGAGAGAGGTTGGTGGTGGTGATATCTGGGAGGAGAGGACATGGCATGCCCTAGGACGACTGAGGAAGTTGAGGTGCTTGATGCAACCCTTAAGCCTGAAAAGAGTGACCTGGGGGAGGGTGGAGTAACAAGAGAATTGTAGAAGGTCAAGGATGTACAGGTCAAGCAAGAGAATAGTGAGCAGAGGAATGTATACCAGAGGTGACATGCAAATATATTGTGGGGTGTAATCAAAGGCCCCAAACCAACAAAGCTGAAGGGCCCACTGGGGAAATGACCTGCCAGCGTTCAGAAACCTGCACTCAGAAAAAGGGCCTATTTAGGCAGACTATGTGGGTATTTATTTATTTTTTTCTTTGCTGCTAGGTGAATGTATTGGCCGCTATCTCATTTCTTGCATTCTTGCTTTTCTCCTCTACGCGAATGTTCCTGGGTGTGCTTGTACATGCCTTGCTGTGTCAACTAGTCCCTTCTCCTTTCTCCTTTCTCTAGGTTCCCTCTTGCTCTGCTGTTGCCCTTTTTCCTCTCTAGGTTCAGTTGAGCCTGGTAGGCTCCCACCACTGTTTCCACTCACTGCTTGTTACTGCCCCTTTTGTACTTGTTTCTGCACTCTGTTGTTGCCCGCTGTTCCCTCGGTTTACCCCTGCCTTTCTCCCAAATCCCCTCCTGTGCAGTGTTTCCTTCTCTTCTCCCTATCTTGGCTGCCGTTTCTCCTTCCTCTTTCACACTCACTATGGTGCTCTCAATTTCCCCTATCTACTCTCATTGCTTTTCTATCTCAAATCCTACTCTAAGACTGGAAGGAAGAGGCTGAAGGACACCCTGGTCTCCCATCCATGCCTTCCCATCACTGACACTTATGTCAGCGCTTCCTCCAGACATACTCTTACCGACAGACTTTGTACTTCCTTCTCCCTACCTATGCACCCTTTATATGGTCGCACCACTCTTCCTTCCTCCTCTTCTCCCTTTAATGCTGGCACCCAGTGGGAGATCCTCTTGGCCTCCTTCCAGTCCTCCAGAGTCATCATTAATGTCTATCTAAATGGCGCTGTAGTGGTCCAGGGCCCTCAGCCCAATGTCCTACTATCTGATAGGCGCTTCCCTCATCAGCTTCCTTCCGTCTCTATCGCTTCTCTGGCTCCTCTGCCAACACCTGCTTCTACTGGTTTGGCTCCTATGCCATCTACCACCTCTCTGCTCCTCAGCCACTTCTGTCTTCCAACTCTCTGACTCCCTTGACATCCACTAACTCTCTGGCTCCTCTGCTGCCTCCACCTTCAACCTCTCTGGCTCCTCTGCCACTTCAGATGGGTACTCCTCTACCCCTCCCCGGAAGTGTTTAAAAAGTGGCAACCTGCTCCACGTGGCGACTATGAACTCTCGCTCCAAGGTCAAACACTCCTCTGACATTTGCCACCTCCTTGAACTCCTGGACCTGGAATTTTTTTTGCTCTTACCAAGACATGGTTCAGGCCAGCTCTGCCACATGTTTTGACATACTCGTCCCTGATGGTTATAAGATCCTCTCCGCGCCCAGTCCCAGAAACAGTGGCCCTGATCTCTCCTGAGTGGATCCCTGCTTCCATCATCCACAATCAGACCTATTTTCTCCTTTTGAAGGCTCTCTCTCTCTCCTGGCCTCTCTGACCTTGGCCACCATCTACAGTCCACATGGCCAGATCACCCTCTTCCTCTATGAATGGGCTGAGCTCACTTCCTTTCTCCTCTACCTTCCAGCCTTTCCTCCTTGGGGATCTTAACATCCACCTGGATTTCCCAGATTCCTCTGGGCATTTCCACAACCTATGCGACTCTTTCCCTCTCCATTCTGCCGTTTGGTCCGACACACTCTGCCCGACACACCTTGGATGTTCTTATCTCTTCAGACATCTCCCTCTCTAATCCTCTCACTACTCCTCTCTCCTGGACTGAAAGATTTTTTCTGTCTTCTCACTTGAAGCTTCCTGTCCCCTTGCCAACCTAGCAATGCTACCTTCCTTTACGGCCATTCGACCTATGAAGCGAGTGTCAGTGGCCGCCTTTGCCCCCACTTTCTCTCCCCCAACGACTCTGGCGCCAGGACTCCCATCCTGGCACAGCCTTTTCCAACCTTCATCTGTGCATCTTTAACACTCTGGATATCCTTGCCCCTGTTATGAGGATCGGCCTGAAGCCTGCCACCAAGTGCAACTCTTGATATGACCCTGATCTGGCTGCCCTGAAACGCAAGTGCAGAGTAGCTGAACTGAAGTGGGGAGCTTCGGGTGAACCCCCCGGCAAACTGGCCTGCTCCAAAGACAATACAGACTCTCCATCCGCTCTTAAAAGAGGGTCCATATTCAAACCTGCATCTCTGCGGCCTCTTACAACACAGCCAAACTTTTCAAAATCTGCAAGGAGTTGGCTAATCCTACTGCAGTAACTACCTCTTCACCTACCCAGGCCTTATGCATGGCTCTGGCCTCTCATTTCACCACTAAAACCCAGGGCATCCTGCCTGCACTCTCCTCCTCCTCACCTCTCTCTCCCTCTATCTCTCTCAGGCCCTCCTTTGCCCCCCCTCCTCTCCTTCTGTCCTCCCTCTCTCCTGTAACACCTCTTGATGTTCCCAGACAAGTCCGCTCTATGAAAGTGTCATCCAAACAGGTGGCCGCCCTGCTCCTCCAGAACCTTTAAGGACAATATTGTCCCTCTCACTTCAGCCTTGGCTGATTTCTGTAATCACTCTTTCTCCACTGGATCTTTCCTCTCTCTTCTCAAGCCCTCCCTTGTGCACACCTACTAAAAGTCTTCTGCCGACCACTCCATTTCAGCAAACTATCGCCCAATCTCTATCACTCCTTTCCTGGGCAAACTCCTGGAGAAGTTAGCAATCTCCCAGCTAGCCCTCCACACTACATCTGTTGGTTATCTCCATGACCATCAGTCTGGCTTCAGAGCAGCCAGAGTCACAGAAACTGCACTCCTGAATACCCCGAAAATCTGCTCTCTAATCTGTACTCTAGATCTCCCTCTATCCTCATTCTCCTCATTCTTTTTTCTGCATTTGACAGGGTCAACCACAACATCCTGATTACTTGTATCCACGAGACCCTGGGCATCATGTATCAGGTTCTGGTGTGGCTGACCTCCTTGCTCTTGGACCGACCTTCCCAGGTTCAGCTTGGGTCCTTTCTCTCCACCACCTCTCTCTCTCCACATGTGGTGATCCCCAGGGCTCTATGCTCTCTCCCTGGCTCTTCAATGTCTATCTGACCCTTTTGGCCCTCCTTATCTCTACCTTTTCCTCTAGCTTTCAGTATTGTGCAGATCACCTGCAGATCTCTTTCGGACTACCCTTGGCCTCCTTTTACTTCTCGCTCATCCCCGACTGTCTTTTTGCTATTCAGGCATGGTACATCTCTAATGATCTCTGCCTTACTGCCAGTAAGACCGACCCGCTTCTCATTGGGACCCCTGCTCCCGCTTTTCCTCTCTCTCTGGCCACCCTCCTTGGGCCCTCTGTCCTCGCCCATTTTTGAGACAAAAAATCCTCGGGATCATCTTTGACTTCACTCTCTCCTTCTCTCTACACATGAGTCATGGCCAGGAAGGCCCATTTCCAGCTGCACCTCGTCAGAGGTATTCCCCCTTTTCTCACCTTTCCCCCAGAAGCTCACGGTCTCCATAGCTCTGGTTCTTTCTAGGCTGGACTACTGCAACAGCCTCTTTCTCAATCTGTCTAAGTCTACCCTTCACCCTCTTCAACTCATCCAGAAAAGGGCTGCAAGACTTATCCTTGGCCTGAAGCCCAGGGACCGCATCTCTCTGGCCCTGAAATCCCTCCACTGGTTTCCAGTGGCTGCAAGGATCAAGTTTAAGACCCTCTGCATCGTCCACAAGTCTTTCTGGGGCCGTGGTCCTCACTACCTTCAACTCTCTCTTCCTAAGTACCTCCCTCCTAGTGCCCTCCGCTAATCTACTTTAATTCACTGTGGGTGAGTCGCTTCTCCAAGCAGAGAATGGGGGGTGGATCCCTCTCCTCTGCAGGTGCCTCCCTCTGGAATGTCCTCCATGCCTCCCTCCGCCTTGAGCCGGAACTCTTTAAGTTTCGGAAGCTCTTCAAGACCTTCCTTTTCTCCTCTTCTTTCTCACTCCCTTTCCCCTGCTAACCCTTCCTGCTCCTGCTCTGTCTACTTACTAGCTGCTCTGTCCTCTGAGTCATACAGGACTCCAGGGCTCCCCCCCCCCCCCCCGGACCAGTCCTCCTGCACTTGACACCTGGCCCACCTTGCACTCTAACCTGGCTAACCTTGCACTACCAGGCTGGGATTACCCCTTGCGTCCCAGCCTTCCTGGCACTTAACTCAGGGCCCTGCAGCTCTGGGTGCACTTCTATATATACCCTCTCCCCTGCAGTTCTTTTTGCGCTTTCGCAGACACTGAAGGAGTTTGGCCCACAAAGCTGACAGTCTGCCTGCACTGGCTAAGAAATACTACTGCATCTCTGTGGGGGTCCGAAACCAAGGACATCCCATTCCATTACCCAATGGCATGGGAGGCACATCGGATAGCAGCTGGACACACAGTAACCCGTGGCTATGCCCCCTCGAAATGCAGGAAGGGGGGTGAGTCCATCTCACTACAATACCCAGTAATTACTCAAAAACGAACAAAAATGTCTGCAACTTAGTGTTTGCAGGCCCTTAACATTGATGAGAGTCATAATGAAAAGACTTCTGATTTTTACCCGGTCTGTTGCTAATGTTATGGGTCTGCAAACACTTGCAGACATTTTATCTAGTTATCAAGTAATTCCTGGGTACGTAGGAAACGTTTAAGACATTATGGGGATGTTACTAGACAATAGAGTCGGCTCAAAGCGATCCCAGGGGTGTGTGTTTTTGAGTCGGATTGGCAAACGCAAACCGGATGTGTGCCCCTCTTACATCCCTCCCCCATCTTCTCTTCATACGCCAATAGTTGTATTGCAATTCCATTCATTCGCCATTTTTCATTACAAGCATTTTCACCCATATAAATAAACGCGCACTAAAACAATAACCTTTTTGCAAAAGATAATATGCATCTAGACACGCAATCCATAAATGGGCAAGACTAGACTACATGATTGAACAGCTGCAACTCAAGTCATCTTTCTTTGAACCGCGGGCCTTGCATACATGATCCCCGCTACCACAAAGACCACATCCTCTATCTCTGTTGATTTACACCTTGCCTCTCTCCCTCAAGGAATCCAACACCACATGTGTTCAAACACGGCTTAAGTGTCTTCTGCTGAAAATCACTATATATGGTGAACAACTAAGAAGGAAGAGTTGCAAAGCCGCCCTATGGACCGCCGCACAATAACTACAGGCCCCCACACATTGCTTGACCATTTACATGTTAAAGAGGCACCCCGGAGCGCGCGCAGGCACGCTCTCTTGTAGAGGTTTCTAGCATGGACCTAATATTTCTACATTGTCTTCGAAACCTTTATCCCTTTTGCACCATGTGTATTCCTTAGATAGGGGACTGCTCTGGAGTAACAGGGGCCCCGCAGCCCTTGCAGTGTGGGGGGCGGGGGGCACCACATGTCTTGGGAGGGGGGACCCCATGTACTTTAAAGACTTTTTTTTTTTTGTAATATTATTTTTTTAGTCGGTTTGCCTTCATAAAGACATTTAATTCTTTAGGAAGGCAGAGTGACTACAAAGAAACTATTTCGTTTTGAAGTTCCAGGGTTCCACCCACCCCATGACAGGGGAGCTCTCTGACTTCTGAAAGAAATCGTTTATTTTTTAAGTCACTCTGCCTTCTTAAAGGATGGTTCGGACCTTAACAGAAAAAATGTCTGTATGAAGTTGGAGTGACTTCAAAGAAATGGTTTCTTTTTGAAGTAATGGGGCTCCCCTCAACCCCATGATGTGTGTGAGTGTATGGTGAAAGGGTGCACACTTAAATGTATAGGTGGCTGCCTGGGTTTGTGTGCCTGCGTGGTGAAAGGGTGCATACTTAAATGTATGGGTGGCTGGGTGTGCAAGTTTGTGTATGGTGAATGGTGTGTGTGCTTGTGTTCAGGGATGCAATAAAACCTACATGTTGGGCGAGGTGCAAACTTCACGGGCGGTGAGGGAGGTGCAAACCTATTTGTGTGGGGTCATCTAACTTCTTTATGCATTCTAATGAGTGCAGCTTTAATGTAGCAAGCAATCAACACACTCCTTGAAGTCCGGAAGCACCCACTTATGGACTGCTTTGAGAATAAGCGTCTCCTGTCCCCTCGCTAGCCTTCCAATCACTGCCCTGGCATGCAAGTACTAAACCCATATCAAGATTTCAACTGCCTTTAAAATTATGCATTTGAATGCAGGTACTAAGAGTGAAATGCTTTACGTTAGTAATTGCTGGGCCTTTGTTAACAGCGAAACCCAGGTGCCATTTAACATCTGTGTCCTGTTCTGTCCAGCAACGGCTCTGTAGGTCAGCCAGGTCAAGTCAACATAGCCCAACATTTCAGGGGGGAAGGGGAGCGGAATCTGAAGCCCAGTAAGCTCAATAGGTGTTGTGCCACTATTTGTGTTTAATCCCTTGGTTACGTATTGGTAATTTTCTTTACTCATAGCCCTTTTCTTCCTCCTCCCAGTACTTGTGTCTTAGACACTTTCCTCATACACAAGTACTTGGATGAGGCAGAGGTGCGTGGAGGTAATGCATGGCTTAGTTACCTGTAATCTTCATTACTCCTAGCCCCACTCTTCCTCATCCCAGTGCTCACCTATGAGGCAAGGAGCCTCATATGGAAGTACTGGGACAAGGAAAAGGAACGTGGAGGTAAATCTGGGCCGAGAAGCTGATTTTGGGGGTTAGGGCAGGAGGTGGAAGGGTGAGGGGATTTGTTGGGTGGGTTCAGGGATTGTGTGATAAATTGTAATGGTTGTCCATGTCTAGGCTAAGCAGGCACGATCTGTGTTTTTCGTGGATAGAGAGGCATTTTGGTGCAGCCAGTCTAGTCATTTCTTAGTTTGGCTTGACTTTTTTTTATAACTGGTCATCTCTGATGAAGCAGTCCTCTTAGTGTAATTACCTGGCTAGACTGGCATTTGGGTGGTGCCAGTCTCTCCATTTATTATTGCGGCATTGTATATTTTTCTGGGCATCTGTAAAAAAAAATAACCATGATAAGTGTCATTGCTTCGACTGGCATTTTGGTGCAACCAGCCTAGGTATGTCTAAATGTGGACTGGAATGCTTTACTGTGTTATTTCGTGTCTAGACTGGTCTACATTGTGCAGCCAGTTGGACATGCTTTCATCGTGGCATGGCATTTTTAATTGCAAAGCCTTATATTAATTGAAGCATTAATGTTTCTGTGCACTGTTGGAGACTTGCACATATTGGATTTTGGATTGGTGTTACCCTACAAAACAATTGCAAAACCTCTGGCCTTTTAGCCAATTTTTCTCAGAAAGTGTGCTGTATAATGCCCCCTCCATCCAAACAATCCCCTCCCAACTCAACTTAACTTCTTTTTGGTCCTTTTTCGGGAGCGAACGTGCTGGGAGCACTTCTGTCCCCATCGTGCCCGCTTCTGATCCCTGACAGGCCTTCGTTTTTTGGGGCAAATGTGAATGATTGTGTATGGGGGTTAAGTGGAAATAAGTGAGGGCTGGGGGGTGGAGGGGTGTGTTGGGAAGCAGATTTGGTGGGTAGAAGCACATTGAGGAAAAATGCACGAGTAAAGTGCAAACGAGGGAAAGATAGGCGAGAATAACGTATAGAGCCAGGAGGAAAACTTTGAAGCTAAGCTTCTAGAATAGCCAAAAATAGTCACTCGCCACCACAATGTTACACATACAGACAGCACCCCATTTATTTTACTCCCCAAGAATCCATGAATAGCCAATGCCCAGTGAACAGTGCTAACTTTGCACCCTGGGGCAGGTTCGATCCACGGGAAAGAACCGATATCTGTACATTTTCCCAGAGACAAACCAAACATAAAAAGGCTTAATATGTGCTTTGTTTTTGTACTTGTATATCAAGTTCTTGACAGAGACACTGTGGGGGTACATTTTGGAAGGCCCAATAGTTGTTTCAAAAACATATTTTCAATCCAGGTCAAATTAGCCATTGTATAACCAACCTTCTGCACCATACAGCACTGCCTCTACAGCCTGACGGCGCTGCCTCTAGCCTCTACAGCTGGACCGCGCTGCCTCTAGCCTCTACAGCCGGACGGCGCTGCCTCTAGCCTCTACAGCCTGATGGCGCTGCCTCTAGCCTCTACAGCCTGACAGCTCTGCCTCTAGCCTCTACAGCCTGATCTAGCCTCTACAGCTGGACAGTGCTGCCTCTAGCCTCTACAGCCTGACAGCTCTGCCTCTAGCCTCTACAGCTGGACAGCGCTGCCTCTAGCCTCTACAGCCGGACGGCGCTGCCTCTAGCCTCTACAGCCTGACGGCGCTGCCTCTAGCCTCTACAGCCTGACAGCTCTGCCTCTAGCCTCTACAGCCTGATCTAGCCTCTACAGCTGGACAGTGCTGCCTCTAGCCTCTACAGCCTGACGGCGCTGCCTCTACAGCCTGACGGCGCTGCCTCTAGCCTCTACAGCTGGACATTGCTGCCTCTAGCCTCTACAGCGCTGCCTCTAGCCTCTACAGCCGGACGGCGCTGCCTCTAGCCTCTACAGCCTGACGGCGCTGCCTCTACAGCCTGACGGCACTGCCTCTACAGCCTGACGGCGCTGCCTCTAGCCTCTACAGCTGGACATTGCTGCCTCTAGCCTCTACAGCGCTGCCTCTACAGCCTGACGGCGCTGCCTCTAGCCTCTACAGCCTGACGGCGCTGCCTCTAGCCTCTACAGCCTGACAGCGCTGTCTCTAGCCTCTACAGCCTGATCTAGCCTCTACAGCTGGACAGTGCTGCCTCTAGCCTCTACAGCTGGACAGCGCTGCCTTTAGCCTCTACAGCTGGACAGAGCTGCCTCTAGCCTCTACAGCTGGACAGAGCTGCCTCTAGCCTCTACAGCCTGGCGGCGCTGCCTCTACAGACTGTGTTTTCAATAGTTGCCTTCATTGACCGGTTTCCTACTGAATAAGCAAATCTTTGCGTTACTGCGGGTCAGTACTGCGACCCCGCTAATCGGATCAGTGCTCTTGATAAGTAAATATATATTTTTCTATTTATGGGCCCACTTTCCTTGATTATTGATGTATATATCAAGATAATCGATTTCTGGCTATGATAGTCAACCTACAATTACACATCTTTTTATTTCAAAGGCCAGACGACATCCGTTTTCTGTTGTTGTTTTTTTAAACCCCATCTCTGTTTTGGAGACGAGAACGGCATACTTTGCATATAGAAGGCAGAGTTTGTATACAGAAGAGTTGTGATCTGGTGTACACATTCCTTCCTGTATATAAAAAAGAACAATGCGAGAGCAAGTATATAGCCTCGGCAGGTGCCCTTTACAACAGGTACTGAACAGTTTTTCACCCGCCAGGTACCACCGAGCAGAGGCTGTGTTCTCCTCATTGCAAATGTAATTACTTGGAACATTTTCACTAGCCAAACATTTCCATAACTTAGACAGCGGAAACCATCAAACAGTGATTTGAGATAGATAACTGATAAATACAGTGGGCTCTTATTCATAATCCCGTATTCCTGTACTAAGAGAAACAGTCTAAAAACCCAATCCCCTCAGAATCCCACTTTCCTCTAATCATGTTTCTAACGAGTTTTGCAACACTTTCTATACACCTAGATAATGGTGTCACTATGGGAAATGGGTATATCGTTCCTTGGTAGTACTCTACTGTCTTTTTTCTTTAAGTGAGTCATGTCCACAGTTCCTCAAGGGGGCAGGATGTTTTTTCAAAACCAATTGTGTTGAACAGAAGCACTAAGTCGGCAGTCCCAGATTCCCAGTTGTTTCTTAAAGGATTCTACTGGCAAAGAATCGGTGCCGGGTGCTTTTCTTGGTTTCTGTTGCCTTTGGGCCACCTTTACCTCTGCAAATGTGAATTTCAGAATTAAACCTCTGCCATAGAAGGGCTATTTGGGGATCCTAATGCATCTTGTTTGCGTGTATTATGACAAATCCTTGGATGTCGTCACTTCTCCCCGAGGCAGTGCCCCTTGATATGATATGGCATTTATAACTCGCCTATACACAAGTGTTTCAAGGTGCGATGAGGCAAGGGAGGGGGAACATAGGGAAGACATACACCGATCTTACTAGGCCAGGTGACATTGAGATCGTGCAAGTGCAGGGGAGGGGAAGAGGGAAAGGGGGGGGCAGTACAGTACATACGATCAACAGTAATAAATAGAATAAATAAAAACAGAAGGTGGAAGTGCGGCCAGCTTGTGGCAAGTGCAGGGGTAAGTGCAGACATCAAGTGTCAAGAGCTGGTGGGGGCGGTAGGGGTACAGAAACAGCCCCCAAGTGCAGGGGTTGCCTGGGAGGCAGTGCAGGTGTGCAGCTGGCCGGGAGAGGGGGCCTGGGCCCGGGATTAAAGGGTAGCCAGTGCAGTTTCAGTCAAGAGTTCAGCAGGGGAGAGAAGAGGAGAGGAGAGGAGACAAAAAGGAAGGTCTTGAGGTGCTTCCGGAACCAGAGATGGTACTCCTCAAGTTTCAGGGAGGCAGGGAGGCTGTTCCAGGGGGAGGCCCCAGCAGAGGAAAGGGATCTACCACCAACTTGTTGCTTCGAGAAGCGACTGACCTGGAGGGAGTTGGACGCAGCTGAGCGGCTAGCTCGAGAAGGAAGATAGTTAGGTAGAGAGAGTTAAATGTATTGAGGCCCCAGGCCCCAGAAGGCCTTGTGGAGAATGCAGAGGGTTTTGAACTTAATACTCGCAGCTACTGGGAGCCAGTGAAGAGATTTCAGTCCTGGAGAAATATGATCCATGGGCTTGAGGCCAAGGACAAGTCTCTCCTGTTCTGGATGAACTGCAGAGGGCGGAGAGTAGAAGCAGGCAGATTTAGAAAGTGGCTGTTGCAGTAATCCAGCCTAGAGAGAACCAGGGCTCTGGAGACAGTGAGCTTCTGGGGGAAGGAGAGGAAAGGAACAATGCCAGTGATGTGAGGAGAGCAGGAGAGTGTGGATTCGTAGATGACCATGAGGTTTTTAGCCTCACAGGTGGGAGAAGGAAGAGGGCCAAGAGAGGGCAGCCAGAGAGTGATAGGAAAGGCGAGAGCAGGTGTGCCGATGAGGAGAATCTCAGTCTTACTGGCATTAAGGCAGAGATCATTGGCGGCACACCATTCATGGATAACGGGCAGACAATCAGAGATGAGAGAAGAACTGGTGGCAGAAGGGAGCCTGAAAATGAGCTGTGTGTCTGTCACATAACACTGAAAGTTGGGGCAGAGAGCAGCAATGTGGTGGGCAAGAAGTTCCAAGCATTGGTTGAAAATCCAGGCAGAGAGGGTAGACCCCTGGGGAACACCACAGGTAGAGATAGAGATAGGATAGAGAAAGGACCCAAGTTGGACCTGGGAGGGTCGATCAGAGAGGAAAGAGGTCTGCTAAGCCAGGGCCTGATCGGTGATACCCAGGTTATCACAGAGACTGTTGAACAGGATGGCATGGTTGACCGAGTCAAACGCAGAAGAGAGATCAAGTAAGGTGAGGACAAAGGGAGTATTGGAGTCAAGGTTTGAGAGCAGGTCTTCACGGATGTTCATGAGGCAAGGGATGTGAGGCCACTCCCCGATAGTCCCCATGGGGGTAGTAATCAGCAGTGGTACTCGGCAGGAGGACCTCATGGTGAGGTACCCCTATAGGATGACTCTCCAGGGAGAATGCGGTACACTCTGCCCATAACACCTCCCCCCACCAACGCCATACCTGGTCATCCCACGTATACATTTAAAGTGGAGAATATGCAAAGTACTGGGACGAAGAAGATCCTAGTTGTTAAGTTGGCCCAGGAAGTCCCAACTTATGCAGAGGACTCAGAGTCAATCCAATCTAGCTTTATTATCATCCAAAAAAAGCAGGGACAGCATTATAATCGTGCCACTCTCAGCGCACCCATTGCAAACAACGATTTAAGTAGTACAACTTCATCATAAATGACGTCATCACATGTTATCTGTTTCCAAAAACCTACAAGGAATGGAAATTGGTTAGTGATGGAGGCTACTATGAGACACCAGAGGGTGTCTCGCCTGCTAGTCCCTGGGGATCTCGCTCTCAGGTGGCCAGGGCACGGCCATCTCCATTGGATCCAGACCCTGGGGGTGGACCAGTGCGAGAGGATCACCTGGGTGAGGGGTCTTCAAGAGTGGGGGGGTCAAACAGCCGATGGTGAGATGCAGTATTCCCCACCCCACACTTTTTTGTGCATCCAACCACTTCCTATTTTAGGATCAGATGTCCAATCCACCCTCCTTTCTGCACAAACACTATGCCAAGGAAGAGGGCGACTGAGACTAACTCTCATACATCGTACTGGACATGTGCCGCTAATCGGGTCAGGCAAAGTCAGGCACTTGACTTCAAGTGCATACACCAGATTCCAATTAGCTCTCCTCATACGGATAAAAAGCAGAACCTAGAGACAAACGCTGAGCAAGGTGGAACATGAGTACAAGCAGAGCCTCCGGGGCGAGGCAAACCTACTGGAGTAGAGTGAAGGACCGAGGGATGAGCGCAGCAGGCCAAAACCCCCAAGAGTTCCCTACAAGAGGTTGTTGCCTTCACAAGGCAACGAAAGACATGTGAAGAAGGCCAGATCCTATTTTCGAAGACTGTATTGTGTTTCAAGGACGCCAGCGAACATCCCAGGTGAGCGACAGAGTTGGGGAGGTGAGGCCAAGCCTGTGGTACTAACCTTGACTTGTGAATTGGAAATCGAAAAAGCAAGCGAGAACTGCACACAGCCGGTGAGTTAGCAAGCGACCGGTTAGTGCAAAGAAAGATTGAAGTTTGCAACAAAATATTGCAAGTGAAGGCTGCACACGTGTGGAGGAGACGCAAGGAAAACAGACCTGCGAATGAACTGCAAAGCAAGAACAGCTGTGGTATCAGTGATACTGCTTTTCGCCTGACAACTCAGTTCATCAGTAAGTCTCTGTGAAAGGTACATTGTTGAGATGATAAAAGAAAATGAACTATACAATGAAAGTGACAAAGTTAACCCTGAGAGAAGGGGAGAGTACAAAGCTAAGCATTGAATACTGAGTCGAAGTGGTCCTGCGATGGTCTGTAAAAGAAACCCTGCACATTTGAAAGTCTTTGACATCTGAAAAGCTGTCTGAGCCTGGCGGAGGGAGACCCGAAGTGTAAAAGGCTTGGGCAAGGGAGCCCCACCAAGTGCTGTTGAACTGTGAAAGGTCTGAGCCCGACAGAGGAGGACCGGTGTGAACCTTTTCGTTTTGTAATTTGGGGAAGATTGGAACAGTACCCTTTAACATGAAAGGTCAGGCGGGCCTCAATCCAAGTTCCAAACTGTTTCAGTGTTAAAGCCTGATCCTGAATGTGTCATCCTGCCTACAGAGACGGCCTTATTCCGTGCTGTGTAAACGTGGGCAGGAAAGCTGATTCAGCCACATTTATTCTTTGTCGAACACAGACTTTCCTTTTACATGCATACTTCCTTCTACACCCTTTTTTATTTTTTAAAATCAGTAGGACAGGCATTAGGGGTTTTTGTTAGCATAGGCCATTTTGATTTGACATAAACGCCTAAGACAGTTTTCTTTATTATTTGATGGTCGAGACAACTCCCATCTTAGTTATAGGGCAACGTAGGAGTTTTTCCAAACCCCACAAAGTTAATAAAGGTTTTACAAATTGTATCTTTTGTGTCATTGTCATACTTGTGATACCATGCCTCCCCTACACTCCCTATACACTCTATAGGGTTCAAACATTTCATTGGGTTATACTTCTCTGATGGCTCCTCCTGAGTCCACCCCTATATTGACAATAGTTAAACTATATAATCTCTACAACAGGTAATTGGCTGGCACCACATTCCATGGGCGGCATAATAACTCATGACTTTGATGGGTTGACTCCTTGCTAATCAACCTTTGACAATTGACAGGTCATCAAGACATGAGCCAGACAGATAGTGGGGGGGACCGAAGCACGTGGACTGTTCATTGTTTAATTAAAGAAGTTACCATACCTCATTCCTAGGCCATGAGACCAGGCAATCTCTTTGTATTTGTCCTTGTGTGGCGCCTTGTGTCTGTGTGTACGTGTAGGGAGTACGGCAGGTGTCCTGTCTGTGTTTGTATACAATGAATAGGCAGTGTTCTTCAATTTTGGGTCACGTGTGATGGTACCCAGAATAATCTCATATTTATTGGGATTTCAGCTATTATTAATGAATGTGCTGTGTTTTTCTGTTGCCTCTGGGGATACTCTTGAGTTATTCTTCATGGTGTCTGTTGGCTTGCCGTGTTATTGCAGCTGGCCTACAAAGGCTGGTTGTGTGCTCATAACCTTTAATTAATCTGGGTGTGCCTTTGTTCTTCTGCTCTGACCCTCCCTTCTTTTCTCGTAACCTTGGCACTAGTTCCCATCTGAGCTGTGCATGGATATGTATTTTTGGTGAATCAGCGTTTTGAGTTCTCTCGAAGTCTTGAGGCCTTTCGTTTAATTAAAAGCATGCTGCGGCTTCCTTTTTAAAGAAGATGGTTGCCCAATTACACTCTTGTTACTATGTTGGTGAACTATGTTTGCGTATTGTTTGTTCTGTTCACCTTATACTTGGGCATGTTAGTATTCTTCATGTCTTGTGGAGGCTATGTTAATAATCTTCATGTATAAATGCATTTTTCACCTAGTGTATATGTTCTTCATGTTGAGTGCACATTTGCTTCATGTCTAATGCATGCACATGTATTGTTACAAAAGTAGTTTGACTGCTTTTGCCATCTTCAGCCTAAATTGTCTCTATGTCCTGCTATACCTACATGGGATAAGGGCGGTACGGTTGCCTCAGTGAATAACGTGTTGGGGACCGACCCCCAGGTATGCCAGAGAGACATTGGAAGTCTGCGGACTTGGACGGCCCAACTCCCTCCCCCAGGATACACGGATGACTCCATCAACGGCAAGTTTAAACTGTGTTTTATTACAGATAAAACCAACAGGGATCAGCACATGAACAGGAAAAATCTGTGCACATCTCGCTCTTCCTCGGCTCGCAGGCCGATTTTACTTCCAGATGGCGTCAGCATGACGTCACAACTTGGGCCCCTCTCCAGGAAACCTATCGGGTGAAGTGATTGGGTACAGAGTATGTTATAACCTATACAGGACCCTATAGATGTTGTTCTACTGGCCCTTGCATGTCAGGTGACTGGGATGGTGAATCCCCAAGTGACTAACTACAACATTATTGCAGTGTGGTGGGCTTACCATTGGTTCTTGCTACCAACCCCTAGGTTACTAAACTGTGATTGGCTAGAGCTGACATCCCCAGGCCTGGGATCTGCAAAGATTATCAGCTTACTGTGTACCTCTTCAAGGTAATGAGAACGACTATGTATCTGCATTGTAACTTGTGTGTACCACCTTATCTTATGAGAGTACTCTCCTTATCGGCGCAACACTTGTTGCATACTGTTGCATACTTGTTGCTGTCTGTGTTTGGCAGCCTGGGACCAGCTCTCCTTTCCCACCTCAGATCGCTGTCCATTGTCTCCTTCAGCTGCGTTGTGTGCTCAGAGACCACACATTTGAGCTGTGCAGCTCTGAATTCTGAGGATGTATTAGTATTTTCTGCAGCTGGTCCCTTTGTCGACTGGGAATTGGAATGCCATCCGTATCTCTTGACCTTGGCTGTGGGTCCTGTCTCACACATCTAGTTCTCTGTTCAGCCTGAATCAGCTCAGCTCATCTCTTGCTCAGAGGCCTGAGGCTTGCTGTAATTTTCCTATACATTGTAAAGCGGTTTCTACAGTGTCCATACTATACTACATTCCCATAGGTTAGTCACACTTGATCTGTCAGGTCCCATAGGTGCTCCCGCAGTTCCATGTGGTTATTCGCATGTAAGTATCTGCAAGCTTTGCTCAGGATCTTTTGTCTCTTACAGTTTCTGCGATGTTGCGTTTGGCCAATGGCAAACTAATAAAAGCAACGAGGGGATGTCTATGTTTCTGTCCTCTAACTATATAACTGTCCGCTCTTGTTCTTAATGTATTCGAGTGTGTGTTTGTTCGTGCGGATGGCACATGTGCTTCATGTGTAACGCTGCTATGTCATGGTGTCTCTAACAACGTTGGCAACATGGCTTCTGGGTGCTTTAGTCCTAGATGTCCATACAGGTGTCTTTAATCATGGCCTGTGGCTCTTCATCCACTCATGGATAGATCTGTACGTCCATGGATCGGTATGGCTGGCTGAGGGATACCTCTCAACATACTTGTCAATCTTGTCACTTGTCAATCCAAGGCCCTCAGGCCAACCTTCACCTGTTTGATAGACGCTTCCCTCGCCTCATCAACTTCCTTTCCTCTCCTGCTGTCCCCCCTCCTCTGTCCTCGGCTACCTTGCCTCTACCCTCCCTCCCTGCCCCCTCTCGTGCTCCTTCTTCACCTCGTTCTTCTACACCTCCGCAGGGCGTACCTCTGATCTGTACCCCTCCCCGGAAGTCCTTCAAGGAGGGCAACCTTCTCCACATTGCCACTCTTAACTCTCGCTCTGCCATCAAGCATTCCTCTGATATCTGTCGCCTTCTTGAGGAATTGAACCTTGACTTCCTCGGTCTCACTGAGACATGGTTCACAGCCAGCTCTGTCACCAGCTTTGACACACTCCTACCTGACAGTTACAAGATCCTCTCCGTGCCTAGGCCCAACCGTGCAGGGGGGGTGTTGCCCTTATCTTTCCTGAGTGGATTCCTGCCACTGTCACTCCTACGCAGACCTACTCTTCTTTTGAATGTCTTGTCTGCCGACTCTCTCTCTCTCTCCCAGCCATTCCCTTACCGTGGCTACTATCTATCGGCCACCTGGTCAAATTTCCTCCTTCCTCTCTGAGTGGGCTGACCTCTCCTCCTCACTCCTGTCCTCAACCACTCAACTCCTCTTTCTTGGTGACTTCAACATCCACCTGAATGCCTCCTGTCCCCCCACTGGACTCTTTCGTGACCTCTGCGACTCTCTCTCACTCTCTATTCTCCCGTCTGGGCCTACTCATTCTGCAGGGCACACTCTTGATGCTCTGATCTCTTCTGGCCTTCCCCTCTCCGTCCCTCTCTCCACTCCTCTCTCCTGGAGTGATCACTTTCTCCTATCCTCCCACCTCACCCTCCCTACCCCACAGGCAAAGCCACCCTCATCATTACCACCCACCTTCTCGGTCATCCGACCCATGAAGCGCGTGCCAGTTGAGGCTTTCGCTGCCACCTTCTCGCCCCCCCCTCTCCCTTCGGCTGACTCCCACCCTGACACAGCCCTCTCCATGCTCCACTCGGCTATATCTGATACTCTTGATATCCTTGCCCCTGTCATGAGAATCCGCCTGAAGCCCAAAGCCAAATGTAACTCCTGGTATGACTCGGATCTCGTCACCCTAAAACGCAAGTGCAGGGTGGCAGAGAGGACATGGCGTGCTTCATGTTCATCCTCTGACAAACTGGCCTGCCGCCTGCTCCAAAGGCAATACCGTCTCTCCGTTCTCACCAAGAAGAGAGCCCTTATCCAAGCCCGCATCTCTGTGCCATCTAACAAGTCGGCTGAACTCTTTAAAATCTGCAAGGAGCTTGCCAACCCTGCTGGAGTCTCTACCTCTCCTGTCCCCTCCCAGGCCCTCTGCACTGCACTCTCACTTAAGCTCTAAAACTCAGGACATCCTGTCCTCACTCTCCTCCTATCACCTCCCTCCCTCTCTTCCCGGCTTTTCCTCTGGCCCATCTGCAGCCACCCCTCCTCCCTCCTTCTCTGCCTTTCCCCTTTTTTCTGCTGACGAGGTTTCCAGACAAGTCCGATCTATGAAAGTCTCGTCTAAACAGGTTCACCCCTGTTCCTCCAAAACTATCAAGGACCACATCGACTCCCTGGCTCCTGCCCTGGCTGACTTTTGCAACCACTCCATCGCCTCTGGAGTCTTCCCATCCCCCCTCAAGCACTCCCTTGTGCACCCTCTTCTGAAGAAACCCTCTTCCGACCCCTCCTGCCCGGCTAACTATCGCCCAGTCTCCATCACTCCCTTCTTGGGCAAGCTCCTGGAGAAACTGGCCATCTCCCAGCTTAACCTCCATGCTGAATCTGTTGGAAGTCTTCATGACCATCAATCTGGCTTCAGAGCGGCCAGAAGCACGGAAACTGTTCTCCTGAACATCCGTGATCACCTGCTCTTGAACCTTGACTCCAACACTCTGTGTATTCTCTTTCTGCTCGATCTCTCTTCTGCCTTTGACACTGTCAACCATGCCATCTTGCTCTACCATCTCTGTGATAACCTGGGTATCACTGGTCAGGCTCTGGCGTGGCTGACCTCTATCCTTTCCAATCGACCCTCCCAGGTCCAACTTGGGTCCTTCCTCTCTGACATCTTTTTCTCCACCTGTGGTGTTCCCCAGGGATCTAATCTCTCTCCCTGGCTGTTCAACCAGTATCTGGCACTCCTTGCCCACCGCATCGCCGCCCTCTGCCCCAACTTTCAGTGCTACGCAGACGATACCCAGCTCATTTTCAGGCTACCCTCGGCCACCTCCTCTTCTTCCCTCATCTCTGACTGTCTGCTATCCAGGATCCAGGAATGATGTGCCGCCAATGACCTCTGCCTTAATGCCAGTAAGACTGAGATTCTACTCATCGGCACACCCACTCCCTCCTTCCCTGCAGCTCTCTGGCCAGCCTCTCTTGGCTCTCTTCCTGCTCCTACCTGCAAGGCAAAAAAAAACCTCGGGGTCATCTTCAACTCCACACTCTCCTTCTCTCCTCATATATCTGACGTCTCTAAGAAGTCACACTACCAGCTGCACCTCCTCAGAGGTATTCTTCCCTTCCTCTCCTTCCCCCAGAAGCTCACTGTCTCCTGAGCCCTGGTTCTCTCGAAGCTGGACTACTGCAACAGCCTCTATCTTAATCTGCCTGCCTCCACTCTCCGCCCTCTGCAACTCATCCAGAACAGAACTGCAAGACTTCTCCTTGGCCTTAAGCCCAGGGACTGTATCTCTCCAGGACTGAAATCTCTACACTGGCTCCCAGTGGCTGCAAGGATTAAGTTCAAAACCCTCTGCATTGTCCACAAGGCCTTCTGGGGCCTGGGTCCTAAATACCTTCAACTCTCTCTTCCTAAATATCTTCCTTCTCGAGCCCTTCGCTCATCCGTCTCCAACTCCCTCAGGGTCAGCCGCTTCTCGAAGCAGCGAGCTGGGGGTAGATCTCTCTCCGCGGCAGGGGCCTCCCTCTGGAACAGCCTTCCTGCCTCCCTGAAACTTGAGGAGAACCATCTCCTGTTCCGGACCGCACCTCAAAACCTTCCTCTTTGCTTCTGCTTTCTCTCTCCCTCTCCCCTGCTAAATTCTTCACTGAAACTGCACTGAATCTGCTACTGGGCCACTCTCACCGACCTCGGTCCTGGGCCCAGCCACTCTCCACTTGCACTGCCTCCCTGGCAACCCCTGCACTGCGGGACTGTCTCTGTATCCCTACAGCCCCCCCCTTCCCAGCACTTGTCTGCACTTACCTTGCACTTGCCACAGCTGGCCCTATTTATTTATTTTTTACTCTACTTACTTTGTACTGCACTTCCCCCCTCCCCTTCCACTTTTCCCTTCCCCCTACCCCTGCACTTGCGCGGTCTGAATGACACCTGGCCTAGTAGGATCGTTGTCTGTCTTCCCCTTGTTCCCCCCTCCCTGCCTCGTCGCGCCTTCAAACACTTGTGTATAGGCGCGTTACAAATGCCATATCATATCATATCATTGGTCCATTGGGAATTTGTCCGATATAGAATGGGTGATTGTGGTGTTTCCTGGGCTTCTTCCTTGTCATGAATTTAGTAGGAGGTTGGAGGGGGAGGAGTTGGCAGGCTTCCCCATCACTCTTCAGTCCCCCTCTCTGTTCGAGCGGTCAAGCACATCCTTATATGACAGTCATTTTGCTCTTGGCTGCCATATCTTTGTTATTCCTCTGAGGTGCCCATAATAGTTGGTGTGGTCATCGAACGGCCAGTTAACGTAGCAGCACACTCCTTCGGGGTTGCACCAAACCCATTTCCCTTTGGAATACTTTGCATCAAATGGGTTGTCCAACTTCATTGATTCAGTTGGGTGCAGTCGTCATTGTGCAACTCTCTGTTCTTATTCCCTTCTGCCACAATCTCCTCCTTTGCTCCTCCTATATTCACATCCATCAGGAACGGCACTCCGATAGCCTCTTCTGCTGTTTTCTTGCACCTTTCCATGCAGATTTTGATCCCACACATCGATGTTGCTGCCAAAACAGGGGCTCCTATTATCAACTTTAGTCCATCTGACAGCCATTATGATATCCATGACCATATGTATGCTATCCAGCTCTGGTCCTTTCCTGTCCCTCTTGCTTCTTCTTCCATTTTGGCATGCATCCGCTCCAGCTGCACCACTGCATCTGATAGAGTTCTGTTATCTTCATCATTGATAGGTTTGAATGTGCAACAGGAACTCTGTGGCCCTCATTACAACTGAGGTGCTAAGTGCACCAACTTTACCACCGTGGTGTAAACTACGTTTACACCATGGCGGATTTACCGCCCCATTACAAGGTGAGTGGGGCGGTAAATCCCCATTTCCCATTTTCCCTTCCCCATTCCCATTTTTGCCCCATAGGGCATAATGGGAGTGGGGAAGGCGCTAATTACGGCACCGTAAATTACGGTGCCGTAATTAGCACCAAGGTGCCTTAGCACCATGGAACTTAACGCCTGCAAAAAGCAGGCGTTAAGGTGGGAATCAGGCGTTAAGGGTTAACGGTGGCGTTAACCCTTAACGCCTGAGTTGTAATGAGGGCCAGTATCTTTGCTCAAACTCCTCCTTCAATGGCTGTGAGTGGGTCCAGAACATATCTATTCTGAGCGCCACCAACCTTATTGCTCTGAGCTCTTCCTTTATTGCGTTGAACCCATTCACTGTGGAATTGATAGTCGCCATCAGTTCCCAGCGGGTAATGTATAACCACTTCGTGTTTGTGTACGTTTGTACAGAAGGTGTTATTAATGCAAAGAACATTTGTGTTCTGCTAAACAGCCTGTGTTCTGCTGGAATTTCATTGAGTGCTTTCTCTGATGCTTCTGAGAAGTTAATTTCCTCCTCTTTACTCTGCTCAGTCCTGCTGGCTTCTCTGCCTTCTCTGCCTCCTCAGAATTGTCGCAGGACCTAGTATGATGGCAACCACGTCTGTCTCCTCTACCTTCCCCTTACTTGTTCCCCCACCCCCAGCGCTATCTGAAATGTTGTCTAGTACGATAGTCGCTTGTTTTTTTCCTCCCCTCCTCCACCCCTCTTCCTCAACTTTTTTTTTTTTTCTTTCCTCCGGCTCTACCAGAAATGTCATCAGGCCTAGTACAGTAGTCGCCTGTCTGTTTCCATTTCCTTCCCACTCTCCCCCTCCCTTCCTTATCTATATCTTAACTATTGCACTAATGAAATGTCGTCAGGGCGAGTACGATAGTTAATTTCACATCCTTACTGTTCATGGACTATAAGAATGTCATAATATTTTCCCATGTTCCCTCCCTTGCCTTTAAGCGCTTTGAAACACATTGTGTATAGGCGCTATATGTATAAACTATCATATCATATATCCAATTTTATCCCCTCATTCGATCTCTTATTTCTTTTGTTATTGTCAATTTTTGGGAACTCATCGAGCTTCACATACTTCCTTGGCATGACCAACGAAGGCATGTTGATGTGTACCGACAAGCCTACTCCTCCTCAGTCAGGTGGCAACGTCGTATGCTTTCGATCTGCAAGCCCAGTAGTGATCCATCAGTACTGCTGTTCCTGCATTCATGGCTGGGTGTTGTTCAATGCCTCTGCATCCCACATTCTCACCAACTTCAATTTCGCCATTGTTCTGGTAGCACAGTGCTGGTGTCTTCAGAGGTATTCTTGGCATCAGACCAGCTTCATTTTCCACCCATGTCAGTAACCTGGCATTCGCATCCCATTCTTTCATGCACTTGTCATTTGCTTCCTGTACCTTGTTCACTGATGACTGGGCTAGTGTCAGTGCTTTGCTTCCCACCACTCCGTCCGTCCTTCCATCCTTCGTGTACACTTGGCCATATACTAGTATCTGTGCTTTCCCAGCAACCAGGCTCTCCTCCTGTCTCTTTCACTCTCGCCCATGGACATGGTAGTTCCTTCAAGGTGATGGTCTTTGTTTATCCTTTGTCAGGCCCATCAGTTAAGTACTGTATAGCTTCATCTAGCTGCTAATAATTGTTCATGTCTAATGTCTTTATGTAATTATCTTCATACAGGAATGTTGCTTTAGACATCAATTTCAGCGTAGCTGTCTTCACTTGACATCTTCCTCGAGTTTTCACCATCAAGAGATACATTATGCTCATGCTGCTGGTATTTCAGTTGCTATGAACGTTCTAGAGGCACTCATTGCATAGGGGATTAATGAGCAGCCATAATCACTCTCCCCGGTGGTTTCCTTACCTACTTGTGTCATGTGCTTGTACCACATGTTATTAGACACTTGAGCAGTGTAGCTGAGATACATGTCAGGCCCCTTCATGTCTGTGTCAACACTGTGCTTACCTCTCCTTAGCTTATCAGCAGTGTACTCCTGTCCACCTTACATGCTTGTTCCACCTGTTCGGGTTGAGGGAATGGTAGTAGGGGTAACAGCGGTAGCACTAGCAACTCCAAGTAATTTTCCAAAATATAATAACAGCGCTAGGAATGAGTAAGACCAACAGAATCATAACATTTGTATATGTCATTTATTTTCTCTTAACACTGCTTGATCCTTGCTGCTTGAAGATACAGTCGCCTGCCTGAAATGCACGAATAAATGCAATATTTTATTAGTATGATAAATGCTCTTATGCCCTGCGGACCAGTAATCACTAATGGCAAAACTTCTTCCCACAATTTTCTTACTGATGGGTCTCTGTCTGGCCAGTACTGGGGGACCAACGTGTTCAAGCTGTAGGTAGGTTTGGGCCAAATACTCTATAAAGGCAAGATAGTATACTCCAGGGGATTGGGCCTGAAATCTGCTGGGTCTCCTGACAGTGTGGACAAATTGGTTTGACAAGGTATCTGGGCGAGGGGCAGGGGGCAACATGGATATGAGCAAACAGCAAAAGATACATCGGCTTTCACGTTGGTTGTGTGTGGAAAAGAAGAATAACAGTGTGCCCTAATCTATGTCTACATGTATTCCAGGCTCCACTTCTGTTGCCCGTGAGCACGTGATCGTTGGATGCCCTCCCCCTGGTCATAGAAGTTCAGAACGCACTTGTAGCTATGCTAGGTGCTAAACGTTGGCTCTGTCGGTCAAGGTGACTTTGTTGCCCGGTGAGCCCGGTGAGCCTGCTGCTTTGTAGGGTTTGACGTCTGCCAAGTGGTTTCAGATCGTCTTTCCCTCGAGTTTGACAGCACGGTCAGCCACCTTCTCCACTATGTGCGGACCTGTGAACCTTGGTGCATTCCGAGGTTTTTTAGTCCAGAGTCTTGGGGTGCGCTGTCGGAGTGGCTCTCTTCGCTGTCTTCTCGGCCTCCCCAGTGTCGTATCTGGTGAGAGATAAAAGAAGCGCTAGCCACCAAGGAAGTAATAGTCATTCATGTCCTACCCTAACACATCTGCACTATTCTCACAATCCTTCGGTGCTCTTGTGGGAGGAGCCAGGGGAAGATGCATGCACCGTCCTGTCATCACCTCATGGGACTTTAAATGGTGGTCAGGCGCAGGCTCTTTGCACAATGCAAACAGTGCAAGTGGTAAACCATGCAGCCAATTTCTTTTTGTGCTCTGCTGTGTCTTGGCTATGCACTCTTTCAGAAGGCCATTCATGCGTTCACACACTCCATTTTCTTGCGGGAGCTACGCACAGGCAATTTTGTGCAGGATGCCCAACAATGTTGTGCTGTGCTGAAACATTTCATTGGCAAAGTGGGAGCCGTTGTCAGACCGCAAGACCTCACACACGCCCCATTTGGGAGCACTACCAAATTAGAACAGAACCATGTTTCTCCAGTGCATGTAGCAATGACCTCGTTCCCTCTGTGTTGGGTAGTGCAATTGTGTGAATGCAGTGTTCAATAATGCTAGTGGCATCACCACTTTTCCTGTGTTATCCTGCTGCCAAAGGGTGTCTGTAGGAGACATTGTGCATCCCCTTCTTGTCCACAGTTCCTTCTATTCCCTTGGTGCAGCTCCCTGCAACTCCATGATCTGTGCTTCTACCAGTATATTGTACCCCTGCTTAAGTACCATATTTCTGGTGAACTCTCTCGCAGTTGGAGCTCCTCCTAGTTTCCATAGTTACCAAAAGTATGCTGCGCATTTTGCCTCCAAGTCTGCTGCTTTGTTTCCCCTTGAAATGGGAACTTACCCTTTCGTATGGGTTTGCCACTTTATTATTGCTATCTGGCTTGGAAAGGCAATTACTTCAATCAGTCTGCCCAGTAAAAGTGCATGTTGCACTGGAGTCCTGCTGCCCTTCTGAACCCGCTCCTGAGCCAACATGATAGTGCAGAGTGTACTGTTGATGCCACGTAGGTGGAGTCAGAATAGATTGCCACCTCCTTATCTATACTGTGTTCCAGTGCTAGTTTTAGGGCCACTAGTTCTGCTGCTTGTGCTGAGTAATGGGATGGTAGGCCTGCGCTCGCTACCACTTCACTTGTCCCATCTTCCTTCAGTCTTACTACTGTAGTTCCTGTATGCCTGACCCTCATCCGTCTTATCAATTGTGACGACCCGTCAATGTAGAGCATGTCTCCCCCCCTCAAGGGCATCCTCCTCTAAATTGCGAGTGCCACTGAACATCTTTGTTTGCTATACAGTTGTGTGCATAGTCTCCTACCTGTAGGATGTCTGCCAGAAATGTTGCTGGGTTAACAATTCTGCATCTCACTATCTTAATTCGATAGTATCACCTCATACCCTGATGCTCTGTGTAGTCGGTGTGCTCTTTGGTTCTGCAATATAATAGAGGGTGTGCTCCATGTAAAGAGTGGTGGTGCACCCAATGGTTATTGCTGCTGACTTCTGTATTGCAAATGCGGCAACTGCCAAGGCTTGTTTGCACTGATAGCGTCCTCTCATTACTGGGTCGAGTTTCCCTTGGTAGTAAGCTATTGGTTTGTGGCCCATGCTTGTCTTTTGTGTCAATACTGCCTTCATCACTACACCATCAGTGTGTGAAAACAAGAAAAAATATTTTTTGTAGTCTGGGATCCCTAGCACTAGTGCTGTGCATATTGCTTCCTTCAGTTCCTCAAATGCTTCAGTCATCTCAGTGGTCCATGTCAGCGTCTTGTTACCGCTCTGTGCTTCCTTCAGAGCGCCCAGAAGTGGCCTTGTGTATGTGCTGTGATCAAAGACCCATGCTCTGCAGTAGTTTCATTACCCTAGGAACTGTTGAGTTTCCCTCATTGTCATGGGCTTAGGTGTCTTGCGTATTGTCTCTGCTCTTTCTGGGGTGATCTGGTGGCCATTTTAAAATATTGTCTGTCCAATGTATAGCACCTCTTTCTGACAGAACTGTAACTTGGCCTTGTCCACCATGTACCCCTTGTCAGCTAGCACTGTCAGCATGTGTACTGAATCCTTCGTACACTGTCTTCTGTCGTGCTGCAAATCAGAACATCATCTACGTACTGTAAAACTGTGCTCTCCATCTGTATGTTGCTCAAGTCCATCTGTATGACTCAGTTAAAGATCGATGATGGCTTGCAGTACCCTTGTGTGTTTTTCCACTTCTGGTTTCTATGCATAAAGCTGTTCAAGTCGGTATTGCATGGGGACTCTGATGGTACAAGAATGCCTCTCTAAATCGGGGCTGTCATTGTCTCATAAATGCCCTTGTCTGCTTCTTTAATTGAGGGGTACAGCTTCACTCTTGGTAAAATTGCTCCTGGCTTCACTTTATCTTCACTCCCCCTATGCTCTTTATGTGACCCATGTCATGGGGACTTGTAGTCCATAGGGTGTTGGGTACCTTGGCCATGCATCCTCCCAGTATCGTGGTTGCACCTCATGTATCATTGTCATTCTCTGTGGTACTTCCCTGTAGTGTATGTGTAGCCAGTAAGTCGCACAAATTCTGAAAACCATTTCTATTTCCAGTCTTTCTTCCCTGAAATGCTCGTTGTCTTTCACTGTTGTTAACCTGTACCCTTCTGCCACTGCAATCACTGCTCTCCATGCCCCTCCCATGTCATCCAACCCGTGCACTGCAATCCAATCCTCTCTTGCAACCACTGCCTCTATTTCTATTGGCACTACGGTTCCTTCCTCCTCGTCCATTGGTAGCTCAGGCCTGAATAGGTACTTGTTTGGAACTCGCCACATCTTCCCTGCAATTCCTGGAAGCAATGCAGTGGTAATGTCAGTTCCATACTGCAAGGCATAAATTCATTTTGCAAAATTGATTAACAGAAATTGCTACCATTTTTTTTTTTGATTAGCAATCCAACCTAAATGATTAGCAATTTTTACATCAAAGGGATGAGTGGTTAATTGCAGTGCCATAATTGCCTAAATAAGGTGCAGTTGCGGCTAACCATGAAATGTTTAGCATTAGTAATTGCAGGGCCTTTTTAACCATGCAGCGCAGGCACCATGCATTTATCATGTGGACATTCAGAAGTAGAAGGCCTCATGCCTATAGGTTATTAGCGCGGACCAACTGCAAATGGCAGGGAATAATATATCTCCAGCCAACCATCGGGCGGGAAATATAACATTCCCAGACACTTTATAGCACACATATAGCATGCAAGCGAATGTCTCCTAAATGCTCTTGGAAGCGCAGGACAGCAGCAAATTCCTGCAGTCCAGGGGCAGCGTCCAGGCCTTTCAACCTTTCCAGTTGAAACGGGCCTGAACCACAAGGTGTCCCCCCAGCAACAGCCCTATGTTGGCAGCCAGGAACCTTATGACACAGCAACATACTCATTTATTCCATACTTTAAATGCACACTTTGCATTGCACACATCACAAGCTGCATTTGCTGTAGCCTGTAACCTTCCCTGGGCCTCTGCGGTATCTAGAAGTGTGATCACCTCATTGTCTCTAAAATAGACCATTGCTCATAAAGAAGGATTAATAGTTTTTCGGTGGAAGTTTAGTGATTCAGTTACCTGTTGCATGGCAGTCTTGTGACAATCTGCAGCTATTAACCCCCTGGCTGATTTTCTTTGTCGTAATTAGATTGTATGCACCACCGCGTGCCTCACACTTTATCCGAGCTCCAGGCAGAGAGGCCATCAAACATGTTGAAATGGGCTTGCACAAGCTGTGACACATCCTCCACATGTCCTGCTGCAGTCCATTCCTTTAAAGACATTTAGAAGGCATGAAGCCTGCAGGTTGTGTTATCAGTGCAGGGCTGACTGCTAGCAAATGGCTGGGAATAACATCTTCTGAAAATCATCAGGCAGGAGAAAGATTATTCACAGACACTTGGATAGCACACAACCCCACACTGATACCACAGCCTGCAGGCAGCCCTGCCTAACTTCCAGGATAGTCTCAGAGCCTCCGTGTTTTCATGCTTTTTTCTGGGTCTCCGAGAAAGAGCATGAAGCCTCTGTGATTTTCAAGGCCAGCAATAAAAGCAGTGCACGTCTTCCCTCAGCAGTGATCAGAGGATGCCCAAAAGAGAAAGGGTGCACAATGATGCTCAATCAGCAAATGCCAGAGTGCCCCCACTGTAAGAATGAACACCGCCAGAGTGCCCCCTCTGTAAGAATGAACACCTCTTTGTTAATATAATAGTCACTGATCCGAACTGAGTAGGCACTGGCTATTTTGTATCAAAGCTCAAATAAAACACCAGTTGAGTACCCAAGTCTGTCTCATTTACAAGAGAAAAAAATTAAAACCGTCTCATTTTCATGATGTGCTCTTATTTGGTACACAAAAAGGGGGTTACATTCATGCCGAAATTACCATTTTCTCCACACTGCATATAAATAAGCAGACTGCATGTGTTAATCAATAAGCAGATCACTGTATTTTTTTGTCATGATAATGTGTTTATATAGCGCTTTGATCCAAAGCGCTTTACAGAGCACATATTTACATACAATATCACCCAACCCAAATTGGTACTCATTTATCGACCTTGGAAGGATGAAAGGCTGAGTTGGCCTTGCTGGGATTCGAAACCTGCCACCTGCAGAACATGCTCAGATCGCAGCAGTGAGCGCGCAACCTGCTGAGCTATCTCATGTGGCTTTAAGTATTGGGTGTACTACTAGCGAACCGTAAAGATTATTGTTTTGAAGCATTGAGTCGAGGACAGAGTTTATAGTAATTATAGATGCTGTGAGCTGCACAAATCTCAAGGTTTTGGATTTTTAAATGTAGGCAGGATTGCCTGCACGCCTAAGACCTTCTAAATGTAATTTGAAGTGCTGTCTGGTAGCAGATCACTGCAGTCCTGCTCTTCAACGAACATTAGAATGTAATATGGATGCATGCTGTGTTATCAGTGCTGGGCTGTGCGAGTCCCGTACTAATAACACACCATGCAGGGCCAAGTCTTTCTAAACGTTTTTTGAAGTGCAGGACGGCAGTAAATCAAAGGCCTTAAGAAGGCACACTACGGATCCTACCAACGAGTTGTGACTTCAGCCTCCTCACTGGGCAAGAAGCTGTACTATTAACCTGACAATTCACATGCATAGCTCAGTAGCGGGTGCGCTAACCCACTGAGCTACTTTAACAATCTCGTTAGCTGCTTCTCACGTCAGCACTTGTCTAATGTAGGGCACAAACCCCTTGAAGGACATGTCTCCGCCTGCCCCCCTCACCCCTTCCTGCTCAGGCCCTACCTTTGTCCACTGTCTGCCTCAGGGGAAATAGCTGGTCTCTATATCTGGTTCGGCAGAGGCCCCACAAATACATGCTGTGCTGAATCCCCCCTCCCCACACATGGACGACGTGCTGGGGTTCTGTTGTGAAATGTAGACGAGGTTGTGGTCATGGGGGGCTGTAATGGGAGATGCCTTTACCTCGTGCTCTGGTGCTGCTGGGATTTCCACAGAAAGGGACATTGCCTGGGCACACATTGAAAAAATGTATCAGCCTAGCCCAGGAGCCTGGCCCTCTGCTCGTCTGTGTGCTGTTCTCTCCAAGCACAGGCCAGGCAAACTGTACTTACGATCTTTGCTCTGTAAATCATGTTGCAGTTAGTGCGACATGATTATTGAAATATAAAGCAAATAAGCGGTATTGTATAACAAACTGCGATGCGATACCGCTTATTTTATGCCTTGTACTGGAACATTTCTGCATCTACTGACACCCCCTTTGTACCTTGCATCCACAATAGGCTTGAACAATCTGTCTTACATTGAGAATGTGTATTCCTGGTATTGGCACACTATTCCCTTGTCTGTGAGTGAGATGGTCCTGTTCAGTCTGCTCATAATGTCTCGTCCCAGTATGTTTACAGGTGTCTGTTGAGAGTAAAGGTAGTGATAGATCGTGATCACCTATAGATAGTCAGATGCTGTCTGTGAAAGGAACCACTTCTGAGCCCCAGCGAATCCTTTATTGTTCATGGCATCGCGTGACAATGTAAATGCTCCTTCCCTAATCTAGGACCTAGTCGCTCCTGTGTCAACAAGAAAGCAAAAAGCTTTGTCACCTATCGCCATCCCTATGCGAGGTTCCTCCACAGGGTTGGGTGTGATCGACTGGATGGGACACATCAAGTTTGTCTGTGGGCTGTTGTATTGAAGATACAGGGACGTCCCAATCCCTGTAAAGGGGCTGTTCCCCACTATGGTAACTCCTCCCAGTTGTCTGATGGGAACTGTCGCCATTGAATCCGCTTGTGCTGCTGGGTCATTGTTCTGTATCTGTGCTAATTGCTGTGTGTCTCCTTGATGTGGTGTTTGCACATACTGTGGTACTGGCGCTGGCATCTGTGGTAACTGCATTTGGGCTTGTGGTGCTTGTACTTGTGCATGTGGCATCTGTTTATATGCGCTCTGCACCTGGTCCACCTGATAGGGCTGCTGGCCCTGCGCCCCCAATTTTGTTGCAACCCTCTTTAATTACACACTCTTGAAATGTGTCATACTTGCCCACAGGTCCAACACTGTGGTGGCTCCCTCCCTTGCCTTTGGGAACCCCCCCCCTGAGAAATCCCCTGGGTTTTTCTGCATCTGTTGCCCATATCTCGAAAACCCCAATGGCAAGCCTCCTTGGTTGTGATGCATCTGTGGTCCGAAGTCACACCCTCTCTGTTGGCCCCCATCTTCCCCGGAACTGTTGCTGTGGGCCACCCCGCCCCATGAATCCTCCCACCATGGGCGGTGCAAATTGTTGTGGCTGCTGCTGCGGTGCCTGTGGGGTGGCGCTGGTCAAGACTGTCTCCTCCATTGCTTACTTCGATTTTCTGTACTAGTTTCGCTTCATCTATCTTCCTGTCCTCTGCCCTCTTCTTAATCGTCTCCTGCTATAGCCTACAATGATGAACTAGCGTGAGCGTTATCTCTGGCCACCCCTTTGCTTACATCCCTACCAATTTCCTTAAACTCTTCTGGACAGGTTCTGGTAGCCCCTCTACTAGTATGTGATAGAATATTGTTATTGTTTTGTCCCAAGGCTCTCGAGTTTCAAGGCACCAAAGCTCTTCAATCGCCTGAATGTACTGCACAGGGTCTTCGTCCTCCCTCATTTTCCGAGACATAATCTCCCCCAATGTCTGATGTGTCTGGGTTATGTGTCCTTCGTGCTTGCCATACAGCTTCCCTTCAGTTTGCGAATGGTGACCCGTCGTGTGCTGTGTTCTGTGTCATTACCCCTGGCAAGCCTGCCCTTTTCCATATATCATCAGCAGCATCTCCTAGGATTGTAACTAGGAGTCCTTTTACGTCTCCCACAGCTTACCTATGTCCCGCTGTCATATTCTCCTTATCATAGATCCACTTCCCAGCCCCTGCACTCAACAATGGTAGCCTACACTTCACATTCTGCTTGTCTGTATGTTTCCAAGGTACATACTGAGGTCGTACCCCTCCTCTCTCTAATAAGGGCATGTGTGTGAACACTGCCTCCTCCTAATGCGTCCTTCTAGTCCATCCAACTCGTCGGTCCCCTCTCTCACTCTCAATGCCTGCGCATACATCTATTGGCTCTAGTATGGGTACTCTGATGCTGTTGTCATAGCGCCTTGTCAACCATCCCCTTGAACAAGCCATTGCTGTCTCCCCTTCCCTTCATCCTAGAAGGTCTCTAAGCCTATCGATATATGAAGTGGTGTCATGAAGGGTGTGCAAGTCATTCGCCTGCCGTGCCTGCTCCTCTGAGCTGCCCCCTCCTACTCCCCGTGTGCGCGTCCTAAACTCCCATGACACTTGCTTGTCTGTCCCCTTTGACTGGGATAAGAACTGCCTTTATGTGTGTCAATAGTGATTGCTACACGTCTTTGGAAAACTTCCACAAGGTGGCCATGTGTTAGTTAACTTTCCCTCTGTAGCTTTGGACCATTCTATGCTATACTTGTACATGTTCTCCTTGTAAGGCCGGGAGTGTTTTACACAAATGCTGAAGGGGCTTGTCCCCTCCTCATTTCCCCTGATATATGTTCAGTACCTTTACCTGACCTCAAGTCTAGGGTTTCGATAGTTGGCTGAAAAAGGTACAATGTAATGGCAATACCTTTCAGTTTCTATGAGCCTCGCTTGCTCCACAACCTATCAGGCATGCTCTGCAAACCGCCCCTCCACCACCACCACGGCTGCCTCCTCAGGTACACCCACAATCTTGTGCAGGTGCCTTTCGTGCACCGCTACTGGTTCACCTCGTCTGCCAATCCCAAGTTTCCATTACTAGTGCCTCACCGTCTCAAGCTCTCCATTACCTATGTGCAAACCTACGGATGATGTCGCCGATCTATTGACCTAGATCGTTCAGAAAAATCAAATACTGCGCGCACACTGTAATAGTCTGTTACTCCCAAACCACACAAAACCCCCACAGCTGTCTTCCCGCCTCGAGGCAGAGTATAGCGATATTATCTTGTGATCAAACTACACTCGCTGCATCGCCTAGCGTGCAAAAGGTCTCACTCCAGGAGACAGAACCAGTCGACTCACCTTTCACAATCTGGGCCAGTTCCCTTGCTAACTCTTAGGGGGATATGGCCTCTGTGACCAGAGCTAAACCGTCCAACCCACAGGAATACCACTATTTACAATTCTACTCTCATCTGTGCCCTTGAGCCAATAGTCTAGGTTATTCACCAGAACCTTTTACCTCTAAAACTGAATGTGCCCTACTTCCGCTCCTGTCCCTACTCATTTTGACAATACAAGACATTACTTTGACAATACTCTACAGTACTCACTGATACTTCATAATACTCTGTAACCTCCCTCATGCCCACAGTTACCGTTAGACTGGGTCAATACTTACACGCCGGCTGCTGACCCCTCCTCAAGGCGCTCACCTCCCTGTCCTGGTCTGCCTGGACTGCTCGCTGACCTGGGGCAGAATGATTTCCGAGCGGCTCCTGGCGGCCTTTACACAGGCATGCATTTTCCCGTCTTCTTGAAATATGCGAGGGTCCTGAAGCCTCTCGCGTTCGGGCGCCAAGGTGAGGATCTGGTGCCCGACTCGCTCAGCGAACCATCACCTCTGCTACCAACTTTTTAGGGACGGACCCCAGGTATGCCAGAGGGACACTGGAAGTCCGCAGACTTGGAGGGCCCACCTCCCTCCCCCTGATACATGGAGGACTCAGTCAATGGCAAGTTCAAACTGCGGTTTATTACAGACAAAACCAACAGGGATCAGCACAGGAAGGGATCAGCACAGGAACAGGAAAATCCATGCAAATCTCTCTCTTTCTCGGCTCGCAGGCCAATTTTACTTCCAGATAGCCTCGGCATGATGTCACATCTTGGGCCCCTCTCCAGGAAACCTATTGGGCCAAGTGATTTGGTACAGAGTATGTTATAACCTATACAGGACACTAGATGTTGTTCTACTGGCCCTTGCATGTCAGGTAGCTGGCCTGGTCCATCCCCAGGCCACTAACTATAACATTTTTCCAGTGTGGTGGGTTTACCATTGGGTCTTGCCCGTTGCTACCCACCCCTAGGGTACTAAACTGATTGGCCAGAGCGGACTTCCCCAGGCCTGGGATCTGCAAAGATTCTCCGCTTACTGTGTACCTCTTAAAGGTCATGGGAACAACCATGTGTCTGCATTGTAACTTGTGTGTACCACCTTAGCTTATGAGAGTGCTCTCCTGATCGGCGCAACACTTGTTGCATACTTGTTGCTGTCTGTGTCTGGTAGCATGGGACCAGCTCTCCTTTCCCACTGCTGAACGCTGTCCATTGTCTGCTTCCGCTACGTTGTGGGTTCAGAGACCACTAATTTGAGCTGTGCAGCTCTGAATTATGAGAATGTATTAGTAGTTTCTGCAGCTGGTACCTTTTGTCATCTGGAGATTGGAATGTCATCCGTATCTCTTGACCTTGGCTATGGGTCCTGTCTCACACATCTTGCTCTCTGTTCAGCCTGAATCAGGTCAGCTTTTCTCTTGCTTAGAGGCCTGCTGTAATTTTCCTAAACCTTATAATGCGGTTTCTACAGTGTCCATACTATACACTACATTTCCATAGGTTAGTCACACTTGGCTCTGTCAGGGCCTGTAGGTGCTCCTGCACTTCCATAGGGTTATTCACGTCTAAGCCTCTGCAAGCTTTGCTCAGGATCTCGTCTCTTGTGGTTTCTGCATTGTTGTGTTTGGCTAATAGCAAAATAATAAAAGTAATGACGGTATGTATATCTGTTCTCCCACTATAGAAATGTACGGTCCGTGTTCTTTATGTATTTGAGTGCGCGTTTGTGTCCCGAAGTGCGGATGGCATGTGTGCTTCATGTCTAATGCTGCTATGTCATGATGTCTCTAACGACATCAACAACATGGCTTCTGGGTGCTTTAGTCCAAGCTGTCCACAGGTGACAGGTGTCTGTAATCATGGCCTGTGGCTCTTCATCCACTCATGGATAGATCTGTATGTCCCTGGATCGGTGTGGCTGGCTGAGGGGATATCTCTCAACATACTTGTCAATCATGGGTCCATTGGGAATTCGTCCGAAATAGAATCGGTGATTGTGGTGTTTCCTGGGCTTCTTCCTTGTCATGAATTTAGTCGGAGGGGGAGGGGTTGGCAAGTTTCCCCATCCCTCTTCAAACGTTTCTCACCTGTGTGAGGTATTGTGCCGGGGTATGGGCTGAAGCTACAGAGGATGCGTTCATCTGCCTCTCAACATTCCTCCTCTGGTTGAGTCCTCGGCCACACTCTTCCTTCTGCTCTCCTCGGGTATCCATATTTTAGACGCCCCCTCAAACTGCCTCCACATCTCACATGCGCAGCTAGACTCCAGGTCATACAGCAGCACTCTCCATTGGAATCACAATATATCCATACAATATACCCAGTGCTTGGTGTAATTGTGAGGGTCCAGAGGATATATGTATATTTTGACCCTGGAGGAGTAATGGGGCTCTCCAATGCTTGGGTACAGGGGAAGTCATCCGTTTGCATATACTCATGCACGTGAGTATCCAAATGTATTATTATTCGTGCTGCTTTTTTGGCCACCTTTTTACATTTGCTTATTGCTGTTCTTAGAACACAGAAAGTTAATAGTACTGGCACCAGTAGGCCTCTGATGATTCTGGTGGAGGCATCACTGAACTCCCAGCGGTAACCTCCTCTCTGTGGCCAGGTGGACGGTTGCTGCTACCTGGTCCTGACCCTGGGGGCGGCAATGAGGAAGGATCACATGGAAGGAGACCACCTCTTGGTCAATGTCATGACTCCATTGAGTGAGACACGGTTAGTCCTACGTCCCATCCCCTTTCCTCCATACTTATGGGACATTCCTCAATCCTGTGGGATGGGACCGGAGCACTTTGTAAAAGCATCAAAAATTTGGCAAAAATGTTTAGTCCTTCCTCGCTTTCTATGCAGAGTACAGCACGCGGCCATAACCCTGCCCATCTCGGCTCTGCCCCAAGCACGGCCCATCAGTCTTTTCTCTGCTCGTTTGGGACTGGACGCATTTGCATCTGCGGAAGAATTTCTGGCTTTTTAACCTCCTCTCTGGCTCTCGCTAGCGATCGCGCACTAGTCTGTCATTTGAGCTAGATTTTCTGAATTGTTCCTCGTGTCAGCGGCGCTTCGCGAGGGCGGATCCCTATCCTCTTTGTTTGGAGTGTTTGTGTCCTGATCACCGTTGGGACTCCTGTTGCTATTGTGATTCCCTTTCGGTCCGGGCACTTCAACGTCGGTTAGAGCGGTGGGAGGAGGTGTTCCTTCCTACGCATTTTCAATCCTTCATCGACGAAAAGAAGAAACACCCGGTAAATACCTTACTTCTTAGAGCACCCCAGCCGGGAGACGCCTTCCCGGGGTCTTCCCAATCCGGGAGGAGCGTCGACCGCTCTGTCACCGGGCTTTGCCCCGAGGTGCCTTCTGGGCCTAAAAAGTGTACTGGAGTTTTCTCTGAGGGTCTTCGTAAGGGGCCTGTGGTTACCGGAGTGCACTCCGAGACCCCTTCTGTGGGGGCTGCTTGTAGACCTAGTTCTGAGTCGTAGGGTACCGGAGCTTGCTCCAAGGCCTCCTTATCGGATTCCCTCAAAAGTACCGGTTGCGCCCCGAGGCCTCGGCTGGGCTTGGTGATACCGAACGTATGTTCGAGGCCCGCTGTGGAAAGGCTGCTACCGGACTCTGGTCCGCGGTCCCTCGTTCAGAGGCTAAGGCAACCAACCGTTCGGAGAGGCCTGATAAGGCCTTATCGGTGAAAGGTGTTTCTCACCGTTCCCGCTCTTGTGGCGATGCCAGAACCGTTGAGGGGACAAGGAGTGAGTGCTCAAACCGAAGTTCCTCCTTTACCGGCAGTGCCGAGGTCCTTCCTGTGAAGGCTAGTTAGGCTATTGGTATGTCGCAGAAACATTCCAGGCCGCATAGTACCGGCTCGGCCGAGGTTTGTTGTGTGAAGGGTGGGGACCCCTGCCTCACTTCCACACGTGCCGTAGTTCCCCTCAGGTGATGGCAAAATTACGGCCGTTCCCACCCACGACCACGGCTGCCATTTTGGGTGCTTCCCCTACAACTACGCCATCGGCCTAAGGTGTAGGGATTGGTTCTGTGGGTGAACATAAGGTTCCTTGTACGCATCTGTTTCGTCCAGTTTACGACTGGAACGTTTGGATGCCCCTTCCGCACAACATCTTGCTGCCTGTGGGTTCAGCACCCTTGATTTATGTGGACACCTCTGGGGATGGGCCTGCTTGGCAACCCTCCTCTCTGCGTCCCTGGAATTATCCCCCTCGTGAGAGGCCTTCTCCGGCAGCTCCAAAGCTTTCTCCGGAGGATGCTTTTTTCGGCAAGTTTCAGGTAATCATGCGTACCGACCCCATGAGAGTATTTCAAGGATCTTTTTAGGGAGATATGCCCGCCTGCGCCTCCGGCTCCACCCACGCCTCTGGTGGTTCCGCCGGTGCCGCTTTTGCCTTCGGTACCGCCCCCTACCCTTCCGCCCTTGCCTCCGTTGTCCCCCATGGACAAGGCGGTGCCCGACGTGGTTCAGCAGCACCCTGACCTGTCGGATGATGCGCAGGTCAATCAGAACAGCGAAGATCAGCCCCGCTCTATTACAGCTTTTCATGACCGTGTGCTGGACATGATGTGCCTATTGAATGTTCCAGTCCCCAAGGCACCCGCCCCGCAGGAGGGTGTGCTTTCGGGGGCGTTCACCTTGTCTCCTTCGGAGCGTACTGGCCTGTTCTTGCAGAAGGATGTTTTGGCCGAGGTCCATAGAGTCTGGGAGAAGCCACACTCTGGACTTTTCATCAATAAGAAAATTGACGCACGCTACAGGCTGCATTCTTCAGAAGAGGTGGCCCTTGCATCTTGTCCGCCCCCCTCCTCCATGGTGGTGGCTGCGGCCACTTTACAGTCCAGGCCTGGTGCATCCTCTTCTACGACGGCTACTCGGGTCCTGGGGAAAGAGGACAAGCTTCTTGACTCCCTTGGGAGGAAGATTTTTGCTAACTCAGCCCTGCAGCTGTGGCAGGCCAATGCCGAACTGGTGTTAGCGGGGCCGATTATGAAGATGTGGAAAGGTCTGGAGGAGTTCAATTCGGTCGAGAAGCTGGATGACTTTAAGGCGGGATTGTCAGATGCCAGGGTCTTGGCCCAGGATCTACTGGAGGCCGTGGCTCATCATGTTGAAACTTCGGCTCGGGGCCTTATGCTTGGGGTTGATACCTCTCGGCAGGCTTCGCAAAGGAGGTGCAGGACAAAGTGTTGGATCTTTGGATCTGCCGTTTGACGGTAAGGAGCTTTTTCATTCCTTGACGGATGTAGAGCTCACCAAAACGAAGGACAGCACCTAGACAGCCAAGTCCTTGTCTGTGCTTGTTAAAACTCCTTTTAGGACTCAGACTGTTGTCGCAAAGCCAGCCCTCCTCTGGTTTCAGGGGGTTTCTAGATTGGAAATCCCGCAGAGTTGATACCCCTTTGGGAAGTTCCCGCCGGAGGCAGCAACAGACTCGGTTTTTCTCCCGCTCCTCAGCCTCCTCCTCGGGTTCAGGTGGTAACACCACCTAAAAACCTGCCAAATGAGGGTTTGCCGTGCTCGCACGAGACCCCGGCGGGAGGACGCATCGCGACTCTTTGGGAGGCGTGGCAGACAATCACTGAGGACCCGTGGGGTCTTGTCAGTCGGGCTTCCGCTTACCCTTACACCCTACCCCACCCTTCATCCCTCCTTTTCAGGGGAGGGCTTCTACTCCCGACTGTTTACGGTGCCCAAACCCAACCAGGCTGGCCTGCGTACCATCCTAGACCTTTCCCAGTTCAATCTTTTCCTACCCCAAGAGAAATTCAAGATGATCACGCCCGGCCAGATACTGTCCTCTTTGCAGATGCTCGCTTGGCTCAGCGTGGTGGACCTTCAGGATGCATACATGCATATCATGATCTGAAATCCACACAGGAGATATCTCAGTTTCGCTGTGGGAGAGTAGCACTTCCAGTTTCGAGTGCTTCCTTTTGGCCTCAGCTCGGCGCAGCGTGTCTTTACGAAGATGATGTCGGTGATTGCGGACTATCTTCATCTGCAGGGTATCCATGTGTATCCGTATTTGGACGACTGGCTCTTACGCAGCCCTTGTCCGTTAAAAGCCGTGTGCAGTCTTCAGTCTCTCCTCCAGCTCCTGTTCCATCTCAGGCTGTCGGTGAACTGGCGGAAATCTTCCATGACGGTCTCTCAGGACTTGATTTTCTTGGGTTTTTTCGCTGGAACACGATCGACTGCAGAGTTTACCTGACCGGGGACAGAATGGCGGATCTGTTGGCCACGTGTCAGATGTTTGCGCAGTCGGAGAGCATGACGACCTGGTGGTTCCAGAGGCTTCTGGGCCTCATGGCCTGGTGTGTTTTGGCTCTACCTTTCGCTCGTCTCAAGATGAGGCGGACTCAGATGGCTCTTCAGAGTTCTTGGCGTCAGGCTGTGGATCCGGACTCCAAGTTGATATTGATTCCGGCTTCCATGAGAGTGGACCTGGAGTGGTGGTCGTCTCTCAGCAACCTGTCGGTGGGGGCGGGTTTTCAGGACCCAGCCCTGATGGTAACAGTCACAACGGACTCCTCCCTTCTGGGGTGGGGTGCGACATGGGATCTTCTTCAGGTCTCGGACCTTTGGTCGCCTCGGGACAAGTTCCTCCACATAAATCATCTGGAGCTTCTGGTGATTTTCCGTATCCGCACTGACAATGTGGTGTCAATGTACTACATCAACAAGCAAGGGGGCCCCAAGTCTCCCCCTCTTGTGGACCTGTCCATCCATATTTGGGAGTGGGCGGTTTGTCATGGTGTCTGGCTGGTAGCAGTACACATTCCGGGCCAGCTGAATGTCATGGCAGATGCCCTCAGTCGCCGGACAATGGTCAGCTATGAGTGGGAACTGAAGGCGGAGATCCTCTCATGGATTTTCCTGCATTGGGGCACTCCGGAGGTGGACCTCTTCGCAACCGCAGCAAACAAGATACTTCCTCTGTATGCCTCCAGAAATGGTCTGGGAGCCTCCTCTCTGGGGGATGCACTCGAGATTCCTTGGCACAATATGAGGGCCTATGCTTTCCCGCCTCTGCCTCTGATTCATCAGACGATTTGCAAGCTGAAGAACACGGTGAACTGTTCTCTTCTGCTCATTGCCCTGTGGTGGCCGGCCAGGCTCTGGTTCTCAGAACTTCAACACCTGTCATTGTGTGCACCGATCAGGCTGCCGGTGACTCCCGATCTTATTCACCAGGGGGATCAACAGCTGTGGCACCCCTCCCCACAATCGTTCAGCTTGGCGGAATGGTGCCTGTGTTCATGTCTTTAGAACATCTCAACCTGTCTGCTGATAACATGCATTATTCAGGAAGCCAGGAAACCGTCGACTAGGTCTCAATATAGAAGCAAATGGCTTAGATTCTGTTATTGGTGCTTAGACAAACAGCTGGACCCAAGGGCAGCTACGATTGAGACTGTGCTGTCCTGCATATCCCACCTAGCAGAGTCGGGCATTCACGTTCTGTTATGCAGAATTTATCTTTCGGCGGTATCCGCCTACCTATCTATGGACCAATGCTCTTACTCTGTCTAAAACAGTGGTTAAGAGACATTTCGTGGGTTTGACGTGCCTTTATCCCCCGGTTTGCAAACTGCACCCGGCGTGGGATCTGAATGTGGTCCTTACGGCATTGTGCCATAAATAAACCGTTTGAACCAACGGCTACGGTGGACCTCAAGCACCTTTCGTGGAAGATGTCTTTTTTGGTTGCCGTTACTTCAGCAAGGCGTGTAAGTGAGCTCCAGGCTTTGTCGGTGGAGGATCCCTTCTTGGTTTTCCACAAGGATAAGGTGGTCCTACGGACAAACCCTTCTTTCCTGCCGAAGGTGGTCTCTGATTTCCATCTGAACCAGTCAATCGCCATGCCGTTTTTTTTTTTCCGAACCCTGCTTCAGAAGCGGAAAGCGTTCTTCATTGTTTGGATGTTTGAAAGGCTCTTACGTTCTATCTAGACAGAACATCCGAATTTAGGAGCTCTTCTCAACTGTTGGTAACCTTTGATAATCCCCAAGGTAAACGGGCCTCTAAGGCGACTTATCTCCAGATGGATCGCTGCCTGTATTACAGAGTCTTAACTGTCCAAGGACTGCAGCCTCCTAAAGGTATTAAGGCACACCTGGTGCGGGGCAAGGCAGCCGCAGTTGCCTTTCAAAAATATGTCCCATGGGAGAGCATCGCAAAGGCGGCTACTTGGGCCTCCCCATTGGCCTTTTTTGTAAACATTTTTGTCTAGACCTGAGCTCCAGATCTGATGCTCAGTTTGGCAAGGCTTTGCTGAAGAACCTTTTTTTCAGTAAGGGGTTTTCCATCCACCCGTAGTTCCTGTGAGGAGTGCTTGGGAATCTCCCATAAGTATGGAGGAAAGGCGACGGGACGTAGAAGTATAACCAGGTTACTCACCGTAGTGACCACCTTACTCCTAGTCCATAGTCCCCTTTTCTCCATACACCCACCCGCCGTCCCCTCTAATAAGGTCCCTCTGTTATTGCTTAAAGGTCTCTGACCTGGCGATACAAAAGGACTGATGGGCGATGCGTGGGGCAGAGCTGAGATGGGCAGGGTTACGGCCGCGTGCTGTACACGGCATAGAAAGAGAGGAGGGACTAAAAAATGCACAACATTTTTGATGCTTTTACAAAGTGCTCTGGTCCTGTCCCACAGGACGGAGCAATGTCCCATAAGTATGGAGGAAAGGGGACTATGGACTAGGAGTAAGGTGGTCACTACAGTGAGTAACCTGGTTAATCCCCCATTCCCTTTAAGAACTCCCCATGTCTGAAACCCTCATGGCTTATTGCTATGTTTCACTCCTTTTCCCATGAAAAACAGGGAAACCCCTTTGTAAACCAACCTTGTAAGTCTAATGGAATCACCTTTTTCAATTCCTCCTGTCAGTCTATCAGAGATGACTTGCCATGAAAAGCTTTTGGAAATGCTCATCCCAGTTCCATGAGTCAATCATTTACAAAGGACCTCTGTTCCCAGAATTCACGAAATACTCAGATGAAGAAGAGGAGGGATCGAGCAATGTGGCACAAGAGAAGCTGCAAACCTAGTTGGCGTTCTAGTTTTTACTGGCACACACCTGTGCCTGGGAAATGTAAGCAGCCCAAATGGAGAATGAAGGGTAGCTGCTGTGGAAAAACGCGAGAGAGAGTTGCACCTCTCTGCATGGAGCAAGAGGCGAGAAGCCAGAACTGGCGTGGTGGACGCGGCTCAACGTCCTACTAAGAAGGGACTGCAGAACCAGAGTATAGTGGGAGTGTCAGGGGAGCAGCGCGGAGAACCGGCAAGTGAAGGAAAGAAGACCAGGAGAGGGAAGCAGACGGGAATCTTTCTTCGACCAACTGCGACAGAAGATACCAACACCTGCAGATGTCGGTGAGTACTCCTGAGAGCACCCGCAACACTGTGGCATATCAGCGAACACGCCAAAAGTGTATCATTGAAAGTTACTTATGAGAGAAACAGAGAGAGAAAGAGGGAGTGAGAGACGAAAACGGAATAAGTCACAAATAAACCCTTTGCTTATGTGTAAATGTATACAGTGCCAATACGAAGACAGCAGAAGGAAGATAATATATCAGGAAGATATGTTATTAAATACTATTTACAGACAACTTTGGGAGCGGGTGAAAAAACCCAACTAAGCAGAAGTTCTGGCAGGGATATATACCAAGCAATTGAAGAGGATTATAAGAAAGCAAACAGTGTTGTGTGGAGGTGTTGGCCAAAGAACTGTTCTTGAAAGAAGCCGAAATTGTGAAATCAACCAGTTGTTGCACAAGTGTTGTACTTGGCCAAGCGAGGCCCCAAAGTACTAGGGTGTATGAACATCTCGGGGAGTAAAGAATCCAGCTGCCAAATATAGAAATCTCTTTTAGATTTTGATTAAATCTATGGCATACAAAAGAGGTTCTTGCTAAATGGCGGTCGATTCCCGCAAGTGTGAATAATTGCAGATTTTGTCCAAATCCTGCTGAGCCAGAAACCTTGGTACATTTGATGACCAGTTGCCCTGATTTAATAGATTTTAGGCAAAAATATTTCAAGCATCTGTTTGAGGGATAAAGAAACATATATAGATTATAAGAAAATTAGAACTAAAAGGGCAGGTCAGTGAAAAAAACTGTTTTTATATTTGATATAAAACCAATATTAAATAAGATATATTCAGAATATAATTTTCTAATATAGAGCCAATTCATAGGCAAACCTCAATTTGGAACAAAGACAGAAGGCAGAAAAATGATACATCATGTTTCACAATCATTAAACACTTTTACAATAGATGTCTCTAATATCTCTCTGTTATTCCACAGAGATAGCTCATCTCAACATGTTTCAGTTCTTAATGTCTTTTATACAGAACTTTCATCAGGAGAAAAAAGTGTGCATCCAGTTCCTATTGTGCATCCAGTTTGAGTAGAGATAAAACCACATACAATACACGACCTGTCCAGACTTAAAAGAAAGAGAGAACTCGTAAGCTATTATTGCTAGAATTAGTCTCAAAAACGTTCTTAAATGAACTGGGAACCCACCACCTAAGATCACCATATTACCTCAGGGGATTCTTGCGGGGGCGAACAATCCTTATATTGAATTGTGGTATGGGATAAAGAACCATAACATCAAACTTTATGGAATGTGTTCTACAATGCTCAGAGGACATCAGAAAGACTTGCAATAGTCAATTATTTGCTCTCATTGAATTTGGAAAGTATTTAGATGACGATGAACTGTAGAGTCACTGGGCCTCATTACACGGTAGGCGGAGAACCATGGCGCTATTAGTGCCATGGTTCATGCTGGTAAAATACCGGCACCGCCTTGGTGGAAAGGGGAATTACCGCCCCATTCCAAGGTTGGCGGGGAGGTAATTCCCCCTTCCACCATTGCCCTTCCCCATTCCCATTTTTGCCCCACAGGGCATAATGGGAATGGGGAAGGCGCCTGGGTCCCTTAGCGGGTTAGTTTTTAACGCCTGCAAAAAGCAGGCGCTAAATACCCCAACCCGCAAAGGGACCTCGTAGTAAGGCGGTAAGGATTTACCGGTACCGCCTACCGTGTAATGAGGCTAACTGTTAGATATCTGATAAATCCGAGATATATTGTAAATGTAACAATCTTCATTGGATGTATAAATTGTAATGTTTTTAACTGATATGCTTCATAGTTTTGTGGTGTAAAATAAAATATATTGAAAAGTTGATTTAATCAACTAGATTGATAAAAAAAAAAATTAAAAATAATCCAGGGGAAGGGAGAAACCCTCTGGAACCAATAACTTTATCCTTTTGAAGAAACGTTTGTTTAAATCATTTATGCTTCCTTTATGAACACTTTTTTTTTGTCTGCAAACAAACCAATCAAGGTTAAAGACAAATCCCCTTTTTCACCTTTAAGTTTTTAGTGTGAGAGTCAGAATAGAACTTTGGACACAGGACCGTTTTGCTTTTGAGATAGTGAGCCAGACAGAGCTTTTTGTTTAGGTAGGCAGGTCCTCTTAATGCAGGGTTAGAGAGGCCTTTTCCTACCCCCTTTTATTTTCAATAAATGTCTTTAACTAAAAAACACCCCCCCCCATGGTTATCAGACCGAGGGCCTATTCTGGAGTGTTATGAGCCTTATTTCTCTCAGCTCTTCCCTTACATCAATAAAACCCTTTACAGTTGTTTCTGTTTACAACAGGTCATTTGCAACCATTTATCATTAGTGTTGGCTTGCAACATGAGAGTAAAGGAGGTAGAGAACATTTCTCTTCTTCTAAACCATGTATGCTCATCTGGTATTTCGTCAAACGCCTTTGCCATTTTTGTCGAATCATAGTTACCCATTTTTGTGCGGTAAGGGGCCTATTGTTTCTTATGTGTGCGTTCATCTTGGGGAAATCACCATCTGCACCTCACTTTCGGGTACTACTAAAGCTGGTGCACACTACCACCAAGGAGCACAGGCCTCCCCAGTTTGAGGGGGAAGCTGAATATGTCTTTGAATTACAGGCTCAGTATTGGTCCATTAATACAGCTGTGCCTATTTTCATACCAGGCATATCAAAAATGTGTTTGCACGCTTTATTTTCCCCTACTTTTATTGTGCCCATATTTCTGAAGCATAAAGTGGCATTCTTCACGGATATTCTGGGTATAGGTCCTGCTTCATCCTCTATCCACGTGAGCAATTTGGAATATTGAGTCCTTTATTTGAGGCATATGTCATGTGCATTCTACACAACCTCTGGAAATGCTAGGAGTGCTTGTGCTTTATAACCCATCATGCCTTTGACCAATTCTTCTGAGATAAACACTTGTCCATATATTAGTAATTGGGGTCTCCCAGGTATTTCTTTCCCTGCTGCATTAATGCATTGTAACAACCTATGGTCTGTTATTTTAACTTTTCTATTCGGGCCTGCCTTTGTATATTGCATCACTTTATTTTTTGTTCTAGCATCATCCATCATGGCCTTTTGTTTTATGTAGCTATCGTCATGAAGAAATGCCTTTTTTGTCACCCGTTACAAGGTGGCCCACCTCCTTGAAATTGCCCCTAGTAGTGCAAAGTAAGTGTGTTAGACAGAGTGCTCTGTGTGCAGTTATTTCTGTGGCCATACATATTCTGGAGGCACCCATGGTGTAGGGTATGAGGGAACACACAAAACAGCTCCCATCATAGATCTCTCCCCACTTTGCACATTTGTTGATACCACAGGTTGTTGGTGACATGGTCAGAATCATCAATATATTTGCTCGGGTACCTTGAATCAATCATTGAGCATACTTCCTTTCAGTCTTTTAATCTGTGTGCTCACAATGGGGAATTGTTCTGGTGCCAGTTCATGTTTCATTGTAACAGTAGTTATTCTCCTGTTTACTGGTCTAGCTACAGTATAAATGACCAGTTCTCTTAATGCCATAAGAAAAATAAAATAAAGGCTGCAAAAATGTAAAAAATGTCGATGAGCATTATGGCTAATCTGTCTAATTTTTGCAAATAACTAGGGACTTTATTCCTTTTAAGTGCTAAAAGCGAGTATCTAATGTTCTTGAACAATCCCATTATTCCCTCCAGGAGAAAGTATTCTTTGGTTTCTTTAAAGAACAAGTATTAACAGGAAAAACTGTGTTGGAATTGAAAGGAAATTTCTTTCTAAAACAATGCACATTTTTTAATTGAATAACAACACTGAGATAGATGTTCCAGATTCATAGAAAAGGATATGTTTTCACGAAGAATGATAAAACCAAGATCAACAGGATAGCTAAGGGGAATATTTGCTGTTTCTTCTTTTACTTTGAACGGGTCACACTTTATTTTTAGACAAGCGTCCTTAAAGGAGGTTTGGGAAATATTTCTTGTGGGTAAAGAAAGACTTGATGCAGTTCTTATTCTTCTTGTTGCTGATTGGCTCTCGTCATCGATCTTGTTTGGGGTCTGTGTACCTCTTCACATTTGGGCTCAGTAATTGCAGACATTGGGTTATCTTCTCTGTAGGGTTTCACGTTGCCGAGGTGGAGCCAGGCACACCTTCCTTTGACCTTCACAGCAACACTGTAACACCTCCATGATATATGGGCCCTGGAAGAGTGGTATGTGCCACTTCCTTGTCGAATTCCTGCACAAGACTCCTGGATATGATGACAATAGTTTTAACAAAATATCAGTGTTCACTGGTTCTTTATCTTCATCTGTGTACTTTGAGCCCCTTGCTGCATTTGGACCTGTCAAGACATACATTTCAGGGATTCCATCACAGTTGCCAAATCGTGCATTTCCTTCCCTAACACAATATCAGCATTCTCTGTATTAGTATGAGCCCGGGTCGGAGGAGCAATGGCGTATACTTTTGACTGCCTGTCGCTAGCTCATGTAGAGTCTGGTGATAACCACCCTTTTTCAAAGTCTCTTTTAGCTTGACAATTCTTTCTTTCAGGAGGTTGTTGAAGCACTGACAAATGCTGTTTGCTTGTGGGGGTAAGCCAACGAGAATGTATGCCTTATACCCAAAATGATAGTAATGTGCTCGAACACCTCATGTACAAAGTGTGGCCCCTTGTTGGAACATAGCACATCGCACACTCACCACCTTAGAAATTCTTTGCATACGAGGAACTTTGCAGAACATGTGGCATTTGGATGTGTGCATGGACTGGCTTCAATCCATTGTGAAAAGTGACATGCGACCACTAGCATATACCTGTAGCCGTTAGAAATTTGAGCATATCCACATAGTTGATATGCAAATGCCGAAAAGGTCCTGGTGCTTCCGTGAACCCATTCCCCTGGAGTCCTATTGGACTCCACTGGAATGGGGATTTACCAAATCTGACGCCTGACTTCCGGCTCCGCTGGGACTTGTAATGTCCCGCTGGCAGCAGGAAGTCAGGTGGCAGATTCAGTGTTACGAAGATGGCAGCAACCTGCCAGTAGCACTAGCAGGTAACTGCCATTTTCGTAATGAGGCCAACTGTCTCTGGCCTGCCTGTTTTTATTATGGCTTCTGCTCTCTCAGATGTCTCCTTCCTCCCTTTCTTCACTATCACCTACCCATATATAGGACCTCTTCCTGGCAATATTGCATTTCCTTTGTCTACTTTGTACCCCTTCTCTGCCAATAATGTCCTTAGTTTCACCGAGTCACTTCTGCACTCTTCTTCCATGGTGCTACACAACAATATGTCATCCACATATTGGATGACTGCACTGTCAAGCTGTACATTCCCTGGTAACATCTGCTAGGAACTGGAATGCTCTTCCTCCACACCTCAGATCTGAACAATCAAACTGGGCCTTCAGAAAACAACTTAAGACTTCCTTATTCTCCACCTGATCCGGTCTGTTCTACGCTAAGTACCTGATATGCCTGTAACCTTTTGTGTCTTAACCTGTAACCAGCGCTTTGATGCTTCTGGGTTTAGTCCGCTTAACAAATGCACAAATAAATCTGCAACACTTGGTTGAAGACCCAGTGTGATTCGCAGTACCCTTGGGGTAAATTAGTATGTTCCAACTTCATTCCGTGGTAAGTGGACAAGGTCAAATACTTTGACTCTTCATGCAAGGGGAGTGAATAATTCTTTAAATCAATCATCGTAATATATTTAGCTTTGGATGGGATGCTACACAATATTGTGGCTGGATTTGGCACTAATGGGAAATCTGCCTCTACAATATTGTTCAGGGGGCATAAATCCTGAATAAAAATCTCAACAACCCCCGTTGCCTTTATCGGGTACACAGCTGTGTTAGATGGGGATTCTGAAAGCACAAATATCCCTTGTTGTACTAAGGCAGCAATGCTTTCATAGATACCCTTGTCAGCTTCCTTGGACATGGTATACTGTCTTACTCGTGGTAAAATAGCCCCCTTCTTTAGTTTAATTTTAACATCCCCTACTCCTTTTAGAAGACCAGAGCTTTATGGACTGCTGGTCTACAGTGTGCTTAGTACGTGTGCCAAACCCTATTGGAGAAGGACGGTACTTTCCTCATTAATGACATTCTCTGGGATATTCCTCTAATCTCAAAATGTAGCTGAAATGTAAGACTAATGTTAAAAATCACTACATCATCATCTGTAAATACCTTTTCATCTGTCAAGTCAGTCATTCTTTGTGCTTAAAGTGCTATTACTGTGGGCCAATTTACCGTATCTGCTCCATGTAAAATACTCTCTTCCCTTACTATGGCTGCTTCTAGCTCAATTGTAATTCTCTGCCTCCACGTCCTGGTTGAAACAAAAATTATGTGGGTAACCTCAATCATTTATTCTTTATCCTTGGGAGCCATGCTAGCAATTTATGTACCCCATAAAGGAATACTTCAGGGTTTAGTGGCACTCTTCTTGGTTCTTTCTGACCATAAAATGCTGTTATGAACTCGTGTGCATTCACATAATGAATCCCTGAGGTAGAACATATACCTTTGTCATGATTAGTCTCTTCACTATAGGTTAACTGGTGTCTTGCAGGAATATAACAATGGCATTTCCAGGTCGTGTTCTCCTATAGTTATGGGTAAGCTGTCAGTAAAAGGAACCCTAGTTGTCGCCCCAAAAATCCTTGTGCGTCCATGGATATACTCGAAATCAGGAATTTTCCCTCTCTAACAAACAATTGGGTGGCTCCTGTACCTACTAGAAAGGACAATGTTTTGTCATCTATTGTTACAGACTCTTGGTTCCTCTTGTGGATCCGGTGTAACTGATGGGATGGAGCACATCAAGTCTGTCTGTGAGCTGTCCTATTGCGGATACATGTTCAGTCCTGTGCCAGTAAAATGATTCCCTCCCACTACTGTCACACCCCCTATCCTAGGTATAGGTGTCTGCAGCAATATGTTCCTGTTCCACAATGTCACTGTGTTCTGTTCTGCTGGTGCCTGTGCTGGCATAGAGGCAGAACAGCGCTTGCTGTATTTAAATTGGTGTTTGTTGTGTTTGGGGTGACATGCCCTGTTGCGTCTGCTGTATTTGTGGCACTTGTGACTGATACTGCATGTGATCTTGGGCATATGTTGATGGCTCTCTTCTTTATGTGGGGGTTATGCTGGTCCCCCTCTTGTGTCTACTTGTTGTCAATTATGTTGCATTCCTCCCATACTTCTGCACACCTGTGAGAAGTGCCCCATTTCCCCGTTTGTGCAACACTGTTGTGGTCATCCTCCAACCGTGGTGGCCCCCCATTAAAACCTACTCTTTGCTGAGTTGAAATTGAAACCCTCTACATCCTGAGTGCAAATCCTCATCCCAGGGGGTAATAGTTAGATATCCCCCCTCCTTGCATAGTTTCCATTTGGCCCTGGCTGCTCTTGCTGTGCCTCCAGCAGGGCATGGTTTTCCCCTGCGTTCGTTAACATGGCTCCTTCTATGGTTTTGATGGCTTCTTTTGCACTAGCTTTGCTTGCTCCATCTTTCTTTCCTCAACTTCCTTTCTGTCCTTCTCTTGTTTCAATCTACAATGATGGACAATAGTAATTTGTATCTCCAGCCATTGTTTTTCTTTGATTCCCACAATCTTTTTTTAATTTTCTATGTACCTCTTCGGGAAGTCCCTGACTCAAAATGTGATTAAAAATGGGTGATGTTTTTACCCCATGGGTCCCTAGTCTCTAACCTCAATTTTTACTGAATGTCTTGTATGTATGCCAGAAAGGGGGGTGGGGAGGTTTTATCAGGTTTAAGCATTATCTGTTCCCAAACCCAATCATTGGGTATTTATTGTTGCCCCCCCCCCCCAGATCATCTTGTCTGCCTCTCTCGCTGGACCTCCTCCTTTGCTTCCATTAACCTGGCTTGCAATTCACAGCGCTCATCATATTCTTCATGTGTGGGAGCTGTTCCTGTTTGTTTGTTTTCTCTCTACTTACAATGCCTTCATTACTGTATGCGGGAGGTGCATTTGTGGGATTAGCATATCCGGCTGCTGCTTTTTAATACATGTAATGGGTATAATCCATGTGCAGTTGAGAAATGCATCTCGCTCTGTGACAGAGGAGGAGCTGTGGGTGTCATGCACCCTTCGTCATGCTGATGAAGATGATAAAGCGTCCAAGCTGTGTTATCACCTAACATAGTGTGTGGACATTAGTTTGTGCGAGCTTTGGGGAAACACTGTACTTAAGAACCTACCTGTATCACCTCCTGAAAGCATAAGCCTGGCTGCTCGCCGCATATACTAAATTGAGGGCCTTGCTGGGGTTGTTATGTGCCTTTACCCTACCATATAGGGGGCAGAAGTACAGATGCCCCCCTCCAGTCTTTACAATGTCCTTCTGTACCTGCCTGGGATACGGATCATTAACACCAAATTTGCAAAAGCAATCTTTCGGGACCAGGCTACTCATGTCTATCTGGATTTCAAAAGTCTTGGGACTCCCCGCGACCCCCCTACTACTTTGCCCCACCCAACCTTTGATGAAACCACACAACAAAGTTCAAAATAATTTAGAGGCCGCCATATACTTTGCAAAGTTTTGTGCAAATTTGTTGAACGGCACCAAGTTATAAGCCACCCAAAAACTGCTCTTCCTATGGGTTGATCAACTTAACCATAACCACAGGGCTGCTGCAGCAGGCCTTGTTATATGTCCTTCTTTATACAAACTGCATAAGTGGGAACATCACTCCCCTTCCAAGATACAGTATTCCAAGGCAATACCAGTGCCCTTTGCCTCTGTAGGAGAGGAAACCAGCCCCCAGAAAGCATTTTCTGTGGTTACTGCATCTTTAACTGATTCTCATCTACTAATGGAAAAAACATTTTTGTTTTTGTTTTTTTTTGTTCTCAATAAGCAATTTATAATCTTGTCTCGCCGCATCCCTTTCGTCGTCACTCTTTACCAGGAAGAGAAGAGTGGTTTAGGATTTCTTGCACCAGGTTAAACCATGTATCTTTCTTCAACCTAACCTTTTTTACTTCCTGACAAGATTTTGTAATGGACTACTTGACCAGTTCCTTGCATGACCATACTATCGTATCTGTGCATGAGTTTAGATCACCAGGAGGAGAAGCACCTTATTGTATATTTCAGGGATGGCATTCTCCCTGTCAATAAATTCACATTTAATCTGTCACCAATGTATTATTTCATCAATTTAAGCTGGTTCCATTGCCTTTACTTTTGTTTAAACCTGTACCACAAGCTAAAGTTAAAAACACTAGGTTATGGTCAGACTTTCAAACTGATTAGGATATCATGAATTTATTTGTGCTAACCGCTGAAATATCTCCCACTGTTCTACCGTTGCAGGCATGCAAACCTGCTTTAATAGGAATCTGTAGTGAAGCGCGGCCATGCAGGTGCTGTCTCTGTGGTTTACCCACAGGTATCAGAGGGATAGCCCAACGTTCATCTTCCTCGTTCGTCGCACCCTCTAAAACTGATAAGGGTTCAATCTATAGATTGAAATTGCCCAAGACTGCATCTAGGGAATTTTGAGTCGCTCATTTTCCAAGCAAATCGTTCACCGTATGTGGAGGCCCTGGACCATCCTGCCCATGTGTTCTGTTATAAATATTTACGATGAGCAAGTTAGAACTGCCGCAGATGTTACTTAAGAATGCCTGAATGTCGGGAGACCGCATATGTACCTGCTGAATTGGGGCATTTGGATCTACTGTAACCAATATGGTCAATCTCAACTTGGTCGTCCCTTAGATACTTTCAGCGCTGGTACAGCTGCAAATGTGTAGCTGTCCAGACAGACCTTTTCTATGGGCAGTTTCCTGCAAACAAAAGCCATCTCGTTCCTTAACGGAAACTCAGTTCTCATCCATCCTATTCTTAAAAAAACCTTGCTATGTTCAAGGATGAGTTTTTCAATGTCCCCACAACCACTGGGGCAATGAACAGGAGGGAAGTCATATAAGGGATGTTAGTTGGGGACCGCCTCGTCTGGCCAGGACGTCAGCCTCTATTAAGTGGCCATCTGCCTCTGGTTGTGTGCGCTCTCGAGGCACCAGTCAATGGTTTGAATCTAAATAAGTATCCTAACGTATATACTACATATAGCATTTACTCCACTTCCTGTAGACGTGGGCATCTCTAACACATACAGTGGGGTGTTGTAAGTTGTGTACTTGAGCCCCTAGATGCTATGGTTCTAAACTCAATTGATGGTGGTCCATCTTCCATCCAAACCTTTTTAGGCATTAATCGTATATAGTCACAATTCTGATCATATTCCTGAGGCTTTAAAACGAATCACAGCCCTTAACGTGTCCTACCAATGCAAAAATGTGTTTATAAGTGGGTCTCTACCACCTACACCAATTTTTTAAAAACATTTATTGGGTGCTCCACCCCCTTTTGTGGAGTGCCTTCAATATGGCTGTCCTCTTCTGCCTTTATCAATGAATCTCTCGTTGTCAAGGAGCTGATGATCACACTTCACCAGTTTCTCAAGTGTCAGGGGTAGGAATGTGTCAATAGTGATTTTTCACCAGTATGATAACCTGCTAGCATAGTGACTGTATACTGCGGTTATCGCAGTATTGAGCAAGTATTTAAAAATCCTGTTAAGGAAGTGGGCATTTTAGTTAAAGGCTTTACAATGTCACAGATTCTGTTAGAACAATAGATCACCAAAGTAATGCCCCATTGTATTCTTACCAGCAACGATTGAACATCACCCCAATAAAACATTATACGCCCGAAATTGACCACGATCCTGTGACGATACATGTGACATTCCAGTTTAGTAAGAGTAGTATGACTAATATATCAAACTCAGGTTTAAGAAGCTTAAAATAGACTTTGATAGACCTTCAACTTAAAACATCTTACCAGTTTTATAACGATAGATCGGGAGACTACAGAGTTTCATTACGCTGACCTAGATCAGTTCTATAGTTCCCTTCAGGAAGTGATGGTTCCTTTTGTCACGCTTCCTAGTGACCCGAATAGAAAATACCACTCTTTAGACAGAAAATGCTTTGATAGCGATTGCAGAAGAGTCCAGAGGGCTCCAAATATCTTCTATATAGGGCCCTTTACAGGGAGATGTTATTCCTAAGGAGAAACTCAGCCATTCTGATATTATTCTGCCTCCTCTTGATATAGGGGCTGGGTGGGGGAAGTTTCAGGACGAAAATATCCCACCAGAAACTCTATACCCATCTATTTTCTCAGCTATAAGAGATTTGGTCCAAAGATTTCATCAACCAATGACCAGGATCCCTCAGTACGATATACCGAACCCACAAGGAATGGTTCAAAGAGGCCCATTGAAACATCATCTGACCACCTACAGGGCTCCACACACAATATCACTCCCACTCGGAAACCTCTGAGTTTAGTCAGAATAAAGAGTGTTGGATCTGGAAGTACCAATCTGCCTAAACAGATCTAATATTCTGACTATCTTTGCAGAAATACCTGCTCTTACCCTTATCTCTTCTAAGGATATTGCTAGGTTGTCGTTCCCTGACAGAGAGTGTCAGGATATAAGCCTGCTATTCCTCTCTTTCCCCTCTGGTTAAGGAACTTACCCTTACCCAGCTTGATTCCCTGAGGGACCTGGGCTTTGGAGTTGAGTCCAGAATATCTTTTGATGCAGAGAACTCTGAGTTATCTAATGGCCAGTCAAACACTTTGCTGGCCCTTTGCAGGGCCCCCTGGAGTCGACGGAATTAATTAAAACAGCATTCAGATGTTGATTGGGCCACTATCATCCCGACCCTTTGTCAGAAACTCGTTCCCTAGTCAATCACTTTGTTCAACAGATTTGAGTGGAAGTTGTGATTTATGTGGTAAGTCTTGGAACTCAAGAGGCAACTCCCACCTATTTACTAACCCTGATTGTTTGTTGCAATTGAGAGAGGCTAATATTGTATGCTCACAAGAAACCTGGATGACCTCCAATCCCCATCTGGATGGTTACCAGGTCTATGTCCAGCTGGCCAGACAGAGTTTGGGGGGCAGACTGGCAGGTGGTCTTCTGATTACAGTGGACCACTGCTTAGGCCTCAGAGGTTTTGCTCTTTCTTCCCTTTGGGGCTGTGGGGGTGGATCTTTCAACCAGGAATGGCGCTCTGAAGCTTTTAATCATAAACATCTATTGGTATAGTGGCATGTCACTGGTTGATGTTTTTGTGGCATCTATCTGCCATGCTATATCTGATTGGTCCACTGTTAATGAGAATGGGCATGTCCTGGTTGCTCGTGATTGGAAATGTGAATGTAAATTTGAATCCTCCACATGGGACATTTGTAGGATGAATATGGAGTCTCTGGGCCCTTCTAGGAAAAAACTACTAAGCTTTGTCTGGTATGTGGGGCTGGGTAATGTGGGTTAGAGCCCTTGGTTGAGCATTCCAAATTCCAAACTGGAGATACCACTTGGCATACTTGGCGACGTGGTGATTCTTCCTCCATGCTTGATTACATCTTTCTGGACGATTACCTGACCAACAGTTGTATACTTTTTAAAATGACTATGAACAACTGGAGTGATCACGGGGTCCTAATGGCTCTCTTTAAGTTGAATCTCTTTAATAGAAAACTCCAGACACACTTGCAGATTGTTCCCAGCTCATCTGGACATGCCGTCAGATGGACCTAAAAAAATATTGAGAACTTCAAAATCTAAGGGCACAGCTTAACCAAACCACTTAGGTTTGGAAACTGGATATGTTTAATACATCAGGGATTATGTTACTTCTGAAGGCAGCGATAAATGAGCTGGGACAACGACCTGCCAGAGTAGATTCTTCCCCTCGGCATAATCACTGCTATAACCATGACCTAGCGCTGGCCAAGACTGCTATGCGAAAAGAGATCAGGACATTTAAGTTATTGAACCTGGATGGGGAACTACATTCTAGGGGCATTGGAAAGATCAAGCAATCCTATAAAAATGTGTGTAAAACTTTGAAACATTGTCTTCTGCAACAGGATGCTGAACTCATGTTGCAGATTCTAATCGGGTCAAATATGGGGGCTTTTTGGGCTGTTGTGAGGGCCATATCCAATTAAACCCAATTTCGGAACAAGTATGGTTGGATTTCCATGGTGACAGATTTGCCCCGAAATCATCATTTGGGTGGGGGAGAAGCCTAAAGATATTACACTAACTGGGCCTATTGTTAAATGGGAGCCCCTGCTTGAGATTGATACTGTTCTGTGACTTATTTCAAAATGCAACAGATCTCGAGCTCACCAGACCCAATGGGCTAACCAATAACACCTTCAAGTCTGAAACAAATTTATGGGCCAATCTACTGTACTACGAATTTTAAGGATATCCTTCAATCTGGGGTTTGCCACAATCTTGGTCTCTAGCACATGTTATCCCAATCTTCAAGTGTGGCAGTAGGTCTGACCCTGAGAATTACCGGCCTATTGCTCTGATTGATGCAGACTGCAAAATCTTTTCTGCCTTAATTCTCTCACACCTTGAAGATTGGGGAAAAAAGCTGCCACCCGCAAAGCCCCCTTCAGACAGGCTTTCGTAAAGCCCACTCTACTAACATCAACAGCATTGTGGTCAAATGTCTTCAGGACGCGGCTTGGAGTAGGGACAAGGGCCATATTTTTATGGCCTCAGTCGACCTCTCTGCAGCCTTTGACTGTGTCGATTGACAAAGGCTATGGCACAAGCTTGCATTGTGGGGCTTACCGAAGGGCTTACTGAGTCTGTTGGAAGGGTCTACAAACACGCTGGCATAAGAATTAGTCTGAATCAAAAGGGAGATATGTCAACTATCATTCAGACACACTGTGGTGTCAGACAGGGGTGTGTTCTGGCCCCCTGGGTGTTCAATCAGAATGTGTCTGTCGCAGCAGAACATCGTTATAAAGAAGGACTATTAGCTCTAAGAGTGGGCCGCAGTAAGGTCGTCTGGCTGGCTTATGCGGATGACTTTCTGCTTGATTGTACAAAGGTGGGCCTTCAGCACCTCCTGGACACCTTTGCCAACTATGCCAAGATTAATGGTCTGATTATTAACCCCAGTAAGACTAAAATCCTCGCATTTGCCAAAGGAGCCCATAAGAACCCGAGTAATTTGTGGAACTTGGAGGGGTCGAAGGTGGGCATTTCTAGCAGCCTTGCCCATTTAGGCTACCATGTTCATGCGTATAGGGGTTCCAGACGGTAGCTTGATGTGCTTTCTAATAAAGCAAAATTATTGGAAAATCAGATCCTAAAAATCGACCTCAAATATGGAAGATTCTCCATAAAACCAGCTCTCCTTTTCTTTGAAGGGAAACTTGCTCCCAAATTGACTTATGGTCTGGTATTATGCACGGAGCAAGTTGTGTCTAAACTGAATGTAATCGAGGGTGGAATCTGGAGACGGATCCTCGGCCTACCGAATGCGGTTCCCCTCACTGCAATTCGATGTGAACTAGGATATGCCTCTATAAAGTCACGTGTGCATTGGAGAATGCTTACATTGTATGTAAAAAATTAAGGCTTCATCACCAAATACCTTATGAGTTAGTAGGAAGCAGCATTGACTTTTCAGGTTTTCTAATTACATTTTGCAATTCGTGCGAAAAAATTCTTGAAAGTGTTGACTCTGATTTGGGGCAACTAAACACTAATCAGATGAAAACCAAAAAGTAGTTGCTGGACTATGATTGGTCTCTCACTTTAGATACCTTTCACTCATACAAATCGATGAGCCATTTATCACACGAACACAAGAAAAGAGGCTCCCTCTCCAAGATTCTTAATATGTTCCCAAATAGAATATATTGGGCTTCTCTCTTGAGATTACGTTGGAATATACTCCCCACTTTGGATACTAAGCTTAGAAGAAATCAATTAAGGTGGAGGACAGCCCATTTAGATGTTGCCGCCTAGTACCTGAAACGGCTAAACATCTTATCCTTCATTGTACTCAAATTAACACCCTAATAGACTCTTGTTTAGGCCTACTGAAGGACCTTTACTCTGGCCAATCCACTGACCTTGTCTGGCAACGCTGTCTATGTGTACAAAATACACGACAAGGATTGGCCCTTTCTGGATTTATTCGGAATCTTCATTTAGATTGCCCCTGATAACTTGAGGGGAAACTGTTTGTCATTGCCTCCATTGATTTGACTGTGTGGTCTTTCTGCTTGTTTCTCTTTTTTTTTTAGACATATGTTGAAATTTTAAGGATGCTATTTCCTTGGTTATTACTTAGCAATTATTTTACTCTGCGAATGTTACGTTGATATCCCTTTGTTTTGCTGCTTATTGTGAAATGAATTACTACTGTGAATCCTCTTTCTTGTAAAGATCTTTTTTTCCTTTCTGTAAATTCTTTTTGTAAAGGTTTAATAAAACCGTGTACAATAAAAAAAAACACTTCGATTATCATCAATGATGTTTGATTATCCCATTTTAAAGCACTATATAATGAAATTTAATCTATCCTCTTGTTTTTACCGAATTGGAAACTTTAGCTGCTTTATTGTCCCAAACAAAAAATGAGAAACCCCCTGCCCAGATAATCGATCAATTGATTTTTTTCTTTCTAACGAGAATGGGATATTGGGCTCCTTTTTAAAACATCCTTTTATAATCTTATGATTGAATTGTTCATTCTATCTAGTTCTTGGGCCTAAGATGAGATCATACCTATTTTTGAAAAAGGTAAGAGTTGCACCAAGTGAGGTGAGAGTATTTCACTCACTATGTATACAATTGGAGAGTAAATGAAAATTCAACAGTAAAAATGATTATTTTTCTCCTTCGTGTAAAGTATTGGTGCATAAAGTTAAAACTGTATAGAGAATGTTAGAAAGTTGTGTAGCCCCACATAATTTGGTGGTGCTTTGATGTCACTGGGTACATAAACTACCTGACGCAGGAGACCTCATCCTCATTGTTGTGATTAGTGCCTCAGTAACTCGGTTTCGCTCAACGTATATTGGTTACCTGTGGCGGCCCTATAACTTATTCATCCAGTCCATACCATTTGGACTAAGTTAAAGTTGGCCTGGTATATCGATGTCTGTGTTGCTTGCTGCTTGACAACTGGCAGGCTGAATGCAATGCTCAAATAGCTTTCCTTCCTGTCCACTCTGGATGGTACCCCTTCAGCCCTCTTCTCTCACAGTCCCGTCCTCCTTTCCCTCACTGTGTGACCTAAGTGGGGTCCTGCTCTTCTTTAATAGTACCCCCACCCCCAGCACTTCAGCAGGTGCTATGTGCACTTGGACAACTATTCCTTCGACATGAGTGCACATTTTTCAATAGGTTCTAAGCACACATAATACACAGACTATAAAAAAGTAATACGGGAACAATTCAGTGGTTTGTCCTGGCATGGAGATATAATCACTACTGCCGAACTGGTCAAGATAAATTAGGTCTATGGCAGCCTGTCTGTGTGTAGTAAACTTCTATTCTCAGAAAAAGGGAGTATCAATGAAGAAGTGAACTACTGCTGCCAGGTGACTCTAGGGCACATCTGCACAACATTGTCCTTGAGACAACCACGTTTTTGGTGTGTGCAGGCCGTAGATTGTGTCAAAGGGGATGTGAGCACTCCCTGCACCTTCACAGATTCTTAGCTAAGCCTGGACGTGTTTGCCTGTTCCGCAGGGAGGAGCTGCCACATGGAAAGAAGTCCAAGCACTCTTCATGGGATTACTTATTGGTACAAAGCCGTTCAGGATCTAACAGACATCCATCATCGACAACCTGTGAAGTGCTAAAACATATCCAGTACATCGAAATGCAAAGGGTGCAAAGTAAGACATTGTTGGGAAGAGACTTTTGCTTCCCATCCAGTGCACATCTGTGTAAAAAAAGAAAAAAAAAGTTCTTTGGTCCTGGTTCTCTAGTTATGAAGTAATTTGCATTGTGGTTTCTGGTAATGACATGCTCCCTGATCGTGGCATGACATAATAGGGATTGGAATGCAAGGTGATCAGGATATTAAGTGACTGTTCTATTAATCCCATTCAGAAATGCTCTGTTTGTTAGTTATGTTCCCATTCTTTTCGTGAGTGATAGGAACTCCCTAAGTGTTTTCCCGGACAAAGAAAGAGTCGACCGCTCAGACCTGCAGCCCAAATGAATACTTGCACCACAGAAAAAGCTTTTTTTTTCTTCATTTTTTTAATTTTTTTTTTTTTAGAGGGACAGGTTTGGCAGAGGTGGAAATGACTCTCCATTGGCAGCTTAACTTTCATTTGAGAGCGTGTTTTATGGTAAGCATTCCATTATTTTGCACTGAGCAAAATAGAGGTCATATCCATTGTCACAAAGCATTTAATATTAAAGTTAACCAGTCCCAATGTTTGTTTTGCAAACCTGTGTTTAACAGGTAAACTGCACATAACTTTACTGGAAGATTGGCCCTTCCTGCAGAAAGCCAGAGGGGCTTCCATAGGAGATCAGGGAGAGATCATCAGTGTGGCTGAAACCATTCGTTATTGGTGTTCGAGTGTCTGCATCGCCTCAGTTGGTTTGCATTTCCACTTATGAGGCCTGCTAGGTCTGACTCTTGGCAATTGGCTGCCCTTTCAGTGTTAAAGTCCGCTGTACTGTGCTTTGTTGCAGGGCTATAAATAGATTTCACAGGGACGCGGGTCAGGTTAAAGGCCGTGCTTCCTTCCCTGAAGGTGGCTGTATCGCATTCAACTCAGTGGCACAGTAGTCTTCACGCAAGACAGGAATGTGCTCTAGCGCCATCTAACGGAAGAGACAAGGGAGTGCAGTGCTATGGGCAGCCCGTGTAAATGGTACGAAAAGAAAAATATGAAATGAGGCGTATTTGCAATATATTATTGGCTAAAAAGCCCAGATATGCCTCTTATCTGTAGGGCTGGTTGTACCCCTGGAAACTATCCTTCTAGATCTATCATTTATTCCCTGGCTAACATGTACGGAAGGATGCATTTTACTAGACTTGGTGATTGGGTATGTGACAATACATTTTTAATCTCTACTCTGCAAGGCGGGTTTCGTAACGATAAAGGCACAATCAAACATTTTTGAGTGCAATAATTCAGAAACGTCACCCCAATAAAAGATGTCTCTACTTAGTAATCAAGGATTTTTAAACCGTTTTTGATGGGGTAAATAGTTCTAAATTGTGGCCAATTTGTAGAGATTGAGGAATGCCACCCTCCTTGCTTGATAAGTTAATACACACCCATAGCACTTCCAGGTTAATATATGGCATTGGAGGAGAATGTGCAGAAGATGTTGCTATAAAAAGGGTGTGAGACATGGCCGCGTGTTGGCCCCTCCTGTTTTCACTGCACATCAATGAGCAAGCTTGTATATTCTAAGAATTGGAATTCCCCGATTGACCTGAAATCTGAAAATGGGCATTCTGCTGTATGCAGATGCTACTATCAAGCGCTCGGTTAGGGACAAGCAAACCACTTGCTGCAAGTAGACCTTGTAGATTCTACAGTGAAACGAACCGAGGTCCATTTTAAATTGAATAATAAGAACATTAGACATTTTACCAACTTTGACTATCTGGTCTGCAATGGATGTCGAATGGTTCATGGTCCGACCAAGTGAGCGGGAGTAAATGTATTTTTTCCCCAACCAGCTGGTGCCATGCTAAAATTCTTTCGCAGGTTTAGAGGCAAAGTAATTGCTCCCGCAATACAGGTTCAAAGAGAGCAAGTTCGTAGGACAACTCTGTATGGGGCCGAAACCGGGGGTCAGGGGCAATGTACCGCGCACTCAGTTACAAACTGCTGAGAACTGTCTTTTAAAAAAAAAGCTAAGGCTCCCCAAAGGTGTACCTCCGGTGTCTGCATACCCTGCACGCGCGGCCTGCGTGCTCTTCCTCGAGCATATTTTATCTTGGCTGCGCTTCAACACTTGGGCGGACTTGTCCCTCCATATGAAAGTACCAGCGGAATAAGTTGACTCCGCACATCTATCGATATGGAAGTGGACCAGATCTGTAAACCCTGCCCAGAGGGAACTTGGCCTGATGAGGCTTTGGATAAGACATTTTGTGTTGTGTATGAGCATTTCCACAGCGTTGTAATCCATGCCTTTAAAGAACATGTGTTTACCCCTTTTTTTGTTTTGAATGATAAAGCCTTTGGAGCTTTGACTCCACCAATGTTGCCTTTTAAAACTCCATGTGTCTTTAAAAATAACCTAATTGGTTAGCAGATCCAAGAAATAGAGCTCTCGTCCAAATGGAACGGGACTAACTCGGATAAATGTCCCCTTTGCAATAACCTACCAGAATGTACTTTTACGTTTGATTGCCCATCTTATATTAATGCAGGAAAGAAATGCATTCACTCCATACTAATTGCCAAGGAGGTTTTTAATGTAAGCAACCTGTAAAAAGCAACGTTGGCCTTTTCTTTGTATTGTCCATCGGGCACTGCATGGTCAGGGGGCAGAATATCTTTGCTCTAAATTCACCCGCTATCATCCTTGCGATCAGCATCGGCAGGCTTGCTGTGTGTGCCCCCCCTTCCGCTGTTCCTGTATTGGTGGCCGGGCCTTCTCTGTAGCTGCGGCACAGTTATGGAATGATTTCCTGCTGGAAGTCAAAAAAAATGTCTAATCATCTGGCAGTCAGGAAAGCTGTAAAAATACATCTGTTATAGAAGACTGCTGTCTGGCAGGCTCTTGGTTTCACTGCCCTCTCCTCTCCAGCTCCACGATTCCCCTGGGTGACCGTGCGCTATATACATTTCTGTAACATAACATAACATTGTTAATGTTACAGATTGTACTTTGGAAGCAGGAACTTGAATAGATCGATCCAACTTTGCTTTGGGGCATTATGTTTCTACTCTTTTAACCTATTTTAAATCTATCAGTTTGGGATTTTGACATGTGTTTTACTATTGTTGTGAAATGATTGATGTTGTGATACTATAGTGAATGTTATGGCTTTGCCTAATTTCTTTCTGAGATTGGAAATGGTATTGATGTATACTTTTCTGGAAGTGTGTAATTTCTGCATAAAGAAAGATTGAGTATTGCAATCCCCTTATTGGCCTTGCTTCTTTTCCCAGGTCTTGTTCTTCAGCTTTGTACCACTATAAATAGCAAAAATGTTCCAACTAACCAAATCAGTACTAACTTTGTGTGGACCAATATTGAAAGGTAAGGGCACAGTCCAATAGCTCTGCTTAAAGTTTCTTTTTCTTGGGCATAATCTCAGAGGTCCTGTAGTATCCCTGCCTGGAGGCATTCAGTGGCCTCTTTCTGAAGGCTGCAGCACAGTGGCTCCTTCAACCTCCAAGTGCCGACGACCTCCCTTCTCATGAACATCAGAGCTCTGGATACAGCGTGTGTCCCAGATCCCAAAGCACATCAGAAAAATGCACCCACCCATCCCTGCACTTTCATATCACATGTATGTAAAATGCAACATAAAAAAAAACATGTTGTCGTAATATTGTAAAAGAAATGGAGGTCTAAAGCGTATTGTACTCCTGCCTGGATCAACTATTACATTTCAATATTTGTTTTGGGGGCGGTTTCTACAGTTAGGTTGTGCCTTACTCCACTTTGTGCATTGCTTGTTTACTTAACTGCTGGCATTTTTCTTGCCAGATTTGTAAGTGGTAGCATACTTATAAAATCAAAAGTGGCATATGTTTTGTGGTTTTGTAAATGTTTATAATAATTGCTACTGTAACTAAAAATTCACCAGTTTACTTAGATGAATGTCCCCGCCACTTGGCACTAACCTTTAGCTCAAGTGCAAGGCCTGCTTCAGAACACTTAACTCGACCCACTCTTGAAGGGTATCTAGTCAATTCATCTGAACCCATTCCATCTAATACCATTCCATCCACATTTTTCCATGTAATAAATGCCCATCTAATGCATGTTTTTGGGGGTAAAGGGTGAATTTTTGTTCAGGTGCATTTTAAAGGGTAAACAACAGGGGTTTGGGGGAGGGACCACTCCCCCACCCCCCAAAAAGAAAAAAAAATGCATTAGATGGACATTCTTTAGATGGAAAAATGTCGATAGAATGGCATTAGATGCAATGGTTTTAGATGAAATGGCCATAAACCCTCTTGAAGCAATAGCAATAGCACTGACCGCTGCTCAAACTGCATTTTGTTCGGTACAAAACCCCTAAAGAATGGATGCCTGGTTCCCAATTGTAACCAGCAATGCTAAGGCATTTACTAAACTTCTTTTTCAAAAGAAAAAAAAAATGTGCAGCGAGTAATAGTGAAATAGTGGAACTTTGATTCCTGTGTTTAAGATATTTCTGAATGTATTTGTTGGGTTCACACATCACAAACACCTTTGAGAACATTACTTGTGGTTGGATGCCGCAGGAGGTAGACTTGAAGTAAACAATGGCCCTGTGTGCTTGCTTGTGCATTTTCCAACAATATAATTGCCAGCAGTACCTGAAGCCAGAATTTTAAGCAGCTCAATGTTTTCTTTTCTAGTGAACATATTTTGGTAACATTCCTACAGACCATAAACGCTGCTTTTGTAGCTTTGTTGCTTTACAACAAATCCGTGCGCTTTGTCAAGGAAAAGAAATAACAGATGGTAAACCAGTCTAAGTTAAATAAAGGTTATTGTTAGAATAACAAGACCATTACTTTTTGAATACCAGCGGTATACCTTAACAACCCTAGTGGGGGCTGTGCTAACAATGTTTTTCAATTGCTGATTTTATTAGCTCAATTGAACAATCTGTTTTCGTCACATAAAGTCACCATCCTAACCATACTATAGAGTAGTTGCTAGGGACAAAGCTATCCTGTTCTCTTACTACACACCTACCAGATGTGACCTTCACCCCTCCTGCCCACATGGTGTCTCCTCCTTATTTTCAGACTGTAACCTCTTTAGCTCAGTTAACTCTGAACTTGGGTGAATTTGCCTGTGCCCCTGAGAAGGATGGCCTCTGGTTTGGTAGGGTTGAGTTTCAGGTAGGCACTTGGACATTGAGGCTTGAATGGCGAAGAGGCAGTGTTTCATTTGGTGAATGTCATTGAGGCAGTTGACGTTCAGGTGAGTCCTCAGTAAACTGGTGGATTTTGTTTTTGAATATGGCCAATAGTGCTCTGTATAGTGGGTAAAGGTGACTGGGGAGAGGAAGGGGCCTGTGGGGCTCTACAGGTCACTGGGCATTGTTGGGATCTGAAGGGGCCTATGTGAATGAGCTGGTGTCTGTTGGTGGGGCCGTGGCATCAAATCCTATCCAGGAAGACCGGGTGAGTAGGGCTTTATAGTCGACCAATGTTTAGCACTACCAGAAGACGTGGGTTCATGAGTGCCTGCAGTCTCATTGCTGCAACTTGGTTGGAAGCTGGAATGGTATTGTTGAAGTAGGTTGCGTTGGGTGATCGTTTTGTGTATTTGAAGCATGACTGCCTTCTCGCTGTTCATGTCGAAAACAGCACAGAGCGTGCGCCGTTTAAAAGTGGATTATTAAGTGGTCTTCTGATCCGCTATTGCCAGGACTGCTTGTCTGCTCTGACTGCATTGCGAGATTGTGGTGCTACGGAGTGTGCACCCAACAAGGGATCTTCTTTGTCATTATAGAGTATGTCTCCACTCTCCATTCGACTGGAGACAACATGCCCATACTCAAGTTGCAGAGTGGGAGACTCCTAATTACTGAAAAGGGTCTGGCGGCCCTAAAAGAAAGGGATTCGGGGAAGGTGTTAGATTTACCAGAGGGTAGTACACTGGCTAGTGGGGAAAAATCCATTTGCATCCAGAGGAAGGGGGAGGGAGTTTTCTTACAATCTTTACAAACTGTCTCTCCTGCCCTACTCTCACAAGTTGTGGCCATACCAGTTACAAGTACTGCAACACATATCCTGCATGCTATACAACTCTTTAAGGTGGTAACAAACCCATGTTCAACTAATCCCCCCAATCAATGGGTCAAACCATTGTTCAACCCTCATGGTGGAGCTGGAGAAATCAAGTCTACACTCTCCCGTGTTTGGTACAAGGGCCACTGTGAAGGAAGGGTGGCCCTCTGCCCGAGTTCCAATAACAGCGGTGGCTCCTCAGTACATCTTAGGCTGCAAACAGCCCCCTCGCACTCTCCAATCAATTCATGATTCTGGACAACTCCTTTGAAAGGCTGTGCGAAAATGTAGAGGGGTAACCAACAGAGGCTGCAGGTCTAACACTCTAGGGATAAGACCGTCTGGTTATTCGAAGGTTCTCCGCTCAAGTCCCCCCACTGAAAACTTGGTAAATCCTATTCCCAAACCTATCCTTAAACAACCTATGAACAGAGTCTTCTTTACGCCCAGTAACCTAGAAACAAGGAGGAATTCTATTGTGTTGCCGCAAATAAATTCCTTGGGTCCAGCATCAGTCTCTGCCTTCCACCCTGTGCTAGAATCCATGGTCGGGTTGTACGACAACGTTAAGGATATCGCACAGGACAACAGAAGGAAGTTAGGAAAGCTTGATTCCAACATTGCTTTACTATTGGAAGGTCCTAAACTCCCTCACCACGTGCCCTCTCAGCAAAAGTTACAAACGGGGTGCCTCGTTCTCAAGTGTGTATGCGTTGACAAGGATATTTGGGAACGATCACAAGAACATGCTTTGGACCAATACCCATCCCCAGCCTGAAACAAAGTGCCACTCCGGACACCCCAACGGTTCTAATGGACTTTCAACAAAGGGAGTATGCTTTATCACAGGTCGAAGGAGACAGCCAAGAGGTTGACACGAAGGTGGAGCAGCAGACTGCTGCTGATACGTTGCCCTCAAATTCCAACGAGGGCCTACAACAACAAAAGACAAGGAAACGGTGCAAAAAAGTGGCTAACAGAGGAAAAAATACAAAAATCTTCCGGCCCCCAACCTGAACAAGCAGAAAAAGGTCAAAGAATTCATAAGCACATTGTCCGAAAAGGATACAGTCAAGGACTTGGCACTTGAGTCTCAGGCATGGCTTCCCTTTACGACACTGGCTCTATCCGAGGAGTCCATGCCACAAGTAGTGAGACCTAAGAAGAAGACGGCCACCTAACACAGCAAGATGACAACGTTCTTGGGGAAACCCAATTCCATCCCCACGTGAACACAGGAAATGTGGCATCATTGGCTCCCATTAACTTGCCGGTTACCCATCAAGACTCGCTGGATCCAATTCCGAGAGCACTGCAGACATCGACATATTGCGTGGTGCCTTCGACTTTAGCAACAGAGACAGTGTTATTGTCCCCCAGACAATACTGCTTGCCCGATACAACTAGGGCTGACACATTTCAGGGAACTATTAATGGGTGGGACATTGTGTCCCAGGAAGATGTTCAACAGTTCATGAACAGAACACAAATGCTGGGGGGTTTCAGGAAATCTCATCACTACGCGCTTTGATATCCCATGATATAGTGCAAGTGATTTTCCCTAAATCAAGGACCAATACATCTGTTTGCCGCTTTAAATCGAATCTAATAGCACAAATAGTGTGGAAGGATCGAGAGATGTTGACGTTGGTAGGCTATGATCTTTTTGATCTTCATGATCCAAAGGTACTGGCTGATTTTCTTACCGCTAAATAGGACATACATCATTTGACTTCTAATACACTGCCTGGATCGACCATGGCCCTGGAAGACTGGTCTTGGCTGGAAGCTGCTCTCCAAATGTTTTTCAAGGTCACACAGTGAATAAATGTGCCTAGGATGTGCAAATTCGTGTCTTTTGAATGTATGTGGATTTACAAACCTAACTAGGTGTTTAAAAACATGTGTGGGGGAAGCCAATATCCTCTTTCTCCAGGAGACGATTGATATGAATACTTTTGTGCTCCAGGGTTTTCACACTCACTGAAAGATGGCAACCAGGGGTAACAGAGGCCGCCCCCTAGTGGGTTTGGCCATTGCTATTAACTTTGGGGTGAAGTGTCGTCATTATGAGGTAATGACTCCCATGGAACATCTTTTGGCAGTGAATGTACATATTGGAATCCTGCAAAGTACGCATTGAAGACTTTTCTGGAGGGCCTGGATGAGTTGTTGGAGGGGTGGTTGGATAGGGCCAACAGTGATATGGTTATTTGGGGGGGATTTCAATGCCCGCTGTGCAGAATGTTTTGGGACACAAGAACACGACATGTGGTCCTTCAGTCCCCAACTGGGGGACGCAGAGCCACCTTCTATATGGCTAAATCATCTGTACAGTTGGGGCATGAGAATCTGTCTGCCAATAGAGAAATCAATGGGCAGTTTTTTCACTTGGTCTAGAGGAACTAAAAGCTTGTGGATCAATAATTTATGTCTCTTCCCCTCCTGCTATCTTGTTGCGATCCACTCACGAGGGACCAGCCTGCAGGTAACGACCACATGCCCCTGCTTCTTATGTGAGTTTGCCCTGACTGAGTTAGCTACAGCATTCATCTCGCTGGCCAGGCGTGGCCTGACGGTAAGATAGAATGCAGTAAATTATTAGAATTTTTTGAATATTCTCAACCACACGATAAAGTCAGGGGCGGGGGGGATGCTTGACTGACAGTTTTTCAGTGGACTCTTTTAATCTCACACTGCACATATGTATGGCCTGTTTGGCGACGAAGGGTAAATGCAACATTGATAACAGACACTGGTACAGGGGTACCATTGCCCTGGCTAAAAAACTTAAAAGGAAGGACTTGAGATCCTTAAGGTTTGCCTCCCTCTTACCACTAGAATACGCGGCAGCCAAAAAGAAAATTCAAGCTTGCTATAATACAACGGCTGCCCAATGCAGGCGAGAAGCCCACATCGCAGCGAATCAGGCGATACTTCAAACATTGGCAGGGAATAAGCATGCCAACTTGTGGTCTACATTGAAGCAAACTACAAATGGCTCCGCTGTCGAGAAGGATTGTGACCTTCCAGAGCACATATGGTTGGCCTACTTACAGAACACATTTTCTCGACCCAAGGACGAGGTTGAGTGTTCGTCCCTTAATATGGGCCGGAAGGATTAGGGGGTTTGCCTCTGGGATAAGGAGGATGTACGGTGGCATTCCACCAATGCTTTTCAAGCAGGATCCAGAGGCATGGGTGGGACCTTTTGTTGACTATCTACAAGAGCATATACCGGGTGGGCAGTATCCCAAATACTTGGAAACAATCTATTGTAATACCCATTTGCAAACAGGGTAACATGTCTGATCTGAAGAACTTTAGGTCAATAGCCCTCCTAGATGCCTTCAGCAAAGTTTGCGCTTCCCTATTGCTTAGAAAGCTCTCCCAACAGATAAAGGATCTAAACCTTCTCCAAACATCAGGTGGGATTTCGACCTGATATGGAGACCTACCTGGTATGGGGACCTGCCTCAACGGCATCATAATTTCGCAACTTTCTGCAGCAGTGGAAAATGGGGTGATGGGTCCTGTTTACATGGCCTCCATAGATAATTTGAATGCTTTCGACACAGTAAGTCTGGAGACCCTGTGGAGTAAACTCCTACAGTGGAATGTGCCACTGAAAACTGTTCAGATTCTGGCGTTGCTGCATAGCGACTCATCCTTAAGGGTCAGGTTGAGGAGGGAGCAGGCAGCCGCAGCACCTGTTTTCACTTTTGTGGGGCTTGGACAGGGTTGCGTGGTGGCCCCCACCCTCCTAACCTTTTTGTCTCGGACATTGCCACCCTGTGGGAGTCAGGAACGACAAATCCAGTAAAAATGGGAACCGTCATTCTAAACTGGCTCGCTTTCTCAGATGATGTCATCCTCTTTGACAAGACTCTGATTGGTCTCCATAGGAAACTGACCCTATTTCATCATTGTGCTGTCCATAATAACTTAAAAATGTATGGCAAGAAATCCAAAGTTGTCATTTTTTTCCACCAAAAAAAAAGGCCAAAAGCCTTCACGTGGAATGTGGGAGACCAGCTTCAGGAAAGGGTGTCATCCATGAGATACTTAGGATTCAATCTCTCAAATAAACAGTACAGGGGGGGCCTGGAAGGCTCTTTTCAAGGGGGGGATTCTCAACTCTATTGACCAAAATGAAGCAAATTTACTTGCAGCTATGTTGCCACTCCTTGGTACCCCTGATCAGGTTTTATCTCCAAAATGTTGAACCTATTGTCCTTTATGGTCTTGGGGTCCCCTTTGATATGGGGGCATCTCTTAACATACTTCAGGGTTGCTCTGGAAAATAACTTTGGGCCTGAATAACTCTGTGCCCAATGCAGTTGTCAGACAGGAGTTGGGACTTAATTCTCTGGCGGCAAGAGCCTTGTGGAGGAATTTGGCAGAATATGCCAAAATCTTAAACCCTCTGAACAATTCTCTATATCAATGCCTGGGTGAGCGGTCTTCCCTCCAATCGGCCTCTACTGAGTCAGTACAAATCCACTATGTGCAGGATTTTGTTCCAGATAGGGTCCTCACCAGAGGAGCTGAAGGAAGCTCCTGGGGGAGCGAAGCAAACATTGTTCGCAGCAGACTGGGCAGAAACACTGGACTTACTGGGGAATTGTCCCTTTGCAGGGAATACCCAAAATTCAGAGGGTAGCAATCTGATCTTTTGATGTATGTGTCCTTGTTTGCTTGGCCAAAGATTCAGGGTGTATACTTGAGCTTCCGTCTGAACCAATTTTCTACTCTGTGACCGAGGTCCAACCGACTGTTGGTTTTGCATACCCAAATCGGTGGAAGCACTCCATTGTTTTGCTTTGTCCAGCTTTTGCGGAGCCGAGGTTACGTTATTTGGGTTCAGTGTTACAGTCTGAGATGTTGTGGGGAAATTAATTTTGGCGCTGTCTGCTTTCTTATAGGTGTTTCCTAGGGAAAGTAGCTGCATTTTAATTATTTGGTTGCATTGCATGAAATGTTATTAACTGTTATTCATTTTTTCGTATTTTAGATGAAATGTTATTAATTATTTGGAAAGGTTATCTTTTTCTTTGTATTGTAATACTCAATGACTTTTTGTTGTTTTTTCTTATATCATTGTTTTGTGAAAAGCTTATTTTTGTAGGCTAAAACACAATAGAAAACATTAAAATAATGAAGCATAGGTGGCTGATGAGGCAGTAGTGTGCTAGGTCATCCAGGTCGAGTATTAGTAAGGGAATGATCTTGCCTTTTTCAATCCATGGGGGGGGAGATGCCTCGTATGAGTGGAGCGTTACTACTATAGATGAGAGGCAAGAGAGCCTTTTCTATGGTCCTGTTCAGGATGGAGCAGCCTCCATCGGATAACATCGGCCTGGTCGGCGGTGGTCTTGAGTAACGTGAGGATGTTTGTCAGTTCTTCCTGTGTTAAGGATTTGCATTCTGACCATCTTGGGGCATGGCATGGTGGTTTATCCCTAATTAAAGTTGGTCAAATGAAGGCAACAATTAGAACGCAAATAGTATATGGGCCGTAGGGTAGCTCAAGGGCAACGCGTTTTGTCTTGGAAGCAAGACAACGCATAGCAACACAGGTTTGAATCGCGGTCTCGCGCTTAGAAACTGGTTTTCGGTATTAGGCGTGTTATAAAAGAACAATTATAATTCTAATGGCCTGATAGTCATGAGGATCTACACAGAAAAATGTGGCATTTCCTAAATCTTCAAATGCAGTATTCAAGTAGCCGCGAGCATTACCATAAGTCTAATGCCAGAATGACGTTATGTCTATTTGTGTGCTCTGAGGCCTAAAGGTGTGTAGCGCTTTATACACATTTAAAATAAATAAAAATGTACCATTCACAGTTAACTCCAATTTTGGAACTAAGAGTGTTTACAATTTCAGTATACTCCTGAGTTTTACATTCCTGTTCTTCACAAATTTGGCCATTTCTGTATAAGCCCAATTACGTTTTATCACCCAGTTTGTATATTTACAGTTTGGCAACCACAGTAGATTTGATTTGTGCAATGGCAGTTTCCTTCCAGTTTTCTCACTCCCAGTGTTTTTCCAGTTTTCTCACTCCCAGTGTTTTTCCAGTTTTCTCACTCCCAGTGTTTTTCCAGTTTTCTCACTCCCAGTGTTTTTCCAGTTTTCTCACTCCCAGTGTATTGTCAGTTTAGATAATTCCAGTATTTTGCACGCTTTACAACCAAGTTTGCAGATCGCAGTGTACCCCAAATTTGCTGTGACATATTTTACTCCTGGTTTGTAAATTCTTAGTATATATCCATTCTCAAATTCTAGAATAGAAATAACAATCCCAGTTTTCACAAAGGTCATTAAACGTCCAGTTTGGCAACTTTGCAGTATGGTAGCATCCTCCTCGTTTTTACCATCCCAGTTTTTCATTTTTTGTTCCCCAGTATACACAATTCTCGTGTATTTCAAATATTTGATTGCAGCATTACAACCCACTCCCAGTTTACATTACTCAGTTACAGAATGCTTCCATTTTGCATTATTCCAGTACAATCCTAGTTACAAAATACCAGTTTAATGTTCCCAGTTTAGCTCAACCTAGTGTTTTCCCAGTTTGACAATCCCAGACTTCTCCCAGTGTAAATAATCTCGGTTTACTTCAAGTTTGACAAACCCAGTATACTGAACAGATTAATCCCAAATCCGTCCCAAGAGCATGCTGCTGCTGTAGAAACCCTGCCCAACACATATCCAAATGCCCCCTCGCCCCACGCCAAACCATGTGATGGGGCTCCAAACGGTACAACATGGCTTTCCACCTATGCATGAAAAAGTACCAATGAGCACAGATTTGTTTTGACACCTTCAAATGTAATCACTTTTTAGCTAATGTATGTCATAATTAATTGCATTGTATGGGGAATATTAATTCAGCTTCTGAGATGGAATTCATTTCATTGATGTAGTTTTGAAATGCAATGCGACATGACCTCCTTAACAATATCTTTAAGAACTTGTTTGGTTAAAATGATCTTGCAATGCTTTCCATTTCGATTTCAGATTTCAGGGTTTGTGATATTGTGCATTGGAGCATATGCAGAAGCCGAAAGGATGAAACTGAAGACCATTGATGGCATCTTCCTGGCGCCCGCGATAATTCTGCTTCTCCTTGGAATTGTGATGTTCTCAGTCTCCTTCATTGGCATGGTTGGGTCTCTCCGGGACAATCTTATGCTTCTCAAAATCGTAAGCAATTCTCCTATTTTCCAAATGCTTTACATCTACTGTTTACTTCAGAACATGTTATTGCATGCGTGTTGCTGTTATGCTAACTTAATAGAAGTGGTACACCACCCTTACCGTTTGCATGCTTAAAGAAATTGTCACCACTATATTCTTGGACCAGAAATACATTTTGGATCTGAAAAGGCTCACAAAATGCAAGAAGGTTGCCCCCACTACTCGTCTGCTAGTAGTCGGTGCACCCTGTTCTTTTTTTAACAAAGATCGACGCGCCCAACTTTTGGGTGATTCAGTGCTCCGTGAATAGCCAACCTTATGCAGGGATTGGACTCAAAAGAACTGGAAGAGAGCAGTGCCCTGCAGAGAAAGGCAGGTGTTCCTCTCTATGGGGCCATTTGAACATAAGCGCAAAGCCTTGTCAGGGCTGGTCAAACCTGATAACTAGGGCATTTTTTAGAACACTGCCCCTCCATTCTAAGGCTAGAAATAATTGTATATTGTCTATTTCTATTGTAAAATGACCCATGGAACACACCTGGGTATTAAGCGCATTATAAACAACATATCATAACACTGGCATAAGAGTCTGGGGGTCATGGAGAATTATCCAATTCAATGTCTAATAATTAAAATCACCAGGGTAGATTTGAGCACGAGTGGTCTACATAGGCAGATTTCTTTATAAACTGCTGGCTTTTTTTAGACTAGTGTGGACATGTAGAGATGGTGGAGAAGAGGTCTTGCAGATCGGTGGAGATTGGAGGAAGGCATCTTGAGGAAGGCATCTTGGCAGAGGTATACAAGAGTGGAGGGGAGGAGGCTAGAAGGAATAAGATGATGGGGAGGCTAGAGGAGACTAAGTAGGAGGGGCCGCAGAAGGTTGAGGAAGAGGTGATGAAGATGGAGGAGGAAGTGGTAAAGTCTGAAGAGTAGGTGGTTAAGACTTAAAAGAGTGTGGTAAAGACTGAATGCAATGAGGTGGTGAAGATTGAGGAGGAGGTGATACAAGGTCGAGAAGGAAGTGGTAAGCAGAAAGTGATGAGGAAAGAGGTGGTTGGCAAGATCAAGGCCCAGAAGGAGGATTTAATACCCAGAGAGAAGGAGGTGAAGGAGATGGATGAGAAAAATAATTCACTGGCAAAGTGCATCTTGAGAGGAGGGAGCTAAGAGCAGGTGGAGATACTAGCATTTGGCAGAGTGTTGAGGAAGTGCTGGATTCGCAGAAGGTGGTGTGGTAGGGATAAGAGGTCATTGAGAGCTGTCGAAGAGGCAGACAAGAGTGGGATGGGGGGAACCAGAGCCAGGGAGCTTAAGAAGCAATGTTACTCTGATGCTAGACCAGCAACACTGGCCAGTTTCCTTGAGTAAGGCATGGGGGTCACTTTGGTGTTACCCATACCCACCTGTGACAGTAATCCAGGCCTAACATACAAGTACACAAGTGACTTGCAGGCACAGGGTCTCAGGAATCCAGAACGAGGAGCAGAGGACCTGAAGTAGACGAACCAGAATTCAAGAAGTGTGGGGCCACTTAAACCTCCACGGCTGTGTATGACGATGTCCTGACAATAGAAACCTGGCAAGTCACACAGTAGGATGATAACAGAGCCCAGAGACTTAGTGTGAAACTCAGAGACTTTATTGCTGGAACGTTGAGGAGAAGTTACCCTGTCATTTTCTTAAAACCTTTTAAGTCCAGCCCAGATAGTCGGTTGAGAGCACAACTTTCTTTGTCTCTCATTGGTTGCACTTGGCTTTCTGACCGCTTCTGGGGCAGCCTCCCTTTAATGCCACGCACAGTGAACTTTCTCAAGGGTCATTGTACTGCTCTTCAAATCTTTTGCCACCTATTCTGTGGAAAAACATGTCTACCATGAAGGCTCTTGTTGGGGGGGGAATGCTCTTCCAATGTTCACTGTTATTGGGCAATGAACATCAGTGCAGGTGGTTGAGCTTCAATCCTTACCAAGGCTGTGGGAAAGAAGTTGCCTTCACAACGTGATTGCACTTCTCTTCTTCCAGTTGGGATTCATTATCTCAACTCTTTGGGATGTGAGTAAGGATTCAATGTCAAAGGAATGTCTCCTCTAAGGCAAAAGAGTTGACTAACCTGGCTCTGAAAGCGAGCATTTCCAAACCAATGCTGAAATAAAGTTTACCAGAGGAAAAACCTACATTATAGGCTCCTTTTAAATATCTCCATACAATTCCTTGTTTAGCTCATGGATTTTTCTGAGTTTCATTGCCACACAGATAATTTTTGTTACCACCTGAAAGATGTATTCAGACAAGACTATTTGTAAGGAAGAACCACCGCATAGTAGTTGCAATCTTTCTATACCTTTTGGCTGCTGAAGGAACCGGATGTACTTGTCCTAACTGCTTACGTCAAAGGGAATGTCGGAGGGGCACCTCAGCCTTACTTATTTTGCCAGTATAAATGACATGTAGGGAACTTGTTACTTGTATACGGAGTATATAAGGAGAGTGACCAGTCAATGTCCAACCCAAGAACCTCCTGGCCATCAACATGGAGGTACAGAAGAGCCAAGTGGCCAATTCAGAAAGACGTTGCACTGACCTAAGCCTGACTTTCTCTAGCCCTGGAGAGGTCATTCGTGTTCACAAAAGAAGTTAAACTAAGTAACTTTGACTTGCCCCTCGTTCCTCTCCTAAACGTGTTGCATAGAAAGGCCTCCAGATGGGAATGACCTGCCATCTGCTGATCCCCAAAACACTGTGGGCTCAATTCACAGAGCGGGTGTAGAGACATTGGGTGCACAGAAGCTCTGTTGAGCGTCAGTACTCCCTCACCGGACTGTGGCAAAGTTAACCGGCATACTTGTCACCCTAGGGGCAAGTCTGACGTTCCTTACAGCAGGATGGGGTTCGCTCACTGCCCAGTTCTCCGTTGACTGCGAGCTATTGTAGACCACCCTGCGTTGTATTTGCCATCTTAATATCTGACTTTGCCTGCCATGGCCTGCCTGCTTAGATCCTGCCAAGGGAGCGCAGCTTTCTCACGTATTCTTATTGTAAAGTCAACCAGCAGATTTCAATGGCCGCATTTGTCTCTTTGATTGCGATAGCTACATGACACAGCACATTAATGACAAGAAATGAAACCCCACATCCACCCTGCGGCAATAACCCTCTTTCTTTCTTCCCTAGTTCTTCTGGGTCCTCCTGGTGATCTTTGTCATCGAAGTGGTGATGCTTCTTGTTAATCTACTCTTTGAAAGTCAGGTGAGTTGCCCAACTCCTCATGTTTCTGCAAGTCTAGAGAAATGTGTACTTGTTTCATGTTGAAATCTGTAGCGCTCATTAGCCGCGTAATGACGTCAGTAACCTTCATAACTGTTTTACTGTTGATTGCATATTGATTTTCTCTAAAGCGGTCAACATATGCTTAACTGAGCAGGCTGGTTGCCCACACCATATACTGTGAGCCGCCCTGTCCTTGCCCATCACCGACCTCCAGAGAGGTTCGAGATTGATCTTGACCCCAAACCCTCCCCTCCACTGACAACTCTGGCAGTTATGCACAGGGTAGGGTAAAGGGAACAACGATGCAGTCACGTTTTATGAAAAGATTTTGTTAAATATAAAAGGCATTTTTCGTTATATACTTTGTTCAACGAAGGCCGTAGTTGCCGAATGTTGGTGCAACTACAGGGACAGTAGAAATAAGCAAGGTCGGAAGAAGATCCGGTGGGACCAAGCTAGAACAATAGCTCAGGTCAGGGGTCTGCGCCCTTTGGTTCTCCTTTAGGTTTTGCACCACAACTCTCACCAGCCATAGCCAGCAGCATATCAATGGGGAGGGATCATGGGGCCGTAGCTTAAAACATCTGTTGAGCCACAAATGCAGACCCCTGTGTTCAATTGGATTATGTAACAAAGATGGTAGCTGTGGTCTCCGATTTATGCGGGCCTGGGTTTGTTTTTGCACCCACTAAAATATCCAGAGGGGCGCAAGGCCCCCTCAAACAATGCCCACCTTAGAGCAGGGGCTGCAAACTCCGCAGGTAGCTGAATCTTAATTTGCCACTGATCCTTTGCTCTGCCTGGTGATGTTATTGTCTGTTGAGCCATGTTATGCCATTGGGATGGGTACCGCAGAGTGCTGCCATTTCGTGCGCGTGGTACTGCATCCGACAAACCCGGTGTTTAATCCTCAAAAGTGTCCTTCTCAACTGCTGAGTACATAGTTCTTTGCTATGGTGGTCTGCTTACGAGTTTATTAACGATCATGCACGTTTATGCACGGTCATGTTTTTTTGTGGGTCTGTCTAACAATGTATTCAACACTGAGCTACAAAATAATCATTATAGTGCCTTACACCCTTTCTTCTTTACATTCTCTGTGTAAATGCGCAGTAAACAGATGGTTTGTGTGCAATATGAATAGTAGAATTCAAAATAAAGCGTCTGTATGCATTAGACGGACTGGCTCAGTCGCCCTTACTCTGTATATCTGCTTCCCATCAAGAAGGGCTGTTTTTTTCATGTTTATTTACAGAACATCTTTTTATAAATCACAAAACAATCACCAGAAAATAACCAATAATTGCATAAATCACAGCAATTTTCACAAAACGATGTACAATGTGAGATACACAATACACCAAATCCCTAATCAAATCAGCTACATCTCTGAAATACCTACCCACCAAACCTGTACACCTCCAAGTTAATACAGTTGAAGAAAAAAGTAGGGCCACTGTCAACCACTTCTGAGTCCCTCCGTGGGCTATCGCAGCAAACCCTCCTAGATGCATTACGCTATAGTTGAAATTAAGAATGACGTCCGCATAATGGATGGGTCATCACCAATAGCTAGTATTGATCTTGTAGATTTATAGAGAATATTTCATATCAAAATGGGTTATCACAAAAATTGGAATTTGATTTATTGCATCACATATATTGCTAACGTATAAATGAAGAGTTACTAGCTTAATAGGAAGGATGGGGTATGCTGCATACTTATTCATGTGTGGGGCGGTGCCGAGTTGAGCTCTCCTGCCTTGCGACCAACAGCAGAAGTGCAGCTTGAACCTCTAGACAGCACCCCCTGTGCATGGGAACACAAGCAGCCGCAGCTATGTTTAGACCTTGCTGTAGTAGTTGTTTGGGCTGCTCTCATTGGTAGCAGGGCAAAGACACATTTGCATGATGATGACCTGAAAGGCTGCCCAGGTGCAATGGCAGTGTTAGTTTGATGCTAAATGTTTCAATTTTTCTGCTCGCCTTGAAGCTGCCATTAATCAGCCTAAGGAATTGTTCAAGTTGGTGCACCCTTTGTCCTCTGATCCTTCAGCTAATACTTTGGATCCTTCTCAAACTCTTATTCTCGCTCTACCTTTTTTATGACAAGATTCTTACTAGTCGCCAGAAGATTTCTGATTCTGGGTCTCCATTGTCATTCGCTGTTTCTGCTGGCACGGTCAGCCTTTCTCATTCTTGGACTGCATTTCCTTTCTGAGATGCTCTGGATATTATCAGGGTTACTAATGGTCTCAGGCGAGCTTCTCTATCGGACTCCATTATGGTATCCATCATTAAAGAGATCCTTCCTTCTATTGCACCTCTGGTGTCATCCGCAATAAATCTGTCTTTCGCTAATAGTTCTGTACCTTCTGCTCTTAACACCCTTTGGTGATTCCCTTATTAAAAAAGCCTTCTCTTGATTCTTCCCTCCTTTCTAATTTTCACCCTATCGCTCCCCTTTTCTGATAAAGTTGCTTGAATCTCTGGTTATGCCTCTTCTTTGTTGCTTTCTCGAAGATTCTGATTTCCTGGATCCTTTCCAATCTTGGTTTCAGCCCGATCGCGGTACCGAGTCTGTGTTAGTGCCAGCCATGGAAGACCTGGCCCGCCTGGTGGACCAGGGTGGTGTTGGAGCGCTATTTCTGTTAGACCGGTCGGCAGCTTTTGACACCACCGAGCATTCAATCCTCATGTACAGGGTGGCCATTGCTGGCTTGGCCCTCTCTTGTTTTCTTTCTTTTCTGTCTGATCGATCACAAGCCCCTTTTCTTTATCCCTTTGTTTCACTGCCAGTCTTCATTTCATGTGGTGTCCCACAAGGTTCTGCTATTTTGCTTCTTCTTTTCATTATCTATATTCAGCCTCTGGTTAAACATATTCACTCATTTGGTATTCGTTGTTACTCTTATGCAGATCTAATGCATCAAGCAGCTGCAGAGGGCTCCTATGCCTGTTTGCTCGTTGTTAATATGTGGATGAGTAACAAGTGAGAAGACCAAGGTGGTTGGGCCTCCTTCGAGTGCCTCTCTGGATCTTGGCATTCTGACCTTCCATCCTTGGCCGTCTTACTCAGCCTGTGCTGACTGTTAAAAACCTTGGAATTAACTTTTCTTCTTCGCTTTCTTCTTGAGCCACAGGTCAATTATCTGTGACAATCTGTTCAATAAGAATGTTGCTTCCTTGTTTGGCTGATAAGCTCCGCCCCCTGGTGAATCCTCATTGTTTCTGGGGCTCTTGATTATTGTAATTCTTTGTATTTGGCTTAACCGCCGGCTTATCTTCTTCACTACCTCCAGATTTTACAGAACACCACAACAAAGAACTATTTCCTCTATTCTTGCTTCTCTTAATTGCTTGCCGGTTTCAAAGCACATCCAATTTAAAGCCTGTTTATCAGGTAAGCACACAAATACCATTATGTTCCACTTAGAATACCAACATACTTTACAACACACTGGGGCTCATTCCGAGCATGGAGGTAATCATGGCGCTATTTGTGCCATGACTACCTCCCATACCGGTACCGAGTCCGACCTGGTTCAATGGGGATTTACCAGTCCATTCCGACCTTGGAGGGGCTGGTAAGTCCCCATTGAAAAAACCATTCCCGTTTCAGCGCCAATAGGGCTCAATGGGAATGGGGAAGTAGCTAATAACGGTACCGCAATTTGCGGTACCGTTATTAGCTCTAAACTCCCTTAACGGGTCCCGTCCTTAACGCCTGGTCAGACCAGGCGTTAAGGAAGGGTCCCGCTAAGGGAACTCAGAATAGGGCGCAAAGGGATTACCGGCACGGATGTCCTTAACGGTGCCCGGTATCCCTTTGCGCCCAACTCGTAATGAGGCCCACTGTGTGGGAAGATCACCTAAAATCCTATAAACGATTTATAGATGATATATTTTGTGTCTGGAGATTTGTGTATCATTTGAACCATTTTTTAGTACATTAATGAGATCTATCCACGTATAACATTTGCTATAGAATGTAGTAAAACTAAGTTACACTTTTTAGATGTAAAAATGTACTTTAAATCTTCTAATTTGGAAACGACTATTTATGCAAAACCTACTGACCACAGCCATTCTCTTTTGCCAACAAGTTTTCATCTCCCTAGCTTGATTAGGGGTATACCATATAGTGCATTTACTAGATGTAAAATAATAATTTCTGAAGAAACAGAACTGATGGATACTAGCAGGAGTAGAAAATAAATGTTTGGAACGGAAATGCAAGGATACTGCAGGGGTCAAAATTGGAATTTCTGTCGCAGGAGCTGTAAGTTGCTCCTGGATGTCAGGATTTTCCTTTACCCAGGGGCCACTCATCATGGCCTAGGAACAATTCATGCCTGTTAATGCCTAACGCATGAGTTCTCAAGATAGTGAACATTTAATTAATGGATTACTTACAAAGAAATCGGTGCATTTTAACCTTTAGCAATTTAACATTGAGAGTTGCAGACGCCAGAATAGCCAATCTGAAGTGCCTGAAAGATGGGGGGGGGCTTGCATTCCTTTCCCAACACTGGTGTATACACACAGGTTCACACACTCTAACCCCCCTTACTATTGCTATGTAATTCACTCCATTGCTGACTGTTTGTGGATTCCTCTGCCTCTTGTCATTCCTCTTTGCATTCCTTTCCCCTTTATTTCCTTTTAGATTTCTTTGCTGTCAGTCCCCTGTCGTGCTGCTACTTCTCATTTAGTCTTTAACTATTTTTCCTGGTACGTTCATACCTCTGATGCTACATTTATTTCTATTACTACATCCTTTGTTGTTGCTGTGTCTTTCTTGCCACAGCATTTCCATCTTTGTGCCCATCTCTTTTCTGTGATATGATACCATCTTGCTCCTCCTTTTTCTAGCGCCGCTCCTGCTGAATGAGGAGCTAACAGTTAGCGGGCCACAAAACTAACTTTCATATGAGATGCAAACTTTAGCCCATTGTCCTTTGAATGGCTTCTAGAGGTATCCTAATACACCTTTTATACAAACTCCCAGACACAGAGTGACTACCAGATATACATGGTTGCAGGGCGCCACTCACCAGGAGTCAAACTTAACTCCTGGTGGTTTGTGATGTCAAGCTACTTGGGCTCTCTTAGGGTATAGCCAGGTGCTAAATTGCTCCCAGCAATTCCAAACTCTGTATTCATTTGCAAACAACACTAGATAAATTGAGCAGTGAATCACATGTGAGTATGCTAAACCTCAAAATAATCCACCATTTATGGTATATGTGACCACATACTCCCAACAAACCAAACCGTTAAGTAGGATCATTACCTAAAATTGGAAACAGAGAGGGATACGAATTTAAGTTCATAATCTGAACAGCTGCCAATTTTTGCTTACAGGAAGAGCCATTCAATAAAGTACAGACATGCTACACAAACTAGTGAAACACAACACGCACCAGAAATGAAAGGCACTGTACCATGTCAAAACTGCCAACGTTGCAATAATGTATTACAAGGTAATATTGTTATGCATCCATATACTGGTCAGAAGAGCCCTTTGTCATACATCTACTTCTGATACCAGTTATGTAATATATGCTATTAAATGCCCATGTCGTGTATATTACGTGGGGATGATGACAAGGAAGGCGAAAATCATACTGGGAGAACATAACTCTGACATCGGAACAAAGAACAGGAAATCCACAGTGGCTGAACATTTTAATGAGAATGGACATAATGGGCCTCATTACGACCCAGGCGGAAAACCATGGTGCTAATAGCACCATGGTCCATGCCGGTAACTTACCGACTCCACCATGGAGAAAGGGGGAATTGCCACCCCATTACAAGGTTAGCGGGGCGGTAATTCTCCCTTCCTCCATGGCCCTTCCCCATTCCCATTTTTGCCCCAATGGGGCTCAATGGGAATGCGGAAGGTGCTAAGTACGGTACCGCAAATTGCGGTACCGTACTTAGCACCAAGGTTCCTTTGCGGGTCCCTACTTTAACGGCTGGTGTAGACCAGCCGTTAAGGTCGGGTCCCGCAAAGGGACCTCTTAATCAGGCGCTAATGGGTTAACGGCACCGCAGCCTTTTACGGCGCCGTTCAACCATTAGCGCCAGGGTCGTAATGAGGCCCAATATTTCACAGATTTTTTTTTATCATTGTAAAACCACCAGTCAGATGAGGGAATGTGAAAAACATGTTAGAAAGGCAAGAGATCAACTGGATCTAGAAATTCGATTCTTTAAAACTGAGAGGAATTCATTTAGAATATGATCGAGCTTTATTTGATGTGTATTCAGATTGAAAATATGTGATGAGGATCCTCTTATGAATTAAAAATCTGGTACTATTTCACAAGATTAAATGTCTGTTCTTTATATGGATGAAATGTTTGATTCCAAATATGACATATAATTGGATGACATAATATTCAAAGGGAATACACAAAAAATGTGTTGCCGATGCATCATATTGGAGCATCAATTATTTATCACAAATGTTATATGTTTATTTTGATTTGTACACATTATATGATTTTTCCGAAATACACGAATGACAGAATAACCGTGAGTTAAAATGGATAATTGTAGTACACATGTGTTAACTAACTGATCATCAACGGGTGGGTGTGAACCTCTATATATAACTTGAATCTAACATCCAGAGAATTTTTCAAGGAACTACATAATGATGAATTATTGGTGCTAATCAATATAGGTAAGATACATCTTGACTACACTTGTTGAATTTTGTAGTTAATCCCTATTATGGGATATATATTTGTATGCAAGAATTGATGCAGTTACACTGTTGAGACTACACAACACTTGTTCTCTTGGTAACTAAGCTTCGTTCACAGTTTCTTCGGGTATTCTTCCGAGTGGTCAACTCTGTCTCTATTCCCAAAACGCTCACCTTTTAAGCAGGTGTCTCCCATTCATGCACAGCCTAGGCTGTCACAGCAAGGTGGCTGTCCAATCAGGATTGGGTGCATTCAGGCATTGCTAAAGACAAAGGACAAGGGAGTTTCGGGAACCTCTCCCACTTCCTGCCCTTCCAGACACACTGGAGCCAGAGGCGGATTTCAGCACTGAAACCTGCCAAAAGCAAAATGAACAACCCAAGAAAGACCTCACAAACGGAAAAAAGACCGGGCCATTTTGACAAAATGGTCACCCATTGGTGCTATACTGCAGCTGAGGGTTCAGCCTGCGGTAGAAAAGCACAATGGTAGGAAAATGAAACCACTGCCACCAGCCATTTAAAGTAGTGTGGGTAACATCCATTTTTTTACATGAGTAGTAGGCTAAGTGGCTACTAGGTTACCCCCCAGCACTCCTCGTATGATGGGGTGTGCTGGACCTACAAAGAGAAAAAGTAAGTAAAGTAATTTGCACTTTACTGTTCTTGGGAACGGAAGTTGAGATAAGAAAAGGTATTTAAACCTTAAGAGAAATCTAAAGGATTTCTCTGTGACAGTGCACGGAATGTGCTGTGAGTCAACATACTCAAAGTACGCCTCAAAGCAAAAGTAGATGCCTATGGAGTATTTAAGACTCCAAAAACAAAGGAAACATGTGATCCAAATTGGGTCAGAACACATGAGCGAGTGAGAAAAAAGTTTCACTCACTCCAGGGTTAAATTTAAAAAGACCAAGTCCAGCAAAAGAGCTGGGGGTCTCTAAGGTTGAAGGGAATTGGCACAGAAATGAGAATTCTCCCTAACACTATTAAGGGGTTTAGTATTGCTTTACTAAATACTCAATAAGTTGCATGATGAAACTCTTAAGTTACCATGAGTTAACATTAGAATGGCAGAGTAGCGTTACTGCTGTTTACCATTACATTGCCGCATTTTTTGCGAAGGGCTATGAATACACTTGAAATGGTGCTGCTCTTTTTAGAACACCAAAAGCTGTTGGTGTGTTAAGATAATCTTGCTTTGTAAGCATTAAAGAAAGTAACCATTTTGTAAATAGGTTAATTACTGATTTTCGTATGTGTTAAATGTATAATAAGTGGGTGTTTTTACTTCACACCATGTTGTGATTGAAGAGGGTCGCAGGGACGCACTTAGCTTTCATGTGAAGGGTTGTCACATTTTGGAAGTTAACAATGAAGAATAACTACCATTTTTCAGTGAGTATTTGAGGTATGATCACATTTCGACATGTATCTCAAAGTATTAGGCTGTTAACATCTTTTGTTGGTATGTTTTTTGATAGAGTAGCTGACATTAGCAAGGCATAAGCATAAAGGTGGATTTTTCTCATTTTTGGAAACGGGTTAGTGTAATATGAATTGTGATTTAGCTTTTTTATATTTGCGAAGTTAGAGATAATCTAGTAAACCATATTTTCCATTGAATTGTAGGAATTGGAGTATAAAGGGGACAGACCCCTGATGAAGAATACAAATATTCGAAGCGCTTTGGCTGATCTACATCTGAGTTTCACATTAGGAGAATTACATTGTCGAAAAGGGCTATTTACAATATAGCATGACATTTTGCAAAAAAAAGATTGACAAAAATAAATCTTGGGAATTGTCAATCATCTATGGTATGTAATTTTGTAAAATGAACCAATCATATGAAATTAAATGATTTGGCCAAATTATGGCTGAGAATTAGATATTCTGCTTCATCTGAATACTTAATTATCACTCAAAGCCAAGTACTGCTTTGACTTCATGCCTGGAATCATTCAGGCATGTCATGTTTATCCTTCCATTTCTTTTTTTTTGATTGAGTGAATGCAGAGAAGAGGTGAGAAAATGCAAATGTACTACCTACCCTTCATGTGCTGGACAGCCAGACATTTATCTGGGGGTTTACTGGGCAGAGGTGAGCTGAAGCAAAACTCTAAATATGTTGAATGTGTCTCTAGTCTCCCTGTAAAACTTAGAAAAAAGAAAGAAAAAGATGGCCACCAAAGAACAGCGAGAAGGGACTATTTGTATTCCTTTCTCCCTTTCCATGGCAGCCATTGAAAAACAAAGAAAAAAGTCAACAAAAAAGATGGCCGCCTTGGAATGGGGAAAAGGGACTACAAGTAGCGAGTGGAGCCACGACAAAGGCACGGTCAGGCTGGTAATGACCTGGTGAGACCCCATGAGCTTGCTTATTACAAGCTCTTTGTCCCTCACTGGGTACTAATTGATGTAATCAAACCTTTTGTGTTTCAGTGCTTAATGGAGGCACGATGCTAAAGATGGGCAGGGCCAAAAGGAGCATTGAGTAGACGAATCCCAGTCTCCTCTCACCATGATTGCATACATGCATACTATACTTATGGGCTAGTCTTGGTTACTCAAGCGACACCTATGAATGAATGCAAAAGCAAACACTGCTATTATTGAACAGTTTCTTTTCTGGTAATGGTTTACACAAACATCTTCCACAGACAACAAAGAAAAAAATGCAATAAAGAACAGATATACTTATTTTAAAGTGTGTTTTTAAGTTACTAAGTGTTTTTCTTGTCTACATAACTTTATTTATTAAAAAGGCAACTATCCGGCTCCCTAATAATACTCGTCCAACTATAAGGTATTCAGCCGAATACCTAAGTCTACTATTCGGTACACCTTTATGTGAAATCTGTTGATTTGAGTATGATTGAGGCCTAAACATTTTTAAATGCAAGCTTTCAAAATATCGATTATGTAATCAAATTTTAAATACAACTTTTTGCAAGTGTTGTATTTCAAAATGTTGTTAATCTAAAGGAATAATGCTCTACTGTCTGATATTCATGTATTTATAAAGGAACAGAATTTTTACTCATGCTGTAGGCTAGAAAAAACCATTAGCCTACAAGCACCAAGAACCAAGAATTGTATGTGGAAGATTTATTAATGCAACGTAATTATTTTTAGTAGACTTATATTGGTAGAAGGAAGTAACAGCTTTGTTAGGAATCAAACATAAACTATTTATTTTTATTGATTTTCCCTTGGGTGCCATGCCTAGTGATTGATTAAAGCCTGTGAAAAATCCTCAAATGTCACCCCTTTTTCCCTAGGGGAAGCCCCTTCCAGTGATATGTCAAGAAAAAAACGGAATGTTCACTCTAAATCCCAACCATCCTCTTCCTGTTTCCCTAAACACGGCACCCTAATCCGTACTGGGATGAAGAAGCGGCACAGAGTATTTCAGAGTGCCCCACAGAACCAACAGTAGCGATCTAGACTTAGCTCAAGTACTGGGACGGGGAGGAATGGAGGCATGAACAGTACTCCTGGGAACTATCTTGAGCAGTCTAGTTGCTGGCTGCTCATTGGTCCAAGGGGAGTAGAAATAGAAGATGGAAACCAGGAAGTGTTGTCAAGCCTTCCCTGGAGGCGCAGGAATCATGTGTTGCAACAGAAGAGGCTGTGGACCATTGTACTACGTTAAGTTATGTTAAGTGAATTTATTTAGTGCAGCAAAGACCTGCAGGTGTCTTAGCGCTGGAGGACTAAAAGTCACCCAGAAGGAGGCCATGAGGAAGCAGGGAAGCAGCCAACTCTACACTACTGAGCGAAGAGAAATGTCTTGAGCTTTTTCCTAAAAACCAAATGATCCAGGGTGGCCTGCAAAGGAAGGGTGCTGCCACTGAAAACGCCTGACCACCAGTTGTGCATCTAGACACCCGAGGGAAGTAAAGAAGCAGTTGATAAGCCGAGCGAGATTGCGCTGAGGGTCAGATTTAATAAACATTTCCTCGAGATACACTGCTCCTAAACCATAATAGGCCTGGTGGACCAGGCACAGAGACTTAAACTTGACTGTAGCATCCACCGGGAGCCGATGCAGATCCCATAGTAATAGAGAAATGTGGGCCAATGTAGGCAAACCCACAGCCTGCAAGCTCTGGGTCAGAAATGTAGGTTATTCAAGAAATGGAGAATTGCAATAGTCAAGCGTACCTGTGATGGTAGCGGAAACCACTAGACTTCTCAGATTCTCTGGAATGAAGGGTATAATTTTCCTCAAGATTTTCAATTTAAAATGGCCAGAGCTGCATCTTGCACTAATCACAAATGACATAGAGAGCGAGGATGTAATCTTACCTCACATGTTCTTAACTGTGGAGACCAAAGAAGGCCAGGGGCCCCAAGAAGTGGGCCAGAAGTCTGCTTCCCAAATAGCGTGGGTCGCGGGGGATCTCCCCAGAACCATCACAGTTTGTGCCAGTTGGCATTCATCCAACTGCCTACTTCAAGAAAAGTGCTCAAGCGGTCGGTTACCAATCCGAGGTCACGGTCAATGTGGAAAAGAAGTTGGGTGTCATCCGCATATACATAGAAACGACAACTGTGAGCATGGGAATACTACAACTGTATCCATGGGGATACTGAACAGTAAAGGCAAGATGGCCGAGCCCTGTGGACCCCACAGCAAAGAGTAGATTGGGTGAAGAGAAGTGAGGAAAGGAAAACACTTGTGTCCAATCGGCAAGAAAAGACCTGAACAAACCAAGCGCTGTTCCACCAACACCAATCCCCTCAAGGCACTGACACAGTATAGCATGGTCAATGGTGTCAAATGCTGCCGAGAGGTCCAACGGTATTAACAGTCCGACACGACTCTGGTCAAGGATCAAAAACAAGTCATCAATAACTGACACTAACACCAAGACCAACACTGCCTTCGTTCCCATCGCAGAGCGGAAGCCGGACTGAAAAACATCCAAAACAGCTGACTGTTCAAGGAAGTCACTATTGCTGACAATACTTTCATAAAGAGTCCCAACAAAGAAATTGGATGAAAATTGGCTAATGCGGCAGGATCAAGACTCGATTTCTCAAAGAGGAGACACCATAGCACAGTTCAATGCCTGAGGAATAGAACCAGAGGACAGAGGACAGGGAAGAATTCAATGCATCAGTGAGGATCAGAGCTAACTCATAACCACATTTTCTTATCTTCAGCGGGATAGGATCCCTAGGGGAAGATGATCAAGCTGCATTATCATTTTCAGAACCGTAGTCTCAGCAGCAAAAGATAAAGCCAAAAAAGAGGAATCAGTCGACCCGACGGGGTTACAAGAGCATGAATAAGAATCGCAGGATCAACTGGAGAGGTAGAAATATACTCACAAATCTTGGCTATCATATCATTAAAAGAAAGTCGAAAGTGAGTTGCACAAAGCGTGAGAAGCTATAATGTTACAGACGGCAGTCATGGGAGAAGACAATTCCCGGACTACTGGGAAAAGTTTCTTAGACTGACTTCCTGCAGCAGAAATACGGTTGGAAAGATGAGATTATGGTTTCCTTGATAGCTCTATGATATTTAAGGTGAGTTGCTCTAAGAAGAGCTTTATCACTCTCATGATTAGCACGATGCCAGCAGCATTCAGTATCCTTATAGTGGAGTTTAAGGACATGCAAGTGTGGAGAAAACCAGGGGGCTGACCTTCTAAGAGGCTTTGAGTGGAGCCAAATCATCGGCAGCACCTTCAAACGCAGTCTGGAGAGCAAAGAGCAGGTCCACATCAGGCTCCACCATAGCCCAATCAAAACCCTCGGAAGTGGAAGACTGAAAGGTTGAAGTCTCCACCCGCCTCCAGTCATGAGAGGGAGCACAAGTAGGCTTTTCTTTTCAAACCGGCAGAAGATATAATGAGCTTAAAAGGAATGACAAAATGGTCAGACCATTCAGCTTGAAGAGCGGGGTGAGTAATCACTCTACCATGCTCCGTGGCGACTGAAACCATTTGATCTAAATGAAGATCAGCCTTGAATGCCAAGAAAATAGTAGCAGTTGTATCAGGCGGGTCATCGAACCAAAGATTGAAGTCCCCAAGTACAATTAGCTGTGAGTATTCAAGCTGCAAGGCTGCAGCCAAATCAGAAAACGCCACCAGGAAACTGGGATCTTAAAGAGAAGGGCGATTAAAAAAACAGTCTTGATGGGAGAAAAAAGCCGCACAAGCAGCAACTCCATATGTAAGTGGTGGATAACTGGGATTATCACGCATTTCCATGATTGTTTAAACATCAATGCAGCCCCGCCTCCTGGGTGAGCAATGTGCAGCCCCGCCTCCTGGGTGAGCACTGTCCCGATCCAAATGTAAAATGGAATATCCTACTGGAATAGCGTTCTTAATGTCAGGACTCAAGGTCTTGGTTAGCCATATTTCACTAATAGCAACAAAATCTGGGCTATTAACTCTGAGCAAGTAAAAAATATCTAATTGATGCCGTTCTAAAGAACGGGCATAACTGAGTAGCCCGAATTAAAGTAAAAACTCAGACCTTACAGGCACGCTGCAGGCATGTGCAGGGCAGATCCATGCATAAGGCCAATTAGTAGAGCTGAGGGCCGAACCACTTAAGGCATCCCGAGAGTAAACTCTAGCGTTACTGGCAGTAGCATATGAAAAATCTTCCCAGACCCTGGGCAGACCACGGATATACATATGGGCTTGCATTTAGCATTCCTTTGGCGTGCTGCCGATGCACCGGCTGCGCGTCTTTTCACTCTTGCACATAAGTACATTATGTCAGGAGTGGGCGGGCCAGCAAGGAAGACGGAAACAGAAGAGTTCCTTCAGAACTCTGAGCACGATAGACAAACACACGAAGTCAAGGTTCACCCTTCTGAGAATGCCCCCAGTTAAAACGATGTAAAAAGTCCCCACATCACACATAAAAGCAATCCTTCTAACAAAATCAATAGGACAATTTCAAATATGCTGTCATTCAAACCCAGAGAGAGGGGGGACCCTTGAACCCCAGAAGCCTGTGGGGTCCCAAGGGGAGCCTGAGTCTCTTTCACTAGGGGAACCAAGAGGACCAGTCTGCCTCCCAGAAAGGGGGGAAACCCTTGAGCACCAGCTGTGGGCAAGAAACTGTGGGAAGCTGGAGGCTCACTTACTGGGGGAACCGGAGTGAGAGTGGTCCTCTGAGGAGGAACAGCGGGATCCATAGCATAGAGGCAGGCCAGGAAGCCGAGAAGGGAGAAAGCCGCTGCAGAGCTGGTCCAGTCAAGAAAGGGGAGCTCAACAAGCAAAGAAAGTGAAACTCCTGGCCTCTCTGAAGGTCGGTACGGGTGGAGAGAAAATGCCACTCCGACCCAACGGAGACGGACAGTGCGAGTGGCCACGGTTTGGAGAAGGATGCAGAGAGAAGGCAAACCCCACGTCGGGCATCCAAGAAAGACCCGAGACCATCCCGAGCCATGAGATAAGTACGCAAATGGACAGGGAGTTGCTGGGGCCCCTATAGAGTGGTGGAAGCAGCAGAAAGTCCATGGAAAGGAAGCCACTTTCCCTGATTTCGTGATCTGCCCAGGAGGCCTGGGAAGAACTGAGTTGCAAGAAAGCCTGAGAAAGGTTAGGGGAGGAAGTCATCCTCCTAGAATTGAGGGCCGTGAGAGAACTTGTATAAAGCCAATCCTCGTGGGCCTTTCCGCCTGCTATAACCCTACATGTGTCCTATATGCTGGTAATCCATTAGAAATCATACCTTCCAAATTAGGGCTGACACAAGAAGAAGCAATTGATTATCAGTAGACCTAAACATGACAAAGAGAGAAATACCTACTATTATATTTATTTTATTTATTGGTCACTTGTCAGGCGCTTATACAATTAGCGAAAACTGTTTCAAAGCACCCACAGGGCAACAGGGTGGGGACAGGGGAGGTAGACAATGCATTACAACAAAGATAAATAATTGAATTAATAGTATAACCAATCAGAAAAAATAAAGGGGGAGGAGATGAACCTACTATGCCTTGTGAGTGTTCAGAACATGCAAGTGCACAGGGTAGGGGGTAGGGTATAGCTGCTATGGTGCTCATGGAGAAGTGCTCAGGGTGAAGTGCAAAGAGGTGAAAACGTAAGTGCAACCTCAGTGGGGTGGGTGAGCCTAAGCAAGTGCATTAAATAGACTGCGGCTGGGATGAGAGATGTGGGTGGGTCACGGGCCCGGAGATACATAAGGGCCCTGCACATCAGTCACGCTACTGTATGATTAGCAGGGAAGAGAGGAGGGGAAGGAAGAGGTAAAGAGAAAGGTCTTGAGGCTTTTTCGGAAGTTAAGGAGGTCCTGCTCAAGATGCAGAGGGAGAGGGAGGCTATTCCACTGAAGGGAGCCCGCCGAGGAAAAGCAATTGACCACCAGCTCTCAGTTTAGCAAACCACTTCACACGTAAGGAGTTGGTGCCAGACGAATGCATGAGTTTAGAAGGGGAGTATTTGGTCAGGAAGTGTTGCAGATAGAATGGTCCCCAGATAGCCTTGTGAATGATAGAGAGATTTGAATTTGATCTGTGCCGAGACCAGGAGCCATTGAAGGCTTTGTAGGGCAGGAGAGATGCAGTCCCTAGTTTTGAGTCCAAGGATAAGTCTCGCTGCCTTATTCTGCGTTAGCTGGAGAGGTCACAGGGTGGACGAAGGAAGATTGAGGAGGCTATTGCAATAGTCTAGCCTGGAGAGAACCAGAGCACGGCTAACATTGAGTCTCTTGGGGAAGGTGAGGCAGGGTAGAATTCCTTTTAGAATGAAGAGCTGAATGTCAGACTTCTTGACAGTGGCCTGAATATGAGGTATGAAGGAAAGTGAGGAATCGAAGATGACTCAGAGATTCCTGGCTTCAGAGGAGGGGCAGGTGGAGACCCCAAGGAGGAAGGCCAGAGTGCAGGGAAGAAATAGGGTGCAGGGGACCCAATAGGGAGAATTTCTGTTTTGCTGCCATTGAGGCAGACGTCACTAGCAGTGCACCAGGCCTGGATGGCAGTCCGGGAAGAAGGAAGGTGCAAGGGCGCCAGCAGGAAGTTTGAAGTAGAGTTGTGTCTTGTCAGCGTAGCACTGGAAGTTGGGGGAGGAGGAGGAAATGAGTTGTGCCAGCAGAGACTGGTATAATGTTAAAGAGCCAGGGCAAAAGAATGGAGCCATGGGGGACGCCACAAATGGAGGAGGAAGTAGAGGAGGAGAAAGGGCGCAGTATGGTTTTGGAGGAACGGTCAGTTAGGAAGAAGGTGAGCCAGTCTAGTGCCTGCTCCGAGATACCAAGGGTATTGTTGAGTCTTTTTATGAGGATGGAATGATTCACTGTGTCAAATGCAAAAGAGAGATCAAGGAGGATGAGGAGGACAGGGGAGTTGGAATCAATGGATGCAAGCAGTCCTTCACAGGTGTTCAGAAGAGCAGTTTCCGTGCCTCTGGATGCTCGGAATCCAGACTGGTGCTCATGCAAACCACCAACAAGTTCAGTATGAGAGTTGAGTTGGGGAAGGACCAACTTCTCGAGCAGTTTCCCTAGGAAGGGGGTGATGGAAATTGGGCGGTAGGTGGATGGGCAGGAAGGGTCTGCAGAGGGTTTTTTAAGGAGGGGGCGCACAAGGGAGTGCTTGAGGGAGGATGGAAACGAACCAGTAGCAAAGGGGTGGTTGCAGAGATCAGCAAGAGCAGGGGCGAGGGAGGAGATGTTGTCCTTGATGGTTCTGGAAGAACATGGGGCAACCTGTTTGGAGGAGTCCTACATGGAGTTGATGGCCCTGGTGACCTCTTCAGGGGAGACGGGAGCGAAGGAGGAGAAGGAGGAGGGCGAGTGGTTGGGAGAGGCAGAGTGGGGAGAGTTGGGATTCAGTGCGTGACAAGGCTCTTCAGAATGTCTTGGGTTTTGGAAGTGAAGTAGGAGTCCAGTGCAGTGCAAAGGGCTTGGGAAGGAGGAGGGGCAGAATATACTGCGGACGGGTTGGCAAGTTCCCTGCAGATTTTGAAGAGTTCAGCCATGTTGCTTGACTGTTAAATATTTCAATCAGGCTATACACCCTGGTCGCAGCCTAGTATGCAGCGCACAACTGAAATGCTTATTTTGTTATATAAGTTCAATATTTGAGAGATACACCACTCATATCACACCCCTTATTCAAATACCCTGGATCACGGTGGATCAGGAACCAGGATGGTTGGTAAAGGCAATATTTATTTATTTAGAAATTCAAGAAAATCATACACTTTTTAATATATGGGGCAGCAATCACCAATGTGGTGACAGTAACAAATAGGAATGTAGGCAATGCACTTAAACTAACCCTTTAGCAACACAGATAGAAAACACCAGAGAATAGAAACACTTTTGAATTTTTAGAAAGATAGCACTCAAGTTAGGATTTCCCCTGGCAATATTCCTCAACCCACAAATAATCCATTCTAAATAGATATAAGGAAGCAGCAGATCATCAAGAATGAGGAATAAGAAAACAAATTCAAATCCAACTTTCCCTCCCCAAACAAGAGAGAAAAATGGATCTGAAACCCTTACAATGTTAAAATGACACTCGGAAACGGCTGAAGAAAACAATGAATGTGTGCAAAAATCCCTAACTCAGTACAATTCTCTACGGGAGCAACACTGGAAAGTTACAAGCAATCCTAAGCAATAGATTGAGCAAAAGCATACAATCGAAAATGAATGGAAGGTTTAAAACAATTCATAGTAAAAATAACATGTGTAAAACATTGCAAAAGTGCTCATTCCCACCTGAAATTAACCAAATGGTTTGATCAAAATGGGTGAAATTCACTAATTTGAAGTGCGATTTATTTTTGTTAATTTTATTTTGTTTTTTGTTTTTTTTTGGGTTGGGGTGTAGCTATAGATCTTAGGTACAATCAGGAAGTGAAATCTCTAGCTATTAAACTAAGGGAGATATGCAATGTAGAATAAGAGGCGTTTTTAGAAAAATCGGGTAGTGAAAACAGAAAAGAAACTCAGTTTAGACAAGAACAGTTTTACTCTATACTAGAGCATTAGGCTAGAATACCAAAGAGGGACACAGTAAGCTCCAGGGTTGATTCAGGAGTTCAACCCTAGTTCCCCAGCGCCCGCCCTGGTGGAACCAGTCCGATCACTCGAAATAGGATTGATAGTTTAGGATTTACAAGACAAGATAAAAATGACTAAAGAAATGGCGTTTAGCAAGATAAATCAATGACGGGGTTGCAATCATTATTCTAATAATGTTACAAGTAATTAAGGTAAGGATAGGATGGTTTAGAGATTGGGATAGGACAAGGCAAGGCAAGTTATGCTATGGTTCTATGGTTCCTATTGATAGTCGCAGTCCACTTTTAATTTGGATTTTGGACAGTCAGCGCTCTGGATCACCACACGGATCTGGTTTAACAAAGGACAGCTGGGCAAACTCAGCGGGTATGGACTGGATACCGGGTAGTACATCTGGTTACTGGATACTACAGATCAGCAGGGTGGCAGGTTTGCAGCAGGCATGCATGTAGTGGCAGCGAGCCAATCTGGTTTAGGAAGCTTCCCACAATTTGGGTAATGGGATTTTAGAATGGAGGTTTCAGATTGAGGCCTTGCTGGGAATGGAGTCAGCAATACATAGGCCTTGGCTTTGCAAAGAAAATCTGGAATAAGGATCAAAACGGGATGAATGAAACAGGAACCGGACGCCACGCAGAAATTCAGGAAGAGAGTCAGGAATCAGTGTGTGTCCTGATTGCTAGTCAGGGGCCCTTATTTATAATGCCAGATGACCTCATTACAGTATATGACAGGGGCAGGATTCACTACACCTGCCTCTAATAACAGGATTGGGCAAGGATAGAAGTCTCCGCCTAGCTCTTCGCTGATTGGATTTCAGGAAAAGAATGTCATGTTTATGAGGTGATTCTTTTTTACTGTATCTAGAAACTCCCACATTTACTTTACTGAAAATCTGGTTTTGCCAATAACAGATATTTATGCAGTTGCCACCTCTTAGTAAATCAGATACACAGGTTACATATTTTGTGCAGCACAGATTAGTCCAAACCTCCAGTCTGTGCGACCTTGTTTTGCCTTTCTGACACATTTTGGTGATTTTACACATTAAAGATTTGGCCTAAAATTCCACAATTTTATACACAGATGCAAATTGTCCCCAGGGATGTATGTACAAAATTTGACATTTGCAACATGGATGCATTTCTGGTAATACAACATATATAACCATTTCCGTCCAGAGTGTGTCACGACATTCTACCAAGTTTTCAAACACAGCCCACAATTCCACTTTTACGCTGTAAAAATTCCACATTTTTACCAATTTTTACAGCTGAGATATAAGTCTTTTTAAAGTTCTTTATAAGATAGTCTTAAGACAAATGGGAGTCATCGTCTGTCATTTATTTCTTCCCGGCTAACACCAACTGGCAGTTTTTTCCAAGCAGGATGGGGGGGGCCTCTCTCTTAATTGAAGGTTTTATTGCCCTTCACACTTGACAGGTGAGTGTCCCAAGACTGCTATTGTCCCAGCCTGGAGCACAGACGAATGTTTTATGAGCTTGTGAACTCCCATTGTCCTGTCCCATACAAAGTTTTTCAAGCTGGCAATTTGCACTTTCGGTCTCCTGGAATTTTATGGTGTGCCTCAAGGAAGTTACAGGGCTGGAACTTGAAAAACTGGAAGACCAGGTTTTAAAAAAAAACTTTTTTAGAGCTTGCCAACTCCGCTCAGTTGATTTTAAAAGTCTTTATTTCCAGATTTCTGAGACTTTATTTAACAAACCGGTGGGATAAAAGTAGCATATGCATGTATTATCACCAGCCACATAATCCCTTTAAATTGCTAAGTAAGCAGGCCTTCACTCAACAATTTACTTTGAAATAGGCCATTTTTCTTCAGTCAGCAAAGCCCATCTTGGCACTAACTGCTAACATTTCTTTCTTCTAAATTCGATTTTCATCTCCAGCAATTGTTATTCTCTTGAATGCTGGAGTTGTTCTGCAGCATGGATGCATTTAAACAGGCATGGTTCAGCTACTTAGAGTCTTTCTCTGAACAGCTGGTTTTCCGATACTTTTGCAAAGCAAATAGACGTGTTTCCCGTGTAAACTGAAAACAAAGCCCCTACTTGATTTCTTTCCAAGCTACCATGACTGGGCCTGTCATTCAGGAACTAGACATGGTTTTGCTAATGCACAATGACTACTCCTGGGCATGGCCGGGCCTTTTCAATCACAGCAGTTTCATAGTACATGGATGGATTTAGCCTCAAAACAGCATTTTTAAAGGTTGGAAAAGGTGTCATTTTAAAGGGAATTTTGGGGTTTTCAGCAAGGCAATGTTGCCCTTTTCACTTAATTCAATGTTAAACGTTGCAGAGCACACTGGCACACTCCTGCGGTGAGTACTCTGTTCCTCCCCGCCTGAAATGTGTGTGGCACGGTGATGCAGCCATTTTCTTTGGTGGTTGTAAAAATGCAATTTTGAGATCCTGGTGCGCACAGTAGTTAGCACAGCGATTTTGCTGTTTCTTGCACCAATGCAGCAAAGTGGTGTGGTAAAGCACATCTGAGTGGGTCATTATATCCCACATGACACATTGACCACTTGTGCCTGAATGTGGGCTCTTTTTATGGCATGGATGGAGAGTCTTTAGTGCATATGGATCAGGCGGCAGGCCAGTTTGTCAGAGGGTGAGCCTGAAGTGTGCCACTCCCTTTCCGCAGCCCTGCAATTACGTTTTTGGTCTACAAGTCTCTGAGTCGTAACAGGTGTTACGCTTGGAGGCAGGTTTCAGGCAGATCCTCATGACTGGGGCAAGGATGTGAAGGGTGTTGGTAGTGTACAGAGACGGAGGTTGCTGAGGGCAGAATCCGTGCTAGAATCTGTGATGGGTGGGCAAGTAGGAATGAAGGTGGAAGAAAAAACAGCAGCTGACACTCATTGGATGGTTGTTCATGAACGAGGTTGGCAGAGCTTTGAGGAGTTGTCACATGGACATAGGGACCCACATGGGAGTGAGGAGAGAGTGGTCAGACCGCAACAGAGGGGTGACCAGGGAAGTGGAGAGAGTGAGGTTGGAATGGATAATGGCGTCTAGTGTGTGTCCAGCAGAATGGGTTGGGCCAGAGGGAAGAATGGAGAGGGAGAGGGCTAGGGAAGAGCAGAGGTCAGTGAAGAGGGTTGTTGCTGTGCGTGGGGAGTCTAGGTGGATGTTGAAGTCACCTAGTAGTAGCAGGTTGGAGGTGATAGATAGTAGGGAGGAACAGAAGTCTGCCCATTCAGAGAGGAACAGAGAAGCCTGGGGGCCGGTAGATGGTAGCAATGGTCAAGGTGGAGGAATGAGAGATGACCAATTTGCATACTAGGCTCTCAAAGGAAGAATATGGCTGAGTGGGTAGGATAAAAGAAGGAATCCACTCTGGGGAGATTAAGGCAACCCCACCACCATCATGGTGGGATCAGGGCTTTGAGGTGATCTTAAAGCCAACGAGTGGGAGTGAGTCAAAGGAAGTAACTGAGCTGGTGTTGAACCAAGTTTCAGTGAGTGCAAGTATGTCCAAGTCAGTGTCTTCAAGGAGAAGGCAGATGTCAGCAGAGTGTTTGATGGCTGAGTGTGAGTTGAGGGTCACCAGATGGAGACGATTGCTGCCTTTGAAAGTTTTTTGGGGCAAAGTGTCAGGGCGTGGAGCTTCGGTCAGAAGTGGTGGAGCAGAGGGGCAAGAAAATTGATGAGCAAAGGTAGAATCCGGTCAAAGAGAAGGAGGTTGGCCTGAGGGCCTTGAACCAGGACTGTGCCCGTGAGGTAGACATTGATACAGCAGCAAAATGAGAAGAAGCTCGCAAGGAGGACTTCCCACTAGGTGTCGCCATTATCGGATGAGGAAGAGTAAGGTGGGAGAGTGGCAGTGAGGTGAGCGTTCCATAGGTCAGGAGATTGGAGAGAGAAGAGGATGTCAGCGAAGATTTCTCTTGAGAATGCACTTACATAGGTGTCTGCAATTGGGAGGCCATGGTTTGCAGCAAGGTTGTCTTTTTTTTGCTTTTTCTGTCCAGATTTAGTGAGAGAGGGAGGATAGGTGATGGTGTAGCAGTTGGAGTAGATTGGGGAGATGGAGAGTGCCATCACGTAGCGAGAGGAGGAGGAGAGGGGTAGAGAGAAAGCGAGAGGGAGTGGGGGGTGAGTGTGCTGTAATCCACAGTTCTGAACCTGATGCACAGTTAGCCAAGTGGGTGTTAAGAGTACAAAACAAAAAACAATGCAGGATATAGGCACAACTAAATCTATTTTTTCACTAACAGACACCAACTATTTTTACACTGAACTTCAATGCAGAATGAAGGCACAGCTACATTCGATTTTTGAACAGTCACACACTATGGAGGAAGACAAAGGAATTGCATCACAGCAGTACAGAGATGGGGTCAGTAGAAATGCAGTTCAGGGAGTGAAAGCAGTTGGTGAAGTTTCACCGTAGTGCAGGTGACATCTGCAATGTCAATGACTGGAGAGGCAGAGGGAGTGAGTGAGTCAAGTAGAGACGAAGCAGCCACCAAGCAACAGTACTCCCGTGATGGCAATAGGGGGATGTTACAGTCCAGGGGTCCGTTTAAGGAATATCCATCATGAAGGAGCATTTCTGGCTGGGGAGACAGGCCAGCATTCGGCCTGCTTTGCTGATTGGGCCTTTCAAGGACAGGAGCCCAATCAGAATCACTTCAGCAAAGGAAGTCAGGCACTCCACATCAACACAAACAGGGCAGCAATTAAGAAATCAGGCCAGCTGCAGCCTCGCAATGGAACCAGGCACACAGCACCAATGGATTGCAATTTTGTGCATTAACTACTTAAGTAAAAGATGTAGAATGTAGAGTGTAAAAACCTCAAATTCCTTTACATATCCCTCCAGAATCGGGTTGTGTTTCCAGCAGGATCTCACATGACCTCTTGGATGCCTCTATACACACACGTGGCAGAAACATGCCCGCACATCTTATAGGAATCGTGCGGGTGTAGTTTGGACTGAGGACAGATTCTTTTTGACCTTCACAGATGACTTGCATGCACCTTAGTAGTCAGTTTGTTAGGTAGGGAATTTCCCATAACAATAGGGAGTTAGCCCTTATTCTTTAATAAAAACAGCTTTGAAATGTCCACTAAGCGTCTGCTGCGTTGTCCTTCTGACCTGCCACACTGGCCAAAGACAGACCACTTTAAGGGGTGATCATTTGTCACAAACATGTTTACACAGCTTTCAACGTGCTTGGAAATTAAGGAAGTTCATTGGGGTCATGTTATGCACCATCACTTAGAAAGCCAGGGAAATCAACATTGGAGTTTGCATTAGGAGACTTCTCCATTAGAATCTCTGCACCAAGCAGCTTCCCCAGATGCGTTTTCACAGCTTTAGGCAGGAAGCCCCCAAAAATCATTTTGAAATCACCCCACACATCTGCCGGCCCTGGCAAGCACTGTCGTCTCTGCCAAGTGACTACACATAAGAAGCGTTACCCATCATAAATGAGCCAGTACCTGTACATTCAAGGCTCTGAAACATACACATAATAGCTGAAGATGCAGAGGTACTGGCTGGTATAATGCTTACATTGCCATATCAACATATACCATGTGCAGATGTGATAGTGTATATTGTGCATAAATAAATATCACCTCTTTAATGCAGTTGTTTGGGGAAGCGGAGTTTATTGACTGAACTTTACTCTGCTTCTCCGGAGAATGCACTGTTCCTGAAGCAGTTGGCGATGGCACTTTGGTGCACAGCAGAGAAAGAGCCGATGACTCACTGTAGGGCTCTCCTTCACAATGTTTTTTCATGTAACACTAATCAAGCGTTGAGTCACTAACAACTAGCCCAGCCCTCAGAAGAACAAGTGTCCATGTCCATGTGGGGCGAGAGGTTACTGCAGGACTGTGACAGGCAAGGAAAAGGCAGGATCGATGTGTCCTTTTTCTTGGGCAGGGAGTTGCTTAAGGTGTTGACCCCGTGTTCTTGTTTGCCTTTGTGCGAGCAGCATTTGGGCAAAACTACAGTGTCACAATATGAACCATCCCCAAGTTGTCATATAAACATGTTTATATTATTCAAAATAGCTTGCAATTTTTCCACAGTGCAGTGAGGGAAAACAACCCCCCGCCCCCCTCTCCCGGGTGAACAATTTCCCTCAGAATTTATCTCAAATGTTGGACGGTTTGAGTGTAAAACCCCTGGAGTGCTAAAAGACAGATGTGTCGGAGGGCGTAGTGATATTTACTGGAGCCAGAAATTGGGCCGAAGCAGCAGATTTGTTGCACTCCATTTCACCGACACTCAGATTTCGATTGGGAGCAAGCGCCAGAAATGGCATGTGCTGTTAATCTGCTGCCAGTGAAAACGGTGTCTACAGGTGTCGGCAGCAGTGCATCAAGGCCATCATTCCCAGAGTTTCTGCTCCTTTTTCTGGAGCGCTGTGTGGGACAAAATGACTATTGCCCCACAGGAGTACAAGGATGAGTACACAGATTACTCAGCCCTCACACTTTTGCTAAGCCGCGATACCATTCATAAAGATGAAACCACCGCAGTCAGAATGTGCCTCCTTCACCTTTTGTGGTAACGTGGGCCAAGGGCAGGCTAAACTCTTAAGAGGGGTGTGAATGTGATGACAGCAGCAACCCACACAGCAACAGCACAATAATGCAAACTAAAGGAATGTCAAATCCAGATTCTATAAAATATGTATACTTTAAACACACCATGGGCAAAACCTGTACTATAAAAACACTAACTAAAACCCGCCACTGTGGAAAGAATACAGAATATGCACTATGCAAATGATGGAAGCACTCTGCATAATGTGGCTGGGCTGAAAGGCAGATGACAAAAATGTTACTAATAGGATATGTCGTGGTTGGGAAAAGGTTCAAATGGGTCACTTGGCAGTCTCTAGGATCCCAAAATTGGACCATAGGGGCTGGGGCCTTGCAGGAGTACTTTTTTTTCCATTCTTGGCAGTTAAATGACTTTGAGGCAGGCTTATTGTGTGAGCGGGTCGAACGAGATTCGGATGCAGCAAGTCATGGGGATCCAGACTGGGAGCATCGGGTTCAACCTGAAGCTTGTTGTGGTTCGATATGGTGTTCTGCTGATGCCGGTCGATGAGGCCACTGGAGTCGTTGCAACGGTCAAGCTTGGGTTAATAATGAAGATGCTGGTGCTTCGAAGCACAGTTCAAGATGTGGCAGTTTGAAGGCTTCTGCAGTTCAAGCAGGAGCAAGCGACATGCTCCGCTGGCATGGTGCAACGGTGAACTGAGAGAGGGGTAGCAACAGCAGTTCAAAGAGGTTCAGTAAAGTGCCAAAAGCTGAACCCTAGACTCTTAGTTTCAAAGGTATTGCAACACGGTCGACAATGGTTCAATGGCGCTCTGAAGCTGTGGAAAGAGGGACTCCAGCTACTTTGCTTCCTCTGGTGCTGTGAGTCCCAATTCAGTGGCTCAGGGACAAGATAGGTCCTTGTTCTCTTTGCTCCCAATACAGGGAGGCCAGCTAGCAACTGCTGGAGTCATTAACCCCCAGTGAGCAGCCAGGGCACTGGTGCAGCTGGCACACAGAGGCAGGTCTTGCTCCAATAGCAATTTACCCCCAATGTGCCCTGGGGATGGGTAGGTAGCACAGCTTGCCTCTGCCTTTGAACACTTTCCTTCCCCCTCACAAATGAGGAACTCTGGAAAGGACTGCTCTCCCAGTAGAGTTCAAACACATTCATCTTGCAGTCCTGGAGGTCCAAAACCAATCAAGGAAATGTGGGAGAGCCGTTTCTTATAAAGGCAAAAGGCCAGCCGGCAATTGGACAAAAGCAAGCCTGCTTTAAAGGGTTGAATCCAAGTTAAGGTAACAAGTGACTTTGCTCTTTTGGCAACATATGGAATGCTTGAATCGAAGTGATTGGCCGCGGCCGAAACTACCACCGGCGAAAGGTTTGCATGAGAAAGGTGCAAACTACCAAAAGTTTGCACTTTACTCATGCGAACACACATACATACTCACACCCACACACAACACACCCATAACACCCCCCCACCCACACGCTCAGCACACACCCACCCACACCCCCAACATAAACCAACCCCACTTAGCTTCATCTTCACGCTGGGTTCCTGCAGCGCCAGTTCCCTTTCACTTCTGTTTTTTTTAACAGAAGGCTGCGGGGGTGTCCCCCGCAGCCCCCGCTTTCTATACCATACTATACCATAAAGTATAGTGAGCAGGGCGATGCGGGGGACACCCCCGCAGCCCCTGTTTTTATTATTTATTTATTTATTTTATTATTTTTTTTACAATGCTACCACCAACGGTTCAAACTTTTGGTGTTCGAACCTTTGGTGGTAGCATTTTTAGAACTTTTGGTCATTACGACCATTTGTTTTCGGTAAAATCGTTTTATACCGGAATGCTTTGCTTGTGCAGGAAGTGTAGGTGACAGAAAAGAAAGACACCCACAGAAAACCAAGATGGAGGAATCCTTCCTCCCTTGTGTTCTGCTGTGCATGACTGCCTAAATTTCCCCAATGCCCCTTAAAAGTCTTCTCTGGTGGTGAACCCCCTAGTGGGAGGCAGGCCTTTGGTATGGAATTGCCACTTTGATGCGAGGCTCTCAGGAGATCGCTTGTTGTGAGCTACTGGCCATGCAGGGAGGAGTTACCCACCCTCCAAGAGTGTCAGCAGAGGAGGCTTCCTGCCTTTTGTCCCATTCATTGGAATAGAGACAGTACGGCACCTGCCATCCATAGCCGGTTACAGCTGGTCTGAGCTCACAGGGCTGTCAGTGGCATGCTGCAAATCATTTGTGGCTTTATTTATCTGCACTATTGGCTGCCATACCAAAACCTAGATATGACATTTATGTTCACATTATCCTGCCACCAGATTATAGTTTACCATAATTTGTATATAGTTGTTAAACAGTGGTGCAGACTTTAATGCATCCTTTGCACTGCAGTGGCTTTGCTGTCACTGCACCTGTCAAACGGGCATTTGGTGACATCTGAACCTGAACTTCAGATCAGGGAGACCGATGCTGCTGGGCACAGGTGTACGCTATGCTCTGGCATGGAGCTTAATGAAGGGAGGGATCTGTTTAGCAGACCATCCTTTCTGAGAATAATTATCCACATCATTTCACTATTAATACAAAAATCTAAGGCTTCCCTATCCTTGCCAGATGGCAATCCTTCAGACTGTTCTGATAGGTGGACATAGCGTGTGCACCCCCTACACAGCACACTTCCTCGACCAGTGTTGCCAAGAATGTGTGGAATAAACTGTAGTGGGTTTTAGAACAGTAGTAACAACATACCTGGCATAGGGGACCTAAACAAAGATGTTTATGTGTAATTGAGCTACAATATGTTCATGGCTCCACGTTTGCACTATATGAACAAAGGAGCACACATCGATCCAGTGCCTTCCTTTGCAAGTGTTCACTTTCATTTGAATTGAGATTTACATGGGGAGGAAGGATAACTCAGGGGCAATGTGTTAGTCTTGGAAGCAAGACAACGCAGCGCAACACAGGTTCCAATCGCAATGCTGCGCTTAGAAACCACTTGCTGGTATTAAGAGCGTTATATAAAAGAAAAATTATAAATCATAAATTATGTATGACATTTCAATCAATCCTTTCACTTTATCCATAGAACAGAACATGTTTCAGAGATGGCTTCCAACGTCCAACATTGTGACAAAGAAACCAAATACAAGAAACATCAAATCATGACCACACTAATCATGGTGTACTTGAATCGCTAAATTCTGAAATCCGCATTACTGCCTCCAAGTACATAATAAACAACATAGTTAGGACTTTATTGGGTGTGTAAATATCCCAGTGGATCACCTGATTCTTTTCTTCATTGTGTGGCATTACGTACTAACAAGAATCAACTTGTTTGACGAATCGCAGGGTTTCGACACTTTTCCTTGTGAGCCTAAGGCAGTGAGCCCGCAATCCCCCCTAGGGGTGATGGTATGCGGGCCATCACAGGAGAGACTCCCCTTTTGGGGACAAGGACCCCCGTTCCCTCAAGGAACTCCTTGAAAGCCTTTCTTGTGAGCCAGCAATATCATCCAGACTTCAGAGATGTTTATCTGAACAAACCACTGTATTTTATTGTAATATTAGCACCAACATTTAACTTGAAGAAGCAACTGATGAAAATACTGTGAAGGGAGGTGAACGAGTAATGCTGATCGCTAAACGGTTAGAACACAACCAAACGGGACGATTAAGAATGGATGAGCAAGAGAAAATGCTCAACAAAAATAGAGAAAGGACTTTAATGTTTTGCTGGGGAGCACCCAGAGATCTAACATACAAATGGAAGAAGGAAGAGGAATGAGACCAGGGCAATTCGAATCTTCTAGAAGCTGGATGCTGCTAAGTACCAGGAGATCCTCTGTTGGGAGGGTCTGGCCAGTGGGCATAATCGGGAGTTACAGAGTAAGCAGACGGCTGAGCCGTACAGGGAAAGGAAGCCTCAGAAGATGGAGGTCTGAGTGAGCAGTGGCATGACCCGTGAGAGGTGGACTGCCCAGTACCAACTCTGAGACATCTGCAGTGTGGGAGCCGCGAGGATGAACCAAGAGTCGGGAGTGAATATAGAAGCTGTTTGGACTAGAGTGTCGTACAGATCCTGGAGAAGTAGCCAGTGATGCTAGTCCGTGAGAAAGAAGGTTAAATGGAGAGGCGGGAGACCAGGGAGGGCATGTGGGGGATCAAGAGTACACTGTCTACTCGCCCCAGTACAAGGACAAGTATCCATAAGAATCAGAACAACTACAGGACTCCGGCTATTCATTCCAGTGAGTGGGCCAGTGTGCATAAGAGTGAGTATTACTCCGGTACTCGGCCTACTTATCTCAGTGGATGCACAAGTATCCATCAGAGTGAGGATAACTCTGGAGGTCTGTTTACTCATCTTAGGAAACGGTCTATTATCCGAGACAAGGAGAATCACAGTGGAACTGTCTTACTTGCAAAAACAAGACATTAACAGAACAGAGGAACAAACCCAGTGGGGTTGGCTCTCTTATCACTCCAAAGAGGAAGTCCATTTATCAAACCAAGGGAAAGTTGATATGAAACATGTTGTTCAAGAGGAAGTAAGAAACCAGAGGGATACAGAGAACCACGATCCGGCAAAGAGGACTTTCAATTCCCCTAAAATATTGGAGAAGGGGAACTTCAAAGAGACACTTCAAGAAATCAAAGTACAAAGGGATCAAACCCCAAACACTGTGAAGACAAAGTTTCTCTAAAGAAGGAACAGGGACGCCAGTAAGGTGGAAAGGCCTCGGAGAGGAACTGAACAAGTGAATACAAGAAATAGGCAAGAACTATTTAGAAATCAACTATTAGGGCTGGAAAAGCCTAGCCAGTAGAAGGGAGTCCCTCTCCTGGACTTTTTTTTGTTGTTTTTCTTAGTGGTAGCGTCAGTTTAGATTAGCTTTGAGACCGAGGACAGACGGTTTACTTTTGGACTTTACTACTCACGACGAGCACCCTGGTTAGTTTTGTTAGGTAGGGAACCCCATAGAATAGGGATTGAAAGGCTATTTTCTTATACTTAAAACAAATCATCTGTTGAACATGCTAAAATGGGTCTGTCTCATTCCTCTAACCTACCACATAGCCATATAATGAAGTGATGCAATCTACATTGAAAGTTAGAAAAACACATAGAAATACTGTGTTTTTCAATCCTGTGCATGCCTGACTCATAAACCTAGAAAACATGGCAGTAGAGGTTCAGATTGAACCTGTGGCATACAATTGATGTTCTCCAAATATGCCAAAAAAATCAGTAAAGAGAACTTGTGCAGATTTTGCACGAACAAATCTCAACCAGAGACAATTAAACACCTAATTTCTGAATGTCCCGCACTACGTGATGCTAGGAAAAAATATTTCTTTCATCTATTTGCGAATTTCAACATTACAGACTCTGATAAATTGTGGAGAGCGCTATTTGATTGCCACGGAGTTTTGGTTAATTTAGCTATTGCCAAATTACTGCAATCGCTGAACCTTCTATGAACTCTAGGGGAAAAGGTTTATATCTGAAATTGGAGGTTTGCCTGCTGTGAATGTCAAATTACCAATACTAGTTTTGCTCGACTTCTTAGAAAGAGAATGTGAAAGTTAATTTCCTCCTTATGATGACTAAGTAAGAGACTTCGGGGTGTTCGTATTTTTATAAAAATGTGTATCCAAGACAACAGTTCTTTTAGATTTAGTATTGCCAGTTATAATTTTGATTGTAACAGTACAATGTATGAAATTGACCTTGGAAATCATTCCATGTTTTGAAATTTAAAATTCTTACCTTTTCAATATGTTGTAAATAATAATTCTGTAACTACTTTCTTTTAAATTTATAATACTTACAAGGTTGTGTATTTCACTGTAACAAATAAAAAACATACCATATTTAGAGCCTTTGTTGTCTAAAAAAAATAATCAGTTCAACATGTCAGTCATTTTTGGCAATTTGTGACTTCGTTCAAACCTTTTAGTCATTCTAATTGAAGACTGGTGCGTCAATCTTTAAATCCCCTTCCTGTTTGGCCACCATAAAATGTCCTGCAGGGGCAAATTAATGCAAATACCGTGTATCATATGAGGCAAGTGGCCTAATCTCTCAACTGGATGCATTTTCCGTTGACTGGATGAGCAACTAATAATTAGAAATAGCTTCAGGTCGTCTCTTGTTGACAAACCACAAGGTTCTGAAAGAAATCGCTTGTCACATACTATCTGCCTCAAATGCATTCCAGTGTCTTCGGCTGGACCCAACATTAGAGCATAATTGCTGTCAGAGGGTGGGGCTGATTTTTGTTGTGTGTTTTTCTTTCGCTGTTCATGCCTCCATTCTCTACATGCTATCTGTTCTAAGCTGGCTTGCAGTATTTCAGTAGCATACTTAGGCTACATTCACTCATCTGTATGTACAGAGAGAAAGGTGCTACCTCGCTGATATTGTGAGAGTGAATTGAAGTTTTGTGACGGTATGATGTTGTTTTCTTTTTTTGGTGTAAAAGAAATTCTGAATTTGTAGTTGGAAGTCTCCATGTGTCCAGATATTAACAGATTCTGCCCTTCTTTAATGTTGCCGAAGTCGGCGATGTATCCTCCCGTTTTTGTTAGGAGGTCTGACAGGCAAAGTATCAGAAACGGATCTCTAACCATCTCTAAACGTTCCATCCTGCCACCCTAACTGACACCACATTTGAACACACAGGTCACCACGAAACAAGAGAAAGCCGCAGAAGGCACATGTCCCTACACTCTCTAAGGTACCAGCATACCTCTCCACGCTCTCTTTAACACTTCTCTTTTCCAGACACCACGTTGAATCACACACAGTTTACACTACCAGCCTGGTGCGCACAATAACCACGGCACACAGACAGCTCGCACAACAGCCAACACATGCCATGCAGAGCCCGGTCTGTTCAGATCTGCACACTGCACCATCTCAGCACAGCAACCATGCCCCTCCCCACCCTACCACCTGGCCCGTAAATGCCATATTTTCCTAGCGGCCCCCAAAGAGACGAGATCTTGAAGACAGCTGAAGTTGCGCTTTATAAGAACCAATAATCTATCAAAACTCTGCATCATCATGAAGGGAGATGATGGAGCTGTGAGAAAACAGCAGGTGGAATGGGCGACTCAAAGCTTCTCTGGTGAGGTAACACCTCCAGCAGGGAATGGGGTAATAAGCTCTGGTGGTCGTGGTTGGGGAGTAGATTGGGGTGGGGGGGAGTGAGACTTCCCTCCTATGCAAACATGGTTCAGGTGGTTAGGAGGCCTCTGGAGCTAGCCCTGCTCTGATTTTCATGGCTCAGCCTGTGGCAATACATGTGTGGGGCGGGGGACATGGATGACACCTTGCACCATCGACCACGGCTGAAAGACTGGGGCACAAAAGGTAGGAAAATCTGACAGGAATTGTAATTTCATTTTTTGCTACCCGTCAGAAAATCCTACCGAGAGCAGGCATTGGGCAACCCACCCAGGAGTAGGAAAAAGTGACGAGGTAGGAAAATCTGACACCCTGTCCTGTCATTTTTTGCTACCTGTCAGATAATCCTACCAAGAGCACTTTTTGACCGTGTGCAAGGAAAATGGGGGTACATTTCAACGGCTAGCTACTAGGCACTGCATAATACATTGGTCGTTTATTTACACTTGGGGCCTCATCACAAGTTGGGCTGTATCCCTTAAATGCGGTGGTAAAGGTATTACCGCCGCATTTAAGGGCTGGCCCTATCAAGAGTTAGGCGCTAGATCAGCTGTTTTACCTCCAGCTTTTTTCTGGAGGTGAAAATCCCTGTTTTCGGTGGTATTACAGCCGGCTGTATTAGCCGGCAGTATTAGCACTGAAAATTCCCCATTGGATCCAATGGACCCAATCAGGAATGGGGATTTACCATTAAGGCCCAACCCGTTATCTGGTGGTAACACCACCGGACCAGTCAGTGCTAGGGCTATTACAGCCAGCGGTATTACAGCCGGGGATGCAGCCCAACTCAGGATGAGGCAAAGTCTAAAATGGCACATGAATATATGTTGCATTGGGTACAAGCCGAATGGCTCAGTCCAGAGGCCTGCTTCGTAGTGGGCAAGGTCCTCTTACATCACGACTGATGAGGTACTAGCCATGACCAGTACCTTGGAGCCCATCACTGGGAAAGTGAAAAATGTGAGGCGCATACCTGGTCAAGATGCACAATGTTATATTCTATGGTATGGTGGTATTTCTCTTACAGGTGAAACCCTGCCCCCAAAGATCCGAGGTGGGTAGCCTGTGATTACCTGCCCCATCTGGACCTTAGACACTTGGCCCGGAATGCCTCTGTGCCCGGATGCTGCTCCACCCACCAAAGATGCCATAGTCATTGCTGCTGCAGTGGCTGAGGCTGTTAAATGAACTATGGTGTGCCAATCCCTGTCACATTTGGTTACAGAACATGGAACTTACACTAATTACGACCTTTTTTCAGGCAAGCAACCTCTACCTAAAGGAGAGGAGGGCTATGAACTGTGGGCAGATCTCACTCGGCTTATGCTACACGACTGGAAAGTGTCTGACCAAGAGAAAAGATGACGAGTAATGGAGGCCTTGAGAGGGCCTGCACTGCAGATGGCACAGTCCCTTCGAGCAGTGAGTCCTGATCCAACTTCCCAGCAAGTGATGGGTGCCCTGGAGGGCTCTTTTGGCACTACTGAGCCAGCAGAGGACTAATGATGAGGTTTTATGCCACCTCTCTGAAACTGGGAGAGAAGTTGTCTGATCATCTGGTGAGGATTGATCACATTTTATGCCTAGTCCACCATAGAGGCAGAGTAGAGACTTCCCGATTGAACCGACTTGGAGGGGGCAAGGAAGCCGCTATACCCATACTGCAACTGAGGCTGTGGGAGAAACTGGATACACCTCCATCCTATGAGGAACTACTAAGGTCCATTAGGGCCCTGGAAGAAAAAACAGGTGATATCAATGTACAGAAACAGCCAGTGCAAGGCAGGATCCCAATGCCCAACAATACCATTTCAGAGCAGAAGCAGATTGGAGAGCTGCAACAGCTAGTCAGGAAACTACAGACTCGGTCCACGACCCGGGAAAGCCCGATTGCAAACCAAAATCGAGGCAGAGATGGTTTCCCATCATCCCGAGAACAGGTGTATCGATGAGCACAAGAGCCTCAAATATTTTCCCCAATCCTCTACACCGTTGCCACCATGGAGATTTTGCCATTCATGTGGGGATGAGCGCCACTCAACTCGACCGTGTCACCGAGACCCAGATTATGCCAGAATAGCTGCTTGTTTTAATGCTCTTAAATCCACTTCGGCCCAGGCATTGTCGGGAAACACACAGGAGGTTGTAGCGGAGGAGCAGCTAGAACCTAGACTACAGGAGTGAGCGCCGCAGAAACTAATTCCAGAAAATCAACAAGGACATCACATTCAAGGCTTCAGACTATCCCGTATCCAAGTAAGGCTCAGGAGGGTCCCACAGCTGACCATCTCCGTCTAGTTATTGAGGTCATTAACACCACAGCTGTGCTGCCAGCGAGCTGCAACAGACTATGGACTCAAGCTCTGCTCCATCGAGGCAATCCAGCAGGTCTCATCGGGCCCACCATGACCATCCCAGTTGATCTTGAGGGGCAGAGGACCACAGCATAACTGGACAGTGGCTCCCAGGTCACCATCGTGTATGAGCCCTACTATCACTAACATATATCGCATCTGCCATTAGAACCGCTGGAGGGGCTAACTCTGATGGGCGTGGGAGATGCCGCCTGTCAATACCTGGGATATACATGTGTGAAAATCCATTTAAATCGAGAAGTGGTTGGAGTGAACACCACCTTGGCATTAGTGTGCACCACAAGGAACCTAAATCCGGAGGTACCGCTAGTCATGGGGACATCCTCAGCTCTGTTCGGCATGCTAGCCAAGATGTGTATGGAAATGGCCGGTCCACAGTTTGCAAAATCTTTGAAGAAGCACCCGGCTTGTTAACAGGTCTACCTCAAGAAAGGCATGGAGAAGCAGGATCAACATGACAGCCAACATGAGCAAGATCATCTTTAAGACCAGCTGTCCATGTGGGCAGATGGTTTTTCAACCAGTGACTGGGACTTAGGTGAAGCCAAGGGGATGAAGCATCACATCCGTTTAAGTGATGCCACCCCGTTCCAAGAGAGGTCACAGAGACTAGCACCAGCTGATGTGTATCATCCAGGAATCCAGAAGCCCTTATGCTTCCCCCATAGTGGTGGCATGAAAGAAAAACAATGATGTCAATACACCACACATCAAGTGTACAGGGCTCTTCACTGTCTGGTTGGGAGCAAATGGTTCTCAGTCCTATATCTACGGAGTGGGTATTATCAAATTCCTATGCTGCCCGAAGACAAAGAAAAGACTGCATTCATCTGCCCCTTGGGATTCTACCAGTTTACTCGAATGACACAGGATATCGGGAGTGCCTGCCACGTTTCAACGCCTGATAGAAAGAACTGTGGGTGACATGAATCTACTCAAGGTTCTGGTCTACCTGGATGATGTTTTTGGACGGACCTTAGAAGAACATCGCCAAAGGCTACTGAAGGTTTTGGATCGAATCCAGTAGCAAGGGCTGAAGGTGTCCTTGAATAAGTGCTAGTTTTGTCGAACCAGTGTAATGTACATTTGCCATGTGGTGTTAGCCGAAGGATCCAGCCAAGTTAGAAGCTCTCCAAACCTGGCCTGCCCACAGAATCTGCAGGATATGAGAAGCTTCCTGGGGTTCTGCAATTATTATCGAAGGCTTGTGCAAGTGTTCGCCAACATAGCAGTACTTTATCAAGAACAGCATGGCACAGTGAGTCCTGTGGGCTATGCCAGTCGTCAATTGAGCCCCTCCGAGATGCACTATCCTATACATAAGTTATAATTCCTGGCTCTGAAGTGGGGGTGGCTGAGAAACTGCATGACTATCTCTACGGAGCCACTTTCACGGTGATAACAGACAACAATCCACTGACCTACATACTGTCTGCCAAGTTTGATGCTACTGGACATCACTGGTTAGCGTCATTTTCCATTTACAACTTTCAATTGGAGTATCGCCCTGGAATCGATCATATTGACGCTGATGCCCTGTCCAGAAAACCCCCTCGCCGAAGATATATCAGAATCTACCCCCATCGAGATGGCTTCTGTGGCAATGATGATGAAAGCTCTTTGTAGGAATTAAACCTTCCAGCATGCTGAGCCAGCGCGTCTTATCGACTGCCTTGGGGGAACAGCTAAGGGGGTTTCAGTGAGCTATTGTGATGTGACAAGTCTAAAGCCTTCGGAATTGCCCCACATGACCCGAGCTGAATTGAGACAAACACAGTTGAGCGACCCAGAACTACGGCAGGTGCTCCACGCAAAAGAAAATGAAACTGAGGGGCCACCAGACAGTAGAAACCTGACAAACCAGCAGACCTACCGCAAAGAATGGAAGTCGCTAGTACTGAAAGGTGGGGTGCTGGACAAGGACAGTCAACCTAAAGGGCGACTGATACACCGACTTGTGCTCCTGCGCTCATTACTTCCCCTGGCACTGCGCGCCCTTCAAGATCAGCATGGGCATCTGGTAAGCGAAAAAACACTGGAGTTAGTCCGAAGCCGATTCTACTGGCCTCGATTGGGCTCGGAAGTAGACGAATATTGCCACAACTGCACCAGATGCATTGCCCGGAAAAGGCTCACAACTGCGCCAGATGCATTGCCTGGAAAAGGCTCAGCCATCCAGCCGCAGCACTCCAGCACCTGCATAGCTCTGGACACATGGATTTAGTCTGTGTCAATTTCCTGAGCCTTGAACTAGACAATAGCGGAACTCAGAACGTGTTGGTGGTGACCGATCATTTTCTCCGATATGCCTAAGCATATCCAACGAAAGATCAGAAGGCTACCACAATAGCCACGGTACTTTGGAACAATTTCTTTGTACATTATGGCTGGCCCGCACGCCTACATTCTGATCAAGGGCGAGACTTTGAATCCAAGCTCATCAAAGAACTTAAGCATTTGATTGAGGTAACGAAAACCTGTACATCCCCCTATCAGCCACAAGGAGATGTGCAAGCTGAACGTTTCAATCGCACATTGTTGGGTATACTGGGCATGCTGAGTGCCAAAGAGAAACTCAGATGGAGTCTGCATGTGTTGATGTTGGTTCATGCATACAATTGTATGACGAATGACAGCACTGGATTCACCCCGTATAAGCTTGTTTGCAAGAGATGCCAGGCTGCCCATAGACTTGTGTTTTGGGGTCTCTTCTGATGGAACTGGTGTGGAGAATTACTGCAAATATGTGAAAGATCTTCAAGAACAATTGTCTCAAGCCTTCCAACTGGCGCAAGCTTCTGAGGAACAGAATGCTCTGCAAAACAAGAAAAGATATGATCATCAAGTTAAATTTCATAATCTACAGCCTGGTAACCGGGTGCTCATAAGGAGTTTAGGGAAAAGAGGACACAAAAAGTTGTGAGACCGTTGGGATTATTGAGCAACAGTTAACAGGGTTGCCTGCGTTCAGACTACGAAAGGAAGGCACCACGACAGATGTGAAGACTCTCCACCGGAATCACCTCCTACCCATAGGGGATGATGTGGACATAGCTCCAGCTGTTACCGAAGTTCCTCTTTCACCCAGTAAGAGGATCACCAGAAATCAACACCAGGAATCCTCCCACAAGGAAGTTTGCCACCCTGTTGAGCCAAATACTGTACCATCTCTAGGACCCAGGTCAAAGGAAAAGGAGAATGAGAAGGATGGAGCCCCTCCAAACTCAGAAGTGGCTAAGAGGCCCTCAGAAATCCAGGCCTGTTCAAGAAGAAGAGGAAGGGGATGAAGATTCTGAGAGCATAAGCATAGCGTACTGGCATAAAAGTGAACACACACCTCCTTTTCCCTTAGGACAATCTGAGAACAGGAGAAAGATACCGGCATTTGGGAAAACCTTTCTTCCCACTACAAGAGGATCACATACAGAGTTCAGACCCGGTAACTATGGACAGGCCTCTGGCATCAGTGGACAACCATGAATCAGTGTCTGAAGACCATTCAGAGTGTCACAATTCAGGAGACTGGGTACACAGAGTACTTAGCAAGGATTAGTCACCATCCAGAGGAATGGATCATCAGATACTCACCAAGGAGATATGGTGAACCGGCACTCAAGTCGGTGTAACACTTGTGCTCAGGGAGAATAAAGAAGACCTTCCCTATGAAACACCACACTGGCTAATAAATACAAAGGAGCCAGTGGAGCAAATCACCTGAAAGGGCGTGGGTCAAAGCCCACAGGAACACCAGATCTACTGCGGATGTCACCAGGTCTACCGGGAGCGCCTCATCAGCACCTGCTTGTAATGTACTCTGAGGAGACATGGGCAGAACTAGGTGGGATTCCAGTAGACTTAACCTGCCCTCACCTCCCCCCAGCCTTCCACTAACTGTGAATACCCTGAGTCGGCAGGGTATCTTACCTAAAACTCCTAGCAGTCCAACTTAAGGTCCAGGATGAGTAGAAGAGGAAAGACACGAGGAGGGAAGGTTAGTTAGGTGCTATATCCGTACAGAACGAGGGTCACTCGGGAGTCGGGTTTGTCAGTTAATGGGCGTCTAGTTGTGTGTGTAAAGTTTGTTCTGTGTTAAGTAATTGGTCTGAGTGGTAGGCTGCAGCTATCAATAGAGTAGGGTGGGGTTAGTGAGAATTAAATCATTCCCCATTCACATGAAAACAAATTGAGGTTACCTAAATATGTATTTGATGTATGAAGTGTACCCTTTCAAACACCCCTCTGCCCAGGTTACTGAGGTAATGATAATTAATTATTTATTATCAGATATCAATCAACTCATGCTTCCTAGCAGTATATTTATTTGATGTATGAAGTGTATTTCAAACATCCCTCTGCCCAGGTTAATGAAGTGAGGCTATATAAGCCTTTATTTATTCCCGTATGAAACATATTCATCTCCCCACCCCTCCTACTAAGGTACTAAACTGATGCTCTGGAAGTAAGTATGAACTACGATAACACAATGTTATCAACAGACGTCATAGAGATATTCTCCGGTCGCATACCTGTGTTTTCCAATGGCCTAAGAATGTGGGGAGTCATCCCACGCTGGATACTTAAACACAGGTCTAGCAATGAGTTATTGTCTATATCGTCAAAGTTAGTGGAACTCATAAGATCGCCTCCCTTATCATCTGTTGTGGCAGGATCTTCGATGGTCGTGGAGTTGCTTTCTAATGGAGGAAGAGGGACGAAGAAACCAGTTATGGCTCCCTGTCCCATAGGGATAGATGAAGAGGATTTCCCCTTGCTCTTTGTTTTGGCTTTTATCATCACATCATTCGTCAGGGGTGACTTCTCCACATGTTTCTTTGCCTTACGGAGATTGTATTTACTTTGTGTTGTTTTCTTCTCTGGCGCCATTCAGATTATTACAAAAGTCGAGGTGCCTATAAACTGAACAATATTCTAAATTTGGCTACCCCCGAATCCAATCCGGGTTGCGACTGCACCCCAATCAAAGCCAGATTACGGCAGGTGCCCTGAACTGGTTTTAGCAATCTGGCAAGGCGCATCAAATACGTGGCCCCCCTCAGAAAAGCCCTCAGGCAGTAGTTAAGCACGCAGGATATAGCCTCCCCTATAAAACTCCTCACTCCTCACCAAGTGGTGGGAACACCGTGGGGTTGAGCCGAGAGAGGGAAACTAGGTGTAAAAGTAAGAGGAGTCGAAAAACAGGGGGGGGGAGGGGGGGTAAAAAGAGGAAGGGTTTGCTTAAAATAAATAAATGTCACTTAGTAAGCTTAGTAATATAATTACTATAAACGATGTGACTCCCTCAGCGACCTCCGCGACCTCACTCCTACTCAAATTACCCACCGCAGCTCCACTACATAAGGAGTCGCTCTTCCTTCCTGCGGCCTGCGGCCCCGACCAGCGGCGCGTTTGGAATGCGTCCAGATCGCCAAAGCCTGCACACACAAGACGCTCCGTAGGTCCAGCGCCTCCCGTGCGTTCAGCCGTTCCTCCTCCTGTGGGCGATGCTGTGCCGCCGCAGCCGCTGCACACCCCTCCGAGGCAGGCTAACGCGACGTTCGAACGAGGGACGCAGGGCAACAGAGACCAGCGCAGGCGGGCTCACTTCCTATCGAGGAAAGGACCCAAAGAACGGTCTTCCGTGCCGCGTCCTCGCGTCCTCGCGTCCTCAACTCAAGCCGCACCTCTTACAATCGTGCCAAGACAAACAGCGATTGAGGCCGCCTCCGAGTAATGTTATTTAATCATTTGGTTCCATGTATAAACCACAAGCGCACCACTCCCGGCGCACAGAAGTGTAAAGTCACCAATGTTGTAAAGATGACCTGTTCCACATTTTCACACTTATAAAGAAGCTGTTCTAGCATTGTCAACCATGTAAGGCTGTGTCTGTTATATTTAACCAGGTTCTTTGATGCAACAGTCGGTCATTGTAAAGACTGGAGGGGGGTGTCTGTACTTCTGCTCTCTATATGGTAGAGGAGAGGCACAGAGGACCCCAGCCAAGATTCTCTATTATTGGTACATGGTCGTGCAATCAAGGCCTAGCTTCTCAGGAGGTGATGCAGGCTGGTTCCTAAGTACAGTGTAGTCCCCAAGACCCCACAAAGGAATGTCCACACACTGTATTACTGAAACGTCTTTATATAATTAATATTCAAGGTTATGTACACTTATCACAATAACTCACTTTGTGCTCAGAAAATCAACAATGGTAAATATATACAGTTCTACAGTGGTACCACAAATATTATTAGATCTCATTAAAGTGCATCCATTATTCTGTCAAAATGTCACACAGACCAATAAAGAGGAAACCAACAGAAGAGAGAGGGAGGAAAGCAAGATGGTTGAACAATTGGCAGACTATTGGCCCCTACCACTAGACAGAGTTCTGTGGGGAGATCCCCCACCTGGGCAACCTGTAAAATAAAGATATAGCACAAGCCCAGTCCATATATTGATCAATAGTCTTATTCTCTCCTATAATGTTTTTACCCCCCCGCCCAATGTACATGGTGGAACAGAGTTCTTCGAAGAAGTGTCGATGGATCCTTCTTGAGTGACTCCCTTTAAAGCAGGAGTCACAGATCCTCTAGAGGCGTTGAAGAAGGTGAACTTGGCATCAATGGCGTTGATGAGAAGTTCGAGGGTGCCGAGACCACGGCATCGATCCAGGTGGTGCTCGTCGGTGACGTCCTGCGAGGATGAGGTGTGCGGGGCACCTCAGCGTTTGATAGTTCTGGACCGCAAAGAGTTTCTGAAGAACTGTAGCCCAGCAAGGACGTCGAGTCGTCGAAGTCTTTGTGGTCTTCAGGTGGTGGGAAACCCACCGGCGGATTATCGTCGGCGTCCTCGACTTTCTCCGGCAGGATAAATCGGTCAACTGTGCGGACAAGGGAATCCTTCGATTCAACAGTCTTAGGCAAAGGAGCGGCTGGCTCCGGTCGTCGGCGGCACAGTGTCAAGCGGTCCCCTCTTCTGGGGCAACACGGCTTCAACAGGCCTCCAGCGGTTAAGGCGATACTCCGAACCCTGGGCGATGGCAATGGACTTCGACGGCGGCAATGTCTGGGTGCTTCACTTCGTTCTCCTTGTCGGTCCCCGTATCCTGTCGGCAGCCTTTCGAGGGTCTGACTTCCAGGGAGCTTCAGCGAAGGTTAGCGGTGCTCGATGGTCCCTCGGAGCACGGGAAGAGGGCGCCTAGCCAGGTCCTCTCTCGGATCAGTCCTCGACGAACTCAACAGCTTTCAGATCGGGTCGAAGCAAATGCAGCAGCAGTTCCTCTTCCAGCTGGGTGTCGAGGATCGCAGTTCTAGTTACTCTTCAAGACTAGACACAGCTTCTGAACAATTTCCAGTGGTGAGAGGTCCCCAGATATACTATTGTCTCTCATCCACACTGCTGGGCCACACTCAGCAGCCAAGCATACAGAAGGGCATGCATGCAGTCAGTCAGCCAATCAGGCATACAGTGCATTCAGGTCGTACTCCTCACTCTCAGACACTCGCAACAAGGAATGTGTATTGGGACAAGTACCCAGCCATTCAACACTACACACTGCATTCAGGCCAGTTTTGGGCAGGGCTGTCTCAGTCTTTGTCTCTCATACCAGAAACCAGACAGTCACAACAAGAAGTGCATATTGGTCAAACATTCCATTCACCCAGGTCCCACCCACAGGGGGTACCCACAACATGCTGTCACTGGGAAGGCTCCAGCCAGTCTGGCCTGGACTTCACAACAACACCATATATGGAACTTCCACCCAACAGCCAGTCAGGGGGAAGGGAGAGAGTCAGGGCTTCTCAGGACTTTGGGAAAACAAGGTAACAGGCAATAGACAGCAAGAGGCCACAGGGGCCATCTTGTTTCCTGTCAGGAATTAACTGATTCCAATGGCAGGGCCTGGGTATCCCAAAATGGAGGATACTCAGAGCACCTGTCAAATTCAGCATGGAGCTGCCACCAGCCCATACCTGCTCTTTGGTCCACACACAGGTGCCCAAAAGCATATGCTAGGGGCACAGGGTTGTACCCCCACCCATGGGTGCCATAAGGGTATCCCATGGGTCTGTACGGCAAACCAAAAACAGGAAGAGCTGCACTGCCAGGAGTCCCACATGGACTCCTGGGCAGAAAACAATACATAACATAAATGAAAAAGGACTACAGGACAAGGACAGGGAGGCCCTGTCCCTTCAATCCATTTCCAGCATCACAGTTATCAGGGCTGAACGACCCTAGATCAGGTGCGAATCCCCCTCAGCACACCCTGCAAATACTAGGGGTTTGCAAGAGGCGTGTACCAGATGAGTCACAACTTATTCCCCCTGGGTTTCATTTGCACGTGTGTGCAGTAAGGTGTGAGTATCTAGACTCAGGTCTCATTCAGGTTGCTGGTTATTTATTCTTTTATACCAAATCAAGGTGAGAAACACCTTACACTCTGATAGGATGGCTTCCTATATCTCTATATACTGCTTAGTAGCCGAATCTAAACGTTTCCACGCATACTTGTTGTTAAGGTGGGATCAAATCAAAAGTTTTATATTCAAACACTAAAATCATATAAGGGGTTGTTAAGCCCAAAACGCTGGTGAGACAGTGCAGCGTTCCGCGTGGCGTAAAGTAGCACTAAAGAAGGTTGCGGGTCACTCACCGTGGTACTCGGTCCAACCTATCCCAGCTTCCTCACACATCTTATGTGGTGATGAAAAATGAAGCGCATGAGTGTGTTGGGGTGCTATGACATGCACTCATACTTCATTCCTTTTGTGGACTTTTATGTAAGTGCCATCATCGCTTTCTGATGCCAGGAAGAATTTTGGGGAAGTTGAATAGAGGCTATTTAAAAACAGAAGCTGCTTTATTGTGTAACATATGCCACTGAAGCCATGACTAGTTTTTCAAATTTCTTTCTTCTAAAATATGTGTGACACTTCATAGTCCTTTAAATAAGTAACTTGCTGATGATAGTGATTCTTTTGTGCGCTGCAGGAGCTTAACATGGGAGTACAAGACTCTATCTGCATGTTATAATTGATTTTAAACCATAAAACGCCTACACATTTAGCTGCTCAAATTATTTTCTGCAATCCATTACAACCTTATTTTTTATATTTCCAAACAGATTCTTCATTTATTGTGTGTATGAATAACTATACAATACCCTAAATTAGATTAAGCATGACGCCAGGTATCAAAAGGAATGATACTGTGTTGACGTATCTGTTATGAGTAATATACCCCCGACCGTTCGTGAACAACTCAAGTCCCATCTGAGATTTGTGATGTCATAAAGGAGCTTGGCCTTAATACTCTATTTGGTTACGGAACTCCTATGCTTTGCAATATCTTTATAACATACATTAGCTGGTATTTCAGGCTCGGCCTGCCCTATAAGGCAATGCTACGCATCAACATGTTAACATGGACCAACTTTTATGATCTGAGATGGGGCTTTTTTGGGTGAAAGCCAACCCTTTTGAGTTAATAAACTGTTCATTTGGTAGGTTTGGCCATTGGTAATGACCAAATATGGATAAACATCATGCACCATTTGCCACAAATGTTACCAACAACTCCTCTTTGGGTAGTACTTGGTCTGTTACGAAAAGTAATAAACCGCCATTTGCGATTGTGGGCGGTTTTTTCATTTGTTCCCTGGATCATTGTGTGTCCTAGTCCAAAAAAAACACCACCTCGCACAGCTGCTTTTCGTCGGGTACTATCAGGAGAACACGCAGGTCTATGTAGGTACAGGTGAATCTGCCCTCCGTGGTTGGCAGCCGGAAGCCAGCCAGGCTAAGCTGCAGCCTCTGTATCGCTGCACACCTAGAGCAGCGCACTCTGTATTCTTCGCTTCCCTCTATTCTCGCCGCCTGGTCTTGGAGCTGTGATGGATTGGAGTTTGGCTGCAGCACGGATTGGCACAGCCAGTATCCCCTGCGCATAGAAGCATCATTTCACAGCACCACCTGCTGCCGCCACTTCCATTGGCATTTTCTTTTGAATTCTGGCATGGGGCACTCCTGTGAAGACTTATGCCACCTTGTCAAGTTAACCTCCCTCCTTTTTCTAATTTGTGTTCACCAATTAGTGGGGGTCCTACCGGGTGTATAGAAATCCTGTTAAGATGAAATGTGTCAATGCTGCTTTTCGTCTGCCAAATCCCCCAGGACGGAGTGAGGACGGGGCGTACGGGATCTGCATTTGTGGAACTGCAATTCTTCACCTCTGGTTTCTTTCTCGATAAAACTCTGGGAGTACACTGCATCTGCTTGGCAGATCTTGTGATCTTTGGTTGTTAATAGTCTACGTGGGTGTGTTTCGCACACTGCAGGTGCTTTGGGATTTCTTGTGTACGATATTCACCTACTGTTCACTAAAATCGAAAATGAACGGTTCTGGGCTGCTCCGTGTGTGCTTGCTGCATTCTGACATAGATCCATGTAGCTGCCACTACTGTGCCACAAAGGCAGCGGCAATCAGCCATGCATTATGCAGCACGGACAAGGTGAAGCGGTTAAAAGGTTGCATTTCTATTTAAATGTGCTGGTGAGAGGCATAGGGGGAGGGGCAGTCAGCTGCAGACATCTGCTTATTCTATTCAGGTACCGGAACATTGGGTGTTGTAATAACTTAACGATGGACTCCATTTCATGCTAAAGTAATCTCCTGCATGTTCGAATTCGTCTTCTTAGAGTGTGCCGAAAGGCTTGGTTGTCCAATACAGAGTATTAAGAGAATGGCATCCACTTAGGGTGACCAGATTTTCAAAACAAAAAAACGGGGACGGCCAACAACATAAAAGAGGAACTACCCCATCGCAGCCGACCAATTACCGCCCCTCCCCCAACACGCCCCCACAACCACCCCCAACCATATTTCCAGCACTTCTCCTTTCTATAAACTGTATATGATCTCATTTGTGCAGTTTTGTCTGTGAATCGTGGCATGTTAATTCAAAACGAGCGTGAGCTCTAATTGATAGTACATGGCTTGCCGTACAATAATTTCCGAGCCAGTCTCTGTGGCACAGTCAGTAAGTGTTCTGACTTGTACCTGAGAGGTTGGGGGTTCGAGCCAAACCTCCAACTTCAAAATTCTGAAAGTGTTGTGAAAAATAATTACGGTTTTAATTACCTTAGCTCCCCAAACATGCAAACCCCGGACAGGGTACGGAGGGCGATTTCCCGGACTGTCCTGGGAAAACCCGGACGTCTGGTCACCCTACGTCCACTGCGTGGCCCTGTTGCAAGCGGAGGGGGTGTGATGGTGGAAGTAGGGCGCTGGACATGGCTACACAGTGGAACGGCGTGCCGGTGTAATGTCATTTTTTCACGAGGCATGCGCAGACAGCCGGACTTTTAACGAATATGTACGTGTATGTGAACTAAGTGCATTATTATCACATTAATAATGCACTTAGTTCACATACACGTAAATATATATTTGGGATGAATTATTTCATGTTTTGCACATTTAGTGCTTATTAGAATCCTGGGAGCTTATAAATACAGTGTCCGTTGGGTTTGTGCTTTTTGCATCTGTTTTTGAGGCACTCGTAATGTGGCTTCGCCTTGTTCTGTTACTTCAGTGAACCTGGCTCACATCAAGTTGCAGAAATTACACCCCGGGGACCCCAGAAAGACAGGCACACCACATTCCCGGTGTCAAAAAATCCTATCACTTAAGTACGGACTGTGCGTGCACACCACCACGCTCAGTCAGCAAGATAGGATTTTCTGACGGATAGTAAAAAGTGACGTTACACCAGCAGCATGGGTCGGCGTTTATAAAGTGCAGAGGCTGGCATTTTATGAACCGACCACAGGCAACTTCGGGTGTGTGTTGCTAGACGTAGTGTTCCCTACAGGCGGATCTCTGTAATGGCGGCTTCTCTGACACCGCTGTGTGCCAATGTGTAGGGATGCGTATTCTGTCTCTGTGTGTATGGGGGCGGGGGTCTGTCTGTTGGTGTTCACAATGCTTGGACAGATGGCAGCCTCTAGCAGCAATCTTAACTAAGTGTTGTGGCATGTATAGAAATGCGTGCAGGCTGCGTGTGATTGGTACAGTTCGGAAGAGTCACTGTTGTATTTTTGTGTGGGGGGGTGGGGTGCTGATTAGATTCTTTGGGGCCTGAGAAGTGTGGGGTGCGGTAGTTCACTGAGGGGAGGCGTTCAGATTGTGGATCTACCCTCCAGCTGTGCGTGTGTGGTTAGCAGTGTTGGGTTTAGAGGCGTAGGAGTGTGCGGTGTGCAAGGGTTAAGCGGCTCAGACGTCTGCTGCAGGGCTTGCTGTGGTATGTGGTGCAGCCGAGCGTGTGTGTGCACTGCTTGGGATGATGTCATCCGTAGTTCAGCTGATTGAGTGGGCGAGGCACTCCCAAAACCGCACCTCTCGTTTACCTGGCTCTGTTTTCTTCACTGAAGTCCCGTTTAAAACAAGCATTGACAAAGCCAACATTTCTGGCTTGTGCGTAAATTGTAAGCTTTTGCCAGATACTGCTATTAGAAGCCCAGGCACTCGCCCCATTTTGCCTCTGTTACCAGTGCCTAGCGAGTGCCTTTCCCATGCCTGTCCAAACGCCCAAACTTTTGGCGTTGCCAATGTTTACCCTTTGAGACAATGAAATCGCAGCGGGAAGCCGTTTTTTTTTCAGGCCAACTACTTTAATGACCAGGATTGCATTCCTGCAGAGGCTGGGATTAAGCTACAGTAATTCCAAAATGATGTGCTTGTATGGTTTCAAACGAATGCCTGGGACGGTAAGACACTCTGCATCCCATCATTAGACCCGCCCTCATTTAAAACACATCGAATATTAGCCAGTATCAAGCCAGGGGGTCAGTAAATGGAAACTGAACAGTGTAAAAGCAATCCATTTAAAGCTGGTGATCGTCAAGGACTGTTCCCTCCTGATCAGCTGCCTCTCAAGCAGCGGAGCGCGCGCAGAGGCTGTGCAGAGGCTGCGAAGGACACGATGCGAGGAGATGTCTGACCCACTGCTCAAAGTGTCCAAGGGCGGGCGGGCGGGCGGGTGAGAGCCCATTGAAGTGAATGGACCTTTAAGGAACTTGGCGGGTGAGAGAAATGATATCAAGGCGGTGCATGTGAGTTGATATTTCTTAGGTTATTAACGATCTAAACATTCACATTCATCATTTTTTTCAGTAACGAAAATTGAGCACTTCCTTCGCAAGCACTGAGCTGGCTTCTTTCTCTCTTTCTCTCCTCTTTCTCTTTTTCTCCGTTTTTCTTTCTTTCTCTTTCGTTCTTTTTCTCTTTCTTTCTCTTTCGTTCTCTTTCTTTCTTTTATTTTTTTTTCTTTATTTCTTTTTCTGTCTTTCTCTCTTTCTTTCCCTTTCTCTCTTTGACGGTTTCTCTTTCACTGTTTTTCTCTTTCTCTCTTGCTTTCTTCCTTTTCCTCCCTTCCTTTCCTCCCTTTCCATCTTTTTCTTACCTACCGTCAGTGTTTTTTTTGTAAGTGTGAACATAATTAACCAGGAGGTGTTGGAGCACTGTAAACGTCTTAAAATAAAAGCTTTCGCACGCTTTTATGTAAAAATAGTGCTCACATCCAGGAAAACGCTCTTCTGCAATATCCTCTGAATGGCAATGTTGCCATCCAGTGGGCAACTAGGTTGTGACGCATGCAAAAGTATTGGGGTTTGAAATTGCACTATGGGTAGGAGCTGGGCTGCAACTGGTGTAGCCCCTCATGGGTCACAGCGCAGTTTTCGCCAGTGCTCAGAACAATATTGCGGAGTGGACGAAGAGTGGCAGTCTTGCAGGAGAGTCTGTTGCCCAGTTCTACTCTTTTCAGCGTGGGGGAGGACCCTCACATATAATCCCTTTCTATCCGCGGAGCGGACGCGGAGTGGACGAAGAGTGGCAGTCTTGCAGGAGAGTCTGTTGCCCAGTTCTACTCTTTTCAGCGTGGGGGAGGACCCTCACATATAATCCCTTTCTATCCGCGGAGCGGACGCGGAGTGGACGAAGAGTGGCAGTCTTGCAGGAGAGTCTGTTGCCCAGTTCTACTCTTTTCAGCGTGGGGGAGGACCCTCACATATAATCCCTTTCTATCCGCGGAGCGGACGCGGAGTGGACGAAGAGTGGCAGTCTTGCAGTCATGTCAGCCAGGGCTGCAAGGGCAAACAGAGAAATGCGGGAAACTGCCATGAACCCAGAGCAAAATGAGCCTCCAAGAGAGCCTCCAAGAGAGGAAGAAATGGAAGAAGAGGGCAGACGCCTGAGGAGCGCCAAACTAAACCAGAAACAGCTGAGTCATAAACAACAACAACAAACACCAACATTCATGGATTCCCCAGAGACATTACCTCAAATGGGCTCCCCAAAACCGACGCCCCAGCAAGCGCCAGCGAACACCATAAAGGTATATCCAACCAAAAGCAAAGTCTTCCGGCCTCCAGTCTCAGAAGATCCCAAAGCAGCCCAGCATGACCCCCAGGAACGATCAGCCTTAACTGGAGGAGCAACTGATGACAAATGGGCAAAGAGCCTGGAAATCAAGACAGCTGAGGCCATGGCTGGCCGGAAAGACACCCGGCCGCCACTCCTAGCCGCCGCGGTTGAGCGGGACCCCGCGGAAGCGGCCCTCGAAGGAGGACCGCGGTCCGCGTGGGACGGCGGGGAGGGGCGGACGGGGCAGGAAGACACGGCCAAGGCGGACAGAGCCGCCGGGAGAGCGAGCCTCGGAGTGGGAACTAGGCCTGCCGGTCCGGCGCAGCACCCAATACCTCCCTCCCCCGGAGCCCAGCTGAGCGCTCCTCGCCCCACGGCGGGAGCCCTCGGAGGAGGGCTGCCAGACGTGGAAGCTGCTGAAGGAGGGGGGGGAAAAGAGACAGATGGCACGACGGCCCCAGGAGAGGCAGAACCGGAGGAGGTGGCGGGCACCCCACCCGAAGAGAACGGGCAGGGGAAGCCCGACGGAGAGCTGCACATCAACGGAGTACCGTCGACGTGTTCACTGGCGGAAAGGAAAGTGAAAGTGGTGGCTCTCATTCACAAAGAGGCGGAGGAAAGTGCAGAGACCAGTTGGGTCCCAGAAAAAATCAATGTACAAGGGCCATCAAACCCCAATAAAAAGAAAAGACAGAGAACAAGTTCCCTGCCTCTCAAGAAACTCAAGAACCGTATAACAACGAAAAACAAGTTTAGCAGCAGAACGAAAAAAGGGCCCCAGAAGCCCGAACAGCAACAAAAAACACCTGACCAATTGTTGATCAATACAAACGAAAACGACCCACCGCGAGGAGAAGGAGGGGTACTTAAAAACTCAATAAAAGATTATTTCTACGCAAACAGCAGACATAAAGCAACAAAAGAGTACCCGCAGAGGGAACTTACAGATCTTGAAATACTCGAAGCTTTAAACGACTGCCTGCCGGTAGCAAAACTACGCAGAGTTGAGCAATACGTTAGCGACAACCGGCCGCACAGTAAAAGACGGCCCTCAGGAGAAAGCAACAAGCCACAAGGGCAGTGGATTGACAAAGTGGGGCCTGAGGGGGAACCACCGTGCCCGACACTAGCCCAAAAGATTTCCACGAACTCACCAAGAGGCCAGCAAAATTTGAAACCGACAAAAGTCACAGAGAAGGGGGAATTGAAGAGAAACTCGGGCAAAGACCTAGAAATGGGGACTGTCACGTCTGAGTACATAGAAAACCCCCACACCATCCAAGAGGAGAGCCTCATTACAGTTGACCCAAATGACCCAATGGACTTAACAACAGAAATAAAGGAAGGCTCCTGCAACTTCAATCAGGCAACACCCTCACTCCCCGAGGGTATCACCTTGAACGTTGATAACTTCACAGGAACATACAGAGATAAAGTAAATAAGACACCAAATAAAATGCTGGGTCCAGAAAACCTCAACCAAGCGGGGCTCTGCAAAGTCCAAAACGAAAACACGACAAAAGGTAGGCCACCCATAGCAGACCCAGACGAATCTAATCAAGAAAACCTTACGAGACCCCATATCAACCAAAACTTGAATATGGGGGGAAATGACATTCGAAGTCCCCACATCGACAAAAACCGAAAAGGAAGAGCCTCACTAGAAACAACAAGGCCAAGTCGAGGCAGCTGGTCAAATCAGACAACAATCTTAACTGAATCCCCCTTAAGAAGAACTCCGTTACAGCACTCGACCAGCCCGACGGATTCCTCAAATAAAAAAAAAATGGACTTACTGTCAATTATGTCATCAGTGAACATTGCACTGGCACCATTTATGAAACTTTACGAAACTATCGCTGACTCCTTGAAAGACCACACAAGCATCCAAGCGATGATCCACAGTAAAGTTATCTTCTTGGAAGCTTACGTTATGGCCTTGGAAGCCAGAAAATCAAGCACAGCTACAATAAACGACGAGGGTTCGCCTCCACGACAAAAAGAGCAGTACGAAGACAAAGAACAAAGGCCGGTGAACAAAACGAGGGGGACTCAAACCACAGCTACTATAGGCCATACAACAAATAATCCACCAACAAAGGGAGTAAATAAAGAGGTGAATCTAAAACAAACTGAGACCCAACCAACAAAGAGACCACCATCTAGACAACCCCCAACTGGAAACCAAACTGCAGAAGGTATTTTTCAACTTTTCACACGACCAGTAAAACACAAGGAAAAACCACAAATGAAGGACAAAGAAATAGAGCCGAGGCAAACAAAAAATCCTGAAATTTCAGAAAAAAGAATCACCAGTTTATCACCGCCAATAACTGAAACGCCAAAAAAAAGAACCTTTACCCTATCCCCATCAACAATTGAACGCATCGAAGATGAAGAATTGATGAATCTGAGCCAACATCTGGCAGAGAATTCGCCCATGAGTCCAGTTGCACATTGCTCCAGTGAAGCACCAACATCACAATCACACAAAGGAAAGGAAAATACAGAATTCATAAGAAGAAACGAAGAAGCGACTAGAGGAAAAGCAGCAAAAAATTATAGGGAAAACGTGAAGAATGCAATAAACAAGGGCGCCAGTCCGATTGACGCAGAAAGACAGACAACGCCAAAAAGGATGCAGAAAGAAACAAAAAAAGAAAACGGAAGGTCGAAATCGAGACCCAGAGACAATCTGACCTCAGGAAACTGGAAAAAAGAACAAAGATACAACTCCTCAAGACAGAAAGGGGGTGAACGCGGTAAATCAAGAAGGAGATCGGCAGGTAGACGGAACGATCACAAACACATAAGAAAGCCGTCTAGAAACATAACACCGGGTAGACCGCGTTCCCAATCCACGAACGCCCATAACAAACCCAATACTGAAAAACGACTCAGCTCGTCACGAGACAAAGAAGAAACGATCTTTCGGTACAGATCCAGAACACAGAAATACAACCTAAAACCGAAAAAAGTGGACAAAGCTAAATGGCGTATAAAGATCACACAAGTGAAAGAAAACAGAGACGAAATAATCTTGAACCGAAACTCAGTGTTAACACTGTTTAAATACATTCGAAAGCTGAATAAAATAAAATCAGAAGATCTGCTTGTAGTAGAGCCAAGCCACGAAAATACAAAAGCAAAAACGGTACTCTATGTAACATCAACAACGTTGAAAAACCTGATCCTCGACTGTAGTGAAGAGCTGGACGAAATGGGCTACGAAGTTAAAGTGCAATCAAACAAAAGTGAAGAAGACAATAAAAGGGAGGCTGAAAACACAAGGCGTACTAATCCCAGTAAAAAGGAAGCAGACAGACACCCAATAAGTGCCTTAGGAAGAATGGGTCGCAATAAGTCGTCTGAAAAAAACAAGGACAGAGCAAGAGTCCGGGGAGCTGAAGAGAAACTGAGGGAAAAGCGACAAGCCTCGAAAGAAAACAAAAATCACGAAAGTCTTATAAAAACCAAAGACACAAAAAAACTTAATAAGGCCAAGGAAATTTCAGAAATAACAGCCAAACTCCCAACAGAAAAACCTCCCCAAAAAAGATGTGAACCCACGAAAGACATATGGTCCTGGTTGCCCAAAATTCTGAGGGGAAAAAAGCAAACATAGCAACCAGCGAGAGACGAGCACAGTCTACATGACAGACGTCGCGCGACCCCCTCAAAGTGCGAACTAAAAATGTGCTCGTGGAACACGAGAGGACATACCCACTTATTGTCTCCAAAAGACATGGACCTGGGATTATACGATCTTCTATGCCTCCAAGAAACCTGGCTGACTGAACCCCCTGCAATAGGGGGGTTCGAAGTCATCCTTGCACCAGCCAAACAAGGAAGTCGAGGAAGACCTTCGTCGGGATTACTGATCGCAACCAAAAAAGACTCAGGGATCAAACTAGAAGAAACATTGATCAGCAACCAAATGATCCTGATGGTTAAGGCGGCATGGAGACGGTGGAGCACCGTTAAAAACGCCTACGAGAAAGTCACCTTAATCGTAGTAAATACCTACTGGAACCCCGCAAGTATAGAGCCTACCGCCTACATAGAAAAAATGGAGGACGCGATAGATGAGGCACTATCGGAACATCTGGTAACATACTTCCTCATATGCGGTGACCTGAACGCTACGTGTATGAGCTCGGAAGAAAGAGTGGCGCACCTAGGCCACAACTCAACAGGCAAACAACGCGGCAACCTATGGGTCAAATTGATGAATTCAAGAAACCTTCACAATTTGCACGAAGCATTCCCAGACCCAAATCGCCCGCCATCATGGGAAATGAAGGAACTGGCAGGTACAATAGACTACATCTACGTCACTGAACCATTACTGGCAATAACGAAAGATTTTGAAATTACAAGAGTCACAGCCAGCGACCACAACCCCCTGTCAACAACCTGGATGTCAATAAGGCCACAGAACGAGTATGTTGAGCACCAAGTCATAGCCAACACGAAGGGAAATCGTCTATACCTTACAACTGAGGCCATCAAGGAAATAGAAAAAGGATTCAGCTCAATGCTAAATCACTTGGGCAAAAATACTACAGATTATACGCCATTCCTGACGAAGTTTAAGAAGACTCGTAAAACAAAAACAAACAGTGAAAATCCCCCAAGACATGTGTACGACCTAACACTGGTGGAGAAACGTCGGGCACTGCGAAAAATACAGCGCAAAGCAAAATCTTCAGGATCTCCAGGGGCTGTGAGAGTGGCAGAAGCGGAAACCAAACTATACAAAGCATGGGTTAAAGGCCACAGACTGTCTCTCTACCAACAAGATGCTGAAATCATTCTAAAAGCGATAAGTGGCAAGAACACAAAAGAATTCTGGAAAATCTTGAGAGCGGCTAACGAAACCCAAGAAAATACAATCATAAACGAGATTGGGGAAACTACTTGGACAAAACATTTCACTACTATGTACCAGGCACCAAGTTCCAACTTAAAATTACAGGTCGGAATGTCTACGGAGCCATGGATAATCATTGACGACCCACAGGAAATCCAAATGAAAATCAGAGGCTTAAAAAACTCTCACGCCCCAGGACCCGACGGGATCACAAACTCCGATCTAAAAACACTTGAAAATGAGTGGCCAAGCCTGCTAAGCAAAATCTTTGGCAGAAGTTGCAACTTAAAAACGATACCACCCTCATGGAAACAAGCAACAATCGTTCCAATATTCAAGAAAGGAGACAAAAAAGACCCGAAAAATTACAGACCGATTGCGCTCCTGGACGTCATCGGCAAAGTGTTTGGTTCAATGCTTCTCGATCGCTTCAAGATCTGGATGGAGGAATCACCCTGTAACGACCCACTCCAAACAGGATTCAAAAGAAACCTGGGCACGACAGCCAACATTCTAATGCTAAACGTGCTGAAAAACAGAGTACTGGAAGGAGGAACGAGAATTTTTGTGGCATTCATCGATCTGACACAAGCATTCGATCGGATAGACAGGGCCCGCCTATGGTCCAAACTGGAGACCTGGGAATGTCCACCGTCTATATTAAACCCGATCAAAGCACTATACACCGACACCTCAATACGCATCCGACTTGACCAAAACGGCCTGCTATCAGCACCCATCCCAACAGCGAGAGGAGTGAAGCAGGGGTGCCCGCTGGCCCCGGCCCTGTTTTTGGCATTCATTGGAGACATCCAAAACGAGGACCCAACAATTAGAGCATTTCCCCCAAAAATATGCAAAACCCCGATAACACGTTTGCTTTATGCAGACGACCTGGTCCTAATGGATCATACACCGATTGGTCTGCAGCGTCAACTGACAAAGCTCCAAGGGTATATGCAAGAAAACAAACTGGAAATAAACGTAAAGAAAACAAAATTCTTAGTACTGGAAAAAGCGACCAGGAAAACAGAAAAATTGAAACTAACTTTGGAAGGATCACTGATCGAGCGAGTGTTTAACTTCAAATACCTAGGAGTAACCCTAGACTCCTCTTCGCAAGACAAAGCCATGCAATCGGTCCTGATGTCCAAAGCCAACAAATTGGCAGCCCAAGCCAGGGCCATAGACAAAAAGTTTGGAAGATTCTCACTTATCCCTGTGCTAGAATACTACAAGAAAAAGGTGATGCCGACACTAACATATGGGGGAGATGCTATGATGAACTTACCACGATCCATTTGGACAAAAATTGAGGCAAAGTTCTGGCGAAAAGTCCTCAGTCTCCCAAACTCGACCCCAATAGCCTCAATTCGACGAGAGCTCAGTTTACCCTCTCTCAGAAGTTCAGTCTCACAATCGTCTCTAAGACTGTTCAGGAAATGCCGGATGGCTGAACCACCATCAATATACTTTCTCATCAACCTCGAAATAGAAAGGAATACAAGCAAAACCCTCAAAAAATGGAAAGAAGAAAACTTCAGCTTGCTAGAACAGGTCAATGCAGACGAAGAACAACTAATAAAGTACCCAAAGAGAACCTTCACCAAAATCAAAGAACTCGACTGGATAAGCACCCTGGAGACAGCAGGAAAAAACAAACTAACCTTACACCTGCCGTCAACCACGAAAAAACTCAATGAACTCCAGGAATATATAAAGAAGTTCCCATCCAGGAAAGGGAGAGACATGCTGATGAGAGCCCGTCTAAATGTCTTGCAGACAAATGAGATCCTGACAATTAGAGGCCAGTCGGAGAACAATAATTGTCGATTTTGTGAGACACAAGAAAAGGAAACAATCCGCCACTTGCTCCTAAAATGTGCCTCAAACCAACATATAAGAAGAAGATACTTAAAAGCAACCTTCTCAGATTTCATCATAGAGGACGAAGAAACATGTTGGTCTCGTTTGATTGGAGGCGACAAAACATCATGGCAAATAGCATCCTACAAAATCTTGGAAGCCATAAACTGGCCGATAAAGGCACATTTTTAGAGAGCTGTTCTCATTTTATCATCTTCTTTCCTTTTTATCTTCGCCACGCTTACAGACACAGACAGAAACCTCAAACTTTGTAAAAATCTTTTGATTAAATACAAATAAAAAAAAAAAAAAAAAAAAAAAAAAAAATATTGCACTGTCTATGAGCCTCATCATGAGTTGAGTGGTAGCCCTTAAAAGCGGTGGTAACAGTGTTACTGCTGCATTTAAGGGCTGGCACTATCACGAGTTAGGCGCTAAATGGGCTGTTTTACCTCCAGCTTTTTGCTGGAGGTGAAAATCCCATTTAGCGCCCTGTTTTCTGTGCAATTACCGCCGGCTGTATTAGCGTGCAGTATTTGTGCCTAAAATGCCCCATTGAATCCAGCAGACCCAATGGGGATTTACCGTTAACGTCCAATCCGTGATCCAGCGCTAATAGCACTGGACCAGTTGGCGCTAGCACAATTACAGTTGGGCGGTATTACTGCCAGGATACCACCAATTCATGACGAGGACCTTTGACTTAAAGAGCCTCATCATGAGTTGGACAGCATCCCGGCGGTAATACTGCTGGGATACCGCCCAACGCTAATAGCGCTACTGCAACTCGGTCTGGCGCAATTTGCGCCAGATCATGAGTTGCACAGAGCAGTAAATCCCCATTCCCCATAGGGGAGTGAGATTACCGCCGGCAGTAATTGGGCCGGCAGTAATGACCCCGAAAATGGCCAGAACATTTTCATTTTTACCTCAGGCAAAAAGCTGGAGGTAAAATTTCCATTTTCTGCCCAAGGACCTCATCACGAGTTGGTGGTATCCCAGCACTACCGCAACTTGGTCCGGCGCAATTTGCGCCGTATCACAAGTTGCAGCTAGCAGTAAATCCCCATTGCCCATTGGGTCCCATGTGCGATTACCACTGGCGGTAATAGTGCCGAAAACAGCCCGAAAATGGTCATTTTTACCACCAGCAAAAAGCTGGTGGTAAAAATGCCTTTGACCGCCCAACTCGTGATTTGGCCAGCCCTTAAATGCGGTGGTAATACAGTTACCGTCGCATTTAAGGGCTCAGGCCAAACTCGTGATGATGCCCAAAGATGGGATAGCTGCTGCTTACATGCTCCCTGCGTCCTATAGGAAAACTCCAAGGGGCTTGCCTGCAAATCCCCTGGAGCACAGCGAGGTGCAATCCGCCTGGGAAGTTCTACGCTCTGTTTTATGCCTCTTATTGCCCTTTTTAGTGATTTTGGGAGGTTGAGGTGGGGCACGGACTGACACGTTAGTGCCCGCTGGCCAAACAGTAATCTATCAATGCAGAATCTGGGTCTAAAGGAGGCTTTAAGGCAGACGATTTATTTGGTGTCAACGTTACATGCCTCCCACCACGCGTACATGGTGCACAGACATGTGCACTTCTTTGCAATACAATGCAAAAAAAATAAATCGTTTAAACGCAGGAACGCCCAGATTTGCATTTTTTGCACTTCGTAGTGCAAACCACAAAAATATATGGAGGGGACTGCGTGCAGTTAACACTTAAAGGCAAATGAGCCCCAAAATATTTGGGGGCAGCAACACCCAGGCTGCGTGTGATGTGCTCCTAGTCATCACCCGGCAAAGAGTTTGATGGGATGTTCCAGAATAAAAGACCTGCTCCTTCCCTGCTTGTAAAGGTTCCCTGCTTGTAAAGGTGGGGGCACAGAGTGATGATGCCGATGGTTGGAGAGGAGAGCAGATTGGCGCACGCGCATCAAGTTGGCCCTGGAAACAAGGCATCGAAAAACAGGAATCCTGGGCTAAAACGTTTCTGCTCGGGCACCAAGAGAAGGCTGAATGGCCCACCTAGGTAAGCCGTTTACCCTTGCGGTGACCAAAATGGAACGCAGTGGCGCAATCCATCTCCTTCGCCAGTGCAGTAGCTCAGTGGGTTAATATCTGGACTGCTTATGAGAAATCGACATTGCTCTCTTTCCATACTTGCGTGATGTGTCCATCTCCTCATTCAGACAACCACATGCACTAACCGATGTAAGCGACACCATCCACCCTCATTGTCCTGACCTCCTTTATCACATCACTTCAGGTTGAGTGAATGGTTCCCGTCCCACGTGCACTACATGAGGGTACCCTTTGCCCTCTTTTCTTTCCCCACCCCTTCCATGTCCCCCGCCCCACACTCCTGCTCACCTTTACCCACCAACCCCCTGGTTTGTTTGTGAAAGTTTTGCCTGTAGGACCATCAGCTTCCACTCCTTCCCAGGGGGAAGCTATGAAGGAGATATGCCTCTCCCAACTCCTGTACATGCCAAGGGACCGCATGTAGGACTGTACATGCCAAGAGACTTCATGTAGGATAGGGGGAGATGGGAAGGAGGGTTGTAGTATTGGGACGAGGAAGAAGGAGATGAAGTAATGAAGATTACCGGTAAGTAAGACAGACATCCGCCCCCCACTTCTCCACACTGTTCCTTAATTGCGTGAGCATATTTCCAAGCAGAGGGTTCTTGCTTCAGTCACATGACGACAAAAACACACCACAACCAGTAGTAAATGCTGAAACACAAGTTATTTGTCTGATCATTTGCTGAACTGAATTTCATTCTGTCTCAACACTGACAGCTGCTGTATACAATGGCGCTCAAACAATGGCCAGATTAAGTTCATCTAAAGGTTTGGTCAAAAACTATCCACCAAAGGATATATAAACGAAGGAGTGGATTAACTCTAGCAACACCTCCGATTAATTATTACATACACCAACCATGGTCATTTCTGAAACACTAGTTACATCCTGTTTGATTGGTCTTCTAAGCTATAAGGTCCTTTGTTATATGGACTAATACAATTGGTTGGCATGCTTGTGCCATGTCTGGAACATTTGGTTCATTTAGCAGCTCGTAAGCCAAGACCCAGGTGCAGGGAGATAGGGCATGAAGGTACCCCACCACCCAATTAGTCCACCATCTCATCACCCATGCCTTCTGCCATGAAATTGTCTTTGTACTTGGCGTTGCAGAGTATTCTCATCCTGAGAATGCACGGGAGTGAGGGCACTCGCTATCGTGTCTGGAACTCCAAGTTCAAGTTCTATTTCCATCCTTGGCTCACGTGACAAGAGACCACAATTTGCTCCATTCTGCAGCTTTTATATGGTTTAAATGAATCCAAACTTGGCATTCTTTGTATTAGTTCTTGCACCTTAACATGAGAAGATTCATCCTCCGCACACTCGTTCTCTTCAGAGTAGATATCTGACCCCGATTTCTAGGATCTTGACTTCAGGCCAGACAGCCTCGCCATGCAACTTCAGCTGCCTGTTATTCCACTGCGACACAGCTTTTCATTCCCTTTCATGTTTTTTTGCTTACATGATACCAATGTCCAGTTTCTATATTTGCCTGCATTCTATTCAATAATCATAGCTAGCTTATATGATGACTTGATCTACCCTGCGTTTCAGCGTCTGTACATTCATTGAACTTCTGTTTTCTGCAGCACTTCGTTAACGTGTAATCTTCTTTTAAACTTTAAGGTTCTTTTGATTCCTTTTACTTAGTCTCTTCTCCTCTAAGACCCATACATCATCTTCATTAGTATCTTGGGATATCGTGCACACTTTCTTATGATGTCATCAGTTCATTTTCTCAGCTCTTTGTCATATTCCTTGAGGGGGTTCCTCCAGTAGGTTGTCATCACTTCGGGGGTACATTCGATAGGTTTGTCTCAATGGATATCTCCTTCCAAATACCCACTGTTGTATTGGTAGGATAGCTGGTGTCAGACAAGGCACTGTCTTGTAAAAGCAAAAGGAAATATCGAGGCTGAGTACCACAAAAGGAAATACACCAAACGCAGGTTTACAAAGATACACAGATCTTTATTCTACAACTGAACCGTTTTCAAAGGAACAAAGTATCAGATAGCTATCAGGCCCTCAGGACATCACAGTGAATACCAGCTCATGCGGTTTGAAAAGTGAGTGGGGCTGTATATCAGAACATTCGCTCTTTTATACAATTTTGTAAGATGATGTCCAGCCCATTTACAGGTTAACCATTTTTCGGGCTAGGGGTTCATGCCGAGTTCGCTTCTAATTTATTCATCTATAGGCATATGGATTATTCCTAGTATATTCACAAATGGGTCACAATGGCAGCAGTGTGTTCTTTGGATTTAACATTAAGCTTTCATACATGTTTTTATACAATGTAGTCAAACAAGTGTTCACTTTCAATATTTAAACAACATTGTGCTTAATATATGCTCGCGGATCAGTTTCCTTGGTAAAGGTAATCCTCGATCTACAGGTCAACGAAGGACAAGGTCTCATTACTTGACCCTAACATTTGGCCTGCGGACAGTTTAAGCATTAACTTGCATGCAGAGGTCAAGACGGCCATGTTAAAACCAGAAGAACACTGTCCACCATTTTATAAAACAGGGTGACTTTGGAGTCAGAATCAAAATGGCGGATGATCCTAAAATGGCAGCTAAGTTGATCTAAAGTCAGAACCTTTGCAACGCGGATTTCTTCGTAGAGCGACTGGGCTTAGGCCAATATATACAATAAAGAGGCACAATATAATATCCCGTTCAACAGTCTCATGTCTCCAATACAAAGGGGGCGGGATCTTCTGCAGATATATACATCTGCTCCTCTATAATCTCTCTCTCTCTATTTATAGACATATAAAGGGGGAACTTTGTGGGTACAACTGCTAGTTATTTCAATAAAGGTTTGTATCCACAAACATATAAGTCTTCTTTGCAAACAAAGGGGGGGGTCTGGGAATCTCTCTACCAGCACGAACACAGCCCAATGACCTGTTCTTGGGTGAATAACCCCTGGGAGAGACTCTACCAAGTCTTTAGCTCACTGTCCTTTTCACAGAGAAGAAATGTCCCCGCATATCAGCCTTTGTCCTGCCCAGGGGCAGTCCAGCACCGAAATGCTAGGCAATTCTCCTCTGAACAAGAGTACCATCAGTAACCCCATACACGTGTTTCAGCCTTGTTGGGCATCATCAGTGAGGTGAAACTGTTGCCTCTCTAAGAACAGTGAGCAAGGGGTCCACGTCTGGATTGCCCTGTTAACGTAGGGTAAAACCCAAAGTTAATGTATGCAAACAAAGGGGGGTCTGGGAATCTCTCTACCAGCACGAACACAGCCCAATGACCTGTTCTTGGGTGAATAACCCCTGGGAGAGACTCTTCCAAGTCTTTAGCTCACTGTCCTTTTCACAGAGAATAAATTTCCCCGCATATCAGCCTTTGTCCTGCCCAGGGGCAGTCCAGCGCCGAAATGCTAGGCAATTCTCCTCTGAACAAGAGTACCATCAGTAACCCCATACACGTGTTTCAGCCTTGTTGGGCATCATCAGTGAGGTGAAACTGTTGCCTCTCTAAGAACAGTGAGCAAGGGGTCCACGTCTGGATTGCCCTGTTAATTTAGGGTAGAACCCAACAAGGCTGAAACACGTGTATGGGGTTACTGATGGTACTCTTGTTCAGAGGAGAATTGCCTAGCATTTCGGCGCTGGACTGCCCCTGGGCAGGACAAAGGCTGATATGCAGGGAAATTTCTTCTCTGTGAAAGGGACAGTGAGCTAAAGACTTGGTAGAGTCTCTCCCAGGGGTTATTCACCCAAGAACAAGTCAGTGGGCTGTGTTCGTGCTGGTAGAGAGATTCCCAGACCCCCCCTTGTTCTGAATAAATTAACTTTGGGTTTCACCCTAAGTTAACAGGGCGATCCAGACGTGGACCCCTTGCTCACTGTTCTTAGAGAGGCAACAGTTTCACCTCACTGATGATGCCCAACAAGGCTGAAACACGTGTATGGGGTTACTGATGGTACTCTTGTTCAGAGGAGAATTGCCTAGCATTTCGGCGCTGGACTGCCCCTGGGCAGGACAAAGGCTGATATGCAGGGAAATTTCTTCTCTGTGAAAGGGACAGTGAGCTAAAGACTTGGTAGAGTCTCTCCCAGGGGTTATTCACCCAAGAACAAGTCATTGGGCTGTGTTCGTGCTGGTAGAGAGATTCCCAGACCCCCCTTTGTTCTATATAAGTCTTCTTTGTCCGTGTCTCATTCCTGGTTCCTCACAATGTATACATTGTTTGGACGTTCCTCCTCGCAAACAGAACCAATGAGGCAGCCGAGATGTTCAAGGAGGAGAAGAGATTCTGGCTGCAGCTGGGGTGGAGGTCCCTGAAGCCGTGGCAGCGGATTGTAGAGGAGGAGGTGGCAGACGAGCTGGGACCATTGCCGCTAGCCCCCAGGTTGCTGCAGCACACACCAGTTTTCACACTGTTCATTTTCGGCATCTGGCAGTGCTGGGGCGGCCAGCCTTGGCGAGGGACCAGAGCATGTGGACGCTGTGTTACCCCGCATGTAGTGCCCCACCATGGCTTCACTGTGCATTAGCAATGGCATTTTGTGGCCAAACCCAGCGGAGAAGGGGCACTCAGAAATGAGGGGTATGCTGCCTTTTATCAAGAACCTCATATAATCTTGCCAACAGAACGGTCTGAATGTGATCAAGGACCAAGTGTCATACGGATCTGAACTGTGGCTGTGGGAGGTGGTAGGTGTCTCCTGTGTGTGACCTACAGAGACTTGGTTGACTTGGTGATGGTGGATACCTGGAATTGCTTTTCATTTCCTGGCTACCTGTGGCAGCCCGATTTATCCCTTGGGTCGAGCAGCGCATGTGTGCACCCTTTCTGGAGCCATTTATTTTGCCTGACCTGTTTTTTTGTAGATGCAGACACTGGCCCCCTACCTATATTGTCTGATATCCTGGGTTGGTGAGGCCTGTTTAAGTTGCAGAATTCGTCTGTCGTATTTTGCAAAATCCTCATGTTGGACAGTTTTCCTGAGCTCCACACACCATTTCTATCTTGATGGATTTCTTGTGTCCTTTTACTTCTTCTCTGTCCTGTGTTTTCTGTTAGCATTCCTCTTATTGTACCGTCCCATGTATTTTGTAAAGCACTTTGTTTACAGTTCTTCTATAGTGCTTTACACCAAACAAATGGAGATCAATGAAAAGTTTTATCATGATTAGTATTTCCAAAAATGTAGTCCCCCTCAGTGCAAGACCCATATGAATGTCATTTTACTGCAGCTCTCTGAGAATTACTCGCTGCCACTCTAGTTCCCATTCTTTCTCTTTTTTTCTATTCCCCCTAAAACTCTTGTATAGACCAAGTGATCTCCAATGATATGGTCCCATGTGGGAATGTGGGGGGATGTGGAGTGTGTATTTCGCCGGAGGTCATGGTTGACATAACTGGTAGCATACAATGGACAAGAGGGGCTTAAGCATTGTAAGCAGACTGCCGCTGATTTACAAGCGTTCTGACTGCTGTGAGACAGCCATGCTATCAAGAGAGACACAGACTCAAAAGTAAGAGTTTGGAAACCTTTATTGAAGAGCTTTATTGGGCTGGTGTAATACCTAACTGCCCCTAATTCTAATGGGGCTGTTCCCTCAACTGATGTTTCTGAAGGCTGTCTATGTCCGTAAGGCCAAAACCAAATCTCTCTGTCCCTACCTATGCTTGCCCTAATTCTTAGATGAAATGTGCTCTGGGGTCTGCTTAAATAACAATATGGTGGCTCAAAAAAATGCAAATAAAGACTGGTCTCAGGTAGCCTTAACATCAAGTGTAGTTCTGCCAATTTCAAAAATAATTCAACTCAAAAGGGTTTCCCTCATCATAGGGCTCTTGCAGCAAGCCAATGGGATCCCTTTCCCAAGCTTCGATCCTTCCAGTTCCAAACAAAAAAACATTTTCTGTTTAGGCCTCTCAGGGTTCCCTTCTCCAAGCTTACGTCCCTCTGGTTTGAAACATCAAACAAAAAATTCACCTGGTCAGGATGTACCCTTCAACATCTAGTACTTCAAGGGGGCAGTGTCGGAGAGTCCCCTTGTTTCCCTCTGACTTCTGACCCCTCTCTTTACACCTTGTATATTTCTTCTGGCACCTTTTCCCTCTGGTGCCTTTTCCACTCTGCTCTTGTTTCTCTTTCACCTCTTTCTATTTTGCTGTGCACACTTGCACCTCCTTTTCCCTTTATTGTGTCTCTTGCACACTCCTCTTTCTTTGCCATGCCCCTGGCACACTCTTCTCACTTGATCGTGCACCCTTGCTCCTTCCTTTTTCTACTTTTGGGTCGCTCGTACCCAGTGGTGTAACTTTGATGAAAATGTTGGGGGGAACGTGACATCTGAATAAAAGGTGCCCAAGCCAAATGAATGGGGACAAAATGGTGTGCCATGAAAGTTGGGGGTGGACAAACACCCCTGCCCCTCCCTAAAATTACGCCCATACTCGTACCCTCTTTTCTGGTTTTGGGTTGCTTGCACCCTCTTTCCTCCTTCCGGGTCGCTTACATTCACTTTGCTTTCCACTCTCTTTATTCTACTTTTGGGCCACTTGCACCCTCTTTCCTGCTTTCGGGTCGCTTGCACCCTCTTTGCTTTCCGCTCCCTTTAAATTCACTCTTTCTGTCTTTCTCTGTCTTGGCGCCACCTGCACACTGTTTCTCTGGTTTTCCTCACTTTCATTTCTCCTTTCCAAATAATGCGCTACTTGCATCTTTAAGCACTTTTGCTCCCGCTCCAACCACCCGCACGCTACCTAGTTTATCTCTCATTCCTTGCAAAACTCAGCCCATAGCGTAGTGCTGGCGAGCAGGTCCTCTGGATCTGTCGGTTCGAGGTCAGGGTCTTGCCACCTGCCCCTCCGATACCTCTAGGACTGGCACATGTCTTAGAGGAACGAGCACTGGCCTGGACACAGCCAGCAGCTGGCTGCACGCCTCACTCCGGCTTCCTGGAGACACAGCTCCCTCGCCACAACCTCTCTGACACACTGCTCCGCTCCGCTCTCCTGCCAATATTTCATGCTTCTTTTGCTGCAGTCTACTGCAGCAACTGCTTCCTCGCGTCAACTTCCAACCAGCAACTCCAGCTCGCAGAACCACACCTTTTATACGTGAGAGTCAAGTGGAGTCAGGTGTGCATAGTTAAGGTAAATGCCTGACCTTGCCTGACTCTATTAGTAGGACCACCAAGTGGAGAAATGTAATTGGCCTCTCCCTGCATCCCAATGTTGTGCCTCTGGGTAATCTTTATTATTCTCGGTCGTCTCTTCCCCGTCCCAGTACTTGTTGGAAACTGGGAACGGGAGATGGGATAAGATTGAAAATACTTTCTGTGGGCCGAAGGAGCATAGAATGATGGAAAGAGGAAAAAAGGGAATCCCCTGGCCTTGATTGTCTGTGATGGGGTGATCCTCCCTTTTAAAGTCGTTCTCAGCTCCTGGGATTTTGTTATGAAGGCCCTGGTGTTGCCAGCAAACCCTATGATCTGGAATAGTGGGCGTTGGATAGGTTTTACGGTCAAGGCTCGACCTTTGTTTCTTCTGATCCCCCTTTTTCTCTGCCTCTATTCTGGAGCGATATCCTTGCCTCCTTCTTGGATCCAGGACAGTGGGACTTGTATATCCCATGAAGGCTTCTGGGACTTGCTCCTCTTTGCCTCTTCTCACTTTGGGATACTGCATCTCCCCTGGGTTTCTTCCATGGTCACAACCCCGGACTCCCCTACCCAGGTGACCCTCCCTCGCTTGTCCACCCCTAAGGTTGAGATCCAAAAGTGATGGCCCTCCCCAGGCCACCTGAGTAGAGGATTCTCGGGGTCTACATGGGAGAATACCTCCAGGTTTCTCACACCGCTTTGTACGGAATCTCTGCTGTCCGTCAAAGAGCATGGTTAGAGAATATTGACTAGCGTGAGTGAGACACCTTCATAGCAGGAGCGAAGATGTAGCCTCCAAAAGTGCTGAAGGATTGGCGGCAAATGAAGGTAGGGGTGCAGATGGGCTAGTGCGAAAAGCACAGTCATCGTGGGCACCCTAGGGGCTCCTAGCAGAGGCCGGCAGGGGGGTGGGAGAGAGATATTTACTGGAACTGATGGTCCTACAGCGGTCGGAGTTGTCGTAAGGTTAAAAGCACATACCAGAGGTGAGGGTGCCGGGAGTGCCGAGAGAACCACCCAGTATGAGCAGTTTTTGCCCCTGCCCATATTATGCCATATTATGCCCAGAAGCATTCAGCGATGTGCAGTGTTCGTTTGAAGAATGTTTTATGACTGAGTATGCAAAGGGTGTTATTTTGAATGTAATTGATCCTTGCATGTTTATACCATCCAAATAAATGTCCCCGAACATTCAGGTCTGGGGCTGTTTTGGATTGTTCATAGTCGAAGATTATATGCTTAAGTAATCGGAACCATTTCAAGATATGTTTGTGGCCCATTTACAGAGTTTAGTGATGAAGCCTTCGGACAAAAATTAGACAATGTACTAAACTCATTCAGAAAACTCAATTGGTTGTCTCTTAGTGTGGTACTTTTCTGTCCATTGTAAAACGTCATGTTGCGGAACTCTGCCAAAATCCTGGCTGTTGAGCCCTAGAGGGAATTTGGGTGAAAATCTAGCAGACCTTAATTTTTGGTCTTATTAGACATTGGAATTACTTATTTTGTTTTTCATGTTGCTGAGATGCTCCTCTCTCCCCCTTCATCAAAAAAATATGTTCGCAGTGAAGCCCATATGTGCATGCAGTATTTGAACAGATCAACTGGAACACTGCGCGCGCCACAGCTCTTGTAGCGGTATACGCATCAATTGCCTCATGTCCTTCAGACAGGGTAATTGACCTTACTTTTCTAGCATTGTCCAGCAACGCATTCGGAAAGCAAGGGCATAACTGAGCAGCATCTAAAGACTATATTGCAAGGCAGGCATGATTACTTCAAAGAGAATTCACTGAATGGCTCTTTTTGGATTGCCTCAGTAATTGCACAGACACTTCGTATAGTTTTGGCGTTTACATTCTGGGAAGGAATGAATTCATCAAAATCCTTGTTGGCCCAAGTTCTGGTACCTTTTTACACCTTGTAATGTATGCAATAGTACATTCCTTCCGCCATGTATGGACATGGTTTGAATTTGCATGGATGCCTATGGAATCCTCCTGCTCTGAGGATGTGTAAAAGCAGGTGGATTCCATAGAAATCCATAGGCTCTTGAACTACTTCTAAATTGCATATTGGTGATGCTGCCAGATTTTTATGGCGGAGCGGATGACAAATTTGGACATTACAAACCGTGCCCCTGCTTCGCGATATAAATCAACCAAAATCAGATGATGTGCAACGCATATTTTTAACATTTTTCTTTTTTATGTTGCACATTGAGTGTTCATCAGTGCCACTAATCGTCTGCAGACTCTCAATGCAGTTCCCTCTCCGGTCTGCAATAATGGAAGCACACCTTTTGCATTGGAGTTCGGCATATATGCTTTAGTAACACTGCTTCACTTTCCTTAACTTGGCTTGAAGCTTCTTGGCTGAAATCAATGACATAGGTCTGGAGTTGGAACATAGCCGATATGCTGCTATGCTCCAGAAAAGTTTGGTGCTCTAGCGCATGCCCCCTGAATGAACAGAGTAGGGCTCTGAGGATATGGAGCGGCTGCTGTCCTCCAGAACCTTCTCTTTCTAGATCCCTAGTTGCTCACTGCGACCTCCTAGATTTAACATTTCAAATAAATGCAGTCAAGTGTTTATGATCAAGAAAGATTGGAATGCAAGTGAAAATATCATCAAGATGTGCACTGAGATAATTAACTTCTCTTTTGCTTGCTTGTTTTTTTTTCTCTTGTTAAACATTTAGATGAAAACACTTATACATACTAACATTCGAGAAGGGATCAAGCATTACTATGATGATCTGGATTTTAAGAATATTTTGGACTTCATTCAAGAAAAGGTCTGTGTACTCTGTGGGGTTTCTAGAATTATGAGTGGGTAACTTTATCTAACAATTTCAGAAATCTGTGCATTTAATGTAAGGATGTACTTCCCTGCTTAATGTTTGTGTGCACCATCCTTAAACAGGTCTACCAGGGGGATTTAATACCATTTGCCAGACACTGTTTAGACCTGAGATGAATCAGTGACCATTTGTACAGACTTCAGATGGAGGCGGCAGGTCCTAGGCACAGAAAGACACTGCCGAAGAAGTGATACCTAATAAACAATAAAGTTTGTTTCCTATTAACGAGTAATAAAAGATGCTTGAGGATGGCAAAGAACTTGGGGAAATGGTGCAGTTCTAAGGGAAGCTTGGGAATTCTCTGACACACAAGCGCGGAGATGGTCAATCCAGTGAAAATATACACAACTCCTCGTAGCTGCCAAAATGTGAATTTGAAGAAGCTCCTTGAATCCCAATGTTGCAGGCACTGCTACTGTGAAGAAACGGATCTACAACAGTATTAACTTGCTGTATAGGTGCCTAACAAGTGAACAATAAAATAAATACACATCTAGTGCACGGGTCTGCAATTTGTAACTCTCCAGATGTTTTGACCTACGACTCCTATGACCCCTCACCGTTGACTATGCCAGCAAGAGCTGATGAGATGGTTGTGGCAAAACATTGGGGAGCCACATGTTGCAGACCCCTAAGCGAGGTTAGACACGACGGTCTTTTGAATCATTTTTAACATACCGCTTTGATGGCTAGATTTATGAATCTTAATTTCTGTTGCCCAGCTTCGGGCAAGCACTCTTCTATCATTAGTATGCACTTGCATGCATGGTTACCTTCTTGCTAGCATGCACCCTCTTTTGCTTTATCTTTGGAAGGGAAGGAAGGCTATTGGCGTATTCATCGTTCCTTCATATGTTTTACACATGGTCAATCTTAACTTTCTTCACTACTACTTATTAGGCAAGTAGGACAAACATTATGGTTGTTGGTTTCAGTTTAACAAGTCATCCCATAAAAGTGAAATAAATTCACTTGCGGCCTCAATCTCAAAGCGAGTTCTAATTGTGTAACATTGCAACTAATGATGATGGTGCAAGACCATGTCCAGTTACCCTGGAGGTACAGCTAGCATGCCTCATCGAATCACTTAACTGCTATGTTGCTTTTAAGTGCCGAGGAGGAGATTGCTCGTCCTAGGTGCGTGGGGAATCCAATTGGGCTCATTTGTTTGGGCAGTGAAGTGTTAACCAGTATGCCTGCTGTACAGCAGCCTCTGAAGCATCAAAGCAGGATTGCAAGCGAGGTAGAACGTCACGGAGGAAGATGGCGAACGGAGGAATGGAAAGATGAAGGAAATGAGGAACTGTACGAAGGGGCGGAAGGTGAGGAAGGGTTGGAGTGTGAGAGGTAGAAGAGCGAAATGGAGGCAAGAAGGAGGATGGCATGAGAAACTTAGGAGAGAAAGGGCACCTACATTTAGGAAGGGAGCTCCGAGTACAGGCAGCTGTGGATCCCAGGAGACTTGAGTGAGCAGGGCTGATTCCCTTCATAGACTGGACTGCCACAGCTAGCTGCATGTGGCAGTTTGGGCAGTTTGGGTGCTTCGGCTGAGGCATAGTGAGGTGACCTTTTGAAGGAGCCGGCTAGTGTTGCTTTCCCTGTCCGTTGTGAATTTAGGAAGCAGCCTTTCCCGAGCATATTGGCCTATTGATCATCCTAAACCGAGAACTGGTGGAATTAAAACTGTCTGCGTTGCGCTGGACGGGGGCTGGGCTCTATGTTGAGCAGGATTCTAGCAGTGCACTGCAGGACTACTATTGTTTTATAGTTGCCATGTGTAATCCATCGAGGAGGTATTTGTTTTATTGGAGACTGTGTGAAGTAGTTGCCCGCCAGTCCTTGCTGGTGGATGGTGGAGTTGCCAAGGGGTACTGGAGGCCTCCAAGTGATGCTAAACCCATGACAGTATTGGGAGGCCTCACACCATGCCACACGCAGGATACAGGGCTCATCACATGGCTACCACAGATGCTGGAAACCCTCTAAGGGAATTGAGGAGTGGCAAGCCAAAGTGCAAATTCCCACTTGGCTCCTCTCATGCAGGTACATAAATCTCATATAGGGGCAGTAGCGGGACCTGAACCAGAAGATGGAACACTGCCAATATAATGGGCACCGTCCAAAGGCTCCACATTCATACAGCTAAGACTGGTTAGGTTCACTGCAAAGGCAAGGCCTGGGTGTGACAGGAAGAGGGAGGACCACCCAAAGGGAAGGATGAGGCGAATCCAGGTGCCACATCAGAGCTGTAAACCATCCCCAGGGACAAGTCTATTTGCCAATCCCCATCTCATCTACCAGAGGAAACACACCTGCGATACCTTGAACCAGAGAGAGGTTTGTAGGCACAGCTAACACCGTATAAAAGGTAGGGCCTATGACAGAAGGTGGTGGAAGTTGAGAGGATGAGTTTCGCTCATTGAGAGTGAGTTGGAGAGGTGAACAAAAGGAACAAGACAAGGATCTGGAGAAAGAAGGCTGGAGGAATGCTGCTGGATGCTGGTGAGAGCAGGAGACAAGAAATTCGAGGAGAGTTCCAGAAGGCTGGGGTAAGAAGGGAGACCAATCGATCCTTATGGGAATCTTAGCTCTGTGGAGAACTAACCCCTCATCTTTTTGGCCTTCCTCCAGAGGCTGGGCCGCTCATATTAGTATTGTGACAGGTTCTGGATGATCAAAAGCCACCAGTGAAAACACAGAAACTTTGTTCAAAAAATGACTCATTGGCCCTCATTTTCAGTCCGGCAAACTACAGGTCTGCCGGTAAGGCCAGTAAACTACCAGCAGATTTTTCACTGAAGTACCGGCACCGTTACCAATGGTGCTGGTGCCTCATTGTTCCCATTCCCGTGAGGTCTCCATGGGAATGGCAACATAATGTTTCTCTGCAGCCTGTAATATCCCTGCATATCGGGCGGCGGAAACCGTAAACCGAAGTTGCAGGCTACATCCATAATGAGGGCCATTGGCTCAATAGCAACTTAAGGGGAATTCCAATTAATTCCAGAGTTGTCTTTATGGCATGAAGAGTGGAATAAACTGGGCGCATTACTAAAACTCTTAGGAGTGATTGTATTGTAGGATAATGTAATTCTCCTGTGGTGCTCATTTGTTGAAGTCTAATTTGGTGTCTTACTTAAGGGGCAATGGAATTCTAGCTCTACTTCTGTATTATTTCTATCCCCCAAGTTCTCAAAGAGCAATTACCGTAACTGGGGAAGTTGTTGCCCCTATTTCATGCGGAAAAGCACCTAAGCAAACCTTTGATTACTTTAGCAAATTGGTATGAGCCACTTTGGGATTTAGAAGAAGTTTATTGACTTGCAGTCGGTTATCGGCAGCTTGAACGAGTCCTTAGCAACAGCAGAATTCTATTTTGGAGGCAGAGAAAACTATCTTTAGCTTGACCGATTCTGAGGTGACCCACTTTCCTCAAGATTTTATCTTGGAATATAGCTGAGCTAGGCAACCTGCTAGATGATGCTGACCTACTGACTTTGTTTAATTCATGCAAGATATGGCTGTAGGAACCTTACCACTGAATATGGTAGGTGGTGAATTGACCATTCTGACCTAATCCTGCATTCATATTTGTATTGGTGTGGGGGGTGAGATCGATCAAGAGTGGAGTCCCCATAGATGTATCTGATAAAAGCATCCAGCCTCGTTTGCCCAGTGTGGGTTGCAGGGCCAGGAGGCTTGTTTTTGGTGGAAAACTGGAGCCTGGCAAGTCATGGAAGATGCAAAGGCTAAACAGATGAGGGGAGTGGTGAGGTGGCAGCATTGGAGAGCAGGAAGAGGTGGGGAGAGCTAAGAGGCTCAAGGAGGAGTTAGTAACAACAGAAGGGGAAAGGCAGATGGAGGTTATCTCAGTTAAGATGATGGAGGTAATTATAGAGGGACATCGAAGACGGAAGGAGGCTGTGAGTGTGACAGAGCAGCTGGTATCATCAGAATGGGATGGGTTGCAGGAGGTGGTAGTGACTGGGAAAAAAACGGATGTTTGTAAGGGGGAGGTGGTTGCAACTGAGGAGGAGGAAGTGGTAATGGCTAAGAAGCATGAGGAAACCTCAGGGTAAATGTGTGATTAGAAGGTGGAGTAAGGTGGTATGGAGTAGATGGGAGGTGTAATATCAGAGGAAGAGGAGGATACCCCAAAGGAGGTAACACGCAGTGTAGAGGGGGATAGAGCGGTAGCCGCAATGTACAGGGAGACCAGAGCAGACTAGGAGGTTGCATCTTAAAAGGTAGGAACCGAGACCTGAACATAAGATGATGAGTGGGATGGAGGTGAAGGAGGAACACCACATAGAAAGCCGGAGCAAGCACATTTTGGTGGAACTGGTCAGGCATAGGCAGGATCATACAGTGGAAGTGGGAACAAGTGGGGTCAGGGAGATGAGTGTGTGTTTTAGAAAGGTGGGAGAAGAAAAACTGGAAGGGAACTAGATCCATCTTTAGATCTACCTGTGTAAAGACTGGAGGGGGGCTCTGTACTTCTGGTCTCTATATGGCAGAGGAGAGGCACAGAGGACCCCAGCCAAGATTCTCTATAGGGTAGCGCTGGTCGAGCAATCAAGGCCTAGCTTCTCAGGAGGTGATGCAGGCGGGTTCTTAAGTACAGTGTAGTCCCAAAGCCCCCACAAAGGAATGTCCACACACTGTATTAGTTAAAACGGTCTTTATATAATTAATATTTAAGGTTATGTACACTATCACAATAACTCACTTTGTGCTCAGAAAATCAACAATGGTAAATATATACAGTTCTAAAGTGGTACCACAATTATTATCAGATCTCATTAAAGTGCATAAACTATACTCTGGTGAAATGTCACACAGATCACTTAATAAAGGCTACCAACAATAGACATAGGAGGAAAGCAGTTGGTTAGAACAATTGGCAGAATACTGGCCTCTACCGTTAAACACAGTTCTGTGTGGAGATCCCCCCCCACCTGGGCAACCTGTAAAATAAAGGTATAACACAAGTCCAGTCCATATATTGTTCTATAAGTCTTATTTCCTTCTATAATGTTTCTACCCCCCACCCCCCAATGTACCTGGTAGAGCAGAGTTCTTCGAAGAGGTGTCGATGGATCCTTCTTGAGTGACTCCCTTTAAAGCAGGAGCCACGGATCATCGAGAGGCATTGAAGAAAGTGAACTTGGCGTCGATGAAAAGTTTGAGGGTGCCAAGACCACAGCGTCGATCCAGGCGGTGCTTGTCGGCGACGTCCTGCGAGGATGAGGTGTGCAGGGCACCTCGGGAATTGATAGTTCAGGACCGCAAAGAGTTTCTGAAGAACTGTGAAAAGGGCGTCAAGTCGTCGAAGTCTTTGTGGTTTTTGGGTGGCGGGAAACCCACCGGCGGATTCTCCTCGGCGCATCGTCTGCATCCTCGACTTTCTCCGGTGGGACTAAGCGGTCGACGGTGCGGACAAGGGAGTCCTTCGATTCAACAATCTTAGGCAAAGGAGCGGGCGGCTCCGGTCATGAGCGGCACAGCATCCAGCGGTCCCCTCTTCTGGGCAACACGGCTTCGACGGGCCTCCAGTGGTTACGGCGATACTCCGAACCCTGGTCGACGGCAATGGACTTCGACGGCGTCGATGTCTGGGTGATTCACTTCGTTCTCCTCGGCGGTCCCTGTCTCCGGTCGGCAGCCTTTCGAGGGTCTGACTTCCAGGGAGCTTCGGCAAAGGTTGGCGATGCTCGATGGCCCCTCGGAGCATGGGAGGAGGGTGCCTAAACAGGTCCTCTCTCGGATCAGTCCTCAGCGAACTCGACAGCTTTCGGATCTGGTCAAAGCAAATGCAGCAGCAGTTTTTCTTCTTCCAGCTGGGCATCAAGGATAAGCAGTTCCAGTTACTCTTGAAGGGTCAACTCGGCTTCTGAACAATTTCCAGTGGTGAGAAGTCCCCAGATATACCATTCTGTCTCTCTTCCACACTGCTGGGTCACTCTCAGCAGCCTATCGTACAGAAGGGCATTCATGCAGTCTGTCAGCCAATTAGGCATACAGAGCATTCAGGCCATACTCCTCCCTCTCAGACACTCACAAAAAGGAATGTGGATTGGGACAAGTACCTAGCCATTCAACACTACACACTGCATTCATGCCAGTTTTGGGCAGGGCTGTCTCAGTCTTAGTCTCTCATACCAGAAACCAGATATCCACAACAAGAAGTGCATATTGGTCACACACTCCATTCACCCAGGTCCCACCCACAGGGTGTACCCACAACATACAGCCACTGGGAAGGCTCCAGCCAGTCTCGCCTGGACTTCACAACAACACCATATATGGAACTTCCACCCAAAAGCCAGTCAGGGGGAAGGGACGGAGTCAGGGCTTCCCAGCACTTTGGGAAAACAAGGTAACAGGCAATAGAAAGCAAGTGGCCACAGGGGACATCTTGTGTCCTATCAGGAATCAACTGATTCCAATGGCAGGGCCTGGCTATCCCAAAATGGAAGATACTCAGAGCACCTGTCAAATTCAGCATGGAGCTGCCACCAGCCCATGCCCTGCTCTGTGGGCCGCACACAGGTGCCCAACAACATTCACTAGGGGCACAGGGATGCACCCCCTCCCATGGTGCCATAAGGGTATCCTAGGGGTCTGTACACCAAACCAAACATGGACTCCTGGGCATAAAACAATACAGAACACAAATGAAAAAGGACTACAGGACAAGGATAGAGGCCCTGTCCCTCAAATGCATTTCCAGCATCACAGTTGCCCCCCCCCAGACTGAAGTTAGGGTGCCTAATCTCCTACGAGATAGACACCCTCATCCAGAAGGTCAACATACCTTCTGGAAAGGCCATCTGCATTATCGTGACTCTTCCCTGGTCTGTGCTCTATGGTTAAGTCTAGCCCTTGAAGGCTAATGGACCACCTGAGCAGTTTCGGGTTTTCACCCTTCATCTGCATAAGCCACTTCAGGGGCTTATGATCTGTTTGGACCTTGAAGGTAGACCCCGTAAGGTAGGGCCTAAAACGCCTAAGGCTCCAAACTATACTGAAACATTCCTTTTCAACAGCAGCCCACCTAAGTTCTCTACCCTTTGTCATCTAACTGGGACAAGATAGCTCCCATTCCGGTGTTGCAGACATCCGTCTGGATGATAGAGTTTGCTGTAGTCAGGCGCACACAACACAGGTGCCCTACACAGACATTCTTTCAAGCCATCAAAGGCCCTCTGACAGTCTTCAGTCAAATTAACCTCCCTAGGCTGTTCGGGTGAAATCAGAGCTGTCAGTGGTGCAGCTATGGTTCCATAGTCAGCAATGAAATTGCGATAATACCCAGTGAGGCCCAAAAAGGCACCCACCTGGGTTTGAGTAGTGGGAGTCATGTACATCCTGTACTTTACTGCGGAGAGGTTGGATTTGACCCCCTCCTACCTCATGACCAAGATACATGACTTTCCCTGAGCTATCTGGCACTTGGTGGCCTTGATAGTGAGGTTAGCCCTTTTCAAGGCCTGCAACACCTTATCCAGATGTGTCAAATGCTCTTCCCAGGTGGAACTGTAGACGGCAATGTCATCCATGTAGGCCACACAGAGGGTCTCCAGCCCACTGAGCGCATGATTGACCAATCTCTGGAAAGTGGGAGGGGCATTCTTCAACCCAAAAGGCATGACCCTAAACTGTTAGAGTCCCTCAGGTGTTGAGAATGCCGTCTTTTCCTTGGCATGGTCCGTCAGAGCTATTTGCCAATAGCCTGAGGTAAGGTCAAAGGTGCTTACAAATTTGGCAGCACCTATGGTGTCCATGAGCTCATCAGCCCTGGCCAATGGGTGCGCGTCAGTTTTGGTGATGGCATTGTCTCCTTGGTAGTCCACACAGAACCTCCAATCCTTGGTATCTGCATGGGAACTTGCCTTGGGGACAAGCACCACGGGACTGGACCAGGGTCTGGTTAAGGGTTCAATAACACCCAGATCCAACATCTTGGCGACCTCAGCCTGGATGTGCTTCTTAACTGTATCTGACATATGGTAGCACCTGCTTTTGACTGGCACACTACCACCAGTGTCAATTTCGTGCCTACACCAAGGTGTAAGCCCTGGTGTCAGTGAGAACAGAGAGGCATACTGCCGGAGCAAAGCCCTGCAGGCCTTCTGCTGCTCTGTCGTCAGATCGGGAGAGAGATGTACTCCCTCCACTGAGCCATCCTGAGGGTTGCTATGCAGCAAATCAGGAAGGGCTCACTTTCCTCCTTTTCTTGTTCTGAAGCTATCAAGAGACATGAGACTTCTGCTCGCCTGTGGAAAGGCTTGAGTCTGTTAACGTGGAATACTCCAGGCACACCCATGTCAACCAGATAATTGACTTTGCCCATCTTGGAGAGGATCCTGAAGATTCCAGTCCACTTGTCTGCCAAAGCTCTAGGCTTGGTAGGCTCCATAACAAGGATTTCCTGTCCCAGAGTCCAATCCACTTGCAAGGCTTGAAGGTCATGCCAGTATTTATTCAATTCCTGGCTGGCCTTGAGATTCGCTGTTGCTTGACCCATCATCATTGTCATCCTCCGCCGGAGGCCTAACACATAGTCCCCCACTTGCTTGGCGTGACCTGGAGGGGTGGCCTCCAAACCTTCTCTGATCAAGGCAAGGGTCCCCCTCACGGGATGGCCAAAGAGTAACTCAAAGGGGCTGAAACCAACACCCTCTTGAGGTACCTCTCTGTAAGCAAACAGCAGGCATGGCAGGAGGAAATCCCATTTCCCCGTTAGGGGCTCTTCCAAAGCACCTATCATTCCCTTGAGTTTTATTAAACCTCTCAACCAGACCATTGGTATGGTGATGGTAAGAGGTGGCGAACTTGTAGATTACCCCGCACTCTTTCCACGTGGTTTTCATGTATCTAGACATGAAGTTGGATCCTGTGTCAGAGACAACCTCCTAAGGGAATCCAACACGGGTGAAAATGCTCAGGAGAACCCTGGCCACCACCTTGGCAGTAATAGTCCGAAGGGGTAAAGCCTCAGGGCACCTGGTGGCATGATCAACCAAGACCAGGATGAACCGATGTCCACCTGAAGTGGGAGGGTCAAGGGGACCGACAATGTCGATGCCCACCCTCTCAAATGGTGTACCAACCACTGGCAATGTTTGCAGTGGGGCAATGACACTGCCTCCTGTCTTGCCAGACAACTGACAAGTTGGGCAGGTCCTGCATTGGGACTCCACTTCTACTCCCATCCGAGGCCAGTAGAAATGGGCAGAGAGCCTCTGCTTCGTCTTCTTGGTACCAAGATGACCAGCTTAAGGGCACAAGCGCCAACTGCAGTAGGAAGGGCCTGTAAACCTGGGGTACCACCAACCTCTTGAGGGCACCAGGTTCAGGCTTAGAGGGCTCACTAACAAGGAGCTCACCCTCCCAATAGATCTGGAATGTCCTAGTCACTTCTGCTTGTGCCAGGGACAGGGCCTGTTTCCTCAGACCCTCAAGAGAGAGGCACTCTCTCTGTCCCTTACAGAAGTCCGCCCGGGAGGGTCCCCCTTCAGCTAACAGGCATTGAAGATCGGGGTGGTCCTCCAGGTTGAGAACCTCTCCCACAGGAGAGTCTTCTGTCTCTTCTCCCTCAGGAGTTGAGTTTGGGTTTTCTACTGGATCCAGCCCATCTGGAGCATAGATCCCAATGGTGCTGTAGGAACAGCAGGAAGAGAAGGAGCCCCTTTCACAGAGGTGGCCTTCTTGTTCTTCCTTCTTCTTGCCTTAGGCCTCACCTTTGGCTTGGGTACCTGACTCCCAGCCAGACCCTGTGTCACCTGTGACCTAGTGACTGCAGCAGCAGTCATGGGGAGACCATCCGAGATCAACCCCAACTCTACTAGATCATTACCTAACAGAATGTTAGCAGGGACATTGTGCTGAACCAGGACAGGAAGCTTTGCTGTCTTGTCTCCAATCATGAGTGTGACTAAGGCTACAGGGGATAATTTGGGGGTCCCACCAGCTAACTTGGTGGTTCTCAGAGGAGCACCTACATAGCCTTCTGGCTTGAGCGGGTCCTGTCTACCAGTGTCGTGCTTGGCCCAGCATATCTGAAGCCAGTAGAAGGCTGTCCATTCAAGAGGACACTTCTCAAGAACCTGCGGGTGTTCTGTGGGATAGTGCCCAGTACTTCTGTGTACTGGTCCCCGGTCCCAAGGGACACTAAGGAAATCTCTATAGAAGCATCGAAAGTGATCCATGTAGAGGAGGGGAGGACAGTGGCCTCCACCTCAGACATGGGGGTAAGGGTAGGTCAGGCTGACAGCCTGTACTCCAAGTGCCTTACCTTTACACTTGGAGTCACCCTTCTTGTGATCCAGAGCCCCACATTCCCAACAGGTGCCAGGAATGTGGGGTACGGTACTGGAAGCACTTGGAGCCTGCTTTGCAGCAGGTGGACCACTATTCTTATTCCCATCCACTGATGTCTTATCCCCACTAGATTTTTGGGTCTTAGGAGAGGAAGGTTTTGGTTTACCCGACTGTGACTGCTTTTGGGACTCCAGCTTTCCGAGAGGTCCCCTTTTCTTTGTCCTTGTCCTTCCCACTGGAGTCCTTAGGGGACACCCAGTGGGAGACCCACTTGTCAGCCAACCTAGCCAGCTTAAAGGGATCCAAAATGTTCTGGTCAGCAACATAATGACGCAGCTCTGGTGAACAGGCTTCAGAAAAATGCTTAAAAAACAAAAGGTGAGACAATTCAACAAACGTTTTCACTTTGTAACCATCGCTCCACCCAGTCATGTTCATGTGTCCAGCACTCACCCAGTCAAGCCCAGAGACATTCTCTCTTTTCTTAAAATCCCTGAACTTTTTAAGGTGTTGGGTAGGTGTCTTGCCAAACTTTCCAATCAAAGCAGACTTCTTTCACTCATACTGACCCCTTTCTTCCACACTCAGTTTCAGAATATAGTCATATCCAGTCTGAGGCACTCGGCTTAACAAACACTTGGCCCAATCTCTCTTATCAACATCATGAATTGCACAAGTCATTTAGTTTAGTTTAGTATATTTTTTTAGTTTGATAATGCACTCCAAACCCAGGGGTAGCCGGGCGCAGCAGTAACAAGATTACTTTAGCTTAGGTTACATACAGAGGATACATACAGAAGATACATTCCATGAGTTATTAACATATTTACAATACATGACTGCAAGAGGTACAAAAAGTGGGAAAACCTCACATCACAGGTGGCAATGCAAAAGTCTATAGTCTGGAGTCGGACGTAACAGGTAAATATATGCAAGGAACCGGGCCTAGAGCAGAGGATCAGGTTGTTAGTCGTCATTGGTCCAGAGCCAACTTTTCACATTGCAACTGAATCTAGAATAGGGTAGATTTCAAACGCTTCAATCCATTGGAGGATATCTGAACCCTCCACAAACACACCAACCAAATCTTTCATAAACGTGGTGGCTGGGGACCTGACACTCTCACTGGGTTTAGCTGAAGTCTCCACTCTAGCTTTCTCTAGCTGGATTCTCTGACATTCAGTCTCCTTGTTCTTGAGCTCAAGGTCCTTATTTTTGAGTTCAAGATCCCTATTATTGAGCTCCACTTGTTGAGCCAACTCCTCCTTCTTAATCTCAGCATCTATTTCCAACTTGCGGTATTCAAAGGCCAATTTCATCCTTAACTCAAGCTCCAAGGAATTGCTGGGGTTTGTAACAGAGGCGGAATGGTGGCAGTCCCAGAGACAGATTCAGCAACAATCCCAGGGGCAGAGTCCTCATTGGTTGCATCCCGCCTTCAAGAGTTTCACCACCAGTCTGGAAGTCCACCAGGGCAGCTATCAGCTCAGCCCTAGACTTATCCACAAAGTCTAACTTCTTGGCTTCACAAGCACTCTGGAGAGCCTCTAAACTCGTCCTAGTCAATTTACCATTTGCAATAGACTCCATTGCTTGTAATTCAGTTATATTGTACACAACTAAACCTCAATTTAACAAAGTGCAGATATTTTGTAAGTGGCACAGTTATACACTGATTCTTAAAACCATAAGCATCCCACCGCTGCCACCAGTGTAAAGACTGGAGGGGGGGGTCTGTTCTTCTGCTCTCTATAAGGCAGAGGAGAGGCACAGAGGACCCCAGCCAAGATTCTCTATAGGGTAGCGCTGGTCAAGCAATCAAGGCCTAGCTTCTCAGGAGGTGATGCAGGCTGGTTCTTAAGTGCAGTGTAGTCCTCAAGACCCCACAAAGGAAGTCCACACACTGTATTCGTTAAAACACAGTTTTTATATAATTAATATTCAAGGTTATGTACACTATAACGATAACTCACTTTGTGCTCAGAAAATCAACAATGGTAAATATATACAGTTCTAAAGTGGTACCACAATTATTATCAGATCTCATTAAAGTGCATCAACTATACTCTGGTCAAATGTCACACAGATCACTTAATAAAGGCAACCAACAATAGACATAGGAGGAAAGCAGTTGGTTAGAACAATTGGCAGAATACTGGCCTCTACCCTTAAACAAAGATCTGTGTGGAGATCCGCCCACCTGGGCAACCTGTAAAATAAAGATATAACACAAGCCCAGTCCATATATTGTTCTATAAGTCTTCTTTCCTTCTACAATGTTTCTAACCCCCCCGACCAATGTACCTGGGAGAGCAGAGTTCTTCAAAGAGGCGTCAATGGATCCTTCTTGAGTGACTCCCTTTAAAGCAGGAGCCACGGATCGTTGAGAGGCGTTGAAGAAGGTGAACTTGGCGTCGATGAAAGGTTCGGGGTTGCCGAGACCACGGCATCGATCCAGGCGGTGCTCGTCGGTGACGTCCTGCGAGGATGAGGTGTGCGGGGCACCTCGGCAATGGATAGTTCAGGACCGCAAAGAGTTTCTGAAGAACTGTGGACCGACAAGGGCATCGAGTCGTCGAAGTCTTTGTGGTCTTTGGGTGGCGGGAAACCCACCAGCGGATTCTCTTCGGCACGTCGTCGGCGTCCTCGACTTTCTCCGGCGGGACAAAGCGGTCGACGGTGCGGAAGCGGGCGGCTCTGGTCGTCGGTGGCACAGCGTCCAGCGGTCCCCTCTTCTGGGCAACACGGCTTCAACGGGCCTCCAGCGGTTACGGCGATACTCCGAACCCTGGTCGACGGCAATGGACTTTGTCGATGTCCGGGAGCTTCACTTCATTCTCCTCTGCGGTACCAGTGTCCTGTTGGCAGCCTTTCGAGGGTCTGACTTCCAGGGAGCTTCGGCCAAGGTTGGCGGTGCTCGATGGTCCCTCGGAGCACAGGAAGAGGGTGCCTAACCAGGTCCTCTCTTGGATCAGTCCTCGACGAACTCGACAGCTTTCGGATCGGGTCGAAACAAATGCAGCAGCAGTTCTTCATCTTCCAGCTGGGCATCGAGGATAAGCAGTTCCAGTTACTCTTAAAGTGTCAACTCAGCTTCTGAACAATTTCCAGTGGTGAGAGGTCCCCAGATATACTATTCTGTCTCTCATCCACACTGCTGGGTCACTCTCAGCAGCCAATCATACAGAAGGGCATTCATGCAGTCAGTCAGCCAATCAGACATGCAGTGCATTCAGGCCATACTCCTCCCTGTCAGACACTCACAACAAGGAATGTGGATTGGAACATGTACCCAGCCATTCAACACTACATACTGGATTCATGCCAATTTTAGGCAGGGCTGTCTCAGTCTTTGTCTCTCATACCAGAAACCAGACATCCACAACAAGAAGTGCATATTGGTAACACACTTCATTCACCCACGTCCCACCCACAGGGTGTACCCACAACATACAGTCACTGGGAAGGCTCCAGCCAGTCTGGCGTGGACTTCACAACAACACCATATATGGAACTTCCACCCAACAGCCAGTCAGGGGGAAGGGGCAGAGTCAAGGCTTCCCAGGATTTTGGGAAAACAAGGTAACAGGCAATAGAAAGCAAGAGGCCACAGGGGCCATCTTCGTTCCTACGAGGAATCAACTGATTCCAATGTCAGGGCTTGGGTATCCCAAAATCGAGGATACTCAGAGCACCTGTCAAATTCAGCATGGAGCTGCCACCAGCCCATACCCTGCTATGTGGGCCACACACAGGTGCCCAAAAACATACACTAGGGGCACAGAGTTGCACCCCCACCCATGGGTGCCATAACGGTATCCCAGGGGTCTCTACACCAAACCAAAAACAGGAAGAGCTGCACTGCCAGGAGTCCCAAATGGACTCCTGGGCAGAAAACAATACAGAACACAAATGTAAAAGGACTACAGCACAAAGACAGGGAGTCCCTGTCCCTCAAATGCATTTCCAGCATCACAACCTGCTAGCTACCTGCACTGACCCATCTGCTCACAGAACTCCAGGAAAGAGAGAGTCCTGGGACACCAGTAAGCCCACATCTACTTCGGACCTAGAAGAAAGGTTCGGGCGACCCTAAGGTTTACAACACCATGAGAGGTGGGGTAAACCCTTTGTTTATCTGTACCAACTACAACATTTACCTTGGAGGACAGGAACACGTAGGAACCTGTATCAGGGGGAAGAGACGTTGGACAATGGAAAATGTACTCAAAGACAGTTGCAGAGAACCGTTCTGACCTTTGTTTTATTTGGTAAGATTCCATTTTCATTCGAGTAAAAATGTTCTTTTGATAAATCGTCCAATAATAATCGCGAACTATAACATATGATCTTGGCATCCTTCAAGATCTGAAGTGGAACCCTCTGGCAGCACAAAACAAATAGGCACAATTGATGCTGTTTAAGATAATTTAAGTTCCCAATGTCTTTCCTCCTTTCTAGTGGTTTATCACTTACAGTACAGAAGGTGGTTCTGTAACGCCTATAAATTGTGCCAATACGTCTCCTTTCAAATGTGAAAAGTAACGGCAAACACACACACAAGCATAGCATCATGAGACGCCATTCTTTTGACTTGCTTCATGAGGAAGTTCCTACCATGCTTTACAGATCTGTTAATTTTTCTGATGAGCACTGAACCCTGTGCTTAAGGGCCACTCAGCTTCTGGACTCTCCCCTTTGCCACAGAGGACTGGAAGCAGTGTGCGTCATCACAGATCCATTTCTCAAGTGGATGTCCCCTTAGGTATTCCTAACAGTGCTGGGAAAATCAGCAATGAAATGCTTTGTATTTGTGCAGGGCCTTCTGAGCTAGAACTGTTAAAAACAACAGTGCAATGTACCACGTAAACTCAAAATATTAAACTTGCACTGCCCAGCTATGAATTTTGGAAGTGCATCTTTGGACATAGCCCAATTCTCAGAAATGTGTACTGTCTCATCTCTCCACTGTCTCATCTCTCCAAGATACATAGGAGCTTACGTTACATCAATTCGTAATTTGGCGGCGGTAACAGTTACATGGGGACCAGTTACATTTACAGTATAACATAAGCAGATCACCACTGCCAAATGTTCGCCATTTGCACTGCCGGGTGCAAATGTAAAGGGCAAAATGCTTTGTACATGCATGTACACTGCCTTTTGCCCTTCACATTTGCACTCCAGAATGCAAAGTGAGTAAATGCTGCCTGACATGCTGGTATGCCAGGCAGTGTTTACTTCTGATTGCGAGCACGGTTTTCCATGCTTGCATGGCAAGCAATGCTCAGAATTACAATTAAACGTTCTCCAACATGCTCCCACAGGCCCCTCGTGGTGCTGACGGCCCCATGCCCGCTGCTAGTGCCATCAGGGTTTCCTCTTCTTCACCACCTGCTCTATGTGCCACTGGGTCATGTTGCCATTATCTTCACACGAGCCGCTGCGCACCATGCAGCTTGGGCTTTTGCTGTCTACGGTCTGCACCGTCTGGCCTCCGGGTAGACCGTACTTCCACAGGTCACACCCCGGTTCAGTAACCCTTACCTTCATGGCCTCGGACCAGGGTGTTCTAAGTTCTCCAAACCGCCACTCACCACGTGGTCCAGACTTTCTCCTGGCCCGCCCTGACTGGCCCCCATGTGGACCGTTGCTTCACAGGCCACACTCACCTCTTCGTGTTGCCCCACACAGATGGCCATGTGTAGGGACATTTGTTTTTACCCAGTCCGCACCCCACATGCAGCCCGGGGCTTTATATCATGCTGGGCTGCAGCTGGTATATGCGGCCTGGCTTTTCGAATGGATTGTGTCCTCCAACGTATTCCACATCTTTGACATGTAATGTCCACAGCTGTGCACTTCGGAAACTTTTTCTGCGGAGGGCGTCAGCATCGATGATGTTGGGTCAATGTCCCTTGAAGGCCTCTGTTGAGGGCGACGTCACCAGATGTTATAAATAGAACAAACGGCACTCGTAGTCTCAGTTCTGTATTTTTCCACAAACGTGTTGCTTCGTGAAATCGGGCCCGCCTTGTGTGTGTTATCATAGTTTAGATGTCTTTCTTCGACGCCTCAGACTCCGCTGTCTGGCTTCAAGACCTGCCAGGTCTGCAAGTCGAAAATGTTGATCACCGACCTGCATCGTATTTGTTTGTGGTGCCTGGGCGAGTCGCACAACACTGATGACTTCTGAAAATGCCAGTTGCTGACTGCCAAGGCCGTGTGGCAGCGGAAGGTGAAACTCCAGGTAGGTAGGGGCTCTAAGCCTGTTAAGTTTCGAAAATCCAAATCATCCAGGGGGGTTTCCACCGACGACTCGAGGGGCGACTCTCCGTGTCGGAAGAAGTCCCAGGGATCTCGGTGGTTCCCGCCATTCTTCTTCCTCGTCCCGGCACTCTAGGAAGCACTGTCACCGGTCACCTTCCCCGTAATCCTCGGAGGATGGTGCCTCGAGGAAGGTTGCATGCCCGACGAAGTCCTCGACTCCGCAGGAATGGGCTGCATTTAAAGAGCAAATGTTAGCGATATTTCAATCGCAGGGCAAGGGTCCGGTCGTGCTTTCTACCGAGTCTCGTACAGACAATGATTCGAAAAGTCGCAAGAGACGTGCTTCTAGGTCTCGGTCCTCGTCCCCAGCGAGACCGCAGCAACCTGCTGAGGGCTCAAGGCCTTCGTCGACTCGATCTGCGGCGTGTCTGTCTGACTCGGACGTCGACGCTTTGCCGTCGTATCAGCCGTCGGCACCTGTGTCGATGCCAAAATCTTCAGGGCTCTCGCCGTCAAAGCCTTCAGCGCTATCTGCGCCTTCAGGGATTTTTTCCTGAAATTTTCCTTTTGAGTACCCCAATGTGGTGGATCCTCCTAGAAAGGCTATGGCAAAGTCTGTGAGGCCAGTTTTGGACTGTAGGCCCTCTTCTGTCACCAGGCCCGGGTTTGAACTCCCTCTGGCTGACATATATGAAGAGGAAGAAAGGTCTGAATTTGAGGACCGTGGTGAACTTTATGAAGCTCTGATGGTTTCTGGAGACAGTTGGAGGAGTTGAGGAAGACACTCCATGATGCCAGTGGGTTGGACACTTCTCCGGAAGTGGAATTTGGTAGGCCTGAGCCTGGGGCTCATGCAGATTCTTCATACCTGAGGCTCATGGCTAGGGTCTCTGAGTATTGGGCTGGTCCAGTCTTCCTGAAGACTCTGTGCAGGATGATCTAACAGACATCTTAGATCACGGTCCGTCCTCTGACCCAGATTTACCATGTCATCTCTTCCGGCTGTTAATAAATCTTTGACAACGAAATACCGCCCTTCCGTTAGTGACCCCAGCTATTTATCTACTCACCCCACTCCCAAGAGTTTGGTGGTTCAGGTGGCTACTGCCACCTCGAGGCAGGCGACGTACCCTACCATCCCTCCTGATAGGGACAACAAGTGCTTCGACGGTTGGGCCCGGAAGGTATTTTCTGCTGGGAGGATGGCCTTGAAATCGGCAAAGGCACAAGTGGAGTTGGCCGATTTCAAGGTTTTCACACACTCTGTGGAACTGTGTTTCTCTAGCGGCTGAGCATATTCCTGAGGGGGAAGAAAGGCATGGGTTCCTTGCTCTCGTGCAAGACAGCAAGGATGCCATGTGCGAATCCCTTCAGACGGGTTTGGATACGGCCGACAGTGTTAGCCGATCCATGGCTGCGAGCACCGTTATACGCAGATTTACGTGGTTGTGGAAGCCGGGTTTTACTCCGGATGTGCAGGCCCGTCTTCTCAACATGCCCTTTGATGGTGCACACTTGTTTGGCAGCAAGGCTGACAAGAGCCTTGAGAGGTTGCAGACCTCGAAAGCTGCGGCTAAATCTTGAAGCACAGCTTTGCATCAACCTCTGCCTTTTCGTCCTAGGGGACAGCAATGGAGGGAGGTTTCTTTTCGTTACTACTCCTCCTTTGGTAGAACAAGAGGGGCAACCAGTGAAAGGGGCCAGCGAAAAAGTACCCGTGGTGGTCAGGGAAATCGTGGTGCCAAAGCTGCTCAGGCAGCTGCTTCTTTGCCTTCAGGCACTGCCGCAGTTGCTTCCAAACAGTCATGAGGCCATGTCCCATGATTCGCCGGTTGGGGGCAGACTGTCTCAGCATCTCGAAGAATGGCGTGCCATTACGTCAGATGCGTGGGTTCTGGATACCATTGCCCACGGCTACTGTCTTCCCTTCCTTCAGCGGCCTCAAGACAATCCACCGGGGAAACTCTCTTTGAAGCTTTCAGATCCACTCCTTGCGCAGGAAATCTTAACCCTTCTGGAGAAGGGCGCTATAGAACTGGTGCCTGTAGCAGAGAGGAACAAGGGATGGTATTCCGCTTATTTATTTTATTCCGAACAAAGACTCGGAGACCCATCATGGACTTGCGTTGGTTGAACAAACTTCTCAGGAAGGACAAGTTCAAGGTGGTTACTCTTTCTCAAGTCCTCCAGGCCCTTCAACTCAGGATTGGTTGGTGTCTCTGGACCTACGGGATGCTTACTTTCATGTGGCGATTCATCCCAAGCACAGAAAGTACCTTCAGTTTGTGGCTGGCGACTGGCACTTTGTTTCGGGTCCTGCCATTCGGCTTGACCGCCGCCCGAGGGTCTTCACCAAGCTAATGGTGGTGGTGGCAGAGTACCAAAGGGGAGGGGGGATTCACGTCTACCCCTACCTGGACGACTGACTGATCCGGGTGTGCTCGCCGAGCAAGCGTTGGATCACCTTGGTCTCACCTGCCGCACTCTCCACAGGCTGGGCTTCTCCCTGAATTTCAAGAAGTAGCATCTGACACCTCCCAACAGCTCCAGTACATCGGGGCTGTGTTAGACATGTCCTTGGAAGTGCTCGCCACCCAAGGTGAGGGCTCATCACATTGTGCAGATGGTGGACAAGTTTCAACATGCCCACAGTCTCCCGGCTTTCAAATTCTTAAGGTTGCTCGGCCTCATGGCACCCTGCATTTTTCTGGTGCCAGAGGCTAGGCTGCGGATGAGATCCCTGCAATGGGTCCTCAAGATGCAGTGGTTGCAGTTCTCCGGCAAGATGTCGGATCCCGCTCAGATTCCACTCTCGGTCTCCCAGGATCTTCTGTGGTGGGCCAACGAAGAGAACCTGATGATGGGGGAAACCGTTTTGGTGACCATGGCCAGAAGTCACTGTAGTGACGGACGCTTCCCTACCAGGATGGGGCGCTCATGCCAATGACTTGACCACCAGTGGTCGTTGGTCTCGGGCGGAGTCCAGACTCCACATCAATCTGTTAGAGCTGAGGGCCATCAGGCTGGCTCTCAAGGCTTTTCTGCCCTCTGTACGGGGGAAAAGTGTCCTAATCATGATGGACAACACAGTGGCCATACATTAACTCAACAAAAAATGGGGGGTAGGGTCACTCCCGTTGTGCAGAGAGGCAATGCAGCTCTGGTTCTGGGCCATCCAGCAGGACATTTCGATCTCGGCAGTTCATCTGGCCGGAGACGAAAATGCAACGGCAGATGCTCTGAGCAAGCAGAGCACATCTCTCACGAGTGGGAGTTGGCTCAGGATGTTCTTCAGGAGATCTTCGTCCATTGGGGAACCCCGCAAGTGGATGTCTTTGCCACCAGTGTCAACCGAAAGTGTGAGAGATTCTGTTCAATTGAATTTCCTCCAAGAGGAGCCTTAGGAGACTCGTTTGTGGTGGATTGGTCCTTCCCACTGCTGTATGCGTTTCCTCCAGTCCCAGTTATTGCGTTGGGGGTGGGGGGGTTGAGGTTCTCCATCCAGAGGCCAAGACTCTCAACCTTCACGCTTGGTATCTGAAAGGTTGCGGTATAAGGATTGGGACCTCCCGGATGACGTGATGAAGGTGTTGCTTTCGGCCAGGCGGCCTGCAACTAAATCCCTGTACCATTGCCGTAAGTTCTGTGACTGGTGCAGAGGTCACAATGTTAAAACTCTTCAGTGCTCCATTCCTATGGTTTTGCCTTTCTTACTTTCTTTGGCCCACAGGGGCCTTCAAGTGGGTACAATTAAGGGTTACCTGGCGGCGCTGTCTATCTTTAAGTACTTGTCTGAAGAATTTTCTTACTTTAAGATTCCTTTGATTTCTCAGTTTCTTAAAGAACTGACCAGTGTATTCCCGCCGTCCCCTTTCCAGGAGCCGGTTTGGGACTTGAATTTGGTTTTCAAATTTCTCCTGGGTGCTCGGTTTGAACCATTGCACTCCTGTCCTTTGAGATTACTGTCCTTCAAGATTGTGTTCTTGGAGGCGGGTACTTCCGCTCGCAGAGTGAGTGAATTGCAGGTACTTTCATCTAAGACACCCTTTACTGTGTTTCACAGGGACAGGGTTGTACTGCGGGTATGTCCCTCCTTTCTACCTAAGGTAGTATCTGAATATCATTTGAGTCAAAATGTGGTTCTTCCATCTTTCTACCCTCCTCATCCTGGTAAGGAAGAGGAGCGACTCCATCGGCTGGATCCTAGGAGAGCTCTGAGCTTTTACATTTCTAGGATGTCAATGATCAGAGTGGACGATCAACTCTTTGTAGGACATGATGGACACCATTTGGGCCAGGCAGTTACGAAACAGACCTTGTCCAGGTGGATTATCCTCACCATTACGGAGTGTTACCGATTGGTGGGTAAGAACCCTCCTTAAGGGTTGTAAGCTCATTCCACTAGGGGCGTGGATACTTCCACTGCGGTGTACCTATTAGGAATATTTGTGATGCCGCTGCATGGGTTTCAATCCACACCTTTTGTTAAACATTATTCCCAGGATACAATCCATGGTCAGGATATATGGCCTTTGGGAAGGCGTTTCTTTATTCCGTAATCTAATTGGGTACTCCAAATTCTTTTCCCTCCTCCATTTACTGGTACTGCTTTGGGATTCTGTCAAAGATGTGGAATACGTTGAAGGACACAATCCATTTGAAGAACAAGTTACTTACCAACTGGTAACGTTCTTTCGAGGGGATTGGGTCCTCCGACGTATTCCATATCTATGACAGTAATCACCACAGCTGTGCTGATTACTGTCATAGATATGGAATACCTCCTCAGACCATCCCATCGAAAGAACGTTACCAGGTAAGAGAGTAACTTGTTCTTTGGCTGGATGTTCCTCCAACGTATTCCACATCGCCCTCCCAGCCATGCCCCTCTGGAGAATTTCCTATGCGATTGCCGCTTACGTTTCCGTAAGGCTATGTGCAGTCAAGCAGGCATGAGACTGGTGCCACACCTTCTGAGGGAAAGAACTTAAACTGAGGCTAAGAGCGCCATGCGTCCTATTGATAACATCCGGTGACGTCACCCTTGACGGAGGCCTTCGAGGGATATCGACGCAACGTCATCGACGCGGGACGCCCTCTGCTGAGTTTCCGAAGTGCACAGCTGTGGACATTACATGTCAAAGATGTGGAATACCTTGGAGGAACATCCAGTCAAAAGTATGTTACCAGTTGGTAAGTAACTTGTTCTTCTCTTTCAAGATGCCCTGGGGGCAGCTCGAGGTCATGACCCACATGCAGCACTGATTTTTTTTTTCTTCTTCCTTTTCTTCTTCTTGCTTATTCCTTTCGCCATTATGTCTTCTCTCCCCTCAACTGTCACTGTCCAACTGTCTTTTTTTTCCATTCCCTTATAGAATAATGCACAGTTAAGCCCATTACTATTGGCAGGGGAGACCTGCCTATTGTCCGCATTGTCAGTTTTCATGTGTAACTTGGTGCAGTCGGGTAATTCAGTACAGTCAAGCACATACACATGTACATTTAATAAAGAAACTGTTAAACACCTTGTCTTGGTCTCTTCTTTTATCTATTGATCCATAAAACATTGAAACGTGTCTAACACATTACACAGAGAAGACACCAATTCAAAACCTGCTTGCAGTGCTTCAAAAATTGCCTAATCTGCCAATGAAACACACAACACCAAATTAATTGGCACTTTTATTTTAATGTGCGACCTCAATAACCCGATCGATTGCTCTGTGTAATGATCACAAAACAAAAAATGTGCAATTCCCATAAAGCAACCTTCTGATGAGCTTGACCAATCAGATTGCGATAGACTCTAGCAAAGAGTGTCTGCCAATCTCCTTTGCGTTCTTGTCATGGACCCTCCTCCATGGCACATCTAGAGGGACGGAGGCAGCTCCACTTGTGGCTTAACCCATCTAAAGCACCTGGCTATGAAAGGGAAGGATACCTGTCATATGGTTTTCTCTTGGAAATTAAGAGTTGTGATTAGGACATCAGTACGTAGCTGGTACGGTATGCTACGTTAGTAACACCAATATATTTACATTGGTAATATTCACGATTTGCATTCATGGAAACAAACTTGGTAAAAAAAATAATAATAATGTCAACTAGGGGATGGGTGGGCAGTGGTGAATGAGGATGTGGGGGAACAGGTGCAGGGGTGGAAAAGGTACAGGAGGTATTGGCGGAAACACCCATTTATTGAACGTCAGGAGGAATTCATTATCCTCACCTGGATTTGTTATAATTCGGTCAGGCTAATGAGTGTGGATGATCCCACCTATAACCTCTGGTTACAAAATTCAAAACGATGTAAAAATAATTAATTCACACACATAAGTTTGGGAAACCTGAGATGAGAGCAGGAGAGTGTGAAGTAATTGTGAAGCAAGACACAGAAAACAGACTTGCATTTTAAAAAAAAGATATTTATTAACTTAAATTTCAGGATGGTTGAAGGCCTAACTCCACCTTTGCTAAGGTGGAATTTCCCTAACGGAACAAAATTAAGGAATGTCTGAGTCAGAGTTCAACTTAATAGTCTGTCTGTGTCCAAAACCTATTCTTGCCCTCACAAATAGAACCAATAAAAAGTGGTCTTGAGACTCCAAACCCAAGACAACACATATAGACCTGCCAAGTATCAGGGTTCCCTTCCCCAAGACTTCAATGTCTCACACGGGTTCCTTGGTACCTGTTCCTGTGCATCAAGGCACCTTTACTTGGTTTCCTTTGTTGGTTTCTGGGTTTAGGGTGTACTCTTGGGCTCCTGGTTTCTCCTGAGCCGTCTCATGGCTCTGCCACCATGTGTCGCAAAAATTGTAGTTTTATCACACTGTATTCACTTAAGGTTCTCTGTTTAGGTTTCCTTCAGCTTGTAATATATTCAGCTTCAAAGTTTGGATTCATTTGTTGTGCAACAATCATTTGGTATTCAATTGCAGTTCAGAGCTTAATGCTGTATTAATATTACTTAATAATGTTCAGATTCAAGATTTGAGTTCATTGGTTGTGCCACATGCATTCAGTTTACTGGTTTGCTTCAATGTTACATTTACCTTTTTAGTTCGGTATTCATTATGCATTGGCTTTCTCTCAATTCACTATATATATATGATTTGTGTGTTTTACTGTAATTCCTTGGTTGAAGACTTTCAATAATGTTCCTTCTAAGGCACGCAAACACTTCAAAAACATGTTAATTGGTTCAAAAGGAAGGATTTGTAACATTCAGAGACTTTCGAAAATGTGCTTGTTCCTTTAACAAGGAACGCAACCACTCGGCTACATTGTATAAATCGCTACTCTCATTTATCAATATCCTTCACTTTACGCGCCTCACGGTTACATACAGTAATACTGGGTTTCTCTATCTGGAAACTCACCGACTCACTTTAAAGTCCTTTTCCATATCGTGCTGGCCATAAACTTGGCTACTTCCTTCCAAGGGGTCTTTCTCCACCCCACAGACACTCTCGCGCTCTTGCAGCTCCACGGGAGAATGAACAGTCCTTTTTAAGGAATGAAGGACCACTCCCTCATGTGGTCTTCCTTCACCTCGCCTCTGCTCCACAAAGCTTTTGCTCCCACTTCAAACTTGCCTGGACCCTCAGCTGCTTCAGTCCTCAGTGAGCTGCTTCGGCTGCAGAACGGCTTACCATGGCTCCCATCAGTGTCTCGCCTCTCACTCTTCACCTTCCTGTCCACAGCCCTTTCATACACCTGGCTTGTGTAAAAGGGTTGCAGGTTTGAGTCCTTGTTCTTAATTGCCTGACTATAATCAGGCTTACTAGTAAGACAGTCCCTCGTCCTTGCCTCTGTGCCTGGTGTAGCTGCATGTTGGTGTACATAATGTCTAGTTTGTCTCTTCCTTGTCCCAGTACTGTCAAATGTCACATGTGGGAAAAATTGAGGGAGTTGGCTTATAATAGCCCATAAATGTTGGGGGAGGGTTAGGTTTGCCATCCATAGAAAAAGGGGATACCATGTCTCCCCCAAGGGTTCCCCAAACATCAGGGACCTTCCGCCCAGGGTCAGGATGCAAGAGCGATGGCCTTTTCCTGGCCACCTGCGCTGAGGATCTGAGGGGAGTAGGAGTAGGAATACCCTCACGTTTCTCACATAAGTCAGCCTTGTAGATTTTGTTCTAGTATGTTGAGAAACAAAACCGTCTCAAGTGAAAAACTAGAATAAGAAAAATTACAAAATACAGATTTAGAAAGACTGCTCAGTGATCGTTTCCAAGCAGTCTTTCTTAATCGAACTGTCCCACACCACGAAGCACACCAGTGAATGCAGGGTCTGAGGCATGGCGGGCCAGAAGAGAGAAGTTGCTAACAGCCCAGGTTAGTGTCTGTGTTTTTGCGTGTGTCTGAGTAATTTTTGTGGCGGGGCTTTTGGTGGGTCAATGTGTGTGTGCGTGTTTGTGTGACAGTGTCAGTTTGCCCCTGATGGGGGTGGGGTGGGTAGAGGAGGAAGGCTTTGGGTGTGGAAAGAAGGAGGCAGGAGAGGAAAGAGGTTTCTGCAGTTGAAACCCCCCAATTTTCAAGACATCCCGCCAGCACGAGAGAAGATTGACGTGGCTAAGGGGATCAGATTCACAGGGAGCGGCGGAGCTTGTGGGGTCATGGAAGTGTCCTAGTGAGGGCCACAAAATCTGCCAAAAAATGTTTTATTCTTCTTTAATTTGCAGAAATATTGGATAGGCTGTAAAACCATGGCCTGTCAAATCGAAAGCTCTTAAGTTTAGAAAGTTTCCTGAATTAAATAAGTCCCATCACCATCTCCAGCTTGCTGAAAGAGCCAGCAAGGAAAGATCTGATATTTTCTGGCAAGACCGAGTCAGTGCCAAGTTCACCTCCCCCAAATGCATGAATATTTAGGCAGTGGAGATTTCTTCCCCAGATTAACAACCTTTCAACAATCTTTAAACAATGTGGCTTCCCCTATTGATACGCTGTCTTTCAATGCATGGTTACAGGATGTTCCAGTCCGATTTGAGAATGTATCTCCCTGATTGGAAAAGGTCTTGAATGCGGGAAGAGGGCCCAGGAGCACACACCCTTCTGTGTTACACCCTTCCTACTGCAAAATATTGTTTCCAGTGTAGTTGGAAAAGTGAAGACATAATTACCCAATTCTTTGGAAAAGTGTTCCACAAAAAGCATTACTCAATCACTGATATTTATTGGTGATAATTATTGATGCAGTATTTGTATGTTAGTGTGTGTGTATTGTACTTCAAATGTTAAAGGTTAATGTTTTTTAACCAATAACCATACATTTAAAAAAATTAAAAAATGACTCCATTAATGGGCACCAGAGGAGAGTCTTCTAGAACCCCACATTCGGAAGGCTCACCTTAAGCACAGTAATCCCTCCTGAGTTCATTGGCTACTGAGGTATTATCATGCCCTAAAAGTAGATGTCTGTCCGAGTCTATTCCCTGACGAGGTCTGGTTCTTCTGCCTCCCGCGGGACCATGGCACACTCTGCCGAGTCGATCATCTTTATCAAGGGATCGGCTACATTGAAAGTCCTCTCCTGCCAAGTGATTTTCCATTCCACACCTTGGGCCTTTGCGTAACAGAAAAGGAAAATTGCTAGGTCTTCCATAACAGCGGAGGCACATTCTTTGCGCCTGGTGTGATGATATATTTATCAAGAGCCCTATGACGTACATACAGTGGCTCGGATGATGTATTACCCGATTTGAGCAGTTTTTAATAGTGGGTTAATAACTGTTAAGCTTTAGGTGAAATGTTTCATGATCTGGCCTAGATTATGACCATGTTTTAATTAGTGCATTGCCGGTGGCTAGATGCACTATCAGTCCCTGGTGTGAGTGCACATTAGCAGTTGACTGTTTTTATTGAATTTCTGGTTTATATTTGATAAGAGAAGATCAGACGCTGAACCTCCTCCTCCTTGGACTGGCTCCTAGACAGTCCAAAATGGCTGCCAAGTTCCACCTCTTGGCCCGTCTCACCTTTACGTGGGTGTACTAGGCTAATTGCTTTATAATACAGACAAGGGACGCCCAACCGGTTTCTCCGGTCTGTTGCCCCGCGATCTGCTCTATCTTGTTTGGAAAACAATGGTGAGTGTTGTTAGATGGGAAGCCTCTATAACATGTAAGGGTAGGATCACTGATCTTGCAGGTTATCTAGTACGTGTCTTCTTAATATCCTGTGTGCATCTGTGCAACATGACAGCATACAGATGTGGGTGAGTGTGTCCTTACATTTTTGGTTGAGGATTTAATAGTTTAATAGTGAGGTGCTCACTACCTTTCTTAAAGGCTTATTAGTCTTTTCTTGCTTTGACTTCAGGTCTTCACCCGCATGATGCGGGAACTCCATCAGAGAGGTCAGTAATTGAGATGACATTTTGTCATTAGCAATTATGACCTAATAATGAGTTATCATGCATGCTAGGTCTAGAGCATTTAGAAAAAGCAGTAAATCCGCTTTGAAAACGGACACCGGATCCAAAACGCATCCACATAAAGATGTGTCAACCCTTAACAACACTAGGATTGAACCCTTCTGGTTTAACTGCTTCAAAACATTGATTATTATTTTTGACATTCTGTTTTTTGTCGAAATAAGTGAATGTTTGGAACTTATTTCAAGATCTTCTTGCACCTGTTTGTACATTGGGAACTTTCTGAAAATGAATTTCTCTAAATAGTTTTTGCCTTTTTGAACCCACTGTGATACTTGATTTATGAACCTGTGTTTGTTTTCTTGTATTAAACTATTTTAGTTTTTTTTTTATTTGAACCAGGCCCTTCATTGGAATTAAGACTTATATTTTCACACTTCTATGTGATATTTATATTGTCTGAATATCTTTGAGATTATTTATTTGCATTTTTAAAGCGCTCACAAAGCCCGTGGGGATCGAGGCGCTGTTACAGGAATTGTTTGTTATTTAGTTGCGTAATTGTTATTTCTTTGTCTTAGTTGCGTATTTATAATGCACTTAAATACCCAGTGGTTTCTAAGCGCGGACCCAGGGATTGAACCTGTGTTGCTTTGTGTTGTCTAACTTCCAAGGCGAACACGTAATTCCAGCTCGTCAGAGACCTCCTATGGCTGGATGTGGCTGGTTATGGTCAGGCCAGATTAAGAGGAACGCTAGAAAATGTATCCAGATCCAGGATGAAAGTTGCGTCTAAAGGAGTTTACCTGGTAAACAATGTGCCTTGAAAAATAAAAAGGGCACCGAAGTGGGGAGGTGCACAACTGGGTCAATCAATAGAATGCTGCTGAGCTAGTCCCACAGGCGTGCAGTAGGGGTCACCTGCTGGAAACAAGGGCTTATTTTTTTTCATCGTTATTCTGAGGTCCTGCATGTTCAGGGGACGTTACCCTACTGCACCTGAAAATGAGTTATATATTTAATCTTCTGAGTTTGATTGAGTTCTATTGATTGACTCAGTTGTGCACCTCCCCACTTCGGTGCTCTTTTCATTTTTCAAGGCTCATTCTTTGCCAGGTAAACTCCTTTGACACAACTTTCCTCCTGGATCTGAATCTGGCCCCGCCATAACCACCCACATCCAGCCAAAGGAGGTCTCTGAAGAGCTGGAATTGCGTCAGGTCCCTGAGATTAAACATGGTGCCCCCCCCATCTTCCTGCAACGAGGCAGGATCTGTTGGTATCAAATCATGGGAACCCTGTGTGATACTGGGAGAGCCACCCCTCACCTTTAAAATAATCATCCCAGCCCTCCTGGGAATAATTAACCTGTGAGTGAATTGGTGGTGCCTGTAGGAAAGTATAGTTTTTGTATTTTACCACTTTCTGACCCAATGCGCCCCCCCCCCGTAGCAAATTCATCTCTTTGGAGCACGATGATCACATATCCCATGCGCCTACCTCTCTCCCTTTCCCCTTGCACTTTTGTTGTCACACTTGCACGATTAGAATGACTCAAGGCCTAGTAACATTTGTCTTGTCTTCCCTTTGTCTCCCTCTTCCTTGTCTTGTGGTGCCTAGAAACACTTGTGTACTGGCGCGTTATTAATACCATTTCATATCATATATGGGGTCAGAGTTCACCATCCACCGTTGGCTGAAAAGGTAGCTAAGGAAAGGAACAACACTCCTCCTTTTCAGTGCCTGATGGGTGCTTCTTTTGTCCAAGGCCTTTTGTGATTGGATGTGCACCCTTTGCCACCAGATTGGCCTTAAACTTTATAGTTGGTCCTGGAAGGAGACCTTTGTGAAGGACTCCTCAATACACATGTAACTGAGTTCTGTAAGCAGATGGCTTCACTCAAAGTTGTAAGAAAAGAGGGAAATTATGCCTTCCAATATCCTTGTCCGTCATCCGTTCACTGCCCTATCTCTGTGAATCAGACATGGCTGTACACTAGGTTTCAGCAACTCGAAATGGGAGCTTCTAATCTGTGTGAGCAATAGTCTTTAGTTTGGGCTATTAGGTGGTGCTTTGGCGCCACCTAAAAGCCGAAACTATTGGATTGGCGTACAGAAAGGGTAAAATAGCATATGTGGAGAGATACTAAGCTTGTAGGTGCTGTTTGGTTATTTGCACACCCAGTGACTGCCCATGGCCATGCTAATCCCTATGGCCATTCCTATTCAGTTCCTGCCCCTCCCAGCACAAAACACCTCCTCATGGGAACTCTTTGAGCTTGCTTTAATCAAGCTTTATGTTAGGCAGAAACATATGCAGTACCCTTTGGGAACACCACACACAATTACGACTACAAGTGTAAGTACAAATTCACCTTTGGTACAAGCCTGTACTACACAGTAAAGTGGTAGCGATGGCTGAGCAGCCAGACTTATCTCAAGAGTAAAGTGAGCAGTATCAGAAGTTACACAAAGGACAGCAATTGCTATGGTTCAATCAAACACTGACTAAAGGTTTCTGAGTAAAAGAATATACATTTATTTACACCATCAGTTGTGAAACAGTTCACTAATATAAAGTAGCAGAAAATCAGTCTTGATACACTACACACCACCCAATGAATTCTGGACATGTTGAGCTCAAAATGAAGTGTGAGCAAAATGGCACTCCAGCAATTTAAAAGACAAGGTTACGCAAAATCAAACAGCACCAACAAGTAAGTAGGCAGGGCAATCTAGAAAAGGCTTACTACAATGAGGATTCAAATCAATAGGCCTGGGCCGATGTTAATGGTTCGGAGTCTTTGCAGAGGATCACACAGTTCAGAGTAGTTTGCGGTTAAGTCTTTGCCAAGAGTTCCAAAGAAAAATTATTTAAAAGAGTAGAAAAGGACAAGCCTTCAGATTAGCAAAAGATTTCAAAAACTTTCACAGCGGTCGGACGGAACGAGCGACCGGATTTGAACAGTACCTTTAGTAGAAGAAGAATGCTGTAGCTGAGGCAGAAGTTCCTGGCAGGTCCTGCAGGCTCATGGTTCCCGAAGCGACTGTCTGAATGACAAGCAGGAGGAAGACTGGAGGGTCCTGCACTGCCCAGGCAAGAAACCAGCAGCAGAGCAAAGCAACAAATAAAAGGTGCGCTCCTTAAAACCCAAACGGGGTCCGACCCTCCTGGCTATCCGGTTCACTGCAGCGGTGCACAGCACATTTGACCAGGGGAGGGAGGCCTTGCTTGCTGTTTGGCGAACTGGTTGGTTCAACCAGCTCAAGGGAAGAAGATTCCTTGCAGATCTTCTCTGTCGTCAAAGTTTATGAGATTTGGACCCATAGCAGGGCTTCACTGGGAGGTTCAGTAGTTGCAGTCATCCTCTTCCTTCAGCTTCTCTTCGGTTCTCTCGATCCAGTGGCGACTCTGCCTTCCGAGTCCCAGAGACTTGCTTTTTATGCAGTTTTCCCCCATTCACACAGCCTGGCTGTCGATCACACAGCAGGGTCGCTGTCCTGGCCGCACAGTCACCTAGCCAATCAAACAAGAGTTCGACTTGGGTCTCCAAGGAGAACCTGTGCAGGAGGCCTAAAACCCCTCCCTCACATCCTGTCTACCCAGACAGTCAGGTGCCTAAGGAGGGCTTCTGTGCAGAAGCCCGCCAAAGGACGGCGAAAAAAGGAACCAAACCTGTTTTTTCGCGCAGAGTAAAACTCGAGAAATACCTTTTACAAAAAGAAATGGCGATAAACCCTGCCGGAAACAAATAAAATTAAAAGGGGGCCAGTGGGTTAAAGTTCGAGGCTACTAACATAATTTAAAACAGTACCAAGGCTATTTTCATAGTCCGCGGTAGGAAAGAAATGGTAGATACCACTGCCACCAGCCAAATCTTAAAGAAAGGGCAACAAAATAATGTTCCATGAGAAACAGACAAAAAGGGATAACTATTAACCCTTTCCAGTACTCTATGGAAGATAGTTTGTACTGGGTCTGTGAATATAAAAAGAGTAATAAAGTCAATGGCAACTTTACATGTTCTGGGAGACAGTATGGAGTTTAAAGTGGGAAGCCTCAAAAAGACAACCCTGTGTCACTGCACTAAAGGTGCTGTGTGACACACAGTAAAAAGATGCCTATGGAGTAGGTGAGGCTCCACAGTCTATGAACACATAAATGTAAAACACACAGCAAAACAAATGTAAGAGTGGGGAAATAGGCTCACTCTTACCAGGTGAAAAAAATAAATCCTAGAAATCCAGCAAAGCTGCTGAGGGACTCACTAGGTAAGGCAAATTAGCAATTCTGGAGAATTCTCCCTAACAACCTTCCCATCAGACTTTGCACTCAAAGTGCCTGGCAGTGTTTTTCCAAAGCAGTTTTCTGAGAGTTCGACTTAGTTGGAGTTGTGAAAACAATGCTGGTATAATTAAAATTACTTAACCAGTTCTGCTTTTAGGCACTGAATTTATAAGTACTATGCATGTATTTCACTGACATCCTGTTAAAAACGAGCATTGGCAAAGCCATCCGTTTTGGCTTGTGTGTAAGTATTAGGCTTTAACCAGGAACTGGTATAAGATGCCCAGGTAGTCACACCATTTTGCACCTACTACCATCAACGGCCAGAAAATGCTGCTACAGCAGTGCCTGGCAAGTGCCTTTCCCATGCCAACACCGAAGCCAAAACTGTTGGCATTGCCAATGCTTGTTCATTTCCGTTAATGGCTGGGTGCCTTTGTGATTTCCATGATGACTGGGGACTACTAGAACGAGGGCAACATTTCTGTTTTTTTGTAAATAATATGAAGGAAAAAACGAGAGCCCTGACACATTTTACACAGTGAGTGAGGAACGCAAGAGCCGGCAGGTGCCAGTCTGCGAGGTGAGCATCTAATGCTAACTAAGGTCCCTGAGGCCAGCATGAAAAGAAGTCAGTGCTGCTCCATGAGGGACTCAGCCACATCCTTCCTCCAACGAACTCGGATACACAGAGCTGGTAGGGAAGTCGGTTCAAGACTGGCTACCAAGATGCTGCAACCACATGTGGGCTCGGGAAGCTGAGAAGAGCTCGGGGGCAATCGAGGAAGCATAGAACAGAGTCAAACTCCAGGATTAAACTTGTGTCTGAAGGCCAGAGGATTGGTGTAGAGACGAACCAATTTGGGCGAACGGCAGAGAGATCAAGCGGTGACCAGATACTACATAGGTATTGATATGGTATGTATGAAGCACAAGGGGCAATGGAAGGCTTTGCAAAATGGGCTACAGGGTGTTTCATGGGTGTGTACAAAAGAATAGGCTTTAGAGATTTCTCATTCAGAGTTGATGCCCCCATCATCACCCTGGCGCAACGTCCAAACAACCCACCCAGCTGTGGGTGGAATCTAGTAATGCTTCCAATTAAATGGGGAGGGAAGCGTAAACTGACATTGCGTCAGTAGCATTCCAGGATGACCCATTGGCTGCAGCAGCCGGAGCTCCACCACCGCATCCCTACTTCCTTTCTCATCACATTTTACAACAAAAACTATGATTTCCCAGTTAAGGCCATTGACATTACGCCAAAACCTCCTGGTTTGGTTTCCCACAAGCCTCACCTTTGATGTACTCCTGTGTTGGAATTTTAAAATCATTTATACTGTATTTTCCTCTCATATTGCCAGAAACATCTTTATCTTGTGCATTTCTGTAGGTGTGCAAACCACTCTGAAATATGGCTTTCTCTTTGTTTCTAGTTTGAATGCTGTGGAGGAGATGAATTTGGAGACTGGAAGGTTAATAATTATCACTCGTGCAACAGCACTGGTCCTCTGGCCTGCGGCGTTCCGTATACTTGCTGTGTGGTACGAAAGGTAAGAAGTTCGGTTATATCTCAAAGAAAAGAGAACGCTCACGGGTGACTGTTTTGTACATGCATGATCTTGGAGAACAACCTAGAATAGGCTATGCAAAATTAAATGTGTGCAAAAAAGGAGAGCATGATACATATTAATGTGATTCAACAGAACATAGAAAGGAGGCCGACAGTAGTAGGAGCCTAACTTCTAAACACCGTCTGTGATTGGTGGGGCGAGTCTTCGTACAGTCCAATCGCACCATGAATAAGTATTCGGCTATGACATTGTTGTCAGCAAAACATTGAGCAGGTCCTGTAGTTCATTGTTGCGCAGTCATCCATCCATCCATCCATAGCAGTGAAAAGAGTGGATCTATCCTACCTCGATTGCAAACCTGCAGAACTGGGGAGATGATCTTACCTCCCTAAAAATAGGGATAATGGCTTTGGAATATCATCTCTACAATGAACATAAGGAATCCATGATCACCAGCAGGAATGTGATGTGTACAAGTAAAACACAGCTTATTCAGTGAGACGGGACCAACAAATCCTGAGAGCAGACACCAGGTAAAGATGCAACCCTTCTCCTCCCCCCCTTTGGTATGTCTGCAATAAATGTGCTCATCAACCTGTGCCTCACCAGATGCTGTCGACTACAAGTCCTATGATCCCTCATCGCTGACTGCACTGACTACGGATCATGGGCGTTGTAGCCCAAAACATCTGGCGAGCCAGTGGTGGCAGATCACTAAGGTAATGTCCCAAAAAAGACAGCCTGGCACTACTGGATCCAAAAACCCACCCAACTCCTGAAGCTAAGGCGCCAGAGATGGCAAATATTTGAGTAGATTTATTTGGGTTCACCTCTATCAAATAGCTCCCCCATCCTTGGGATGTTCCAGGCTTGCCGTTTCCAACCATTCATTCGTCTCCATCTCGCACTCTAGAATTTCCTGATGTTCGCTCGCTCTCGTTCCACACTCTGGATACGGACTAGCTATACATAAGGCAAGACCATAAACGCTGCACGTTTATGCAGTGCCATGACATTGTGGCAAGTGACAACATGGAATGACATTGACAGCGACTTTGTTTACAACCTGCCGTGTTTTGAAATTGATGTTTTTTGCTTTGTCCGACATTGCACATTTTTCTTTTTGTTTTTTTCGCTCGCAGATAAAACCCTCACACAGAACATACACCAATAAGGAAGTGTTTCAAAATTGGCTACATTTATTTAGCCATAATTACAAATCCTTGTTAGCCAAATTACCGTAGATCATCGTCCAAACCAAAACATGATGCAGGTGAGATGATCAATACCTCAAAAACGGCTATTTTTAACTGAATTTTAAAAACAGTTTAACATTTTAACCTTCTAGGTATCTTTACTAATCCAGAGGAGAAAACTGGCAGCATCATGTGATAAACTGACAAGTCATGACCACATACGGCCCCTCTCTCTCTCGGTTCATATCTTTTTTGTTTCTCTGAGAAATTCTTGGATTGTGGGCAGTGATTCATGTGTTCAGAACCCAAAAGAGGAGTACTGTTGAGGAGGAAGGCGTTGCAAGGTTGCACAGTTAGGATGCACAAATCATGCACTTTATAGGTTTCATCATGAGCGTTATGGGCAGATAGTGTGTGAATTCGAAGAGGGGCATAAGAAGGGTGGGAATTGACTAGGTGTGAGGTACATGGGGTCGCCCATTTCTGGCGGATAATGAGGTTTTAACATTTTGCTCCTAGCTCTGACGTTGCATAACATCTCCGATTCATTGTTAGTGGTGAACAAATATTGAAATTCGAAATAGATGGTATAATTAACTTCAGATAATCTTAACTGCAATCAAATTACAACAATTATTTGTTCATGATAATAGGTGTGCTTGTAGGTGAAGTTTACATGAATAAATGTGCAATATTTATTTGAGTAATGATGGAAATTAACCAATGTTTTTATGGCACATGTTGATATGAGAAACCGATATATTCTACCTTTAAACATAAAAACACAGCACCCTCCTTTAAGACCATCAGCAACGACTGTGGTGCTAGAGGCATACTGGTCAATGCGACCATCCACCGAGAGGGGGACAGATTCCTAGAGTAAGACAAAGAGAGAGGTATTGGCATAGGATCGGCCCTGCATAGTTCGTATGTTTTAAATTTCATGTGCACTTTACCGAAGACTTCCATTTTTTTCTAAATCCCCATTTCGGGGTGGCGCCACAATAGCAGCGATGACTGGAAAAGGGTATACACATTCGCACAAACGCCCATAATAACTAAAAGGCTCTGTCATTTGTGACTTGCCACTAATCCCTGCATGTCACTGCATAGCAACTGGCTCTCTCTATGATGTACACAAAGAAGTGAGAGGTATGTCTTTTCTTACCTTGTTTCCAGAGGTGAAAAAGTGGGAGGCGGGCTTAATTTCATTGATTTATGAGCTAGAATATGAGCAAAAGTTTAAATTACATTTGAATATGTTGAAGTCAAATAATCTGACAGAGAAGGCAATGTCAATTAATACAAGTTTGATTAAAATAAAAAAAGTACAACGTAACTTTGGAATTACATTGCGGCCGGTGATAAAAATGCCCTATAATAAACGGCTGGCCCATCATTTATCAACACATGCACCTGGAAGCGAAAATGAGGGCGGTAGATGGATTCATGTAATCGCTGTTGGAAGCCCTCAAAGAAGGCTGGGTAGCAAGGTGAGGGTAGTGGCAACAAGACATGTTAGCTGTTCAGGGTTTGGAATCTGTCAAAAATCTCAAGATAACATACAAAGGGATGACGGAATAGAGTGCCTGTCCCCGTGGCTGACCGCGTGCCATGCAGCAATTCTATCATGCCACAGAAACACAAACGAAAACTGTCAACCAAGATGGAAGCTTCTTACTTAGCCCCTCAGTTTGACCAGCATTGTTTCCTTAAAAATACTGTTAATCTGTTTAGTGCAAGTTACCAGCTATCAACCACCAGTCGATAGTTAAAGAGACTCAGAGCCAGTTCATTGTATCCCCCTTTCTTACCTTACTTTCTGCTGAACTTCAGATGTATGGCTGCACTTAGCCGTTACCTAGCAATCCGACCTGTACCCCTGCCCTCCTTGTTCTACTGTTGTAATATCAGTACTTTGAAAGGTACTAGATATTGGAAATCTAGTCCTAATTGTAAAGTTGTTGCTCTGGGAGGAGTCAGCAAATCAAGGCAGACCACTGTTTGATATTCGTTCAAAATATGCCATTGTATTAGAATAAAAATAATATCAAATTGCCTCACTTGCTCTACCCTGCTGTGGGTTTCCCAACCTAACAAAACTAAGGGGAAACATTCTGACAGGGGTGCTGGCCTTAAAACTAAACCTCAAATACAAAAGAAAATGTATGGCAATTTAATCAATAACATTCACAGTATCTTGATAACCTTTTAGCAACCTGGGTATACTCCCTTCTCCAGGATTCCATGTGTATTCATCTTCATTGTTCATCAAAAGAATATAAGGAAATCCACATAGGTAGTTAAGTCTTAGATCAGTGCTTGAAAAGTCAATATTAAGGTAAAGATCTGTCAACCTCTGTTCCAACTACAACAAAAGTTCTTCTGCTGGAATACATACCGTCAACTTCCTCTGAATAGCATCAATGTGTGATGCCTTTTTACCACTTCCATGTATGAAAGAAGACACACAGTTCAAAAAGAAATAGAACTTCTAGAATGTTAATGGAGCCAAAGTCTTGCTTAATAATGATTATTCGACTATTCAGGTTAGAAATCACAGTAGGTATATTTGTCAGGATGACCTCTCAGTTTTGCTGCTTCTACTTTAACAACTTCACTTCTGCCACAGTTTATCGTAAGGACATTCTCCCTGACCCCATAGCATTCCACTTCATTTGAACTACTGAAGTCTTGCATCCACTGACAACCCAAATATACCACCGCAGCTTCAGCACTTTATGTTTTAAAGATAGGTTTGACTTCAGTACTTGTCCAAAGCTGTCTTTACAGTACCAAGATTCCCTTTAAGGTACTGCAACACCTTAAAATAAACAAGGCACTCTTCTTCCGAATATTTCTTCAAAAGGGGAAGCCTCCTTGCCTCGCTTGTCTTACTACAATCATGCCAACTTCATTATTGTATATAAGCAGCAAGGTTTCCCTTTCACAACTTTACCTTCACCTCTTTGCCAATGTCAGCCACGCAATTACCCAGAAGCCTTGGTGCCACTCTCTTGGTTTAAGGTAATGCTTGCACACTTGTATCTTATGCACATTTTATCTTCTATTGGGCTCGCAGTATTTGTTAGAACAGTTTCTGGCTTTGAGAAAGGCTGCTTTAAATCTAAAAAGGGGAATACTCTTGGCTTTGGCAAAGCTTGTGCTCTCTCCAACTGCAGATAGCAAATATAAACACTTGACTTCTTTTAGTAACAATGATTGTTTCAACAAAGAGGTAAAGTTCACTCTTCACTTTGAAAACGAAATTAGGCACACGCGACCACTTCATGAGTTTAAGGGCTTAACGATGTCTTTCGGTAGCATTTTGCCACGAGTAAAAGAAGCATTTCCATTTGCACGCAAGTGCTACTTTCTATTGTTCCTTTGTTAGTAAATGCTACGAACAACTTGCTTACTAATGCTGCCGGCAGTGCTCGTGCAAGGAATCAGAACGCCAGGTTTGACTAACCGGCTTCTGTGATCCTTGTTCTGCGGATTGCTCGACTTCCACGACTTCGGGTACAACTTCTACAGCTTCTGGCTTCACAGGGACCCACACCATTCCTCTGCTGAGGGGTCTCTGGCCGGCCACTCGATCAATCGGACCCTCTCCTTCCTGAGACCTGTGACTCACCCACAACTCCTCGCCTCGGTCTGCGACACATTTCCTGAACAACAACCACAGCAATCAGGCTCACATGGGTAAAGACGGCGTCTCTGCATGTCTTCCACTGCGCAGCCTATGCACTTCAGAGTTTGGGGGAACAGGACCCTCTTAGAATAAGCATGTGAAATCTGCTGTATCCATGTTCCGGCGTCACTTTGGTTCTCCCACTTCTGTGTGGTTTGCCAGCTATGTGCCTTCTTCATTCAGCTTCTACTACTTCTACTGCATGAACTAGAGTCACAGTTCCAGCTTCTTCCTGCCTGCACCTGAGGTGGCCTTTTGTGCCTCTGAGGTTTCTTCAGGTGTGGGCTGTTAGGCTTAATTATCTGACTGTTACTACAACATGCCTGTTCAGCCCTCTTCCTTGTCCCAGTACTCATGGGATTATGGGACATGTAGTCCCTGCCAACAAAGTTAGTTCTTTTAGGTGTTTGCTTCACTTTAAGGGTAGGTTTACTTCCCTTAAGATTTAAAATTAAACCTTTAGAATTTGTTTGTACAGGAGAAGATAATTTAAGCAACATTTCTAGATTCCTTTAGATTATACCTTTGCGAGTAAGAAAGGTGTTTATCCTGAAATACATGAAAGGATCTTTCCATTGGTAAGGCGTTCTCAGGTGTTACGATACTTGTGTCCGAGCTTCATATTTTATATATGGGTCAGGAACATTAGAATGACGATACGGCATTACCTGTTTTGGAACCTGGAAAGGTTTTTCTTGTCGAAGGGCAAATACTGTGTCTCATCCCACAGGATCTCCTCACCGCCCTGGGCCTTGTCTTCTCCTAGGTTATCCTCCCGCAGTACACCACCCCAAGGTCAGGAACAGGGAGCCTCTGCCTTTCCTTGGCCACCAGGGAGGAGACTTTAGGCAGGGCTTTAGTGAGGGGTACCTAGGATTCTTCACATGCTTCCAGGGTGTAATATCCCCTCCACCACCACAGGCATCTGATTCAAGTGGGGGCCATGTTCCGGAGATCGTAACCAATTGCTGTAAAAGTGGTGGTACGCTTTACCTCCATGTTTACTGATCCGTGGGACTTTTTACATTTTGTCAGGCATTGTTGGGAAGCAAGGCATACTTTACACCTCCTCCTGCTGTTCCTGCTCTGCCTGACAAATATGGCTCTGTTACTGCAGGCATATATTTTCATGCCATTGTTAATGTAATGTATTCATAGGAAATCTTTCCGAAATGACCAAAAGCTGGCATATGCCATAGGAATCCATTGTTAACTGCTGCAAGTGTTAATGGCAAAGGCATTTACACTTTGTTCCACCGACGTAGTGGAAAAGTAAAGTGTAAAGTCGATTTTGCCTTTGTATGAAAAATTGCAGATAGGACCTTTTGCACTTGCGTGGCCCCCTCCATGCATTTCACAATTCAAATGAACATGACCCCCATTGTATTGGCTTGCTACTGTAACTCTATCTCATATGTTCTGCTTCTCATTTGTCTGGCTTTACCATTGCATGCTTATTTATGCATGCCAAATTCCACTGTTGCTTTGAAGTGGTACACCTATGGGTTTGCTGCAACTTTATAAAACACTAAATAAATAAATGCATACGTTGTTCTTTTGTCTTAAATAATGTTTATTTTCCAGGCATCTTCAGGAGTGAAAAATACTTTATGCGGTTTTCAAGCACTTAATCAAGAGGTAAGGATTTTCAGTCCTGTTATGTGGTACGCCATTATCCTTTGCATGGGATTTTAAGAAAATCTAGACTCTAGGCCTTAGCACAGACATTTGCAGATGTATACACATGTTACATATGGATGCACTCTCTCATGATTCACAGCCGAACCATGATAGTTCCCAATACAATTGGACTCTCATTAGTGATGATTGAATCGAACATGGACTTTTATAGCTTCAAATATGCTGTGATGTGCCATGGCCTTTTAATATGAGATTTGAAGCTGGGCGCGGGTCAGACATACGCCACCAATCAAGAATGATCTATTTTAACACCTCTTTATTGAGGGGTCTTACAGGGGTCAACCAAACCAATTGTCCCAGGGTTAGGAATGTACTTAGAAGCATCTTAATCGTGGTCAATGTGGCCATTTTGCAGACTGTAATCGTTATCGGTGTCAAATCAAAAGTCAGTGTATCTCAGGGTAGTGCAGATGCTTTCAGAATCAAAGTATTTCAGTTCTGGTTGAGACTCGGTCTTGATCTCACCCAGTGGCTTAAAATACCAAAGCAAAGTTGAATGGAATGTACAGGAGGCTCTAAAGGGCCCCAAAGTATTCTACATGAAATGTCTCTCGCGATTCTTTTCAATCCAAACAAAAGTATTCCAAATGAGATCTCTCCTACTAGTTCTTCCTCTGCTTAACAGGTCCCTCCCCCCAAACCCCCTCCCCTTGCCAATCTGTCATTCAATAAAGTCTTAATGCCTGGATCTGCACATTTCATGTGGGTGCACTTGTATAGCTACAGTACAGTAGGAATTCCACCCAGGTGTTAAGTTTCAGAGTGCAGTCTGCTGGCAGGTCTGGTATTCAGCATTGCCTGGGTCTTGGCAAGGCCCTAATCGTAGGAGGACAGGTAGCCATGCTAGGCTGTCTATGGCTCTCTTACTAGGCCTCTCTCCTCCTCCCTCTATCTGGGTCCTAGCTCTAAGGCCCACCAAGAGAATTGCTAGGTTTTACTCCACAAACATTTGACCCATATCCTCTGTGCCCTGTCAGGTGGTTGCAATATCAGCTACATACCTCTTCCATACATCGGTATGTCAAGTGACTCCAATCAAGCAATCCCACTAAGTCAGTGCCTCGTCTGGGACGCCCAAGGGAAGCCCTTATTTATATATTTTTATGACAAGTTATACTCTGGATGATAAACCCTTGTATAACTCCCCTCTATATGAATCCCCCTGATCTCACTGAGCCAAGAAATAGGTATGTTTTGCAATTTAAAAGATTTATTGGAAAAATTAAGGAAAACAGGTATGATTTTAAAGCAAGCGCAAGATCCTTTTAAATGTGGCGGCAATGAAGTGAAAAATATGTTGAAAATGCTTTTAATTCCCTCTAGAGCTTCAGGGTGAGTGAGAGATATTTTAAATCAGTTCAGGTCAGCCCTACCAATGATTCAGGGATGGTTATCAAGTTGAAAACGGGATTCAGTAATGGAAGCAAAAGACAGATATTTTTACACGTGGTTGAAATGGAGCAAACTGTCAATTCGCTGCACTTTTTTCCGAGTGCGTCGATTGCGATTACGGAGGAACTATAATGAGTAGCAAGTCGGTTTTAGGCTTGGTGGAAAGCTTAGAATCGTAGCTTTAAGATGAAAGTTCCTAGCACCTACCATTCCAAACATACGGACGATTTTATGAAGGTAGTTTTTCAGAAATGAAATAATGATTCAAAATGGCAAATTTGACACTTTTACAGGTTTAAAATTGGAGAATGAACACACGATTCCTATGATGCAGTTCTAGACAGGTTAAAATAGATTGAATTAGATTATTTTAAACTTAAGAGATTGGTTTTGTACAGTTCTGGCTGAGTACTCACACTATGAATTTGAAATAGGCCGTCAGGGTCCGGTCAGCAGGTTTGGACTGGGCTCGGGGCGGTTTCTGGTACTGGGTCTCTGGTTCTGGTCTGGTCTGTGGTTCTGCTTTCGGCACTTCACAGCGGTCTGGACTGTGGTTCTGCTAGTTTGGATCAAGTGGATTCTGGATACAGCACTGCTTTCTGGGTCTGCTACCGGTTCTGGCAAAAGTTCTTGGCAAAGAATCCAACAGCTCGCCCGGCTGTAGAATAGTTTGGTTGGATTGCTGGATTCTGAAGGCCTGCTGAGAAGGGTTCTCAGCTTGTGGGTTAGGCCTTTGCTTTAAGTTCTGTAGTCTATCTGGAGTCTAAGTTCTGGATGTTCCTTCTAGATGTTGTTTGGTCCGGCAAAATGCTCCGCAAGAAAATGAAAAGTGAATCTCTTGCCTGTCCAAGCAGTCTTTTTATGTGTTTTGAAAGTGGGTGGGTCGGCTCATTCTGCATGCCCAACCCTCTCATGATTTGATAGGTCAAGGATTCTCTGTGACCTGATTTGAGAAGGGATAGTGTGTCAGAGTGAGTCCGAGTCTTACAGTCTATTGAAGAAACGCCCCTTTGCTTTTACTTAGAAAATTAATTTTTCATAACTAACAGGTTTCCCAGAAACACACGTCGTTGAAATTACATACACATTTCACAGATTAATTTAAGATACACTCTCGCCCAACTCTGATCCCCCTCAGAGCCTGGGTTCACAAATGGCAACATTTTGTGCTTTTTAGTGACTTTTGCCATATTGGTTTTTCCTCAAAATTTACACAGACCTGCACCCCTTCCCTGAGCATATTACTGGAAATTATTATGTCTCTATCCTAAACACAGTGTCTGCAATATTAATAAATAGCGGGGTTCGGTCCCAGAACACCGTACAAAGTGGAATTGGGCTCAAATCATGAGGGCATTTTTAATTTTCAGGATCCTCAAACTGCACATTTCTGTGAGCTTAATACAAGATTTTAGAAGCATTTAACTTAAACATATATTTGCTGCAATATGAATCCACAGTCGTGTCTGACCCGCCCCTAGGAACTGGGGGAGACGGGGATCACATGTCTCTCCTTTCAGGCAGAGCTCTGTTTACAGTCCACACCCAAAATCAGCATACTCCATTCAATTGAAAGGGTCTATTGTGTTGGCTCCGGCAGGCTGCAGGGAAGTCCCCTCCCTCTCAATCAACAGGGCCATGTGATATCCTGCCTCCTGGTGTGGGTCTCTGAGGTGTTAAGAGTTCTCAGGAAAGGCCAGTCTTTTGAACTTTTAATTACATAAGACCCCCTTCTGTTCACTGCCCAGTTCTGCAAGACATCTCTCCTGTCAGGATTTATAGAGCGCCAGCGCCGGTCAGTGTCCAATGCCGGTACTGCACCTATTTTTGACAGCTGTCTTGAATTATACATTTCAAAAGGAAAGGATTTTACTTGATAGTATATGATCATTGCTTGACATGGCATTGATGTGGATCTGTAGTAGAGTAAAGTAAAACACTCAACCATAGTTGGAGTTTTGTTTGGTGGTTTCGGACCCATGATCTTAGCAATTTTTTACATTAATAAAAACGCGTTTTGAGCAGAACCATCTTTCTTTGCACTGATGGGTGGCAGGTCAGGGGACCATTTTGGTGTGCGCAAAACTGCACGGTTCTCCTGGATTCTGGCGCAAATGTGGGCTTTTCCGCCATCTTGGATTTCCTAAGCCCACAGCACCAAATGTTGCAGCATAATAGTCCAAACGTGGGTCAGGACACCCAACAAGCCCCCCGCCCGACTGCGCTTTGATTTGGAGTCGAGGGGGAGTCGGGTGCAAAGGATGTTTTGATCCACGTGCTGGGATGTCCGCATCATCATCTTCCGATTCCGCAGATGACAAAGTTCAGCATCTTTTCCTCCATCAGGGTGGATCGATCGGTTCTCCTCGCCGGTCCTGATGGGAGTTTTGGGCGGTACCCTGGGCCCCTCGGATCTTTGCTCCCGGTCCCCAGGTCGTCTTCCGTGATCAGTCTCCAGGTTTTCTTCCTCCTAGGATGACAAAGCAAAGCGGCAATACCTATTCGTAGACCTTTCTCCCCCACTATTGATATAGTGGGGCGGCATATACATTTTATAAATCAATAGACATTTACATTCTTATTTTACAAAAAAAAACAAGATATAATTAGAAGACATTTTCATTCAAGAATCATAATATTTTAGAGACTATGGGCCTCATTACACGGATGGCGGAGAACCATGGCGCTATTAGCGCCATGGTTCATGCCGGTAAATTACCGGCACCGCCTTGGCGGAAAGGGGAATTACTGCGCCATTCCAAGGTTGGCGGGGCGGTAATTCCCCCTTCCACCATTGCCCTTCCCCATTCCCATTTTTGCCCAGTAGGGCATAATGGGAATGGGGAAGGCGTAATTAGCTCCCTGGGTCCCTTTGCGGGTTGGTTTTTAACGCCTGCAAAAAGCAGGCGTTAAATCCCCCAACCCGCAAAGGGACCTCGTAGTAAGGCGGTAAGGATTTACCGTGTAATGAGGCCCTAAATGTGGGATATTTTAGGGTTGGAACTTAATTACTCTGGAGCGGCCCCCTCTGGTATTGCAGAGGACTCCTCCAGTTGCTGCAGAGTGTGCCTGGGATGGCAACACTTTAACTGATTTATATGAACCCACTTGTCTTCCCCTTCTGCCAAACTACCTTTGGGGATGCGGATCTTGTAGGCAACTGGGGAGATCTTGTCTATAATTTCAAAAGGTCCCTTCCATGTAGTGAAACATTTTCGCTGTTTGGCCTGGTTTCTTTGGAAATTGTACAGATAGACCCGGTCTCCCACATTGTATTCTTTCCGGGTGGTCTTCAGGTCGTAATGGGTTTTCATGCTATCAGCTGATCTTTCTAGATTCCGCTGAGCATATGCATAAGCGTGTTGAAGGTGTTTCCTTAAATTCTCCACATACTCATGAGTTGTGGAGGCATTTATCAATGTCTGCTCTTGGGTCCTGTAGAGCAAATGCTGGGGAAGCACCATCTTGCGTCCAGTCATCAGCTCAAATGGTGACATTTTAGTTGCAGATGAAGGGGTAGATCTGACGGCCATTAGGACCAGAGGTAATCGGCTATCCCAACTTGGCCCAGAATCTGCCACAAACTTTTTTAATATGCTCACAATGGTCCGGTTGTAGCGTTTTACTGCCCCAGAAGAAGCTGGCCGGTAAGCAATATGTAGCTTCCTTTTGACCCCCAGTATCTCCCACATCTTTGTCATTACCTCGCTGGTGAAATGGCTACCTCTGTCTGACTCAATCCTTTGAGGTAGACCAAAACGGGAAAAGATGTGGTTAATCAGGGCAGCTGCTGTTTCTGCCATGCAGTTTGGGGCCAGGAGACATTCCACCCACTTGGTAAACAAGCATGTGACCGTCAACATGTACTTGTTTCCCCTAGAGGAGCGAATCACGGAGCCTATGAAGTCGATTTGCAAATCTGACCATGGCAGTGTCATCCCCCTCTTTTGGAGAGGAGCCCGTTGTGTGAGGGATGTTGGCTGAAATTGTGCACACAAAAGACACCCCTTCAAGTATTGGTCGAGGTCCTGCCCCATGTGTGGCCAGTATGCAACCTCTCTTAAGATCTCAAGTGTTGTGTGAAACCCCCTATGACTGGCGGTGGCCGCATCATGGGCGTGACTTAACATCAGGCTTCGGAATGAGGTAGGGACCACCCACTGATCATGGCCAGCTTGGGATTTCCTTACCAACAAACTGTCTTGGATTCGGAACATCTTTGGACATTTCATCAACACTATAAGGTCCTCTTTCCCAATGTAATCGGTATCCGTCAGGGGAAAGTTCTCAGGGTCCTCAATGTGTTGGTAAAATTTACCAATTATGGGATCCCATTTTTGAGCCGTAATCAAATCAGCATCTGGGGTCTCCTTACTCCATTGTGCAGTTGAAAGATCATTGTGAGCATTTGTCTGGGACCTAGTGATAGCAGTGACCTGGACTTCCCCCAACAGGGAATCAATCTCTATTAGATCCCCTTGGATGACCCCGGTTTTGGCCAGCTGATCAGCTAAGTCATTTCCAGTTTTATCTGGTCACTCTACTTTGGAATGACCCTTGATCTTCTTCCAGTAGATGGTCATCCCATTCGAGTTGACCAGATCATCAATGTTTTGGATTAACTTCCCATGTTTCAAGGGTTTGTTATTAGCACATAACATGCCTCTGGTTTTCCAATTAACCAGGTGCTCCACGAACCCGTTCCGTACATAATCTGAATCTGTGATTATGACCAGTTTGTGGAGTTGAGGTTGGACAGCAGTGTGGATGGCTTGATGCACAGCCATCAATTCTGCCACCTGACTACTTCGGGGACCAATTTTGTACCCAGCGGAGGGTTCTGGGGACTCCTTCACCCATGCATTCCCTACGCCGGCCACCAGTTCTTTTTCCCCGTTGTTGTCAACATGGTAAGAGCATCCATCTACATAGACAGTGGGCATTCCCTCACACTTGTCCTCTTCAAAGACTTTGTGTGGGGAATTAAGGTATGCCTCCATGTTGTCCTTGATTTTTAGACTTTCGTCGTCGAGACAGTTTTCTCTGGCACAATCATGCAAGTCAGCCAGACCTTGCGCGAGGGGACTCTTCTTGTTTTGGCCATATCTGACCTCCACAGGAAAGCCTTGCATTGACAGTATCCAGGAAGTAATTTGGGAATTACTCACATTTCCGGCCCGGATTCTGTCACTTTGGAGATATTGCAGAGGCTGGTGTGGAGTCTCCACTATGATGTGTTCCCCCTGGATGAACGGGTGGTAATTTTTCAATGCCCACACCGTTGTCAGGAGTGCCTTCTCACAATCGTTGAATTTGTCCTCCACAAAGGATAAAGTTTTGCTCGCTTTGGTATAATACTGCCGTCAAGCACGTATTAGAGAACCCGGTCTCCAGGAAAAACTCCTTGTTTCTGACAGGGTAAGCTAGGCAAGGCGCTTGTGAGAGGCTTCTTTTGAGCTGTCTTACTGCCTCAGATTGTTTGGGACCCCATTCCCACTTGACCCCCCTTTCAAGAGATGAATCAGGGGTCTGGTGATCTCTGCGTAGCCCTCAATAAACTTTCTGCTGTAATTAGTCAGTCCAAGGAGGCTCCTTAGTTCCCGCAGAGTTGTGGGGTCTTTCAGTTTCTGGAGTGCTTCCACTTTCTTTTCCTGGGGACAGAGACCCTGAGGAGTAATCTCATGCCCCAAGAAATTAACATGGGTTCTACACCACTGTGCTTTTTGGAAGGAAAGTTTTGCTCCGGCGGCCCTCAACTCTGTCAGAACATAACGGATCTCCGCTATGTGTTCCTCCACAGATGAACTTTTAATGAGGACATCATCTACATAAGCCAGGTTACCCCTTTCACCTAGGTCGGGCATGGCCTTATGTAGGAAAATGTTGAATTCATTGCCGGAGTTGAGGTATACGAAGGGAGTCCGGGTCCATGTGTACTGCTGGCCCCCAAAGGTAAAAGCCAGTTTGTATTGGTCCTCCCTACTGACAGGCACGGTCCAGTATCCATTGGTCAGGTCTATTGCAGTGAATACCTGTGACCCCTGAATCTGGGCCAGCCCTTGGTCAATGTAGGGAAGAGGCCATTGGGAAGTATGGACCCGTTTGTTGAGCTCCCTTAGGTCGGCGCAGAGTCTCCACTGGCCGTTTGGCTTCAATATTCCCAGCACCGGATTATTGAAGGTGCTGTGGACTGGACGGATTATTCCCCGGGACTCAAGGTTCTTATTTATTTCAGTAAGGGACTCCATGGATGCCAGAGGCAAGCGATATTGCTTCACAAACACTGGAGTCATGCCAGGGTCTGTGGGAATTGTTGTTGTGTGGATGTCGGTGCGACCACAGTCATATGAGTCTACCGCAAAGAGATCTTGAAAATCCAAGAAAACTTGTTTCAACTTTTGCTTCTGTTCCAGAGTCACACAGGCATCAGCTAGGTTGACTCTCTCTTCCACCATCTGCCTGAAGCTTGGAAAGACTTCTGGTTTGGCTATCTCAGCAGCCTCCTCCAGCTGGGTGGAAAAGTCCCTGGTCAGAGTGCTGATTTGGACTGGAGGCTTCAGGTGGGAAAGACAGCCCTCATGGACCTGAAAAAATCACCTCATCCCTCCAGAAGTCACAAGTCACATCTTCCTTACCATAAGGGCAGGAAGTGTACACCAGGAAGTTCCCCCCATGCCGGGTAAAGATCCTGTCTGGTGTTGTATTGTCATCAATGTCACTGTCAAAACAGTCCTTGGGGATTGGTCCTAACAGTTCATTTCCAAAATCAATGGAGAAATGTCGGTCATCAACCGCCATTCCAATAATGGTGCCTGCGGCTAGAGTAATACTCTTTAAGTTGCTGTTATCCACCTCTATTGGAATGGTGTCATGTTCTATGTTGACTAATGGTGTTGGGTTTACCCCCAACCCTTGCTGTCGGAGAGAAGCATTTAGATGAATATAAGCATCAGGGTTTTTCAATTTTTGTTTAACTTTCACTTCCAGGGAGAATTGTCGGGTCCTTTCTGGGATGGTGACTTCCTCTTTAACCTGAAATTCAACTGCATAAGGCAGCAATTGAGCTGACCTAAATGCTTTTTCTGGATCATCGAAGCCCATGGGATTATCCGCTAATTGGGACCAAGCTTTGAAGTTTATTAGGTCCAAACTAATGGCAAAGCGATTGAGAATGTCACTGCCTAAGTAAAAGGCGGCAGTGACGTCTCGCACGACCCAACAATTATGGACTATGCTCTTGTTGCCAATGGAGATTTTGAGCATACAGCTGCTTGGCAGGAGATGTTTGTAATTGGGTGTTTCCAGATCCATTTCCCATTTGTCTATCAGTTTGAATGTGGGAATGGCTGGATCTTTTGGGAGTTGGCGGAACATGGCTTTGCTGATGAAGCTCTTACCGTTGTTCACACACACTCTGGTGAGAACAGAGTCCTTCCCATCATTTAACTGAACAGGGATGAACAACTGCTATCCGATTTGCTGAATATCAGCCAGGCTCTGAGCTGATTTCACATCTTTCTGGACTATAGGAGTGGGAGTTTCTGATTGTGGATTAGTAAAGAATTCAGAGTGTTTCCTTCCAGTGTGGAATACCACCTTAAACTGGAGGGAAGGTTGATTTTCAGAAATAGAGAGGACCCCCTATCACCAGTCTGTTGTCCTACTGCTATTACTGTCACACCTGGAATTTGGTTATTCTGGAAGTGAAATTCTACTTGGTCAGATTTTTGTTCAACCATGTGGCAGGTGCCGTTTAAACTGACATGGTTGACACACTGTTTTAATTTTATTGGTCGGCTACTCTGGGTCCAGAGGACCTTGTTTACGCAATCTATTAGGGGTGACAACCTTCTCAGGAGGTCATTCCCTAGTAAACAAGGGGTGCCCTCTGGAGTCACTACTATGACCGGGTGTTTAACCTTGTGTTGCCCAATTTTGATGTCCAAATCTGCAGTCCCCTCGACGGGAATTTCCTTCCCGTCAAAGTTCTGGAGTTGTCCAGGAAGAGAGGTGAGAGGAATTCAGTAATTCTTCCCCCTTCCTGCATTTAGTTCATCAAAGGCCCTTTTGGACAGAAGAGTAGCTTGGGATCCAGTGTCCACCAGTGCCAAAATTGTACCCTGCCCCTGTACTTGTACCGGGGCATAGTATCTTCCCTCCTTCTCCTCAAGGGGGCACAGATAATGCACATTTTTGGACGGACAACTGGTGGGCTAATTTATTGGTTTTGGACATTGCGAGAGAAGAGATTTGGCCAGAATTCTGTGGAGAGTCATAGGAATCTGCAAGAAAAAGTTGGCAACTTGAAAGAGGATATTCGAGTTCCCCTGGTTCCGGTCCTGGGCCGCCCGCCCTTTTTGGAGGCAGTCACCAGGATGAGTTTGAACCAGGGGTTTCGGTCTTGTTGGTTCTGGGATAGAATGATGGGCGGCGACAGCTCAATCCCTACATCTACCCAGTATGGGTTGGAATCCCTTGGGACCAATTTTTCCTTGGGAGGGGTTCCCCCATCTCTGAAGGAGAAGATCCTTTTCTCAGGATCCTCTGAGGATCCCTCTCCCTCAAATTGGAAGACCTGTACCTCCTCCACAAAATGGGTCTGTTTGGGTCCTTTGTTTCTCCTACCTCCTCTCTGCTCCTTGGGTGGCAGACTTTCAGGGGTAGGAGATTTTGTTTCCGGTTCCTGGGTTTCCAGGGGCTGTTTACAAGTGGGGAAAGAAGCTTCCTCCAAGGCTTTACACCCCCCTTCCCCTTGTGCCTCCTCCCTGGGAACCGGTGGGTTATCGGGGTGCTGCCCCGTCATTGTTCTGGAGCACCAGGCCCCGGGTTTGGTGCATTCTGTGCCGGCATGCCCATCTGAGGGTTCTGCTGAGTCCTTAGCACGCGACCCAGCTCCTGTGCCATATTCTGGACCTGGCGCTCAAGTTAGGAAACCCGCTCAGGCTGATACGGTGTTCTATTTTCTCCCCTGGGCTGATCCCGGGAAGGGTAGCTATCCCTTCTCTGGTAGTACCCCGGGTTGGGAAGATTTGGGTACCCCTCCACCCTTGGCCTCCCCTCTCCCGGATTCGGTGGTCTGGGCTCAGGGAATTGGGGAAAGAAGGATGGATGATTTTGGGGCTGGAACAAGTTCTGCCCAGGATTTGGTGAATTTCTGCCCTCCTGGGGGAAGTGTGTAGGGAAGTTCCCTGGGTTGGGCGCTTGGTTGGATCCCCCCTCCTTGGGCCGGAGTAGTCCACACATAACCCAGGATTGGACTGTTTCCCTTATGGCGGAGACTTACATAGTCAGGGGAGCGAGGGACCCCATTTGTGGAACTACCTCCTTGACTCCCTGTCTGTGACTGGCCCGAGGGCCTTCTGGGCTTAGAATTATTCGGTGCAGGCAGGTTTTTAGGCCCCCCCATCTCCAATTCTAAAACGGGGGCAACCTTTACCTCTGCCACCTTGGCAGCAGCAGGGGTGCTGTTGGTTTTGGGGTTTTTGGGCTGATTGTTATTTTCCACCGGTTTCTGCACCTCATAGATGCGGGTGGCTTGCTCAATGATCCAGTCTAAAGATCTCTTCTCGTGAAAGTTTCTCACGAGCTGGGTCATTATGTATTTGGGTAAGGCATGGAAAAACGTATTAACAACTTCTTTACTGTCCGTGCGTACCCTTTTTGTAGTCTGCGCAAAAGCACGCTTTAACTCCTGCACAAATTCGAGTGGGGCCTGATCCACCCCACATTGCAAATTGTAGGCTGCCTTGCGAGCCTCTTGGGGATTTCTGTGAACAGAAAAATGTTTCAAGATGGCCGCCCTGTAGGTGGACCATCTTGAATGATTTTGGTCCTCCAGCCCCACAATGAAACTGGAGTATTCTGAGGAGAATGTCCATTTGACATACTGAATGCAGCTACTGCTCTCCTTCAAATGGAAAGTCTCCATTTGCTCAAAGAGCTCCAAGTGTTCCCAAACAGAATACTTGGAGTTCTTGTGATAAGGCGTGATGACACTCCTGATGGCCTTAATCTGTTTTAAGGGGTCCTTAAGCAAGGCCTTTTTGCCTTATTGGCCTTTTTGGTTCGGGTAACCCTGGTCCATTCATCCTCCGACTCAGAAGCACTGCTCCCAGAGGTGCCTGTCTGATCTTCCAGGTTTTCCCGGATTCTTCGAGCCTGGAAATGGCTGGCAGAATGTGGGGACCTGGTCTCCTGTGTCCTGTGACGCTCAGAGGAGTCTTCAGATCCCTCCTTGCTGCCAGGATTTGATGGGTACCCCCCCCCCACTGGCCTAACTTGGCAGAGGTTTTTAGGATGCCCTTAGTGGGCCTACTTTCCTGGGGTTCCCCACTAAATTGCACTGTGCTTGGGTGCCCATACCCGGATGCCCGCCCATCCATTCCTGGGAGGTACTGGCCTGTGAACCCCACACTTTTGGCTGGATAGTAATCTGCCATCCCTGTGGCCCTGGGCTCATGTGCGCCATGGGACATGGGGGTGGCAGAGTCCAAGGACTGGGAGAGATGAAGGCCTCTGGTACTAGGGATCCTGAGGTTATGCTCCGATGTTTCCCTTTCCCAGCGAACCTCATCTCTATCAGCCCCTGCTCCCTGTTGCAATGCAAGAGCCTGCGCTTTCAGTTCCTCAGTTAAGGCCTTACTAGACTCTATCAGTCTCTCCTGCATGGCTACCTGTTGCTGGAGCCTATCATTGTGCTGACAGAGAGCCTCATTCTCTCTCTGCGCTTCCTGGTTGGTCCTGGAATACTGGGCCAGTCTTTGCTGCAGGAGGGTTACCTCCTGAGTCCCATCCCTACTGGCCTGTTCCTTTCTTGCCAGAGCATCTTCCACCCTCCTGGTGTGCCCTAGCAAGTCCTGGTGCTCTTTTTGGAGGTCACCCAGCCCCTGGAGGGCCAGGTGATTTTCTTCAATGTTTTCTTGTAATTGGCAGACTTCCTGACCTAAGGTGTCCCTTTCCTGACTAAGAGCCTGCATCTGTGCCTCCAGGTCGTCCCTTTGCCTTTGAAAGGCACCAGCTTTCTGGCGTTCTTGATCAAACTCTGCCTGGGTATCCTGGTCTTTCAAAATCAATGTATTGCTTTCCTCTTTCTCTCTGTCTAGTCGGATTTGCAGGGTGGCTACCTGCTCTGTGAATGCCCTGTTAAACTCTAGTTGTTGCTCCAGCTTTTTCTGGCTCTGCAGTAGGGCGTCCGAACCTTCTTGGTACTCCTTCTGCAAGACCAGAAATCTGTTATCCTGGTCAGACATTTCCTGTTGCAGGATATCCATATCCTCCTTTATTTTAATAATATACTGCCTACTATCATTTTCTGACTCCTGGCTCCTCTGCAGCCTCTGCTCAGAAGAGACCCGGTCAGATTGGGCCTTCTCTAATGACATCAGTTGCCTATTTGCCAGATCTTGGCCTTCAGCACATTTGTCCTGTGTGCCTCCCATATATAAATATAAATATGCCGCTACCCTGGCAATCTTGTTGTGCTCATCCTTGGCCTTAGGGGCCATCTATAGTTCACTCAGGGCCACATGTAAGGGACCCTGATCTCTCCTTATATCTGACCCTGTTTCAGTGATCTGGGGTGCGATTTCCTGCAACCAGACTGCCTGGTCCTGATGAGCCCACTCACCTCTCACAAATCGCTTATGTAAGAGGTGTTCTCTGGCTATTTTGATATCTACCAAGGTCGTCATTCTGGAAAAATATTCCTTCCTGACTTACAGAAGTTTGTATTTTATTTTGCAAAACAGACCGTTTCCTTAGAGCGTTCCTTTGAGGGGTGTTTTTACAGTGTAACACGGCGTGGTGATCCAACAGAATTTATATATCCTGTCAGTTAGCACACTGTATTAATCTGCACAAGTGATAGATCTAGTCCAGAATCCCGGACGAGCCCCCAATCTGTCAAGTGACTCCAATCAAGCAATCCCACTAAGTCAGTGCCTCGTCTGGGATGCCCAAGGGAAGCCCTTATTTATATATTTTTATGACAAGTTATACTCTGGATGATAAACCCTTGTATAACACCCCTCTCTCTGAATCCCCCTGATCTCACTGAGCCAAGAAGTAGGTTTGTTTTGCAATTTAAAAGATTTATTGGAAAATTAAACAATATATATATATCACACTTTTATAATAAATTAATATTTGATAGCACCCTTATTAATATAATGTTGATCAACAATAGATAATCTGACACCAGCACACTGCTTTACAATCAATGAGGAGTTAGTATAGGAAGGATAAGGTAGCAGAAAATACTTTTTATGGTTTCAAGGAAAAGCAATGAGCGTAAAATGCAGCACAGAAATAAACTTGATATGATTTCAACAAAAAAATAATATGATCACTTTTTCTTTGACAATTCCCTCCCACCCTATGCAAGATAAGGAGATGGAAGGAGAGCACACAATTCTCAGGAATACAAAATGCAATACAAATTTCCAGTTCCCCCAGCGAGCTTAGAGGAAAAAAAGGTATGATTTTAAAGCAGGCAAGATCCTTTTAAATGTGGTGGCAATGAAGTGAAAAATATGCTGAAAATGCTTTTAATTCCCTCTAGAGGTTCAGGGTGAGTGAGAGATACTTTAAATCAGTTCAGGTCAGCCCTACCAATGATTCAGGGATGGTTATCAAGTTGAAAACGGAATTCAGTAATGGAAGCAAAAGACAGATATTTTTACATGTGGTTTAAATGAAGCAAACGGTCAATTCGCGGCACTTTTTTCCAAGTGTGTCGATTGCGATTACGGAGGAACTATAATGAGTAGCAAGTCGGTTTTAGGCTTGTTGAAAAGCTTAGAATCTTAGCTTTAAGATGAAAGTTCCTAGCACCTCCGATTCCAAAGATACGGACGATTTTATGAAGGTAGTTTTTCAGAAATTAAATAATGATTCAAAATGGCAAATTTGACACTTTTACAGGTTTAAAATCGGAGAATGAACACACGATTCCTATGATGCAGTTCTGGACAGGTTAAAATAGATTGAATTAGATTATTTTAAACTAAGAGATTGGTTTTGCACAGTTCTGGCTGAGTACTCACACTATGAATTTGAAATAGGCAGTCAGGGTCCGGTCAGCAGGTTTGGACTGGGCTCCGGGCGGTTTCTGGTACTGGTTCTCTGGGTCTGGTCTGTGGTTCTGCCTTCGGTACTTCACAGCGGTCTGGTCTGTGGTTCTGCTGGTCTGGATCAAGTGGATTCTGGATACAGCACTGCTTTCTGGGTCTGCTACCGGTTCTGGCAAAAGTTCTTGGCAAAAAATCCAACAGCTCGCCCGGCTGTAGAATAGTTTGGTTGGATTGCTGGATTCTGAAGGCCTGCTGAGAAGGGTTCTCAGCTTGTGGGTTAGGCCTTTGCTTTAAGTTCTGTAGTCTATCTGGAGTCTAAGTTCTGGATGTTCCTTCTAGATGTTGTGTGGTCCGGCAAAATGCTCCGCCGCAAGAAAATGAAAAGTGAATCTTTTGCCTGTCCAAGCAGTCTCTTTTTATGTGTTTTTCAAGTGGGTGGGTCGGCTCATTCTGCATGCCCAACCCTCTCATGATTTGATAGGTCAAGGATTCTCTGTGACCTGATTTGAGAAGGGATAGTGTGTCAGAGTGAGTCCGAGTCTTACAGTCTATTGAAGAAACGCCCCTTTGCTTTTACTTAGATAATGAATTTTTCATAACTAACAGGTTTCCCAGATACGCACGTCGTTGAAATTGCATACACATTTCACAGATTAATTTAATATACACTCTCGCCCAACTCTGATCCCCCTCAGAGCCTGGGTTCACAAATGGCAACATTTTGTGCTTTTTAGTGACTTTCGCCATATTGGTTTTTCCTCACAGTTTACACAGACCTGCACCCCTTCCCTGAGCATATTACTGGAAATTACTATGTCTCTATCCTAAACACAGTGTCTGCAATATTAATAAATAGCGGGGTTCGGTCCCAGAACACCGTACAAAGTGGAATTTGGACTCAAATCGTGAGGGCATTTTTCATTTTCAGGATCCCCAAATTGCACATTTCTGTGAGCTTAATACAAGATTTTAGAAGCATTTAACTTAAACATATATTTGCTGTAATATGAATCCACAGTCCTGTTTGGCCCGCCCCTAGGAACTGGGGGAGTCAGGGATCACATGTCTCTCCTTTCAGGCAGAGCTCTGTTTACAGTCCACACCCAAAATCAGCATACTCCATTCAATTGAAAGGGTCTATTTTGGTGGCTCCGGCAGGCTGCAGGGAAGTCCCCTCCCTCTCAATCAACAGGGCCATGTGATATCCTGCCTCCTGGTGTGGATCTCTGGGGTGTTAAGAGTTGTCAGGAAAGGCCAGTCTTTTGAACTTTTAATTACATAAGACCCCCTTCTGTTCACTGCCCAGTACTGCAAGACATCTCTCCTGTCAGGATTTATAGAGTGCCAGCGCCGGTCAGTGTCCAATGCCGGTACTGCACCTATTTTTGACAGCTGTCTTGAATTAATACATTTCAAAAGGAAAGGATTTTACTTGATAGTATATGATCTTTGCTTGACATGGCATTGATGTGGATCTGTAGTAGAGTAAAGTAAAACACTCAACCATAGTTGGAGTTTTGTTTGGTGGTTTCGGGCCCATGATCTTAGCAATTTTTGACATTAATAAAAATGTGTTTTGAGCAGAACCATCTTTATTTGCACTGATGGGTGGCAGGTCAGAGGGTGAGGGTGAGGGTGACGGAAAGACCTCAGTGAGCAAACAGAGTAAAGGACACTTACAAATCACTCCCAGTCAGGTGTAGATATATTAAAAATACATATACATTTATTTCAAGGCATTTGAGTTTCAACACACAAATCAAATCACAGTAATACTTATTAAGCCAACACAATCCTATCTAAATACATTTATACAAGACCAATGGGGCCTAAAGGGTTAATGTACGAAATGGGTCCACAACCTAAAAGGGGAAGTAAACGGTCAGTGCAAATAGTCTTTAGTCCCTTCTGCATCCAACACACTTCTAACTAAGAGCCAGTGCAATCCCTAAGAAGAGTGGAGCCTAATGCTCAAATATACATGCAATGCAAGCGCACGCGGTAGTTCAAATGGACAAAACGAGGTCTCTTCAAGGGTCTGTAGCAACTCGGGAAGGTGGGTGAATCGATGAAGAATAGGTTCCCACTCTTCGAGGAGGCACTCGACTTGAGGGCCTAGTCGATTCCAAGAATAGTTTGCACTAGCAGTGGAAAGGAGAGAGGGGTCCTCAGGGGCCACTTGTGTGTAAAAATTGATGGAGGTGCTAGGGGCCACTGGCTTGGGTTGCGATTACTCACCGACCCCTGTTGCACTCCGGACCAAACTTTGGCAGTCAAGTCCACTTCGGTGGCAGGTTCAAGTGCAGCAATTTGTCGACTCTGTGGCTTTCAGTGACGAAGATACAGCGATGATTCCCAAATGGGACAGTGGCGATTTTTCAGCTCTTGGTGGATGGATCAGGCCAGTTTCACTGCAGTAGGCTTTAGGAGCAAGAGGGGCACAAATGCAGCGCACCTGCAAAGGTCGTCACCACGGCTGGGCGGCACGGTAACCGCATATGCTCCGGTTCGGGCACACTCATCTCACTTCAGACCTGGGAATGCCAAGTGTACGAAATTCGGTGTGAGGGTGACCTGAACACAGAGCTAGTGATATACCAAGTTTCGAGGGCTTCCTTGAAACGGCGGTGGCAGAGACAGAGCAAAGGTCCTGCGTAAGCTGGTTGGCCCAGGGACACTTCAGAGAAGGCTGCCTTGCAGGGTTTGATGAAGGTGCTGAGAATAGTTGGTCCCACTATTTCAATGAGTCGAAGCGTCTTCGCAGACCTTCTAGGACGACCAGATGCAGAGGGGTCCCATGGGAAGACATCGGACTCAGGGTGCCAAACCTTCCAGCGGGTCACCAGTGGTTCCTCGACTCAGCTTCTTAGCTTCAGGATACTTGGATCCTATCATTCGTTCAGTGAGAATTCCGGAGATCGACATGGTATGGGTGTTTGGGGGCTTCTCTTATCCAGAATCTCCTTTGCGCCAAAACGAAGAGGACCCAATGGGAGATCTGCTCACATACAGGCATACCATATGTGGACCAATCACGGACCATGGTGGTCCCAGGCATTCACAGCACTCCAGACTCTCTGGCACCCAGGATGTGTATTGGGGACAGACACCCCAGCCCACCTCCTGGAGGCACTCACACACAAGGCATGCAGAAGCCTGCGAAAGCTTGGCGTTTCGCAGGAAAATGCATGCCCAAATAAGGACTGACCCAGGTCGGCTCGACCTGGTGAAGGCGAAGGGGCAAGATGGCCCAAGGACAGGCCGAAGAACTTCATGGAATGGCCATTTTGGAGCCAGCCGCAAATTCTTGCCAAACGTGGTAATCGCGGTTTACCTAGGAGGAAAGGGTTAAAAATACATGAAAAGATAAGCTGCCACCACCCCTGTCCGCGACACATCTGCACATCTCCTAAAAAATCCTTCGGGAGTATCTAGGGCCTTTGGAAATGACTAAGAGACCCAAGTGTACTGTACTGGAAGGTACATTGTGCACTTGTTTCATGTTGCAAAAAAGTTGCAACATTGGACTAAGGGAAACAGTCTCCCAGTACTGACTTTATTAAGGACATGTCAGTTTCCCCATAAAAAGTGAGTGAAAGCCAAGGGGAGGGCAGCAGAAGGCTGGGCTCCCCTGGCAAAGTCAGACTATGGTGTTAAACAGCAGAAAAAAGTTGGGGAGTACACAACTGGATGGAAAATTACACATAAATGGAAATCTTTCCTAACAGTATGCTGCTTGAAAGCATTGGTATCTTAAACTCTTCAACATGTAGATTCTTCACATTGGGTGCCTTCATGGCACCCATTGCCGTACCACAAATCAGTTTGTAGAACATATTGTTTATTTGAAAATAAGTGAGCTCTGTTCATGCATTTGCAGAGTATCTGTATCCATGCCCTGTGTGCACTGTTTGCGATTCAGGGCATATCATTAATTAAAACAAACACTCCACTGGAAGAAAACAGTACAGTCATGTGTAAACTCTATCATTTTGCTCTATAACACATTTTGAAATTAACTCAAGTTTTAGTTGAAGTAATGTTTGCTCACTGCTCAGGATGTCACACCTTCCATCACAGATTGTGTTATGTTAATTTCATTTCTAAAGCACACTGCGACCAACAGTGGCTTCCTAGCAAGGACATGCACATATTCAGTTGTTATAGGGCATGAATGAAAATGAACACAAATAAAAACATTAGAACCCGAGAAAGCTTTTGCTGCAGTTTTGTTTTGTTTTCAGGGACCATTTAACATTCACAGCCCGTTTGGGCTTTGTTTTATATTTTCAAGAGGCTATTTTCAATGTAAACTAGTTAACCAGGTGACATCAGGAGCAGTGCAGGGTGGGAGTGGCGGGGAGTCTTTTAGTTGCCCAGCTAGCCATAACTGGTGCATTTCTGTATAAATCAGTAAAATATTGTTTATTGATAGCATCTATTAATTAATAAATATTTGTGTCTATCCTCCTTTCTAAAACAAACTGGCGATACATGCATATCTGGTTTGTAGCAAAATATATTTATAATTACCACTCGGCATAAGGGGTGGGGGCCTCCCAGCCAATCGGGAGTCTCTGAATAAGGACCCGCTCTGAGCCTCCTCGGAAGTGGGAAGCTGCGATCTTCCCTGCCAGGAAAGCAAGTAAGTCAGCACTGTAACCCCGACCCCCTTTCTGGCCCTCTTACCTTGCGCTCCCTTGTCCCTCACCAGTGTTGGGGAAACAGTTTTCCCAGGGCATCCCTATCGCAGCAATGGCCACCATGGAACAGGAGAAGGGGCTATGTGTAGTTCTCTTCTCCCTAATCCATGGCAGCCATCTTAATTTGTAGTTATTTTATGTTAAGAGACGGCAATCTTGCCATTTCTCAACTTTGAAAAAGCAACTACCATCATCCTGTAAGCATACTGGGATGCTAATAGGAATAAACCCCTGTGAGGCGGGGTTTACCGGGACAAGTAATGCTCAGTCTCCTGTTAAAGTCCTCACTTTGTTCGGGCTTCTAACTGGCTTGGGCATTAGCCGGCCAGATAAAGCCCCTGAAGTTGGGGTTTATTGCTTAACTATTATATCTTTCCCTGTCCAGATAATGTATTAAAGTGGCATCCCACATGGGTGGAACTCAAGCTTGTCTCTTTAGCTGACTTCAGCCGAGCCCTCTTGATGTTTTGCTCAGTCACTGAGCATAGCTCTACCGTTTATATAAAATCTTCATAAACGGAGAGCTGTTTTGTGTGATTGTACAAATACCACCTCCCCTCCCCTCGCGCCCCCATCCACACACTGTGTAAAGGACCAGAGTTCAGTAAGAAAAGCCACTTGTTTTGGAAACTTGCTCTTATTATTTTTGGCTCCCAACTATTTATTACTTTCTATATTCAAAGCACTTCCACTCTCTGCTGCGTTCAACCATGATCCACTGCACTAATCGAGCAATGCATTACAATGATCGAATGCTGCAGAGTTTAGTGACTCTATTCAGCCCACAACTTCAATCTTAGTAATTGATATCATTTTCATCATAGACCATCCGCGACTTTGTTCCTGTATTTCTCTGAAGCCCCATCAACAATTAGCCCATTATATTATGGCACCAGGAAAGCTTCTTTGACTTGCACAATGTAAGGGACTTTCACACTGAACCCAATTCAAACATTGTCCTTGCTGTTCCTTCCTATCATCCACTGCAATTGGGCAACCATCCACAATAGTGTGTGTAATGCACTGTCCGTATTACCTTTTGTGTAGGTGCTTGTATTTTCAGGCACATTTTACAGTATCTCATTATCATTGTCTTCTTTGTTAATAGTTTTTTTTTGTGGAAATGTGATCTCCCCACCACCACTGCCTTCTATAGGCATCAGAAAGTCCCAGCCATTGGCAAGTGAAAGCCAAACATCTCCACACTTTGGGAGGAGAAGAACCGCAACCATAAGTGCAGTTGAAGCACATCTCTGGCCACGGGATGGAGGTAGAACAACACCTCAGTGTTGGAAAGGGTGGTGGCGCTATTGAACATCTCTGCACTTGAGGGGGAGCGCAGGTGAAGGATGGTGTCTGCACTTGGGAATTTCTGCCACAGCAAAAAGGAGAGAAATACACTGAGTTTGTGGCCAAAATAAGCAAAGAAAGCAAAATGAAATTGTGTCTTAATCTTCATGAGATGAGAAGGGCAGGGGTACGATAGTAAAATAAGTTAGCAGTGTAGGTTTACAAAATGTAATATTTATTTGTATTTTTTATTCATTGAGCATTTGTATAGCACCTGTAAATCAAAAAGTGTTTCCAAGTGCCATAAGACAACGGGGGCGGGGTGTACAAGGGAGACAATAACAGTGTCAATCCTACTGGGCCTTGTGACATTTGGATCGTGCAAGTGCAATAACAAGAAGTGCAGGGGGACGGTAAGGGAGAAGTGCAAGTGCAAGGGTGGGGGTGCAAGGGGCTGAGCAAGTGCCAAAGGAGGCCCAGGAGGCAAGTATTCAGGCAAGGGGATATGGATCAATTAGTGCAAGGGAGAGGAGGTGGACCAGACTCGGTAGGCTAGTCGGGGAAGTGTGCCCAAGGGCAAGTGCTGGTAAGGGGGAGACTGGTCAAAGGAGGGCCTGCCCCAGTAAGGCTCATGAGGGGTAAAGGCCACCAGTCATAGAGACAGGTGGAACTAGCAGGGTAGGGGGAAGGAGGAGGCGAAAAAGAAGGTTTTCAGAAGCTTCCGGAATTTAAGGCGATTCGGTTCAAGGTGTAGAGGTGCAGGAAGGACGTTTCTGAGGGAGGCTCCTGCCGAAGAAAGAGATCTACCCCCCACTCTCTGCTTAGAGAAGCATCTGACTTGCAGAGAGTTAGAGCTAGAGGAGCAAAGAATTCTAGCAGGGAGGTATTGAGGGTCTTGAATTTGATCCTTGTTGCCACTGGGTGCCAGTGGAGAGATTTCAGGTCTGGAGAGATGCAGTTCCTTGGCTTTAGGTCAAGGATACATCTTGCAGTCCAGGGAGTAGGGAGGAAAGAGACAGGTTAAGGAAGAGGCTGTTGCAGAAGTCAAGCCTAGAGGGAACCAGAGCTCTGGAGACATTCAGTTTCTGGGTGCAGGTGAGAAATAGAGTGGAAGTCAAAGGAAATGATTTCTGGAAACCACTTACTTGGTTGGTGGTCGCTGGCTGCGTCCCTTGATTCAGAAAGAAGGATGCCTTTCAGGAGCATGGTATTTGGTCCTAATTGTCTAGCATCATCTTCTTGACACTTGCTCTCGGGACTAACATTATCCTTGGAGAAAAACCTGTCAAAAAGAAAGGTCTCACCCAAAGTTACTATGGGGGTTGACTTTCTCCTTTCACTAGCTCTCTACTTTTAGACTACTATAAAGAGAACATTCTATCATATAGCAGTCCAAGCCAACCCTATTCAAGGTCCCCTTAATTGCAGGCATAACAACACTAATTTTCCTCCTGAACTGTAGGATTTGTCATACATTCTCTTATGTACTGTTCCCTCTTTACTTCTCCTTTCCTCCATCACTGTCTCCCGAACCCACATACACACACTCGCAGGTGCTCAGACTCACACACATGAAAATATTGGATTTCCAGAGACCCTGTCCCTCATTATGAGTGACCCAGTCTGGAAAAAAGTGTCCGTAACAACAGTTACCAGCAACTTTTCTGGACCGGGTCACTCCAAGTCTGGCGGTAGGGGCTGTGAACTACCAGCAGGCCTGTTTTGCCAGTAGTTTCGGCCCCTACTGGCAGTAAACCACTGAAGCACTTGCACTGTTACTGCCAGTACCAGTGCTTCAGTGTTCCCATTCCCATGGAGTCCTATGGGACTCCACAGGAATGGTAACTTACTATTCTTCTGCCTGCCGTAATATCCCAGTGTTACCGGGATATCGGGAAGTGGAAATGGTAAGCTGAGATTACCAGTAGGCCTGCGGTACCCTCATAATGAGGGCCCATATCTCTGTCATTGACCACGAGCCAAAAAATGGACATCATCCAGACATGTTGCTCTGAAAAGTTTGAGGCTTCTTGCGGGCTGCGCCACTTGGTTAGTTATAACAGTTCCTGCAACTTACTTTCAGCTAAACAGTTCATCATACAGGTTCACATTAATTGCCAGAAAATTGTATATTAAAGTTATGCACATATTGCATTGACTCACAGATGTGTAGAGTGCATCTAACGCGCTGGGGCTTAATGAAAGATGCTATGAAAATTATTGGTGAGTGGTATATGATATGGCATTTGTGAAATGATATGGCATTTGTAACGCGCCTATACACAAGTGTTTCAAGGCGCGACGAGGCAGGGGGGGGAACAAAGGGAGACGGACAACGATCCTACTAGGCCAGGTGTCATTCAGATCGCGCAAGTGCAAGGGTAGGGGGACTGGGAAAAGTGCAGGGGAAGGGGAGAGGGGAAGTGCAGTACATGGTTAGTAGAATACAAGATAAATAATAGGGCCAGCTGGTGGCAAGTGCAAGGAAAGTGCGGTACATGGTTAATAGAATACGAGATAAATAGTAGGGCTAGCTGGTGGCAAGTGCAAAGGTAAGTGCCGGGAGAAGGGGCTGTAGGATACAGAGACAGTCCTGTGGTGCATGTAGGCAGTGAAAGGAAGAGTGGCTGGGCCAGGACATGAGATCGGTGAGTGAGTGGCCCAGTTGCGGATTCAGTGCAGGTTCAGTGATTTTAGCAGGGGAGAGAGGGAGAGAAAGCAGAGGCAAAGAGGAAGGTTTTGAGGTGCTTCCGGAACCGGAGATGGTTCTCCTCAAATTTCAGGGAGGCAGGAAGGCTGTTCCAGAGGGAGGCCCCTGCTGCGGCGAGAGATCTACCCCCAGCTCGTTGCTTGGAGAAGCGGCTGACCCTGAGGTAGTTGGAGGTGGATGAGCGAAGTGCTCGAGAAGGAAGATATTTAGGAAGAGAGAGTTGCAGGTATGTTGGCCCAAGGCCCCAGAAGGCCTTGTGGACAATGCAGAGGGTTTTGAACTTAATCCTCGCAGCCACTGGGAGCCAGTGTAGTGATTTCAGTCCTGGAGAGATACGGTCCCTGGGCTTGATGCCAAGGACAAGTCTCGCAGTCCTGTTCTGGATGAGTTGCAAAGGGCGGAGAGTAGAGGCAGGCAGATTTAGATAGAGGCTGTTACAGTAGTCCAGCCTAGAGAGAACCAGAGCTCTGAGCTTCGGATATGATTTGTTATCCGTAGGGGATACACTATTTTAGTTGAAATGATGGTTACTCCACTGAGGAGAATGCTTTCATTGCAAGGCTTGCAGTCATAGTTTAGAGGTTTATTTTTATCATGGATGGGTCCAGAGGGATTCTGGGGAGTAAGAGCTAGATTGCGGTAAACTCAAGTGTGGGTACCAGATTGAAAACATGTGATCTGGAGACCGTTTTGTTTAGAGATGCTCGTAACCGTTGGGTCTAGTGCCATCCCTGCCTGCGCATAAGATGCCTTGGACAGCACTGCCGTTTGCCTTGAAGTACAGCGAGGTAGAGCACAAGCCAGGCAGACAATGTGGTGCCCAGCAGCAGTTTATTGCAGTTATTACAATGGCACACCAAATCCATTCCCTCGGGTCAGTAATGTGCGCAAAAATGACTCCACTGAAACCGGGGAAGGTCATTCACCGGCATCTGTTCAAGTTCCAAGGTCATTGTCACCCATGAAGGTTCGAAAGTTCCCAAAGAAAAATGTTATGTTGCTAGGCGGCCTGTTACCCTCATTATGTGGAAGGGGCTGTTTGGGGTGCAATTTGGGAAGAAGGGAAGTGAAGGGGGCGAAAGGGAAGTGAGGCAGTATGTAGAACTAAAGAGACGTGAACAGACGTGCTGCCTGCGTCTCGTTTGTTTTGAGCCCGACCCGGTGTATGGGTGGTGTGTGGCGGGCAAACCAAGGTTTACAGTCCAGGGCAGAGGCGTACCTTTGTCCCTGACAAAGAAGTTCTCCCAATTTTCATGAAGCCCACGTTCTTGTCCCTCAAAGTGACTTAATTAACACAATTCAACCAGTGTGTTCAGGTTTGCTTAGGAAAAATAAAGACTTCCAAGTAAAAGGTCTCCCATACATTTTCTTGCCCATACTTGGGGATGCTTTTTGGTCGTAACTGTCATTAGGCACCATCTCGGCCCCGATTGGTTGTGTTATGCTTCTAGAGTATTATGGGGAGGCCATCTGCCATATCTCAAGGCTGCTCCACAATCTGTCGCTTGGCCATGCAATTTGGACCCTTGAAAACAAGTTCTAGAACCACTGTAAGAAAGGAGGCGATCTGTGGGGTCCTTACTGGGCCTCCCACATCAGGGCCTTGGGTCTGTTGCTGGCCAACCCAAACTTCCTTTCCTCCTCAAGTTCAGCTGGAGAGCTTGTTCCTAGTAGGCTTTGAGTAGAGTCTTTGCCCCATGTGCAGTGTGCAGTCTGTTCTGGCTCCTGACCTACCTCCCAGCTGCTTCACCATGTGCTCATTCTTCCGGCCGTCTTGCTCCCACATCCCATAAACGTGGAGTATTTGGTTCCCTCACTCTTCTATGAACTCTTCTTTCCACATCCATCTCAACTCTTCTCCTCGTGTCTACCTTCTTAGCTATCGTCTTCACCTCCTGCTACTCGAAGACCCTTTCCCCGACGTGCCCAATTCCGGCCTCTCTGCCACCTCTTTCTTGGTTGCTCTCAGCATAGCCACCTTAGCTTCCCTGCCCCCACCTCCTGCTCAACTACTCTTGTCACCCCCTCTTTAGGAACCTCTAGATCCAATTCCAGCTGCACAGCTTTTCTCCCCAGCTCACTGGGCCTCTCTCTCCTACCCACCCCTCTCTCTCACCCTTTTTGCCTCTCTCTCTCCTTCTCTCTCCTCCCGTCTAACTCCCTCTCTCTCTTTCTCTCTCTCTCTCTCTCTCTCTCTCTCTCCCTCCATTCTCTCGCTCACCCCCAACATTTTGCGTAACCTCTTTCTCTGTGTATTTCTCCGACTATTTTCCTCTCACAAATACCCCCACAACACCACGCTTATAAATCATAAATAATTAGCAAGTGGCAGGTTGGTGAAGGAAAGTCGGAGGACAAGACGTGCCGCTGTGGAGTGGCAGATGCTGGCACATCAGCAGCATGGAAAGCAGCCATGGCCAACTCCCTGTTCGGCATAGGTCCTGCTAGGCCCAGCATTATCTCCAGTGACAGGAGTCTAGGCAGTGAATGCTAGGGTGCTCATGGACTGTCAGGAACACTGAACTAAGGTGTCCTAATGTAATCCAGTAAGGGTAGCAGAAGGTCAGAGCGGAATTAAAGGGCAGGGTTTCTGTGCAATAATCAGGAACACTCGGCCATAGATGGCGCTTGCCGAGATGACAAGAGTTAAGACTTTCCATCTGTTTACTGTTGTACGAACAAGAAAAACAAGTGTGAAATAAAAAATGAAAATACTCGAAGCTCATTACAATATATTCTGTTGTAGATTGGGTTAGTATTTAAATGCTTAATGTATAGATACGACATACACTAATCCTCATTACATAATATCACCTGTACTATGTAACCTGTCTAGCAATGCACCCTTTTCGTTTATTACTTTGCATGGCTTACAGCAACAATAATACACTTGCCATCACACCTAGAATGAAAACCGGTATTGGCAAAGCCAACCGGTTTGTCTTTTGTGTGGGCATGCGATGGGCATTTGCACACTGCCATAATGGTACTAGCTGGCCATAATATGGCAACTCGTGTGATTACCTGAGCATGTGATCACATTGCTTGGCAAATGCCTGTCTAATACCTACACACAAGCCAAAAAGCTTTATGAATGTGGCTTTGACTTCAGTGCAACGATATAAATCAAGTGACTTTGTGTGAGACACTTCATTACACAAGTAGCACATTTAAAACTTCAATTAAGCAATGAACCCTCGGCAAACTGCTTAGAAATAACACTGGCAGGCCCAAATTTAATGTTGCTGCTTGACAGAACTAGCTCAAACAGATCCCTGGAAGGGCAGGTACTCGGTCGGAATGGCCATAGAGATTTGCACGGGCAGTCAATGGGTGGGTAAATTACCAAACACCACCCACACGCTGTTTGCCCTCCTCATATGTCTAGCTGTACACCAATGCAATCGTTTTTATAACCAGTCTGAAAAAAATAAACATACAAATCATATTTATGGGGAAGCACTTGGGTGATTCCGCAATGCATATTCTTTGGCCATCAAATTGAACTGAGGGCAAAACAAAAAATGCTTGCATAGTAATACATCTCGAGAAGCATAGGTGTGTTCCTGTGGATCTAGAGTTCAAACAGTGTTCTTTGTTTTCCAGCGCCTTCAACTTACTGGAGTAATCCACGTGCGAGGATGTGTTCATGCAGTCATGTTCTGGTTTAAAGACAACTTTGGCGTTACTATTGGACTGATTTTTGGAATCCTGATTCCTCAGGTACATTGCAAACGTCTTTGTGGAATGTTGCACCTGGTGGTTCATTGCACGCACTTTCGGTAGCTCGATGTTTCATAGCCTGTAATTCAGGGGATGGAGTAAGTTAATGAAGCTTCTTTTGCTGTTCTACTGACAGTAAATGCCATTCCCTCTCTTGGCTGTTTAAATCCCAGTGACGTGGCATTTACACTATAGTGCCACAGACATACATGACATCACATGCGGTCAGTGGAATTCCGACTATGCACCACTGCCATTTGCATGGTCTCCAGGCTCTCTGATGGATCTGAGACTTAGGGGAGGGGTTAGGTTAGAGCAGGGGTCTGCAACCTGTGGCTCTCCAGTTTCTTTCAACTACAACTCCCATGATCCTTCACCATTGCCTATTCTGGCTAGGGCTAACAGAGTTTTAGTCCAAAAACCAAAGGTTGCAGACCCGTGGGTTGGAGAAATGAGAAGGAAGATGGCTTTGCTGTTGTGTTTATGCGTGCAGACTGGGGGTTCTCAGAACCATGCGAGAGGGTCAATTCTTTTTAGGTGTTATTTGTCTTGGGCACCGAGATATGTCTCCAGAAGGGCGCTTGTGTCCCCAGTATGCTAAGATCCATTGGCCAACCCTGTGGTAGATACGTGTTTGACGTCTGATGGGAGCGATAATGAGTATGCCATGTGAGGGCGATGTCATTGATGTGCCTATGGTACTTGTGTGAATAGAAGTTAAGAATGCTAGTCTGGCAGATTAGCGAAGGGCCTGGCAGAATGTTTAGGGCACCCATCATGTGGCACCAAGGCAGATTGCCTGGATGGTACCATGGCGAGTTGGATACGTCAAACTGCCTGTCTTCAAAGGTTTTCCAGAAAGTCAGCTGATCCGGAGTGTGTGGATACCCCTGTGGAGAGCTTGGGAGTTGTGCTCTGATGTTAGAGAAAGTGGATCTTCTATATCTCTTTCTGCTGCATCGGGTGGTTTCTAGAAGTGTCATTGCTGGATCTCAGCATGGTGCCAGACTGCTACAGAATGATCATTTTTTGGTTGAATGCGTCTCCAAACCCTTGAAGGGCTCTGCCGTTGATGCAGTGTACTTTGAAATGGATCATGTTCTTGACCTGGAAGTGCGTCATTGCTGGATCTCAGCATGGTGCCAGATTGGTACAGAATGATCATTCTTTGGTTGAATGCGTCTCCATGCCCTTGAAGGGCTCTACGGTTGATTCATTGTACTTTGAAATGGATCATGTTCTTGACCTGGAAGTGCGTCATTGCTGGATCTCAGCATGGTGCCAGATTGGTACAGAATGATCATTCTTTGGTTGAATGCGTCTCCATGCCCTTGAAGGGCTCTACGGTTGATGCAGTGTACTTTGAAATGGATCATGTTCTTGACCGGGAAGTGGGTCATTGCTGGATCTCAGCATGGTGCCAGATTGGTACAGAATGATCATTCTTTGGTTGAATGCGTCTCCATGCCCTTGAAGGGCTCTACGGTTGATGCAGTGTACTTTGAAATGGATCATGTTCTTGGCTGGTAGCCTGGTAGCCGGCGGAGTGATCTTGGAGCATGCACTATGTGTTCAACTCCTGTCGAGTCTACATTTATTTCCACAGTTTTCTGGATGCGTTGAAGTCCCTTAGTAATGCCAAGGTAAACGCAGCAGTATGCCAAGGTCTGTGCTGTTGGTATAGTGCATTCTTGTTCGAAATGGGAAAGGCAGCAACACAACGGCTTTCGTGCATGACTTATTTTTTCTATTTTGTACATATGTACTTCTTTTGAGGTGGGATGATTCCAAAATAACGATTTATTTGTTCAAGTGCATTTGAAACACACTATTTGTCATTTGATTCATGGTTCTCTTGAAAACAACACCTATATAGAGGACGCTGACATGCTGCCACTGTAATGGTCCCTTAATGCAAGTGACACACACCAAATCTGATTTGTTACCCTTAATTGGGCTGTGAGAGTAAATTGCCCTGGCGGGGAATGTGTCTGGAGAGCTGTGTGCCCCTGCAACTGAGATAATATATCCCTGTGAGTCTCGGCGCAAATGTAGAGCATCACAGTCTGAAACAGTCTTTCCCCTCCTCTTTCGGCCTACCAACATCTTCTGGGCTGTCCTGCTGGCGTGATGGATCATATGACCCTCTGAACCTTTTTCCATCTGGTTCTGCGCACCATGGACACTTTACTGCCTGTGCCCTAACACCAGTCCTACTTGTGCTGCCACCCTAGGAGGGTAGAGGTGGCCGTGGTTCCATACCATCGCGGCTCCTCGCTGCAACCGGGAGTCTTTCCTTGCCTCTTTCAGCCTGCCTGGCCAATCCGGTCTACCAATATCATCCGGGCTGTGCTGCTGGCTCTGGGGTCACACGATCAATCACGTGCCTTTCATAGTTCCATCACCTGGGTTTGGTGACTCATTTAAGGGTGTTATCATCCCTTGTTCGCACCTGGTCCACCTACCACCTCTTATTTTTCCTCATGTTGCCAATGTAGTTGGGATCGTCTGTTATTATGTTGCCCTTCATGCTTTAGGTTACAACTTACTGCTCCCTTATTCTATCTTGCTCCATAATGACATACACTTCTGGTTCACACTTCCTACCTCCTTTCTGGTTATCGACATGCTTGTACCCTTTCTACTTCTAACCTTGCCCATCCTCCTATCATATGTCAGCCATCCTCCTCTATTTCCATTGGTATCTGGAATGCCAGATTCATATGCAACAAATCTCATGCTACCCTTGATTTATTCCTGCAACTGAGTCTCCGTTTTCTCTGCCTTAACTCGGATATCCTCCTCTTATACCACCACTTTGCCTTCTCTTTTCTCTTCTACTTCTAACTTTTTCCATATCCTCACCCCTCTGGCCGTTGTGGTTGGATAGGTATTCTATCTCACTCCACTTGCGTACACCAGACTTCTTCTAGTGCCCCTGTTTCCTTTCCTTCATTTGAGTATCAATGCTCTACTTTCCTTAAAACTTTTCTTATTTCATTTGTAATTGTTTATTGATTTCCTGGGCCACTTCTCTCCATTATCATTGATCTTGACACTTTGCTCTTCTCCTCCTCCTCTTTTTACTTGGTGATTTTAATTTGCATCTTGACAATATTCACTCTTCCTCTGTTTTTCTTCCACTCACTTTTGGACTCATATCATCTTTTGCTCTTGACTGCCTTGCATCTTACTCCTTAGGTTCTTCTATTGATCTTATTTTCTCTTCTTTTCCTTGTAATACGTTAGTCTTTTCTTATCATATATATTCTTCTGATCATTTCCTTCTGTCATTTTCCATTCTCATCTCTTACCCCTTCTTTGCCTCCCTCTACTAAAACATTTCTTTGCTCTTTTGATTCATTCCACTTTATATCTTCCTTGACTTCTTCTCTTCCTTCCTTAAGTTCATTCTCTACAATAACTGTTGATTCTGCTCCTGATTCCCTCCAAACTGTTCTTACATTTACCTTGGACACACTCTATCCAGCTTGTCCTTTCACTCCTTCACCCAAAACCCTGCGTCCGTGGCTCACCCTTTCTCTTCTAACTCTTCAGTCCTCTCTCTGGAAACTTGAACGAACGCTGGTGTAAAAAGTCTCAATCCCCTCTTGATCTTAAACTTTTGTCCACTTTGCATTCTTCCTATGAATCTCTTCTCCTAGCGAGTAAAAAGCAATACTTCGCATCACTGGCCTTTTCCCCTTTTCATCATCTTCCCGGTCTATATCCACTTCTTAATACTATTCTTTCTCCTTGCTCTTCTGACCTCTTTCTTCCTCCCTCTCTGCCACTGATCTCGCAGACTACTTCACCACTAAAGTCTGCAACCTCTGTGCTTCCTTCCCTTCTTCTTCTCCCTCTTCTGTTTCCTCTTGCTATCCTCCTTTCTTATATTGTCCCTCTTTCTCTGCTTTTTCTATTCTTACTGAGTCTGATACGGCTCAGTTTCTCTCTCGTGTGCACCCAATGTCTTCTCCTTCGGATCCTATTCCATCTACATAAATCCCTCTAGTCTATCCTCAGACTCTTTTATTCCTTTCTATTCTATTCAATCTGTTGCTAATTACTTACTCTGTTTTTCCCGATACCTTTAAACATGCTGCCGTTATTCCTATTCAAAAGAAACCTTTATTGGACCCTAACCTCCCTGCTAACTTCAGACCTATTTCACTTCTTGCTTTACTTTCTAAACTTTTGGAGAGGATTGTTTACTCTCAAATCTCATCTTATCTTCATCTTCATTCTCTTCTTCCCCCACTTCAATCTGGCTTTCGACCCACTCATTCTACCGAAACTGCCCTCTTGCGTGTTTCAGATTTTCTTCTTTCTGCTCGTCACAGCAAACTTTATTCTATTCTGATTCTGCTTGATCTTTCTGTAACTTTTGACACTGTAGATCACCCCACCTTGATTTCTACTCTTTCCACCGTGGGCATTTCTGGTCTCCTCTGGCATGGCTCAAATCTGATCTTTCTCTATGTTCTTATTCCATGTCTTGGCCAGGCCAACTCTCTCCTCTGCATTCTCTTCTCTATGGGGTGCCTCAAGTCTCTGTACTTGGCCCTCTTCTCTTTTCACTATACACATTCCTTTATCTTCTGATTTCCTCATTCAATCTTTCCTGTGATGACTCACACATATTCTCTTTTTCTGAATTCTCTGAATTCCTAGACACGGAGTCTCTCCTTGTCTTTCCTCTGTCCAAGCTTGGATGGCCTCTCACTTTCTTCACCCAATTCCATCCAAAACTCAAGTTATTTTCTTTCCTCTTCCTTCTCCTCCCGCTTCCCTATTTTTCCACCTTCTCAGCTTCCCTTTGCCTCTTCTGCCCATAATTTTGGTTTTCGTTTTGATTCCCTACTTTCCTGTTTCTCTCATATTTCTCTTAATGCCCGCAACTGTCAGTTCCTCTTTTTAATGTTCCTCGCGCTCGTCCCTTTCTTTTCACACGACCAAAGTTCTTATATTTGATTTATTTTTTTCTCATATCAATTATGATATGATATGGCATTTATAATGCGCCTATACACAGTAAAGGCAACAATTATTGTTCTTTACTGGTTGGATTACCTGCCTCTCCTCTTGCACCTCTTCGCTCTATAATTCGGCTATCTGACTACTTTTTGGTCTTTCCCCTCAATCTTCTATTTCTTCTGCCCTTTTTTCAGCTGCTATTCTCTCCGTTGAGTCTCGTCTATTGTATTGTTTTCTTTCTATGGTATTTAAATGGCTTCACGGTCTTGCGCCTCGTTCTTGCTTCTCTAGTTTCTTTTTATTCAGCTGCTCATGTTCTCCGCTCCCAGTCTACTTCACGCTTGGTTGCCCCAAAACATCCTTGTGCTTCATCTTGTTTTCGTTCTTTTTCTCTTCTTGCCCCGCTTCACTGGAATTCTGTTCCTCTTTCTATTCGTTTTTTCGCTACCTGCAGTCTTTTTTCACACTTGTTTAAAGTTCCACCTCTTACCTTTGTCCTCTGCTTCATGATTTGTTTCCAGATATCCAATGTATGTACCATTTGTTCTTTTTAAATTGTAATGGCGCTTTGTTGAAATAAATACAAATACAGCCTGGAAAGCCCACTGTCTGGAGCCTGCAGTGAAGCGTCACCTCTCCTTGGAACGTGGCACCCTGTGCTTGGAGTCGCTGCAGGCCGGGTGCAGATTGCCCCAAGCAGCCCCACTGGATAAGACTCTTGGTGGAACCTGGGATTCGCATACCAGCTCTTTGTTATGGGGCAGGATTTGAAATCTGGCACTAAAGCAGTCTGCCCTGGATGTTCATATGCACATCAACGTTGGGCCTGGATAGACCTTCTTTGCATTGCATTTTTCTGTTTTTGGTGAGCATTTGCCCTTGTTCCTCCAGCGGCGGTCGGCAATCGATCACTGCAGTGGGTCTGCCCACCGCCTCTAACACACGGTTAACCTAAGGCAACCTGCTGTGCAGCAGCATAGACATAACCCATCACAGAGCGGTTGTTTGTAGAGTGCAGACTAGCATCACATAATGTTATGAGCCAAGTACCCTCCCCTTGTCAAAATTGGATGGGAACCCCTCTCATCTGGGGGTGGAGGCCAACCAGGGAGTTGTTCTGTGCCAATTCTACCCCTGAGGTGGACACTGACAATTGAAAGAGTTCCAATTCCAGCCCTCCTCCAAGTTAAAGTCTGTTTATGTGCAGTAGTGAATTGCACCACACAATGCCTATGAACGAAAATGGTGGCAGAGCATTCTCTTCTAATTCCAGAAATATGAAGAAACAAGAAGATGCACTACCACAGAGAAGAGAAGTTGCAGTGTCCCACACACAAACCTGTGCACACCCTTGCAAGACAGAACAATTTCAGGGGAGAGACGCAATCCCTGAAGCTACAAGCATGCACGCACGCCCCGTTGTCAGCACTGCAGAAGGAACAGCGATCTGACCTGGAGCTCCTATGAGGAAGAATAGTCAGCCATATATGGCACGCCAGAGACCCCAAGTGGGACTATACTTACCTTTTGGGGGAGCCAGCCATGGCACCACTAACCCGAACCTGGACAATATACAATGTGGGCTGCCATTGCTGCCTCCCAGCTGTCCCATGAAGAGAAAAAGGGTGGGCTTTAACCCACAATTTGCAGGCTGGTGAAACTGGGCTTATTTGGATAAAGAGGTGCTGCCAATCAGACTGCACCGAAGGGGATAAAGTGCCCAGGATACAGAAAGGTGTAGGAGGTTGCAGACTAAAAACCAGCATGAGGAAGGATGGTGAAGTGGACAATGGGGGCGATTTATTTTGGAGCAGGATGAACATAGGGACTCACTGGGAGCTCTGATTGGGGAGCTTGAGATAGCTCTGACGGTTAGCGACTTTGCCTTGATCGAGGACCCAGATTGTGATGGCTTAGTTGAAGAATTGCATGAGGAATTCTTCAACCCTTTGGCTCCTAAACTTAGGTGGCAGTATCATGAGTCGTTCATTGATGGTACTGTGACAAATTGCGGGATTCAGTCATCGCTCCCCAAGGGGAAGCCTTTTCTTTGTGAGGCTAGGGAGGTGAGCCTGTTATGCAGCACTCCACCTAGGGGTGGAGGCATGCAGGACCTCACAGGGAGATACTCCCCTCCTGGGGACAAGGACTCCTGTTCGCAGAGGAACTCCCTAAGGCCCTTTCTCTTGGACCAACAGTAACATCAAGGCTTAAGAAAGACTCAACAGGTCAAGCCACCGTTTACTACTGTAACAGAAGTTCCAAGATTCAATCTGAGGAAAGGTCTAGTGGAACCACTTTGAAGAAGAAGAATAAGCAAGTAATAATGATTGCTCAGAGGCTGGAAACCACCAATACTGAGACGAGGAGGAATGAGCGAGTAATGAAGGAGAACCCAGCAATGAAACATAAAATGGAAAGGACTACTGTCAGCGAGATGTGAAACCTGGGAGCTTCGAATCAGCAGGGTGTTGAAAGCTGAAGGAGACCGGGAGATCCTCCACAAGGAGGAAGCAACCAGCTGGTGAGTGTGAGAGGCCCCGAAGGAACTGAAGGAAAAAGAAAACAGCCGAAGAGAACCACAAGAGAGAAAACCAGTTGTGATTGGTGGCTTGACACAGGAGAAGTGGACTGCGCAGTCCAGCAACGATGCTGAGACTGCTAAAAGGCTGACCACACAGAACCGCAGAGAGACTCAGAGTGCAAGCTGAAGCCATCCTGAACAACCAAAGCGTAATCCCTATCCTGAAGGCAGGCCTGGTGATGCCGACCCATGAGAAGCAAGTTAACTCGGAAGGTGGGAGATCCGGGAGGGACCAGAGGAATAACGAGTACCTGCATCATACTTGTCCCAATGACACGAGAAAGAACCAAGGTGAAATGCATCACAGGATTCATCCTACTTGTCCCAGTGATACCATCCTGGACCGAAACAGTGAAATACATCCCAGGACAGAGCCTACTCATCCCAGTGATACGATAAAGAACAAAGAAGGAGAAATATATTACGGGACTAATCCTACTTGTCCCGGTGATGTGTAAATAAAGGAAGAGACTGAAACTCATCTCGGACACATCCTACTGGTTCTAGTATTACAGAAAAGACAAAGAGATTGAGACGTATTATAAAGCCTATCCTACTCATCTCATTGATATGAGAGAGAATCAATACAGTGATAAGATAACATATCATAGGATTACAGAGAACAGAAATCACACAGAGGAACTATATTGCCCAAGAGATGTCAGAAAATGAGACTTTCAGAGACACTTGAGGGAAACATAAAAAGAGAAAATCTAAGGCCAAGAGCATCAAGGAGGAGAAGTCTGCAAAGCCCAGAAAGAGGGGAACCAAAGACATGGACAAATCTACTAGGAGAACTGAACAAGCTAATACAAGAAATAGCCCAAAACTATTTAAGAATCTTATATTGAGGCTGAGGAAGCCTATCCAGAAGAAGGAAGTCATTTTCCTGGCCTTTGTTGTTTTGTCTTAGTGGCAGGGTAAGTGTAGTTTAACTTTGGACAGCCCTATTGTTTTGGACTTCACGACAGACGACGAGCAGCCCAGTTAGTTGTGTTAGGTACGGAAATCCATAGACTAGGGCTAGTGAGGCCTTTTCACATATTACTTAATATCTATAAGAATGCCACCACTTGGTCTCTTTCTTCCGACCAAACACAGTACACTCACCTGTGCATTGTACAAGGCACTAATAACAGTGCTCGATAAGGAAAGTGTGAAATGCCAGTCATATTGTCCCTTATTCCTTCTTAATATGAGCAATGAAATCTTGTTTAAAAATACTTGAATATCGCCTGCTTCTCATTCTCTTACTCAGACCAGATCAACATGTTCTTGTGTGTTAGCCCTCTAGGCCCCCAGTCCCAGCTGTCCCCTATGCTTTTGGATGCCGAGAAGAAATTTGACTTTGTTGAAATACTTTTTTGTTTGCTGTACTGGGGAGAATGGATGTGGGTGGGTGCTTAATTTCTTGGGTGAGATTATTATATTGCAACCTGAAAGGAGTTGCCTCTGGTGCATTCTCTAATGGGGAATCGGACAGAGATGTGCTTTTGTCTCCTCTGCTCTTTGCCTTATTTATTGAGCCTCTGGCCTATGTATTGGGAGAGGGGCACGTAGATAGGTGCCTCTGCTTTTATACTGTAGATTTGCTGATGACCTAGTAGTTTAAGTTTGTTCCCCTGGGGGCAACCTCTTCCCAGTAGTAAAGGAGGTTAAACAGTTTGGTGAATCGTCACTTTATATATCAAGTGGTGTAAATCTGAAACAATGTTTGCCCCTCAGACATGCACGGATGTGTTTTATGTGGTGCACAAATCCGGTTCTATGTCATTTCAAAGTTTTTATGACTGCCTTTTTTACGAGTACACTATTAGGAAAAAAGTCATTGAATTTTATTGGGGGGTTACCCCCCACACTCCCTCTCCCCACCTATTGTTAACTATTCCCGACCCCTACACCCCTCCAAAATTTCAATGACATTTTTCAGAATAGTGTACTTGTAAAAAAGGCATTTGTAATGACTGTAGATGAAGCGACGGTATACCACAAGTCTGGTGCGCTATCTGGTATCTAAATATCTAAAGATAAAACCACCCTTCATCAGGCCAATTACGAACCCTTACTACTTGACAGAGTGTCAATGTGGAGAGATTAAGTTGCCAGCTTCTTTTATGGGCAGGTTCTCACTATTTAAACTGGTCATATTACTGAGACATCTATATCGCTTTAGAACTATATAATTTAAGCTCCTGGCATCATTCTTCACCATTCTTTGCCCTGCCCTTATTAAGCTTGTATGGGCAGGTGGCACTGTCATTTCAGTTGGCAAACACTCACTCTGCCATTGGAGGACAGCAGCCTAGGGATCCCGATGTAGAAACATATTACCTTGCAGCCCAATCACGTCATGCCATTCACTGGCAAATCCTCCCCCCCCACCCCCCACAGGCAAGCAGGACATTCGTCTGGAAAAGATACCACCTGCCCCTCGTTACTTCATGCTCATACATAGACCAACATTCTGACTTTCAGCCTAACTCTGCGACTCTTGGCCTGTACCAAGCTGCACACTAAATTTCGATGCTCCCCATCCTACAGCCCTTTACTTGGACTTATTAGAGGTCATAAACTGTTAAGTGCTGCATAAATGATCCAGGATTATGGGGTGAAAATTAGTTCCTGGTCATTTGCATACTCTGTAATGCCTGATCGCCCCTGAAATCAATATACTGCTTTGCTGCTCTGCCTCTGCTGGTGGAATTCATACAGGTGGCCTGGCAATCCGCTATTGCCAGAAGCTGGGTACATAGATCGTGTGTGGGTCATCGGCATGAAGATACAGGCCGTGAATTGTCTCGAAGTCCTGTTGCCCTAATAATGTGCATTCTATTTTCATACATTTCCTAGCATCCCGGCTTTCAGGTTGTGCAACTCGCTAGCCGACATCTGCGCTGTGTCTGTTGGCTTATTCTGTTGGCTCAGTTGCTCAGTGTATCACATTTCACAAATCAGGATTGGGAATTATTTTCTCTACCTGATATTGATGCTGTTTATGCAATAACTGAGCAGCTAAAACCCACTTATGTCGCTGACGATCTTTTTTATGCAGGTGTCCCACCCCACTTGTTAAAGGCAAATCTGGATTTTGACCTTTTGGCAAACTATCAGCCGGTCACGTCTCTTCCATTTCTAGAAAGATTTTGGGGAAAAATTGTCTCTTTACAATTAAGAGTGGATAAGATATCAAGTTTTATTAGCCTTTTCCCAGTCAGGATTTCGACCGGGGTGCAGCACCTAAACCGTAACATTTCAGATGATGGTGGTGGTTGTGTTCTGGTTGTATTGGATTTGTAAGCGACCGTCGATACCATTGATCATAAGATTCTTAATGATACTTTGAAGCAACAAATGGGTATAAAGGGAGCATTACTGACCTGGATTGATTCCTTTTTGGTTAACATCAGCAAATAATTCTAATTGATCAAGATTGTTCAAACCCTGATTCTGTGCCTTTTGGAGTCCCTCTGGGCTCGATTTATCACCCATCCTTTTTAACACTATCTAGAGCCACTTGGGGCATTACATCCATGTATCCACCAATGCACTGATGATACTCCACCTTATTTGAAGTTATCCTCGTCTGGAGACTTAATGAGGTTAGGGACATCAAGAGCTGAATGGCTTTGCATTTTATTAAACAAATACATCAAAAACTGAATTTCCTTTATGTTCTTATGCAAAGCCTGATCCATAGTTTATGAAGCTGTTCCATGAAGCAAAGATTTTGGGTGCCCCCTCCCAGTTTCTTCTTCAGCAAAATCTTTAGGCTTTACTGTGGATACCAGTCTCTCTTTGGTCCCCCATATAAATGCACTGGTGAAATCACCCAATTTGTATTTACTTTCACTAAGATCAGAGAAGCCATTTATTCCTGTGTCCGATTTTCGTTCTCTAGTATAATCTTGAGTCCCTTCATGGATTGACCCCGGAAATCACCTGCTAATAGGACTCGCTCAATCTACCCTTATCCCTCTTGAAGTTGGTCTTCAATGCAGCCACTTGCTTAGTCTGTGGAGCAAGACCATTGAGGGTGCCTCTTGAACTCAGGATCAAGTTTACATTTATCTGCATTGTATATAAAACACTACATTTCCGATCGCTTGAGTATCTATTTTAGAATGTGAGAATCTCAGGGTGTCGAAGAGGGCTGCAGAGCCGCGAGTGTCTTCAGCTCATGGTACCAAGATTGAAATGCACTTCTACATTGAATAGGTACTTTTACAGGGGTTGCTGTTAAACAATGGACTGCTCCACCAAAAGAACTCTGCACAATCAACGATTACCTAAAGTTTAAAAAAGAGCCTAACCGCTTTGCTTTGGGATCAAGCATTTTCTGATTTAGGGGTGACACCTGTGTGTTTTTTGGGAAATGAGTTGATGTATTTTAGAGATTTCTATTAATGTTTTTACACAATTTTAAACAGTTTTAGAGAGTAGGTATCCTGCAAAATAATTTTAGGCTATGTTCATTTTAGCTATTGTTGTTAAACGCTTTTATTTTAACTTGCACAAATATTACACATTATGTCGCACATAGTCACATTGCTTAATGATACAGTTATACAAAGGGTTGCGCTGTTCTCTTATGTCATGTATACTTTATTACGTTTCATCTTGGTCATTCTCACTCGCACTCTTATCGAATAAATATTGCCTGAAACTGCCCCCGATGTCTTTCGGTCTACTTGTCAGCGGTAACAGGCTGGAGTACACTTCCTCATTGTTGTTGGCCCAAGTCATCCATTCATCTTTCGTAGCTGGGCCTCTACTTTTCCAATGCAGTAATATAGCCCGTTTGGCTAGGAGTAGTCCAATATTCAACAGATTCCGCATAACTGGGTTCATTTTGTTCACAAAGCCTAACGCGCGTATCCCTGGACTCCAATCTATTGGTTGACCTATCATTTCTTCAGGAATTGAACACACATTCTCCCAATATTCACCCAGCTTTCCGCATGCCCATAGCATATGCAATATTCCTGCCTCCACGCTCTCACATCTTGGACGCTTCCGTGTTACTATAGTGTACATGTTTTTTAGACAGGCTGGGGCGAGGCGCAGTGTGTTTGTAATTTTGTAGTGGATTAGGTGATATCTCGAGTTGCAGGATATCTGTTTCAATAGCATGCATATGTGTCCAGTGCGTGTCCGTGAGGGGCACTCCCAGGTCCTCTTCCCATTCCTTTTTGACACCAGGTATTTTGACTTCCCTTGCAGTTAATGCGATTTGTATACAGTGTGGAGGCTGACTTCTTTGTTTCGCTATGTGTGAGTATATAGCCCAGGGTTGGATGTGCTGGGGGTTCTTCCGAGAACCCGTCCCATAATGCGGCTATTGCAGAGCACAGTCTTGGGTATTGTAGCTTTTGTAATGTGTTGTCACCTACGGTTGCTTTGATATCGTCCCAACTTAACAAAAATATGTTCATGGAATAAATCCGTAAACTGGTATACGCCCTTGTCTCACTAGTGCGCTGCCAGATCTACGTCTTGCGTAGGGGGTAGGTAGGGTGCTTCCCACGTAGGCATATATGGGTTGTACATAACGATGTTGCTGGGCTGACCTTTAAAACTTGTCCATGCTCTGCACGTGACCAGGGGAGGGTCTATCTGATTATCATTACCGACTTTCCCTTCTGCTACTTTATGCAGGGGGCCTGCCGGGCTCTCTCCCTGTGTCTCTAGTGTCACATGTGCTGCTGCGGGGGCACCCTCTGCCCAATACATAGTATAATAGGCTTGGGCTGGCAGATGGTACAATTTAAAGTCAGGGGCCATCAGTCACCATTTGTCATACGGCCTAGTGAGTCGGTTCCAACTAGCCCGCACTTGTACTTTCCATATGAATGTTGAGCACGCCCCTTGTATCTTTGTGAGATTGGCTCTCCCAGGTCACACCGGTACTGGGCTGAACAGGTAGAACAACTTGGGAAGTATGATCATTTTAATCAGTGCCAATCGTCCCATTAGTGAGATCGGGAGTTGATTCCAGCGGTGTAGTTTAGCGCAAAGTGCTTCTATTAATCCCCCGTAGTTGAGTGCTCGTGCCTGCTGTGCTGTGTGTGCTATTTCCTCCCCTATGTATTTTACCTTATTAGGTGCCCATTGGAGTCCGTGCAACTCTGCAGGTTTTCGGGTTGCTGCTGTTAGTGGGAATATCTCGTACTTGGTTGTGTTAAGCTGGAGACCGGAGAAGTCACTGAATGTGTGGACAGTATTAGCTTCTGTACGTTTTTTTCAGGATCTCTAATATATAACATATCGTCCGCATCAAGGGTTCTCAGCACTATTCTACCTGCTATTGTTATCCCGACCCGGCTGTGTCTTGCCTGAAGTAGGTCTTCCAATGGCTCTATTACCAGAGGAAATAACAGTGGGAACAGAGGGCAGCCCTGCCTCGTGCCAGTTCCAGGACCTGTGATAACATCCCGTTAACGCATACCCTTGCATAAGGTTGGGTGTAAAGTATGCAGACCCATTTGATGACATTTGGCCAAATCCGTAATTGTGCAGTACTCTGAAAAAAAAGGGCCAATATACAGTGTCGAACCCCTTTTGCATATCTAGGGCAACTGCCCTATGTTAGATGTCGTGGATCTGCCCATCACAAACCCGGCCTGGTCTTCATGTACCATGTGGGGCATTAATGGGTTCAGTCGGGTGGCCAGTATTTTCACGAACATTTTTGCGTCAGTATTGAATGACAGAGGGCGGTACGAGGTGCATTCTTCAGGCGGTTTCCCGGGTTTGAGGAGTAGTGTTATGACCTCTTCGCGGGTGGTGTTTGGTAACATACTGGACTCTAGCGCCTCAGTCCAAATTGAGTGGAGACAGGTGAGTATTTCTACAAATGTTTTATAGAACTCTGCGCCCAGCCTATCCGAACCTGGATCCTTCCCGCCCGTTAGGGCTTTTATACCTTCTTTTATCTCGTTGATTGTAAGGGCATTGCATGCTGCCACAGAGAATAGGGTAGTGGGTATCCGTTTTAGATAATCATCAATCTCCTCATTCGGGGCGGGGCTTTGGGGGGCGGGGGGAGTATAGTTAAGCATAGAAGTCGTAGAACACTGTGCTAATCTCGTCTTGTTTAGTGACCACTGTCCTGCCTTCTCTGGTTATACACAGGATACTTGTGCCCCCCCCTCTCCCCTCACCATATGTGCTAAGAGTTTCCCGGGGCATTCTTGTTCCGTGCATCTCCTAGCAGCAGCAGCAGGCTTGTCAAAATAGCATAGTTCCCTGTCCGCTGCCTCCTGATATTCGTCTAAATGGGTTTTAATGTCTGCCGCTCTCTGTGTTGTGGGATTGGTTGCGTATTGTGTCTGTAGGCTGGCTATTGTGGCCTCTCTCTTCAGGTCGTTCCATATATCCTGGAATACCCCCAGTTCTGTGGACATAGCTACACCCCTGATATACCTTGAATGCCTGCCACAATGTTTCTTGCCTGGTCACTGACCCGTCATTTTTCTCAAAGGATTGTTACATGTGTAGCCTTGTTAGTTTGAAATAATGTGTCGGGCAAGGCAGCTGCTTTGAATCGCCATGGAGCTCTCTGTGGGGCATTTTCCGGGACTGCCAGGGTTAGTGTTATCAGTGAATGATCGGATTGGGTCCTGGGGAGTATTGTAGTCTTTGTGGTCCATCCCAGCACTCTCTGAGAGATCAGCCAGAGGTCTATTCTAGAATGCATATCTTGTACTGTGGAATAGTAGGTGTATGCCCTCTGTGTTCCGTGTAACGTATGCCAGACGTCCCTCAGTTCCAGATCTTCAATATGTTTATGTATTGTACGGGCAGCTCCTGTTAGGTTTCTGGGAGTGACGGACATCCTATCCAGATCTACATCTAATATGGTGTTGAAGTCGCCTCCACATATGACTTGGGCTGTCAGTATCTAGCAGATTTTTGAAAGACCTCCTGGTAATATCCTGGGTCGTCTATATTAGGGCTGTGTATGTTGAGCAGTAGTATTTCCGCACTTCCCAACCTGCCGTGTACAATCCTGTATCGGCCTCCTGGGTCACTCTCTGTACTATAGTGGGTGAATGATCATGATCTATGCATCAGTATCATAACTCTGCAGGCTCTGGTGGAGTATGATTTGTAATAAAGGTGTCCCCTCCCACCAACTCAGACAAATTTGCAGGCCTGTTCCATGCGTTTCCTGTAAATATAGGATCTGTGCCCCTTGTCTGTTCACGTATGCCATTATTTTCCTCATCTTCACAGGCATGCCCAGCCCTCTGATGTTCCAGCTCAACAATTTTATCTTGGCTACCTTTCCATAATCCATCATCTAACAGGCACATATGTTTCCCTTGTGCTATCCGGTCTGATAGCACAGCGAGTAGAGCGCTGCCTTGACATCTGCGCAGAGCCTGCTGACGCAGGTTCGAATCCTGGCAGGGCCAAACTCAGCCTTTCATTCTTCCGAGGTCGATAAATGAGCACCACACACCATGGGTAATAAGCAGCGCTCAGATACCTGAGGGTTTGTAGCGCTATATAAATGCTAAATTATTAATATTATTATTATTATTATAATATTATTCTCACAACAAATGTCCTTGTCATCATTTCTTTAACTTGTAGTTGGTCGACTGTGCATTGTTTTAACATGAACTCCCCAACATTCCCCCTGTTCTCCTCCTCCTCCCCTATAATTCCCCGAACTTCAACTATGCTAACCCCATCGCTTCCCCCACTGCCCCCTCCCGAACCCGTTCCTCTAAACTAAGCACTCGCTTTGGTGGGTGGCCGCCTCAGCGGCGATCAGGGTCCGGGCATTAAGTCAACAACTTATCTATCCCGGCTTCAGACCACCTTTTACGTTACCAGTGTACATGATGAATTCCGCCTTCGTTCTTCGTCCTAGTTGTCCTTTACAGATTGTCCATTTGTGGGCAGCAATATCCCGTGTTTATAATTTTCGATGCCGAATTGGGGACAGTTCCCAGGAACATGAATGCAGTTCTGCCTGTGATCAAATTTATGTGGTGTCACTAATTTCCTTCATCGCAGCTTGGAGTTTTCTTGTCAGGCAGCGGTATGTTTGTTTCCACAAAAGTGAGTGCCTCTTGGGAATATAAAGAAGTATGTCTTGTTATATTGCATTTGCAATTTAGCCCGGTAGACCATGGCATAGGGGACCTTCCGCCCTCTCAGCATCTTTTTGACTGCCATAAATGTTCTTCTTTCCTGCTGTAATATACGTATCACATTGGATCCCATCTTTAATTCTTGTGTGTCTCTTGCCGCTCATAGTGCCAAGTCGCTGTAGTACATAAGCTTTGTTATAATTGGTCTAGGGTAGGCACCTGGCTTGGGACGTGGGGCCAATGATCTATGCGCATGCTCGACCACAAACATTGCCGACCAGCCTGGGTCCCCCAGCAGGTCTCTCAGCAGCTCTTCTACTGCTGAGTCCATTGGTCCTTTTAGTGAGTCCTCGGGCACGCCCACAATTCGCGTGTTATTACAGCGCGACATTGCTTCCAAATCTTTGCATTTAAGTTTGACCATGCCCAGATCCTTGGCCATGTTGGTGACAGTGGTCTGTAATGCTTCTAGGGTGTCCTCAGTCGTGCTGATTCTTGTCTCTGCTTCCGTTACCCGCTTTGCGGCTTTCTCCAGTTGGTTGCGGATTGCCGCGATGTTGGTTGTGATGCCATCAAGTTTGTCACTGATGGCTGCAAAGCCTTATTGCATAGAGTTAAAAACCCCAATTAGCGTGGTATAGGCTTGTAGTGTCCTGTTTGTACAGTGAACTTCCTAAGCGGTCTTGCATGTAGTCTCATTCCCTCGTGTGATCTGCCCTTGAAATGTAGCTAATGCACCACATGCGTAGCGCGGGCAGAGTGATGTGTGCACCCCCCGGTTTCCTTGGTCGGCCGCTTTCTGCTGGGATATGCATTCCCACCCCTGCTGGGTTGTGTGTTGTGCCGAAGGTGGGTACAGTTTGTTATCAGCGAGGTTGCCTCAGAGAGGGTGGGGGAGGTGGTTGACAGTATGGCCGCAAAGTATAGAAAGCGGTGTTGTATTCCCTAAAATGTGCTATGTGCCGTGTGCACCTTGCCGTCCTCGGTACGCTCCGTGGTCTTGAGCTTCGGTGGGGTGACGTATGGCCACGTGTCTACCGGCAGTCAAGTTCCATATTATACAGGGCCGGGGGTCGTGCCCGTTTGACGTTGGTTCCCTGATGTCTCCATCCTTGGTTATGGGCTATTCGTCCCTCCGCACACACTTACCGCCGGTAGCTTAGTTGCAGAACTGCCCTCGGATAAAGGCCGGCGTGCTTGATGCGGTCTAGCTGCTGCTGCAGTTTGATCCGCCGGGTTCGGTTCACCTTCGGTCTTCTCAGGTATTAGCAATCTGGTGGGTCGTCCTGACGGAGGAATCCACTTGCTGATGCCAGACAGGGAGCCTCAGACGTGAGTTCCGAGTCTTGCAGGTCTGACCTCAGATGAGAGGCTGGTGTGCTGACTGCAGTCTGTTCACTTCGGGAGTTTAGTCCGCTAGGTTCACACTTCTCTCTTCCCGGGTATTGGCAGTCAGGCGGCTTGCCTCTTTCTATGTTCTGCCCTGCGGGCTTGAGTGCTTGCCATGACCCGAAGGATGATTCAGCGTGCAGATGCTGGATGGGGAGCTTCGGGTGAGATTTCCGAGCTCAACTGGTGGGTCATACGGAGCCTCCCGAGAGGAGGGGCCCGCGTGGGCTAAGCGCACTCTTCACTGCACACCGTCGCTGGTTGTGTACTCAATCGGTCGTAACTCGAGTTTCCATGGGCCAATCTTCACGATTTTTCGTCCTTCTTACGTCTGCATGTTCATTGTGGCTGAAAACTGGGCGTTATTTAGCAGGTTTCATGCCCTGGACCCAGGATCTCCACCGGAGCTCACGCACAAGGCTGCATTCGGCGTTGTGCGCAACAGCGCCCCCCAGCTATTTTTGGTTAATGTTATTGCTGTATTGCATCATGAATTTTAAATGTCTGTGTAGGGTTTTATTGTAAAGTGCTCTTATGCTCTCTTTAGCCATGCTCACGCCATAGATCCTTTTTCAATAAATGATAAATAAAAATACATTTGCTAATCGTATGTAATTTCTTTTGTGTTCAAGTTGGTTCTGTGTGAAAGCCAACCCACACTGTTTAGTGAATGTATATTCAGTGGAAAAAAAAACTTTTGTTGCAGTGACACTAAGGTGCCCTGAAATTCAGCGGGTATTGGAAGCTCGAGCCCCTGCCTCCTTAATGCCAAATGTCCCCGCTGCACAGCCCATGGGCACTCTGTTGACATCACATATGACCTCACTTATAGAATGACACATTACACCACTTTTGGCGTCACTTATGTGGAGATCTGCAAACATTGGCTCTCCAGATGTTTTGGGAGTACAACTCCCATCGTTCATAACCAGAATAGCCAATGGTGAGCGATCTTGGTAGTTGTCCAGAACATCAGGAGACCCACAGGTTGCAGACGCATGACTTATGATGTGCTCGATGACATCACTTACTACAGACATCATATATACCATCACTATTACTAGTGCAAATTACAATTTAAAGTAAGGGAGAATACATTGTTGAATAAAAAAGGATCTATGTGATTACTACGACCCCCAGAATTCCAACGGCCGAAAATGGCCACTTCTTTTTATTACTTTTAACCCCTTTACACCCTTTACACCACATAGATATGCGGGGGGAGACCTCCCGCAGCCCTCCCATACTGCTATTGTAAAATATATATATATATATTTCATGGGCACGGTAGTGGCCATGTAGTTATGGTTAAGTTGCTGTTTCCATAGGAAGAGCACTTTTTTTATATATATATATATATATATATATATATATATATATATATATATTTCTGATGTTTGTTAATCTGCTTAGAATCACATGCTGTGCATAGGTCCGACATCCAGTGGTCACTGCGGAGTATTGCATTTTGTTTTTCGTAGTCGAAAAGGGGACGTCGACAAGGCGTGTCTGTAACACTATCCCTATAGTGACGTGCGTTGTACCCACAATCCCTCACGCGTCGAGGTCCCTCAGATTGTTTTTTTCCGCCCAGTTTCTGGTCGCCTTTCGCGGAGCTCCTAGAGAGACATTGCTATACTTACCACGGACCTCGGTCCTTTTGTCATAACTTAATATACTGATAACGATCCCTCCCCCTCGACGTTAGCTGTGAAGCTGTTTCTCCGCCGAACTGATTTTCGACGGAGAGGAGGAGCGGAGGAGATCCTTCGGCGCTGCCGAACACGTGGCCTGGCCTCGACGGCCAACTTACAGTAGGGAGAGTGGGGGTTAGAACTTTGTCTCTTCTCTTTGAGAATGTCTTTCTTTCTCCCTTTTCTTTCCCTTGGGGTTGTTATCGCCAGCTATTATTGCCTCAGCTATGGAGAGGACACCATTTAAGTTTTGCCCACGCTGCAGGGGCAAATATACTTGGAAAGATAAGCACAAGCACAAGCTCTGTAATCGTTGCTTACCCCTCGATCACATAGAGAACAGCTGCGCAGCCTGCAAGCTCTTAAAACCCAGGACTCTTAAAGAACGTAGTGTTAAGTGGTGGGCGGACTACGCGATGTCGAAGTCAGTTTCCTCACCCGCTGCCGCTGTTACTGAGAGTGCGATAACTCGACGTCCGTTACGGAAGTCATGAACCCCCAGAAGGAGCGCTCCCGCTCCTCGTCGTCCGTCCCCGGCCCCGACGGGCTCGGCTCACGCCCTGCTTATGGGGATGAACACCCCGGCGACAAGGACGCACACAAACCCCATAAGGCTAAACACACTACCCACGGCTCTTCTTCGTCGAGAACGAAGGATCCATCAGCGCCGAAGGGGACGCAGGGCACTCCGGCGTCTACCGCAGACCGTAAAGGTCACAAGCCCCACCCGCAAACGCAGCCGCGACCAGCGATTGGGCTTCCATCTAACACGGGCGCTACCCCAAAAACATCCGACGCAACGCTCCATAGAGCGACCGTCGAGGTACAACGCGCAACGCACACAACGTCGACACCAGAGCCCTCGACGGACAAAATCGTGGCCGAGAGCCTAGCGAGAATTGTCGCCGAAGACAAACGTACGCGGACGACGAAACAAACGTCGAATACCGCGTCGAAAAAACACAAAAGTAGCCAGGAACTGCCCCTTTCTCCAAAGGACGCTTCCGAACTACCTGAAGGCTTTTCAGAAGGAGACGGGAACCTCTCGTCGACGTTGTGGGAGCGTTCGAAACGATTCGAAGGCGAAAACACTAATTTCCCCCCTCTAGACTATTCAGGGGTACCCCATGAGACCCTTGAAAGACTCCATTCTTGCATGGAGAAAATGGAAAGGTTTCTAGGAAACCAAGACCCACCCACTCACAAAAGACAAAGAGAATGGCCACAGGATGACCCTAGAGTCAAGATTCCTAGGCTGGTTGACCTCACTGAGGAGGAGCAATACCTCCAAGAAGATGAGGAGTGTTTGGGTGGAGAAGAAGAGGTAGAACTTGAGGAAGAGGGGTTCGAAGAAGATCCTTACACCACTGCTACAGGGTTTGAAGAGGATACAGCTACCTCGCAGCCCTGGCATTCACCGTCAGTGCAGCCTTGGCAATCCCCATCAGTACATTCAGACCCTGATGCCTTCTCCTCTCAAGGATTCACATGGGAACTCCTCTCCCATAGATGACCAACCTTCCCTCAATGCACTATTGCGCAAGGCAGCAGCGCATTTTGAGATTGATACAGGGGAAACTCTTCCAGACATTGACTTTGTAGAAAAAGTCATCAAAGAAAAAGCCCCTGTTAGCCAATCTATTCCACTCCTGGCTTCTATTAAAAGAAGAATTTCTCCTTCCCTTACTAACCCAGCTTTAGTAAGAGGGGTCAACCCTAGAATAGAAAAGCTCTTCAGCCCTTCATCCTCTGACCCTTTATACATCAGAGGACACTCTATTCCGGACTCCCTTGTGGTTACCAACACAAGAAAAAGAGCAGGGGTGCCACTATCCACTAGTGAAGCACCTCCAGACAAAGAAGGCAAAAAACTCTACGCACTGGGGAAGAGAATCACGACCTCCGCCGCCTTCTCTACTAGAATTGCTAATAACAACTCACTTTTAGCTAGCTACGCAGATGCACAGTGGAACAAGCTGCGCAGCGAAGCAGAGGAAGCACCTGAACCTCTGCGTTCTCGCCTGCTAGCTATAATATCAGAGGGCACACTGGTAAACCAGGGCATCGTTAAGAACTCACTAGATGCCGCTGAGACGGCTGGCCGCTCCCTAGTGCAGGGAATACTTCTCAAGCGCCACGTTTGGCTACACAATTCAGGTTTTAAGCCCGAAACCCAAGCCTCCCTCATAAATAAACCCATTGAACAGACGCATCTGTTTGGAAAAGCAGTAGATGAGGCCCTAGAACATGCTAAAAAAGAGTTTGATACCATCAAGACTCTTGATCAAATTTCTAGGCCCCCTAACAGGCGAGGCTATGGTAATAAACGCTCCTTTCGTGGCCAAAGACAGCAGCAGAACCAACAACAACAATATTACTCTGGCTCCAACTGGCCCACCAACCAGGGTAACACCCAGTTCAGTCAAAGAGGCCAACGCCGTGGCAAAGGAAGAGGTCGTGGCTCCAGCCCCAGAGGTTCCACGCCCAATACCAGCAAATGACCCGAAAATTCGGGTCCCCTCCCATGCATCACCGGTCGGGGGCCGGCTAACATCGTTCCTTTCAGCATGGGAGGGAATCACGTCAGACCGTTGGGTATTATCCACCATAGCCCACGGATACTGCATCGAGTTCAACGGTTCCCCGAAGTACAAACCCCCACGGAACCGGCGCATGACACCGCAACACCTCTCCATTCTTCTTCAAGAGGTGGAAGAACTACTGAAGAAAGAAGCTATAGAGCCCGTCCCCCTATCACAGGTAACAGAAGGTATTTATTCAGTGTACTTCCTTGTACCCAAAAAGGACTTAACCATGCGCCCTGTATTAGATCTGCGCCCAGCGAACATATTTGTCAAACCCCAAAAGTTTCGTATGGTGACCTTACAGGAGGTAATCCCACTGTTATCACAAGGGGATTACATGACAACACTGGACATGAAAGATGCATACTTTCATATTTTAATGTTGACATCGCACAGAAAATACCTCAGGTTCAAAATAGAGGACAAACACTACCAGTTCAGAGTACTACCCTTCGGGATAGCATCGGCACCAAGGGTATTCACGAAAGTACTGGCAGTGGCAGCGGCCCACCTGCGCAGATTATCCATCCCGGTATACCCTTACCTCGACGACTGGCTCATAACAGGGGATTCTTACGAAACATGCTTCTCCAATACCCAAAAGACCGTAGACCTTTTGTCCCAACTGGGCTTCTCCATCAACGAAAAGAAGTCCAGCTTAGACCCCAGCCAAACCAAACAATTCCTAGGGGCTCTAATTCGAACAAAGGACGGCCTCGTATTCCCCTCCAACGAGAGGGTCCAAAACATGCTGTTTCAAATTCCCCATTATGTAGCAGGCCGAGAGGTGACGGTACGCAAAGCAATGCGCTTGCTAGGGATGATGGCGTCATGTATTTATTTGGTACCTCACGCGCGCCTGCGCATGCGCCCAATGCAAGAGTGGCTCTACAGCCAGTGGTGTCAGGCCAGCGGACAATGGGACGATCTAGTGGTGGTCTCGCAGGCCTTGGTTCTCTCGCTACGGTGGTGGACAAAAGAAAACCTGTTATTAGGGAAAACTTTTGCCACACCCGCAGTGGAAGCCACTCTAACCACAGACGCATCCCTTACAGGATGGGGGGCTCACCTATCCCATCAGACGGCACACGGAGTGTGGACTCCGAGTTTAGCATCCAAGCATATAAACCTGCTGGAACTACTAGCGGTGTTCAAAGCACTGAAAGCCTTTCAGGAACACTTACAAGGAAAGACAGTGATGGTCCTCACAGACAGCACCACAGCCATGTACTACCTCAACAAGCAAGGGGGCACTCACTCTCCAGGACTGTCCAAGCTGTCCCAGAATATATGGAAGTGAGCTCTCAAACACAACATGTTCCTACTATCACAACATGTACCAGGGGAACTCAATCTGCTAGCAGACAAACTCAGCAGAGACTTCCCCCTGCCCGAAGAGTACGAATGGCAATTGCACGAAGACATCGTCTTAGACATCTTCACGCAATGGGGATTCCCGGAAATAGACCTGTTCGCAACCCTGGAGAACTCACAATGCCAAAGTTACGCCTCCAGGTACCCCCAGAACCAGTCCAAGGGGAACGGTCTGTCGATTCAATGGTCAGGGAAATTTGTTTACGCCTTTCCCCCGACTCCCCTTCTCAACAAAGTGGTGCACAAGATGCACCAGGAGCAGGTTACCATGATACTAGTGGCCCCAATGTGGGCACGGCAACCTTGGTTCGCTCACTTGATGGAGATGTCCCTATCTCCCCCAGTGAAACTTCCCTGCCCGTACAACATGCTGTCACAAGACAAGGGCAGGACACTGCATCCATGCCCTCAGACCATGAACTTAGCAGCCTGGCTCCTGAGATCATAGAATTTGGACATTTACAACTCCCACAGAGATGTATGGACATCCTCAGGGAAGCCAGAAAACCTAATACTCGACACTGCTATTCTAGCAAATGGAAAAGATTCGTTATCTGGTGTAGAGGTACTAGCATCAACCCAGTTGACTGCTCTCCTACTGACATTATTCTATACTTGACCCATTTACTGGATTCAGGTTTAGTGTTCAATTCCATTAAAGTCCACCTAGCGGCACTTTCTGCATACACCACTTCCCAACTTAAAGTGTCGTGGTGGAAGATACCAGTTATCAAAGCCTTCATGGAGGGGGTAAAGAGGATACACCCTCCGATAGCTAACCCAGCTCCCGGATGGGACTTAAATGTGGTACTTTCCAGACTCATGGGCCCTCCCTTCGAACCCATGCACAAGGCAACTCTTAAAGATATCACCCTTAAGACTGCTTTCCTAATAGCTATCACCTCCATTAAGAGAGTAAGTGAACTACAGGCTCTTTCTGTACTAGACCCCTTCGTAACAGTTCACAAAGATAAAGTGGTTCTACGCACACACCCAAGGTTTGCACCTAAATTCATCTCGAAATTTCATGTAAACCAAACTATAGAACTACAAACGTTCTTTCAAAACCCTTCCAGCTCGGGAGAAAAAAGTCTGCATACACTAGATGTACGCAGAGCTGTCATGTTCTACATGGAAAGAACCAGACCACTGAGAAAGACTAATCAGTTCTTTGTCTCGGTGGCAGCAGGAAGAGAAGGAGATGCGGTCTCAAAATCCACTATATCTAGATGGATTGTTCAATGCATCACTCTCTGTTACACTCTTGCTAAGAGAGAACTACCCTTCAAGCCAAGAGCACATTCCACTCGAGGCACTGGGGCTTCCATAGCATTCATTGCAAATGTTCACCTTGAGTCCATCTGCAAAGCGGCTACCTGGAGTTCTGTGCACACCTTTACAAAACACTACTGTCTAGATGCACACTCTAGATCTGACTCCCAGGTGGGACAGGCAGTATTAAGACATCTTTTCTCTACTGTTCCTTCTCATAACCCACCGCCAACTCCGGGTACTGCTCGCTAGTCTATGCACAGCATGTGATTCTAAGCAGATTAACAAACATCAGAAGACAATGCATTACTTACCGTAAAAGCATTTCTGATGGTTGTATCTGCTTAGATTCACATGCGCCCACCCTTCCTCCCCGCTCGGATGGAAGGAACATAGACTTCCTTTATATCTCTCTTTTCTGTACTCACTCACGTCTATAAGGCTCCCTCAGGGCAGAAAAATACAAACAGAGGGACCTCGACGTGTGAGGGATTGTGGGTACAACGCACGTCACTATAGGGATAGTGTTACAGACACGCCTTGTCGACGTCCCCTTTTCGACTACGAAAAACAAAATGCAATACTCCGCAGTGACCACTGGATGTCGGACCTATGCACAGCATGTGAATCTAAGCAGATACAACCATCAGAAATGCTTTTACGGTAAGTAATGCATTGTCATATATATATATATATATATATATATATATATATATATATATATATATATATATTAGTGTAAGGGGGTCGAACAAAAAAAAGGCTGAATTTTGGGAGTCGGAATTCTGTAGGCAACATTATGGTGCATTTCCATAAAAAATACTACTACACACATTAAAAACGTAACTACGGCCAATCAATGTCTTAATTTCACATCTATCTCCTCATACTTCAAATAATGTTACTTTTAGCTGTCAGATTCTAACTGTCCTGAGACAGATAGTAATAGGTAAGTATCTCCTAAACAAAGAAATGTGATATCATCTGATAACCATTGCGATAAAAAGCTCAGTTGGGCCGCTAAGAAATAAAGTTCCAGCTTTGGTAGCTGCACTTCGCCGACTTTGTAGGGCAAGCATAGCACTGTGAGGGACAGCCTGTGACTGTTTAGGCCCCAGATGAAATCCCTGATCAATGTGTCAAGGAAGCGAAAGAAGGAAGCATTAATGTAGTAATGGACATTTGTAAAATAATACAGGAATCTAGGGAGAACTATCATTTTTACAATCGCTATTCTGCCCATGGGTGAAATCAGTAATCTGGACCAAAAGGACATGGACTTTTTAAAGTCCCCCCAGCACCTTAAGAGTGTTATGGGTATCTGTCCCCTCTGGTGTATGCGTGACTTAAATACCCAAGTATTGAAAGGAATTTCACCTCCCATGGAAGCCCCAAGTCGGGTAAGGTAGCCAATCCCATCTCACGAAGGACAGCCAGGGGAAAAAGACAGGACCTACATTTATTAAAAGAGATCCCAGAGAGTGTTGCAAAATGATCCAGTACATCGAGGACCAGTGGTAAGTTGTGTTGCGGTTCACACAAATAGAACAGGACGTCATCGGCATATAACGACACAAAGTGCCAAGAACACCTATCATAATGCCTGCATCCAGGTACTCTTGACGCAGGTATGCCGCCAGGGGCTCCAGAGCCAAGATATATAGCATGGATGACAACGGACAACCTTGAACGGGTCCAACGTTGTATATTCCATGCTCCAGATATTTGTCTTCCTGATTTCACCCTGGCTATTGGAGAGGAGTACAGCAGTGTCACTCAGAGAATAAACTCTCTCCCATCCCAAAGCTCTGTAAAACTGCGAACAACCATTCCGAATATAGGGAGCCAAAAGCTATATTTGCGTCACGGGACACAACATATAGTTATGATATGGCATTTTGAATGCGCATATACACAAGTGTTTCAAGGCGTGACGAGGCAAGGGAGGGGAACAGAGGGAAGACGGACAACGATCTTACTAGGCCAGGTGACATTGAGATGCGGGGAGGGGGCGAAGGGGAGAAGTGCGAGAGAAAAGGGGGAGGGGATGTGCAGTACACAGGATAATAGAAAATAAATAAAAACAATAATAAGAAAATAAATAAAACAATAATAAATAAGAAGTGCGGCCAGCTAGTGGCCGGGCTAAGTGCAGACATTGCGTGTCAAGTGTTGGTAGGGGGCTGTAGTGATACAGAAACAGCAACAGAATGCATAGGTTGCCAGGGGGGCAGTGCAGGTGTGCAACTGGCAGGGAGGGGACCTGGGCCCGAGAGCAGAGGGTAGCCAGGTGACCAGTGCAGTTTCAGTTTCAGCCAGGAGTTCAGCAGGGGAGAGGAGGGGAGAAAGCAGAAGCAAAGAGGAAGGTCTTGTGGTGCTTCCGGAACCGGAGGTGGTTCTCCTCAATTTTCAGAGAGGCAGGGAGGCTGTTCTAGAGGGAGGCCAAAGCCGAAGAAAGAGATCTACCACCAACTCTTTGCTTGGAGAAGCGACTGACCCTGAGATGAGCAAAGAGCTTGAGAAGGAAGATATTTAGGAAGAGCGAGTTGAAGGTATTGATGCCCAGAAGGCCTTGTGGACAATGCAGATTTGACCTTGATCCTTGCAGCCACTGGGAGCCAGTGCAGAGATTTCAGTCCTGGAGAGATGTGATCCCTGGGCTTGAGGCCAAGGACAAGTCTGGCAGTACTGTTTTGGATGAGTTGCAGAGGGCGGAGAGTGTTAGGCAGAAACCTGTGCAGTTCCCTTGGGGAACACTGCAAAAGATTTAAGACTACAGGTAGAGCAGTAAACCCCTTTGGTAGCAGTCTGTACCACCCAGATTTACCTGGTAGCTGTGGCTGAGCAGTCAGACTTCCCTCAAGAAGAGTTAGGCAGTATGTAAAGTATACACAATATGTACCAAACCACAATAGCACAAGCAAACACTGACCAGAGCTTGGTTTCAAAAGTATATAGTTATTTATTTAAAATACACATAAGTTAAAAACACTCTAGCAAAAATATAGTAAAAGCACTTCAACACAGTTATAATGAAAGTAGATTCAATCCTTTCTCCTATCTAGACAACTCTAGGTAAACACCACTTAATTAAAACAGAGGTGAGTGCTTAACGTTAGATGACACTCTAGTAGTTTCCAAGAAAGGGAGAGAAAAAGCAGAAATGGGTTAAACACACCACTCTAAGGTCCAGAACACTTGCAATAGGCTCAAAGAAGCACAAAGTCACAGGTGAGCAAAAGTCACTAGGCAGGGCCCACTCTTAGAGTAGCCGGAGCGGAAATGTGCCCAAGATCACACTGTTAGTTAGAGATTCAAAGTCTTGCAAAGAGTCAAAAAGAGGTTAGAGTGGCTCAGAAAGTTTAGCCAAAGTGTCCCAGGCACTCCCAGGTTCGAAAGCCGGGGACTAAATCTACCCCGTACAGTCGGTAGCAAGGGAAGCCAGGCGGAACACAGTACCTTAAGCGGAAAGGATCCTCCAGCGGTGGCAGTTGTTCCAGGCAGTGGCAGCAGGGCTCGACGTCGGTCAGGGGAGAAGAAGTTCTCGCTGAAAAGCAGAAGAAGAGGGTCGTTGCACTGCCCGGGAAGAAACCAGCCGCGGAGTCCTCCGGTTAAAGGGTTGGTACCGACTTTCGCGGTATGGGGGTAAAGGGTGGTATTCCGGTTGCCGGGGTGCTTGGCACAGGCAAGGCGGCCACGAGATACCTCAAAGAACGAAAGAAGGCGAAAACTGGTTGTCCCCACCAGTCAAGGGAAGGAGCCACTCCGTTAAGAGTTCTCCTCGGTCGTCGGGAAAAAGTGGTGAGACGGTTCAGCAGGGCTCCACCGGGTGGTGTCGTCGAAGCAGGTCGGCTCAGCTCTTCCCTCGTCGGATTCTTGGTCCTGTGGCGACTTCTGAAGTCCCAGTCCCCAAAGCCCTGCTTTTATGCAGCAAACCCCCATTCACCCAGCCTAGCTGTCACTCAAACATGCTAAGTGGTGAGCCGGGCGGCTCACCACTTGGGCCAATCAGGACGGAGTGCGACTTGAGTTACCAAGGTAACTCAGTCCAGGGTGCCTAAATCCCCCTCCACCCCTCCTAAGTACCCCAGACAGAGTGGCACCACTTTGGAGGGCTTCTGTGGAGAAGCCCGCCAAAAGTGGAACAAAGGGCTCCACTTTGGGTCAGAGTTACAGAGGCGAACACCAACGCCATTTTAGAATCAAGTTTTGGCAAAAAGTCCCAACCGGAGTTATAAAAATAAATATATAAACCGGCGGTATGTTTAAGGCTACCGTAAATAAATAATTAAATGTGTTAGCCTAAAACAATGGGAAATCCCATAGGGAAATATTCGCGGTCGAATATAAAAAGTAGTTTCCACTGCCACCAGCCAAAACTCGATCAGGGGGGACGGAGACGTGCCCCCTCGACTAACAGACCCTGGGGCAATCGAATTGCCCCAGCCAGTACGTCCACAATATGATGGTTTGTACTGGTTCTGTTCAGGATTCAAGACTAGCAAAGTCTTTGGTGACTTTACATGCCCTGGGAGACAGTAGTCAGTCCCAGGGTATGGAGTCTATGTTGGGGAGTCCCTAGGACACCCCTGGGTCACGGCACAGAGGGTGCTGTGTGACCCACATCACAAAAATACATGAGGCCCTATGGAGTAAAAGACCCCATAGCCCATTCAACACAAGGTTTAACCAAGAAAACACACTTCAACATGTCCAAGAGTGAGGGTAAAAGAGTCTCACTCTTGGCAGGAGAAAAAAATTAAACCCCAGAAATCCAGCAAAGCTGCTGGGGGACTCACTAGGTAGGGAAATTCAGCCTAAACAGAGAATTCTCCCTAACACTCGCCCCCCCCAGACTAAGGGACAGGAGGATTTAATCCACTCCTGGATGAACCTCATACCTCTAGTCGATGATATACATCCTAGAGAGTCCATCAGCATTTTGATGGTGACACCCTGACCTGTGCTCAATGGTGAAATCAAACCCTTGCAGGCAGATTGACCATCTCAATAGTTTTGGATTTTCCCCTTTCATTTGCATTAACCATCTCAAGGGTTGGTGGTCAGTCTGAATAACAAAAGTAGAACCATACAAGTATGGCCTAAACTTCTTCAGTGCCCACACAATAGCAAAGCATTCTCTTTCGATAGTTGCCCACCTTGTCTCAGGATCCTTCAGTTTCCTACTGATGAAGCAAATGGGGTGCTCCCTACCCTTCTCATCCAGTTGGCTTAGAACTGCACCTATACCTACATTGGAAGCATCAGTTTGTACAATGAAAGGTTGGTGGTAGTCAGGAGCTCTCAATACTGGAGCCTGGCAAAGAGCTCTCTTCAGTTTTTCAAAGGCCTGATTGCACTCCTCATTCCATTTTACCTTTTTAGGGAATTTGGGAGAGGAGATTACATTCAGTGGAGAAGCTATGGTCCCATAGTTCTCAATGAAATTCCTGTAATACCCAGTGAGGCCTAGAAAAGCTCTCACTTGGGTTTGAGTAGTTGGTGTTGTCCAATTTTGCACAGCTTCAATCTTGCTGGGCAAAGGCCTTATTTCTCCACCTCCTACCTCATGTCCAAGGTAGACCACTTTACTTTGACCAATCTGGCACTTACTGGCTTTGATTGTCAAATGGGCCTGTTTCAGAGCCTGCAACACATGTCCTAGGTGGTTCACATGTTCTTCCCAGGAGTGGCTGAAGACTGCAATGTCATCCAAGTATGCCATGCAGAAATCTTCCATCCCAGCCAGAACTTGGTTCACCATCCTTTGGAATGTGGCAGGTGCATTTTTCAGTCCAAAAGGCATGACCTTAAACTGGTACAAGCCAACTGGGGTTGAAAATGCAGTTTTCTCCTTGGCATGGTCTGTCAGGGCTATTTGCCAATAGCCTGACGTCAGGTCAAATGTGCTGAGGTACTTGGCTGCACCAAGTTTATCCACCAACTCATCTGTCCTGGGCAAAGGGTGGGCATCAGTCTTGGTGACTGCATTTAGAGCTCTATAGTCCACACAGAATCTCAAGTCTTTGGATCCTGCCTTTGGTACTAACACAACTGGGCTAGACCATGGACTAGTAGAGGGTTCTATTACCCCGAGATCAAGCATCTTCTTGACCTCTCCTTTGATGTGGGCTCTGATATGTTCTGACATTCTGTATCCTCTGCTTTTGACTGGCAGACAGTCACCAGTGAGTATCTCATGCTGGCCCCAAGGGGTCAAGCCTGGTGACAGTGAGAACAGGGAGGCAAACTGATTTAACATAGATTTGCACTCCTCTTGTTGCTCAGGTGTCAGGTCTGAAGAGAGATTGACTCCTTCAACTTTTTCATCTAAAGGTACACCTCTGAGGAGATCAGGGAGAGATTCACTCTCTTCCTCCTCTGCAGCTGAAGCTAGGAGCAAGGCTCCTACATCAGGTCTGGAGATGTAGGCTTTTAGTCGGTTGGTGTGGAAGACTCTAGGAGCTTCCCTGGGTCTGCCCAGATCCACCAGATAGTTGACCTCTCCAAGTTTTCCCACAACCTTGAAGGGTCCCATCCATTTGTCTTGCAAGGCCCTCTGCCTTGTTGGGAGCATAACTAGAACTAGCTGGTCTTGAGTAAACTCAACCATGTTAGCCTTCTGGTCGTGCCAATGTTTGACCAGGGCTTGACCAGCTTTCAAGTTGTCACTTGCTTCTGCCATCATGTGTGACATTCTCCTCCGGAGACCTATCACATAGTCAGTCACTCTGACTGGCTTGAGGGGAGGAGCACCTTCCAACCCCTCCTTAATCAGGGCCAATGGACCTCTGACTGGATGGCCATAGAGAAGCTCAAAGGGAGAATAACCTACTCCCTCCTGAGGGACTTCTCTATAAGCAAAGAGAAGGCATGGCAGTAGAAGGTCCCACTTTTTCTTAAGGGGTTCTTCCAAAGCACCTATCATGCTCTTCATGGTTCTGTTAAACCTTTCAACCAACCCGTTTGTCTGAGGGTGGTAGGCGGTTGAGAACTTGTAGGTAACTCCACAGGTTTTCCACATGGCCTTCATGTAGTGGGACATAAAGTTTGACCCCCTGTCAGAGATTACCTCCTTAGGAAACCCAACCCTGGTAAAAATACCAAGGAGGGCATTAGCCACAGCCGGAGCTGTAACAGTCCTCATAGGAATGGCCTCAGGGTACCTAGTAGCATGGTCTACTACAACAAGGATAAACCTGTTGCCTGAGGAGGTTGGAGGATCAAGGGGACCAACAATGTCAATCCCTACCCTCTCAAATGGGACTCCCACAACTGGGAGAGGCACTAAAGGTGCCACATTCTTGGAACCAACCTTACCAGAAGTCTGGCAGGTATGGCAGCTCTTACAATATCTATCTACTTCGGCCCCCATCTTTGGCCAATAAAAGTAGAGTGAGAGCCTTTCCTTGGTCTTCTTGAAACTCAAGTGGCCAGCCAAAGGTATCTCATGGGCTAGTTGTAAGAACTGTTGTCTGTTTTCCTGTGGGACTACAAGGCGTTTGTAGTCTCCAGGTTCAGACTCAGTGGGTTCACTGTAGAAGAGGCCATCTTCCCAGTGCAACCTATACTTCCCAGGCTCTTGCCCATCAGCTTGAGAAGCTGCCTGGTGGCGGAGACCCTCCAGAGTTGGACATTCTCTTTGCCCCTTACGAAAAGCTGCCCTGCTAGGCCCACCTTCTGCCAGTAAAGACTGCAGCTCAGGATGGTCCTCAGGGTCCAAATCTCCAATAAGGTTGGGGCCTCCTTCTAGCTCTTCCTCAGAGTCTAGCTCAACCACACAGGGTTGTACCTCCCTCTCAGCCTCAGCTGGAGGTGGAGTTACAGGTGTAACTTTGGACAACCTAGGGGAAGTCCTTGTTGGAAGCACTGGAGTGCTTGCTGCTGGCTTTTTCCTAGGAGTCTTGGGTTGCCCCTTTGCTCCTGATCTGGTAGTTACTGCAGTAAGTTGCTCCAGTGGTAGAGGAGTGATTTCTGTCATCATCTCCTGAGATAACCCTCTCAGGGTTTTCTCCCTTGCAGGTTTTGTGAGTTCCTGAAACCTTTTGCTAGGAGGTCTGGGGGTATGAGATACAACTCCAAGAGCTTTGAGGTCATTACCCAACAGAACCCTACCTGGCACTTCACATTGTACACTGACAGGTATTTTTACAGCCATATCATTACATTGGATGAGAACTGGTAACTGGGGACACATCTGCACAGGCCCACCAGCTAACTTGGTGAGGCATTTGGGTGCCTTAGCAACATCCTCTGCCTTGAAAAATGATTCATCCACCACAGTTATGCTGGCTCCAGTGTCCCTAATGGCAGGAGTCTCCTGACCATTCACCTGGACACTGTCCTTATAATACTCTTTAGTATTATCTGGGATAGAGTTATAGACATCTAAATTCTGTTGCTCCCACAACCCCAGAGAGACTAAAGAAACACTAGCTGAGACTCCAGTGGGTTCATCAGCTAGTAATAGAAAGTTTCCACTTGCCATAGGTACTTCCTCTTCTGGAGCGAAGGCTAAGGAGGCAAGCTGGACCCCTGAAGGTTTACCCTTACATCTGGGATCTCCTTTCACATGGTCAGTAGCCTTACAAACAAAGCATGAGCCAAAGGCTCGCTGGAATGGAGGCTTGTTCTGACCTCCTTCTGGTCTGGGACCAGAAGGTACACTAGCCTGATTTGGTTTCCCTTGTGGCTTACCCTTATAGTTTTGTTTGGGGCCCTCTTTGGAATTTGTAGTATTAGAATTCTCTTTGGAGTCCTTCTTAGACTGTTTTTCCCCATCCTTCTTCTGAGTTACCCCAGAATCCTTGTGAGTGGCCCTGTTGGCAACCCACAAGTCAGCAGCCTTAGCTAGCTTCCGGGAATCTAATTCCCTGGAATCAGCCAAGTGTTGTCTGAGCTCAGGAGAGCAGGCATCATAAATAGTCTCCAACATAAACAAATTCTTCATACCTTCATAAGTGTTCACCTTGTAACCCTTAATCCATCCCTCTAAGTTTTTCAAACATTCATTCACCCAGGTAGCCCAAGGGGTACCATCATGCTTTTTGAGGCTCCTAAACCTCTTAAGATACTGGGAAGGGGTCTTCCCAAACCTAGCTATCAAAGCTAGTTTCACACATTCATAGTCCTTCCTATCCTCCTCCCCCATCTCCATTACCACATCAGTTGCAACAGGGGGAAGCCTAGAGAACAACCAGGTGAGTAAGTCATTTCCTGTGATGTTCTGGAGCCCATGATTATATTCAAACAGAGACAACCAATCCAACACATCCAACTTAGGCTCATACATACCAACCAATTCTTTAGGCATCCGGGGTCTTTTAGGACTGGAACTTCTAGAGGAGCCAGAGAGAGAAACATTCTCAACAGATAATTTCTTCATTTCTAAGTCATACTTGAGCTCCATTTCCCTTAGCCTTAGTTCTTTGTCAGTTTGAGCATTCAGTTTCTTATACTCCAATTCTAGCTTCATTTTCTCTAGTTCAAAGTACTGAGGACTAAATGTGGGACCTGGTAAAGGTCCAGTAGGCACAGCAGGTAGAGCAGGCAGAGGCCTAGGGGGGACAGTTACAACAGCCTCACCCTCCTCTTCTGACTCTTCCTCAGAAACATCAACAGTTTGCTCCATGTTAACTTCAACACTGTCATCTACAGTTGCTGGAGTGGTAGGTTCCTCTGAACCATCACCCAGACTTTGGTTAGCTAACAATCTTTCAATCAGCTCCATTTTCTTGCCCTTAGTCAGGAGATCCTTATGTTTACAGAGTACTCTTAAACAATCAGCAGTTTTGGCTGCAAGGGACTCTTGACTATAGCTTTCTATAACTGACATGTTAGAGGTTTTACTTTTTCAGTGCTAAGCTTTGTGGTTAGTTGCACTAAGGTATCTAAAGCACAATAAAATGTATACTCAATACAAATCCCACCGCTGTACACCAGTGTTAGGCAGAAACCTGTGCAGTTCCCTTGGGGAACACTGCAAAAGATTTAAGACTACAGGTAGAGCAGTAAACCCCTTTGGTAGCAGTCTGTACCACCCAGATTTACCTGGTAGCTGTGGCTGAGCAGTCAGACTTCCCTCAAGAAGAGTTAGGCAGTATGTAAAGTATACACAATATGTACCAAACCACAATAGCACAAGCAAACACTGACCAGAGCTTGGTTTCAAAAGTATATAGTTATTTATTTAAAATACACATAAGTTAAAAACACTCTAGCAAAAATATAGTAAAAGCACTTCAACACAGTTATAATGAAAGTAGATTCAATCCTTTCTCCTATCTAGACAACTCTAGGTAAACACCACTTAATTAAAACAGAGGTGAGTGCTTAACGTTAGATGACACTCTAGTAGTTTCCAAGAAAGGGAGAGAAAAAGCAGAAATGGGTTAAACACACCACTCTAAGGTCCAGAACACTTGCAATAGGCTCAAAGAAGCACAAAGTCACAGGTGAGCAAAAGTCACTAGGCAGGGCCCACTCTTAGAGTAGCCGGAGCGGAAATGTGCCCAAGATCACACTGTTAGTTAGAGATTCAAAGTCTTGCAAAGAGTCAAAAAGAGGTTAGAGTGGCTCAGAAAGTTTAGCCAAAGTGTCCCAGGCACTCCCAGGTTCGAAAGCCGGGGACTAAATCTACCCCGTACAGTCGGTAGCAAGGGAAGCCAGGCGGAACACAGTACCTTAAGCGGAAAGGATCCTCCAGCGGTGGCAGTTGTTCCAGGCAGTGGCAGCAGGGCTCGACGTCGGTCAGGGGAGAAGAAGTTCTCGCTGAAAAGCAGAAGAAGAGGGTCGTTGCACTGCCCGGGAAGAAACCAGCCGCGGAGTCCTCCGGTTAAAGGGTTGGTACCGACTTTCGCGGTATGGGGGTAAAGGGTGGTATTCCGGTTGCCGGGGTGCTTGGCACAGGCAAGGCGGCCACGAGATACCTCAAAGAACGGAAAGAAGGCGAAAACTGGTTGTCCCCACCAGTCAAGGGAAGGAGCCACTCCGTTAAGAGTTCTCCTCGGTCGTCGGGAAAAAGTGGTGAGACGGTTCAGCAGGGCTCCACCGGGTGGTGTCGTCGAAGCAGGTCGGCTCAGCTCTTCCCTCGTCGGATTCTTGGTCCTGTGGCGACTTCTGAAGTCCCAGTCCCCAAAGCCCTGCTTTTATGCAGCAAACCCCCATTCACCCAGCCTAGCTGTCACTCAAACATGCTAAGTGGTGAGCCGGGCGGCTCACCACTTGGGCCAATCAGGACGGAGTGCGACTTGAGTTACCAAGGTAACTCAGTCCAGGGTGCCTAAATCCCCCTCCACCCCTCCTAAGTACCCCAGACAGAGTGGCACCACTTTGGAGGGCTTCTGTGGAGAAGCCCGCCAAAAGTGGAACAAAGGGCTCCACTTTGGGTCAGAGTTACAGAGGCGAACACCAACGCCATTTTAGAATCAAGTTTTGGCAAAAAGTCCCAACCGGAGTTATAAAAATAAATATATAAACCGGCGGTATGTTTAAGGCTACCGTAAATAAATAATTAAATGTGTTAGCCTAAAACAATGGGAAATCCCATAGGGAAATATTCGCGGTCGAATATAAAAAGTAGTTTCCACTGCCACCAGCCAAAACTCGATCAGGGGGGACGGAGACGTGCCCCCTCGACTAACAGACCCTGGGGCAATCGAATTGCCCCAGCCAGTACGTCCACAATATGATGGTTTGTACTGGTTCTGTTCAGGATTCAAGACTAGCAAAGTCTTTGGTGACTTTACATGCCCTGGGAGACAGTAGTCAGTCCCAGGGTATGGAGTCTATGTTGGGGAGTCCCTAGGACACCCCTGGGTCACGGCACAGAGGGTGCTGTGTGACCCACATCACAAAAATACATGAGGCCCTATGGAGTAAAAGACCCCATAGCCCATTCAACACAAGGTTTAACCAAGAAAACACACTTCAACATGTCCAAGAGTGAGGGTAAAAGAGTCTCACTCTTGGCAGGAGAAAAAAATTAAACCCCAGAAATCCAGCAAAGCTGCTGGGGGACTCACTAGGTAGGGAAATTCAGCCTAAACAGAGAATTCTCCCTAACAGGAGAATAGAGGCAGACAGATTTAGAAAGAGGCTTTTGCAGTAGTCCAGCCTAGAGAGAACCAGAGCTCTGGAGACAGTGAGCTTCTGGGGGAAGGAGAGAACAGGAAGAATACCTCAAAGGAGGTGCAGCTGGTAGTGTGACTTCTTGGAGACGTCAGAGATGTGAGTAGAGAAGTAGAGTGTGGAGTTGAAGATGCCCCTGAGGTTTTTAGCCTCACAGGTGGGAGCAGGAAGAGGGCCAAGAGAGGCCAGCCAGGGAGTGACAGGAAAGGAGGTAGCGGGTGTGGCGATAAGGAGAATCTCAGTCTACTGGCATTAAGGCAGAGATCATTGGCGGCACACCACACCTCGATAGCAGACAGTCAGACATGAGAGAAGAAGAGGTGGCTGAAGGGAGCATGACAATGAGCTGAGTGTGATCTGCATAGCACTGAAAGTTAGGGCAGAGAGTTGCAATGCGGTGGGCAAGAGGTGCCAGGTATTGGTCGAACAGCCAGGGAGAGAGGTTAGACCCCTGGGGAATACCACAGGTAGAGATAAAGATCGAGAGGAGAAGAAGGACCCAAGTTGGACCTGGGAGGGTCGATCGGAGAGGAAAGAAGTCAGCCATGCCAGGGCCTGAGCAGTGATACCCAGGTTATCATGTAGACGGTTGAGCAGGATGGCATGGTTGGACCATGTCAAAGGCAGAGGAGAGATCAAGTAAGATGAAGACACAGGGGGTGTTGCAGTCGAGTTTAGCGAGAAGGTCTTCATGGATGTTCGAGAGAGCAGTTGCCATGCTTCTGGCAGCTCTCAAGCCAGACTGATGTTCATGGAGATTCAGTGTGAAGATTAAGCTGGGAGATGTCCAGCTTTTCCAGGAGTTTGCCCAGAAAAGGAGTAATGGAGATTGGGCAATAGTTAGCCGGGCAGGACGGGTTGGCAGAGGGTTTCTTAAGAAGTGGGTGCACAAGGGAGTGCTTCAAGGGGGAAGGGAATACTCCAGTGGTGAAGGAGTGGTTGCAGAAGTCCGCCAGAGCAGGAGCCAGGCTGTCAATGTGGTCCTTGATGGTTCTGGAGGAACATGGGTGAACCTGTTTTGATGAGACTTTCATAGATTGGACTTGTCTAGAAACGGTGTCTGGGGAGAACAGGGGAAAGGCAGAGAAGGATGGAGGAGAGGTGGCCGAAGAGAGGCCAGAGGAAGAGCATGGAGTAGAGGGGGGAGGGGGAGAGGAAGCGAGAGAGAACAGGATGTCCTGAGTTTTAGAGATGAAATGAGAAGCTGGAGATGTACAGAGGGCCTGAGAGGGGAAAGGAGAGGTAGAGACTACAGCAGGATTGGCCAGTTCCTTGCAGAGTTTTGCCCAGTTGTTAGATGCCGCAGAGATGTGGACTTGGATGTGGGCTCTCCTCTTGGTGCAGACAGAGAGCCGGTATTGCCTTTAGAGCAGGCGACAGGCCAGTTTGTCAGAGGATGTACCGGAAGCACACCATTTCCTCTCAGCACCCTGCACTGCGTTTGAGGATTACAAGGTCCGAGTCATACCAGGAGTTGCACTTGGCTTTGGACTTCAAGCAGATACTCATGACAGGGGCAAGAACATCAAGAGTATCAGATATAGCAGAGTGGAGAAGGAAAGGGCTGTGTCAGGGTGTGAGACAGCCAAAGGGGGACGAGGGGTGAGAAACTGGCGGCAAAGGCCTCAACTGACACACGTTTCATGAGTCGGATAACCAAGAAGGTAGGTGGCAGTGCTGGAGGTGGCTTGGCCTGAGGGGTAGAGAGGGTGAGCTGGGAGGAAAGGAGAAAGTGTTCACTAGAGGAGAGAGGAGTGGTGAGAGGGATAGAAAGGGGAAGGTCTGAAGAGATCAGAACATCCAGAACAGAGTGTGCCCTGTAGAGTGAGTCGGGCCAGAGGGGAGAATAGAGAGTGGAAGACAGTTGCAGAGGTAATGAAAGAGTCCGGAGGAAGGACAAGGCAGCATCCAGGTAGATGTTAAAGTTTCCAAGAAGGAGTTGAGTGGTCGAGACCAGGAAGGAAGAGAAGAGGTCCGCCTACTCAGAGAGGAAGGAGATCTGACCAGGTGGCCGATAGATGGTGGCCCCAGTAAGGGAATGGCCAGAAGAGAGAGAGAGAGCCTGCAGACGAGGCATTCGAAAGAGGAGTAGCCTGCTTAGGAATGACGGAGGCAGGGATCCACTCAGGGAAGATCCAGGCTACACCCCCTCTGGAACGGGTGGGTCTGGGTGCAGAAAGGAACTTGTAGCCATCAGGGAGAAGAGTGTCTAAGCTTTTGACAGAGCTGTCTGTGAACCATGTCTCAGTGAGACTGAGAACATCGAGGTCAGGTCCTTCCAGGAGCCAGCAGATGTCCGAGGCTCGTTTGACAGCAGAGCGAGAATTGAGGGTGGCAATATGGAGAAGGTTTCCGCCATTGAAAGACTTACGTGGAGGGGTACAAATCAGAGGTACGCCCTGCAGAGGTGTAGAAGAAGCCCAACGGGGAGGGGGGTCAGAAGAGGAAGGAGGAGAGGGCTAGGTAGCCAAGGAGGAGACGGTAGGGGAAGGCAAGGTAGTTGAGAGTTGAAGGGAGGGGGCAGCAGTAGCGGAAAGGAAATTGATGAGGCGCAGGAAGCGTCTATCAAAGAGGAGAAGGTTGGCTTGAGGGCCTTGGACCAAGACGGTGCCATTCAGGTAGACAATAATGACCTTAGAGAGTGGAAAGAGGCCAGGAGGGCCTCCCACCAGGTTCCACCATAAATGGGAGAAGAAGAGAATGGAGAGAGCATAGAGACCATATGAAGAGTCCATCGGTCTGGCGAGGGAACGTCAAAAATGTCGGTGAGGGTTTGCCTGGACGAGGCGCTGGTATAGGTGTCAGCGATAGGGAGGCCTGGGTTGGAGACCAGGATGTCCTTTTTAAACTTGTTTCTACCAGATTTAGTGAGGAGAGTAGGATAGTCTACAGAGAAGCATTTAGAAAAGATAGGAGAAACATAAGATAGAAGAAACAGCTAATATGCTGTAGCCTAGAGAGGTTCAGGGTGGTTTACATCCCGGCACGAACCCAGTCTGGCCTATATGTATTAAGTCGGCGATGACCCTGCAGAGTCGTCTTGCAATTTTACGTCTTGTGTTTTACGATCTAATTCAGCATTGCCAGCGGGCAGTTTAAGTTGCATCTGTCCATTGGTTTCCCAGGCTTAGGTATCGGTATTACCAAAGTTTCCCTCATACTGGCTGGAAGCACACCCTTAGCATAGGCCTCCTCAAAAACCTTTAACAGCAGCGAGGCTAAAGTAGAGTTATATTTTATAGAACTCTGGGGGGAGACCGTCGCTCCCAGGTGTTTTACCAGAAGAGAGGGAGGTTATTGCTCTGTTCAGTTCCTCCCCTGTAATAGGCTGATCTAAGGGAGCCCGTTGTGTATCAGTAAGCTTCGGGAGCAAGATAAGGGAAAGGGCGTCAGTCGCCTCCCCTTGGGGCCCCTGTTTGTGTGGTTATGTAACGGGCTGTAGTATGTAGAAAAAATGTCATTAACGGCAAGCTGGGACCTCCACGGAGCCCCACATTCGTCATAGAGCAGTGTGGTTAGGGATCTAGGTTATTCTCGTTTGCAAAGCCATAAGTCTCCCGGGTTTGTCACCTTCAGCATGCGCCTTATTGGTTTGTGTGGTTTAATCAAATTTAGACAACCTCTCCCACGCCTCTAGACAGCGAGACCGGATTTCCACCAATTTCTCTTCGTCCGACCGCAGCCCCGTACACCGGGCCTCCTGCGTTCTGATCTCTTCTTCCATAGCCTCCAAACCCTCCCACAATTTCCGGCAAATGCCCCCAGCCCTGGTTATAGCCTCTCCTCTGGTCACTACTTTCATGGTTTCCGAAATTGTGCTCCACTCGTCCACACACCCTACACAATGTTTAACGAATTCGGACAGTGAGGTCTGGAGCTCTCCCTTAAAAATGTTGTCAGTCATGGGTCCAATAGGCATGCACCACATTGGGATTGGGGATCTAGGGCTACTGTTGTTCCATGCAATTATCAAAGGGGAGTGGTCAGATATTTGAATGTCCCATATATTCAGCACTGCAAAGTTCAGCAAACTGCCCCGAGCCAACAAAAAAGTAATCAATGCTGGTGTATAGATTGTGGGGGGTGGGGGGAGTAAAAGGAGTAACCCCTAGCCTCTGGGTGTAATTCCCTCCAGGCGTCCACCAAATCTAGGCCGGTCAGTGCTGTGTTCAGTGCAACCGGCCTGGTGGTTACCAGTCTTCTTCAACCCTAATTCAGCAGTCATGACTCTCTCCGCCAATTGTCTAACATCTTGCCGGATTAATAGGATGTCTATTTTAACCTTGTATATTTTTGTTTGCAGCGAGGTTCATAACGCGGCTATTGCAGCAAGTACTTGGACCTCATTAGGGTTTTTTGTAGGGGTACTCCACTCCCTTTGCATAGTATCCACTATTCAGGAGGTCTTGGGCTGTTTATTTTGGCCTGCAAATGACTCCATGATGGTTGGTTTGCCCTTGTTTTTAGTAGGCGACATTGTGGAGAGCAACAATCATGGCAGGCAAATGTATGCACCGCAGGTATGTAGAACTCGGGTACACAAGGCTGGGTGGTTCTTCCGACACCACTTCTGAAATGAGTATGACAAAACCAAGAGAGCCAGGCTGCCAACACCACAGTAGAGATTCCACTGGTCAAAAGTGTTTAGTGAGGCCCAATTCCTGTAGACAGCTTCCTCGGGCACCAACGAAGTGGGCACAGTCTCAATCAATTATGCCGTACTGCAAATCCCAGCGGCAAACCACATGTCTCTCTGGGGAAGGGGCACAAGGTGATCCAGACCCCAGCGATCCACATACAGTATGGAGGTATCAGCAGTGGAGGTGTAAACAGGCCCCTGGCAAACCAAGAGAAAACAGTAGATCCCAAATCGTGAATGGACCAGGCTCAAGTTCAGGTCCCCAGAAGGGGGAGGAGAGGTGGGGATCAGGGCCTGGGCCGTGCGCTATAACCATCAAGTTACCAGCCTCCAGGCGCCCAGACCACATTGGAATGAGGGCCCTCTGCGTCCAAAATTCAGAAAGCAGTGCATGCGAGGCGTCATCTGTGCCAACACCACAGCGGACCATATCAAATCAGGGCACCCATTCACCAGGTAGGTGCCGTCATAGATGTCCAGTCAGCAGATGCAGGATTCTTGCAGCGATGCAGGCGGGGGTGAGGTACTACACTCAGCCGTTGTGTTCCATAGTGACCGCGAGGGACGGCAAATCCACCAAGTTCAGCCGCAGCTCTCCCCCCGAATCCCCCGGGCAGTGCTGTGTAAAGAGGGTCTCAGAGCAGCCAGTCCAAGGAAATGACCTGGTCAAATTTTGCTGCCAGCAGCTCTGTGCTACGATGTTGCGGTGGCCCTATTGGGTCGCCAGATGTAAAACTTCACTGTAAGTTTTCTCCTGTGTCGCTGCTCCGATTCTGGTCGGAACCAGGTTGTATAGTGGTGCCCAAGTGTAACTTACAAGTAGATCTCTCAGGGTGGTGGAATTAGCCACAACAGCTGCTGCAATTAAGGATTTGAGAGAATTGCAGGAGGAGCTCTGTTCAGTTACACCCTCAACGCATTAGCTCAGGCCACGCCCCTTCCTTGATCATAGTGTAAGGGATTAAAAGGGAGTACATTTTGACTCAAGTGACCCAACAAAAAAGCAACAAACTCCACATTGGGGAGAACACATACTGTAACGCAACAAATGCAGTGACATTCCAAAACATTACAGGACTACAGTAACTTGGAAAAACGATGCAAATTCATGCTAGGCTTAATGGGTGCACCATTTCCCCCAGCAGCATGCCTAATAGTGGCTCCTTACTATGTGCAGGCCCAGCCTCCTCCTCGTTTAAGTGGCAGGCAGCGCAGTCCACCCATGTGCTTTATTTGCATAGGGGACTGTGCTGCCTGCCTCTGAGCAGAAACGCATCTACTTTCTACGTAAAGATTTACTGTAAAAAGGTAAAGCAAACATGATAAGTATTACTACATGGCTGGTCTGGCCTACATTAGTTGTGCCAGTCTGCATATACTTTCTTACTGTAGCATAGCATATTTTCAGCTGTCATCAAGGGTAAAACAAACATAAGTGTTATTTCTTGACTAGACTAGCGTACATTAGTGGCATGGCAGGTTCTATTTGACATCAAGGCTAAAGCAAATGAATGTGTTATTACATGGCTATTCTGGCCTACATTGATGGTCCCAGTCTTAATTTACTTTCTCACTGTAGCATGATTTGTGCTCTAGCACCTTGAAGCATCTCTTGTGCTGGACGGAATTACAAATAAAGATCTCAGACCAAATAAGCGGACAGACTCAAGGAATATGGAATATGGCAAAGTACTACTTTATTCTCACTTAATAAAGCAGGGAGAACTGACAGGCATCGGACTGATGCATGCACACTCACACACAACCTTGTTATTCGGGGGTTTTATACCCTGATGTACTCCATATATGTCATCCTATGTGGCAAATAATAAAACCTAACGAGGGGAGGGATCGGTTAAGGGAACATATCTACATATGGAAAATATCAAGATTAATACATCATTGGCGGCCGCTTACCTGTCGGACACGCCTTGAACTACCTCTAAATATGTATATTACTAATTATATTGGACAAAATAGCAGCGGATTGGTCTATGAAACATTGTATGGCAGGTTGCCCCTTAGACCCACTGAATGGTTGGCATTCTATGCCAAACTTGGACTTTCGCCTCTTTAGCAGCACCTACGTGAAACGAAACCTAGGTGCTTTGAATTGCATCAGATTACTCCCCATTCTCCCAATTAATCCATCATCCCTCATCAGTCGGCCATAAACCAAAGTCTTTTGTCTGTAGTTGACCTTGTAGCCTACTCAACCTTGTAGCCTACTCACTGTCCTGAAACGTTTGAGGGAGTGTGAGCACATCACTATTTCTGCCAGAGGCTCTAATGAATAGCCCTTGGCTTCGACTACTGAATCACGTGTAAAGAGACAACAAATTTATCAATGTCATCCTTCTATTTACTACTATTAAATTCAATTGTGCTGCGTGCTGTTGCTCCTCTTGACCTCTAGAGACTTGCTCACTCTATCTTGTATAGACTTTATACTGTTGTAATTGTCGAAAACATTGGCTGTTGTAGATGTTTTCTTCTTCCCTAATCTAAGAGGAATGTCTTGCATTCAGGACTGATCCGTGTAACTCCCCTTGTGATTTGCCATTATTCCTTAAATAGTATCCTTGATCCTTGGCTAACCTCGACTTATTGCCATTTTGCACACAAGATGTATTTGCAACATCTACTGGTTCTGCAGCCTTGGTCTGTCTATGAGGTAGCTTGGTTGAATTCGACATACGCCAGTGTCCATTTTCCTATCCTGGCCGCCCTTGCCACGTTATGTATTCCTCCAAAGGAAGCTTCTATATGTCTCATCTATCTTGCATCACTGCATATTTACAGTTATTGACCAGTAGTTTACTTCATTCTTCTTTATATCAATGAAAACTTTAGATTTAGGTATATATTTCTTTTGGTGCTTCAGTTGCATCGTCACTCTTAAGTATGTTCATATCGTTTCAGCACAGCCTCTTATATCTTCTTCATGACATCACTCTGCCCACGTCAGATTTCACTTAGTGCTCCAGGATGTCCATAGGTGTGTGCTGACATCCTTCTATGCGGCATCCTTCCACTCTTTCAGTGCAAATGGTACATTCTATATGGCTGTCTGAGTGCATAACATCTCTCATACAGTCGATTCTGTGGTGGGATTACACAAGGGGACCCAGCCTTCGCCCTTTGTCTGCTGTTCCAATATGATGGTGGTGAGGGGGCAGGAACTAGTGAGAAAGCATTCACCTGCTCCTATACATTCCCCCCTCTGGTCGAATCTTCGACCAAATGCTCTTCTTCAGCTGCCATCTTTTTTTCAAACTGTCATTTCTTTGGGATCCATATATTTGTCACCCCCTCCCCACACTCCAGGTCATGTGGCAGTAATCTCCAGATGGTGGACAGAATATCCAACATCCTACTTTTTTTTCTGATCCTTTGTGTAGTAGAACCTTGTTCCTAGAGGTGCAAGAGTACCTTGATTTATATTTTCACTGTTAGAATGGATTTCTAAATTCTGGCCTGATGGACAGAAGTTTAGGAGGCCACCCCAGTTTAGTGAAACGGGGAACCTTCTGGACAAGCCAGACCAATCGTGGTAGCTTGGCAGGCAGGATGGGTCAGAGTGATCAGAAGCCCACAATGAGCACACACATTAAAGATATCACAGAATACTCTTAGACAGGTGTATATCAAAAACGCATATGCTTTATTTTAGGCCCAATAAAACAACACAAATCACTAAACTAATAATGTAACGGTTACCACACAAGCATTTCACTATGAAACATATATACAACTACTGTAGCCTAATGCGATAAAGAGGATAAAACATCCACAACCTGTAACAGAAGGGTGTGGGGGGGTTAAAACGAATCATGCATTATTCAGTCTTCGGGATGGAAACCCTAACTTATTCAGTCCAGCTCTACAAAGTGGGGAGCCTTGTGCTCAATGTACAGCAGTGCGTAAAAACACGGGGTTGTGCGTAAAGCGGAGACAGTACCTTTTCAAGATGCCGGAACAGTTACGTAAGGATCCTAAAGGAGGCAGAAGTAGTTTCAATCACCAGGGAAGGGTCTGCCCTCGCAGACAGAGCAGTTTCCAACTTTAGAAACGGGCTAGGAAGCGTGGACTATCCCAGCCAGAGAGGAACCCAATGAACCCTTGTGCGTAAAAACAAATGGATGAGGCAGTGGCCACCGGTAAATTATGCAAGTACTCACTGCTCCTTGCTCCAATCCAGACCAAAATATGCTGGTTTAGTTGAGGTCGTCTGAGGTTGTAATTCTGCCTTTACTTCTCAGATCCTCCTCTCAGGTGCTGCACGATGGGACATTAGTCAGTGACCGTACAGTAGCCACTACTCCGCCCACAAAGGGAAGAGGAAGAAAATTCCAGTGCAGCAGTACTCTGGGCACAGCAGAGAAGGCAGAAAAGTCACCCACAATGATGTCGCCACAACGCACGGACCACCAGTGTGATGTACTCTCCTAATCCACAAACCCAGAGGAGCAAAGCCTATGAAATTTAGCGGGAGAGTGTCGAGAACCAGAGGCTTGGGTTTCCCAAAGTTTCAAATCCCAACTCAAAATGGCGGCGCTCATATGCAATGTCCCGGGACAGAACTGCTCCATTCACTGAGCGGCCCAGGAACACTTCCAAGAAGGTTGTTTTGGCAGGAAATCAGAAGAGGCCGAGAGCAGTTGTTCCCACTACTCAAATGGGTCGAAATGTCCTTGCAGCCCTTGTAAGGTCGAGATCAAAGTAGGGTGTTGGACAGGACAGCAGCGGGCTCAGGGTGCCATACCTTCCAGCTAGTCATCAGCGGGTCCACAGGTCTGCTCGCAGGATACTTGGCTCCTTCTGTAGTTCAGTATGAACCACTGTAGATTGACCTAGAATGCATGCAAGGGCCCCTTGTCTTAACCTAAGTTCAATACATGATCGAATCTGGGCAACCAATAGAAGATCTGCTCCCTTGCATGCACACCAGCTGTGGTCCAATCATAGTCCACGGTGGTCCTCGTGTATTCATGCACACCAGATATCCTGGCACCAGTAGTGTGGATTGGAGTCAGGCAGTCCCAAACCTCTTCCTGGACACTAGCACAAGTGACATGCAGGCACCTGCGAAAGATGATTTTTGTTTTGCATGCAGCTGCATGCCCAAATAAGTAAGACCTAGCTCAGCTCGACCCAGGGGGTTTGCGGGGAGGGCAGGGGGGGCAAGGGACAAGATGGCCAAATAACAGAACAAAAGACTATGTGGCACGTCCATTGTCTGCACTGGCCACAGTCATGAGCCATCTGTTGTAAAGGCAGGATGGTTCACTAAAAAGAAGTAAAAATACCATTACAGTAAACTGCTTCCATCAGTTCATCCTAGGCACTCTTGTACATTCACCAGAACATTACTTAGAGGGTGTCTAGGGCCATAAAAAAGGACACCAGTGCCAGGTACAGTAATGTACTTTTCACACTGATAAAAAGTTACCAAGAAATGGCAACAAAGTTAAAGACTACGGGAAACATAGTTTTCCAGTCCTGACAGTCTGAAGGACATGTCCATTTCCCCATAACAAATGAGCAAAAGCCCAGGCTGTGCTTCACTGGAAAAAGTCAGGTTAGGATAGCCAAACAAAAGCAAAAAGTTTGGAGGGGTCTATAATATAGAGGGGAAATTGCATTTACAGAAATCTTTCATAACCCTAACGGGTACTGACTTCATATTGCATTTTCTCTCCAGGTTCATTATCTATATCAATCATTATCTTCATTCAATAGCTTTCTTGGCTGTCTTCTGGCATTGTGTCAAGATGATCCTTAGAAGACAAAATCCTAACAATACAAACACTAATATTGCTCCAAGTAACTTGAAGGCATTCACCAGCCAGGTTGGAATCCACAAAAACGGAGATGTAAACCAATCATCCTCCTTAGTTTCATCTACCTCATCCACCATTTTCGTGTGCAGGGTTGACATCTTTATTGCTTCTGTCAGGGTTCCATTTTCTCCATCATTGGCAGGTGTGAATGTACAGCAAGACGGCCCAATCTTGGTGCACACGCCTCCTTCCATTGCTTTAACTAAGTTCAGGAAATGCCTGTTCTGGAGGGCCATAAGCCTAATTGGCCTCAATTCTTCTCTGATTGCATTAAATCCTTTTATTTTC